>NC_133405.1:86243270-87655057 GCF_047511655.1 Castor canadensis
CTTAAACAACTAAGACAACTAAATGATAGGACTCACCACATACCTATCAATACTAACACCAAATGTTAGTGGGCTTAATTTCCCCATCAGAAGACACCATTTGACAAACTGGAATAAAAAGGAAGATTCAACAAACTGTTGCTTACAGGGGTCCCACCTCATTGACAGTAATAAGCATAGGCTTAGGGTGAAAGGCTGGAAGAAGATTTACTAAGCCAATGGTCCCCCAAAACAGGCAGGAGTAGCAATACTTATCTCAGACAAAGTAGACTTCATGCTTACATTGATCAGATGAGATAAAGGACATTCAATACTAATAAAAGGGGAAATACACCAAAAGAAAATAACAATTATCAACCTATATGCACCCAACGTCCATGCACCCAATTTCATTAAACATACTCTGAAGGACCTAAAAATATATATAGACTCCAACACAGTGGTACTGGGAGACTTTAATACCCCCATCACCAATAGATAGATCATCCAAACAAAAATCAATAAAGAAATCCTAGATCTAAGTCATACCATAGATCAAATGGACCTAGCTGATGTCTACAGAATATTTCATCCAACTTCTAAAAAATGTATATTCTTCTCAACAGCCCATGGAACCTTCTCCAACATTGATCATATCTTAGGGCACAAAGCAAGCCTCAGCAATTATAAGAAAATAGAAATAATACCATGCATTCTATCTGATCACAATGCATTAAAACAAGAATTCAACAGCAAAAATAATAGCAAAAAGCATGAAAACAGTTTGAAACTGAACAACACATTGTTCAATGATCAATGAGGCATCGATGCAATAAAAGAGGATATTAAAAGGCTCCTGGAAGTTAATGAAAATGAAAACACGACCTACCAGAAACTATGGGACACAGCAAAGGTTGTCCTGAGAGAAAAGTTTATAGCCATGAGTGGATATAATAACAGGACAGAAAGATCTCAAATCAATGACCTAATGCTACATCTCAAACTCCTAGAAAAATAAGAACAACCAAATCCCAAAACAGCAGAAGGAGAGAAATTATAAAAATAAGAGCTGAAACAATGAAATACAAACAAAAAAATCATACAAAGAATTAATTAAACAAAAAGTTGGTTCTTTGAAAAAATAAACAACATTGACAGATCTCTGGCAAACCTGACTAAAATGAGGAGAGAAAAAACCCAAATAAGTAAAATCAGAAATGCAAACATTGAGATAACAACACACACCATGGAAATCCAGGAAATCATCAGAGACTACTTTGAAATCCTATATTCCAAAAAATTTAAAAATCTTGAAGATATATACAGATTTCTAGATACTTATGATCATCCAAACATGAACCAAGAGAATATTAATCACCTGAATAGATCTATCACTCAAAATGAAATTGAAGCAGCAATAGTCTCCCAAAAAAGAAAAGTCCAGGACCAGATGGATTCTCTGATGAATTCAATCAGACTTAAAGAACTAATACCAACTCTCTTTAAACTGTTCCATGAAATAGAAAGGGAAGGAATACTGCCCAATTCATTTTTTAAGCCAGTATTATACTCATCCGAAAACCAGGCAAACACTCCTCTAAAAAGGAAGACTATAGGCCAATCTCCTTAATGAACATTGATGCAAAAATACTCAACAAAATAATGGCAAACCGAATTCAACAACACTTCAAAAAGATCGTTCACCACAACCAAGTCAGCTTCATCTCAGGGATGCAGGGGTGCTCAACATATGCAAATCTATAAATGTAATACAGCACATTAATAGAACAAAGACAAAAACCACTTGGTCATCTCAATAGATGCAGAAAAACCTTCAACAAGATCCAACACCATTTCATGATAAAAGTTCTAAGAAAACTAATAATAGAAGGAAAGTACCGCAACATTATAAAAGCTATATATGACAAACCTACAACCAACATCATACTTAATGGTGAAAAACTGAAACCATTTCCCCTAAAATCAGGAATGAAACAAGGATGCCTACTATCACCACTCCTATTCAACATAGTACTGGAATTCCTAGCCAGAACAGTTAGGCTAGAAGAAGGAATAAAAGGAATACAAATAGGTAAAGAAACTGTCAAAATATCCCTATGTGCAGACGACATGATCCTACACCTTAAAGACCCAAAATACTGTACCCCCAAACTCCTAGACACCATTAACAGCTACAGCAAGGTGGCAGGATATAAAAACAGCATACAAAAATCAACATCTTTTCTACACACTAATAATGAACAAACTGAGAAAGAATATATGAAAACAATAACATTTACAATAGCCTCCAAAAAAAAAAATCAAATACCTAGGTGTAAACCTAACAAAGGATGTGAACGACCTCTACAAGGAAAACTATAAATCCCTGAAGAAAGAGATTGAGGAAGACTATAGAAAGTGGAGAGATCTCCCATGCTCATGGATTGATAGACTCAACATAGTAAATATGGCTATACTACCAAAAGCAATCTACATGTGTAGTTCAATTCCCATCAAAATCATAATGACATTCATCAAAGAGATGAAAAATCTACCCTGAAATTCATTTGCAAATACAAGAGACCATGAATAGACAAGGCAATACTCAGCAAAAAGAATAATACTGGAAGTATCACAATACCTGACGTCAAACTATATTACAAAGCAGTAGCAATAAAAACAGCATGGTACTGGTACAAAAACAGACATGAAGACCAGTGGAACAGAGTAGAGGACCCAGATACAAATCCACACAGCTATGCCCACCTTATTCTTGGCAAAGTTGCCAAAAACATATGATGGAGAAAATACAGCCTCTTCAACAAATGTTGCAGGGAAAAGTGGTTATCTGTCTGCAAAAAAAAGAAATTAGATCCATGTTTATCACCCTGTACTTGTTAGTATCAACTCAAAATGGATCAAGGACCTTAATATCAGACCCCAAACTCTAAATTTGGTACAGGAAAGAGTAGGAAACACTTTGGAAGTAATAGGTATAGGCAAGGACTTCCACAATAGAACCACAGCAGCTCAGCAACTAAGAGAAAATAAAGAAAAATGAGAATTCATAAAACTAAAAAGCTTCTGCTCAACAAAAGAAATGGTCTCTAAACTGAAGAGACCACCCAGAGTGGGAGAAAATATTTGCCAGCTACACATCAGACAAAGGACTGGTAACCAGAATACACAGGGAACTCAAAAAACTGAACTCTCCCAAAATCAATGAACAAATAAAGAAATGGGCAACTGAACTAAATAGAACTTTCTCAAAAGAAGAAATTCAAATGGCCAAAAAACACATGAAAAAATACTCACCATCTCTAGCTCTTAAGGAAATGCAAATCAAAACCACACTAACATTCCCCTTCACCCCGTTAGAATAGCCATCATTAGAAACACCAACAACAACAGGTGTTGGCAAGGATGTGGGGGAAAAAGAACCCTTGTACACTGCTGGTGGGAATGCAAACTAGTACAACCACTCAGGAAAAAATGTGGGGGCTTCTTAAAAATCTAAACATAGATCTGCCATATGATCCAGCTATCCCACTCCTAGGGATATACCCAAAGAAATGAGACACCTGCACACCCATGTTTATTGCAGCGCTATTCACAATAGCCATGTTATGGAAACAGCCAAGATGCCCCACTATTAATGAATGGATCAAGAAAGTGTGGTATTTATACACAATGGAATTTTACTCATCCATGAAGAAGAATGAAATCTTATCACTTGCAGGTAAATGTATGGAACTGGAGAACATATTCTGAGTGAGGTTAGCCAGGCTCAGAAGACCAATAGTCATATACTTTCCCTCATATGTGGACTTTAGATCAAGGGCAAATACAGCAAGGGGACTGGACTTTGGTCACATGATAAGGCGAGAGCACACAAAGGAGGTATGAGGATAGGTAAGAAACCCAAAAAACATGATAGTGTTTGATGTCCTCAACACAAAGGAACTAATGCAGAAACTTTAAAGTGACAGAGGCCAATAGGAGAAGGGGATCAGGAACTAGAGAAAAGTCAGTTCTAGAAGAATCAATTTAGAATGCAACACATATGTACATGAAAGCAATGTGAGGAATCTCCCTGTGTAGCTATCCTTATCTAAACTAGGAAAACCCTTTGTCCTTCTTATTATTGTTTACTCTCTCTTCAGCAAAATTAGAGATAAGGGCAGAAGAGTTTCTGCCTGGAAGCGAGAGGGTAGGGGGGAGAAATAATCCAAATATTGTATGCACATATGACTAAATGAAAAAAAGAGAATCCATGAAAAAAAAGCTGTTTCTTTGGTAAGATAAATAAGATTGATAAACCCTTAGCCAAATTGACTAAAATAAGGATGAAAAAAAAGGTAGTTAATAAAATTAGACTGAGGCCAATAGGAAAAGGGGAACAGGTACTAGAGAAAAGGTTAGATCAAAAAGAATTAACCTAGAAGGTAACACCCACGCACAGGAAAGTAATGTGAGTCAACTCCCTGTATAGCTATCCTTATCTCAACCAGCAAAAACCCTTGTTCCTTCCTATTATTGCTTATACTCTCTCTACAACAAAATTAGAAATAAGGGCAAAATAGTTTCTGCTGGGTATTGAGGGGGGGAGAGGGAGGGGGTGGAGTGGGTGGTAAGGGAGGGGGTGGGGGCAGGGGGGAGAAATGAACCAAGCCTTGTATGCACATATGAATAATAAAAGAAAAAAAAAGGCAAAATAAATAAATAAATAAATAAAAATAAAATTAGAGGTGAAAAAGGTGATATCACAACAAATAACAATGAAATCCAGATGATCATTAGGGAATACTTTGAAAACTTATATTCTAATAAACTGGAAAATCCAGAAGAAAAAATGAATATGTTTCTAGATGCTTTTGACTACACAAATTGAAGCAAGAGGCTATAAAACAATTAACAAGCAATGAGATTTAAGCATTAAAATATCTCCCAATAAAAAAGATTCCAGGACTTAATGGATTCACTGCCAAATTGTTTCAGACCTTTAAAAAAGAACTAATACCAACACTTCTCAAACTTTCCATTGAAATAGAAGGAAAAGGAACACTACCAAATTCATTCTATGAAGTCAATATTACCCTGATACTTTAAATGGACAAGGATACAACAAATAAAAGAAAATTATATCCCCAAAAGTGGTATTGCTGGATCAAATGGTAGATCAATGTCTAGCTTTTTAAGTAGCCTCCAAATTTTTTTCCAGAATGGTTGTACTAGTTTACATTCCCACCAACAGTGTAAGAGGGTTCCATTTTCCGCACATCCTCGCCAACACCTGTTGTTGGTGGTGTTACTGATGATGGCTATTCTAACAGGAGTGAGGTGGAATCTATGTGTTGTTTTAATTTGCATTTCCTTCATTGTTAGAGATGGTGAGCATTTTTTCATGTGTTTTTTGGCCATTTGAATCTCTTCTTTCAAGAAAGTTCTGTTTAGTTCACTTGCCCATTTCTTTATTGGTTCATTAGTTTTGGGAGAATTTAGTTTTTTAAGTTCCCTATATATTCTGGTTATCAGTCCTTTGTCTGATGTATAGTTGGCAAATATTTTCTCCCACTCTGTGGGTGTTCTCTTCAGTTTAGAGACCATTTCTTTTGATGAACAGAAGCTTTTTAGTTTTATGAAGTCCCATTTATCTATGCTATCTCTTAGTTGCTGTGCTGCTGTGGTTTCGTTGAGAAAGTTCTTACCTATACCTACTAATTCCAGAGTATTTCCTACTCTTTCCTGTATCAACTTTAGAGTTTGGGGTCTGATATTAAGATCCTTGATCCATTTTGAGTTAATCTTGGTACAGGGTGATATACATGGATCTAGTTTCAGTTTTTTGCAGACTGCTAACCAGTTTTCCCAGCAGTTTTTGTTGAAGAGGCTGCTATTTCTCCATCGTATATTTTTAGCTCCTTTGTCAAAGACAAGTTGGTTATAGTTGTGTGGCTTCATATCTGGGTCCTCTATTCTGTTCCACTGGTCTTCATGTCTGTTTTTGTGCCAGTACCATGCTGTTTTTATTGCTACTGCTTTGTAATATAGTTTGAAGTGACACAGGTTACTCCAGAGGCACCTGCACACCCATGTTTATGCGGCACTATTCACAACAGCCAAGTTATGGAAACAGCCAAGATGCCCCTTCACTGATGAATGTATTAAGAAAGATACATTAATGTATTAAGAAAATGTGGTATCTATACACAATGGAATTTTATGCAGCCATGAAGAAGAATGAAATGTTATCATTCGCTGGTAAATGGATGGAATTGGAGAACATCATTCTGAGTGAGGTAAGCCTGGCCCAGAAGACTAAAAATCGTATGGTCTCCCTCATATGTGGACATTAGATCAAGGGCAAACACAACAAGGGGATTGGACTTTGAGCACATGATAAAAGCTTTAGCACACAAGGGAGGGGTGAGGATAGGCAAGACACCTAAAAAACTAGCTAGCATTTGTTGCCCTTAACGCAGAGAAACTAAAGCAGATACCTTAAAAGCAACTGAGGCCAATAGGAAAAGGGAAACAGGTAGTAGAGAAAAGTTTAGATCAAAAAGAATTAACCTAGAAGGTAACACACACGCACAGGAAATCAATGTGAGTCAATGCCCTGTATAGCTATCTTTATCTCAACTAGCAAAAACCCTTGTTCCTTCCTATTATTGCTTATACTCTCTCTACAACAAAATTAGAAATAAGGGCAAAATAGTTTCTGCTGGGTATTGAGTGGGTGGGGGGAAGAGGGAGGGGGTGGAGTGGGTGGTAAGGGAGGGGGTGGGGGTGGGGGGAGAAATGAACCAAGCCTTGTGTGCACATATGAATAATAAAAGAAAAAGAAAAAAAAAAGCAACTGAGGCCAATAGGAGAAGGGGACCAGGAACTACAGAAAAGGTTAGATGAAAAAGAATTAACCTAGAAGTTAACACACATGCACAGGAAATCAATGTGTGTCAATGCCCTGTATAGCTATCCTTATCTCAACCAGCAAAAACCCTTGTTCCTTCCTATTATTTCTTATACTCTCTCTCCAACAAAATTAGAAATAAGGGCAAAATAGTTTCTGCTGGGTATTGAGGGGGTAGGGGAGAGAGGGAGGGGGAGGAGTGGGTAGTAAGGGAGGGAGTGGGGGCAGGGGGGAGAAATGACCCAAGCCTTGCATGCACATATGAATAATAAAATTTTAAAAAATTTAAAAAAAGAAAATTATAGACAATTTTCTTTGATCAACATTGACACAAAAATTTTCAATCAGGAGGTGAATTCAAGTATATATAATATATTATAAGAACTTTTGTAAATACCACAATGTGCCCCCCAGCACAACAAAGAAAAAACATTCTCAATCAAATAATTGCAAAACAAATTCAACAATGCATTAAAAAGATCATCCACCATGATTGAATTATTTTCATTCCAGGGATGCAAGGATAGTTCAACATACACAAATCAATAAATACAATACAGCACATAAACAGAATCAAGAACAAATATCACATGAACATCTCAATAGATGCAGAGAAAATCCTTAGATAAAATTCAACATTCTTTAATGAGAAATGCTCTGAAGGAACTAGGTATGGAAGGAATGTACCTCAACTTTAAAAAAAAAGTCTTTATATGGCAAACCTACAGAGAACATCTTTCTCAATGGGGAAAACTGAAATTATTTCTTCTAAAGTCATGAACAAGACAATGGTGACCACTCTCCACATTCTTATTTAATATAGTGCTAGAATTCCTAGCTAGGACAAAAAGGTAAGAGAAAGAAACAAAAGAGATTCAAGTAGTAAAGGAAGAAGTGAAATTGTTCCTATCTTCAGATATATTATCCTACACTCAAAAGACCCTAAAGAAGCTACAAAAAAAACCTGCTAGATATGATGAACACTTTTGGCTATGCAGCAGTATATAAAATTAACCTACCAAATGCAGCAACTTTTCTATATGCAAACAATGAACAGGATGAGAAAAAAATCAGGAAAATAATTCTGTTCAAAATACCCCAAAAATAAAATAACTAAGAATAAACTTCAGGTTGTGAAAGATCTCTGTAATGAAAACTATAAAACCTTGAAGAAAGAAATCAAAGACACCAGAAGATGGAAAGAGCTCCCATATTCATGGATTGGCAGAATTAATACTGTGAAAATGGCTGTACTAACAAAAGCAATTCCCGTAAAAATCTCAATGTCATTCTTTGCAGAAACAGAAAAATCAATACTAAAATTCAAATGGACACATAAAATATCCTGACTAGCAAAAGTAATCCAGAGCAAAAAGAGCAACTCTGGAGGTGTCACAATGCTAAACTTCAAATAATACTACAAAGCCACAGTAACAAAACCAGCATAGTACTAGCACAAAAAGAGACACAAAGACCAATGGAATAGAATAGAAGACCCAGAAATAAACCCACACAGCTACAGCTATCCAACCTTTGACAAAGAAGGCACAGACATGCACTGGAGAATACATAGCTTCTTCAACAAATGGTGCTGGGAAAGCTGGTTGTCTACATGCAGAAGTCTGAAACTTGATGCCTATCTTTCATTCTATACAAAAATGAATTCAAGATGATTCAAATATCTTTTTTGGTTTATTTATTCATTTATTCATATGTGCATGCATTGTTTGGGCCATTTCTCCCCACTGCCCCCTGTCCTCTCGCTCTCCCCCCCAACCCCCTTTGCTTCCAGGCAGAACCTATTCTGCCCTCATTTCCAATTTTGTTCAAGAGAAGACATAAGAAATAATAATGTTTATACTCTCTCTTCAACAAAATTAGAGATAAGGGCAAAGCAGTTTCTGCTCAGAAGTGAGGAGGGAGGTGGGGAGAAGTAGGGGGTGGGGGGAAGGGGGAAGAAATGACCCAAACATTGTATGCACGTATGAATAAAAGAAATTTAAAAATTTTGAAAAAATAAAAAGAAAGACATATGGTTTTTGCTAGTTTGAGATAAGGATAGCTATGCAAAGAGATTCCTGCTTTCATGTACGTCTTAATTGACTCATCTCTGCCAGACCTCTTCACTACTTCCTGGTCACCTTCCCATAGTGACCTCTGTCATTTTAAGGTTGCAATATTAGCTCCTCTACAATGGGCACATCAAATACTTTCAAGTTTTGGGTTTCCTACCTTTCCATATTCCTCCTGTATGTGTTCTTGCCTTAGCATGTGGCCCATGTCCAATAATATTACTGCATTTGTTTTAGGTTAAAGTCTGCATATGAGGGAGAACATTTGGCCTTCTGAGCATGGCTAACTTTGCTTAAGATGATGTTCTCCAAATCCACCCATTTTCTTGGGAATAACAAGATTTCGTTCTTCTTTATGGATGAGTAAAATTCCATTGTGTATAAATACCACATTTTCTTAATACATTCATCAGTTGTGGAACATCATGGCTGTTTCCATAACTTGCCTGTTGTGAATAGTGCTGCAATAAACATAGGTGTGCAGGTGCCTCTGGAGTAACCTGAGTCACATTCCTTTGGGTATACCCCAAGGAGTGGGATAGCTGGATCGTATGGCAGATCTACGTTTAGCTTTTTAAGAAGCCTCCATATTGCTTTCCAGAGTGGTTGTACTAGCTTGCAGTTGTACCACCAGCAGTGTATGAGGGTTCCTTTTTCCCCACATTCTCGCCAACATTTGTTGTTGGTGGTGTTTCTAATGATGGCTATTCTAACTGGGGTGAGGTGGAATCTTAGTGTGGTTTTGATTTGCATTTCCTTTATGGCTAGAGATGGTAAGCATTCTTTCATGTGTTTTTTGGCCATCTGGATTTCTTCTTTTGAAAAAGTTCTGTTTAGTTCAGTTGCCCATTTCTTTATTGGTTCATTGATTTTGGGGGAGTTAAGATTTTTGAGCTCCCCATGTATTCTGGTTATCAGTCCTTTGTCTGAAACTCTATGGGTGGTCTCTACAGATTAGAGACCAATTCTTTTGTTGTGCAAAAGCTTTTTAATTTCATGTGTAGTCCCATTTGTCCATCCTTTCTCTTAGTTGCTGAGCTGCTGGGGTTCTATTGAGGAAGTCCTTGCCTATACCTATTTCTTCCAGAGTAATCCCTGCTCTTTTTCTGCACTAGCTTCAGAGTTTCCAGTCTGATATTAACGTCAGTTTTAAGTTGATAATAGTACAGGGTGATAAACATGGGTCTAGTTTAGCTTTTCTGCAGGCAGATAAACACTTTTCCCAGCAACATTTGTTGAAGTGGCTATTTTCCATTGTATATTTTGGCACCTTTGTCAAAAATATGGTGGGCACAGCTGTGTGAATGAATATCTGGTCCTCTATTGTGTTCCACAAGTCTTCATATATGTTTTTGTGCCAGTACCATGCTTTTTATTGCTATTGCTTTGTAATATAGTTCGAACTCGAACATTGTGATACCTCCAGCACTGCTCTTTTTGCTGAGCATTGCCTTGGTTATTCATGGTCTCTTGTGTTTCCAAATGAACTTTCGGGTAGATTTTTCAATGTCTGTGATTAACGTCATGGGGATTTTGATGGGAATTACATTAAACCTGCAGATTGCTTTTGGGAGTGCAGCCATTTTTGCTATGTTGATTCTACCAATCCATGATCACGGAAGATCTTTCCACCTTCTGTAGTCATCCTCAGTCTCTTTCTTCAGAGGTTTGTAGTTCTCTTGTAGAGGTCATTCACATCCTTTGTTAAGTTTACTCCTAGGTATTTGATTTTTTTTTGAGGCTATTGTAGTTGAATTTGTTTTCATGTATTCTTTCTCAATATGTTCATTGTTGGTGTATGGTAAAGCTAATGATTTTTGTAAGTTGATTTTGTATCCTGCCACATTGCTGAAGCTCTTTATGGTGTCTAGGTGTTTTAGGGTAGATTATTTTGGGTCTTTGAGGTATAGGATCATGTTGTCTGCAAATAGGGATATTTTGACACTTTCCTTACCTATTTGTATTCCTTTTATTTCTTCTTCTTGCCTTATTGCTCTGGCTAGGAATTCCAGGACTACATTGAATAGGAATGGGGATAGTGGGTACCCTTGTCTCATTCCTGATTTTAGGGGAAATAGTTTCAGGTTTTCTCCATTAAGTATGATGTGGGCTATAGGTTTGTCATACATAGCCTTTACAGTGTTGAAGTACATTCCTTCTATTCCAAGTTTTCTTAGGGCTTTTATCATGAAGTGGTGTTGGATCTTATCAAAAGTTTTTTCTGCATCTATTGAGGTCATCAAGTGGTTTTTGTCTTTGCTTCTATTGATGTGCTGTATTACATTTATAGATTTGCAAATGTTGAATCACTCCAGCAGCCTTGGGTTGAAGCTGACTTGGTTGTGGTGAATGATGTTTCTGATATGTTGTTGGATTTGGTTTGCCATTATTTTATGGAGGATTTTTGCATTGATGTTCATTAAAGAGATTGGCCTATAGTTCACCTTTTTAAATGTGTCTTTGTCTGGTTTTGGGATGAGGTAATACTGGCTTCATAGAACGAGTTAGACAGTATTCCTTCCCTTTGTATTTCATTGAAAAGTTTAAGGAGAGTTGGTTTTAATTCCTCTATAAAGTTCTGGTAGAATTCAACAGAGAATTCATCAGGTCCCCGACTTTACTTTTTTGGGAGACTCTTTATTGCTGCTTCAATTTCATTTTTTGTTATAGATCTTTTTACGTGGTTAATAACTTCTTGATTCAAATTTGGATGGTCATAAGTATCTAGAAATTTGTCCATTTCTTCAAGATTTTCAAATTTATTGGAATATAGGTTCTCAAAGTAATCTCTGAAGATTCCCTGGATTTCCATGGTGTTTGTTGTTATCTCCCCTTTTGCATTCTGATTTTACTGATTTGGGATTTTTCCCTCCTCATTTTAGTCAGATTTTCCAGGGTCTGACAATCTTGTTTATTTTTTTCAAAGAACCAGGTTTTTGTTTCATTGATTCTTTTTAGGGTTTTCTTGGTCTCTGTTTCATTAATTTTGGCCCTTATTTGCATTATTTCTCTCCTTCTGCTTGTTTTGGGTTTTGCTTCTTCTTGTTTTTGTAGGTTTTTGAGATGTAGCATTAGGTCATTGATTTGCGATCTTTCTGTCCTTTTAATATTTGCACTCATGGCTATAAACTTTCCTCTTAGGACTGCCCTTGCTGTGTCCCTTAGGTTTTGGTAGGTAGTATTTTCATTTTCATTAACTTCCAGGAACTTTTTAAATTCCTCTTTTATTTCATCAATGACCCACTGGTCATTGAGCAATGTATTGTTCAGCTTCCAATTGTTTGCATATTTTCTGCTCTTGTTTTGGTTGTTGAGTTCTAGTCCTTTTGCATTGTGATCAGATAGAATGCAGGGGATTATTTATAGTCTCTTATTTTTGCCAAGGCTTGCTTTGTGACCTTAGATATGATCTAGTTTGGAGAAAGTTCTATGGGCAGCTGAGGTGAATATATATTATGTGGATGTTGGATGAAATATTCTGGAGATAACAGCTATGTCCATTTGATCTGTGGTGTGGTTTAGTTCTAGAATTTCTTTATTGATTTTTTGTTTGGATGACCTATCTATTGGTGATGGGGAGTATTAAAGTCTCCCACTACCACTGTGTTGGAGTTTATATATGTTTTTAAGTCTTTAAAGTATGTTTGATGAAATTGGGTGCACTGAGATTGGGTGCATATTGGTTGAAATTGTTATTTCCTTTTGGTGTATTTCCCCTTTTATTAGTATGAAGTGTCCTTCTTTATTTTGTTTGATCAATGTAAGTTTGAAGTCTACTTTGAGGTAAGTATTGCTACTCCTGCCTGTTTTGGGGGTCCACTGGCTTGGTAAATCTTCTTCCAGCTTTCACTCTAAGCCATTGTTTGTTTCTGTCAGTGAGATGGGTCTCCTGTAAACAACAGATTGTTGGATCTTAGTTTTTAATCCAGTTTGCCAAATGGTGTCTTTTGATGGGGAAGTTGAGTCTGCTGACTTTCAGTGTTAATAATGATGGGTATCTGGTGATTCCTGTCATTTAGCTGTTTTTGTTGTTTAAGGGTTTGATTGTATGCAGCTGAATCAATGTTACTTTCCAATTCTTTGTCTGTTCTTCTCCTGTGGTTTGATACTGCCTGTCTTCTCATGGTTTTGCTTTCTTTCATATTCTGTGTGCAGAATTCCTTGGAGAATCTTTTGTAGTGGTGGTTTGGTGGTCATATATTGTTTTAGTTTCGGCTTATTGTGGAAGACTTTTATTGCTCCATCTATTTTAAATGATAGTATTGCTGAGTAGAGTATCCTAGGATTGAAGTTATTTCCATTCAGTGCCCAAAACACCTCACTCCATGCCCTGCTTGATTTTAAAGTTTCCATTGAGAAATCTGCTGTGATTTTGATGAGTTTACCTTTATATGTTATTTGTTTTTTCTCTTACAGCCTTCAATATTCTTTCTCTATTCTCTGTACTTGCTGTTTTAATGATAATTTGTCATGGGGTAGTTCTATTTTGCTCAAGTCTGTTTGGTGTCCTGGAGGCTTTCTGTACCTGAATGGGCATAACTTTCTCAAGATTTGGGAAATTTTCTGTTATTATTTTATTGAATATATTACAAATCCCTTTTGCTTGGACCTCTTCTCCTTCTTCAATGCCCATGATTCTCAGGTTTAGTCTTTTGATGGAGTCAGTGGGTTCTTGCATATTCCTTTCACAGGTCTTGAGTTGTTTGACTAACTGTTCTTCAGTTTTTTTCTTTAATTTCTATTTTTTATCTTTGAGTTCTGAGATTCTGTCTGCTACTTGTTCTAATCTGCCAGTGTGGCCTTCCACTATGTTTTGTGTTTCTGTTTGTTTCTTTTTTCTGAGGTTTTCCATGTCATTGGTCACTTCCTAGTTAATATTTAATACTTTCATATTTAATTCATTTATCTCTCTATTTATAGTGTTCTCTCTTTCATTTTGGTGTTTATTTAGGGCTCCTGTGTGTTCATTTATTTATTTCTGTGTTTTCTCCTATTCTTTATTTTTGATGTCTTGAAATTTCTTGAGTGCATCTTGTAAATTTTGGTTAACAGCATCTAGTTTCATCCCCCATGGAATTCTCAGTGATTATTTTCAGGATTTTTTTCTTTGAGGGTGTTTTTGCTGTCATCACTGTGTTGCTTGGTGTCATTTATCTTTGTTTTGTTGGAGTCTGAAACTGGGTATCTGTTTTCTTCATTTCCCTCTGAATTTGATGTTAAATTATTTTTGGGGGGAGAGTGGTTTCCATCCCTTTTTCTTCCTCCCATCACTCCACTTGGTACTGTGCAACTATGTTCTTTATAGGCTAGTTGGTCATTTTAGTCACCTGTTTTCTTTCCTTTGATTTAATTTTTGTTTTGTGGTTGTCTTGGGTTTTTAGCTAGGTTGATGTGCTATTTCTGTCCCTGGTTTGTGTATAATTTATTAATAACTAATTCACAGGTTTAATACCCAACCAGTAGTTTATATGTTATATAGAAGACCCCTTGGTGGTAATATCTATAAGCAGTGGGAGTTGGGAGTTAACATTTGTAAGGCTAGCTACAGAAATTTGGGGAGTTGGATAGGGTGGCACTAAAGGTAGATGTAGGGGGGGTGGGTGAGAGGGGGAAGCAATGTGAGGACTGCTGGTTTTTGTGGTCCTTGTGTGTGTTTGGGTATATTTTTGTTCTTGTGGTAGAGGGTACATGTGTTAGGGATTTCAGGGGTCTGGGGTTGTGTAAAGTTGTTATAGTAGGTTGGTTAGTGAGTGATGAGTGTGGGGGGGGGTATTCTGGTGAAGGTTGGGGAAGAATGGGAGTAGAAGGTGAGGGCTGGGGGAGAGAGTGGGTGAGAAGGGGCAGAATGAGTTGTTGAGGAGTGGAGCAATGGATTTCAGCACAGGAGGAGGGAGAGTGAAGGGGGTTAGATTTGTGATGAGAAGATGATGATGGTAAAGTTGATAGTATAGAAAAAATGATAATAGGAATAGAAATAAAAATAGAAAATCCACAATAACAAAACAAACAAGCAAAACCCAAAGAAATCAATGGGAAAAAATGAACAAACAAAACAAATTGAAAATTAAAAAAAAGAAAAAGAAAAAGAAGAAAAACACCAGGCTCAGGAGCAATAGAATTTCATTCCAGTTTAAGTTTTTGAGTTATTTCTCTGGCATCCAGTCCTGGTATTGGTGTATAAGCAGAAGCTCTTATTGGTCTCACCAGGTGGTTTGCTTGTGAGTAGTGTTTTGTTCTTCTGTCTACCAGTTTAATTGAAATTGTGAGGTGAGGTAGGTTTGCCAGATCATTCAGGGTGGTCAGAGATATTGATTTCCTCAGCTGACATGTGTGTTACCCTTCAGCTGCAGCTGCTTGGTCAGCTCCTCCTCCAGCAAGGTGGGGCAGTTTAAGTTTGAATGCTGCCCTCTAGTTCATTTGATCAGCTCTGTAGTCTTCTAGTTGCCTTCTTTGGAGGTGGCTTTTCTCCATGCTTGTTTACTGGGATTTCCACACTGGGGGTTTATTTCTTTGCCCTGCCCCCTTTCTCTGGGGCAGGTTCAGTGTTCTGTCAGGCCCCTCTGCTGTCTGTGTGTTATGATGGTTCACTGTTTGTTTTTCAGTTTTGCGGGGAAGTTTGACTTTGGGTGCTGTTCACTGGCCCAGGAAATGAACTCTGCGATCCACTGATCCACTACCTGCCCTGCTTTGGGGAGTGGCTTATCACCCTCCCGCTTTTGTACTTTCTGCCTTTCCAGTGTTTACTGATAGTTCACATTGAGATTAGCACCATCCTCCTCCCTCTTTCTCTGGTGCACTTTCAGTGTTCCCGCTCCCTTTGCTGTTATGCTAGATTACAGTTCTCTGTTTGTTATTTAGTTTTTTGGGGGTGGGGTCAGTCTGCCCAAGGGCTGTGCTGGTTTTTCTGGGGGGAAGGGTGGCTGCATGAATTCCACATAATGCATGATGCTCACCTGTTTGGTCTGTCAAATGTCTCACAAGCAGGATTGGAGCCAGTGGCAGCAGCTGCAGTAGTGGTGGCAGCTCTCAAGTTTTCTTTCTGTAATTCCATGACACGATTCAACTCTAACTCTAACTAGCTGGAGTTAGTTCAGGCCCCACAGGTTAAGAGCTCAGTCCCACAACTGCCACCATTCTAGGTGTCAATACCCATCTGAGCCTCCCTATACCTGACTGGTAATAAAGTTAAGGTGGAGTTTCCACAACCCCCTACTCAGGCTTAATAATTTGCTGGAATGATTCACAGAACTCAGAAAGGCACTTTACTTACTTTTCCTATTTATTGAACAAAGTACAAGTCAGGAACAGCCAAATGGAAGAGATGCATGGGATAAGGTATGGGGTTGGGTGTTCCTGAGCTTATGTGGGTGGAGTGTATCATCCTCCCAACACTACCATGAGTGTGCCAAGCCAGAAGTTCTCAGCACTTCATTGTCTAGAAGTTTTTTATGGAGGTCCCATTAAGGAGGCATCATGATTAAATTATTGACCCATGATCAGGGGAAGGGCATAAGATAGTTTTTCTCCATTGTTGTAGTTTGTTTTGTGTTGCTGTAACCAAATACTGGACAGTGGCCAACATATAAAGAAAATGGATTTATTTGGCTTATAAGTCTGGTAGCTAGAAAGTGCCAAGAGCAATGTCCCAGTGTCCTGGTATTCTGGTAAGGATCCCTTGGTTTCATCACAACATGGTAGAGAAATAGAATTGATCTCTCCAAAAGGACATGAGTGTGAGTTAGCAAGGAGGCAAGAGAGTGGGTGGGGGCAGGCCTCCTCTTTTATAACACCTCACTATCACAGGAATTAATCCACTCCTACAAGACTACAATAATCCATTCATGAGGGTAAAGCCCGTATGACCTATTTACCTTCCACTAGACTTTACCTCTTAAAGTGTCTCAGCCGGGTGCTAGTGATTCACACCTGTAATCCTAACTATTTGGGAGGCTGAGATCTGGAGGAACTCAGTTCATTGCCAGCCCAGGTAAAAACTGCCAGATTCCATTTCAACCAACCCCATCTCAACCAACAGCTGGGCATAGTGGCACATACCTGGCATCCCAAGCTACACAGGAGGCTGAGATCAAGAGGATTGGGTTCCAGCACAGGCAAAAATGTTTGCAAGACCCCATCTCAACGCTGGTTGTGGTAGCGTGTACATGTCATCCCAGTGACAGCAGGAAGACTAGACTAGAGCAAAAAGGGATAAGGGCATGACTCAAGCAGTAGAATGACTTCTAGCTAAATTCCAGCCAAAAAATAACATTTCAGTGTCTCAACAGTGCTTCATTGGGAAACAAGTTTTCATCACATGAGGCTCTGGAGGACAAACAACATACAACTGATATGTAGAAAAGTCACTGAACAAAATTCAATGTCTATTCTCATTTTTAAAAGCTCTCTTAATAAAACTAGAATTTTCTTCATCAATATAATAAAGAGTATCTATTCCAAAAAAAAAGTTTTCTTAGTGTAATGTGTTGTAGGGAAGCTTTCCACAGGCTAGGGGTTCAAAGTATCGAAGTTTTGATTCTAGTTCATGCTTTATTTATGCTTGGTGGAGAAGGAGAAGAGAAAGAAAGAAAAAAAGAAAAAAAATCACTGTCAGGAAGGCAGGTTTCCCCAGGGCTCAACCCACCTTGTTGTCTTTGCAGGGGATCGCAGCTGTTAGGTGCAACTAAAGGCTGACTTGTGGATCAGTCTTTGAATTTTTTCCTGCACCTAGTTTGATGGCAGTTATTATTTGGGCTAGAAGCAGTCAGAATTACCCAAGTGTGGCTCCAATGTCTCAGGGAGGTTTTGGAGTCACAGAGCTTAGGCTATCTTCTTCCATACCCTGGTTGCCATCTTGTATCTTCCTCAAATATCTTAATTTAAGATCTGAAACTTTGAAACTACTATGGGAAAATGCTGAAACATATAGGCATAGGCCATTATGTTCTGAATAGGACTCCAATTGCTCAGAACATGAAACCACAATTGACAAATGGGATGGTGTCAAATTAAGCAGCTCTTGCACATCAAAGAAATTATCATAATCAAGACACTACTCACAGAAAGGGAGAAAACATCTGCCAACTGTTCAAAGGATAAAGGCTTAATATCCAGCATATTCAAAGAGCTCAAATATTAAACAGCAAAAGAATAAATTATCCAATTAATAAATGGGCAAATAAATTGAACAGGCAGTTCTCAGAAGTACAAATAGCTAGTAAATACATGAAGAAACGTTCAACATCCTTAGCCATAAAGGAAATGCAAATGCTGTCAAGGATGCAGGAGAAGGAATCATCATACACTGTTTTGAGGAATGTAAAATAGTGCAACCAATATGAAAATCAGTGTGGAGGTTCCTCAAAAAACTAAAAATTGACCTACCTTATGACTCTGCCATACCATGCTTGGGTATATATCTGGAAGACTATAAATCAACATACAAGACAGATACCTGCATATCCATGTACATAACAACATTATTTATAATAGCCAAGCTGCAGAATCTGCCTAATGAAAAAGAAAATATGCCATATGTACATGAGAGAGTATCATTAACCCAAAATAGAGGAATGAAATTATGTCCTTTGCAAGAAAATGGATAGAACTGGAGATCATCAGGTTGAGAAAAGGCAAGCTCAAAAAACCAAATAACACGTGATTTTATTCATATGTGGAGTCTAGACCTAAACTGAGATGATGATGATGATGATGGTAATGGGACATAAGTGAAAAAGTGGGATTCTCTGGGTGTGCAATCAGAGGGAGAGGTAGGGCAAAAGGAGTGCGTACTGGGAGTGAAGTAGATCAAACTACATTATACACACACACACACACACTATAGCGAAATGCACTAACCCATGTTTGAGAAAGGAGGAGGAAGGAAAGTGTTAAGGGAATAAAGACTAGGTGAACTTGTTAAAAGTACACTATATGTGTCTATGAATCATCACAATGAAACCCTTGTACCATTATTGTATGGTAATAAAAATAGTAAAAATAACAATAAATGAAAGAACAATTACAGTGGGGACAGACCTGGATCCCTGATCTTATAAGGATCAGTTGAAGGAGCTGGGGCTATAGAACCTGAGAAAAAGGCAAAGGGAGTAAGGATTTGATATGGTCTCATATTCAGACCTCTGAAAGACAATCCATGGCAGAAGAAGGATACAGAGACTCTGTGGCTACAGGAGAAGATTAAAGATCCCTGGTTAGAAGAAAAAGATAGAGATTGAACTATTCACAATGAAGAACTTTTGAACAGTTATAGCTCTTCAAAGGTTAAATGGGCTAGCTCCAAGGATATGTTGGGTCTCGGGTTCAGAAGACAAAATGAGCCTGTGCTCCCATCCTGCATGAGAACACTGTGAGCCCTACATCCTGTAGAGGGACATGCAATATCACAAGTCATGGCCCCCTGGGGATGCCTCAAAAATGCCACAAGGTCTATAACCAGGAGGCTTTCACAGGACTGTGTATATGTTCTTGTAGAGATATGTTAAAAGACCTCCACCCCTGACTCCTGACTCCCCTCCCCAACAATTAGGACCAAATATGTAAACAACAGAGAGCTAGGGATTTTCCAGGCTTCCTGTCCTTCTCTAGGGGCAGCTTTTCCTTTTCCTCTAATGAATCCTACTTTGTGTGCTGACCTTGTTGTCTCACGAGTCAATCTGCTGCCTCACAAGCCAATTCTTTGGCCTGTGGAGGTAAGAACTCTTGACACTGGCCTGCAACAGATAGTAAGCTCTCCCTCAACAGATGTTCCAAGTTTTTTTTAAATCCATAATTATTTGTTGGTAACACAAGATTCAGTTGGTGGGATGGTGGGAAAACTAGGAGAATGGCAAATAGATGAAGGAATCAATAGTTGTTTAGCCCCTGATACCCTTGCCTCAGGTGACACAGCAGCAATCTTCAGGCCTCTGAAAAGTTGTCATAGGCAAAAAACCATCTCTGTGTCTTCAGGGCAGCACAGCTGGGACCTGCTAGTAGAAACTATAGTTGAGATAAATCAACAGTGGCACTGGTGTTTCAACTCAGGGCTTCACGTTTGCTAGGGAAGCACTCTACCACTTGAGCCAAACCTCCAGCCCCTTTTAAATCCTGCCTGGTTATTTTGGAAATAGGGTCTTGTTTTTTGCCCAGATCAGCCTGGACCACCATCCTCCTATTTTGTCATTGCTACTGGGAATGACAGGGCATGCCATTATACCCAGCTTTTTTCCCCGAATTGAGATAGAGTCTGGCACACTTTTTTACCCAGGTTGCCCTGGAACTTGAGATCCTCCCAATTTCAGCCTTCCACATAGCTTGTGTTGACAGGAGTGTGCCAGTGCATCCAGCTATTTGTTAATATGGGGTCTCATGAAGTTTTTGCCAAGGCTAACCTCAAACCACACTTCTGGTTTCAGCCCCTCAAGTAGCTAGAATTATAGGCATGAGACACTGGTGCCCGGCTTGAGATAAAGTTTTAATCTAGTGGAGGAGAAATTTTAGGATGGGTAGAACTATCCAAAGATGGAGCAGGTTGTCTTAATAAGCTCCTTATCTCTGAAGATGTGCAAGTACAGGGTAGCAACTTACCTTTTACACAATCCAGGCTGCCCAGTTTAATCATCTGGGAAGCTTAACAAATACATATGTTTGGCTTTCATTTCCATAGACTATGAATTAATTGGTTTTGAGTATAGCATGGGCACTGGGATTTTGTTGAGGAAATTGCATTTAAAGAGCTCCAAAGTATTCCAAAAGTGGTTAACTCCAAATGAGTGAGTTCTTAATGGTGAAATTTCAGATCCCATAAGTGTACAGTGAGCAAGATAATCTGAAGAAGGCTTTAAATCATATCATGTGGGTGGCACCCTTTATTGCTCTCCCTCAAATCAGGCCCAAGGGATGGGGATGAAACTACTGGTATGAAGTCCACGTGGAAGCATTTGATTTCCAACTTGTTGGCAATGAGCTGTGTTTAGGTTGCATGTGAAGTACCAAGAGCTTTACCACTCATTATAGGGATGCATGCCCAGGGGATATAGATAGCAAGTGCATAGGGAGAAGATGGGGTAGAGGAGAAAAAGACAGACAGAACTAATGCAGCAAAAGTTAGAGAAGAGACAGGAATGGAGAGAGAGAGAGAGACAAATGGAGAAACAAAGACTGTTTCTATCTGAGAGATAGAAACATAAACATTGAGATAGAAGTGCGAACATCAGGTCATTCAGCCCCATCCCATTTAGCATCCAGATTTTTCTATAAAATAGAGCCTCAATGATCCTAGTCAAGACTAGGGAATTCATCTTAATATTTCCAGCTAAAACCACTGTCCTCCTCCCAATGACTCATTGTTTCTAGCACTTCCAGATTTTCTAATTGAATCAGAGCCTTCTTGATCAGATCTGTTGAAAATACAAACTTTTGGTAACTTTGGTTAAATCCATATTCCAAGTGGGAATCCCCCAACTATTGACCTTTTCCTACTCATGGTCTTGAATAAATTTCCTCAGAATTCTGGAAAACAGAACCACCTGGGAAAGAGTTCACTGTCATCCAGGACTCAATCTTTCTTGCACATGTCCTTACATCCTTCTTCATAAAGGTAGGGAAACAAGGAAGTGTCATATGAAGACTTCCCAAACATCATCCTCAGTCTGGCCTTGGACTTTTACAATTTAAGAAGCAAAAAATGCTGGATCTAGGGAAGCCTGGCCCACCCACAGCTTCAAAGATGTGTCATTGTCTTTTGACAATAATCCTATTGATTGCTTACATCTGAACATTAGCCAGACAGGAACCCTTGTTTTAAGCCTTTTACTTCACTGCACTTATCTTTCCCAGAAAATTTCCATCTCCATAAGTTTTCCCAGTATAACATGGGACCAACTCCAACAGCCTGTTCTTTCTTTCTTGCAGCTTTGATTCAATTTTTGAAGATCCATGGGCCACCACTGCAGCCCATCAGAATCTCTATCAGGGTTAATATATTACCTAATATGCCCATGGAGGACATTTCCTCTGAAGTTATACCTTCAAAGCTGTTCCCATACCCTGCCCACTGTAGCTTCAATATATACACAGTCCATTTAATTGGAAACTCTCTACTGATAGGACAAACACAGCAGAAGTTTTGCCAATACATTGAATACATTCCAATATAATCCTACTAATTTTTTAGGGCTTGTGACAACTCCAAATTGTTGTGATGTCTCCTCTCATTAATTGATATTACTGATATATCAAGTAATAAATACTTTTAACTCATACTGGTTACAAACATCATGCCTCCCACTAAATAACTTAGCATATTTTAATAATGGCCTCTTCTACATCTGCTCCTGGATGTGTGACCAACTCCTTCAAGTGCCCTCTTTAATACCTGCTTTTTTGGTTTTATTTTTAGGTTAGTATTTGCTTCTTACTTTTTTATTATCATATTATCGCTGTGCTGGGGGTACATTGTGACATTTACCAAAGTGCTTACAATATTTCATAGTTAAATTAACACCCTCCATCATTCTCCTTTACTCCCCCACCCCTCATTCCGGGAACAGGTTCAACAGGTCTCGTTTATCAATTTTCATACATGAGTACATAATATTTCCACCATGTTTACTCTCATACACCCTTTCCTTATATCTTCTCCCCTCCCACTGGCATCAACCCACAGACAAGATCTGTTTTACCTTCTTCTCCATTTTTGAAAAAAAAATATGTTTGTTTAAGATAGCTATACAGGAAATTTCATTATGACATTTCCATATATATATGTATTATAACCCAAATTGTTTCAACTATTTTTCTTCTCTCTACCTTATGGTGATTCTCCTTTCTACCCTTCTTATAGTGATTTCAACAGGTTTAAAAATTCTATATTTGTTCTTATATAGAAAGTACATCAACCATGTACTTCCTTGTTTTACCCTCCCTCTCTAGTATGTGATCTCCCCTTAGTGTGATCTATTTTTCATAATATTGCTTGCATTTGTATTTGGTCCATATTCCACATATAGGCTTTCTGAACCTAGCTAACTTCATTTTTTGTATTATTGTTGTACCAGGGGCACATTGTGACACTTATAAAAATTCTAAGAGTATGTCTTAGTTGAATTCACCCTGCCCATCATTCTCCTTTATCCCCCTCCCCCATTCCTGGAATAGTTTCAACAGATCTAATTTTTTTTGTATATATACATGCATAGATAATATTTCCACCATATTCACCCTTTCCTTATATCCTCCCCCCTTCCATTGGTATCAATCCCCCAGACAGGACCTGATTTGCCTTCCTGTTCTCCATTTTTGTAAAAAACATGAAATTTTTGTTTGTTTAAGATAGCTATACAGGAGCTGGTGGAGTGGCTCAAGTGGTAAAGCACCAGACTATCAAGCATGAAGCCCTGAGTTCAAACCCCAGTGCCACCAAAAAAACGAAAAAGATAACTAGAGAGTATTTCATTGTGGTATTTCCATACATGTATGTATTATAACTCAAATTGATTCATTCTGGCTATTTTCCTCCTTTCTACTTTAATCTGTTTCTTATGGTGATTTCAATGGGTTCTATATATAGAATTCTATATAAATAAAAATATAGATTTCTATATATAGAATTCTATATAAATAAAAATATAGATTTCTATATAAAATTCTTATACGGAAAGAATTAATTTCTTCTATAGGAAGTGCATCAATCATATTCACCTTCTTAATTTCCTTCTTTTACCCTCCCTCCTCTTGTATGTGACCTCACCTTAACGTGACCAGTGACCAGTTTTTCTTAATATTGCTGTATTTGTATTAGGTCTATATTCCACATATGAGAGAGAACATGTGGCCTTTTGGCTTTTTGAGCCTGGCTTACTTCACTTAAGATTATGTTCTCCAGTTCCATTCATTTACCTGCAAATGACAAAATTGCATTCTTCTTTGTGGCTGAATAAAATTTCATTGTATATAAATACCACATTTTCTTAATCTATTCATCAGTAGTGGGCAATGTTGGTTGTTTCCATAGCTCAGCTATTGTGAATAATGCTGCAATAAACATGGGTGTGCAGGTGCCTTTATTCTAACCTGATTTACATTCCTTTGGGTATATCCCCAAGAATGGTATTGCTGGATCATACTGAAGTTCTGTTTTTAGTTAAAGACGTTCTTATTCAACATTTGCTCCAATCTATCTATTTTTAATGGCTTTTGAGTTTCCCCCTTTCTTCCAAACTATGAATCTCTTCAAAGAGTGCTGTATCATATAGGAGAACTCTTAATCTTTCATCCATATGTCCTGACAGTCTCTCTCATGGAGTCAAATCTAGGTTCTTTGTTAGATATCATCACTACTGAGTTGTAGTTTCCTGGAATGTCAGAGCTACTCCATTTTCAAAATGTGAGGAAACTAAAACTCAGAGAAAGGAAGGATATTGTTTAGGGTCCAATATGGAACTTGTGAAAGTTTTCAATTCACTAAAGGACATTTTGACTCCTTTGGTTCTGTTCCCCTACATTGACACAGCCTCATAACTTCTTCTTGTCTTTTGTTTGCTAAACATTTTTTGAGATGTATTTTTCCCAATTAAAGCTTATGATTCAATGATTTCTGGTATATTACATTAATAATTTTAAGGTTATGGTAAATGCAAATAAACATTTGATAAAATAGCATTTTACCACTTATGAGTGCACAATTGGGTGGTATTAATTACACTTACAATACTGTGCAATAGTCACTGCTATCCATTTTACAAGATTTTCATTACTTTAGATAAAAATTCTCTATCCATTAAGCAATAACTCCACCATCCCACCATCCCTGTAGCCTGGATAACCTCCAATGTACTTTTTACAACTATAAATTTGCATATTCTTTACATTCCATATAAATGAAACCATACAATATTTGTCCTTCTTTGTCTGGCTTACTTCCTTTAGTATAATGTCTTCAAGATTCAGTCATACTTTAAAATGTCTCAGAACTTCATTACTTTTAATGGTGGAATAATATTCAATTGGACATAAACACCACAATTTATTTTTTAGTTTATTGACAGACATTTGAATCACTTCCAC
The DNA here is from genome assembly GCF_047511655.1 of Castor canadensis. Classification (NCBI taxonomy): domain Eukaryota; kingdom Metazoa; phylum Chordata; class Mammalia; order Rodentia; family Castoridae; genus Castor; species Castor canadensis. The sequence goes on from NC_133405.1 coordinate 86,268,300, forward strand.
ATTTGACTATTATGAATAATCCTACAACATTGTAGAATTGTCATATAAGTGTCTGTTCAAGTTGCCACTTTGAATTCTTCTGCATACATACACCAGACTAGGTTGCTTTTGTTCAAAAGTGGTAGTAATTTTCCACATTTATTTCTAATTTTATTTGAGTATTCTCTCTTTTTTCTTAGCCAATCTAGCTAAAGTGTAGTAAATTTTGTTAATCTTTTCAAAGAATCAGCTCTTGGTTTCACTAATTTTTCTCTGTTGTTTTTCTATTCTCTACTTTATCTCTGCTCTACTCTTTATTATTTCTTTTCTTCTGCCAACATTAAGTTTAGTTTGTTCTTTTTCTAGATCATTAAAGTATAAAACTGAATTGGTGATTTGATGCCTTTCTTCTTTTTAACAGAAGTTTTTAAAGACTTTTTCATTAAGACATATTCATTGCACAAAGGGATTTAACTGTGATAGTTCCATATATGCATATAGTGTACATCAATCATATTCACCCACCATCACCCTCTCCTTTCACCTTCCCTCCTGCTGCTTCCCATCAAAAAACACACCCCATTTTAGAAACTTACATCTTTTTAAAGTATAGCCTCTGCATATAAGAGAAAACATGAGATATTTGTCTTTCTGTGTCTGGATTTCATTTAACATGATGATTTCCAGTTCCACTTCCTATAAATGACATGATTTCATTCTTCTTTATGGATAAATAATACTTCATTGTGTATATAAACCACATTTTCTTTATCTGTTCATCAGTTGATGGACACCTACACAGACTCTATCATTTGGCTATTGTAAATAGACTGCTCTAAACAGCAGGTATCTCTATTGTATGCTGATTTACATTCCTTTGCCCAGGCATAAAAAGATATTTTGTTTTGTTAGGAGCCTCCATACTGATTTCCATAGAGGCTGCACTAATTTACATCACCACCAGCAATATGTAGGATTCCTTTGTTTAGCATCCTCACCAACATTTGTTGTTATTTACTTTCTTGATGATAGCCATTTTGATGGGGGTGAGATGGAATCACATCATCATTTTGATTTGCATATCTTTTATGTATAAGGATGTTGAATGTTTCTTCATGTATTTATTGGTTATTTGTTCTTCTTTTGAGAAATGTCAGTTCAATCCTTTTGCCCATTTATTGAGTTATTTATTTTTTAGTGTTTAATTTTTGAGCTATTTGTATACTCTAGTTATTAATCCTTTGTCTGATGAACAGCTGGCAAAGATTTTTTTCTCATTCTGTGAATTGTCTCTTGATTCTGCTGTTGCTTTTTACCAGCCTGCCTGCAGGAACTGCTGACAGCTATGGCTTTAGTTTTTGTACCCTGTGTAGTAGATATTTTGGGTGCTTACTTAAGAGCCATGTCTCACTTTTTTGATGAAAGAACACTGATTTAAATATTTTTTCTTCCATGTGTTTCAGAAGAAGGGAACCCTATGAAATAAATCATGATTTTTCTAAGCCAATAATGAGAGTCCAACTTGTTTAGACACAGGCATATAATGTAAAACTGGTAATTAAACATGAGAGGTCTACTGAAAACTTTCCGAGAGATATTTCCAAAAAGATTTTTAAGTCTATCTTGATTCCTCTGTATGTTAATGGGTGAGGGCATATGGGAACTGGATCTGCTGTTACCTTGTTATGAAGAGAGCCTTCATAATAAAGATAACAAAATACAAAATGAAATGAGTTCTTAATAATATTTTGAGCCACTGAATTAACAAATCCAGGAACTTTTGCTCTTTACTTTCAGTTAAGTGAAACAATAAATTCTGAACCTTCAAGCCATAGTCAATTATTGAAATCTTTTGTCAATTGTTGAAAGTACCTGGGAAACTTTAAAATAGTTTATTGATACCTGGGTCAAAACTCCAGAGATTCTAATTCCAGGATATACCCTTGTCGGTTATTCTATTTTTTCTTTTTTTTTTATATTGGATATGTTTAATGTGTACAACATTATGTATATATATATATATACATATAGTGATTATGTATATATACTATATATATATATACATATAGTGATTATGTATATATACTATATATATATATACATATAGTGATTGCTACAATCAAACAAATTAACATATCAATTTCCCTAAAGGGCATTATGATAACTGAAATAAGCCAGACATAGAAAGAAAAATGTTGCATGATCTATCTCACTTATGAGTGTAATCTAAAAAAAGTTGAATTCATGGAAACAGAGAATAAAATGGAGATTAAAAAGAGATGGTATAAGTGGGAAGATATTGGTCAAAGGATATAACATTCCAGTTAGTAATGGATAACATATCTAGAGATCTAATGTAAAACATGATGGCTAGTCAGTAATACTGAAAATTGCTAAGAGAGTAGATCTCAGGTGCTCTAACCAGAGCCCTATTTTAAAGAATCTCTTCTGTTAGCTCTAAGATACAGCCAGGATTAAAACCCTCTTATGTAATCCATTTGCAAATGAAGGTTTCTCCTACTTGCAGTAGAAACCATTCTAGCTCCTTCACTGGCATTTATAATCAGAATTATGACTCTGTGGGGCCATTTGCACAGACATTGTTCTGTTCCTAGAATGTTCTCTTGGCCTCCCACCTTAATTGAAGTACCTGAGCCACAATCAATCAAGTTCACAATTGGGCCACACTGGATGACAGTGAAGATCAAAGGAAGCTAGCTAATAATGGGAAAAGGCATTCCACAAGTTAGCTCAAGAGTGTGGAAGGAGAGAGGAGATATTTTCTTCACTCCATTTCACTTCAATTCCACAGGCTTTCCCTAAACTTCTACTGTGTTATAGTCCTTATGCTAGATACTAGCATATATAAAGATATGAGACCTGATCAGACCTTTACAAACTTTAGTATAAATAGAAATTATCAGTGGGTTATCTTAAAATAGAGATTCTGACTTAGTAGGTCTGGATGGAAATTTTTCCATTTATAAAAGACCTCCAGAAAGGGCTGAAACTACTGAACCAGCAGAAATACTTTGAAAAGAAAGGGTCTTTAAAATTTGGTGAGATAGAGCACAACACAGAATGAAACAGGTGTTACAATAGAAGGTGATACAGGAACCAAAAGCTGGAGGGGACTGAATGGAGAAAGGGAACTGGCGAAGATATCATTGATCAGTGATCTTTAGCTGGAACTGGTGGGAAGGGTGACAGTATAATAAACAGAGTGGAAAGACTTTTAATGTAAGTTAGGAAACCAATTTTCTAAGCCCAGTTCTGTCACTTATGTGCTGAATGATCATGGACAAATCCTCTTTCCTCTCTGGGCCTCACAATAGGAATGTGGATTGAATAGATTATTTGCAAAGTCCTTTCCATCTCCGACATTTTGAGCAATGATTCAGTGGATGCACCTTTTGAAAGAGGGCATGGGGAAAAGAAAAGGGAGTAGAGAACTGAGGTCCAAGGAACAACAGCATCTAAACCACACATCTAAATGCTTCTTATGCACTGATGAATTTATATCCCTAACGCTAATTTCCTCCTGTACCTCATGTACCCAACTATGTACTCAACCTCTGCATTCACATGTCCAGTAAACACCTCAAATTAACATGACCTTGATTGGATTGTTGGTTTCCTTGCTGCCACAAACCTGCTCCTCTTCCAATCTTTTTAATTTCAGGAAATTACACCACCACAATGCAACTGCTCAAACCATAAAACTAGAGTTTTTTTCTCAATCTTCTCTCCCTCCCAACACACCAAAACACACAGCAATTTATTTTATAACTATCTCCAAAACATGTCTTGAACTTGTCTATTAGTCACCATTTCCACTGCTACAATCCCAATCTAAGCTGCTGTCAATCTCTCACATAGACTACTACAAGTGACTTAAGAGATCTTTCTGCTTTACTCTTGCCCTCTACAATCCATTATCCACAAAATAGTCAATGCTATATACTTAAGCAAATAAAATTTTGCTACTCCCCTCCTAAGAAATTCCACCCTTATTTCCTGATAGCACTATCTAAACTCATATGATGCATTTATTTCTTTACATATTGCTTGTTTGTAAACCCAAACTAGAATAGTAACCCCATGATGCCACCTAGCACGTATATTGATAGAATTATGCCAAGCTCTTGATGCTAGGCACAAGGTATTTGGGAGATAATTGTTGAATGAATGAAGCAAGGGAACAAGAGGAACCAAAGCAAAAGAAAGCTTTTCTAAGCAAGCACTCCAATGTTTTCAGCCCTATAACTTTCAAATCCAGATAAGAGACAGAAAGGCAATTATCATCTACTGAACAGCTACTGTGTATAGCTAGATGCTTTAATAGGAATTTTCACATATATTCAACTTAGTAATTCCTCTGAAGAACCATTTTAAGTAGTTAGGCCTATATTTTACAGATGAGGAAAGTGGGAAGGCTATAAGAGTTTAAGTCGCATTTCTAGTCACCCAACTAGGTATAGCTAAGCCTGAAGTTAAAACTCTATTCACTTTAACCCAAGTTTAGGAATTTTTTTCCATTCTATCAACTTGCCTCTCCTTTTCTTCCTTCCACCTTTTACCATGTATGTGGTTCCTGTCCTCCCTTCTCCTCTTACCCCTCCAATCACAGCAAGGGTCTTTGCAAGCACAGAGCCTGATGTGACTTCCCCAATTTGATCTACCTTTGGGATTGTTTTGTTGTGCTAGTCTCCATGGGAACCAACAAGTGTCATCCTCTAGGGACAGTATCAAAACCTGGCAGGCTGGTTGGAACTGTCTGTTCCCAAACTGTGCCAAGTGGACATCAAGTGAGTCTAAGGAATGAAGTCATTATCTTGGAAATCATCCTGGGTCATTTTTACCTTGCATCCCAGTAGCATAGTAGGTCTTGTACTGATACTCAGCACCACCTCATAGAAGCCTAAACACCATTGTTGTGGAAATCAATATTCATCTATTCATTCAACAAATATTAATTGAGCATCTACTGTTAATCAGACACAGTACAAGAATTTGAAGATACAGACAGGTAAATTACCTGCTTGCATGGAGTTTATCTAATGAGATTGGCAACAATAAACGGAAAGTAAATAAATAGTGTAATTTGAGAAAGTAAGAATTGTGGGCTGGAGTATACCTTGAGCTCAAGTGGTAGAGTACCTACTTAGCATGCTCAAGGCCCTGAGTTCAAACCCCAGTGTCAACAAAAAATGCCTAGAAAGTGACAGTTGCTATGAAGAAGAAAAACAGCATAAGAGAATGGACAATAATGTAAAAAGGTAAATTTACATAGAAATGTCTTTCTGAATAAGTTATAATCACACATGAAACCTGAATGATGAGAAGGAGCTTATAACAGTGATGTGTTTGTGCTTGAAACATGATAAATGCTCAGTAAAATTTGTTCAGTCAGCCCATCTATTCAGCATGCATAGGATTATTCCCCTGAGGTATCCTGAGTAATGGAAGTAATACACTCCTGTAAAAATCTTTGGAGGATTTTAATAAGACAGGGTAGAAACAGTAAAGCCAGACAAACAAGGATGAGAGGAACTGCTAGTGGAATGAGCCATGGGTATAAGGAGAAAAGGGTATCAGTAGGCTGTAAGGATGTTAGCTGTTGTGCCCTATCTTTAAGTTTTTTACTTTGTCTCTATGTCAGATTTATTAGTAAAGAAACAATCCTCCCCTAAGAAGAGGCATAGCCTACCTTTTTCAGCTGTGAGGAGATCTAATTTCCCTCCTGTTTTGTAGGACCACCACTGCAGATGAGTTGATCTGATCCTGTATTGCAGAAATCTGTAAGGCAATGTCATTAAGGCTTTTTTTAAAAAAGCTATGGATAGTTTTTGGAATTGGCTGATTAACACCCCAATCCTGCCAATTCTGTCCCATTCCTGGTTAAGAGACCCAGTTCTACTGCTAGGGAGGTGAGACCAATATCTCTTTTTGTATGTATAAGGCTGACAATGAGGACAGGAATGATTTCTGACTTAATAGTGTAGGAGACAGAGGGAATCAGAAAAACAAGGGTACAAACTCCAGTCCAGTTAGTAGGTAGATGTGTATGCATGGGACCCACACAGAAAGAAGATTCCTGTGGAGGGGGAAGTCATCCCATTAATTCGAAAGAGAGGAGGGGTTCTAGCTGGTCCGTATTTTGTTTTCTTTTGTATCAGTGAAAGGAGATATAGAGAGAGGAGAAGAAGCACTAGTGGGTGTGAGGGACTCCATGATAAATTGGTGAGTTGGTAGATAGAGGAAAAACTGGGACTGAGGTGTGAATAACAGTTTGCAATTAACTTTTGAAGAAGGGATTTGGGCAGAGTCCTGGTATGTTAAAGACTAGAATGGGATTGGGGTGGAGTCTCCTGCTATAAAAGTCTGACTGGCTGCAGTGAAGTTACACTGGGGGGAGGGGATGAGAAATAGCTAAATGAAATTTTATTGTCCTTTTTCTATCTACCTATCTATCAAAAGGCAGGAATGTTGGGGTTAACAGTAAGGACAGCCATGTTAGGACTAGACTCCCTCTCCTCTTGCAGGTGGCTTACTGGAAATTCCTCATCCAACCCCAAAGACTAACAAAGGGAGAGTTGTTAACCTTTATCTCCTTGGATGGGTGCCAAGGACAATTGGGCAGACAGTAAACTAACAATAACTTATCTTTCTTTATTGCCCAGCAACAGTATTCCTTAGTGAACTTTCTGGTACTTTTTTATTAACCCCCTATATCTAGCCTAAGCCTGTGTGTGGCAGTGGGCTCTAGCTTTCTTGCTGGGGTCGCCCTCCATAGGGCTCCTGCCTGAACAGTAAACCCTGTGCTGGTGTTTGAGCTACCTATTCCAACAATAGGGAAGGAGGCCTTTTTAAGGGGACCCACATAGTCAGTTAAAACTGATCTGGATGCCCCAGTATCAAGTAAGAAAGAAATATGTTTTCCCAATACCATTCTAGTTACCCATGGATCAGTGGACTCATCAGTGGTGGGGGCTTTATAATCCAGGTCTTGTCAGTCTCTTAGTGGAAACATTGGTATTGGATCCTTAGTTGCGGAGGTTTAGGAATTTGAAGCTGTATGTGAGGAAAAAGATGTTTTCCCTGCGGACAGTCCATCCTCCAGTGTCCCCATTGTCCATATTGTGGGCAAGGTTTTGGTGGATGTGGATTAGGACAAGATTTTACCCAGTGTCCCTTGTTTCTGCATAGGAAGCAGGCCTCAGAAGGATGTTTGCCAGGTCCCTTGGGTGGGATTTTTGGGGCAGTATGGTGTGTCTGGTTTTGGTTTTGGAGGATGTAGGCCAACATTTGGTATTTTGTGTGGGTATTTTTGTCCCTTAATTGTTTGGCTTTCTCATCCTTATTGTTAAAATCCTTAAAGGCTGTGTTTATTAAGATTTGTTTGGGGGGTCTGGGAGCCTTCTTTAAGTTTTTTGGAGCTTTTTTTTGGATGTCTGGAGCTGACTCACTGATAAAAGGGAGATGTAAGAAAATACTGGCCTCTTGGGAGGTGGGGTTTAAATTAACATATTTGACCATTGACTCCATGGGCAATTAAGAAGGAGAGCAGGGTTTTTATATGGATTTTGTGTGATATCTTTGATCTTATCCTAGTTAACTTGTTTATGGCTATTTTTTTTCATGCCTGCATGGACAGGAAATCATATGATCTTGGGAATTTGATCATGGGTCCCCATCTTGATAGCTCCATTGAGGCTCAGTCTTAGGTACTGCCTCAGTGGCAGGGGGATGTCAATTGGGATGCTGTTCATGGAGTTGGTCAGCGTGTTGTTTTGCTGCCCTTTTTATTTTCTCTTTTTTATCCTCTGTGAGGTTGTAAATAATAACATTATAAATGTCACTCTATGTGAAGGCATAGGCCCGAGTAAGACAGAGGAATTCCTTATGGTATCTGTTGGATTGTCAGAAAAGGAGCCCAATCATTATTTGATTTGGGAGATAACTGACATAGAAAAAGGGGAATGGTCTCTGACTGTTCCTTCCACTCCTGCCACCTCTCATAGGGGGAGAACAGGGGTGGAGGGGGAGGTGTAGATATTTGTAGGAATGTGGGACCATGTGTTTGGGATCAGGTGTGAGGAGGGTACAAAGGAAAGGAAGGGGATGTGATTGAGGAGGAGTTTTTTAGGGAAAGGGAGGGGAGTCTTCTGGAGAGGAGAGGGGGCTTGGAGAAGTTGGGTTGGGGGGAGGGTAGACAAATAAGAAGGGGGTTCCTTGGGCTCTGGATGGAAAGTGTTAGGTCAACGCAGATGGGAAGGCCAAATTGGAGCCAAATAATAAAGCAAATAGGCTTAAAGCAAGCTTTATTGAGAGTGCGCTCTTGGGCGAGGTTCACTGTCCCCAAAGAATAGGGCCAGAGAAGTCGCACCTGAGAAATGGCAGCCCAGTTTTTATAGCCTGGGTGAAGTCAAGAGCTTAATGTATTATGGGGCATTGGGATAGGTCGAGGTTTGGTGGGGAGGTGCTCAGGGTAATATGGATCTGTAGGATAGGTAAGGACCCATTGCCTGCCAGCAGGAGTTGCCATGGTAACTAGAGGGGGAGCGGAAGGAGGAGGGTGAAACAGGAAGTCTCTAATCGCCATGCGTGGGAGTTGCCTTGGTAACCATGAAGCCTCTAATGCTGCATGTGGGAGTTGCCATGGTAACCATGAAAGGAAGGAGGGGATGGAGTGGAAAGTCAAGCGGAGAGTCGCTGATCACCATGGGGTGGCTGCCCACCAGCCAAGCAGAAAGTTGATGGGAGGGTATTAGGAGCAGAAGCTGAGGGGGAGGGGTGAGAATCAAGAATAAGAACTTGGAGGGGGCTGCAGTTTGAACAAAGGAAAGGTTGGGACTTGGGATAAAAGAAAGCCTGAAGGTAAAGGGGCCTCTTGCCATTTGCCATGTCTCACAATAAAACTGTCAAGCTCTCAGAGAATATTGGGATCAAAGTGCCAAATTTAGGCCATTTTGAAGAGTTATTTAATCTATATTGTGGCCAAATTTGTATGGAAAAAATGGATGAGATTTGTTTGTTTTAAATCACCCTTTAAGCCTAATTTTATAAGGTTATGTAGGAGACACCCCAGCGATAAGTCAGAGGGAATTTTAGAGTGAGTATTGCCCATGGCCAGGATTAAGAAGTTTTCTCTAGAAGAGAGGGAGTGTGAGAGATAAGAACACCAAAGGTGAGAATGGTCAGAGTCTGACACACTGAGACACCATGGAGTGCCAGATGGAGAGACCATGTCTTACCCATCCCTGTAGAAATAGGAGTCTGTGTTGAGTGTGCAGAGTGGAATTGGCAAAGGGCCCTGCAGGAGGTTGCAGAGGAACAGGAAGTTAGGGGCTTATGTATGACCAAAAGGTCAGGCCCCAGAGTAGTGTGGCTATTAGGTAGAAAAAGCCAGCTAGCAATAACTTTTGGGCTTGTGTCCAATAAGAAGAGGCAGTTGCCCCTAACCCTATGCCCAAAAGAACTCTCAGTATGATGGGGAGGCTTAGCAGAAAGTATAATAGTGATAGAGTCATATAGAAGATAGTGAGGAGGAGAAGAAGGAGAGAAAGAGAGATTTAGAGAGGTCAGGCAGTTTGGGGATAGAGGTGGGCACCGGCCGCATCACTCGCAGGAGCTTAGACACCTCTTGGCCTTACCTGAGACCCTGTGGGGGTGCACCATCGACCATATGAGGAATGCCACAGGATTGCAGTAGCCCGAGAAGAGCATCCTCCCTGTTCAAAACTCTCTCCTGGGTTTTGGCACCAAATGAAAGGAAAACAAAGAAGAGAGAGAGAAAGGGAGAGAGAGAGAGAAAGAGAGAGAGAGAGAGAGAGAGACTGAGGAAGAATCTGCAAACTCTACAAGCAGCAGGTCTTTATTAGGGAGACCTGAGAGGGGCAAGGGCATACCTCTCTTACAAAATGGGGTTTTTAAGCACCTTGTAGTGGGAAAAGGGATATAAGAGGGGGGTGGGCATTAGAAAAATGACTTCAAAGGGGGAATGAGGTGAGGTGCTGGACATTATTGGGAAAGTTATTGGGGCTGGGCAGCCAGCCATATGTGTTGTTTTTCTCTGGCTCTTTTATAAGAGGTAACCTTGTTTGCATTGTTCCAGTGTTTCTCAACATTCCAGCAAAACCATGAACCATTAAGCAAGATAATATGGACATCAATATTGTATCTTGTTTTATTAATAGGATAACCTGGAGAAAGCCAAATAACCTCTCCATGCCTTGGTTTTCTGATTTGTTAAATGTGTACAATAATATTACCTTCTTTGTAGGCTTGTTATGAGCATTAAGTGAACCAGTATATGTAAAGTTTCTATAACAGTGCCAGGAATGTTGTAGGTACTCCCTAAATGTTAATTCTGTTTTTCCAGTGCTAGGGATTGAACTCAGGACCTCACAAATGCTAAGCCCCCAGCCCAATTAATATTTATTCTTATTATTTCTATTTGCCAAGCATTATACCACACTGAATGCATATGAATAAACAAAACAGACAAGGCCCTGCCCTCTTGGAATTGAATTTACAGTTTTACTTATGGAGACAAGCATTAAATAAATAAATAAATATGTATATACAAATTTTTATAAGCTGTAAGATGCAAATAAAAATATTACAGTCATACAGAACATTGAATGGGGAACATTATGCCTACTTAGAGCAGGCATGGAAGTAACATCTAAGCATAAAGGAAGTAAAAGACCATGCCATGCAGTGAACTGGTGACAGAAGAGATATTGAGGCATAACTAGAATGATCATAGCTCCTGGTTTGCTCATGACAGTCACTATTTATACCTGTAATCCCTGCATAGTTATCATAGCACTTCCTTTTACTCTCAAAGGTCTCCTGGTTGGGACAATAAATTATATGCTTACCTAAAGCATAAGAAACAGTATATGTCTAAACCCTGAACACAGAAATAATTTGTATGTTGAAAAAATATCAGTGTGCCTAGGAGATTTGAGTCAGGAGTCAGAATCTGAGGAAGGAAGGCAGAAAGGGAAGGAAGGAGGGAAGGAAAAAGGGAGGAAGAAAGGGTGGAAGACAGTAGACTCCCACACTTAACAGTGGATCAGCAAGCTGCGATAGGTAAAAATGGTGGGGTTGGGGGAAAAGAAAGTTACTGTTCCAAAAATTAAGTTCAACTGTAATTCAGCAGTAATTCAACTATTGTTGCAATAAAATTGTTTTCCAGATTCACCCAACCACAACTGTTTCCATTACGGTGGCTAGAAAAACATCCAGTTTGTTTTTTCCTGTCATGTACCAAAGCAAGTGAGATAGAAACAAGACTGACTCAGCCAATTAAATGCAAAGGGCTCAGGCCCAGTGTTTATTAACAAGTATCAACTTTGCTTTCAGAGTGGGTGAAGACAGTAGCATAGGCCTGGAGATCTGGACTGTTATGTGCAAAAGGAACAGTGACTCAGAAGTATTGCTGTGTTCATCTATTGCTATGTCCCTGTGCTGATTTATTTGGGAGAGAGGACCAGAGTTGGGAATCAGAAACTCCTCGAGGGTAGTATGTCATATCCTTCAGAGACTTTTCAAGGGTCTGTAAGCCAACAAATTACCTGCATCCTTGTCTTCAGGTGTGGAGATAACAATCATTTAAGAAGGGTGGCATTAGGGGAACTTAACTCCCCACTTGAGTGGCTAAACATAGGTAAGGGTTACTTGAGTTCAAGCATTGCTTTTTACTAGGCTTCATGACCTTCAACAAGTCTCTTCACCTCTCTGATCCTCATTTAACTTATTTATTTACAGAAAGAAGATAAAATGATGATACCTTTCAGAAGTCAAAGTAAATGTAACTTATGTAAAACACCTAGCATGGTTTTTGGTACATAGAAAATACTCCCTTGTGGTGATTATTGGTGATAATAAAAATGGATACCACTAATATTAATATCTAACTGAGCTAGTCCCAGTATTGCCTCGTCATTCTACAGTCTACATATATACTTCAGTTCCCATCTTTTAGAAACTTTGATTCTTACTGCTGAGATGCTCTCCTCCTCTTCCCTGGAATGTTAAACACTACCCTACCTTTTCAGAGGCTTCTTTTCCTTCAGGGCCTTGCTGAAAACTCCTCTCCAGAAAGCTATTGTTCTCACCCCAGCTAACAAAGAGTACACTCTCCCCAGAGCTTCCACAGATTGCAAAGACTGTCACCAGCATTCATTTTGTCATCTAATCCCAGGATGCCTGACATCATTTCACTGTCTCCTGTGTGTGTTGTCTTATCTTTCCAACCATTGTAAACCTTCCTCTGATACTTCGTAATTAAATTAAAAACAAGAATACATCCCTGCTGCCCCCTCCTAACTCCCACTGCAAATGCTGAATTTATGGCAAGACAAAGTAAGTAGACTTCACCCAGGCTGCTTGCTGCTCCTTCCTACACCATTAAAGAATAGTGGATATTCTGACATGTTTCCACACTGAGTCTTAACAGGTCTCTCCATTTACCTCATGCCTCTTGCCATTTTTCTCTCCACCATGAGAAACCCAGCAGAAAGCTATGTTGTGGTACATTTAATTTCCAAATGAAATTGACTACATAAAGCAGAGATGTTTGAATGAGATGGAAGTAACATGAAACAAAAGAAACAATACAGCTTACAAGAAAATAGTTCTGATGGAAATGAGGAAGAAAAGGAGAGGAGAGAGCATAAGTCAGTGTCACCCCACCATTTCATCCCAAACTCATCTCTTCTTAACATCTTCTAGCCTTCAACATACCCACCATCAGCTGTATACAATTTTGCAAGCAGTGTTAGATACTGGGAAGAATAAAGGAGAAGAAAAATGGAAGAAGTGAGGTAGATAACAAGAGAAATAAAAGGAAATTAAGCAAAAAAGATTTCCAGGTCAGTCTGACTAACATTGAAATGGGAATATTTGCATGGCAAGTCACATGACTAAGGTTGAAAACAAGGGATGGACTGAACAATTAGAAGCTAAGATTGTTTTTAAAGAAATGCCATCATATCACTTCCAGGTATAAATTATAGTATAAACTCATTCATTCAATGGAAGTAAAGTATGAAATGAGCTAAGTCAAAAAAGGTTTCCACAACAGGTTTTCATCATACAATGATGAATAAGGTAAGTATGAAAATTTTACAATACAGGACATAATTGTTGAAGCCAGCAGTTGAAGGGATATGGAAAGCACACCAATCATCCATAGACTTCTGAAGATGTTGCAGCCCATGCTATGCTTTGCAAGCAGTGTGGTGCACTAGGAACATGCCAGGATTAACAGTTAGATGGAACTAGCTTCAAATCCTTTCTTCATCACTGTGGAAATTTGAATAGTTTATGGATCTTCTTCCACTGTAGGCACTAATTTCATGGTTGTAGTGTTGGTTATTATAAACTGTGACAGCTACATTGTAAATGTTGTTTCTTGCTATGAGCAACTATTATCTTATACTTCAATGTAGTCCACACATTGTCACACACTGTCATACAATTTTGTCAATTCTCCAAGGTATCAAGCAGAGGCCTTACCTCTTCCTCTTGCCTATGACTGACTAAGGTAAACAGTAGGTACTCACTACACACTTGTTGATTGGCCAAATCGTTGACTTCAGTCTTTACTTTGCAAAGGTTACTGATTTACATTCAGATCTATTCTACTCATGAATTAGACAGATACTTTATTCAAGTCTATACCAGGAACATTATAGGCACCTATCAGAAGTCCCAGCTTCTTTCCTCTCAAGGAGAGGGCAAGAAGTCTGAACAGATCACTCATATAGAGATTGGTTTTCACCTCTGCCTTAAAGAAAGAAAGAAAGAGAGGATAAAAGAGAAGAAATAAAATTTAGGGCCTTGACACTATGCTTAGATTTTAACGAGATAATATACAGAACAATACTATGTGGTAAATTGTTTCCATTTTACTGATGGAAATTTTACTAAGGCACAGAGTTTAAGTAACTTGTCCATGATTACTCTAACAGCATTTTAATTTAAAATAAATGGTCTAAGTGGGCATGTATGTGTTTCCAAGGCAAGGTCTGCATTGCTGGGGGCAGGGCAAATAAAGTGGGAAGCATCTTTGTTACAAACAAAGCAAATTGGAGATATTAGCAAGGGGATAAAGAACAGTGTATTGGACCCACGAAGTTTGGGAGATTGAGGGGGATGACATCAGTAGGGCAGAACAAAACTTTGTGCTTTGAGCAAAAAGGACTCATCTCTCAAGGTTTTCATTCACTTATGTCAGATTCAGATCAACCCCAGTAAAGCTACACCTGCTGTCCCTCTGGCTATCACCACTGGCAGCAAACCCAGCTTCTTCTCTTGCCATCACAAACAGTGGAGCATAACAAGCTTAAAGCCCCGTGTTGAATCTCAGCATCTGATCCAGTATAGCAGCTGTTGACTTAAAGGGCGATCATTAGGGTGGAAATTACAAGGTGGTAGGGAGAAGAGCAATCTGTGACCTTACTTGAAACTATCAGAAATGGTGAGAATCTATGCAACTTTGAGCTGTGGAAGATTTTTTTAACTTCTAAGAAAATGCTTTCTAAAACTCTCATATTAATATTGTATAAAGCATCTGCAGGGTTGAATTTATCAGATGATTCCAGCTGGTTGAGAGAGTTTAAATCACACTAGTGTGATAATGATGGCAACTGGGGTGGTTAATAGAATCAATATCCAGTAGAAGAGGCTCCAAGATGCTCCCCAGGGGAACAGAGCCACAAAATTTATACCACATTCTGAGTATTTTGTAGCATTTAATGCCAAATGTCAGACACATTGATAAAACAGCAGACAAGAACCCCAGTAAGCCAGTCTTTCCCCCAAACATTAATGGTGTGAGCATAGAAATAATGGAATAATATGGCATCCATTCTCCTGTGGCTGGTAAGGAAGTTGTCCTCACTAGGTGTCCCAGACTTAAGACCTGGTGCAGGTTCAGCAGTGTATCCTACATATTCTCTTCCATAACTTGTATTTTCTTCATTGGAAAAAACTTAGGCTGACTCATTGGACTTTTTCCCAAGAGCTCTTAGTGATGAGATAGTCTAGTCAAAAGAAGGACATCTTCTAGGGAATTGAAGAAGTAAATTCTATCAACACATCTTAAAACAAGCATTCAAAGGGCTATTAAGAGGAATAGAATTCTATTCCTCCTGTCTCCAATTTTCACTGAAGGGCTGAATTGCTCAACCAGGGTCTATAGAAACTATGGAAATCAGTTTTGGGCCCCATAAATCTGTCTGTATGAAAGACCACTGAGATTAGGTAGGACTAGCAAAAGAACCTAAACAGAAAAATGTAATGGAAAGAATATGAGATTTGGGTTTGGATTGTTTTTTGATTCAAATACTGTACCTGATACTCACATGCCATGTAATATGTAGGCCAAGTATATAACCTCTTTGAGCATCAGTTTCTGTACATGTAACAAGAAGCATATGTCTACATACTCACAAAGTCTTGGTGGGAATTCAACGGAATAGTTCAGATAAACTACAAGTACTAAAATTATAAGCCTGGCATATAGGAGGTCCTCAATAAGTGTTAGTAACCTCGGTCCTCACTTCCATTCCATATCAATTTTCTCTTTGTGTCACCTAATTTTGCTTATGCTATCATTCACTGAAGGAATAAAAATTCAGGGAGGTTGAGACACTTACTCAAGGACATATACCTAATAAATAGCAGAGACTTAATCTGGCTAACTGAATTTCTGGTAGTCTTTCTATTATGATACAGATGCTTTTCATAGATGATTGAGTTACTGTGCAGGGTGCTGACTGTGGGAAAGCCCGTTGGCTAGATGGCAAGCTCCAATCAACCTGACTTCAGGAACCCTGCAAGGTAGAGGAACAGCATCTCCAGAGAGCACCCTTACTAAGTTTTATGATTATCTGGGCATGGGAAGCTAAAGATGCCATTGTTGCCAAGACAGAGATTATATTGTTAGCAGATATGTCACAGTGGAGAGATTCACTTAGGTAATGTCCCTCAATACAGCCATGAGCAAACAGGTGCTGAATTGTGAAATTACATTTCATGTGTCTGTTATCACTGAGTATAAAATGGAAAATTACAGAGGAAAAATCCTGCCCTATTATTGATTTTCTAAGAGACTTTGGGGGATTTGTTGTTAAGAGCTACATTTTTTAAAGCCAATAAATGAGTTAATGGAATCTACCACAACTAACAAAATGGAAGTAAATTTTTCTGAAGTTCCATTAAAAACAATCAAAAAAGGAACAAAAACATATCAGAAAAGTAAGTAAAATAATGATCTAGAAAAGCCTTCCCAGATGTTTTGGTTGACTGAATGGGTGGACAAACATCTTTATCCCCTCCATTTCCAGTATCACCATTCAGTACATGATTGCTTGAGTCACATAAATACACAGAAAACACATTCACAATCCTCCTAATGTCCACAACCCTTTTTCAGGCCAGAGAAAGTCAGTGTTAAAAGCAATGTTGCCATAGCAACTCTGATTTGGGCAGCCCCAGCTGCAACGCTAGTAGCCAGTTTCCCCTAAAGATACAGGAAAATGAAAAAAGAAGGAAACTCTAAAAATTACCCTGGAATCAGTATGACTAATTACTTAATTCATATTTTTAAATTGAATTATTTCATTGATATAAAATTTATTGAGTGCCTATGTTATATCATGTACTGTATGAGACATGAAGATCACACCAAAATGCAGTTGGCAAAATACAGTTGCCATACTCACTGTGCCTGGTCTATAAATGACAGATTTGTAAACATATTTAACATGACAGATTTAATCTGAAGTATAGGAAACAGGTTGAGAGAACATGCTGAAAAGAGTGATTAATTTTGTCTAGAGAGAAATCCTGGAAAACTCCATAAGGAGGTGACATGAACATGCACCTTGAAGTATATCAGTAAGTTTCACAAGCAGAGAAGGAGGTGGGAAAAGATCATATCAGGCAGAAGAAATAGCATAAGCAAAGTCTCAGAGATGTGAGAAGTGGTGGCATGTTTTGGATATGGTTCATTGTGGACAGAACATAGGGTACATATGGACAGAAAGGTTAGAAATCAATCTCAGAGACCTAATACAACATGAGGTTTTAATATGAAGTAGATTTGGGGTGTACTTCACTGGCAGAGTGATTTTCAAGGCCGTGGTTCAATCCTCAGTGCCAAAGAATAATAAATAATGTGGAAGCATTAGAATGTTTGAAATGACCAATTAACCTAACTAGGTATTAGTTTATTGAAGGAAAATAACACTATTTAGAGGGGAAAAGACTGGAATCAGGAAAACAAGTCAGGAAACCAGTCCTATTGTTTAAGGAAGAAACATTTGGCAAGGAGATAAAAAATGGTAGTATAGAATAAACAATTATTTAACATCTTCAGAAAGTGTCCCAAACACAAAAAGCCAATGGAGAAACATTTGTTCAAGAAAATGTTCTAAATCTTGGGAAAAGTAAAGTCTAAGACTTGGCCCATTCACTTCCATTCACCCTTCTCCCTGTCTCAGAATAATGGAAGCTCCACTTTGTGTTAAGGTAGCCAAGAAAACAGTGATTCCTTTCCCAGACAAGATTCACAGGAAGAGAAGGTCAGCAGTATTTTTGCTTACCCTTTTCTCTATATCACAGAGGCTAAATATCAGGCAATAGTTACTAGAAAGTCAGAGGATCTGTTTCTCCATCCAGCTCCTACCCATAGAATGAAAGTTTTATACTAGTTATGGCAGGATAAGAATAACAGAGCCCCAATCACTCAAGTCCCAATTTATTTAAAGTCCCATGTGGGAAGACAGGCTAAGAAGACTATAGGTTACTTCCCTACTCAAGAACTTGTTCACAGCAGCAAGTGTGAGGCCCTGAGTTCAAACCCCAGCACTTCCAAGAAAAAAAAACTGTTCATAAAATAAGAGAATTGGGTCACTGTACCTGCCTGCAGCTCTTGAGCACTTACTCAGAGATTTTGGAGTCTGTGTTAAGTTCAACAATTCTTTCTACTTTCTACTAAAGTAGGGGGCTGTGAAATTCTCCCCAAATAAATCAATTTTATTTGGAAAGAAGTGTGGGGACACATTTAAAAACAAGGGATAGTGAGGTTATAACTTAGTGGTAGAGTGCTAAGCTGGCATGTCTGAGGTCCTGGTTGCCATCCCTAGCATCACACATGCACACACACACACATCAAGAGATATCTTGGTAGTAAACAAGTAGCTAGTAGCTCTAAGAGAGCAACAGAACAGACCATAGATCTGTTGGTCACTAGAGAAAACTACAAAAAGAACAAACTAAGAAAAGCCCTTCTGGAATCAAAACTCAAAGACTAGCCCTAATAACTACCACTGCAAAGGGGCCTGAATTTAATTGGATAAGGCTGTGGAGGAACTTGGGCCCCAGAGGATGGTAAAAAGCAAAAGTGGATAGCAGTAAGTGAAGGCTAACAGCAAGGTATGATACGAATATAGGGCAAAAAAATCAAGAGATTCCTATTAAAAACACAATAATCCCCAGGTACATTCCCAAGGCCGTGCCCTCTAGTGAAGTACATCAGAGGTTTCACACTATGGAGAAAACACACTTCATTAAAAATTCTAATTTATTAAATAAATGAGCCAACAACAACACTAAGATAAGCATTGTGATGGATACGATAATCCCAGGTAATTGGGAAGCAGAGGCAGGAGGATCATAGTTTGAGACCAATCTAGACAAAGTTAGTGAGATCTTATCTCAAAAACAAACTAAAAACAAAATGTCTGGGAGCATGGCTCAAGGATAGTGCCAGTGTCTAGCAAGCATAATGTTCAATCTCCTGAACCGGGGAAAAAACAGACATAGGACAGTATACAGAGTTGCTTTGATATTTTATCAAAATGCCTCAACAAAATGAGTACATGCAAAGAAATGGTAGAGTGTGACCTGTAGAAAAAGAGGAACAAAACAAAAAACAGAATCTTCTTGTGAGAAGACTGAATGTCAAATATAAGAGACAAAGATTTCGAAGAAACAAAAATATGTTTAAAGAGTTAAAGGATGGAACCACACTTACTTCATGAAAGTGAAACTCTTCTGACAATGTTTCATCAAGTAGACAATATAAATCAAGCAACAGAAATGTTTTAAAACAAATTTCTGGAGATAAAAAACATAATTACTGAAATGTAAAAGTCATTAGAGAAGTTCAACAATTTATTTTAGCTAATGGAGGAAAATTGTTGAACTTAAAATAGACTGTTAGATATTTGGAAATCTGAAGTATAGAGAGAAAAAAGAATGAAAAAATAAAAAAGAACCTCAGAAATTATGAGACACAACAAAACACACCAAAACAGAGGTAATGGAGGTACTAGATGGTGAGAAGTAAAAAAGACAGAAAAGATATTCAAAGTAGTAGTGGCAGAAATTTTCCGAGCTTGGTAAAAAAAAAAAAATTGCAGTTTAAGATGCTCAAAAAACTCCAAGAAAGATAAATACAAAAACATCCACAGAGACATCATGGTCAAAATGAGAGAAGCCATGCATTAAAAAAATAAAAGCTTGAAAGCAACAAAAATAAAAGAACTCATCACATATGGAGAAGTTCCTTAAGATGATAGTTGATTTCCCTTTTTTTCTAGAAAATATTTTTTAAATATACCTTTTATTCATATGTGCATACATTTGGATCATTTCTCCCCCATTTTCCCAGCACCCTCCCTTTCACCACGCCTCCTCCCTCTCCCTACCTACCCCCTCGCTTCCAGGCAGAAACTGTTTTGCCCTTATCTCTAACTTTGTTGAAGAGAGAGTATAAACAATAATAAGAAGGACCAAGGGTTTTTGCTAGTTGAGTCAAGGACAGCTATACAGGGAGATTCCTCTCATTGTTTTCATGTACATATGTGTTACATTCTAAGTTGACTCTTCTCAAACTGACCTTTTCTCTAGTTCCTGGTCCCCTTCTCCTATTGACCTCTGTCACTTTAAAGTTTCTGCATTAGTTTCTTTGCATTGAAGACATCAAATACTATCATGTTTTGGGGGTTTCTTACCTATCCTCATACCTCCCTTGTGTGCTCTCACCCTTGATCTAATGTCCACATATGAGGGAGAACATACGAATTTTGGTCTTCTGAGCCTGGCTAAACTCACTCAGGATAATGTTCTCCAGTTCCATCCATTTACTTGTGAATGATAAGATTTCATTCTTCTTCATGGCTGAGTAAAATTTCATTGTGTATAAATACCACAATGGATTTTCTTAATCCATTCATCAGTAGTGGGGCATCTTGGCTGTTTCCATAACTTGGCTATTGTGAATAGTGCTGCAACAAACATGGGTGTGCAGGTACCTCTGGAGTAACCTGTGTCACATTCCTTTGGATATATCTCCAGGAGTGGGATTGCTGCATCATATGGAAGATCTAAGCTTAGATTTTTAACAAGCCTCTAAATTTTTTTCCAGAGTGATTGTACTAGTTTGCATTCCTACCAGCAGTGTATGAGGGTTCCTTTTTCCCCACATCCTTGCCAACACCTGTTGTTGGTGGTGTTTCTAATGGTGGCTATTCTAACAGGGGTGAGGTTTAGTGTTGTTTTGATTTGCATTTCCTTTATGGCTAGAGATGGTGAGTATTTTTTCATGTGTTTCATGTGTTTTTTTGGCCATTTGAATTTCTTCTTTTGAGAAAGTTCTGTTTAGTTCACTTTCCCATTTCTTTATTGCTTCATTAATTTTAGGAGAGTTTAGTTTTTTAAGTTCCCTGTATATTCTGGCTATCAGTCATTTGTCTGATGTGTAGCTGGCAAATATTTTCCCTCACTCTGTGGGTGGCCTCTTCAGTTTAGAGACCATTTCTTTTGTTGAGCAGAAGCTTTTTAATTTTATGAAGTCCCATTTGACTATACTTTCTCTTAGTTGCTGAGCTGCTGGGATTCTATTGAGGAAGTCCTTGCCTATACCTATTACTTCCAAAGTGTTTCCTACTCTTTCCTGTACCAATTTAAGAGTTTGGGGTCGATATTAAGGTCCTTGATCCATTTTGAGTTAATATTAATACATGGTGATAAACATGGATCTAGTTTCAGTTTTTTACAGACTGCTAACCAGTTTTCCCAAGAGCTTTTGTTGAAGAGACTGTCATTTCTCCATCATATATTATAACGCCTTTGTCAAAAATAAAGGTGGCCATAGCTGTGTGGATTCATATCCTGGTCCTCTATTCTATTCCATTCCACTACATTTCATGTCTGTTTTTGTGTCACTACCATGCTGTTTTTATTGCTATTGCTTTGTAATATAGTTTGAAGTCAGGTATTGGGATACCTCCAGCATTGCTCTTTTTACTGAGTATTGCCTTGGCTATTTGTAGTCTCTTGTGTTTCCAAATGAACTTTAGGGTAGATATTTCAATCTCTTTGATGAATGTCATTGGAATTTTGATGGGAATTGCATTAAACATGTAGATTGCTTTTGGTAGTATAACCATCTTTACTATGTTGATTCTACCAACCCATGAGATCTCTCCACCTTCTATAGTCTTCCTCAATCTCTTTCTTCAGGGGTTTAGAGTTTTCCTTGTAGAGGTCATTCAAATCCTTTGTTAAGTTTACTCCTAGGTATTTGATTTTTTTGAGGCTATTGTAATTTTCATATATTCTTTCTAAGTTTATTCATAATTAGTGTATAGAAAAGTTAATGATTTTTGTAAGTTGATTTTGTATCCTGCCACCTTGCTATAGTTATTGATGGTGTCTAGGAGATTTGGGGTAGAATTTTTTGGGTCTTTAAGGTATAGAATCATATCATCTGCAAATAGGGATATTTTGACAGTTTCTTTACCTATTTGTATTCCTTTTATTTCTTCTTCTTGCCTCATTGTTTTGGCTAGGAATTCCAGTACTATGTTGAATAGGAGTGGGGATAGTGGGCATCCTTGTCTAGTTCCTGATTTTAGAGGGAATGGTTTTAGTTTTTCTCCATTAAGTATAATGTTGGCTGTAGGTTTGTCATATATAGCTTTTATAATGTTGAGGTACTTTCCTTCTATTCCTAGTTTTCTTAGAGCTTTTATCATGAAATGGTGTTGGATCTTATCAAAGGCTTTTTCTACATCTATTGAGATGATCAAGTGGTTTTTGTCTTTGCTTCTGTTAATGTGGTTTATTACGTTTATTGATTTTCTTATGTTGAACCACCCCTACATTCCTGGGATGTAGCTGACTTGGTCGTGGTGTATGACCTTTTTTGATGTGTTGTTGAATTCGGTTTGCCATTATTTTGTTGAGTATTTTCGCAACAATGTTCATTAAGGAGATTGGTGTATAGTTCTCCTTTTTGGAGGTTTCTTTGCCTGGATTTGGGATGAGTGTAATACTGGCTTCATTAAATGAGTTAGGCAGTTTTACTTCCCTTTCTATTTTATGGTACAGTTTAAGGAGGGTTGATATTAGTTCTTCTTTAAATGTCTGATAGAATTCAGCAGAGAATCCATCAGGTCCTGGACTTTTCTTTTTTGGGAGACTCTTTATTGTTGCTTCAATTTCATTTCATGTTATAGATCTATTCAGGTGATTAATGTCCTCTTGGTTCAGTTTTGGATAATCATATGTATCTAGAAATATGTCCATTTCTTTAAGATTTTCAAATTTATTAGAATATATGGCCTCAAAGTAGTCTCTGATTATTTCCTGGATTTCCATGGTGTTTATTGTTATCTCTCTTTTTGCATTTCTGATTTTACTGATTTGGGTTTTTTCTCTCCTCATTTTAGTGAGGGTTGCCAGGGGTCTGTGGATCTTATTTATTTTTTCAAAGAACCAACTTTTTGTTTCATTAATTCTTTGTATGGTTTTTTTAGTTTCTATTTCATTGATTTCAGCTGTTATTTTTATTATTTCTCTCCGTCTGCTTGTTTTGGGGTTTGCTTGTTCTTGTTTTTCTAGTAGTTTGAGATGTATCATTAGGTCATTGATTTGAGATCTTTCAGTCTTTTTAATATATGCATTCATGGCTATAAGCTTTCCTCTCAGGACTGCCTTTGCTGTGTCCCATAGGTTCTGGTAGGTCATGTTTTCATTTTCATTAACTTCCAGGAACTTTTTAATTTCCTCTTTTCTTTAATTGATGACCCATTGATCATTGAGCAATGTGTTGTTTAGTTTCCAACTGTTTGCATGTTTTTTGTTATTATTTTTGTTGTTGAGTTCTAGTTTTAATGCATTGTGATCAGACAGAATGCATGATATTATTTCTCTTTTCTTATATTTGCTGATGCTTGCTTAGTACCCTAGGAGATGATGAATTTTGGAGAATGTTCCATGCACTGCTGAGAAGAATGTACATCATGTAGAAGTTGGATGATATGATCTGTAGACATCAGCTAGGTCCATTTGATCTATGGTATGACTTAGATCTAGGATTTCTTTCTTAATTTTTTGTGTGAATTACCTACCTATTGGTGATGGGGACAATTAAAGTCTCCCACTATCACTGTGTTGGAGTTTATATATGTTTTTAGTTCCTTCAGAGTCTATTTGATGAAGTTGGGTCCATATAGGTTGATAATTGTTTTTTCCTTTTGGTGTATTTCCCCTTTTATTACTATGGAATGTCCTTCTTTATCTCATTTGATCAACGCAGGTTTTAAGTCTACTTTGTCTGAGTTAAGTATTGCTATTCCTACCTGTTTTTGAGGACCATTGGCTTGGTAAATCTTCTTCCAACCTTTCATCCTAACCCTATGCTTATTTCTATCAATGACATGGGTCTCCTGTTAGCAACAAATTGTTGGATCTTCTTTTTTAATCCAGTTGGTCAAACAGTGTCTTCTGATGGGTGAATCAAGTCCACTAACATTCAGTGTTAGTACTGATAGGTATGTGGTGATTCTTGTCATTTAGTTGTTTTAGTTGTTTGAGGGTTTGATTGTGTGTAGCTAAATTGATGTTACTCTTTACTTTCTTGCTTTTTCTTTTCCTGTAGTTTGGTGCTGCCTGTCCTTTTATGGTTATGTTGGCTTTCACTTTCTGTGTGCAGAATCCCTTGAAGAATCTTTTGTAGTGGTGGCTTGGTGGTCAGATATTGTTTTAGTTTCTTCTTATCATGGAAGACTTTTATTGCTCCATCTATTTTGACTGATAGTTTTTCTGGGTAGAGTATCCTAGGGTTGAAGTTATTTTCATTTAGTGCCTGGAAAACCTCACTCCATAATCTTCTTGCTTTTAAGGTTTCCATTGAGAAATCTGCTGTGATTTTGATGGGTTTACCTTTGTATGTTATTTGTTTTTTCTCTCTTACAGCCTTCAATATTCTTTCTCTAGTCTCTGTACTTGTTGTTGTAATGATAATATGTTGTGGGGTAGTTCTATTTTGGTCAATTCTGTTTGGTGTCCTGGAGGCTTCCTGTACCTGAATGGGCATAGTTTTCACTGGATTTGGGAAATTTTATGTTATTATTTTGTTGAATATATTATGAATTCCTTTTGTTTGCACCTCTTCTTCTTCAATGCCCATGATTCTCAGGTTTGGTCTTGAGTTGTCTAACCTGCCTTCTCTGGTAGGCTTGTTTATTTGGAATTTGCACAGGGAACTTCCCTTCCCCCACTCTCTGGTGGAGCATGTTGCATGTCAGCCACTGTTGCAAACCTTGCCCACCCCAAGCTCTCTGGCAGGGGTCACCAAACCTGCCTTCTCCAGCAGTCTTGTTTATTTACAGTTCACACGGAAGCCTGCCCCTCCTTCTCTGGAGCTCAAGGCACTCCACCATCTTTTCTACATGTCTTTTTCAATTTTTTGTTTATTATTCAGTTGTTTTTCTTTAATTTTGTGGGGCAGAGGTCAGTCTTTCCAGGGGGCTTTGCTGGTTTATCCCAGGAGTGGCTGTGGAGATATTGTGTGCTGCTTATTTGCTCACCTGTTGGTCTGCATCTCCCAAGCAGATTAGGAGCTGGTGTCTCACAGCCCAGGAGCCCTCCTGGTTCCTCTGTATAATGTTGCCTGGGGAAGCTATGTGCAGGCTGGAGGTTCAAGGTTATTGGATTTTTGCCTCTTCTTGGTGGTTTTTCCTGCCAGGTGTGTCTCCAGCATCTCAGCATGATTTTCCTTTTATAGAGTTCATGCTATTTACTTCCTCCCTCTAGTCACCATCTTGAAACCTCTCTGATTTCTCTTTAAAGAAGTCAGAAACAATGGAGGCCAGAAAGTACAGGAATTGCAAATTCAAAGCACTAAAAAAAAAACCCTATATCAAACAAAAATATTTTTCAGCAATAAAGGCAAACTAAAGGCATTTTTGATAATAAAAACTGTGTTTGTTGGTAGCAGATGCACTTTTAAAGAAATCATAAATGAATTTATACCAGTCCTTCAACCTATCCAAAATCAATACAAAAGGAGATAATATACTTCCTAACTCATTTTGTGAAGACATACTCAGCTTGATACCAAAGCCAAAGACATTATAAAAAATCCTACAAACCAATATCCCTTATCAATAGAGATGCAAATATCCTCAACATATAAAGGAACTAAATATATGCATATATCAAAATGATTGCATGTCATGACCAAGTGTGATTTATTACCAGGAATGAAAAGATTCCAACAGGCAAATATCAATCAATGTAATATACCACACTACAGAAAATGGGTTTAAAAATCCACATGACCATCCCAAATGGTATAGAATAAGGAGTCAGCACACTTTCATAATAAAAAAAATCATCATACTTGGAATACACTTAAAACAATAAAACTCACAGAAGAAAACAAAAAAGTAAGTACTCGAAAACTTTCATATAGTTGCTTAGATATGAAACCAAGGACAAGAAAATGGTGAATGAATCAAACTTCATAAAACTTCTGTACTCCAAAAGTCACTATCAATAACATGAAAAGATACCCCACAGAATTATAATTTCTGAGTAATATATCTGACAAGGGATATATTTGACAAGGAGTGTGTGTTCAGAATACATAAAGTGATCTTACAACTGAACAACAAAATGTAAATAACCAATATAAATATGTATAAAATATTTTTAGAAAGAAGATACACAAATGACTAATAATTACAGAAAACCCTTAGTCGTCAGGAAAATACAAATCGAAACCTCAATTTGCTTTCACTTGATTATCATTGGGTTGGATATCAGTTTTTCTAATGATACTATAAGTGTTGGTAAAGTTATGGATAAATCAGAATACTCATACCCTGCTGGTAAGGTTGTATAAGGGGCATATACTGAAAAACAGTCTGACAGTTCCACAAGAGGTTAAACCTAAGCGTTACCAGATGACCCTGCAATTCCACTCCTGGGTATAAATTGAAAGGAATCAACCAAGCAAAATTTCAACACCAATGTTGACAGCAGTATTACTCACACAATAACCAAAAAGTGAAAAATGTCAAAGTGACTACCAATGAATGATAAATAAAATGTAGTATATTCACATAAGTGAATGTTATTTGACAACATAACATAATTAATAAATATATACTTTGGCTGGTAGCATGGCTCAAGTGGTAATAGTGCCTCACCAGCAAGTGTGAGGCCCTGAATTCAAACCCCAGTTCCTAAAGAAAAATACATACCAAAATATGGCTACACTTTTGAAAACATCACCCTAAGTGACATAAATAAATCACAAACAACCACATATTCTATGTTTCCATTAAAAATGTTAGACTAGAGTGTGTGGGTATGATAGTATATGTCTGTAATCTCAGCTACTCAGGAGGATGAGGTAGGAAAATCACTTGAGACCAAGAGTTTAAGACCAGCTCTGTCTTAAACATAACAACATCCTGTCTCCAAAAAAAATCGAAAGAAACAAAAAAGCAAAAATGTTAGAATAGGCAAATCCACAGCAACAGAAAGAAGATTATTAGTTGCCTGCAGTTGTGATGGCTGGGAGGAAATGGAAAGTGACTGATAATGAGTACAGTGGTATCTTTTGGAATAATCAAATATTTTAAATCATTTTTGATGGTGTTTGTACAACTCTGTGAATGTACTGAGAACTACTAAACTGCATGCTTTAAGTGGGTTAATTATATAAATTATGTGTTGGTAAATTTATTATTAAAATGGCATCAGAAAGAATAGAAGGCTTACAAATAAAATTGACAAAAGCACAAAACTAGTACATTGAAATTTACAAAATATTATTTAAAGAAGAACTACATATATGGAAATAAAGCAATAAACCAACAAGTAGAGCAATATCAAAATATTCACTGTTGCCAATTTCAAAACTTTAATAATTAAGGCAGTATAGTACTGGAATAAGCATGGACATATAGAGCAATGTAACAAAATTTAGACTCTAGAAACAAGCTCATAATTATGGTCAATTGATTTTCAACAAGGATACCAAGACAATTCAATGAAGAAAGAATATCTTTTCAACAAATGGTACCAGAACAACTGATAATCCACGTGCAAAAAGTTGAGGTTTGACTACTTCCTCACACCACACAGAAAAATTAACTCAAAATAGATTACAAATATAAGTGTTAGAATTAAAACCATAAAATTGCTGGAACAAAGCAGAAGCAAATCTTTACAACTTGGGCTAGACAAAGAATTCTTAGATACAACACCAAAAGCATAATCTACTTAAGAAAAAGTGGAGGAAATGGACTTCAAAATTAAATATTTTGTTCTTCAAAAAACACCATCCCAGTGGATGAATGGATAGAGAACATATGGTACATATAAACAGTGTTATTCAACCATAGCAAAAATGAAATCATGTCATTTGCAGGAAAATGGATGGAACTGAAGATCATCATATTAAACAAAATAAGCCAGACTCCAAAAGATAAATATTGCATATTTTCTTCCAGTTACTTAGACCAGAAACCTTAGAGTCATATTTGACTGATGTCTTTCAGTCCCTACAATCAGTCCACTAACAAACAAATTTTGTCATCTCTACCTTCAAAGTAGTCCCGATTCCCATAACTTCCCCTTATCTTCATCACTCACTATCACCCTGGTTTAATTTCTCACCACCCCTTTCTGCACTATTGCAATAGCCACTTTACTGATCTTCTCACTTCTACACTTCCTTGATATATTCTTTCCTCATATCTTCACATTCTCATTTTTCTTTCTTCTACATTTAATGATCTCATAAGAAAGGCCATCCCTGATGGTATAATATCAAACTGTACCCTCCAGACTACATTAGTTCCTCATAAAATTTAACATCATTATGTGATATAGTATACTTAGCAGATTATAAGCTCCTTGAGAGTAGGAACTTTTTTTTTCAAAGAGACAGTATAGTAGAAGCAGAAAGTGGTTTTGCTAAAACAAAGAGAATTTGTATATCAATGAAGCCTAGTGTCTATGGAAAAGAGTAATAGCTGAAGCTGGAAATGCTGGCTGGGTCCAATTTCTGAAGGGTTATAATGCCTGGGCAAGTAATTTTGGCTTTATTCTACAGAAAATTAGGTAAGTCTCCCAACAGGGATGAGATATGAGCTCTTATCAGCTAAGGAAATTAAAGGGTAGATTTTTGACATTAACTAGCCATTATCATTTATCCACTGTGGCACTAAGACTGATACTTAAAGGAAGTTCTGAGCACTTTTCAGGCTCTTCTGTGTTATCCAGGCCAATGCTTAACCTCAACTGATTTCACTACTTTCCTTTTTCTATACCACATCTCCTAAAAACTATGACCCTTAGGTATCAGGGTTCTGGCAAGATACTATAATACATAAGGAAGAGCATAATCATTGAAGCCAGACATCCCTGTGTTCAAATCCTGATTCTGCCTCTCAATAGCCATCACTTAAACAAATTATCTAGCCATTCCCAATTTCATTTTTCACATTTTTTAAAGTCAGCGTCATCAGGAGAATCAAATATAATGAATGCAAAGCATCTAGCAGAATGACTCATACATAAGTGGTTCCCTGAGAGCCCAGTCTACTCTCTCAGAGAAAAGAACTTATTCCATTTTATCTTCTACTCTTTTGCATTCCCTTGCCCTGTGTACTAACAGTGGCAGTTAAGCAGGGTTCTATTGCTAAAGAAGACCCACAGGTTCCAAGATGAAAATATTTACAAATGTACAGTAGTTTACCACAGGAAAAAAGTACAATACAGCAACAGTATTCCCATGTAGGGGAGGACAATATGCATTTTAGAGGATCAATATGCGCTTTAACAGATAATGAAACACTGACATGTGCAATGAAACAGGGATTCCAAAATCATTGAAATGTTTTAATATTTTGTTGGTCACAAAGGTATATTATTGCTATATCTGGGCCCAAGTGAAGAGTCCTCTTAGAGCCTCACCAAGACCAGATACAAGTTATAAATCTCACATTTATCAATGAACAATATCAATAACAATAAATACTGTTATTTATCAATAAACAATTTGCTGGTACAAATTAACCCAATAATCCATGGGCCAATGATCACAAAGCAACACTATTAATCAGTATGTTTCATATCTTGACCAGGCGTCAGTGCCATGTAGGAACTTACCAAAAATAGCTGAGGCTAATTCCAGGCCATCTACAATTACCCCTCACAGGACATTCTGAAAGCTGGCAGCATTAGTTTTGAAGCTCTAACTTGAATGTTAAAAACAAATCAATCTACTCTGCATGCTTAGCTCTTCTGAGTGCTGAGAAGCCAATCTCCTGAATATGAGTGAAAGTGCTTCCCATCAAACAGACCAAGCAGCAGAATCTGTATTTCTTTTCTCTTACCCATAGAACCACAGACCACCTGCTACCCCAAAACCTCTCTCCTGTCACTTATTTGTTTTTCTAAAAGCTCTTCATTTCCCACATTTTTGCAGAAATGTTAGGTACAAGGAGTGATAAAAAAAAAAACAGCTTAACATTAGTATTAGAATAGGAAATTGTCCATTCTTCTCAAGGAGAAAAAATGCATATCTGGCATTAAACTGTCCAGTTCTGCCCAGGTGTTTCCTTTGTTCAGTTTCCTCTACTCACAGACACCATCCAAAAATCTTTCACCAGTCCCAGGGCACTTTAATTTACCCATATGGCAAAAAAGAAAGAGAATATCCCAGGAGAGAAGTTAAAATTTTGGCATCATACCAATTTGTCAACAAATTGAATGAGGGGGAAGATAGTAAAAGTAAAAGAAAGGATGAGAAATATTTTAGAGTTGAGTGATTGGGTACATGGTGAGTACTTTAATGAAAGTAGATATGTTAAAAAGAGGAGCTAGTTTGAAAACAGGACAGAAAATGATATATTCATAGTAGAGCACATTAAATTTAAGATGTCTGTGGAACATCCAGGTGGACTTGTCAGTTGTAGGAGATACACAGATCCAGAGTTTAGGAGAGAAACACGGGCTAAAGATGCAAACCAGATGTGGAAGAGGGAGAAAATAAATGAATCTAGAATGACTGCCACATTTGCGTTTTGGGCAACCGGGTATTAAGATATTACAGTGACCTAATATGGGAGACAGAGAAGGAACAGATTTAAGAAGAAAATAGGTGAGTTTAGTAAGAATTTGGAATGTATAGGCCCAGAACTCAGATCTTCTAGTCTCCATGTCTATCTGGTCCACTCATCTGGGAGCATCTTGAGAGCTGGGAGTATGTTTTGTTCATTACTGTGTTCAATTCCCAGCACACTGCCTGCAAAATGTGAGCACACAATAGGTATATGTGGAAAGGATTAGCAAGAATTGGGATTTTTCCAGCAAAGTATTCAATCCCACTGTATTCACCAGCTTCTAAATTTTTCATAATACAGGAAATTTTTAGAGGGGATTTTCTAAGGTGTGCTTTGTTAATAACTAGCCTAAAGTGATATTTTCTGAGAAATTTCTAGCACCTTTCTAACATTCTAAAACAATCACTGAGAAGTGGTAGTTAGTGGAAAGTGTAAGCTTAAAAACAAATATTGACACTGGTGACAGTGTTAACATCAGCAGTATGACCATGTGCCCTGCAAGTAGATGATTCAAAAACTCTTATTCTTTCCTTTTCCCACCTTGCTGACAGGATGTGAACTGAGTGGGCTGGCAAGGAAGAATGAGGAAGAAAAAAGAAAGAACAGTTTATCTTAAAAAAGTCCATCCTAGCACAGAACATCTCTGTATTACCTCATTACTTGAACAATTTAGCCTAAAACATACATGCTCTCATTTTGCAAAATAGAGGAAGTTGCCATGCTAATTTTGCTGGAAATAACAAAGTGTGCTAGTTATTTTCCATGCCACAGATCAATTCTTTCTCTTTTTCTGTGCCCTCAGAAGCTCCCCTCTGTATTGTTGTTAAAATTATCTTGCTTCCTTGATTCTTACTTGGTTTAATGGGAAAAAAGTTAGGAGGTGGAAGGCAAAAGTGAAAAAACAAGGTATTTCTTCAATTATATACTCTTTCTCTGATTTGGTGTCACATTTATAGCTTCAGCTACATTCTTCCCTGAGTATATGTTCTGTCAGGTGACCTTATCTCCTCAGCTTCACCTCATACTGGACTACAGTAATACTATTTCTTCCCTTTGTGTCTTTATCCCTAAAGGTGTTGCTTCCCAGTGTTGCTAGTGTCAGAGTACCTCACCAGTAGGTTGTTGATTCCCTTAATTCAGCCCACAAGTAGTTTTTTTATTAAAATTTCTTCATCTGAGGTAGGGTGAATTCTGTTTCAGGACAGGACTCTGACTGATAGCCATTGTACTTTGGAAGATTCCAAATTTAGATGGGCACTTAAGTATAGACTAGATACTGTTCTTATACAATGGAAAAAATGAGACAGTCATGTAAGAGAGCTTGGTCTTGGGAAACTATGCTGGATTCATCAGTATGAAAATGATTTTGTTTCTTTCTTCATTCTTCTATTTAAATATGTGAACAATATTCTTATTGAAGGAAATAACAGTAAATGAGAATATGTTTTGACTTTATCATTTATAATTTCAGATAGATTTCAATGGAAAAACAAGAATATCACAATGATAAAATAGTCAAAAGCATATTGGATGAAATTTTGTTAACTGTATTCTGTGAAACGTTAGCATTTATGTCATATGTTAGTGTATATGTTAATGGCATTAGGTGTAAAGATATTTCCATGTCAAGTAAGTTTGGAAAAGTCTACATTATACTAAATTCTTCAGGATTTCTGAACTTCATTGTATAAAGAAGTTTCTCAAATTTACGTTACCATGGAAGTTTTTTTCATGTAATGACTATCAATATATCAAAAGACAATGGTATTTCATTTAGAAAGCACTAATGGTGGCAAGGAAGAAAGTTTCTATAAGTCTTGATCAAAGGTCAGAAGTTCAAATTCTGCAGGGGCTAGAAAGTACTATGAGTGCAGTATATTGGATATGAGGCATTAGGAAGCAAAAGAGTATGGAAAACTGGAAAAGCATGCTCCATCTCAAGAAGTTGAGATGCACAATTGCAATTATGTGGATTTTACAAAGTTTATGATTTGTAAAGAAAACTAGGGATCTAAAATTTTATGTGGACTCTCCACTTTGTTTGATATTAATGACTCACTGTAAAGCATTGCTCACACTATAAGGAAACAAATTATCTAAAGGTTAGCTATGGCCCAAGGTTCACTATTTTCTGACCACTGGATTATATTAATGTGCATAAAGTGGTAAGGCATTCAGTTATAGCATTTTCCAATAATAAGTCAAATCAGGGTAATCTTATTAAAGACAAATGAAATAGTCATATCAAACACCTGCTTGCTGATCACTTAAAATTTCAAAATGGTATATGAAGTTGTCACTGAAATATGAAAAAGATGTCTGGTTAACTAATAGCCCTATAAATTAGTGGACAGAGAAGTTGATCTTCTTGAAAATGGTTTAGAAGATACTCTAGTCTACCCCAAGAGAGCCATGTCTCTGAAGAATTTCTTTTTTCTTCTTTTGTTAGCAGATAATAGTTCTACAGGGCAGAAGGATAAATTGTGACATTTACGTATGTGCTTAGAATATATCTTAATCAGACTCACTCCTTCTATCATTCTCCCTCATTCTTCCCTTTCCCACTTCTTAGGACAATTTCAACAGGTTTCATTATTCTATTTTCAAACATGAATACAAAATACATCCACCATATTTACCCTCCTTAACCCTTTCCTTATGCCCTTCCACTGATATGCACCCCTAGAAAGGACCTGTTTTACCTTCTTCCCTGTCTTTCATTTTTTAAAATTGTACATTGATAGACCAAGGGGGGTTCACATTGGTATTTCAAACATGTATATTTCATGTTTTAATCAGATTAATCCCCTAATACTTACTCTTTGTTTATCACTCTGTTCCCCTATTATTCAACAGCTTACAGTGCATTGGTTTATGTTATCTTAATACATGATGCAGTGTTTCAATATTTTTCACACTTTCAGTTTCTCACTTCCTGTAGTCTTCTCAGACAGATCCACTAATACAACTAATACAATTATGTATGTTCTCCCTCTCAATATATTTAATTTAGATATTTATGTGTATATTTATCTTAAAGGCCTGCTTTCCATATATTAGAGAATATATGCAACCTTTGACCTTTTCAGCCTAGCTTACTTCACTTAATATGATGTTCTCCAGTTCCATCCATTTACCTACAAACAACAATTTTATTCATCTTTATGGTTGAATAATACTCCATTGTGTATATATACCACATTTTCTTAATACGTTAATCAATTGTGGGGCATCTGTACTGTTTCCAAAGCTTGGTTATAGTGAATAAGGCTGCAATAACCATGGGTTTGCAAGTGACTCTATTGTATCCTGGCACACATTCCTTGGAGTACATACGCAGGAGTGGTATCATTGGATCATATGGTAGTTCTATTTTTAGTTTTTTTTTGAGGAACCTCCATACTGCTTTTTTTAGCAGCTGCACAGCATCTTGCATCCTCCCCATCATTTGTTGTGTTATTAATGATAGTCATTCTGACTGCATGAGATGGACTCTCAATGTCATTTTGATTTGCATTTCCTTTATGGCCAGAGATGTTAAGCATTTCATCATATATTTATTAGATATTTCTGTACTTCTTTTGAGAATTGTCTATTCAGTTCATTTGCCCATTTACTTAGTGGGTTGTTGATTCTTTGCGGGGTCAGGCTTCTGAGCTCCCTGTATATTCTAGTTATTAATCCCTTGTCAGATTAGCTGGCAAAGATTTTCTCCCATTCTGTAGGCTGCTTCTTCAGTCTGGTGATCATTTCTTTTGCTGTGCTGAAGCTTTCCAGTTTCTTGCAGTCCTATTTGACAATCATTTCTCTTAATTGCTGAACTACTGGAGTTCTATTTGTAAAATTATTACCTATGCCTATGTGGTCCAGTGTGTTCCCTTTTTTTTCCTGGAATAATTTCACTGTTGCAGATCTTACATTAAGATCTTTGATCCACTTTGAATTGATACTAATACACTGTAAGAGAATGGGATCTAGTTTCAAACTTCTGCAGGTGGATATCCGGTTTTCCCAATACCATATGTTGAAAAGGTTATCTTTTCTCCAACACATATTTTGGGCTCCTTTGTTGAAAATTCAAATGGCTGTAACTGCATGTGTTTGTGTCTTGGTCTTCTACTCTATTCCATTGGTCTTCTTGTCTGTTTTTGTGCCAAGAAAACCTTAACAAATACAAAAAAATCAAAATCAAAATAATCCCCAGTATCCTAACAGACCATAAAACAGAATAAAATTAAGAATAGATAGCAAGGGAAACCACAAACAACATTCAAAATCATAGAGATTTAACAACATACTTTTGAACAGCAATGGGTCATTGAATAAATTAGGAAGAAATTAAGAAATTCTTAGATTCAAATGAAAATAAGGACACAATTTACCAGAACCTGAGGGACACAGCAAAGGTACTCTAAGAGGGAAGTTTACATCCATGAGCACTGACATTAGAAAATTAGAGAGATCTCAAATGAATAATCTTTTTCTAATCTGTTTTTTATTATTGTTGTACTGGTGGTACATTGTGACATTTACCAAAGTTCTTATAATATATCATAGTTGAATTCACCCCCTCTGCCATTCTCCTTTAACCTTCCCTCCCCCAATTCCTAGAACAGTTTCAACATATCTCGTTTTTCCATTTTCATACATGAGTACATAATATTTCCACCATATGAATAAGCTTATGATGTACCTCAAATTTTTGGAAAAACAAGAGCAAGCCAATCCAAAATGTAATAGGCAAAAAGAAATTATAAAAATCAGACATAAATAAATAAATTGGAGACCAAAGGAATAACACAATGAACCAATGAAACCAAAATGTTGGTAATTTGGAAGAAATAAACAACAATGACAAATATATAGCCAAATTAACTAAAAGAAGAAAGGATATGAGTGGAATTAATAAAATCAGAGATGAAAAGGGGGATGTTACAACAAAAACCAATGAAATTTAGATTATATGGGAATATTTTAAAAACCTATACTTTAGCAAACTGGAACACAATAGATAAATTTCTTGACACATGTAACACACGAAAATTAAACCAAAAGGACATTAACAATTTGCAGTTATCACAAGCAATGAGGTTGAGACAGTTGTAAAGAACCTCCTAACAAAGAAAAGCCCAGGTCCTGATGTATTCACCACTGAATTCTACCAGACCATTAAAGAAGAACTAACACCTATGCTCCTCAAATTATTCCATAAAATGCAAAAAGAAGGAATACTACCACACTCATTATACGAAGCCAGTATTACCCTAATACTAAAGTCAGGTAAAGACACATCAGAAAAGAAAGTTATCAGTCAAAATTCCTGATGAACATAGATGCAAAAATCCTCAATAAAATACTTCCAAACAAAATCCAACAACATTTTTTTTATCGCCTCCACCTCCAGAGAGGACCAGGAATTGGAGGACAGGAGGTTCTGAGCCTCTGGGAGGCAACAGATACAAGAGGTGGGGGGTCTCCCCATCCCCAGAAAGTACTTGAAGACCTGTGGCTTGTGTTTTTTGTATTCTTTTTGGATGAATGATCCACAGGTCCCAGCTGCAGGCAGCATGAGGCACTCCCCTGGTCCAGAAGCTGATATTTCTACTAGTGACTGAAGCACCTGCTTGTAGACAGGCCCACAGTACACAGTTTCAGGAGGATGTGGATCTGCTGCTAGGGAGCTGGGATCAAACAGACGTCCTGAGGCTGGACCAAGAAGCTGAGGTTTACAAGATGAAATGCCAGAAGTAGAAATGTGCGATTTTGCCCTTAGGTCCCAAACCCAACTACTACTGGCTTACAGCAGCCCTTGTTGCATAGCTCCAGGGCTGCAAGTGAACAGTGAGCTCAGAATTAGTCAACGTTTTGCCATCTGAGTGCAATAATAGCAAACATGCACCACAGTGTTCTTTGACCAAGGCACCCTACTTGGGGACCTACAGTAGTGTCTGATTGGACCCCCACAATAATCCCAAGAGGTTGATACTATTATCATCCCCACTTGAAGATGAGGATCCTAATGCTAAGTGAAGCAACCTTTTTTTTTCCAACAACATTTTAAAAAGATCATACACAATGATCAAATAGGTTCCATTTTAGGGAAGCAAAGATGACACAACATATGCAAATCAATAAAAATAATACAACATATAAACAGAATCAAGGACAAAAAACACATCTTCATCTCAACAGGTGCAGAAAAAATCTTCAACAAAACTCAAACATCCTTTCACGATAAAAGATAAATACAACAAATCAAGAGCCAATGTCATATTAAATGGGGAAAATCTGAAGCCATTTCCTCTAAAATCAGGTATCAGGCAAGGGTGTTCCCTCTTCTTACTCTTATTCAACATAGTATTGGAATTCCTATCTACAGCAATAACACAGGAGAATGAAATAAAATGGATTCAAATGGGAAGGAAGAAGCCAAATTATCCCTATTTACAAATGATATGATCTTATACCTGAAAGACCCTAAAAATTCTACCATAAAAACTCTTAGATCTCATAAACATATTCTGCAATGCAGCAGGATACAAAATCAATACACAAAAATCAGCAGCATTTTTATACACAATGAACAGTCTGAGAAAGAAATCAGGAAAACAATACCATTCACAATAGCTTCAAAAAATGTAAATACCTAGGGATAAACTTAATGAGAGAGGTGAAAGACCTACACAGTGAAAATTATAAACCCTTAAAGGGCTTAGATGATGGAAGGACATCCCATGCTTACAGATCAGCAGAATCAATATTGTGAAAATGGTTATACTACCAAAAGCAATCTATATGTTCAATGCAATCTCTATCAAAATTGTAATGACATTCCTCCCTGAGATAGAAAAGTCAATCCTAAGGTTTATATGGAAGCACAAAAGACTTCAAATAGCCAAAGCAACCCTGAGCCAAAAGAGCAAAGCTGGAGGTATCACAATACCTGACTTTTCCCTGAACAATTTCTTATAGTAAATACTTGAGCAAATAGTTAAAAAACACTAAGG
Source organism: Castor canadensis (assembly GCF_047511655.1). NCBI lineage: Eukaryota > Metazoa > Chordata > Mammalia > Rodentia > Castoridae > Castor > Castor canadensis. The sequence goes on from NC_133405.1 coordinate 86,305,747, forward strand.
ACAAAATTTAGACAGTTCTGGCAATAAAAGTCCTCTTGTAAGTAAACAGTCATCTAGGATATGGTGGATTAAATTATTTGTTTCAAAAAAAGAAATACAAATCAAAACATTATTGAGCTCTCACCCCAGTCAAAATTGCTATGATCAAGAAAACAAACAATAAATGCTGGTGAGGATGGGGAGGAGAAAAAACCATCACACACTGTTGGTGGGAATATAAATTAGTGCATGCAAGATGGAAATCAGTATGGAGGTTTCCCAAAAACATAACAATAGAACTATTATATCATCCTGCTATACCACTCTTGGGCATATATCTGAAGGAATGTAAGTCTGCATAACAATAGAAATACCTGCACACCCATGTTTACTGTAATACTATTTCACAATATCCAAACAGTGGGATCAGCCTAGGTGTCCATCAGGAGATGAATGGGTAAAGATGGTATAGTATATACACACTATAGAGTACAGTCCAGCAATAGAGAAGAAAGAAATTATATCATTTACAGGAAAATGGGTGGAACCAGAGATCATAATGTTAAGTAAAATAAGTCAGACTCAAAAAGACAATACCACACTTCTTCTCTCATGGCAGAAACTAGATCTATAACAGGGCATAAACATAAAAAGAGGCTATTTTGGAGGGTATTTTGAGAGGTGGGGGAGGGAAAAGAGAGGATGGGGGAATATGACCAAAGTATATTAGGTGAACATTTGGAAAGTTCATGATGAAGCCCATTTTTCAAATTTGCAAGAAAGATAAAAATGAGGGTTGGGCACTCTGGAAAAAAAATTGGAGACTCCTTAAAAATCTAAACATAACCCTGCCATATGATCCAGCAATTCCACTCCTGGGGATATAGCCAAAGGAATGGGACACAGGTTATTCCAGAGGCACCTGCACATCCATGTTTATTTGCAGTGCTATTTACAATAGTCAAGTTATGGAAACAGTCAAGATGCCCCACTATTGATGAATGGATCAAGAAAATGTGCTACTTGTACACAATGGAATTTTACTTAGCCATGAACAAGAATGAAATTTTATCATTTGCAGGTAAATGGATGGAACTATATAGAACATCATTCTGAGTGAGGTCAGTCAAGCTCAGAAGACCAAAAATCATACGTTCTCCCTCATATGCGGTCTTTAGATCTAGGGCAAATGCAGCAATGTGGTTGGACTTGGATCACATGACAAGGGGAGAGCACATTTTGGTGATATAGAAATAGGTAGAAAACCCAAAATATGAAAGCATTTGATGTCCCCACTCCAGAGGGGCTAATACAGAAACCTTAAAGCAACAGAGGTTATCTGAGAAGGGAATCAGTAACCAGGGTAAAGATCAGTTAGAGATGAATCAACATGGGTCATAACACGTGTACATGAAAGCAATGCTAGGAATATTTCTGTATAGCTATCCTCAACTCAACTAGCAAAAACACTTTGTCTTCCTCATTAGGCTTGTCTCTTTTCTTCAACAAAACTAGTGATAAAGGCAGAGCAGGACCTGCCTGGAACTGAGGGTGGAAGAGGGAACAGAGTGGGGGAGGGAGGCAGGGGGGAGAAATGACCCAAAAAATGTATGCACATGTGAATAAAAGAATAAAAAATAAAATAAAATAAAATAAATGAGGGTAGGGGAGAGAGTTAAGAAAGAGTAAAAAAGATAGTGAATATGCTCAAACTACATTATTTGCATATATAGAAATAGTACAATGAAATCCTTCACATTGCACAATTAATATAGACTAACAAAAATTATTGGCTCCCAAATGAGGATAATTTTGAAATTTACACAATGTGACATCTATTGTGGAAATGACATTTATCTTCATGGCTACTGCTGATCTGAGCAGCACAGAAATGGTAAATGGGCAATATAAAATGGCACAAAATTCTCTTACTCCAATGCGGATGCTTTTTTCTTCATTAAGCCACCCTGCATTTGTACATTTTTCCTACATTCTAAAACACTATAAAAGTTGAATCTAACAAATTTTGCCAGAACAGCTGCTTTTATTTAGTGCTAGAGCCCTGGAGTTAATGGTACTGGGGATTGAACTCATAACTTCATGCTTTGATCCAAGATGACAACTAGGACACAGCCGCAGATCTTGTGAGCTCTGTGAACCAGGGACTTTGCTGAGAGGCTAGAGACACACTTGGCTGAGGTAAAGCACAAGGAGAGCCAAAACTTCGGCACTCTGAACCCCTAGCTTGTGGAAGGCTTTTCCACACCACAATTTACTAACAGAACTGGCACTGCACCCCAAGCCCTGGCCCATAGGCCCACAGAGCTGCTGCTCTGTGGCCATGGGATCTCCACTCCTCTGGTTCCTGCTCCTCATCCCCACCAGGCCCACTCCCTACAGACCCACCTGATATCTCCCAGACCCCCACCCCTCAGGCCCACAAGACCCATGCTTCACAGGCTCGCCAGATCTCCCCCAGACCCCTGCCCCTCAGCCCCGCCAGGCCCGTGCTCCACAGGCCCACAAAATCTCCACTGGTTCTGTGCCCCTCAGGCCTGTGAAGGGCCACGAGCCACAGGGCCACATGATCTCTGCTCTGCAGGCCCACCCCTCAGGCCCACCAGGCCTGACTCCACAGACCCGCTAGATTGCTGCAATGACAGGACTCTGCCTGCAAGCCTGAGGGCCCAGCTCACCTGCCACTGTGCAAAGGAGGTCTCCAAACTTGCTTAGGAGACACAGACAGACAGGATTAGACAACAACTAAGACTGAAATTCTACTGTTCCTGAAACCAGTGATTTTTGTTTTGTTTTGTTTTTTTGCTTTTTTGCCTTCCTTTAAAGGTTTGGCTGTCTGGTTTGCTGTTTGATCATCCACCACCTCTCCCTGCTGTTTTCCTTGGTTCTCCTTTGTTTTTCTTTTTCTTCTATTTCTCCTTCTTTCTCTTGTTTCTACTTCTTCCTTGGTTTTGTTAGTTTCACTACTGTAGCTCAGCTAACACTAAATTACACATAGTCCAGGGACAGAAATGGTACCAAGTGGAAATATGGGAAGACAAAAAAGAGATGGAAACCATTCTCCCCAAAAAATAAATTAGTACAGGTTTCAGAGGGAAATGAAGAAAACAGATACCCAAATCCAGACTCCAACAAAACAAAGATAAAGTATGTCAAAGTGAATGAAGCCCACAAGAACATTCTGAAAAAAGAAATCCTGCAAGTAATCACTGAGAATTTCATGGACATGTTAATAGGCGTGAACAACCAAAATGTACAAGAGGCACTCAAGAAATTCCAAGACAATAAAAATAAAGACTATGATAAAGCATAAAAACAAACAAATGAAATCATAGGAACCCTAAACAAACACAAAAATGAAACAGAGAACACCATAGAGAGATGAATAATGGACAAAAATTGACATTAAAGAGGAATTGACCCACGATATGGAAAACCTCAGAAAAAAAGAATGAAACAGAAATACAAAACAAAATGGAAGGCCATTCTAGCAGAATAGAACAAACAGAAGACAGAATCTCAGAACTCGAAGATGAAATGATAATTAAAGGAAAAACTGAAGAACTATTAGTCAAACAACTCAAGAACTGTGAAAGGCATATGCAAGAACTCACTGACTCCATTAAAGACCAAACCTGAGAGTCATGGATATTGAAGAAAGAAAGAAAGACCAAACCTGAGAGTCATGGATATTGAAGAAAGAAAGAAAGACCAAACCTGAGAGTCATGGATATTGAAGAAAGAAAGAGGTGCAAGCAAAAGGTGTAATATATTGAACAAAATAATAACACAAAATTTCCCAAATCTAGAGAAAACTATGCCCATCCAGTACAGAAAACCTCTAGAACACCAAACAGACTTGACCAAAATAGAACTACCCCATGACATATTATCATTAAAACAATAAGCACAGAGACTAGAGAAAGAATATTGGAGGCTGTAAGAGAGAAAAAACAAAAAACATACAAAGGTAAACCCGTCAAAATCACAGCAGATTTCTCAGTGGAAACATCAAAGCAAGAAGAGCACGGAGTGAGCTCTTCCAAGAACTAAATGAAAATAACTCCAGCTCTAGTATACTCTACCCAGCAAAACTATCATTCAAAATAGATGGAGCAATATGACCACCAAGCCAACACTACAAAAGATTCTCCAAGGATTCTGCACACAGAAAGTGAAAGCCAACATAACCATGAAAGGACAGGCAGCACCAAACTACAGGAAAAGAAAAAGCAAGAAAGTAGAGAGTAACATTAATTCAGCTACACACAACCAAACCCTTAAACAACAAAGACAAATAAATGACAGGAATCACCACATACCTATCAATATTAACACTAAACATTCATGGGCTTAATTCCCCCATCAAAAGATACCAATTGGCACACTGGATTAAAAGGGAAGATCCAAAAATCTGTTGCCTACAGGAGACTCATCTCATTGACAGAAACAAGCACTGGCTGAGAGTGAAAGGCTGGAAGAAGATCTACCAAGCCAATGACCCTGTAAACAGGCAGGGATAGCAATACTTATCTCGGATAAAGTAGACTTTAAACTTACATTGATCAAACGAGATAAAGAAGGACACTCCATGCTAATAAAAGTGGAAATACACCAAAAAGAAATAACAATTATCAACCTATATGCACCCAACGTCAACGCACCCAATTTCATCAAACATGCTCTGAAGGACATAAAAACATATATAAACTCTAACACAGTGATAGTGGGAGATCTTAATACCCCCCATCACCAATAGATAGGTCATCCAAACAAAAAATCAATAAAGAAATTCTAGAACTAAATCACACCATAGATCAAATGGACATAGCTGATGTCTACAGAATATTTCATCCAACTGCTACACAATATATATTCTTCTCAGCAGCCTATGGAAACTTCTCTAAAATTGATCATATCTTAGGGCACAAATCAAGCCTCAGCAAATATAAGAAAGTAAAATTATCCCATGCATTCTATCTGACCACATGCATTAAAACTAGAAATCAACAACAAAACAGTAGTAAAAAACAAGCAAACAATTTGAAGCTGAACAACACATTGCTCAATGATCAATGGGTCATTGATGAAATAAAAGAGGAAATTAAAAGGTTCCTGGAAGTTAATAAAAATGAAAACACAACATACCATAACATTTGGGATACAGCAAAGGCAGTCCTAAGAGGAAAGTTTATAGCCATGAGTGCATATATTAAAAGGTCAGAAAGATCTCAAATTGATGATCAAACACTATAGCTCAAACTTCTAGAAAAATAAGAACAAGCAAATCCTAAAGCAAGCAGAAGGAGAGAAATAATAGCAATAAAGGCTGAAATTAATGAAATAGAAATAAAAAATACAATGAATTGATGAAATAAAAAGTTGGTTCTTTGAGAAAATATATAGGCTTGACAGAACCCTGGCAAACCTGACTAAAGTGTAGAAAGAAAAAACTGAAATCAGTAAAATCAGAAATGCAAAAGAGGAGATGTCAACAAACACCACAGAAATCCAGGAAATCATCAGAGACTACTTTGAGAGCCTATACTCTAATAAATTTGAAAATTTTGAAGAAACAGACATATTTCTAGATACTTATGATGATGCAAAACTGAACCAAGAGGATATTAATCACCTGAATCGATCTATAACAGAAAATGAAATTGAAGCAGCAAGAAAGAGTCTCCCAAAAAATAAAAGTCCAGGACCTGATGGATTCACTGCTGAATTCTATCAGACGTTTAAAGAAGAACTAATACCAACCCTCCTTAAACTGTTCTACGAAATAGAAAGGGAAAGAACACTGCCTAACTCGTTTCATGAAGCCAATATAACTCTCATCCCAAAACCAGACAAAGACACCTCCAAAAAGGAGAAATATAGGCCAATTTCCTTAATGAATTTCAATGCAAAAATCCTCAATAAAATAATGGCAATCTGAATCCAACAGCACATCAGAAAGATCATACACCATGACCAAGTTGGCTTCATCCCCAGGATGCAGGGAAGGTTCAATATATGCAAATCTCTAAATGTAATACAGCAAATTAATAGAAGTAAAGACAAAAACCACTTGATCATCTCAATAGATGCAGAAAAAGCCTTTGGTCAAATCCAACACCACTTGATGATAAAAGCTCTAAGAAAACTAGGAATAGAAGGAAAGTACCTCAACATTGTAAAGGCTATATATGACAAACCTACAGCCAACACCATACTTTGGCAAAAAACTGAACCCATTTCCCCAAAATCAAGAACAAGACAAGGATTCCCACTATACCACTCTTATTCAACATAGTACTGGAATTTCTAGCCAGAGCAATTAGGCAAGAAGAAGAAATAAAAGGAATACAAATAGGTACAGAAACTGTCAAATATCCCTATTTGCAGACGATATGATCCTATACCTTAAAGACCCAAAAAACTCTACCCAAAAACTCCTAGACACCATCAACAGCTACAGTAAGGTGGCAGGATACAAAATCAACTTACAAAAATCATTAGCTTTCCTATACACCAACAATGAACAAACTGAGAAGGAATATATGGGAACAATTCCATTTACAATAGCCTCAAAATAAATCAAATACTTAGGAGTAAACTTAACAAAAGATGTGAATGACCTCTACAAGGAGAATTACAAACCCCTGAAGGTGGAAAGATCTCCCATGCTCCTGGATTGGTAGAATCAACATAGTAAAAATGGCTTTACTGCCAAAAACAATCTACATGTTTAATACAATTCCCATCAAAATCCCAATGACTTTCATCACAGAGATTGAAAAGTCTACCCTAAAGTTCATTTGGAAACACAAGAGACCACAAAAAGCCAAGGCAGTACTCAGCAAAAGAGCAACGCTGGCAGTATCACAATACCCGACTTCAAACTATATTACAAAGCAATAGCAATAAAAACAGCATGGTACTGGCACAAAAACAGACATGAAGACCAGTGGAACAGAATAGAGGACCTGGATATGAATCCACACAACTATACTCACCTTATTTTTGACAAAGTGGCCAAAAATATACGATGGAGAAAGGACAGCTTCTTCAATAAATGTTACTGGGAAAAGTGGTTATCCATTTCCAAGAAACTGAAAATAGATCCATGTCTATCACCTTGTACTAGTATCAACTCAAAATGGGCCAAGTTCCTTAATATCAGACCTTAAACTCTGAAGTTAGTACAGTAAGGAGCAGGAAACACTCTGGAGCTAATAGGTATAGGCAAAGACTTCCTCAATAGAACCCTAGCAGCTCAGCAACTAAGAGAAAGGATGGACAAATGGGACTTCATAAAATTAAAAAGCTTCTGCACTACAAAAGAAATGGTGCTAAACTGAATAGACCACCCACAGAGTGGGAGAAAATATTTGCCTGCTATACATCAGACAAAGGACTGATAACCAGAATATATAGGGAATTTTAGGAACTAAATTCTCCCTAAATCAATGAACCAATTAAGTAATGGGCAACTGAACTAAATAGAACTTTCTCAAAAGAAGAAATTCAAATGGCAAAAAAACACATGAAAAATGCTCAACATCTCTAGCCATAAAGGAAATGCAAATCAAAACCACATTAAAATTTCACCTCACCCCTGTTAGAATAGCTACCATTAGAAACACCACCACCAACAGGTGTTGGCGAGGATGTGGGGAAAAAGGAACCCTTGTACACTGCTAGTGGGAATGCAAGCTGGTGCAACCACTTTGCAAAAAAATTTGGAGGCATCATAAAAATCTAAACATAGATATGCCATATCCAGAATGATACTCCTGGAGATATACCCAAAGGAATGTGACACAGGTTACTCCAAAGGCACTTGCACACCCATGTTTACTGCAGCACTATTCACAATAGCCAAGTTATGGAAACAACTAAGATGCCCCACTACTGATGAGTGGATCAAGAAAATATGATATTTATACACAATGGAATTTTACTCAGCCATGAAGAAGAACGAAATTTCATCATTAGCAAGTAAATGGATGGAACTGGAGAACATCATTCTGAGCGAGGTTAGCCAGACTCAGAAGACCAAAAATCGTGTGTTCTCCCTAATATGTGGTCTTTAAATCTAGGGCAAATACAGCAATGTTGTTGGACATGGGTCACATATTAAGGGGAGAACACATATGGGATGTATGGGGATAGGTAGAAAACCAAAAACATGAAATCATTTGATGTCCCCACTCTGGAGGAGCTAATACAGAAACTTTAAAGAGACAGAGGTCAACACGAGAAGGGGATCAGAAACCAGTGTAAAGATAAGTTAGAGATGAATCAACCTGGGTTGTAACACATTTGTACATGAAAGCAATGCTAGGAATCTCTCTGTATAGCTGTCCTTATCTCAATTAGCAAAAATGCTATGTCTTTCTTATTATTGCTTATTTCTACTCTTCAACGGAACTGGAGAAAAGCACAGAACAGGTTCTGCCTGGAAGTGAGGCGAGAGTGGGGGAGAAGGTGGAGGAGGGGGGCAGGAAGGAGAAATGACCCAAACAATATATGCACATGTGAATAAATGAATAAAAAAAAAGGACCTCATACTTTATAGGCAACCATTGTACCACTTGAACCAGACCCTTTTTTTTTTTCAAATAGAGTCTGTGCTTTTGTTCCTGACAGGCCTTGGACCTCAGTTCTCCTACCTCCACTTCTTTAGTAGCTGATATTAAAGGCAAGCTCCATCATGTCCAGCATCCCCCCTGCCATATTAGGTGTTCTTTGAAAGTTATTTCTTTTTATCTTTCTTCTTTATTGACCATGGAGCAGATGTAAGACCCCAGTTAGAAGACTGAGGTTTTATTGAGTTCATAAAGCAGAGAACACAGTTCAGAGATTCTGAAGTAGGATTGAAGGTGTGGTTGTGTGTTTTGATTTGTCTGACTGCTTACTCAAGTACTTACATAAGGACATGCTTTTTTTTCACTCAATTTGGAGTGCCTGCAGAACATGAGAAGTTTCCCAAGCAGTATCTGCTGAAATTATCTGAAAGCAAAAGCTTAACTACAGCAGCCTGGAGCAAGAGATAAGAGTCAGGACAAGCAATAAACAGACTGAAAGTATGCGCATGGAAAGGTTTAAAAGATATGTATTGAAGAACAAGGGCTTTGAAAACTACCACACATAGCCAGGGAATTCAGAAGGCCATATTCCTGTTGAGAACTGGATGTATACTCATAAAAATGAAAACACCCTGACTTTCACTTCTGCCTAGCCTTCAGTCCTTACTCAATCAGAAAGTGAAAGTTAAGGCAGAGTTATAAATGGCCTGGCTAAGTGCTGGTGTGTTCCAATGGCCAACCAAAGACTGATAATATATATTTTACCTGCCCTTTTATTCATCTAGGTATTTAAAGGAACTCTGACAAAAGATTGACTGCTAAGTTAATTGAACACAGACTTCACTAGCCAAACACAACAAGAAATATAAACATTATGAAAATACTATGTTTTAAAGTCACAAGAACAACCAATAGCAACTTATAAGTAGAAACAACATAATATGGAGAGGAGCCAGAATCTGATTTGGGGCTTAGCAAATTATGGCATTCATTACATGCTCTTCTTGCTTGCATAGTATCTAAAGAGAATTCAAGTGTAATCCCTACTTTTGTTTCTCTGTGTGTAAGTTGTTTGTTTCCTCTGGTTTTTTTTTTTCAAGATTTTTTCTTTATTTTTGATTTTGTGCACATTGGATATGATATACCTAGTGTAGCATTTTTAGCATCAATATGGTTGGAATGTTTGTGTGTCTTTAAATTCTTATGTTGAAATTCTAGCTATACAATGGAGTACTATTAAGCAATAAAAAGAAATATAAATATAAATAAATGAACTATCAAGCTGTAAAAAGATCAGTGATTCCCAACAGTAAATGAAAAGAAGATAAATGAAAAGGCATAACACATGGAATATTTAGGGCATTGAAATTATTCTATTGATACTCTAATGGTTGATATATGTTATCATACATTTTCCAAAATCCTTAGATTTTGGTGCATGCTTATTATCTCAGCTATTCAGAAGGCAGACACAGAAATTTTGAGGCTCAAAGCCAGCCAATGCAAAAAGTTAGTGAGATTCTATCTCAAAAGCAAGCCAGGCATGGTAGTACATGCTGTAATCCCAGCTACTTGGGAGGCACCAATAGGAGGATCACAGTCCAAGGCCATCCCAGGCAAAAGTTAACAGAATTATACCTGAAAATCAAACAAAGCAGAAAGGACTAGGGGCATGGCTCAAGTGGTAGAGCCTAGCAAGTATGAGGTTCTAAGTTCAATCCTCAGTACCATTAAAAAAAGAGAGTGAACTATGAACTATGGACTTAACTTTGTAGTCATATAACATTAATTAATGTGTCAATAGTAATGTATCATAAATTGTAACAAAATACATTGTATTAATAAATACATATATTGTATTAATATATTAATAATATATAAAATGGCATAGGGTCACAGTATTTTCTACTCCTTTTTCAGCAAACCTAAAACTATTCAAAGAATTAAAATCAATTTAAAAATAAAATGAAAAATCAAATTTCTTTCTCCTGCATGAATGTAAAACCAAGGCCATATTCATATGGAATTTTAAGGAGTTCAAATATCTAAAATTGTCTTGAAAAAAAGTAATAAAATTAGAGAACTTAATATTTCCTTATTTTAATATGTTCTACAATGCTACAGTAATCCAAAGAGTATGGAACTGGCATAAAAGTAGACATATAAATCATGGAATGGACTCAAGATTCCAGAGGTAATTCCACACATTTATGAGCAATTGAATTCTGTAAAGGTGCTGACACCATTCAATGAGGGACAGTAATTTCATTAGCAAATGAGACTGCCTGTACTGCATGTTGTTTTGCATAATAATGAATTTGGATCCTTACCTCATATCATATGCAAAAATTAATTAAAATTCTAAATGTTAATACTAAAACATAAAGTTATTAGAAAACATAATTATTTATCATTATTAGAAAGCACAACTATTTATCATTATGACCCAGGATTTGACGATGGAATTTTCTATGTGACACCAAAACCAAAATCATCACAAGAAAAAACAGATTAAAATTCATCAAAATTAAAATTTTGTGCAGCAACCCTATAAATAGAGTGAAAGAAAGCATATACAACATGAAAATCAGCAGAAAAATGTGACACATAACCAAGAGATTCAGACAAGAAATATAACTAGAAATGATGATATAGTTAGTAGACAAGGTTATTAAGACAATTATCATAAACTACAGTTATACATCATTTCGTGATGGAGATACTCTCTGAGAAATGCATTGTTAAGTGATTTCATCATTGTGCAAATATAGAGTGTATTTGCCCAGACTAAGATGGCTGCTACATCACTAGGTGATAAACTCTTATAGGGCTATTGGTACGTGTGGTCTGTTGTTGACCAAAATGATGTTACACAGCACATAACTGTATATTAAAGTATTTAAAAGGAAACAAACTGAGAGATGAGAGAACTGGTAGATATAAAACAGATCAAATGGAACTACTACAGACAAAATTTTTTTTTAAATTGATGCATGGACTAAGAGGCATAAAATTTTAACTGTAACAATGGAAACTATCATAAATGAAGCAAAAAGATGACTGAAATATATAATCTCTAGATGATTTTTGTGACAATATTTGGAAGACTAACATACATGAAATTATGGTCACTAACAGTAGAGGTAGGGTAAAAGAAGGAAGCAAGGAAGGTGAATATGATTGATACACTTTCTATACAAGAATGAATATGAAAATTTTAAACCTGTTGAAGGGGACTAAGGTAGAAAGGAGAAAAATGGAAGTGATGAACCAATTCAGGTTATAATACATATATACATGGAAGTGTCATAATGAAACTCTCTGTATAGATATCTAAAACAAACAAAAATGTCTTTTTTTAAAAATAGAGGACAGGTAGAACAGGTCCTTTCTGGGGGGTTGGTACTAGTGGGAGATGATAGAATATAAGAAAAGGGTATATGAGGATGAATGTGTTAGGAATATTATGTACTCATGTATGAAAATGAAAAACTAGATCTTCCAGGAAGGGGGGAGAGGGGATAAAAAGAATGATGGAGGGGGATTGAATGAATGGAGAGAATTAATTCCACTATGATATATTATAAGAACTTTTGTAAATGTCACAATGTACCCCCTGTACAACAGTAATATTACAATAAAAACTAAAAACATAAAAAAGATAGATTTAGGCCAATTTTCATTTTTATTTTGGAGACTGTGGAATAAATATTTATTGGCAAGTTAAAAAAAAATGTAGAAACATGTGATATGTAAGTAAACTAATAGTAAACAAAAACTTAGATACACACAAAAAATTAAGAGTGCAAAATATGGCACAATTGTGAAAGAACATAAAAGGTATTTTCTTATAGTTAATATTAATTTAAAATATAATTAGCTGTTAAAAGATAGCCATATCTTATGAAATTTATAATTAGAAATAAAATCTTTGACTACAATGGCACATAGAATAGAAAGAAAAAAATTGTAAAATATTTTTAACTGCTAGCATAATATGCAAGGTAGCAGAATATTACTTGATGCAAGACTTAAAAATTAGGGATATATATTGTAAACTCAGATAACCCCTAAAAGCAGATCAATAAGCAAATAAACAGATATAGCTAAGAAGCAAATGGTGGGAAAAAGGAATCCTAAGGTAATAAAATGAATTAGTCCAAAGGAAGACAGGAAAAGAAAAAAGGGAATTGAAGAACAGATTGGACAAATGAAAAGCAGGTAAGGTAAAGAGCAACTTTTAAAGCAATCAATCAAGAAAACATATTAATATTAAATATATTTGCACCTAATTTTAGAGTTTTGGATGCATGAAGCAAACATTGTATATGAAACAAGTAATGATAGTTGGAGGCTTCAACATTTCTATCTCAATAATTGATAGAACACATAGACAGAAAATAAGAATATAATAGAACTGAATGATACCATCAACCAAATTAATCTAATTATTATTTTTAGCAATACTTCACCTAAAGAGTGAAACATTGACAAAAATAGGCTATATGTTTGGTCATATGTCTCAATAAAATTTAAAAAACAGGAAAACAGAGTGAGTTCTCTGGCAACAATGGATTACATTAGAAGTCAGTAACTGAACAATATGTGAAAATCACTAAAAATGTGGAAATTAAGTAACACAGTAATAAACTGCTCATGGAACAAAACCAAAACAATGATAAGGAAAGTTAGAAAATATTTTGAACTGAAGGAAAATGAAAACACATTACAACAAAATTTATGGGATTACTGGCTGGGTATGGTGGCTCACAACTATAATCCCAGCTACTTGAGAGGTAGAGATGGGGAGGATCATGGTTTGAGGTCAGGCCAGGTCAGGCAAAAAGTTAGCAAGACTCCATCTCAATAAATAAGCTGGGTGTTGTGGAATTCTCCTGTAATTCCAACTATGTGGGAAGCATAGATTGGAGCATCACAGTCTGAAGCCAGCCCCAGATAAAAATGAGACCTTATCCAAAAAAATAACTAAAGCCAAAAGGGCTGAAGATGTGTCTCAAGTGGTACAGCCCCCACCCAGCAAGTGCATGCCCTGACTTCAAACTCCAGTACCTCAAAAAAATTATGGAATTATTGCCAGGCGTAGTAACACACACCTCTAATATCAACATATCAACAGTCCAGAACATAACAATTGAGATACTATAGCTAGCTATATACAGAGATTGTGCTCATAAATGCTTGCTGAGCTCAATTTTCCTGTAGTAATGAATTTTTATTATCAATATTTATAAGAATTACAGATTAGTCTTCTCTCCCTTAGTAGAGCATACATTCTCTGAATAAAATCCATGAATGCAGAGAGTACTTGAGTCCCTAGGATTTGGTTATGCGTACAGAGGAAAAGAATACTCATGTCTCATACCATGAGTCCCCAAGTTTAGAAGAGCCCTAAAATGCCCAATCCAAACTACCTTCTTCATATCCTGAACTCCCTATTTGTCTCCCTCTCTTTTGAATAACTATGGATATCTTTACTCAAACACTTCTGGAAAGGGAGATCTTCCCTCCTGGATGTCTCTTCCTATCAAATTGTGGAAATGGTTTGTATGATTCCTCTGATTTGGGGCCTGATCTTGTTCCCTGGTCTTAGGCTATTTTGAATCTGGTAGCTTTGCCTGAAACTACCAGATTACAGTATTAGAAACATTTATGATTTCACTTGACACTTTCAGAAATTTGATTAATTTTTTCCATTATACTCCCTCCTTAGAAATGTAAATCTGTTGCTGGAAAGTAATTAAACACCATGGAAACAGCTCCTACTTGAGAGGCAGGTAGTAACTATGTGAACAGCCTGGGTTTTGAATTGGCACCTTGATTCTGAGCTGAAGGAGTAATGGTCAACCCTAAATTAGAAGGTAAGGAACACTGATAAAATGTGTCTATTAAACTGGGTCTCACTTTCAGTGAGTGTTATGGAAGACCTAGGGTAGTCTGATCACTGCCTAGAACTTACTTTGAATTTGAATACTTTCATATTGGCTAAATTATGTAGTCTGATTAATTACAAATTAAGGTACGAGAGTTAATCTTTAGAGATTTTACTTCATCTAACTCCTTTTTCTTCCAGAGTTTCCCATTTTATGAGTCCCATTTTGTGAGTCCATAACACACTGAAACTTGATGTAAATGGAAAATTAGTAATGTCAATCATATCTTTATTTTAAACCTTGTTCATATGGATTTTTGCATTAATTTTGGTCCTTTAAAATATTGCATTAGGGGCCATGTATGGTAGTTCACACCTGTAAGTCCAGCCACTCAGAAGGATTGAGGCAGGAGGATCACAAGTTTAAGGCCAGCCTGGCAACAGAGTGAGACACTGTCTCAAAAAATGTATTACATTAATTGATCATGACTAGTGGACTTTTACAATTAAAGACTGTATCTGGCTGGCAGAGTGGCTCTAGCAAATGTGAGGCCCTGAGTTCAAACCCCAGTACTACCAAAATAAAAACAAAGTCTATTTATCTTTCCCTAGAAGCCCTCTTCCTCCTGTTCCATATTTCAGTTGATGAAATCCTCAACCAGCCAGTTACCATGCTAGAAAACTTGATTCCAGTTACCTTCCTACTCCATATGTCTGCCTTTAACAGGTCAACAAAACCTGTTGTTTCTCTCCAGGAAATATTGCCAACATCCATCCTTCCCATCTTCACTACCCTATTATCTCTCATCTGGACCACTGCAACAAATCCTTAACTGGTCTCCATGTCTCCAGTGCCATCATTTACAGGTACAGATACATGTCCCACCCAGCAGCCAGAATGACTTTCCTAAACTATAAATGGGATTATCTCACCACTCACCTCAGAAATCTTCAAGGACTCCACATTGCCTATATAGTATAAAGCCCAAACTCTCCAACACAGTTTGTAGGCCATTTACTTCTACCACCTTCTCCAAGCTTTTTAAAAATGGAATATGAACATATTTCTTTATCAGGATGCTCAACAGTGAATGATACATTAGCAGTCTTTTCAAGTGCTAAAGAATACATTTGATCCACAATGTGGCAGGAAACAGATAAGGGCTCCCATAGCCAGTGCCAAGTGGCCACTAAAGAAATCCCTAATCACCAAAAGAGAAGATGTTTTCTGGATTCCATCATCTCTATTACAGCTTCTAGCCAAGTCTCCATGATTTTCCCAGAATCCTTAATTCCAGAACCAGTTGACCCTTTTGTCTTTCTTCAAGACCCAGGCCAACCCCCCTACTCCCCCCACCTGTCTCCCTCTCATTCACCCAGCCTACCTCTAGAGTCCTGAAGTATATCCCTTTAGTATGCTGTTTCTCTGCCACCCTTAAGATCACAGTTGGGATTAGAGCAAGAATATACATCACATCAAAATTGCACAGAACCAGGTAAGGTGGCACACTTCTCTAATCCCACCACTTGGGAAGCTGGCAAATTCCAAACCATCTTGGCCTACAAACTGAAACCCTTTCTCCAAAAAAAAAAGCACACAGGAGTACAGTAGTAAATGATGTATAAACAGAACATACTTTTTTTTTTTTTTGCAGTACTGGGTTTTGAATTCAGGGCCTACACCCTGAGCCACTTCTCAGCCCTTTGTTATTACGGGTTTTTTTTTGAGATAGGGTCTCATGAACTATTTGCCTGGGCTGGCTTAAAACTGTGATCCTTCTGATCTCTGCCTCCTGAATAGCTAGGATTACAGGTGTGAGCCACCAATGTCCAGCTGAAGTAAGCACTTTAAAGAGTCCATATTGTTTTTCAAATGTGAAGCCAGCTACTGGTGTCATTCTAACAAAAGAGCATAAATGAACAGTTATACCCAGTTCACTAAGGACAGCTCAAAAGATTTAATGTGTTTCTCATTGATCTGCACTCATGTCACTACCATGGTAACAAAAAGAAATCTCCTTTCCTTACAGAAAAAAATGTTCTGTTCTTATTTCTTCCTAAGACCCTACCTAGAAAGAGTTATTGTGTCATCATGGTCTCAATGAGCTATGGACAACATTAGATCTATTTTATGGCAAAGGGCCCCAGTGCTGTGCATATGAAGGTCTACAGTTTGGCTCAAACGAACAGCTATGCCAAGGTCCTTTATTTCCATATTGTATGTATTACATTATAAACTCATTCACCAATTCACTAAATTGTATGTATTACATTATAAACTCATTCACCAATTCACTAAATTGTGATGGAGATTATGCAAGGTTTGGAAGAGTCTTCGTCCTCTGACATGAGGGAATATACAGTCACTTTCTTATAGGTCTTCCTTCCTCTGGTTTTGTAGTTTCCAGTGAATGACAATAACTGAAAAAGTAAAACCCAGAACCATGATGTTTCTAGAAAATATGAAGGTATCTTTGTAACATGAAAGAAGGCAAAGATTGCTTGAATAGAGCTTAAAAACATTAGTTATAAAAGAAAAGAATTGATAAATTATAATACATCAAACTCTAAAATTCTGCTAATAATGTATTTTACATGGTGTTAGATAAGGATTTGATTTTATTTTTCTAATTTTTCTTGTGGTACTGGAGTTTGAACCCAGGACCTCTTGCTTATTAGGCATGCACTCTACCACTTGAACTATTCCTCCAGCCCTGTTTTTATTCTTATACATGTAGGTATCCAGTTTCCCAGCACCACTTATTGAAGAGACTATCATTTCCTCTTTGTGTATTCTTGCCCCTTTTGTAGAAGATTAGTTTACTATATATGCTGGGGTTTTACCTGGACTCTATTCTGTTTCACTGGTCTATGTCTGTTTTTATGCCAATACCATATGGTTTTGATTACTATAACTTTGTAATATAGTTTGAAATCAAGAACCTTCATGACCCCAGCTTTCTTCTTTCCCAAGATTGCTTTGGCTATTTGAGGTCTGTATGGTTCCATATAAATTTTAGGATTGTGTCTTCTGTTTCTGCAAAAAATTATAATTGATATTTTGATATGGATTGCATTAAATCTATAGATTCTTTTGGGTAATATGGACATTTTAACAATACTGATCTCCCCAATCCATGTACATAGGGCATCTTTCTAATTATTTATCTCTTCTTCAATTTTTTCATCAATATCTGTTTTCTGAATTTAGATCTTTCCTCTTCTTGGAAAAATTTATTAAGTATTCTTTTTTCATAGTGTTATAAATGGGATTGTTTTCTTAATTTCTTTTTGGGTAGTTACTTGTTAGTGTATAAAAACAGAACTGCCTTTTTGACAAAAAAGTAGTACTTTTTATTTATTCACTTTCAATTGACAGATAAAATATACATCAAAAGCATGACGATATATGTACAGATTGTGGAATGGTTAAATCAAGCTAATTAACAAGGATATTACTTCACACACTTATCATTTTTATGGTGACATCATTAAAAATTTACTCTTGGCAGTTTTTAAGTACACAATACATTGTTACTAATTATTATTGCCATGTTAAATTTATTTCTCCTGTCTCATTGAAATTTTGTGTCATTTGAACAACCAACTTTTATAGCCTGAAACTACTGAATTTGTTTATTAGCACAAATTTTTTGATGGTGTCTTTAAAGTTTTCTCTGTATAAGATCATATCGTCTGGAAACAGGGAAAAATTAACTTCTTTCTTTCTGATTTGGGTGACTTTTATTTATTTTTCTTGTCTAATGGTTCTGGGTAGGACCTCCAGCACTATATTGAATGGAAGTAGCAAGATTGGGTATCCTTGTCTTGTTTTGCTTTTCCCAAATGAGTCTATGGTCCCTTTTCTGCAATTATGTTTAGGTGCAAAATTTGGGTCAAGATACAGTTTTCTTTTCTTGCATATGGATGTCTAATTATTACAACACCTTTTGTTGAAAAGACAATCATTTCTCCATAGAATTGTCATTGATCTTTCATTTTAAAAAATTGATTACTATACTGCCTTGATTACTATAGTGTAAGTCTTTGAAATTTATTCATATTTTTAAAATTATTTTGGTGATTTTAGTTCCTTTATTGTTACATATGAAATGTTTTTATTTATTTTAACTAGCATGTATTAATTGTATAAAATATTTATTTGCATATATTAATTATACATTATGGCATCTTCATACATGTATGTAACCTACTTTGATTGAATTATCCCTCTGTTACCCTCTCCTATCCCCTCTTTCGCTAGCAGTCTTTCTCTTTGCAAGTAGTCCCCTTCCTACTTTCATGTCTTATTTTAAAAACCCAGATTCTAACATATGAGAGGAAAATGCAATGTTTATCTTTCCCAGTCTGACTTATTTTGCTTAACATGATGATCTAAAGTTCCATTTATTTCCTGTACACAACATAATTGCATTATTCTTTATGGATAAATAAATACTCCTAATTTTCTTTATCCATCCATTCATCCATTCGTGACCACTTCATGAGCTGTTTCCATGACTTGACTATTGTGAATAATGCCATGATAAACATAGGTATGCAGGTATCTATTTTTCCTGTATTCAATTCCTTTGAGTATATATCCACGAGTAGTATATGAAATTTAAAATCAGCCTATGATAGATACAAAGTTTCTGCTGGATTTTTGAGTAACATTTCATTAAATTTGTGGATTAATTTGGAAATAATTTATATCTTAAATTTTCTAAATCTTCCAGTTCATTTTTTTGTTGATTTGAATCTTCTTTATTTTACAAGTATTTTATAATGTTTAGAATATAGATCCTTCATAAATTGTTTGGATATATACTTAGATATTTCACATTTTCATTGCTATTATAAATTGCAATGCTTTAAAGTTTCTAACTGTTCATTGATGGCATATAAAAGTGCAATTAATTTTTGACATTGACCTTGTATTCCGTGACTGTACAAAGCTAACTTTTAAATTCTAGGAACTTTTTATAAATTCCTTAGGGGCTAATATCATGATGTTTACAAATGGAAGCAATGTATTTATTTCCTTCCTGTTTTTTGTAGATACCCATTATCAGATAACAAAAGTTCCTTCCAATTCTTACTTGGCTTAGAGTTTTTATTATGAATGAATGTTAATTTTGTCAAATGCTTTCGGTACATTGCTTAGAGAAAATTGTATTTTTTATTAATTTGCTGATGTGGTCAGATACATTTACTGATTTTTCAACAAGGTCTTGCATTTCTAGGATTAATCCTACTTGGTGGATATATATTATCATTTTTACATGGACCAGTTTAATTTGTTGATATAATGATGACTTGTGCCTCTGTTCATGGTGGATTTTGGTCTGTAGTTTTCTTTCCTGGTAGTGTCTTTGATTCTATTTGGTATCAGGCTAATGCTGTCCTTATTAAAGAAATTAGGAAATATGCTTCAGGAACATTTCTCTTTTGGAAGACATGGTATAAAACAGTATTGTTTCCTCATAAATTTTGTTAGAGTTTACCATACAAATGAACAACTGAAACTGAGGCTTTCTTTCTTGGAAATTTTCAATGACAAATTTCCATACTTTAATAAATTTAGCACTATTAGGATTATCTAAGTATTTTTAGTAAGCTTTGGTAGTGGTTTTTCAAATCACTGATCCATTTTGTTTAAGTTGTTGACTTTATGAGTATGAAGTTTTTCATAATATTCTCTTCTTTGGATCTATAGTGATTTCCTCATATTTATTAAGTCATATTAGTAGCTTGCATGTTGTCATTTTAATTAAATTGATTTTTAAATTTATCCTTATTATTTTCTTCTTTCTACTTGTTTAGAGTTTGATTTGTTCTCCCTCTTCTAGATTGTTAAAATTGTTAGGTCACTGATTTGAGACCTTTGTTAACTATAACCAGACAATAATTGAGGGAATGAATCATACCAGTATACATTTACACATATATAGAAATGTCATGACAAAAGCCCCTGTACAACTATTGCATACTAATAAAAACATTAACATATAACCAGTCAATGCTATAATCAGGACATTTTCTTTCTATATACTCTCAGCTCTTCTACTAGGCAATAGATAAAAATTTTCTAAAGGGATTCTGCTGGTTCCCAGCTTCCACACTCACTGGCTCTTAGTTTGAGAATTCTCCATTTGAATGAAAACATGGCATACTTCTAATGTGAGTTTACATGAGCATATCCACTATATCCTATTTCTCCCACAGGTCACAACTTAGAACTCTGGACAAATATAAAAACTACTACAACTGAGGATTCCAAAATGTAACAAAAAGTGGATGGACTGTAGAGGAGAGCAATATTTGGAAGAATCCATTCAGATCCAATTTTTCATCCCTTTATTTCTTTACTCATGTGACTTTGACTAGAAGGGGACCCCTAATCATGGAATTGTGCAGAAATATAGTGGCACAGGCAACACACTGATAGAAATGCCATTTGCTAGCTAGAAGAAAGAAGACTGAGAATAGAGCTCCTGTCTTCCCAACGATTCAGGGGAATCAAGCACCCAGCACAATCCCAGCACATTAAAGTATGGCAGCAACATTTCCAGATCTTTTAAAGAAGAAAACAAACTAAAATTATCCCATCAACATAAAATAATCCCTTTTAAAATTGCTGTTTCTTATTCTTCTCTGGAGCCTCAGTTCCTAGCATACTGTATGTCACAAAAAAGGCAGGAAACATAATGTTTAGGAATGATATATTTACAGAAGTATCTAGCTACTCTGGGATAGGAACAATTCATGTTATCCCTAAATTTTAACCTTCTAGGTTTTTTTCCTTACAGCAGAATTCTTCCATCAAAGCAGTAATCACATTCAATGGACAAATTTTTAAAATTTTTCCACTTAAGTTAACTTAAGTATTTTCTATATTTTACAGATTTTATAATTATATTTAATGGCTGCATAATATTTCATTGAGAGAATGTAGCATAATTTACTTGACTGTTACCTAATTGCTTCTCATTTAGACTACACTTAAATTTTCTCATTTATAGACAATGGTGCAGTAAACATTTTATTGCTTATATTTTTCATTTTCATTTAAGTTATTACTTTACAATGAATTCTTGACCCATAAATATCAGGGTCAGGGGATTTCAACATTTTTATCATTTTGACACATTTTACTCTCTCCATGTTTGTATTTTCTCAAACTAAAATGAGTCCTTCCCAACATGTCTAGCAGAAGTGTGATCTTATCTAACCATCTTCATTCTGACCATAAGTAGTGATATGGTGGTAAATGTTTAATAACCAGCTCTCTGGAAAAAATTAAAGCCCTATTTTATGCTTGTCATTATCCATGAGGTAAATATACTCACCATGGCCACATTAAAACTACCAAAATGAGTTCATTGAACAGAGCATTGCAAAGATATGTACACAACTGGTTCTCATGATTCAGCACAAGCCAGTCCTAGCACACCACCAGTATAAGGTCACCTAATAGAGTGTGGTTGTCTTCCTCTTAAAGAGGTAGCTGTTTAAGCTAGAATGACTTTGAGATAGCTATGCAGGGAGCATAGGGCCAGACTTTTGGGACCAATACTAACAGAAGTATCACTTGACATTTCCAAGGTCCAACATCTAGAAGGAAGTGAAACTTGAAAGTCAACTCTGATGTCAAGGTCAATTCCAGGAACTCTATAGGATGTAGAAATAAAGCCATCCTCAATGATTCCCACCTTAGTGCTTAAAGTATTTGAGTTCCACACTAAATATTCTATACAACTGTCATTCAAGGATTTATTTGAACTAGAATCTACTTTTCTTCTCAGCTTTGCCACCACTTGTGAGTTGTACACCTGACTGGGTAAGATAAGAAGGCATTCATTGATCCTCAGACTACACTTCATGTCCTCTAAGAAGCTTGTTTCAGTCTAATAGTATTTGGAAAACAATTTCCAACCCTCCCTTTTATGTTATTGAATAAATATGAATAGGTTTTATCTCCATTTTCTACTCATTCTTACTGTTTTACTCCATCCTAACTCATCCCTTGTCTTTCCAGACAAATCAAACTCCAGCTCTCCCATGTTAAAGCAGACCTTCTGAGACCCTTTGTACCATCCTGCCTTACCAGGCTTCTCTGGAGCTGATTAACTAAAATGATAAATAATGCTAGGGTCAGTGTTTGAGGAAACAGAGACGCTCTTAATGAAGGGATGAGTCTTTCCCTGAACTCACCTCCAAAAAAATCCAGATCCATATTTGCCTTTATGGATTTAGCAGAATATTGGACAGAGGATCAGTCTACCATTTGTTTATTCATTCACTCATCAATCACTTCCTGAACACCTGTGCTCAGTTCCTCCTTTCCAATCATAATCAAGAAGCTAATCAAGTAGTGAACACCCAAACTGCAATGCCAGCAGATAAGTGATATGACCATTATCTGCATATACTCATATAAGTACTTACTGGAGACCAACCATCTTGCCTGGAAGAGGTATAGAAGGTTTCACAGATGAAAAATAATGAGCCTTGAGGTATGAATAGGCGTTTTCTACATAGAAGTGAGATGGAGTCATACTCTAAGTTTTAAATGTTATCATTTTTACGTTTACTTACATGTGTATACATTATTTGGGTCACCTCCCCTCTCCCCCTTCCTTTCCTGTTCCACCCTCTTGTTTTCTGATTTTGTTGAAGAAAAAAGCATAAAAGATAAAAAAAAAAACCATAGTGGTTTTGCTAGTTTCAGATGAAGATAGCTATACAGGAAGATTCCTTGTGTTGTTTCCATCCATATGTGTATTACAACCCAAATTGGTTATTCTCTATCATACCTCTTCATTACTTCCGAGTCCCCTTCCCATAGTGGCCTCTGCCAGTTTAAGATTACTATATTCACTCTTATACAGTGAGCATCTCAACCACATTCAAGGTTTTGGTTTTCTTTCCTTTCCCTATCTCTCCCGTGCATATTCTCTCTAAGTGTGTGACCCGTGTCCAACAATATTACTGCATTTGTTTTAGGTCTATAATCTGCATATGAGGGAAAACATGCAATATTTGGAAGCATACTCTAACTAGAGGAAATGGTATGTACAAAAGCATAAAGGTAGAAAAGGAGCTGAAGATGTTCAGAATGGGATCTAGATTCAGACTTACCTTAGTTTTGATTCACTTTCTTGAGCAGATCACTTTATTGTAGATTCTTAACCTATAAAAAGAAGATAGTAAATAGCACCTTCCTTATAAATTGTTTTGAGGATTAAGTTAAATTGTACAGGCTTAGGACAATAGCAAGTGCATAGCAAGCAATCATAATGTTAGTCTTTATTAAAATAATGCATCCATAGGACACCAAGAAGTTTGATGTTACAAGAGCAGAGGTTACATGGGAAGAATAGCAGCAAGTGCAGCTGTAGAAGCAAGTTGGGTTCTCCCCAGAGCATCTCATAACCCAGAAACCAGAATTTCCCTTTGAAGTTGAATGGATTTTTACATAATGTATTGCCTGGTGTCTTCCCACTTCTAGTGGGAACAGTGTTCTGCTTGGAACACTGTTCACTCAGCTCTTCACATTCATAGTCTCTCTCTCTCTCTCTCTAATTTTATTCTTCTGCACGTGGATATTCCACTTTTACAAGTTTTACCAATTAGGCTTTTAGACCAATTGAATGTAAATATTTGGGTACGTTTCTGAAATATCTATTCTCTTCCATTGGTCTACATATCTTCTGGATACCAGTATCATTCTGTCTTGATTACTATAGCTTTGTGGTATATTCAATCAGATAGTATGATGCCCATAACTTTGTTCTCCTTACTCAAGACTGCTTTGGCTATTTATAATCTTTTGTAATTTCATACAAATTTATACTATCTTTTTTCTCCCACTAGAATATATTAGCCATGAGAGAAATTTCAGAATTTTGTTTTGTTTGCTGCTATATTTTCATTCCAACTCATGGAAGAATTTATTATGTTGTCACATTTATTTCTTAAATCACACCCCTTCTTGAGTCCAAATGAAAATACAAAAGAGATACCTGCACACCTTTGTTCATTGCATCACTATTCATAATAGTCAAACTGTGGAATTTGCCTAGATGCCCAATAAAACAACCAATGAGTAGATAAAGAAAATGTAGTACATGTACACAATGGAGTATTATTCAGAAATAAAGAACAAATTTTTTGTATGCATGAAAAATGGAGATCATTATATTGAGTGAAATAAGCCAAGCTAAGGTATGAACTCTAGGTAAAAACAATAATAATGAGACATGAGTATAAAGGGGGCAGTGTCTTAGAAGGAATCAGGGGAGGGAGAAGGGAGAAATACTGGGGAGAGGGAAGATGTTCAAAATAGAAAGAGAGAGATTCATACATATATATGAATATGTGAAGATGACATAATAATAAAACCCACCAAATTCCACTTGTAAGGTGGGGAAGTAGGACAGTTATGGAAACATAGTAAAAGAGGTGAACTTGTTTAAAGTACACTGTATGCATCTATGGGGTTTTCACAATGAAACCCCAGTAACACTAATGTATCCTAATTTTTAAAAATATCCTTTCTTTAATTGATTTCCACACTATGCTATAGTCCCATTGTCCATTGACTAATACATATCAGGAAAGAATTGCCCACTTCCAGCATGCACTCTGTTGTCTGCATACACTCTGTCTCACAAATACTCAAGAGAGGTTTCATTTTGTTCCACTATCTCACTGCCCTCAGCTTTCTATTAGCAGATCTTCATGCAGCTGTCTGTATCTTGATCCCAACTGATGCACT
Source organism: Castor canadensis (assembly GCF_047511655.1). Lineage (NCBI taxonomy): Eukaryota > Metazoa > Chordata > Mammalia > Rodentia > Castoridae > Castor > Castor canadensis. The sequence goes on from NC_133405.1 coordinate 86,330,993, forward strand.
TCCATAAGTGTCTTTGGGGACTTATGTTCCTACATGTCTTCTCTTAATGTTAATCCTTCGAGGAGTCAGCCTTTGGAGCCCAAGTGATATCTCATGGCTGTAACACCTCCTAAGTTCTCTAGGACATGTTTGCACTTGATGATGATGATGGCAGTCTCACGGACACACACCCACAAGAATAATTCCTGAGTCTCATCCAGTTGATATGTTCCTGTCATTGCTTTGCCTCCATCCTGATATTCTCTTGATGTCAATTCTCAAGTTTGAATGGGTGGTTTTGTTTCTCCTGTTTTCAGTTTAGGACCTTCCTCATTACTTTAGTGTGTCTCCAGTCAATTGTCATCTCCACAGATCTCTTATATGAACTCTCTTGTTTGGATCCCATCCTGCTTGTATCCATATGAACTGCCTAAAAACTAAGTTTTACCTTTTGAAGACTTTCATGTTTCCTTATAGACTCCCTGGTTTCTATAGTTATGATGTTAAATTAGACAAAAAGATGGAAATGTCTCCTGTGCCAAGCCTTGGTCCTTCAGTCTCCTGCTCAAAACTTTAAGTTTCTAGGGGTGCTATTGGTGGGGGTGATATTGGTGGGGTTACTATTTATTTCCACATGAAGTAGCTAAATTTGAAAAGCCTCAGCAGAATAATGATAAATTTTGGATAAATGGTCCAAGATATCTAGCCACCTACCCATTGGTTAAACAGTGCTCTATAAGTGGTACTTCTACATAAACTACTTAGGCAATAAACTACCAAGGTACATCTCAGGTTCCAGGAGCCTGTGAGGTTTTGTGCCATTACCTCACTCTTGTGATCCATTGTGCTTACCTCCTTAATCTATGGTCTCCCATTGCCATCAAGATTAATTTAAAATACCATAGCGTGAATTACAAGGACCTTTGAGTTTTGACTCCTGCCTGTAGCAGCAGCTAAAGTAGATCACCTGTAATTTTATTTCCTTCAGAATTTGTTGATATTTGTTTTATTAACCAGGATATGGTCTATCTTGGTGAATATGCATGGCCACTTTTTAAGAAAGTATATTCTAGTGACAGCTTGGGAAGACATGGACAAGGTGAGCTAAGTGGTATGCGGTACTTCCACAGACAACCCTGGGCCAGATCAGCATAGCCCCCTGGACAGACTGACCCCCACATGGGGAAAAAAGAGAAACTGAGTAATAGGCAATAAGAACAATAAAGGCAAGTGGCAAAGAGGGTGAGGCTCCCAGAGCTCTGAAGATGGGGGGAGGGGAATCCTTCCCAGAACTGTAAATAAACAAGCTGGGCCTGGCTGGTGGGAGCAAGGTGCACGCCCAGCAACCAGGAGTGAGAAAGCTTGTAAAAGCAGTGGTGGGAGGAAAACTTCACAGAAGAGGGGGGAAGACCCACTTCCCACGTGAACTGTAAATAAACATGCAGGCCTGAGAAAGCAGGTGCAGTGTCACCTTCCCCAGTGTGCTTGGAAAAGGGAAAGCTTGTAGCAGCAGCTCACGCACAGGACTCTGAGCAAACAAAGCCTGCAGGGCCAGAGGAGTGTTAAGCTCACTCCTGAGATCTGCATAAATAAAGCCTCCAGCAACAGCAGGCTGACAGCAGTGGGCAAGCAAGCCACAGCTGCAGATAGCCATTCACAGACCTGTCTCCAGACTCTTTTTTTTCTCTCTCCCTACCTTTGATGAGAAAATAACAGAACTACACCTGCATGCTGAAAAACTTACAGAAACTGTATTGCATTTGAACTTGAGATACTTGGTGGGCCTTTTTTTGTGCAGTTTTGTTCCACTTTATGTCTCCCCTTTGATGAGACAACTACATAACAACATCTGAGGCACCATCTCCAGGATTGGAGGCTGAGGGACAAACACCAAAATTATTAAGATTGAAATTTCATTGCATTTGAACTTGGAAGTTTTTATTTTTTATTTTGTTTTATTTTATTTTATTATACATATTTTTTCTTTCATTTACTTAATTTTTATTTTTATTCTTACCTTACTCTTTTTATTTTTTGTTTTCAATCCTCTCTCTGTCTCTCTAATGCCTTTTCAGCTTACGGTTGATTACTACACTGTCTCTCCCTGTTTATATCTTTGAAACTTATTTTGTTTGTTTCTTTGTTTTGTTGTGTTTTTTTCTACTTGATTATTTGTTTTTCCCTTTTCCTTTAACTTCTTTGCTTTCCATCCCCTCTTACCCTTCCATTCTACATATCACTAGTGCTATTATTACAGCCAGAAAACACTTAATTGCACATGGTACAGGGACAATAACAATATCAAGGGCAATGATGGGAAAACAGAAACAAAAGGGAAACCAGCTTCACCACAGCAAAAAATTAGTACAGGAACCAGAGGGAAATGAAGAAAACAGATACTCAGATCCAGACTCCAACAAAATGAAGATAAACTATGCCAAAGAACCCAATGAAGCCCACAAGAATAATTTAAAAGAAGACATACTACAGGTACTCAATGAGAAATTTATAGAGATGAACCTGGATATGGTCAAACAAAATGTACAGGAGACACTCAAGTAATTCCAAGGTAACAAAAATAGAGAATTTGAAAAAGCAAAAAAAGAAATAAAGGAAACCATAGAAGCACTGTATAAACACCAAAGTGAAACAGAGAACACAATTAATAAACAAATAAATGAACTCAAGACAAAAATAGACAACATTAAAGAGGAAACCACCCAGGATATGGAAAACCTCAGAAAAAAGAACAAAACAAAATTGCAAACAAAACAGAAGGCCAATCCAGCAGAATAGAACAAACAGGAGACAGAATCTCAGAACTCGAAGATGAAATGGTAATTAAAGGAAAAACTGAACAACTATTAATTAAACAACTCAAGACCTGTGAAAAGAAAATGCAAGAACTCACCGACTGCATCAAAAGACCAAACTTGAGAATCATGGGCATCAAAGAAGGAGAAGAGGTGCATGAAAAGGGAATGTGCAATATATTCAACAAAATAATAATAGAAAATTTCCCAAATCTAGAGAAAGATATTCCCATACAGATGCAAGAGGCCTCCAGGACACCAAACAGACCAGATCAAAATAGAACTACCCCATGACATATCATCATTAAAACAACAACTACAGAAACTAGAGAAAGAATATTGAAGGCTGTAAGAGAGAAAAAACTAATAACATACAAGGTAAGCCCATCAAAATCACAGCAGACTTCTCAACAGAAACATTAAAAGCAAGAAGAGTGTGGGGTGAGATCTTCCAGGCACTGAGCGAAAATAATTTCCAGACCAGGATACTATACCCAGCAAAACTATCATTCAAAATAGATGGAGTGATAAAACTCTTCCATGATAAGCAGAAACTAAAACAATATGTGACCACACAGCCACCACTACAAAAGATTCTTCAAGGGATTCTGCACACAGAAAGTGAAACCCAACATAACCATGAAAGGACAGGCAGCACCAAACTACAGGAAAAGAAAAACCAAGAAAGTAGAGAGTAACCTCAACTTAGGTACACACAATCAAACCTGCAAACAACTAAGACAACTAAATGACAGGAATCATCACATACCTATCAGTACTAACACTTAATATTAATGGACTTAATTCACCCATCAAAAGGCACCGTTTGATGAAATGGATTAAAAAGGAAGATCGAACAATTTGTTCCTTACAGGAGACCCATCTCACCAACAGAAATAAGCATAGGCTTAGGATGAAAGGCTGGAAGAAGATTTACCAAGCCAATGGCCCCTGAAAACAGGCAGGAGTACAATACTTACCTCTGACAAAGTAGACTTGAAACCAACATTGATCAAATGAGATAAAGAAGGACATTCCATACTAATAAAAGGGGAAATAGACCAAAAAGAAATAATAATTATCAACCTATATGCACCCAATGTCAACGCACCCAATTTCATCAAACATACCCTGAAAGACCTAAAAGCATATATTAACTCCAACACAGTGGTTGTGAGAGACTTTAACACCCCATTAACATCAATAGATAGGTCCCCAAACAAAAAATCAATAAAGAAATCCAAGATCTAAAATATACAATAGATCAAATGGACCTACTTGATGTCTACAGAACATTTTATCCAACTTCTACACAATAGACATTCTTTTCAGCAGCCCATGGAACCTTCTCCAAAATAGATCATATCTTAGGGCACAAAGCAAGCCTCAGCAAATATAAGAAAATAGAAATTATACCATGCATACTATCTGATCACAATGCAATAAAACTAGAACTCAACAACAAAAGTAAAGACAAAAAACTTGCAAACAGCTGGAAACTAAATAACTCATTACTTAATGAACAATGGGTCATTGATGAAATAAAAGAGGAAATTTAAAAGTTCCTGGAAGACAGTGAAAATGAAAACACAACCTACCGGAACCTATGGAACACAGCTAAGGCAATCCTGAGAGGAAAGTTTATAGTCATGAGTGCATATATTAAAAAGACTGAAAGATCCCAAATCAATGACCTAATGATACATCTCAAACTCCTAGAAAAACAAGAACAAGCAAATCACAAAACAAATAGGAGAGAAACAATAAAAATAAGAGCTGAAATCAATGAAATAGAAACCAAAAAATCCATACAAAGAATTAATGAAACAAAAAGTTGGTTCTTTGAAAAAATAAACAAGATCAACAGACCCCTGGCAAATCTGATTAAAATGAGGAGAGAAAACACCCAAATTAATAGAATCACGAATGCAAAAGGGGAGATAGCAACAAACACCGTGAAAGTCCAGGAAATCATCAGAGACTACTTCGAGAACCTATATTCAAATAAATTTGAAAATCATAAAGAAATGGACAGATTTCTAGACACATATGATCATCCAAAACTGAACCAAGAGGAAATTAATCACCTGAATAGATCTATAACACAAAACAAAATTGAAGCAGCAATCAAGAGTCTCCTCAAAAATAAAAGTCCAGGACCAGATGGATTCTCTGCTGGTTTCTATCAGACCTTTAAAGAAGAACTGATAACAACCTTCCTTAAACTGTTCCATGAAATAGAAAGGGAAGGAAAACTGCCTAACATGTTTTATGAAGCCAGTATTACACTTATCCCAAAACCAGGCACAGACACCTCCAAAAAGCAGAACTATAGGCCAATCTCCTTAATTAACATTGATGCAAAAATCCTCAACAAAATAATGGCAAACCGAATTCAGCAACACATCAAAAAGATTATTCACCATGACCAACCAGGCTTCATCTCAGGAATGCAGGGGTGGTTCAACATATGAAAATCAATAAACGTAATAAACCACATTAACAGAAGCAAAGACAAAAACCACTTGATCATCTCAATAGATGCAGAAAAAGCCTTTGATAAGATCCAACACCATTTCAAGATAAAAGCTCTAAGAAAACTAGGAATAGAAGGAAAGTTCCTCAACATTATAAAAGCTATATATGACAAACCTATAGCCAGCATTATACTTAACGGAGAAAAACTGAAACCATTCCCTCTAAAATCAGGAACCAGACAAGGATGCCTGCTATCTCCACTCCTATTCAACATAGTACTGGAATTCCTAGCCAGAGCAATTAGGCAAGAAGAAGGAATAAAAGGAATACAAATAGGTAAAGAAACTGTCAAAATATCCCTATTTGCAGGTGACATGATCCTATACCTTAAAGACCCAAAAAACTCTACTCAGAAGCTTCTAGACATCATCAATAGCTATAGCAAGGTAGCAGGATATAAAAATCAACATAGAAAAATCATTAGCATTTCTATACACTAACAATGAGCAAACTGAAAAAGAATGTATGAAAACAATTCCATTTACAATAGCCTCAAAAATAATCAAATACGTAGGTATAAACCTAATAAAAGATGTGAATGACTTCTACAAGGAAAACTACACACTTCTGAAGGAAGAGATTGAGGAAGACTATAGAAAGTGGAAAGATCTCCCATGCTCATGGATTGGTAGAATCAACATAGTAAAAATGTCAATACTCCAAAAAGTAATCTACATGTTTAATGCAATTCCCATCAAAATTCCAATGACATTCATTAAAGAGATCAAAAAATCTACCATGAAATTTATATGAAAACACAGGAAGCCACGAATAGCCAAGGCAATACTCAGTCAAAAGAACAATGCAGGAGGTATCACAATACCTGACTTCAAACTATATTACAAAGCAATAACAATAAAAACAGCATGGTACTGGCACAAAAACAGGCATGAAGACCAGTGGAACAGAATAGAGGACCCAGATATGAAGCCACAAAACTATAACCAACTTGTCTTTGACAAAAGAGCTAAAAATATACGATGGAGAAATAGCAGCCTCTTCAACAAAAACTGCCGGGAAAACTGGTTAGCAGTCTGTAAAAAACTGAAACTAGATCCATGTATATCACCCTATACCAAGATTAACTCAAAATGGATCAAGGATCTTAATATCAGACCCCAAACTCTAAAGTTGATACAGGAAAGAGTAGGAAACACTCTGGAGTTAGTAGGTATAGGTAAGAACTTTCTCAATGAAACCCCAGCAGCACAGCAACTAAGAGATAGCATAGATAAATCGGACTTCATAAAACTAAAAAGCTTCTGTTCATCAAAAGAAATGGTGTCTATAAACTGAAGAGAACACCCACAGAGTGAGAGAGAAAATATTTGCCAGCTACACATCAGACAAAGGACTGATAACCAGAATATATAGGGAACTTAAAAAACTAAATTCTCCTAAAAGTAATGAACCAATAAAGAAATGGGCAAGTGAACTAAACAGAACTTTCTCAAAAGAAGAAATTCAAATGTCCAAAAAACACATGAAAAAATGCTCACCATCTCTAGCAATAAAGGAAATGCAAATTAAAACCACACTAAGAGTCCACCTCACCCTGTTAGAATAGCCATCATTAGCAACGCCACCACCAACAGGTGTTGGCGAGGATGCGGGGGAAAAAGGAGCCCTCTTACACTGTTGGTGGGAATGTCAACTAGTACAATCACTCTGGAAAAAAATTTGGAGGCTACTTAAAAAGCTAAACATTGATCTACCATTTGGTCCAGCAATACCACTCCATGGGATATATCCAAAAGACTATGACACAGGTTACTCCAGAGGCACCTGCACACCCATGTTTATTGCAGCACTATTCACAATAGCCAAATTATGGAAACAGTCAAGATGCCCAACTACTGACTAATGGATGAAGAAAATGTGGTATCTATACACAATGGAATTTGATGTAGCCATGAAGAAGAATGAAATGTTATCATTCGCTGGTAAATGGATGGAATTGGACAACATCATTCTGAGTGAGGTTAGCCTGGCCCAAAAGACCAAAAATCAGATGTTCTCCCTCATATGAGGACATTAGATCAAGGGCAAACACAACAAGGGGATTGGACTTTGAGCACATGATAAAAGCGAGAGCACACAAGGGAGGGGTGAGGATAGGTAAGACACCTAAAAAATTAGCTCCATTTGTTGCCCTCAACGCAGAGAAACTAAAGCAGATACCTTCAAAGCAACTGAGGCCAATAGGAGAAGGGGACCAGGAACTAGAGAAAAGGTTAGATCAAAAAGAATTAACCTAGAAGGTAACACACATGCACATGCAATTAATGTGAGTCAACTCCCTGTATAGCTATCCTTATCTCAAGTAGCAAAAACCCTTGTTCCTTCCTATTATTGCTTATACTCTCTCTTCAACAAAATTAGAGATAAGGGCAAAATAGTTTCTGCCGGGTATTGAGGGGGTTGGGGGTACAGGGAGGGGGTAGAGTGGGTGGTAAGGGAGGGGGTGGGGCTGGGGGGAGAAATTACCCAAGCATTGTATGCACATATGAATAATAAAACAATAAAAACTAAAAAAAAAGAAAGTATATTCTACTGTTTTTGAGTAGAACTGTCTCTATATAATGTAATTAGGCATTATTGATTCTTTATATTTGTCTATATATTTATACCTTTGCTGATGTTCTGTCTAGTTGTGAATTACTTAGGACTGGAATAATGACATTGCAACTATAATTGTAGATTTGTGTTTTCTTCTTTCAGCACTCCCAGATTTCTTTAGGTATTAAAAGTTCTCTCATTTGGTGCTTATGTATTTAGAATTTCTGTCTTGTGAGCTAGGGGCATGGTTCAAGTGGTAGACACCTGCCTCGTAAGCATGAGGCCCTTAGTTCAAACCTCAGTACCACCAAAAAAAAGAATTGTTGTCTTTCTTGTGAATTGATCCTTTTATCATAATTAAGTGTCCATCTTTGCTACTAGATTGCTAGTAAGCTCTCAAATCTGCCTTATCTAATACTAATAGAGCCAATCCTGCTTCTATTTTTATGATTGTTTGCATGGCATATCATTTTCCATTGTTTTGTTTTCAAACAACTTGTATCACCATAACTTGAAGTGAATTTCTTGTAGACAAACTATTGTTGGATCATGGGGTTATTTGTTCTACTAATGTCTCTCTTTTACTTAGTGTACTTAGACTATATTTCAGGTAATTATTGGTATATTAAGGCTTCAATTTGCTATTTTATTGCTTGCTTCTGTTTATTTTCTGTTTTTATTTCCCTGTTTCTCTTTTTCTCAGCTTTATGTGGATTAAATGTATGTGACTCAGTATTACATCTTGATTTATTTATCATTTTTTCAGAGTATCAATTTGTATAATGTTCTTAATAGTTATGCTAAGTATTTATATATATATACACACACAATACATATGTATGCAGGTTACTTGCCAAAGTATAATGTTACTGACATTATACCACTTTGAAGTATAGGAACTTTACTTTCATTTACATATACTTATCTTAAGTATTTTCTTTACATATATTAAATACCAAGTTGGATAGTGCTATAATTTTTGCTTCAACCATCATATGCAGTTTAAGAAAGTCATGAGAATTAAATTAGTCTGCAATATTTACTATTTTACTTACCTTAATTTTTTTCTTTCCTTTCTAAGGTTCTGAACTTTCTTCTGTTATCATTTCCTTTCTACTAACAGAACTTTCTTTAGCCATTCTTTTATGCTTCATCTTACTGCTGTAAATATATACACATGGCACTAAAATTGCCATTTGAACCATTTTAGTGTATTCAATTTGATTATATTCACAACATGCAAACATCACCACTATTTCCAAAAGAAACTCTGTACCAATTAAGCCATTAATTTCCCATTCTCAACTCTCCCTAATTCCTGGTAATCTCTAATTGACTTTTTGTATCTATGAATTTGCTTATACTAGACATCCTTAAAGTGGAATTATATAGTATTTGTACTTTCACATCGGGCTTATTCTATTTAGCATAATGTTTTCAAAGTTCATCCATGTACTATAACTACACTGTGCCTGAACTTCATTCCTTTTTATGGCTGAACATTCCATTGAATACATATACCACCTTTTGTTTATTCATTCATCTGTCAATGGACATTCATATTATTTCCTGCTCTTGGCTATTAAGAATATTACTGTATCCCAAACAATAATCTGTTTGAGTCCCTTTCTGTGTAGTATTAGTAGAATAATTAGTAGAATCATTGAGCCATAAAGTAATTCTGTGCTTAACTTTTTGAGGAACTACCAGTCTTCCACAGCAGCTGCACCATTTTATATTAACACCAATAACATATGAAGGTCCCACATTCTTCACATTCTTGCCAACATTAGTTATTTTCTTTTTTAAGAAAATTATAGCCATCCTAGTAGTTCTGAAGTGGTATTGATTTGTATTTTCCTAACAACTAATATTGATCATCTTTTCCTGTACTTTCTCACCATTTGTATATCTCTTTTGAGGAAATTCCTGTTTGAACCCCTCAACCAATTTTAATCAGTTTCTTGATCTGTTTGTTGTTAAGTTGCAGAAGTTCTTTATACACTCTGGATATTAAGCCTCTATCAGACACATAGTTTACAAATGCTATTTCCCATTCTGTGGGATTTCTTTTCATTCTCTTGATAATTCACTTGGGGGCATGAAAGTCAACAATCTATGGTTTTGTTGTCCATGATTTTGCTGTTATATGCAGAAATGACTACCAAATCCAAAGCCATGCAGAATTGCTCCTAAATTTTATTTTAAGTGGATTTTTTTGTCCTTACAATTAAGTGTTTGATTCAATTAGAGTTTAGCACATGGTGATGCATGCCTGTAATCTCAGCACTCAGGAAACTGAGGCAAGAGGATTTTGAGTTTGGAGCCAGCCTTGGCTACATAACTAATTCAATGCCAGTCTAAGTGATGCACAGAGAATTTGTCTCAAAGAATTGCAATTAATTTTTGTTTATAGTGTAAAGTAAGGGCCTTACATTCTGTTTTACATATAGAAGTCCACTTTCCCTGGCATTATTTGTTGAAGAAACTTTTCTTTTCCCTATTGAATGATCTTCTCATACTTGTCTAAAATCACTGCCCATAAATGTAGGGTTATTTCTAGTCTATCAGTTCCATTCCTTTGGTTTATATGATGATTTTTATGCCAAGACCTCTCTGTTTTAATCATTGTATTTGTTGTGTTCTTGTTGTTGTTGTTGCTCTGACTTTTTGAGACAGGTTCTCACTATGCAACCAAGGCTGATCTGTAACTCACTATGTAACCCAGATTCTCCTCAAACTTGCAATTCTCTTTCCTAAGCCTCTCAACTGCTGGGATGGCAGGCATGCACCACCATGCCCAGCTAATTAATGTAGTCGTTTGGTAAAGTTTGAAATCACAAAGTTTAACTCCATTTACTTTGCTATTTTTTAAGAACAATGAAATTCCATATGAATTGTAGGAGAAATTTTTCCATTTTATAAAAGGTACTATTGAAGTTTGATAGGAATTTTACTAAATCTGTCATTTTAGGTAGTATTTCCAATTTGACAATATTAAATCTTCCAACCTATAAATATAGGATATCTTTCCATTTGTTTAGGCCCACTTTATTTCTTTTAAGGAATGTTTTATCATTTTCAGTGTAAAGAATTGTACCTACTTAAACTTATTTCTGAATATTTTATTCTTTTTAATTTAATTTTTAAGTAGCATATATTTGCAATATGAGGGAGTTTCATTATGTTAACTCCATACATGCATACAGTGTACTTTGAACAATTTCATCCCCTCCATTATATTCCCTTAACCCTTCCCATCTCCCCCCAGTTCAGTGTTTGGTGGATTTCATTGTTTTATATATATATGTGCGTGTGTACACTATACAATACATAATTGTTATATTATATATATGCAGTGTAATTGCATTCACCCCTCAGTATCCTTCCCTTTCCTACTCCCCCTCCCACTGATCTCCCATATACAGTCCACTTTTTACATTCATGTATAATTATCATCATCATCATCATCATTTTAAGTCCAGGTTTCACAAATGATTGAGAACATGAAATATTTGGCCTTTTGAGCTTGGTTTACCTCACTCAACATGCTGATGTCCATATTCATCCATTTTCTTGCAAACAACATTATTTCATTTTTCTTCAGGACTAAGTAATATTCTATGGTGTGTATGTGTATTTGTGTGTGTATATACGTGTAATATTTTCTTTATCCTCATCTGATTCCACAGTTTGACTATTGTGAACAGAGCTGCAATAAACATAGGTAAGCAGATATTTCTCTTGTATATTGACTTATAATCCTTTGGGTATATGCCCAAGAGTAGTATGGAAGGGTCATATGATAAGTCTATTTTTAATTTTTTGAGGAACTTCCATACTAATTTCCATAGTGGCTGCACTGGTTTACATTTACACCAATGGTATATGATGGTCCATTTCTCCTGTATCCTCATCAGCATTTGTTGTTGCTTTCTTAATGATTGCTAATCTGACTGGGGTGACATGGACTCTTAATGTAGTTTTGATTTGCATTTCATTTATGGATAAGGACATTGAACATTTATTCATTGGCCATTTATATTTCTCCTTCTGAGAGCTGTCTAATTTATTTGTCCATTTATTAATTGGATTATTTGTTCTTTTGTTGTTCAATTTTTGAGCTTTTGTATATTCTGGATATTAATCCTTTATTAATTGAATAGCTGACAAAGATCTTCTCCCATTGTTTGGGTTTCTCTTGATGCTGGTAATTGTTTCATTTGATGTACAGAAAGTTTGTAATTTGATGCAGTCCAATTTATCTATTCTTGCTCTAATTTCTTGGGCAATTAGAGTCCTATTTAGAAAATACTTGCCTATGCCTATATCTTCCAGAGTTTTCCTTATGTTTTCCAGTAGTAGTTTTAAAGTTTCAGATCTTACATTAAGATCTTTGATCTATTTGGAGTTGATTTTTGTGCAGCATGATAGAGAAGAGTCTAGTTTCAGTCTTCTGAATATAGATAACTAGTTTTCTCAACACCATTTGTTGAAGAGGCTTTTTTTTCTTCAGTGTATGCTTTTTGGCTCCTTTATCAAAGATCAGATGGCTGTAATAGCATGATTTTATTTATTTTATTCCTTTTTTGATACTATTGTCATGGAATTTTTTTGTACTGTTTTGTTTTAACACAGGGTCTTACAAAGGCTGTCCTCAAATTCATAATCCTTTAGCCCCTACCTCCTGAGTGCTGGTATTATAAGCATGCACAGCCACATGTGACTAGAATTCTTTTTTTTAATTTTTTTCATATTTATCACTGCTAGTATGCAAAACTACAACTTTTTTGTGAGTTGATTTTGTGTCCTGTAATATTGGGGAATTTTATTAATTCTGTGTGCTTGTATATACATGTAATACAGGGTTTTCTAGGTATAAGATAATGTCATCTGCAGCTATCATTTTATTTCTTCCTTACTAAATTGAATGTCTTTTGCTTATTTTCTCTATCTAGAGCCTAATTTTCCTGGATAGAACTTCCAGCACTATTTTGGTTAGAATTGGCAAGAGTAGTCATTCTTTTCTTGTTCCTGATCTCAGTGGAAAAGCTTTCAGTCTTTCACTATTCAGTAGGAAGTTAGCTCTGGAGCTTTTATGATGTTGAGTAAATTATCTTCTATTCATAACATCTAATTTTTATTATAAAAAGGTTTGGATATTGTCAAATGCATTTTCTGCATCAATATAAATAATTGTCTTTATGTGCTTTCTTTTATTTTATTAACATGATGTATTGCATTAATTTTAGTTTATTGACCCAATCTTACATACTTGGAATGAATCCTACTTGGTCATGTTGCATCATTCTTTCAATATGCTTTCATATTTGTTCTGAAAAACCTTTCATTGAGGATATTTAGATCTATATTTATAATGAATATTTGGTTTTCATTCTTTTTTTTATGTATGTATCTGCTTATATATCAGGCTTCATAGACTAATTTAGGAAGGGATACTACCTCTTAAATTTTTGGAAGAATTTAACAATTGGTGTTAATTTTTCTCAATGTGAAGCTGTATATTCTTGGGATTTTTAGGAGGGTATGATTAATAACTCACTTCTTATTTGTTGTAGGTCTATTCAGATTATCTATTTTTTTCTTGAGTCACATTTGGTAGTTAATGTTTCTAGGAATTGTTTATTTTGACTAGGTCATATAATTTAGTTGCTTAAAATTGTTTTAGTATTGCCTTACAATCCTTGTGGGGGGGAAAGGGTACTAGTGAGTGAACCCAGAATCTTGCACAAACTCAAAATGTTATGCCTTTAAGAATTGTTTTTATACAATGATGAAACTTCCTGTAATTGCTCTAAGTGGGACAGGAACAGGTGGCAGCAGGAAGATGGAAGGGGTGATCTAACCAATGTACAATGTAAGGCTATTCAGAATTGTCACAACAAATGCCACTGTGCAATGACTATATGCTAATAAAAACAGAAAACAATGTTTTAAGCAGAGTTCAAGTAAGGAAATGGTTTACCCATTTAGAGTCTGCCTGTTTTGTATACATTGCAAAACTCTACCCAATATTACTAATCAGAGGAGGGGGTCATTACCAGACAAGATAATTTAAACCCTATGATTATAAACACTACTGAATAGGCTGCTGCTGTCCTTAGGTGTTCTCTGACCTGGAGTTTCCCTACTGTACTGCTGAACAATATCTCCTAGACAAGTAAGCCCCTTTTTAAATCTTCTTCCAACCAGGGATTCCCTTTCCTGCTCACCTTCTGTGTGGTGATTCCTAAGGCAAAGCCTCTGGATACTCTCATGTTGGAGGAATTTCCTCCAAATGCAAACCCATCAAAATGTCACCCACATAAAGCTTGTATGTGTGCCTACCTCTTGATGATCGCAACTATCCTTTTGGTCAGCTCAAAAGTACTGTAAAGCCTCCAAAAATTGTGATGAGGTTTGAGGTGAGCAAGAAATAGATATGGGAGTCTACCTAGTCAGAAGGACAATCAAGCAGCAAAATAGTCCTGGATAAAGTAGTTGATACTCAAAATTTCCAACACTTCCACATCATTTTGGTATGGCATTGTTCTGTGCTGTATTATGACATATATTTTTGGTTCCCCTTCCTCATTAGCCTTTCCAAGAAGTAGTGCAAGTATTTAAGTGGAATTAATACTTGTCTTTGGAGCTGACTTTCAGATCAAAGGTGTCAAGCTGCCCAGGGAAGGAGGTGAGCTTGCTCACCTGGCTGCACTGGTAGACAGATGCTGGATGTTGTAAGATCTGTAGGTCTGAATATGAAAAGATTAGAAGATCACACCTCTGGACAAGATACAAGATAGCTCTGACCCCATGATGACTTATAATGGGAAGAGCTCCCCAATATTGGGCTGACATTTTGGGGTACTCTGAGACAAGAAGATGTCCTGTCCCTAGGGACTATTATGACAAATAAACAGCAAGGAATGTTACACATAATCTGGCCAGTCTCCTAAGCACCTTTAGGGAAATACCTTTATAAACAGCTAGCATTCCTTTACTGTTTTCATTGGGATCTGCTGTTTCAGAGCATGTCAATCTAGTCCCTCCCTTGGGTTGTAACAGAAGGAAGTTTGTATTCCTGTACCTGCTAGGACTCCAAAGGAGTTAGTTTATCCTATGGAAAAGTGCTCCAAAGCATGAGATTTGTGTTGGGCTCTGCTCAAGGCTGCTTCTCACCAAGCAAGAACTTAATTTCTGGGATTTGGGGCTTCATAACAGGGAAGGACTCTGTGGAAAAAGTTTGGTGCTTTCTAGAGTAAAAGGCAGCACAATATCCTTGTAACAGTGATGAGAGTAATTTACTCTGCTTAGTTACCACCAGCAATATAATAAGGACAGAAAAAACAAGAGGAGAGGCTCAAGAAGGAGAAATTAATTCTAGTGTTTAGGAGGAAAGAACCAAATGAAAAAAGAGATAACCAACTGTAAATAATCATTTTGGGGACAAGCTCAACCTAACAAGAATTAAAATTAAACAATTGGCTGACATAGAAACAGGATGAAAAGATGGTGTCTTTACTAGAGGGCCTGTGAACAATTAGTATGAAAGGTAATAATTGGCCCAAAGGAAGCCTTGGACTCTCTTATACATAAACATTGTTGTGGATTTTATGGCTATTAAATTAGGCTTCCTAATAGCCTAGAAGTTTATCAATGGAAACTATCAGTCAAAGCCAAAGATCTCCCTGGTCAACTAAGGATGATGGAGTCAGCAAATAAATGCATGCAACATGATGACTTAGAAAGTTCAGAGGAGGCTGAACTGACTCCTGAGTCCACCCAGCTGTTTCTCACAAGGACTCTTTACCGACAATGGTGGATAATACTAAAATAATTCAAAAGGCCAGAGATAACCCTGGATTTAATAGAAACTCATGAAAGATGAACTCAGAGATAAGTGTTGCATGTTAACTCTAAAAACAATACCCCACCTTGCCTAAATAAGAATTACTTTCAAGAGTGAAGAGGCCCTCCTCCCAAGAAAATCACTTACATCCAGGCCCTGCTTAGGTGTGAACCTTGAAATGAACCAAAGAGATAATATTAGATCCTAAGGAAAAGGTGACCCCAAATTAGTGATTTCTGGTAAATGGGTAGAGCAATTACTACACTTACTAGACTTAGGTTGAAACCTGCAGTAGACATTCAAAAACAGTCTTGCCTTCAAAGTCTGCTACTGATCTTCTCCAGTGATGAAAACCTACCTCCACCTAAAGATCTATCTACTGATCACAGAAGCTGGCCCCTTGAAGCACACATTGCCTTTCTACTACATTCACAGTAGTTTGGACGTGAAAAACTAAACTCAGTAGCTTAGTCTATTAGACATCAGTGTCCCCAAACCCCACTTGTTATTATATTTATACCTGAGCCCAATCTTTCTTATCAGTGCATAAGTCTTGACAACTAAGTCACAGTAGTATTGGAAAAAACTTCCTTATTTTTAACAAGTGTCTTAAATATTTTTTTCTTTTTTTTTTTTTTTATTAGCTTGAAGCCTGGGGATGTAGCTCAGTGGTAGAGTGCATGCTTAGCTTGTACAAAGCTCTGGGTTCAACACCCAGCACTGAAAAAACAAAAAGCTACATTATTTTTTTTTCATTTTTCTTTTATTATTCATATGTGCATACAAGGCTTGGTTTATTTCTACCCCCTGCCCCCACCCCCTCCCTTACCACCCACTCCACCCACTCCCGCTCCCCCCCTCAATACCCAGCAGAAACTATTTTGCCCTTATCTCTAATTTTGTTGTAGAGAGAGTATAAGCAATAATAGGAAGGAACAAGGGGTTTTGCTGGTTGAGATAAGGATAGCTATACAGGGCATTGACTCACATTGATTTCCTGTGCGTGGGTGTTACCTTCTAGGTTAATTCTTTTTAATCTAACCTTTTCTCTAGTTCCTGGTCCCCTTTTCCTATTGGCCTCAGTTGCTTTAAGGTATCTGCTTTAGTTTCTCTGCATTAAGGGCAACAAATGCTAGCTAGTTTTTTAGGTGTCTTACCTATCCTCACCCCTCCCTTGTGTGCTCTCGCTTTTATCATGTGCTCATAGTCCAATCCCCTTGTTGTGTTTGCTCTTGATCTAATGTCCACATATGAAGGAGAACATACGATTTTTGGTCTTTTGAGCCAGGCTAACCTCACTCAGAATGATGTTCTCCAATTCCATCCATTTACCAGCGAATGATAACATTTCGTTCTTCTTCATGGCTGCATAAAATTCCATTGTGTATAGATACCACATTTTCTTAATCCATTCGTCAGTGCTGGGGCATCTTGGCTGTTTCCATAACTTGGCTATTGTGAATAGTGCCGCAATAAACATGGATGTGCAGGTGCCTCTGGAGTAACAGTCTTTTGGGTATATCCCCAAGAGTGGTATTGCTGGATCAAATGGTAGATCGATGTCCAGGTTTTAAGTAGCCTCCAAATTTTTTTCCAGAGTGGTTGTACTAGTCTACATTCCCACCAACAGTGTAAGAGGGTTCCTTTTTCCCCGCATCCTCGCCAACACCTGTTGTTGGTGGTGTTGCTGATGATGGCTATTCTAACAGGGGTGAGGTGGAATCTTAGTGTGGTTTTAATTTGCATTTCCTTTATTGCTAGAGATGGTGAGCATTTTTTCATGTGTTTTCTGGCCATTTGAATTTCTTCTTTTGAGAAAGTTCTGTTTAGTTCACCTGCCCATTTCTTTATTGGTTCATTAGTTTTGGGAGAATTTAGTTTTTTAAGTTCCCTGTATATTCTGGTTATCAGTCCTTTGTCTGATGTATAGTTGGCAAATATTTTCTCCCACTCTGTGGGTGTTCTCTTCAGTTTAGAGACCATTTCTTTTGATGAACAGAAGCTTTTTAGTTTTATGAGGTCCCATTTATCTATGCTATCTCTTAGTTGCTGTGCTGCTGGGGTTTCATTGAGAAAGTTCTTACCTATACCTACTAACTCCAGAGTATTTCCTACTCTTTTTTGTATCAACTTAAGAGTTTGGGGTCTGATATTAAGATCCTTGATCCATTTTGAGTTAATCTTGGTATAGGGTGATATACATGGATCTAGTTTCAGTTTTTTGCAGACTGCTAACCAGTTTTCCCAGCAGTTTTTGTTGAAGAGGCTGCTATTTCTCCATCGTATATTTTTAGCTCCTTTGTCAAAGATAAGTTGCTTATAGTTGTGTGGCTTCATATCTGGATCCTCTATTCTGTTCCACTGGTCTTCATGTCTGTTTTTGTGCCAGTACCATGCTGTTTTTATTATTATTGCTTTGTAATATAGTTTGAAGTCAGGTATTGTGATACCTCCTGCATTGTTCTTTTGACTGAGTATTGCCTTGGCTATTCGTGGCCTCTTGTGTTTCCATATAAATTTAACAGTAGATTTTTCAATCTCTTTGATGAATGTCATGGGAATTTTGATGGGAATTGCATTAAACATGTAGATTACTTTTTGGAGTATTGACATTTTTACTATGTTGATTCTACCAATCCATGAGCATGGGAGATCTCTCCACTTTCTATACTCTTCCTCAATCTCTTTCTTCAGAAGTGTATAGTTTTCCTTGTAGAGGTCTTTCACATCTTTTGTTAGGTTTACACCTAGGTATTTGATTTTTTTTGAGGCTATTGTAAATGGAATTGTTTTCATACAGTCTTTTTCCGTTTGCTCATTGTTAGTGTATAGAAATGCTAATGATTTTTCTATGTTGATTTTATATCCTGCTACCTTGCTATAGCTATTGATGATGTCTAGAAGCTTCTGAGTAGAGTTTTTTGGGTCTTTAAGGTATAGGATCATGTCGTCTGCAAATAGGGATATTTTGACAGTTTCTTTACCTATTTGTATTCCTTTTATTCCTTCTTCTTGCCTAATTGCTCTGGCTAGGAATTCCAGTACTATGTTGAATAGGAGTGGAGATAGTGGGCATCCTTGTCTGGTTCCTGATTTTAGAGGGAATGGTTTTAATTTTTCTCCATTAAGTATAATGCTGGCTGTAGGTTTGTCATATATAGCTTTTATAATGTTGAGGAACTTTCCTTCTATTCCTAGTTTTCTTAGAGCTTTTATCATGAAATGATGTTGGATCTTATCAAAGGCTTTTTCTGCATCTATTGAGATGATCAAGTGGTTTTTGTCTTTGCTTCTGTTAATGTGGTTTATTACGTTTATTGATTTTCGTATGTTGAACCACCCCTGCATCCCTGGGATGAAGCCTACCTGGTCGTGGTGAATAATCTTTTTGATGTGTTGCTGAATTCGATTTGCCATTATTTTGTTGAGGATTTTTGCATCAATGTTCATTGAGGAGATTGGCCTATAGTTCTCCTTTTTGGAGGTGTCTTTGCCTGGTTTTGGGATAAGTGTAATAGTGGCTTCATAAAATGTGTTTGGCAGTTTTCCTTCCCTTTCTATTTCATGGAACAGTTTAAGGAGGGTTGGTATCAGTTCTTCTTTAAAGGTCTGATAGAATTCAGCAGAGAATCCATCAGGTCCTGGACTTTTCTTTTTGGGGAGACTCTTGATTGCTGCTTCAATTTCATTTTGTGTTATAGGTCTATTCAGGTGATTAATTTCCTCTTGGTTCAGTTTTGGATGATCATATGTATCTAGAAATCTGTCCATTTCTTTTAGATTTTCAAATTTATTTGAATATAGGTTCTCAAAGTAGTCTCTGATGATTTCCTGGACTTCCATGGTGTTTGTTGTTATCTCCCCTTTTGCATTCCTGATTCTACTAATTTGGGTTTTTTCTCTCCTCATTTTAGTCAGGTTTGCCAGGGGTCTATCGATCTTGTTTATTTTTTCAAAGAACCAACTTTTTGTTTCATTAATTCTTTGTATGGTTTTTTTGGTTTCTATTTCGTTGATTTCAGCTCTTATTTTTATTATTTCTCTCCTTCTATTTGTTTTGGGATTTGCTTGTTCTTGTTTTTCTAGGAGTTTGAGATGTATCATTAGGTCATTGATTTGGGATCTTTCAATCTTTTTAATATATGCACTCATGGCTATAAACTTTCCTCTCAAGACTGCCTTAGCTGTGTCCCATAGGTTCTGGTAGGTTGTGTTTTCATTTTCATTGACTTCTAGGAACTTTTTAATTTCCTCTTTTATTGCATTGATGATCCATTCTTCATTAAGTAATGAGTTATTTAGTTTCCAGCTGTTTGCATGTTTTTTGTCTTTACTTTTGTTGTTGAGTTCTACTTTTACTGCATTGTGGTCAGATAGTATGCATGGTATTATTTCTATTTTCTTATATTTGCTGAGGCTTGCTTTGTGCCCTAGGATATGATCTATTTTGGAGAAGGTTCCATGGGCTGCTGAGAAGAATGTATATTGTGTAGAGGTTGGATGAAATGTTCTGTAGACATCTACTAGGTCCACTTGATCTATTGCATATTTTAGATCTTGGATTTCTTTATTGAGTTTTTGTTTGGATGACCTATCTATTGATGATAATGGAGTGTTAAAGTCTCCCACAACCACTGTGTTGGCGTTTATATATGCTTTTAGGTCTTTCAGGGTATGTTTGATGAAATTGGGTGCGTTGACATTGGGTGCGTACAGATTGATGATTATTATTTCCTTTTGGTCTATTTCCCCTTTTATTAGTATGGAATGTCCTTCTTTATCTCGTTTGATCAATGTAGGTTTGAAGTCTACTTTGTCAGAGATAAGTATTGCTACTCCTGCTTGTTTTCGGGGGCCATTGGCTTGGTAAATCTTCTTCCAGCCTTTCGTCCTAAGCATATGCTTATTTCTGTTGGTGAGATGAGTCTCCTGTAAGCAACAAATTGTTGGATCTTCTTTTTTAATCCATTTTGTCAAACGGTGTCTTTTGATGGGTGAATTAAGTCCATTAACATTAAGTGTTAGTACTGATAGGTATGTGGTGATTCCTGCCATTTAGTTGTCTTAGTTGTTTGAAGGTTTGATTGTGTGTACCTAACTTGATGTTACTCTCTACTGTCTTGCTTTTTCTTATCCTGTGGTTTGGTGCTGCCTGCCTTTTCATGGTTAAGTTGGGTGTCACTTTCTGTGTGCAGGATCCTTGCAGAATCTTTTGTAATGGTGGCTTTGTGGTCACATATTGTTTTAGTTTCTGCTTATCATGGAAGACTTTTATTTCTCCATCTATTTTGAATGATAGTTTTGCTGGGTAGAGTATCCTGGGGTTGAAGTTATTTTCATTCAGTGCCCGGAAGATCTCACCCCACGCTCTTCTTGCTTTTAATGTTTCTGTTGAGAAGTCTGCTGTGATTTTGATGGGTTTACCTTTGTATGTTACTTGTTTTTTCTCTCTTACATCCTTCAATATTCTTTCCTTAGTTTCTGAACTTGTTGTTTTAATGATGATATGTCGTGGAGTAGTTCTATTTTGATCTGGTCTGTTTGGTGTCCTGGAGGCCTCTTGCATTTGTATGGGAATATCTTTCTCTAGATTTGGGAAATTTTCCGTTATTATTTTGTTGAATATATTACGCATTCCCTTCGCTTGCACCTCTTCTCCTTCTTCGATGCCCATGATTCTCAAGTTTGGTCTTTTGATGGAGTCAGTGAGTTCTTGCATTTTCTTTTCACAGGTCTTGAGTTGTTTAATTAGTAGTTCTTCAGTTTTTCCTTTAATTACCATTTCATCTTCAAGTTCTGAGATTCTGTCTTCTGTTTGTTCTATTCTGCTGGATTGGCCTTCCGTTTTGTTTTGCAGTTCTGTTTCGTTCTTTTTTCTGAGGTTTTCCATATCCTGGCTGTTTTCTTCTTTATTGTTGTCTATTTTTGTCCTGAGTTCATTTATCCATTTATTCATTGTGTTCTCTCTTTCACTTTGGTGTTTATACAGTGCTTCTATGGTTTCCTTTATTTCTTCTTTTGCTTTTTCAAATTCTCTATTTTTATTGTCTTGGAATTTCTTGAGTGTCTCCTGTACATTTTGGTTGACCCTATCCAGTATCATCTCTATAAAATTCTCATTGAGTACTTGTAGTATGTCTTCTTTTAAATTATTCTTGTGGGCTTCATTGGGTCCTTTGGCATAGTTTATCTTCATTTTGTTGGAGTCTGGCTCTGAGTTTCTGTTCTCTTCATTCCCCTCTGGTTCCTGTACTAATTTTTTGCTGTGGGGAAACTGGTTTCCTTGTTTTTTCTGTCTTCCTGTCATTGTCCTTGGTGTTGTTACTGTCCCTGTACTGTGTGTAATTAAGTATTTTCTAGCTTGTAATAATAACAATGGTAATATTGAGAATGGAAGAGTGAGCTGAGATGGAAAACAAGAAGTTAAAGAAAAGGGGAAAACAAATATACAGACAAGAGGGAGAAAGCAGAACAAGGTATCAGACAAGAGAGTTTCAAAGTTATAAACAGGGAGTGTTAGTGTACTAATCGACAGTAAGCTGAACAGACAATAGAGTGACAGAGAGAGGATTGAAAATCAAAGATAAAAAAAATAAAAAATAAGTATATGAAAGTAATATCTATTTATAAAAATGAATTAAAATAAAATGGAAAATAGAAAATTAAAAAAAACAAAAAAAACCAAAAAACTTCCAAGTTTATATGCAATGCAATTTCAGTCTTAATAATTTGGATGTCCGTCTCAATCTCCAGTCCTGGAGTTGGTGCCTCAGATGTTGTTCTGTAGTTGTCTCATCAAAGGGGATGCATAAAGTAGAACAAAACTACACTCACACACACACAGAAGACAAAAAAAAAAGCCCCACCAAGTGTCCCCAGTTCAAATGCAATACAGTTTCAGTAAGTTTTTCGGCTTGCAGGTGTAATTCGGTTGTTCTCTCATCAAAGGTAGGGAGAAAAAGAAAAAAAAAAGCGTCTGGAGGCAGTTCTGAGAGTGGTATCTGCAACTGTGGCTTGCCTGCCTGCTGCTCTCAGCCTGTAGCTGGCGGCGTCATTTATGCAGATCTCTGGGGTGAGCTTAGCACTCACCTGGTCCCACAGGCTTTGTTTGCTCAGAGTTCTCCTGTGCGGGGGAGGGGGGCCTCTGCTACAGGCTTTTCCCTTTCCAAGCACTGGGAAAGGCGACACTGCCCCGCGTTGTCAGGCCTGCGTGTTTATTTACAGTTCACGTGGGAAGTGGGTCTTCCCTCCTCTCACAAGCATCCCCGCTCCTGGTTGCTGGCGCGCCCCGCTCCCACCAGAGCCTCTCCGGCCCGCCCGGCTCGTTTATTTACAGTCCCGGGAAGGATTCCCTTCCCCCAATCTTCAGCGCTCAGGGCGCCCCACCCTCTTTCCAGCGTGTCTTAACTGTTCTTATTGCTTAGTACTCAGTTTCTCTTTTTTTCCCGGGTGGAGGTCAGTCTGTCCAGGGGGCTATGCTGCTCTGGCCCAGGCTTGTCTGTGGGGCTACCGCGGTACCGCGAAGCTCACCTGGTCCGCGTCTTTCCAAGCCGTATGGGCGCTGGCCACTGGCAGCCCGGGGGCCTCCTTGGTTCTCCGTTTAACGTGAAGTGGAGATTCTCTGCACCGGCTGGAGATGTGGAGGAGTCAAAGTTATGCCTTTTCTCGGTGATTATGCCTGCAAAGTGTGTCTCCAGCGTCTCTCCAAGATTTCACTATAGGAGGGTCGCTTTCTGCTTCCTACCTCTAGCCGCCATCTTGGAATTCCCTAAATATTTTTTTCTTTAACACTATCCCAAGATTTCCCCAGTCAGCAGGTAGCGTCATGATTATAACCTTTGATTTTTACACTATTGGTAGAATCCATCCAGTAGAAACCAATTAACCTTCCCCTCCAAGTAAAAGTGGCAAATATGCTACAGTATTGGCTAAGCCAAAGCACTGAAGGATTCTGGCCTGTCAAATCTGACTTAGCTGAAGAAAAGATACTGATTACTACCATTTCACCTTTCAAGTCCCAGGAATGTCATGTGCTTAAAGCCAATTCTAGTGAGTGGAAGCTAACTATAGAGTTAGAGAAAGTTAAATAAGGCTATCCACTTTAATAAAGAACCTTAGTGAATGATATTCAAAATTCCCCAGGTAAACGATTTGTAGTTATTGCTTTGGCCAACATTTCTATTCAGTGAAAAATTCAATGTACTTTCAACTTTGAGTGACAACAGTACAACTTTTCCTGGTTACAAAATAGAGTACTTATTAAATTGCATATAAGTTTTGGTGACAGAATTTAAACAGCTGCCTTACACTTACATAAGAAACTCAGCTTTGACATTATGTCAACAACATTCTCCTCACTGGACCCAAGATTTTGTCTCACAGTCCATCACAGTTTTAAGTAAACATTTCACTGAGAAGGGACTGGTAATTAAACTATATAAAAGATTAAAAAAAAAAAACCTCCCTGTCTATTCAATTTTGGGGCTACATTTCAAATTCAGAAGGATGAGTTCCTCCAATCTAATATAAGATAATTTCCTTAAAAAAACAGTTAATTTCCTAATGCTGCAACAACCCATATGGTCAAAGGAGGCCTGATATTTGAAAGAGTGTTTGGAATCTGGTGCCAACATATTTCTCACATTCAATATTTGCTGACCTCCATTTATAGAGTCATCCATAAATCTTCCACATTTCAGTGGGGATGAGAACAGCAATATGTATTAGATAAATTGACAAAAGCTATCACTTTGGCTCTTTTGTCTATGGGGCAAGTTTTAATATCAGCAGTCTCAGTTGCCCAAATATTTGCTTTCTGGAGGCCTCTGGACTAAATGGGTAGCAAATGACTTCCCATAGTTTTGTGGTGTTAACAAATCCCAGACTCAACTCAAAGGTATTCACCACTAGAGAGGCAATACCTGATATATAGGATACTCATCAAAAAACAAATCCCTTACTGATGTAGGACCAATTTCCCTATACATCAAGTTTCCTATTTTGCTGGGATAATGGGGAAAAGCCTCATTGAATTACATCTACAATGCAGATTCCTTATTGAAATGGAAATGGCATTTTCAAGATTGAGCTAAACCCGGCCCTATGTGATTGTCACAGCTTCATGAGTAAATAGCCCCATACCCTGCCAACAAGTTTAATTTGCTAAAATTCTCAGAAATGTCTCTGGCTCTTGCTCAATGAAAGCCAGAGGGAGGATGGTCAGAGCAAGAAAAACCATGTTCTTTCTTTACCAATCTGTTCTTTCTTCACCAAGCAATCTGAGGGTATAAAAGAATCAGACAATGGACAGCCATAGCCTGTTACCTCTATTCAAAAACTCTAATTGTATATAGTAAACAGAAGGAAGTGCCCAACGGACTAGGTCATGTGCAATACTGCTATCAAAAGAGTATGCCCTTGGCAAATATTTTCTTAAAGTTCATACTTTCACTAAATCCTGGTAAGTAGCTAATGTCTAATTGTTTGGTTGAAACATAGGCAAAAATCAGAGCTGGAAAATACAGGGCTAAAATGTTGGGGTAAAGAAATTTTGAATAAAATAATGACACTGGCGTCCATCTGCCTATCTTGGTGTACCATCCTTTGGTTTACCTCAGACATGACAGAAAGCAGGCAAAACACTATGCAAAAGCCAACAAATTAACCAAACCACCAAGGCCTCTTGAAGAAGGAAGAATCTCCAGAAACTTGGAGTGAGCAATCCTAACTCTTTTATGTGTGGACACATGAGAGGTCAAGTCACTTAGGAATCATGAAGCTATAAAAATAGATTGTTAATAGGTGATTTGACCCTACAGAGGGACATTTATACAAATACACTAAAGACTAGACCAAATGCCAGAAATCTAGACACTGTGCCTGCTACACAGGAAGATGAATTTATAGACAAGAAGAATCACATCAGAACTGGAAAAATTTTATTTCATAGAGCCTCTGCCTGCAATGGAAGGAGACATTAGGTATGTCTTTAAAATGGTGGATACCTGTACATGTTATCCATATAATACATGTCAATATTATTAAGGGGTTAATAAATAGCTTTTATAGCTTTTGTGGGTGCCACAAGTTCTACAGTCAAGTGAAAGTTCCCATTTCATCACAAGTCAAATATAATAATGGGCATTACAAAATAGCAGTTCTTGGGTTTTTTATAATACCCTATCATGATATGGGAGCAGACAATGTAGAAAAATGCAATGAGCTTTTAAATCAAAAGCTATTGAAAGTGATATAATCAAGATGGCAGACTAAAAAGCTCCAGGTCTTCATTTCTCCAGGAGAACATCAAGTAAATAGGAAAAGATTGACTAAAAAAGCTTTCTTTGGTATCTAGAAATCAGCCAATTATCTGCAGCAACCAAAAGAATACTGAGTCAAGAATAAGTCACATTCACAACGGTAGAGAATTTCTTAGTGTTTTTTCTTTCCCTTGCCTTACCCGTCCTTATCATGGTACAGCATGATCTGGAGAAAGTTGCCTAACTCCTATATCCCTCATCAAGACAAAAGGAAAAGAATGGAATCTGATGGATGCCTAAGGGACCAGTTTATGCCTCACTTCACTTGAAGCTTAGATAGGAATGATGTAAATAGTTTGAATATCAAGGCAGAAGCCACAGAAAGCAGTATTAAATGCCACCACCACATGTGAAAACTACAAGAAAGGAAGACCTATAGATACCTGGGGCAAGAGATTATAAGCAGCAGAATATAATACAACATCTAAGGTCCCTAAGAACAAACAACAGTGACACTTTTAGAAAAATCAAGAAATTTTAAAGCAGCGTGATATATGAGGGAATTAGGCTTAAAAAGCACATTCATAGCCCAGGGAAGTGGCATGTTTTGAAAAGCCATGAGCTTCATGCCAGACTAATTAGCAAAGCTCTTTCTCTTCACAGAGCTGGTATGCAAAGAGTAGGTGAGATGGCTATTTTAAATTTTTTTTCAAAGATCCACTTTCAACAAATGATCTTGAAGCATACAAACAAATAGGGAAACATTACCCATTCAAAAGAACAAAATAAATCCCTACATTACAATCCTAAAGAAATACAGGGTTTGCTATATTTTATTTTCTTTTATTCTTTTAAATTTATTTTTACTTCTGTTGTTGTTTGGGAACAGGATCTTGCTATGTGGCCCAAGCTAGTCTCAAACTCCTTGTGTCAGTTTCAGTTTCCCTTGTGCTGAGATTACAGGCATGCCCCATCACACCTGGATCTTTAATCCATTTGAACAGTTCACAAGTGAATAAAGAATAAATGAAAAAAAAAAAGAAATACAGGGTTTGCTAAATGCATGACTCAAGTAGTACAGCACCTGCCTAGTAAGCACAAAGCCCTGAGTTCAAACCCCAGTACTGCCAAAAGGAAAGAAGGAAGGAAGGAAGGAAGGAAGGAACTAAGGAAAGAAGGAACAAAGGAAAGAATACAAGATTCAAACTTATTTAACATGGCTGCCTTAAACATCCTCAAGAGCTACAGGAAAACACATAGAGAACTAAGGGAAGTCAGGAAAGTGATATATTAGCAAAATAAGAATATTATAAAAGAGAAACTATTTTTAAAAGAGAACCAAGGAGAATTTATGGAGCTCAAAAATACAACGAATTTGAAATACAGAAGGGATCAACAGCAGATACAAATGGACAGAAGAAAAAAATTAGTAAACTTGAAGTCAGGCCATTTGAAATTATTGAAGAAACATGGGATCCCCAAAGTAGAAAATAGAGTAAAAGAGAAAGAGAACTTAACTGAAGAAACAATGACCAAAATCTTCCCAAATTTGAAGATAGACATGGATATACAAATAAAAGAAGTTCAGTGAACTTCTAGTAGGATCAACCTGAAGAAATCCACAGTGAGAAACACTGTAATCAAACTGCTGAAAGATAAGAACAAAAAGAGAATATTGAAAGCAGCAGGAGAATAATTTACCACATACAAGGGATCTTAAGAATGTTATCAGTGGACAGCAGAAACATTACAAACTAGAGGGCAGCGGGATGATCTATGAATAAAAATTGGCAATGAAGAATTTCGTGTCCAGCAAAACTGTCCTACAAAAATCAGGGCAAATTTAAGATATCCTCAGATAAACAAAAGCTGAGAGAGTTCATTTCCACTAAATCTTGCCTTTAAGAAATATTAAAGAGAACAGAAGTATAGGTATAGTCCCAGACATCTCTGCCAGGTAGGAACCAAGAAGATGGCCAAGACTGACCCTAAGTCTGTGCAGGACCTCACCTCAGTGGTTCAGACACTATTGCAGCAGATGCAAGATAAATTTCAGACCACTACCAATCAGAACATTGGGAGAATCAATAATATGAGTAGTTGCATTGATGATCTGGAGAGGAGCATCAATAACCACAAGACACAGGCTGGGATGGAAGAATAGGAAAGTTGCTAATAAATTACATTGATATCTGGAGCACCATTTATCCAAGCCAAAAGAAAATTGAGTGGTTTTTTGCATCTAACTGCTTATATGTAGACAGATTCTGTATTATGGCATTGCATTCTTATCACATCATTTAAAGTTAGTTTATAGAGTGATTCCACATCCCCCAGTTTCTCAAACATGGTATCTTCACACCTTGGAATTTGTTATCTCTTAATTATTAAAAACTAAAATTTTGGAAGTTCCTGTATAATATTTTCAAAATTTTTCGTATACTTTTATGAAGTCATTTTTCCTACCATTCCTTTTGTAGTATTTACTGTTTGATAAAAGTTTATATTGTAAACTTAAATATTTGTAGTATTTACTGTTTGATAAAAGTTTATATGTAACTTTTATTACATGAATAGTAAATTCTCCTACAGTTGATAGATTTAGTGAAATACGCCGTTTATAGAGTTTAGGGCTCTTTCATTTTCAACACAAAGTGACTTTGAGTAATGTGTTGGCAGTACTTTTCAAGTGACTAAAAACATGAAAGTTGCTTATTTGGAAATACTGTCACAAATTACTTTATGGTCAAAACTAAGACTTGAACCTTGACTAGGCTTAGCCTATGAGATGAGATACTGAAGTCAGTGACAAGTACACTGGCACTTTACTGAATTAAAACTTTTTAAATACAGGAGATAGACAAATAACAAATAGTCTGATATAGTATCAGACTGATATAGTATCAGACTAGATAGTCTGATATTCATTTGTTACAGTTTTTTTTTGCATGAGATTCTAGTAACTTCAGCAGAACCTGCATTGCTCAGATATAGTATTTATCATAAAAATATGGCAGGATTTTAAACTTTAGTGACTATAGTCTTTCTTTTGAAAGAGAGAAAGAGAGACTGAATTGAGTCCGTGCCAGTCACATGGCTAAAAAAATAATGACTGACTGATGGGAGGCTCTAGTTTTTATGAAATGCTATTGTATAAACTATTTCTTGCCTATATTCTTGCAGAGTAACAATTTTGTTGTTGATCCTAGAAGATAGAAATAATAACACTCATCATTCAAAATTCCAGGGTCATGTGTGCTAAGCCTAGAGACCAATACTGATCACTTGGAAGGTGATCCATGTGATTGTCAATGCAAACTGATTTCATAAAGCAAAAACATGAGTCATTGAGAAAGTTAAGGAATGGTACTGTGCATCACAGAAGAAAACCCTTAATGAATACTTTTTTTAAATTTCCCAACCTTAAAAAAAAATGAAAAATGGAAAACTTAAAAAAAATTCCCAATCTTGTTTGTATTGCAAAGAAATATTTTGCCCTATTTATAAATTAATGGGAAACATGAAGGAGTCAAATCCTACTGTGATACAATAGAGTCGCCATGATTATCCTCTGGCTGCAGAAACTCCTGTGATCCAACCAGTAGATAGTACTTTAAGTTCAAGCCCTTAGTGCCCACTCTCTTGAGCTTGAGCCAGACCAGCAGAAACCTGTGTACAGGGCATTTTCAAGGTTTGTAAATGGCAAGTGGAAATACTAGGGCTACTGACTTGCAAAAACAGTAAGGCTTGTGATGGAGTTGGCTTCCTTAGATAACAGATTTCAAAGGCAGGACCCCTAACCAGAAGTGTTTGCCATGAATAAAGGTGCCTAAAATCCTGCTAAAAAAGAAAAACAAATGCTAAAGGAAGTACTTCAATTTGAAATGAAAAGATGTTAGACAATAACTCAAAGTCATATAAAATATCAATTTCTTAGAAATATCTAACCTAACAAGGTTAATAGTTAGAAATTTTGAACTTTAAATATAACTGTTAAGGAGATTAAATCATTAATCAAAACTTCCCAATGAAGAAAAGCCCAACATCAGATGGTTTTATTGGTGAATTCTACCAAACATTTAAAGAAGAATTAATACTAATCTTCCCCAAACTCTCCCAAAAATTAAAAAGGAGGAAACACTACTGAACTCTTTCTAATAGGACGTCATTATATTGATACTAAAGCCAGAAAAGTACACTCCAAGGAAACAAGAGAGCAATGTCTCTGATAAATACCTTGGATATGACACCAAAAGCAAAGGCAATAGAAGAAACAATGGATAAATTGGGCTACACCAAAATTAAACAGTATGCATTGTAGGACACAATTAATAAGGTGAAAAGGTAAGACAGAGTTGCAGGAAATATTTTCAAATCATATTATAGATAGAAGCTGGGCATGGTAGTACAGGCCTGTAATCCCAGCACTTAAGAAACAGAGACAGGAGGACCACAAGTTTGAGGAAAGCCTGGGCTACATAGCAAGTTCAAGTCCACCCTGGGATATGTAGTGAGACCCAGTCCCAAAAGTTATAATCTAGGACACAATCAATTAGGTGTAAAGTAATCCATAGGGAAAGAAAATATTTACAAATCTGATTAAGTGACATTAACCAGCTATATTGAAAACTGCTACAAATCAAACAAAAATCAAACTTAAAAATGGCGTAGGAATGAGTGTGCATTTCCAAAGAAAAATGCACAAATAGCCAATAAAAACAAAAAGATACTTAACATCACTAATTTTTAGAGTTATGCAAATTATGCCACAATAAGATATCACCTAACACCCTACAGTAACAGTAACATGCCTATAATTTAAAAAAAAGAAAAGAAAACAATGTGTTGACAAAGATTTGGAGAAATTGGAATTCCTGTGGAATATTAGTGGCAATGTATAAATATGCAAGCACTATGGAAAATAGTATGGCAGTTACTCAAAAATTTAAAATTGGAATCACTATAGCACCCAGCAATTCTAGTCCTAGGATTGTTCCCAGAAGAATTAAGAGCAAGGACTTGAACAAATACTTGTATACTACTGTAAATTGCAGCACTGTTTTTTCCCTTTATTGTTGTGCTGGGTGAGGGTACATTGTGACATTTACACAGGTTCTTACACTGTATGAAATGTATCATACTTGAATTGACTCCCTTCTCTCAATTCCTGGAATAGTTTCAGCAAGTATCATTTTTGCATTTACTTACATGTGTACACATTTTATTGCACTGTATTCACCCTTCTACACCTTTCTCCAACACCTAGCCCCCCCTCCCGTGCCAACATTTTCCCCTGGGCAGGACTTGTTCCACTTTCCTGTTCTCCGATTTTGTAGAAGAAAAAAGATAAAAGATAAAATAAAAAAACATGACATTTTAGATAAAGGTAGCTACACAGGGAGTTCCCTTGTGATACTTCCTTATGTCTGTATGAATTATACCCCAATTGGTTTCTCTCCTCTAATTTTCTT
This sequence comes from Castor canadensis, assembly GCF_047511655.1. Classification (NCBI taxonomy): domain Eukaryota; kingdom Metazoa; phylum Chordata; class Mammalia; order Rodentia; family Castoridae; genus Castor; species Castor canadensis. Next base: position 86,362,464 of record NC_133405.1, read on the forward strand.
CATTATATCTTAGTCCCTTTCTTATGATAGTTTCAGTGAGTTTATTTATTTTTATTCATTTATTCATATGTGCATACATTGCTTGGGCCATTTCTCCCCTCTGCCCCAAGACCCTTCCCTCTCCCCCTACACACCCTCGCTTCGAAGCAGAACCTTTTCTGCCATTTTCTCTAATTTTGTTAAACAGCAGACATAAGCAATAATAAAACAGACATAGCGTTTTTGCTAGTTGAGACAAGGATAGCTATACAGAGAGATTCCTAGCATTGCTTCCATGCACAAGTGTAGTACAACCCAAATTGATTCATCTCTACCTGACCTATTCACTACTTCCTGGTCACCTTCCCAAATTGACCTCTGCCATTTTAAGATTACTGTACTAGCTCCTCTGCAGTGGGGACATCAAACACTTTCAAGTTTAGGGTTTCCTATCCTTACCCATTCCTCCCTTATGTGGTCTCCCCTTATCATGTGACCCAAGTCCAACAACATTACTGTCTTTGCCCTGATCTAAAGTCCGCATATGAGGGAGAACATACGATTTTTGGTCTTCTGAGCCTGGCTAACCTCGCTCAGGATGATGTTCTCCAGTTCCATCCATTTACCCGTAAATGATAACATTTCATTCTTCTTCATGGCTAAGTAAAACTCCATTGTGTGTAAATACTACATTTTCTTAATCCATTTGTCAGTAGGGGATCATCCTGGCTGTTTCCATAACTTCGCTATTGTGAATAGTGCTGCAATAAACATGGGTGTGCAGATGCCTCTGGAGTAACATGAGTTGCATTCTTTTGGGTATATCCCTAGGAGTGGGATTGGTTGACCATATGGCAGATCTATGTTAAGATTTTTAAGAAGCCTCCATATTGTTTTCCAGAGTGGTTGCACTAGCTTGCATTCCCACCAGCAGTGTACAAGGGTTCCTTTTTCCCCACATTCTCACCAACACTTTTTATTCGTGGTGTTTTTGATGATAGCTATTCTAAGAGGGATGAGATGGAATCTTAGTGTGGTTTTGATTTGCACTTCCTTCATGGCTCACACATGGTCAGCATTTTTTCATGTGTTGTTTTGCCATTTGAATTTCTTCTTTTGAGAAGGTTCTCTTTAGTTCAGTTGCCCATTTCTTTATTGGTGCATTGATTTGGGGATACTTTAGTTTTTTGAGTTCCCTATATATTCTGGTTATGAGTCCCTTGTCTGATATATAGCTGGCAAATATTTTCTCCCACTCTGTGACTGGTCTCTTCAGTTCAGAGACCTTTTCTTTCATTGTGCAGAAGCTTTTTAATTTTATATAGTTCCATTTGTCCATCATCTCTCTTAGTTGCTGAGCTGCTGGGGTTCTATTGAGGAAGTCCGTGCCTATACCTATTACTTCCAGAGTATTCCCTGCTCTTTCTTGTACTAACTTTAGAGTTTCGGGTCTGATATTAGGTCCTTGATCCATTTTGAGTTGAAACTAACAAGTACAGGGTGATAAACATGGATCTAGTTTCAGTTTTTTGCAAACAGATAGCCACTTTTCCCCACAACATTTGTTGAAGAGGCTGTCTTTTCTCCATCATATGTTTTTGGCGCCTTTGCCAAGAATAAGGTGGGCATAGCTGTGTGGATTCTTATCTCGGTCCTCTATTCTGTTCCACTGGTCTTCATAACTGTTTTTGTGCCAGTACCATGCTGCTTTTATTGCTATTGCTTGGTAATATAGTTTGAAGTCAAGTATTGTGATACCTCCACCATTGCTTTTTTGCTGAGTATTGCCTTGGCTATTCATGGTCATTTAAGTTTCCAAATGAACTTTAGGGTAGAATTTTCAATCTCTATGATGAATGCCATTGGGATTTTAATGGAAATTGCATTAAACATGTAGATTGCTTTGTGTAGTATAACCATTTTTACTATGTTGATTATACCAATCCATGAGTACAGGAGATCTTTCCACCTTCTGTAGTCTTCCTCGGTCTCTTTCTTCAGGGCTTTGTAGTTCTCCTTGTAGAGGTCATTCACATCCTTTGTTAAGTTTACTCCTAGGTATGTGATTCTTTTTGAAACTGTTGTAAATGGAATTTTTTCCATATATTCTTTCTCTATTTGTTCATTGTTGGTGTACAGAAAAGCTAATGATTTTTGTAAATTGATTTTGTATCCTGCCACCTTCTTGTAGCTGTTTATGGTGTCTAGGAGTTTTGGGGTAGAGATTTTTGGGTCTTTAAGATATAGGATCATATCATCTGCAAATAGAGATATTTTGACAGTTTCTTTACCTATTTGTATTCCTTTTATTTCTTCTTCTTGCCTCATTGCTCTGTCTAGGAATTCCAGTACTATGTTGAATAGGAGTGGAGATAGTGAGCACCCTTGTCTCATTCCTGATTTTAGGAAAAATGGTTTCAGTTTTTCTCCATTAAGTATGATGTTGGCTATAGGTTTGTCACATATTGCCTTTACAATGTTGAGGTACATTCTTTCTATTCCTAGTTTTCTTAGAGCTTTTATCATGAAGTGGTGTTGGATCTTATCAAAGGCTTTTACTGCATCTATTGAGATGATGAAGTGGTTTTTGTCTTTCCTTCTATTAATGTGCTGCATTACATTTATAGAATTGCATATGTTGTACCACCCCTGTATCCCTGGGATGAAGCTGACTTGGTGGTGGTGAATGATCTTTCTGATGTGTTGTTGGTTTTGAGGATTTTTGCATCGATGTTCATTAAAGAGATTGACCTATAGTTCTCCTTTTTGGAGGTGTCTTTGTCTGGTTTTTGGATGAGTGTAATACTGGCTTTATAAAATGAGATGGGCAGAATTCCTTCTCTTTCTATTAAATGGAACAGTTTAAGGATAGTTGTTATTATTTCTTCTTTAAAGGTCTGATAGAATTCAACAGAGAATCCATCAGGTCCCAAACTTTTCTTTTTTGGGAGACTTTATTGCTGCTTCAATTTCATTTTGTGTTATAGATCTATTCAAATTATTAATACATCTTGGTTCAATTTTGGATGGTCATAAGTATCTAGAAATTTGAGCATTTCTTCAAGATTTTCAAATTTATTAGAATGTAGATTCTCAAAGTAGTCTCTGATGATTTCCTTGGTGTTTGTTATTATCTCCCCTTTTGCATTTCTGATTTTACTGATTTGGGTTTTTTCTCTCCTCATTTTAGTCAGATTCACCACAGGTCTGTCTAATCTTCTTTATTTTTTCAAAGAACCAGGTTTTTGTTTCATTGATTCTTTGTATGGTTTTTATTGTTTCTATTGCATTAATTTGTGCCCTTATTTCTCTCCTTCTGCTTATTTTGGGTTTTGCTTGTTCTTCTTTTTCTAGGAGTTTGAGATGTAGCATTAGGTCATTGATTTGAGATCTTTCTGTCCTTTTAATAAATGTACTCATGGCTATAAACTTTCCTCTTAGGACTCCCTTTGCTTTGTCCCATAGGTTCTGGTTTGTTGTGTTTTCATTTTCATTAACTTCCAGGAACCTTTTAATTTCCTCTTTTATTTCATCATTGACCCATTGATCATTGAGAAATGTGTTGCTCAGCTTCCAACTGTTTGCATGTATTCTACTGTTGTTTTTGTTGTTGATTTCTTTGCATTGTGATCAGACAGAATGCATGGGATTATTTCTATTTGCTTATGTTTTCTGGGGCTTGCTTTGTGCCCTAAGATATGATCATTTTTGGAGAAGGTTCCATGGGTGGTTGAGAAGAAAGTATATTATGCATAAGCTGGATGAAATATTCTGTAGACATCAGCTAGGTCCATTTTAAATCTATGGTGTGATTTAATTCTAGGATTTCTTTATTGATTTTTTGTTTGGATGACCTATTTGGTGATGGGGGGTATTAAAGTCTCATGCTACCACTGTGTTGGAGTCTATACATGCTTTTATGTCCTTTAAGAGTATGTTTGATGAAATTGGATGCACTGACGTTGGGTGCATATAGGTTGATAATTTTTATTTTCTTTTGTTGTATTTCACCTTTTATTAGTATGGATTGTCCTTCTTTACCAAGCCATTGACTTCGTTAATCTTCTTCCAACATTTCACCCTAAGCCAGTGCTTGTTTTGTCAATGAGATGGGTCTCCTGTAAACAACAGATTGTTGGATCTTCCTTTCTAATCCAGTCTGTCAAAGAGTGACTTTTGATAGGAGAGTTAAGTCCGTTAACATTCAGTGTCATTATTGATTGGTATGCTGTGATTCCTGTCATTTAGTAGTCTTTGTTGTTTAAGGGTTTGATTGTGTGCAGCTGAATCAATGTTACTCTCTGATTCCTTGTCTTTTCTTCTCCTGTGGTTTGGTACTGCCTGTCCTTTCATGACTTTGTTTGCTTTCATTTTCTATGTGCAGAAATCTTTGAAGAATCTTTTATAGTTGGTGGCTTGGTGGTCATATATTGTTTTAGTTTCTGCTTATCGTGGAAGACTTTTATTGCTCCATCTATTTTGAATGATAGTTTTGCTGGGTAGAGTATCCTAGGGTTGAAGTTATTTTCTTTCAGTGTCCAGGTACCCCACTCCATGCCCTTCTTGCTTTTAAGGTTTACATTGAGAAATCTGCTGCAGTCTTGATGGGTTTACCTTTGTATGTTATTTGGTTTTTTCTCTCTTATAGCCTTCAATGTTCTTTCTTTATATTCCATGCTTGTTTTAATTATAATATGTTCTGGGGTGTTCTATTTTGGTCAAGTCTGTTTGGTGTCCTGGAGGCTTCCTGTACCTGAGTGGCATAGTTTTCTCTAGATTTGGGAAATTTTCTGTTATCATTTTGTTGAATATATTATGAATTCCTTTTGCTTGCACCTTTTCTCCTTCTTCAATGCCCATGATTCTCTGGTTTGGTCTTTTCACAGAGTCAGTGACTTCTTGCATATTCCTTTCACAGGTCTTGAGTTGTTTGACTCATAGCTTTTCAGTTTTTCCTTTAATTTCCTTTTTATTTTCAAGTTCTGAGATTCTGTCTTCTGCTTCTTTTAGTCTGCTGGAGTGGCCTTCCATTATGTTTTGTATTTCTGTTTCATTCATTTTTCTGAGGTTTTCCATATCATGGGTCACTTCCTCTTTAATATTTTCTATTTCCATATTTAATTCATTACAGTGTTCTCTGTTTCACTTTGGTGTTTTTTTAGGGCTCCTATGAGTTCATTTATTTGTTTATGTCTTCTTAAATTCTTTATTTTTGTTGTCTTGGAATTTCTTGAGTGCCTCTTGTATGTTTTGGTTGACCATGTCTAGTAACATCTCCATGAAATTCTCAGTGATTACTTGCAGGATATCTTCTTTGTGAGTGTTCTTGTGGGCATTGTTGGGTTCCTTTGTGTCATTTATCTTTGTTTTGTAGGAATCTGGAACTGGGTATCAGTTTTCTTCATTTCCCTCTGAATCCTGTATTAAATTATTTGGGGGGGGAGAATAGAGTCCATCCCTTTTTCATCCTCCCATTGCTCCACTTGGTACTGTGTAACTATGTTCTTGATAGGCTATTGGTGGTTTTAGTCACTTGTTTTCTTTCCCTTGGTTAAATTTTGTTTTGCGAGTGTATTGGGTTTTTAGCTTAGTGTATGTATGCTATTTCTGTCCCTGGTCTGGTTGGATTCAGTATTAACTGACTCACAATAGTAAAACTAACAAAACAAACAAACAAAGAAATCAATGGGGAGAGATGAACAAACAAGCACAAAAAAAAATAAGAAACAAAACAAACAAACAAATACACAAAAAAACTCCAGGTTCAGGAATAATAGAATTTCAGTTTTAGTAGTTCTGGTGTTACTCCTTCAGCATCCAGTCCTGGTGTTGGTATTTAAGCAGATCATTTCTTTTGTTGTGCAGAAGCTTTTTAATTTCATGTAGTCCCATTTGTCCATCCTTTCTCTTAGTTGCTGAGCCACTTGAGTCCTACTGAGAAAGTCATCACCTATACCTATTGCCTCTAGCTTATTCCCTGCTCTTTTCTGTGCTGACTTCAAAGTTTCAGGTCTTATATTAAGGTCTTCAATCCACTTTGTGTTGATACTTGTACAGGATGATAAACATGGATCTAGTTTCAGTTTTCTACAGGTGAAACAATACCTGGCTTTAAACTGTACTACAGAGCCATAGCAATAAAAACAGCATGGTACTGGCACAAATGATATGAAGATATGAAGACCAGTGGAACTGAAGACCCAGATATAAGTCCACATAGCCATGTCCACATAATTTTTAACAGAGGTACCAAAAACATACAATGGAGAAAAGACAGCCTCTTCAACAAATGTTGCTGGGAAAACTTGATATCTGCAACACTGTTTTCAATAGGCAAAAGTAGAAAGAACTCAAATGTCCATCAACAAATAGAAAAATACTTAATATACATTAAAATGTATATTATTCAGCACTTAAAAAAAAGGAAATTCTGTCACATACTACAGCATGGATGAATTTCAAGGACACTATAGTAAGTGAAATAAGGCAGTCACAAAATAGGTCTAGATTCTGCATGTAAAGAACATGCCATTTTATTTCTCTTTCTCTGTGTGGCTTATTTTGCTTACCATGATGATCTCCACTTCCTTCCATTTCCTACAAATGACATAATTTCATTTTTGATTATGGCTGAATAATGCACCATTGTGTAAGTATAGGATATTTTCATTAACCATTCATTAGTTGTTGGGTAACCAAGGCCAATGCCATAGCTTGGTTATTATGAATAGAGATGATATAAACATGGATGTACAGGTAACTCTCTTATATGCTGACATACGTTCCTTCAGACATATGCCCAGGAGTGGTATAGCAAGATCATATTGTGGCTCTATTTTTAGTTTTTTGAAGAAACTTTATACTGATTACCATAGTGGTTGTGCTAATTTACATTCCCATCAATGGAATATAAGGGATCATTTTTCCCCTGCATTCTCACCAACACATTGGTACTGTTTGTTTTCTTGATGATTGCAATATTGACTGGGATGAGATGGAATCTCAATGTCCTGATTCCTCCCATTTATCTGGTTTTCCCTTTGATCTTAGAGCAATTTTGTTTATAATTGCCTGTGTTTTATACTAGAATGGGAGCCTGAGCAATTTATCTTTATCTTCATACTGTGTCTGGAATTTTTAAAAATATTTGTACAGAAAGAATGAGTATATGGATTAATTAATATGGGAAAGAGAATTCAGACAAAGTTTTATCTTTTTCTTTGTCCCCAGTGCCTGTCTGTAATGCTTCAGCTGCACAGAGATTATTGGATAAATAAATGTTGCTATTCTGTTGAGAACCTACCAGTGACCCTTATTTCAATCTTGATAAAGTCCCATACCCCTTTCCCTGACATATAAAACCCTGCATAACATGACTCTACTACTTCTCTGATGTCACTTCCCACTAGTCTTCTCTCAATCACTCTATTCTACCCACAGTCTTTCTTTCTATTCCACAAGATGAGCAAGGATATACCCAACTGTTACCCCAAATACCTGCAAGGCTATCTTCTCATTAATTCAAATCTTTATGCAATGAATGGGAAGTTTCTTTTGTTAGCACAACACAGTCCTCCCCATTCTCATTCACATGTATTCTCTTGCCTTCTTTTATTTTTGAGATTGTATCTCACCACTTAATTGTGTGTGTGTGTGTGTGTGTGTGTGTGTGTAATATAACTAAAAATTTGATGTCAGGGCTCATACTACGGGGTTCAAAGCTGCAAAATAGTGGATTAGAAGCTTCCTCTATATGATTCTGTGAATAGGGAGAATCAGGGTATCAAACAAAAGTCTGTATTCTGAAGAAAGAGAGGACAAGCATAGGGAATCACAAAAGAGGTGACAGGACAGCTGAAACAGAAAGGTGGTGCAGAGAAAAGTAGGAAACAGACTGCAACTCCAAGCTTAGCTCCCTGGTGGGATGGAGAAAGGGGAAGCAAAGCCAAAATGACAACCACAAGGTAACCCAGGCTAACCTGGAGATGATAACTGGCAGTACTAACTTCAGAACAAGGCCACAGTTGCCATACACCTTAAATCTAGTGGGCAGACTTGGTGTGACAGTGATTTCTCCTGTATGGCAGGCTAGCATTGAAGAAGAAATTTGTTTTGTCCTTTCCCATATTTCACAGTGCTGTAACCAGGTGCCATCTCAAGATACAGCAGGTCTTAAGATTGAGATACTCTGGAAAACTGAAAACTAGGGGAACAATCTCAGCTCAAGAGCATGGGAACTCCCTGCAACAGAGTCTGAGTCATAGAGTCCAATAGAGGTGCTCATGGAGGAGAGGGTCTGAGGTACACCTACCAAGAAGCTTAAGGAGCTGGAAACTTGGGCAGTGAAGGGCATGGTGGTTGTGGCCCTGACCTCTGTGTTAAGGAGTCAGGACCCCCATCACCTAAGGATAACCCCAGAAACAGAGCTCTGAACTCATGGCTGTCAGATTGCTCAGCTTCCAGGAGTTGTCTTCCAGCTGCATGTAGTTTGTTGACAGGCAAGACTCTAAGCCTAGGTCTTGCTGATCACTCAATGTCCCCAGACTCCTCCCCACCACAAGGTGGTTAACTCCTGAGTCAGTAAGGGCTGAGACCAGCAGGCCAAGTGCCAGACTCTCTTGGCTCTTCCCAACTAGTGCAGAACTCAGTGCTCTGCGTCCTTCACTCACTGCTGCATTCAGGGATACTTCTAGGTTTATACAATTACTAACCCCTGGGGACACAAACTTGGAGACCTATGGAGTAAGTAGCAACATATATGGCCCATAGGCTGCAAAGCTCCTTGTAGCCAGCAGTGGCTTATGGTATACAAAAAAGGAAGATTCTAAAGTGGATGCTACATTGAAGCTGACAAGTGACCCGTAACTGGCCCTTCCCTCAGCTCACAGTACCAACCTGCTCACTAGGAACTACATGACACTCCTGCTAGGTTTTTTCTCACTAAGAGGTACTAGGGATTTGATCTTGTCCCCTAAGCATGTGGGCAAATGTTTGCTTCTGAGTTACACCAGTGGTAATAAACTGCATCTCAATCCAGTTCTGCCTGAACATTTAGAATACGTCAACTGAAAAAACAATACAGATGAGTAAATCCTCCAACCAATGGTAACTAAATCCCAGCACAAAAACACACACAATATAAGAAAAAAGGCAATTGTTGACTCTTCCAAAGGTCAACAATTCCACAATAACAGACACTATTGACAGTGAAGTAGATAAATCTCAAAAACAAAATTCCAAAGAGTGATTACAAAAATGATCAATGAAATTAAAAAGAATATGACTAAATAACTGAATGACTTCTAAGAGAATATGCATAAATAGCTGAATGAAATAAGGATGACAATGAATGAAGGAGGAATCCAAAAAAAATTTAGAAATCTTGAAAATAATCAAATTGAAATTCTGGAAATGAAAAGCTCAATAAGTCAAATAAAAATTCAGTTGAAAATCTCTCCAGTTGATTGGATCAAATTGAAACTGGAATATTTGGACTTGAAGATAAGATATGTGAATTTGGACACTCATTTAATACTAAAGAAAAAAAGAAGTAATAAACATGACAAACTATACTTCTGGTACACCATTAAAATATTAAACAATGAATCATGGGCATGGAAGAATGAGAAAAGATGCATGCTAATGGCATAGAAAACATATTCAATAAAGTAATGGCATAAATTTTCCCAAATCTGAGTACAGGAGGCTTTTAGGACACCCATGTCATATTATGGTTAAAACATAAATATACAGACCAAGGAAAGAATATAAAAAACTACGAGAAGGGCCAAGTGACATGTAAAGGCAAACCTATCAGAATACTACCAGATTTCACAACAGAAACTCTAAAAGTTAGGAAGGCATGGAATAAGATATTTTAGGCCACAAAGGGAGTAAGTACCATATACCTGAAGGAATGTAAGCCAGGATACAATAAAGCCATTTGCACATCCATGTTTATTGCAGCACTATTCACAGTAGCCAAGCTTTGAAAACAGTTCAGATGCCCTACAACTGATGAATGGATTAAGAAAATGAGGTACCTATACACAATGGGGTATTATTCAGCCATAACGAATGAAATCATGTTGTCTGCAGGTAAACAGATGGAACTAGAGATCATCATGTTAAGTGAAGAAATCCAAGCACAGTAGGACAGAGTTCACATTTTTTCTCTCATATGTGGAAGCTAGACTTAAAAGATAAGTGTGTACATTAATACATATATGAGAAAAAGAAAGAAAATGATTGTAATAGTGGGTCTGTTGGAAGTGACTAGGAAAATGTGGGAAAAGAAAAGAGTGAATAAGATCGAAATACATTGCATCTGTGTGTGAAGACAGCATAACAGAATTCACTGAAAGCTGTTGAATACTAGGGGAGCAGGGCAATAAAGAAAGAGTAAGTAATAGAAGGGGTTAATTTGATTAAAGTAATATACACATGTGTGAAACACCATAGCAAAACCCCATTTAACAACCAATATACACATAAATGAGCTGGAGGATGGTTCAAGTGGTAGAGTACTTACCTAGCAAGCATAAAGCCCTGAGTTCAAACTCCAGTATTGCCATGTACATACACACATACATATATGAATTAAAGATGGGAAGGTAAAACAGATCCTGCCCAGGGGTAGGAACCAGTAGGAGGCAAAAGGGTAAACAGAGAAGGTGAATGAGGGTGACTATGGTAGATGTACTTTGTATATATATATGAAAATAGAATGATGAAGCCTGTTTAAATTGTTCTAAGAAGTGGGAGAGGGGATAATGGAAAATGATGAAAGGGGTGAAGCTAATCAAAAACATTGTAAGTACATATGTAAATGTCAAAATGAAACCCCCTGTACAACTAATATATGCTAATAAAATGGAAAGAAAAAAAACCAAGGAACTGCCAACTTACATTACTATATCCAGGAAAGTTAACCTTCATAGTTGAAGGAGAAACAAAAACCTCCCATGAGAAAAAAGGAACTAAGGACTTCATGACCACTACACACAGAACAGGAAGATAAATGCAGCAAGGGAAAAAATGGTAAAGAATAAATTTTACTAAATAAGCAAATGAAGATTAGAATGGAAAGAATAAAGCATTACTAAAAATGATAGGAATTACTACTTTTAATAATAACTCTGTTAATTGTCTCAATTCTCCAATTAAATGACACAGACTAGTGGATTCTTTAAAAAACAAGACCCAACTTTTTTTTGCCTACAAGAAGTGTACCTCAATGGCAGGCTTAAACTAAAAGGATAGAAAAAGATATTCCCAGGAAATGGAGTCCAAAAGCAAGCAGGAGTAGCTAATACTCATCTCTGTCAAAGCAGACTTCAAACAAATAGACACATCAAATGTCAGTACACCCAGTTTCATATCAAAAACTCCACTGAACATAAAAGCAGTCACAAACACAATAACACTGATTAATTTCAATACCCCACTTTTACCAATAGATAGGTCATCCAAACAAAAATCAACAAAGAAACTTCAGAATTTAAAGTTGCTCTATGTCAAATTGACTAACAGACATCTACAGAATATTCCACCCAACAGCTATAGAACACACATTTTCCTCAGCAGTCCACAGAACTTTCTCCAAAATAGGTATTTTAAAGTGTGTAAGCAAGTCTTAACAAATAGAAGAAAATTGAACTAACTTCTTGTATTTTATCTGAGAACAACAGAATAAAACTAGAAATCAACGTCAGCACCAACTATAGAATAGATACAAACACGTGAAAATTGAAAAATAGACTCTTGAGTGATCAGTAGGTCATCAAAGAAATGGGACCGGGGCTTGCCAGTGGCTCGTGCCTGTAATCCTAGCTACTCAGGAGGCAGAGATAAAGAAGATTATGGTTCAAAGCCAGCCTGGGCAAATAGTTCACAAGACCTTATCTCAAAAAATACCCATCCAAAAAAGGACTGGCACAGTGATTTAAATGGTAGAGCAGCTGTCTAGCAAGCATCAGTCCCTGAGTACAAACTCTAGTACTGCCAAAAAAGAAAAAGAAAAGAGAGAGAGAGAGAGAGAAAGAAAGAAAAATTTTAAAATTCTGAGAAGAAAATGAAAATGAAAAAAACATACTCAACATACCAGAACCTATGGAATACAATGGAAATGGTTGTAAGAAGGAAGTTTATAGCTATGAGCACCTACATTTAAAAAATCAGAGAGATCTCAAAGAAATAATTTAAGCTCTTAGAAAAACAAGAACAAGTCAATCTCAAAATTAGTAGAAGGAAAGAATAAAGTTCAAGAGCTGAAACTTACAAAATGGATAGTAAAAGAATAATTCAAAGTATTAAAGAGTTGTTTCTTTGAAAGAATAAACAAGATACTCAAAACCTTAGCCAAAAAAGCTGAGAAATAGAAATTATAGAAGACACTAAAAGATTAAAAGATGGAAAGACCTTCTCATGTTCATAGATCAGAAGAAAAAATATTGTTAAAATAATCCTACTACCAAAATCAATATACAAGTTCAATGTAATCCCCACCAAAATCCCATGACACTTGTTACAGAAATAGAAAAAACAGCCCTATAATTATATGGAAACAACAAAGATCCTGAATATCCAAAGCAATCTCAAGCAAAAAGAGCAATGCTGGAGATATCACAACTCTTACACTACAGAGCCATCGTAACAAAAACAGTACGGTATTAGCACAAAAACAGATGCATAAAAAATTGAGTAGAGTAGAAGATCTAGAAATAACCCAAGCCATCTGATTCTTGGCAAGGGTGGCAAAAATATACTTGGAAAAAAGACAACTTCTTTAACAAGTGGGCTGGAAAAATTGGCAATCCACATGTGGAAAACTGAAACTATATCCTGTCAAAGACCTTAGTGTATAACCTGAAACTCTGCAACTCCTAGAGAATAACACAGAGGTAAAAGTTCAAGATATAGGCATAGCAAGGACTTTCTGAATAAGACTCTATTAGCTCAGGAAATAAAAGCAAAAGTTGACAAATGGGTTTTACCAAATTAAAAGGTTTCTGCACAGCAAAAGAAATAAGAAACAGAGTAAAGAGACAGCTTACAGAATGGGAGCAAATCTTTGACAGATATTCATCTGACAGCAGATTAATTTTTCATAATATATAAAGAACTCAAAAATTAAATACCAAAATAACAAATAATCTAATCAATAAGTGAGCAAATGAACTGAGAAGACATTTTTCAAGTGAAGAAGTACAAATGGCCAAAAATTACATGAAAAATATATTCAGCATAATTAGCCATCAGAGAACTGCAAATCAAAATTACATTGAGATTCCATCTCACCCTTAGTCACAATAGCTATAATCAAGAAAACAAATAAATGCTGGTGGTGATGGAGGAATAGAAGGAGTCCTTGTTCATTGCTGGTGGGAGTGCAAATTAGTCTAGCCACTATGGAAATAAGTATGAAGGTTCCTCAAAAAATTAAAATAGAATTCCCATATGACCCATCCATACCACTGTTCTGGAAATTTACCTAAAAGAATCAATGTCCATTTATTTTAGAAATTGCTGTATACTCATTTATCATGGCACTATTCACAATAGTTTTACTTAATTGTTATGAAGAATGAAATTATGCCATTTGCTGGAAAAATAGATGGAACTGGGGATCATGTTAAGCAAAACAAGCTAGACCCACAAATATACGTATCACATGTTTTCTCTAAATTGTGGAAGCTAGAAGGAAACAAAACAACACAAAACGGCCAAGGTCATGAAACTAAAAGGGGACCACTAGGTAAGTGAAAGAGGAAGAGAAAATAGGGAGGGAAGAAGGGAGGATAAGAAAGAGTAATAGAAGGAGTGAATATAATCAAAGTATATTACATGCATGTATGAAAATATTATGATGCCCTTACTGTACATAATTTACAACAATTTATTCTATGTATAATGTGCAACAATAATTTTTTAAATCCAATATTATATTTGGCTTTGTCCTTTTAACAAAATGAGCCATTAGCATGAAGTCCTCTGGTAAAAAAAAGATGAAAGAGACAGCCTGTGTGTATTCAAGTCACAGTATTTTGATGATGGCACCAAAAGCCATTCCCAAGCTCAATCATAACCAGAATCCCAGGATAATTACTTGAGTAAATAAATGTGAAATTGCTCCAGAAATTATGAAATGTTGTTCATATGTTAGGATTTCTTATTATTTTTAAAATTCAAATTTCTCCTCAGTTGCATGCTTTGTTTCTATCTTCTTTCCTTGGAGTAGTGCACATGGCCTTGGTTAGCTGGATAGTGTTCAAATTAAACAATAATAAACTCAGGGGTGGCTATCAAGGAAAAATTGTCAGAGAAGTAATGATGGTCTACCTAAACCTGATTTTGTTGTTGTGATTATCTTCCATAAGATAGTTGAGGTCTCTCATCAAGAGGTCAGAGCCTAGAACAGATAGTTTGGAAATTGAAAGTGTTTACAAGTAGGGGCTCTTTTAGGCTCTCTTATGATCCATCATCGCCCTTATCTCATACTATGGACCAGGATCATCCCAGTATGAAATGGAGGTAGATGTCATTGATAGAAATATGGCATCCAGAAAGAATGATGTGACCATCTTATTCCCCATTGTCCTACACTGCCCCAATGTTTGCTATTTATCCAGCTCTGCATCATGTTAAGGCAACAGATGGCAAATGTTAAGGCAACACCCATGGGGAATGTTCAAAGAGGAATGAGCATATAGTCAAAAGACTAGACATCATATGAGGAATGTTATTGGAGGAGCTGGAGCTTTTTGCCCTAGAGAAGAAAAGAAACAGGCTTATAATTTGTCTTCAAACTACTGGCAAGTTGTCATTAAATGGAAGGAACTGGCACAAGCTGAATAGCCCTAAGTAACAGATCTCAGGTCTCTAAATGGTGAAAAGTACATGGAGACAGGATTTTATTTTTTAAAAAATTCATGGATTTTATAAAACTAAGAGCTTTCCACATATGCATTTAGATGCTTTGGTAGGATATGGCCTCTCTCTTTAAAGGTATGCAAGAGGAAACTGCCAGTTAAAGAAGGTGAGGAATGGAATGTTGCATTGGTGTGTGTTGTGCTAAATGATCAGTTAGGCCTTTTCTAACATTAGGAGTCAGTCACTCTCCATTCTTGTCAAATTTTCAAGTTTCTTCTGGCCTGTAGCAAAATCTTTGATACAAATAGTGCTACAGAGAATAGAGAGGAATAAGAAACCACAAACCATGACACATGAATCAAGAAAGACTTACTATTTCAATGGTTCCTCTATGGCTGGAGTGATGCTCTGGCCTTTGGCATAAGTCTATGACAGTGATGCTGTGATGCTAAAAAAATATTCTGAAGCTTTGAGATGAAATCCATCATATGATGACTCAGGCCCTTCAGCCTTTATCTTAGCATTTCCACCATGTCTCTAGACATTTCTTCTAGAGGCTTATAGCCAGTAGAAAAGTCTCCACCCCTTTCTTGAAGTAACAAACCACTAGAAGCCAGGAGTATCACTTCTCCTACTTGAGTTAGAGAAGATTCAAATATGAAAGCACCTAAGATATCATCTAGTCCAATTCCTTCCATAAAATGTTACATATGAGAGTATTGGGGCCTAGAGAGACATAGGTTATTGCCCAATGCCATATAAAAGTTTGGGGCAGGGATGGATCCAGATTCCAGGTCTTTGTATTCAATAATAACCTTACCACATAATCTTTCTTCAAATACTGGAGGGATGAGTGAATTAGCTCCCCTCCCTTTTAGGTCCCAACACCACCTTCTCTGATACCTTCCTCCTCATTTTCTCTCATTCAGTTAGGAAACAGTTCATCTCAGAGTGAGAAGTGTGGACTTGTGTTTAAAGTCTAGATCCGCCACTTATTCAAAACTCTAAGCAAAATAATAATAATTTCTTTAGTCCTCAATTTCCTCATTTCTAAATTGAAAAAATACCTCATTAACCTCCCCTCCTAATATGCTTGTGATTTTTAAATTAATTAATATGTGCAATGAACATAGAACAATGGCTAACACTTAGTGAGTTCTCAATAAATGATGGATATTATTATTTAGGCAACTGTTATTCATTAAGTGGCTTTATCTGCCAAGTATCAGGAAACAGATACACAGCCAGACAAACAGTACAGTAAGTGCCACATTAGAGCTATGTGTCAGGGTCTATGTTAGCACAGAAGTGGAAGAAGGGAGTAGGAGGCTTCTGTGGAGGTGAGTCATTCAAATTTTTGTTTTTTTTAGTGGCACATACTCTTACCTGCCTTATTCAGTCCCTTGTTCCAACATTTCAGACTCCAGCTCCTACTTTCCCACCTAACTTTAGGCTCCCCCACAACTCTTCTCTTCTGCAGCAACTGGCTCTTCCTGAGAATGGGAAACATGGGCAGCACACACTCCATGCCACAGAATCCTTGAATTTATACTACTAAAAGAGAGAGGAAAACTTGACCAAAATCCTAGATTTGCTGTAGTGAGTCAATATAATAATGAAAGGACACGGGTTGTATAACCTGGAAAGCATTAGTGACTGATGTTCTTAAAAGCAGAACTTGAACAAATGACTCTCAACAAGGCACCCATATGTGACTTCTTCCTTAATTGCAGTTTTACAAGGAACCCCAAGTTAATATTTCCAACAAAATGCAAGAACTTGTCAGGAACTGCACTTCTAGAAAGGTGTGTATGTACAATTCTGATAGATCAGTGACATTCAAGCATATTATCTCTCATAGACAGACAAAGATGACACAGAGAACCCCACTTCCACTAATGCAAACAAATGTGTTTTTTCTCTTTCTCTAAACAATAAAGATATCAACATGATGTAATGGATAAACTTGCTGATATTATCTTCCTGCTTACTGACATTATTTGGGGTAGTTCTCAGAGATTCATAATTTATCCAAACAGAAATGTGTAAAAGTCCAGGAGTTTTGCCCATAGGCAGAATGTTACCCTCTCCTCCTAGTGCCTAAAATCTCCACAATTTGCAATTCATTTAAGGGATGAAGTATTACTACCTTTGTAAATTATAAGATGTAACTATCCAAAGTGACAAAGTTCATTAAAGAAAATATTTATGGCATTTCAGGGATGAAAAGGAGTTATCTATTCTATTCCTTCATCTCACAAAAAAGGACCCTGAGACCAAAGAGGAAAAGGAATTAACTCACAGTCACAAAATTAATTAATTTAATATGGAAGATTAGAACCCAGGCCTCTTGAGTCAAAATCCTGTTTCTTTTCCAGTACATCTATCAATTTAAGACAAATTAACCCATACACTCACATACAATAAGATAGTAAGAGATGTCTCCCTAGGATAGTATAAGGGATCTGGGTAGTTAGCACTGTGGTGAAGTACTAAAAAACGTGCTTAATTCTTAATCCTTCAATTCTCCAGATCCTATGACAAGCAGCTGATTTCCTGGCCATTGTGTTCTTCCTCTCCACAAAGAGCCCAGTACTAAAAACAGCAGGATCTACTCTGAAGTTTGGCATCATGATGGTTCGATCATGGCCACTAAACTAGTTCTGCCTTGATACTGGGGATAGGCAAGATGACCTTCACAGGGCTCTTTTCAGTATCTCCATCCAAACAAATTATAAAAGCACCACAAGCTAAAGCCTGAAGCTAGTTATAGCCTCAAGTAGGTATGGAAATACTTTAAGAGCTGTGGCTAGGTGAGAAGGCAGCCACATTTTTCAATTAGACAAAGTCTAATGGTGTTGGGCATTTGCAAGCATCTCAGACAGTTACTAATCAACCCTACCCAGGCACACATTGGGCATGATTGATTCCCACAGGCGTCTCCTTCTACCACAGTCTACAAAAGACCTCCTAAGGGAACATGAAATATAACTTTGGGAGTCTAGCTCTTATTCCATTAGTCAGAAACATAGGCAATGCTGCAGTGAAGGTTGATACCCTCCTCCCAAAAAATCTGGGTCCAATTGATTACTTTTCTAAAGGGGCTTAGTGTAATCATAGAAAAGAAGACTCAGGCACTGTCAGCCAGGACTGCTGTGCAGTTTGGACATGACATGTTGTCAACCTGACTAGCATTTCCATCTTTTCTAATTGAAAATTTTATTAAAATAATTGCATATTCACATACCATTGTAAGAAAAATACAAAGAGATCCTTTGTACACTTTGCCCAGTGTTCCCCAATGGTGACATTTTGAAAAAATTATACTGTAATATGAAAGGATATTAACACAGATGCAATCTCCCAATCTTATCCAGGTTTCCCCAGTTGTACTTGTACTAATTAGTATGTGTGTGTACACTAAATTTTATATAATGTTGTCACAGGTGAATTCCTGTATTTACCATCACAGTTACTACACAGAACTTTTCCATCAGTACAGTCTTCCCTCCTATTGCCCCTTTTGTAACCACACCTTCTTCCTTCTCACACCAGTCCTAATCCTTGTCCTAATCCCAAAGAGCCACTAATTTTTTTCCACTTCTATAATTCTCTTGGAAATTTGCCAATGTAGATTCATGAATTTCTTTTCTTTGCTAAGTAATAAAGATGGTGTGGATGCATCACAGTTTAACCAATTTACACATAGAAAGATGTCTGAATGGCTTCAATTTTTAACTATAACAAAGGTGTTATGAACATTTCTATATAGGTTATTGTTTGAACAGAACTTTTCATTTATCCAGGAAAAACACCCAGAATGTCATTGTTAATTTATATAGTACTTACATGGTTCATTTTCAGAGAAATTGCCAAACTGGGCTCCAAAGTGACTGTATCACTTTATATTCCCACCAGCAATGTGTGAGTGATCCAGTTACTCTGCTTCCTCGCCAGCATTTGGTATATCATTTTTTCACTTCAGCAATTTTGAAAGATAAGTAGTTACAGTTTCCCGTGGTTTATTTTGTATTTCCCTAATTGTTATTGGCTTTGAACATTATTTCATATTTTTTTTTGCTATCTGCATATTCTCTTTAGGAAAATGTCCATTCATGTCTTCTGCTCACTTCCTATTTAAGACTGATTTTTCGCCATCAAGTTCTCTCTTTTCGGTCTTTTTTTTTTTCTTGGTACTGGTGATTGAACCCAGTCTCATGCATGGGAAGCAAGAGCTCTACCATTTAACCACACACCCAGACCTTTTGTTTTTATTTTGGTTTTGAGATAGAATCTCAATAATTTTACCTAGGTTGGCCTTGAATTCTCCATCCTCCTGCCTCCACCTCCTGAGTAGCTGGGATAACAGGCATGTGCCACCATGCCTAGTCTCTTTTCATTCTTAAAATTGATGTAAAATTCATTTAACATAAAATTAAATATTTTTAAATGAATAATTCAGACATGAGTATAAAAAGAGATCTATTCCCAGAACCTATGGGACACAGCTAAAGCAGTCCTGAGAGGAAAGTTTATAGCCATGAGTGCATATATTAAAAAGACTGAAAGATTCCAAATCAATGACCTAATGATACATCTCAAACTCTAAGAAAAACAAGAACAAGCAAATCCCAAAACAAATAGAAGGAGAGAAATAATAAAAATAAGAGCTGAAATCAACGAAATAGAAACCAAAAAAACCATACAAAGAATTAATGAAACAAAAAGTTGGTTCTTTGAAAAAATAAACAAGATCGATAGACCCCTGGCAAACCTGACTAAAATGAGGAGAGAAAAAACCCAAATTAGTAGAATCAGGAATGCAAAAGGGGAGATAACAGCAAACACCATGGAAGTCCAGGAAATCATCAGAGACTACTTTGAGAAGTTATATTCAAATAAATTTGAAAATCTTAAAGAAATGGACAGATTTCTAGATACATATGATCATCCAAAACTGAACCAAGAGGAAATTAATCACCTGAATAGATCTATAACACAAAATGAAATTGAAGCAGCAATCAAGAGTCTCCCCAAAAAGAAAAGTCCAGGACCTGATGGATTCTCTGCTGAATTTCATCAGACCTTTAAAGAAGAACTGATACCAACCCTCCTTAAACTGTTCCACGAAATACAAAGGGAAGGAAAACTACCTAACACATTTTATGAAGCCAGTATTACACTTATCCCAAAACGAGGCAAAGACACCTCCAAAAAGGAAAACTATAGGCCAATCTCCTTAATGAACATTGACGCAAAAATCCTCAACAAAATAATGGCAAACCGAATTCAACAACACATCAAAAAGATTATTCCCACGACCAAGTAGGCTTCATCCTAGGAATGCAGGGGTGGTTCAACATACGAAAATCAATAAACGTAATAAACCACATTAACAGAAGCAAAGACAAAAACCACTTGATCATCTCAATAGATGCAGAAAAAGCCTTTGATAAGATCCAACATCATTTCATGATAAAAGCTCTAAGAAAACTAGGAATAGAAGGAAAGTTCCTCAACATTATAAAAGCTATATATGACAAACCTACAGCCAGCATTATACTTAATGGAGAAAAGCTGAAACCATTCCCTCTAAAATCAGGAACCAGACAAGGATGCCCACTATCTCCACTCCTATTCAACATAGTACTGGAATTCCTAGCCAGAGCAATTAGGCAAGAAGAAGGAATAAAAGGAATACAAATAGGTAAAGAAACTGTCAAAATATCCCTATTTGCAGACGACATGATCCTATACCTTAAAGACCCAAAAAACTCTACTCAGAAGCTTCTAGACATCATCAATAGCTATAGCAAGGTAGCAGGATATAAAATCAACATAGAAAAATCATTAGCATTTCTATACACTAACAATGAGCAAACTGAAAAAGAATGTATGGAAACAATTCCATTTACAATAGCCTCAAAAAAAATCAAATACCTAAGTGTAAACCTAAGAAAAGATGTGAAAGACCTCTACAAGGAAAACTATACACTTCTGAAGAAAGAGATCGAGAAAGACGATAGAAAGTGGAGAGATCTCCCATGCTCATGGATTGGTAGAATCAACATAGTAAAAATGTCGATACTCCCAAAAGTAATCTACATGTTTAATGCAATTCCTATCAAAATTCCAATGACATTCATTAAAGAGATTGAAAAATCTACTGTTAAATTTATATGGAAACACAAGAGGCCACGAATAGCCAAGGCAATACTCAGTCAAAAGAACAATGCAGGAGGTATCACAATACCTGACTTCAAAGTATATTACAAAACAATAACAATAAAAACAGCATGGTACTGGCACATAAACAGACATGAAGACCAGTGGAACAGAATAGAGGATCCAGATATGAAGCCACACAACTATAAGCAACTTATCTTTGACAAAGGAGCTAAAAATATACGATGGAGAAATAGCAGCCTCTTCAACAAAAACTGCTGGGAAAACTGGTTAGCAGTCTGCAAAAAACTGAAACTAGGTCCATGTATATCACCCTATACCAAGATTAACTCTAAATGGATCAAGGATCTTAATATCAGACCCCAAACTCTAAAGTTGATACAGGAAAGAGTAGGAAATGCTCTGGAGTTAGTAGGTATAGGTAAGAACTTTCTCAATGAAACCCCAGCAGTACAGCAACTAAGAGATAGCATAGATAAGTGGGACCTCATAAAGCTAAAAAGTTTCTGTTCATCAAAAGAAATGGTCTCTAAACTGAAGAGAACACCCACAGAGTGGAGAAAATATTTGCTAACTATACATCAGAGAAAAGACTGATAACCAGAATATATAGGGAACTTAAAAAACTAAATTCTCCCAAAACTAATGAACCAATAAAGAAATGGGCAAGTGAACTAAACAGAACTTTCTCAAAAGAAGAAATTCAAATGGCCAGAAAACACATGAAAAAATGTTCACCATCTCTAGCAATAAAGGAAATGCGAATTAAAACCACACTAAGATTCCACCTCACCCCTGTTAGAATAGCCATCATTAGCAACACCACCAACAACAGGTGTTGGCGAGGATGCGGGGAAAAAGGAACCCTCTTACACTGTTGATGGGAACGTAAACTAGTACAACCATTCTGGAAAATATTTGGAGGCTACTTGAAAAGCTAAACATTGATCTACCATTTGATCCAGCAATACCACTCTTGGGGATATACCCAAAAGAATGTGACACAGGTTACTCCAGAGGCACCTGCACACCCATGTTTATTGCAGCACTATTCACAATAGCCAAGTTATGGAAACAGCCATGATGTCCCACCACTGACGAATGGATTAAGAAAATGTGGTATCTATACACAATGGTATTTTATGCAGCCATGAAGAAGAACGAAATGTTATCATTCGCTGGTAAATGGATGGAATTGGACATCATTCTGAGTGAGGTTAGCCTGGCCCAAAAGACCAAAAATCATATGTTCTCCCTCATATGTGGACATTAGATCAAGGGCAAACACAACAATGGGATTGGACTATGAGCACATGATAAAAGCGAGAGCACACAAGGCAGGGGTGAGGATAGGTAAGACACCTAAAAACATAGCTAGAGTTTGTTGCCCATAACGCAGAGAAACTAAAGCAGATACCTTAAAAGCAACTGAGGCCAATAGGAGAAGGGGACCAGGAACTAGAGAAAAGGTGAGATCAAAAAGAATTAACCTAGAAGTTAACACGCACGCACAGGAAATTAATGTGTGTCAACTCCCTGTATAGCTATCCTTATCTCAACCAGCAAAAACCCTTGTTCCTTCCTATTATTGCTTATACTCTCTCTACAACAAAATTAGAAATAAGGGCAAAATAGTTTCTGCTGGGTATTGAGGGGGTTGGGGGGAGAGGGAGGGGACGGAGTGGGTGGTAAGGGAGGGGGTGGGGGCAGGGGGGAGAAATGAACCAAGCCTTGTATGCACATATGAATAATAAAATTAGAAAAAGAGAGACCTATTGGGGGGTAGGAATCAGCAGAAGTGGGGAGGGTGATGGGGGCAACTATGATTGTGTATGATTGATTATACACATATATGAAAATATAATAATGAAACCGATTAAAATTGATTATGAAGGACAACATAAGGTGTTAATTTGATCAAAATGCATCATATGTATCACAATGAAACCTGTTGTATGATCAATATATACTAATAAAAAATAAATTAAAAAATTTCAGTGTTAATAAGTACATTCATAATTTATTTCTGCTTTCTCAATTATTTTTAAAAGTTTTTTCCCTTGCCTTACTGAACTATCTAGAACTTCCAATACTGTGTTGAATAAAATCAGTGTATAAAAATCTATTGTATTCCTATACACTAACAATGAACAATGCTAAAAGGAAAATATTCCATTCACAGCAGTATTAAAAAGAATAATCTATTTAGGAATGAATTTAACAAAAAAGCATAGACATGCACACTGAAAACTGTAAGTATTGTTTCAATAAATTATGAAAAACCTAAATAAATGAAAAGATATCAAATGTTTGTGGACTAGAAGAATTACTACTGCTAAGGTGGTAATAGTTCCTAACTTAATTCAGATTTGATTAATCCTTACCAAAATTCCAGCTGTATTTTTTTACAGAAATTGAAAAGCTGTTCTTAAATTCATATGAAAATTCAAGGGATACATGGAAATGTCACAATGAAACTCCCTGTTTCATTAATTCCCTTAAACAAACAAAAATTTTTTTTTCAAAAACTGAGAACGGTAAGGTCTGACAGGTCCTGTCTGGGGATTGGTACCAGTGGGAGGGAAGAGGATATAAGAAAAAGGTGTAGGAGGGTGAATATAGTGAAAATATTATATAAGTACGTATGTTTGAAAATGGAAAAATGTGACCTGTTGAAACTATTTCAAGAGTAAGGGGGGGGGATAAAGGAGAATGATGGAAGGGGTGAACACACCTGCAATCCCAGAACTGGGGATGCTGAAGCAGGAGGATGGTTAGTTTGAGGTCATCTTGGTCTGTGTAGCAAGGCCCTGACTACCAAAGTCGGTGGATGTAGGTTAGTGGCAGAACAGTTGCCTAGCATGCACAAGGTCCTGGGTTCTACTCCTAACATCACAAAAAAAAGAAAAAGAAAATATTGAAGCTGGCATGGTGGTACATGCAGGAGGTTGAGGCAAGAGGATCACAAATTCAAGGCCAGTCTAGGGTACATAGTGAGACACTGGGAAGAGGGAGGAATGGAGGGAGGGAAAGAGAAAGGTAAAGGACAGTAAAGGAAAGAGAAAAAATGGTTCCTCTAAGATTTCTGCTAGTGACTGAATGCTTGTGTTTCCCCCTCCTCAACTTCATTTGTTGAAGCCCTAATCCCCATTATGATGATATTTGAAGGTGGGAGACTTTGGGAAGTGATTGGGATTATATTAAGTCATGAGAACAGGGTCTTTGTGATGCAGTTAATGCTCTTATAAAAAAAAGAGATGAGAGCTCACTCTTTTTCTTTCTGTCATGTAAAGATACAATGAGAAGAGGGACATCTGCAAATTAAGAAGAGTCCTCACCAGACACCAAATCTGCCAGCACTGTTATCTTGAACTTTGTAGCTTCCAGAACTATGAGAAATAAGTTTTTTGTTCAAAGTCACCCAGTCTATAGTACATTGTTATAGCAGCCTAAACTGGCAAAGTAAGTTTAGAACCCAAATGTCTGGGTTTATTGTCCAGTAATCTTCTCCATGACTTGACCATCTTTGGTATCATATTGAATATTATGGTAGATGGGGGAAATTTGAAAAGACATCAAAGATGAAACCAAAAGTTGTGAACCTAGAAAACTAAAAATATACATAGTCAGAGAGAAAAAGGGACCTAATTTGGGAGAAGATATTGGGGTGGTTTTAAATATGTGAAGACAACAAGAGAAAATTTAGGACAACCTACTTCTTGTCTCAATACAATGACTTCATTGGATCAGCTCTCATTTGACACTGTCATACTTCTGCCAAAGAGATCTGGCTCATCCACAAGTTTGATCATCTTTCATCTCCTTTTTAAGACCATTGATCCTCCATTGCTACATACACACATATTCATGCACGCAGCATCAAAACCCACAGCTGAAAACAACACACAGTATGCATTTCACATTCTAAAAAGGTGTTAAAAGTTCCACAGAACAGACTATACCATTTTTAACAATTATCCTTACCTTCCATCAATATATGGAAACCATAAATGGAAGTGAGGAATCATGAGGGTGAAGGCACTGTTTAAAGTACAATTTTTAAAATGAAAAATTTCATCTCACAAATTAGGGAGTGCTAAGAAAATCACTACCATGTGGAGGGGGTAATATAAGAGGGGATACTGTCTGAGCTGGAAACCATCAGGCCTCCAGGATTCCTACTATAAAAGTGGTGTGGATAATGATGAGGAAATTCCTGGGAGAGGTTGGCATATGCCCCTTGTATTCCAATATATATAAACCAAGAAACTGATACCTCCTTCTCACTTAGAGATTTTTTTATTATGGCAGGCTTTATGGAGATATTCAGTACAGTATTGTGAGTCCAGGCCTCTATCATGTGCCTGAATGAGGAATACCCAACTCAGTTCCTCAAGGTCTTCAGAGGGCCAAGAAAAGGTCATGGCTTTACACAAAGGAATACAGAGTTTAGGCGAAGGGACGGAACCTGTGGAGCTACCAAGACAATAGCTAGGAAGAGAAAGTTATGCTCCACTAAGGATGGGAATTGGGGGATGTAGAATGTTATCATCCCCTGGAACCAGACTGAAGCAATATGAAATCAGGACCAACTATCTAGCAATGACAGCTACCTGCATAAGATGATCTATGCCTTCCCTCTCCTCTGTTTCTATCCTTACATCAGAGAAATTAGGCTGATGATCCTCAAGTCTAGTTTCACATTAAAATCATGTGAGGAACTTGAAAAATACCCATGCCAGGCCTCAATTTTTTGTTTCAGATGTGCTGAAACCAAAAGTCTAGGGCTGAAGCCCAGATATCTGCATGTTTTAAAGTACCTTCCGCTGGGTGCGGTAGCTTATGCCTGCAATCCCAGTTACTTGGAAGGCAGAAATCATGAGGATTGCAGTCTGAGGCTGACCCTCAGCAAAAATGCAAGATCCTGCCTCAAAAATAGCCAAATCAGTAAAAGGGATGAGGCCATAGCTCAAATGGTAGAGTTCCCACCTAGCAAGCACAAGGCCCTGAGTTCCATAAAAGAAAAAGTGCCTTCCAGGGTTAAGAGCCGCTGACTGAAACCTTTAAAATAGAGTGGTAACACCTATCCCATAACCAGATAACATTTTCCATTAACTCTAAAATCCTGGAGTAGGAGGATGAGGATGAAATAGACTCTCCCACATTCCAAACCTCTCAAACCATTAGCCTATCCTAGGCCAAAGGGAGAAAGAAGATGAGACTTAAAACGTATATGAAATGGTAGTTTAGACCAGGTTTCACGCATTAAATATCCGCAGGAAACCAGAACACTGTGACATCCACTTGAGAGATCATCAGGGACAGGAAAAGAGAATTTAAGAGATCACAATTCAGAGAATGAAGAAAAATAATCAATGTTGAGACAACTAGAGAAGCCAGTTTCACCTACAAAATAATAAAAACCTAGCATTTACAGTCTCTGCCAAGATGTGGCTTGTACTTATGTTTCCAAATCCATCTCTTACCACTTTAGGACCACTTTATACCAATACCCTAGCAATCTGTTTCCTCCAAGCACATCAACTTTTGTCACCCCTCAGTGCCCTTGTACTTGCTGTTCCTTCTGACTGGGATAATCTTTCTTGAACCTGTGCCCACTGGTAATATTCCATCTCTTCTTCTTTCAATACTCAGCTCAAATGACACCATATCTCTGAAACCTATCTGATTAATATCTGCCTTTTCCCATTCATCTCCCCCCCTGCAGTCCCTCAATGCTTCCAGCACTAGTCATGTGTTAGCTGAGAACTTACTTGTCTCTTCCACTAGACTGGAGCAAGCTTTTTCTCCCTCCTGTTACTACTGAACCTAACTGGGGTAAATGGGGGCAACAGGGATGCAGAAAGGACAAAGGATAGAAGACAGACATGCAGAAAGTTGGGATCAGGTGTGCTGGGCACTCAGATGGAGATGCACAGCAACCTTGTTGCTTCTTTTCTCTAATAACTCTTCTTTACTTTGCTTCTTTTCTTTATCTTTATTCTTTAAGGCCTTACTCCTTTACAATTCTTTAAAACCTTGCTTCTAAAGTCTTCTTTTTCTGTTCTTTAAAGTCTCTTGCCTTAGACTCACTCTGTCCCATGTTTTCTTTAATCTCTCTTAAAGTCTTTGCCCTGAGACTTACACTGTCCCATCAGACTTGCACTGCCCCATGTTTTCTCTTTAGCTTTCTTAAAGTCTTGGTGCTCAGACTTGTACTGTCCCATGTTCCCCTTAATCTCTTAAAATCTTTACCCTCAGACTTCCATTGTTCCATGTTCCCTTTAATCTCTCTTAAAATCTTGGTGTGAGTAAACAAAGCCTGCAACAGTAGATGGCTGGAAGTAGGTGGCAGATGAGCTGCTGCCTGAAATAAAGCAAATAGCAGTTCACAAAGCTGTCTCCTGACCCAACCACCTGGCGAGACAATGACAGAGTTACTGCTTAAATACCAATACTGGAACTGGATGCTGAAGGACTGACACCAGAACTACTAAGATTGAAACTTCATTGTTCCTGGACCTGGAATTTTTTTTCATTTTTTTCTCTTTCTCTCTAAGTGCTTGTCTTATTCACTGTTGTTTTGTATACCATCTCTCCCTGTTGATTTCTTTGGTTCTCCATTTTTTTCTTTCTTTTTCTTCTTTCTCTTTCTCTCTTGGTCTCATTATAACTTAGATAATATAAAATTACACACAGAGCAGGGACAGAAACAGCACCAAGTGCAATGATGAGAAGATGAAAAAGGGATGGAAACCATTCTCCCCCCAAAAATAAATTAGTACAAGATTCAGAGGGAAATGAAGAAAATGGATAGCCAGTTCCAGACCAACAAAACAAAGGCAGACTATCACAAGGAACCCAATGAAGCCCACAAGAACACCCTGAAGAAGAAATCTTGCAAGAAATTAATGAGAATTTCATGGAGATGTTAGACAACGTCAAGAAAAACATACAGGAGGCGCTCAAGAAATTCCAAGACAATAAAAATAAAGAATATGATAAGACACAAAAACAAATAAGTGAACTCTTAGGAGCCCTAAATAAATACTAAAGAGAAACAGAGACCACCATAAATAGATAAATGAATTAAGGATGAAAGTTGACAATATTAAAGAGGAAGTGAACCATGATATGGAAAAATCTCAGAAAAAATATGAAACAGAAATACAAACCACAATGGAAAGCCACTCCAGCAGACTAGAACAAGCAGAAAACAGAATCTTAGAAATTGAAAATGAAATGGAAATTAAAGGAAAAACTAAAGAGCTATTACTCAAACAACTCAAAACCGCTGAAAGGAATATGCAAGAACTCACCAACTCCATCAAAGACCAAGCCTGAGAATCATGGATATTGAAGAAGGAGAAGAGGTGCAAGCAACAGGAATTCATAATATATTCAACAAAATAATAACAGAAAATTTCCCAAATCTAGAGAAAACTATGCCCATTCAGATACATGAAGGCTCCAGGACACCAAACAGACTTGACCAAAGTAAAACTACCCCACAACACATTCTCATTAACACAACAAACACAGAGATTATACAAAGAATATTGAAAGCTGTAAGAGAGAAAAAACAAATAACATACAAAGGTAAACCCATCAAAATCACAGCAGATTTCTCAATGGAAACATTAAAAGCAAGAAGGGCATGGAATTAGATACTCTAGGCATTGAATGAAAATAACTTCAACACTAAGATACTCTACCCAGCAAAACTATCATTCAAGATAGATGGAGCAATAAAAGTCTTCCATGATAAGCAGAAGCTAAAACAATATATGAACACCAAGCCACCACTACAAAAGATTCCTCAAAGAATCCTGCACACAGAAAATGAAAGCACACAAAATCATGAAAGGACAGGCAGTATCAAACCACAGGAGAAACAAAGGCAAGAAAGTATACAGTAACATTGATTTAACCACACACAATCAAACCCTTTTTTTTAATTCTCTTTTTATTTTTATTTTTTTATTATTATTTTATTATTCATATGTGCATACAAGGCTTGGGTCATTTCTCCCCCCTGCCCCCACCCCCTCCCTCTCCCCCCCACCCCCTCAATACCCAGCAGAAACTATTTTGCCCTTATTTCTAATTTTGTTGAAGAGAGAGTATAAGCCATAATAGGAAGGAACAAGGGTTTTTGCTGGTTGAGATAAGGATAGCTATACAGGGCATTGACTCACATTGATTTCCTGTGCGTGGGTGTTACCTTCTAGGTTAATTCTTTTTGATATAAACTTTTCTCTAGTTTCTGGTCCCCTTCTCTTATTGGCCACAGTTGCTTTTAAGGTACCTGCTTTAGTTTCTCTGCGTTAAGGGCAACAAATGCTAGCTAATTTTTCCCTTTATTCTCATAATAAGGCCCAAATTTATTGTTCCTTTAGGACAATAAAGAGGCTCAAATTGTAAATCCAAGAGAAACATTATGGATTAAGCATTCGTGTGGTCTACACAGCAATACTCTTGAAAAAAGAATGAAAAGAAAAGAAAAAAGGCAAGAGAAAGAAGAGAATAAAAAGCGATGTATAGTCTAATATTAATGAGAAATCTTGAGACTATACTATTAAATGTACTACATTATAATAAAGAGATTTACAAATAGATTTCAGTGGAATCAAATGAGTCCTCACTAGAAAATTGATTCTTGACAGAACAGGCATCATACAATGGTGGCCAAATCAATAAACACTTTAAAATATGAGACAAAGATAAATCCTGGTTCTACTAGAAAACATGCTTTCTACTATTGTCTATATCTTGAATAATATGCACATTGCAATGGGAAACAAGATAGATAAAATCTAAACACTTTCACATGTTATCATTTCACATGTTTTTCATCCAGCATTTGGAAAATAGAAGTTGGAATATCCTAAGTTGAAAGTCACCTATTATACCTATCCAGATAAATAAGTACCTGTCTCACTATAAAATGTAGAGCATGTTGAAAGTCACAATCAAAAAGATACACAAAGGGCTGGCAACGTAGCTTAAGTGGTAGAAAATCTGGGCAGTAAGCATGTGGTGGTGAGTCCAAATTCCAGTTCCACATACAAGGAAATTATTAACCCACCACTTCCAGCACTTAAGCAAGTCTATTGATGCAGGAACCCATGTGGCTGTCTTTATTGGCTGGCACCAGAAAAGAAGTATAAAAACTGTTCTAGAGAAAAAAGGTAGACATAACTACCCCACAGATCTCTAAGAATTTGTAAGCCAATTGCCAGTGGCTCAGGCCTATAATCTTAGTATTTGAGAGGGTAAGCCAGGAGGATAATTATTGGAGGTCATCTTAGGCAAAGAGTTCACAGGCCCTTGCTCCAAAATAACTAGGAGAAAACAGACTGGATGTGATGTGTGGCTTGGTCATACAGTCCTTTCCCTGGAAGCAAAA
The DNA here is from genome assembly GCF_047511655.1 of Castor canadensis. NCBI lineage: Eukaryota > Metazoa > Chordata > Mammalia > Rodentia > Castoridae > Castor > Castor canadensis. The sequence continues at coordinate 86,392,909 of NC_133405.1, forward strand.
GACACGAGTCAAGTCTTCTCTTCACATTATTTTTCATCATATGTCTGGAAGAAAGCAGGTGACATGGCATGCTATAACCAATAAAAGTTACAAAAACTGGCAGTGTCACCAGTGTGAGAATGGAGTTCCTTCATGTTGCTAAAAGGAAGCAGGATAGGTGAAGGTTTTCCCTCATTACTTCAATACATAGAGTTTCACTCCCCTGTAATATCTTACATGTATTTTTTGGTAATGGGAATGACAGAATATATTCCCATATATGTTGCTTCTGTAAGGTTTGTCACAGTTGTATTATTACATTTGTTTGATGGTGAATACAATGAATACAGACAGGTTCATTATGCTTACAGCTATAGATATTCTCTCCAGTGTGTGGATTTTCATGTTTGAGGTCATGGTAATGAGTGAAGACTTTCCACATTGCTTTCCTAATCCAATTATTCTCCATTTTTAATTTTGTATGTTTTGGAAGAGCACTGGAATGTGTGAATGCTTAGCCACATTACACACATGTACACCATTGGGCTACAATGTGAATTGTGTCATATCAAAGATTACTGGAAAAGGTGAAAGCATTCTTCCATTACTTACATTGATAGTGTTTCTGAGTTCATTCATGACTTTCAAGACAGGGATCTGTGAATGTTTTACCATATTTGGTATGACAATAGTGTTAATTTACATCATGAGTTCTTTCAGGTGCATGAAATGTCACTGGAAATTGCTCATTTCCACAGCTTGTCTCTCTAGTCTAAGTACCTTTATGTCTTTTAAGGGTAGTGGGGCATGTGAACACTTTTCCCCCATTGGTTACATCTAAAAGGCTTGTCTTCACTGTGAGACCTTTCAGGTCCTCAAAGGTGACTGGAATGAGTGAACGCTTTCTCTCATTGCATACATCCATGTTTTCACTTGTGTGTGAGTTCTTCCATGCACTTGTAGGTGAGTACATTGCTTGAAGGTTTTCCCACATTGCTTATATCCATAGGGTTTTTCTCCACTGTGAGTTCTTTCATGAATTCAAAGGTAACTGGATCCAGTGAAAACTTTCCCACATTTCCTACATCCATAGGGTTTCTCTCCAGTGTGAGTTCTACTATGTCTCCAAAGGTAACTGCCTTGATTGAATGCTTTCCCACACTGCTTGCATTCATAGGGTTTCTCACCAGTATGAGTTCTTTCATGAATACGAAGGTTACTGGAATCAGTGTAGGCTTTCCCACATTGCTTACATCCATATGGTTTCTCTCCAGTGTGAGTTCTAGTATGTCTCTGAAGATGAATCTCTTGATTAAAATCTTTCCCACACTGCTTACATCCATAGGGTTTCTCTACACTATGAGTTCTTTCATGAATTCAAATGTAACTAGCTTGAGCAAAAAGTTTCCCACATTTCTTACATCCATAGGATATCTCTCTAGTGTGAGTTTTTTCATGAATAAGAAGGTAACTGGCTTGAGTGAAAACTTTCCCACATTACTTACATTTATAGGGTTTCTCAAAACTGTGAGTACTTTCATGAATATGAAGGTTACTGGAATAATGGTAGGCTCTCCCACATTGCTTACATGCATAGGGTTTCTCCCCAGTGTGAGTTCTATTATGTCTCTGAAGGTTACTGGCTTGAATAAAGGCTTTCCCACACTGCTTACATGCATAGGGTTTCTCATCACTGTGAGTTCTTTCATGAATTTGAAGGTTACTGGCTTGAGCAAAAACTTTCCCACATTTCTTACATCCATATGGTTTCTCTCCAGTATGAATTCTTTCATGAATTCAAGGGTAACTGGCTTGAGTGAAAACTTTCCCACATTGCTTACATCCATAGGGTTTTATCCCAGTGTGAGATTGTTCATGATATCGAAAGTAACACGCATTAATGAAGAACTTCTCACATTGCTTGCATCCATATGGTTTCTCTCCAGTGTGAGTTCTTGCATGCTTTCTAAGGTAACTGGCTTGTGTAAATACTTTCCCACATTGCTTACATCCATAGGGTTTTACTCCAGTGTGAGTTCTTTCATGATATCGAAGGTAACATGCATGGGTGAAGAATTTCCCACATTTCTTACATCCATATGGTTTCTCTCCAGTGTTAGTCCTTTCATGAATTCGAAGGTAACTGGCTTGAGTGAAAACTTTCCCATATTGCTTACATCCATAGGGTTTTTCTCCACTGTGAATTCTCTCATGAATATGAAGGTTCTGGAATGAGTGTAGGCTTTCCCCAGTTGTTTACATCCATAGGGTTTCTCACTAATTTGAGATGTTTCATGAATGTGCAAGGTATCAGATTGAGTGCAAGCTTTTCCACATTGTTTCCATCCATGGGATTTCATTACATTGTGTATCCTCTCATGGATTAGAAGAGACTTGCAATCATTGAAGGATTTCCCATAAGCATTACATATATTGCTTTGCCATGGTGCTATTCTAAACAGAGTTTCCTTGCTTACAATATTCTCTGCAGTCTGGTGAAAGGATTCTACACATTGAATACGTTGTTTATGCTCATCCAGTCTCTCTAACACTTCAGGTCTCATATTTCTTCTGGGATTGCTGAAGTCTGCTTCAATATTTTCATTTTCTTCTATGTAGGACAGGTTGCTATAGGTTTCTAGCATCACTTCTCTGTAGAGCTTCTTTGGGGAAGGATCCAAACAGCCCCATTCTTCCAAGGTGAAGTTCACAGCAACATCCTCAAAGGTCAGGGGCTCCTGGTCTCTGGCCTGCTCTTGGGGAGACCTCCTCTTCTGTCTCTCTTTCCTCATAATACCTAAAACCTTAAAAAACAAAGACAACTAAATGACAGGAATCACCACATACATAGCAATACTAACACTGAATGTTAACCGACTTAATTCCCCCATTAAAAGATATCATTTGGCAAACTGGATTAAAAAGGAAGATCCAACAATCTACTGCTTACAGGAGACCCATCTCATTGACAGAAAGAAGCACTGGCTTAGGGTGAAAGGCTGGAAGAAGATTTACTAAGCCAATTCTATCAGACCTTTAAAGAAGAACTAATACCAACACTCCTTAAACTGTTAAATGAAATAGAAAGGGAAGGAAAACTGCCTAACTCATTTTATGAAGCCAGTATTACACTCTTCCAAAAACCAGGCAAAGACACCTCCAAAAAGGAGAACAACAGGCCAATCTCCTAAATAAACATTGATGCAAAAATACTTAATAAAATAATGGCAAACCGAATTCAACAACACATCAAAAAGATCACATACCATGAACAAGTCGGCTTCACCCCAAGAATTCAGGGGTGGTTCAACATGCACAAATCAATAAATGTAGTACAGCACATTAATAGAAGCAAAGACAAAGATCATCTGAATAGATGCAGAAAAAGCCTTTGACAAGATCCAACACCGTTTCATGATAAAAGCTCTAAGAAAACTAGGAATAGAAGGAATGTACCTCAACATTATAAAGGCTATATATGACAAACATAAAGCCAACATCATACTTAATGGTGAAAAATTGAAACCATTTCCCCTACAGTCAGGAAGGAGACAAAGGTGACCACTATCCCCACTCCTACTCAACATAGCACTAGAATTCCCAGCCAGAGCAATTAGGCAGGAAGATGAAATAAAAGGAATACAAATAGGTAAAGAAACTGTTAAAATATCCCTATTTGCAGATTATATGATCCTATACCTTAAAGACCCAAAAATTTCTACCTAAAAACTCCTAGACACATAAACAGCTACACTAAGGTGGCAGGATACAAAATCAACTTCCAAAAATCATCAGCTTTTCTAGACACCAATAATGAGCAAACTGAGAAAGAATATATAGAAACATTTCCATTTACAATAGCCTCAAAAAAATCAAATACTTAGGAGTACACTTAACAAAGGATGTGAATGACCTCTACAAGGAGAATTACAAACTCCTGAAGAAAGAGATGGAGGAAGACTACAGAAGGTGGAAAGATCTCCAATGCTCATGGATTGGTAGAATCAACATAGAAAAATGGCTATACTACCAAAAGCAATCTAAATGTTTAATGCAATTCCCATCAAAATCCCAATGACATTCATCACAGAGATTGAAAAGTCTACCTTAAAGTTCATTTGGAAACACAAGAAATTGCGAATAGCCAAGGCAATACTCAGCAAAAGGAGCAATGCTGGAGGTATCACAATACCTGACTTCAAACTATATTACAAAGCAATAGCAATAAAAACAACATGGTACTGGCACAAAAACAGATATGAAGACCAGTGGAATACAATAGAGAACCAAGATATGAATGTGTACAACTATACTCACCCCATTTTTGACAAGATGCCAAAAATATACAATGGAGAAAAGACAGCCTCTTCAACAACTGTAGTTGGGAAAAGTGGTTATCTGTCTGCAAAACACTGAAACTAGATCCATGTTCATCACCCTGTAATAGTATCAACTAAAAATGGATCAAGGACATCAATATCAGACCCAAACTATAAAGTTGGTACAGGAAATATCAGGAAAGACTCTGGAAGTAATAGGTATAGGCAAGGACTTCTTCAATAGAGCCCCCAGTAGCTCAGCAACTAAGAGAAAGTATAGACAGTTGGTGCTTCATAAAACTATAAAGCTTAAGCACAACAAAAGAAATGGTCTCTAAACTGAAGAGACCATCCACAGAGTGGGCAAAAATATTTGCCAGCTATACATCAGACAAAGGACTGATAACCAGAATATACAGGGAACTTAAAAAACTAAACTGTCCCAAAATCAATGAACCAATAAAGAAATGGGCAACTTAACTAAACAGAACTTTCTCAAAAGAAGAAATTCAAATAGCCAAAAAACACATGAAGAAAGGTTTGCCATCTCTAGCCATAAAGGAAATGCAAATCAAAACCGCACTAAGATTCCACCTCACCCCTGTTAGAATAGCCATCATTAGAAACACCACCAACAACAGGTGTTGGTGTGAAAGTGGGGAAAGTGGTGTTTATGTGTCTGGTGGGAATGCAAACTAGTACAACCACTCTGGAAAAAACTTTGGAGGCTTTTTAAAAATCTAAACATAGATCTGCCATATGATCCATCAATGACACTCCTGGGGATACACCCAAAGGAATGAGACACTTGCACACCCATGTTTATTGCAGCACTATTCACAATAGCCAACTTATGAAAATAGCCAATATGCCCCACTACTGACGAATGGATTAAGAAAATGTGGTATTTATACACAATGGAATTTTACTCAGCCATGAAGAAGAATGAAATCTTATCATTTGCAAGTAAATGGATGGAACTGGAGAACATCATTCTGAGTGAGGTTAGCCAGGTTCATAGACCAAAAATTGTGTGTTCTCCCTCATATGTGGACTTTAGATCTAGGACAAATACAGCAATGTGGTTGGACTTGGGTCACATGATAAGGGAAGAGCACATACTGGAGGTATGGGGATAGGTAAGAGACCCAAAACATGATAGTGTTTGATGTCCCCACTGCAGAAGAACTAATAAAGAAACCTTAAAGTGACAGAGGTTAATATGAGAAGGGGATCAGGAACTAGTGAAAAGGTCAGTTAGAGATTAATCAACTTGGGATGCAACACATTTGTACATGGAAGGAATGCTAGGAATCTCCCTGTGTAGCTATCCTAATCTCAACTAGCAAAAAAGCTTTGTCTTTCTTATTATTGCTTATACTTTCTCTTCAACAAAATTAGAGATAAGGGCAGAACAGATTGTGCCTGGAAGCGAGGGGGGTGGGGTGGAGAGGGAGGTAACAGGGGAGTAGGGGGAAGAAATGGCCCAAACAATGTATGCACATATAAATAAATGAATAAAAAAAAGTCTTGGTGCTCAGACTTGAGACAAACATCAGCAGCCACATCTAAAAACTACATTAGCATAACTCTTAAAGTCTCGGTCCTCAGACTTGCACTATCTCATGTTCTCTTTAGCTTTTCTTTAGTTTAACTTTTCTAAAGCCTATGTATAAGTTCTCTGTGCAGTAAGCTGCCCTGGTGGAGACCGAACAACCAGCAGCAGCAGCAGTGGCAGCAAATCAAAACCCCACATCAAAAAACCCTTATATCCAGTGGTAAACAAGGAAGTGGGACAACAGTGCTTGTGGAGGGGCATGACAGTGTAACAAGTGAAACCTGCTCTCTACTTTAACAACTTAGGAAAAGCAGCTGTTCTTCATTTTGCTCTCACCCTCTTCTGTGGCTGGGGCTGTGCCAAACTCAGTCTGCAGATTATTGGGCACAGCTGTGCTTATGTCAAGTTCTCATAGGCTTCTCATAATCCACTCCCCACACTAAACTATGTACATCTGCTGACCTTTTGTTTGGGTTTTTGTTTTCTACAAATATGATAACTATTAAAGTTTGATTTTAAAATAAGTGTTTGATATTTTCAAATAGACATAAGGCTGAGCCTTGAAACTGGCAGTCATGCTAAAACTGATACATACATTCCCTTTCTGAACTACTTCTTCCTAGTATAGAAATTTTCTTTATTATATGAATAAAGAAAAAAAAGAAGAAAAGAGAAAAAAAAGAAATGTTCTTTAGTCTTTCAAAAAGTGTTTCTTCTGTTCCTATCATATGTTAGGTTTTTCTAAGTGTAACTTCTCATATTTTACAGATATAAAAGCTCTTTCATATATATTTTAAGCTAAAATTTTTGGTAAGTATTTGCCAAACTGAATAATAATAATAATAGCTGGAAATGGTAAGGACAAATTCTGTTCTGAGCACTTGATAAACATTATCTCAGTTAATCTTCATAGCAACTTTAATGTGTAAGATATTATTTACTTAATTTCACAAATGAGAAAACCCAAGTCCCAAAAGATTAGGTAACCCCAGTCAGTAAATGGCATAGCTAGGATTAAAATCCAGGTTACTCTGGTGCTGTTGTCCATGCTCTGAACCACTAAACTACATCTTGACCCAATGAGTCTTACTTAAGGAGATCAACTGTAATTTCTGAACCACAGGATAAGAAACAGAAATGGCCCTTTGTTTTTCCCTTTTCACCCCAAGATTCTTGAATCAGCTTGTGTTTTTTGTTTTGTTGTTGTTGTGCTTGGTGATTGAACTCAGGGACTTGAGCTAAGCAGGTATTCTACCACTTCAGCCACACCTCCAGTCTTCAGTTGTTTTTGAATACAAAGACTCTGGTATGTGAATGCAAGATACCACTTTGGTATCTGAGAAAGGTAATCCAGTTTTAGGAAACTCAATGGAGAAGCCTTGTAGAAATGATCTTTTCATAGCCTCACTTTTACAAATGGAGAAACTGAGTTCCAAAGAAACTAAAAATTGAGGAACAAAGTTAGCAGCAAACCTGTAATTCTGTATGATCTTTACACAGATAGTTTTACCTTGCTGAGCCTCCATTTTCACATTAATAAAATTAAAATATGGTTACTAAACTGTCCAGACTGTTGGGAAGAATGTTTTAAAAGAATGTAGGTAAACGTGTCTTTTATTATGATTGTCCAAATGTAACTGTTCAGTAAACATTTAAGAAAATTGTAATGATCAATTTCTACTCCTTTATCTAGTTTAGAAGCTCCTGTAGATTAGAATGACATTTTCAATTTCTTTTCTCCTCCAGCCCCCAAACCTCCTATCACACATATATGCTGTCTGATATGAGGCTTATCACCATTCTAAATGACATGTAACATGACAGCAGCCTCAGTGAAAAATTAGTTAGGAGATTTGAGTTGCATTCAAGCTCTGAGTGAGTCATCAGTGAAAAGGGACTACCAAAAAGCTAATGTGATCTTATATTGGGTTAATAAAAGCCTAATGTCTGCAGGAGAGAAGAGATATCAGAGAGATGTTCGTAAGCTGCTTCAGGCAGAGATACACATGGCAGCAAGGGATGGGGCTTGGTTCATATGGCTCCAAATTCAATTTTAACAGTCCACTCAAAGTTGAACAGGCTCAGAGGCACTGAGTCATGTCACCAAACTCACTGGCACTCAGTACAGAGAACATAGCCAATTTATTAATGGACCCTAGAGACATGGCTGACTGCATTATTTGTCCAGGGTGCTGTTTTCTGAGGATGAGTCTGTTCAAAAGAACAAAATCCAGCTAAGAAGTTACCCAGAAGAGTAAAGTATGGAGGAAAAGAGATTTGGAAACCCTTATGGGGAACTTTTTCAAAACCATGATGAATTGCATCCCCCAATTGTAAGAAGTTGTCTGCCTCTGTGGTCCAAGTTAATTCAGTGACCTTTCAACTTGGACAGAACAAGAGGTATTCTTTTGTCTTGGCATCTCTTCTGTCCACCATAAAGAAGTCCCCTTGGGTCCCTCTGTTAAAACAACACAAATGTTATTACAAATTTAAGAACAGGAAAAACTGATCCATGAGAAGGGTTAAATGTGTTAGTTACTACTAGTGTTGGGATCTGGGAATGGACTGAAAAGGGTCATGAGGGAACTTTCTGAGGCAATAATAATCATCTACATCTTGCTTTGAGTGGTGGTACACAGCTATATATATATTTGTCAAAACTTATCAAACTGTTCACTTAATATATATTCATTTTATTGTGTGTAATTATACCTGAGTTGAGAAAGAAAGAAAGAAGGAAAGTAGGAAGGAAGGGATGGAGGGAGGGAAAGAGGACAGTGAAGTGAGACATAAAGGGCAAAGACGAAGGGGTATGAGATAGTCATAGTAGGTAGGAAGGAGCTAAATCCAGTATTCCATAATAACAATTCTGAGTTATACTCAAAATGTGATGTGAATCTAGTGGGCTTATTAAGCAAGACAGCAACATTGTATGACTCATATTTATAAAAGAAATTTCTTACTGATGTGCTATGAACAGGTTGTGGGGCAGGTGATGGTGAGTTGAAGCAGGGCAACCAGATAGGAGTTTATTGCAGTAATCCAGGCAAGATGTGGTGGTTCAGACAAGGTGGTAGCAGGAGAGATAGAAAAGTGGATAAGTGATGCTTTTTGAAAGTGGAGCCCTATGGACTTTCCTTTGAACTGATAAAAGAAAAAGGAGAAAATAAGGCAGACTTCTTCTAGATGTTAGGCCTAAGAAAATTGTTATAACATATTCATGAATGGAAAAATGAAGAGGGAGCATATTTGGAGTTGTATTATGACCTTATTAGGCCTAGGGATTTCTCAGGTTTCCACCAGTCCCAGATTTATAAGCCATACTGTGGTGGCATATGATGCAAACGAGATGATTCATGCAGCTGTGTTGGTTTGATATCTGAGGAGACTTTGTCTCCTACTTCTGGGAGTGCTCTTCATTTAGAACCTGTAGCCCTCATGTACTTACTTAAAAGTACAGAAATGGGAAACAACATTTTACTTGCCTCTGAATTGATTATGATTCATACAGTATTTCTGGCTCTGAAATCTACACATTAAACAAGAGTCACATATAGACCCACCTTGGAAGGAAGAGGGCAATCTAATGGCAAAGCTAAAATAGAGGTCCTAGGAGAAACATTTGACAGCTTCGGAAGGATTAAAGAATGCATGTGACCAATGTCTTCAGACACCTAAAGAGCTTCTACATTGCAAGAGTACAGAAGACAAACCATCTCAAAGCTAAGATTCATAGTTAGAAACCACAAAGATGACAAACTTCAATTTAACACTAGAGATAAATTTTCAATAATCAGAACTGTCTATGATCAGAAGATTGATTTGAGGGTAGGTGAGCTCCCTGGCATGGAAAATGTGTAAGCAAGAGCTGCCTCGGCTATTGATGGCAGCAACATTCTCTGGGTGACTTTTCAGACTCATAGGGAAGGCTGAAAGCATTTTATGGCATTTGACACATAATGGGAGCCAATGGATCTGTTTGTTGCTGTCTTCATGATTAGCATTTCAATCACCAATGCTCATCTGTTTTCTAGTTAAATCATGTATTTTGCTTTTTTCCCTCTGCCTCTTTGGAGCCAAGACTTTTTTTCACTGCCAGAATGTCATACAGCCAGAGTCCCCAGCAAACTGAAGTCCTAAAAGAGCACATGGAAGTCTTGCTTCACACACTGATGAAACTCCCAAACTAGCACAAAGCAGAACTACTTCGCATCTATAGCCTGGTGAGAGCTCTTCCTGTCTCCTTCTTTGCTCTTTTTCTCTACTCTACCTCCTTTAAACATTCCTCCATCTCCTCTCCCTTTCTTCCTCCATCCTTCTACCTCTCTTCTCTCCTGTTTGCCTCCAGATTTCACAACTTTGCTACTACTCCTATGACTTGAATAAGCTGTTCTTCTAAACAGTTTGCAAGTTCCCCAGGGTTAGGCACAAAATGATTATAAACCTCCAGTGACCACTTTCTTGCATCTGTTAACTCCTGCCCTTCTCACCACATCCTCAGGTAAACACAGATTGCAAGTCAGGGCTGTCTAATCTGGCCCCAGGTTCAATAGTCTCTGAGCCACTGACAGGTGGTGTAACCATTTCCTCCCAGCAGTCAGCCATTAATTTTTTTATTCATTTAACAAGATCAGCTATATGTCAAGTATTAGTCTAAGCACTGGGGATAGAGTGGTGAAAAAGGAAAGCAAAGTCCCTGCCCTCCTGCAGTTTATATCCCAATATAGGGAGGCAGAAAATAAAAAGTAAAAATGAAGGAACTAGGATGTAGCTCAGTGGTAGAGCATGAGCTTAGCGTGTGTACCAAAATGAAGTTGAATCCCCAGCACCAAAAATAAAACTATAACAGTATGAAAAGTTTTAGTCAGAATAGAGAAATAAGTTTCAGTGCTCTATTGCACTGCATGGCGACCACATTTAATAATAAGGTATCCATATGCTTCAAATTGCTAAAAGAATAGATTTTTCATGTTCTCCATACAAAAATAATAAGTTGTTGAAGTAATAGATATAATATTACCTTAATTATAATTAACTTTATTAAATTTTTCTGTAATGTTAACATAGATAAAAATATTATATTATGCCCCATAAATATACAGAATTATTATCAATTAAAATCTTTGAAAATCTATAAAATAAGTAAAAATACAAATAAATTATATATATATATGTACATATAGTGAAATGGGTTTAACAAAAATAAGAGGGTAAGGAGGAAGAGAATAATCAAAAGATGGCTATTCTTAATAAGGTATCTGGGAGAGACCTCTCTGAGGCAATGGCATCTGAAAAAAAAATGAATGTCATGAAAGAGTGAAGCAAGAAATGCAAGAGCATTCCAGGCATGAAAAACAGGATATGCAAAGGCCCTGAAGGTGCATCTTATTTATCATGTTTATAAATAGAAAGATCAGTATAGCTAGAGTGGGGAAAGTTGAAGGAGTGAGTAGTAGGAGATAAGGAGATGAGGAACCAGCTCATGTAGGGTCTTAGAAGCCATTATAGAAACTTAGCTGCTGTTTTGAAAGAGGGTTTTAAGCTGGAAACTGACTTTATCTGATGGACTTATGAGAAAAGGCTCCCTCTAATTGATAGATGGAGAAAACTTTACCAAAGATAGAAACTGGGATGCTGCATATGGGATTTTTACATGGTACCCCTTTGTACTAATGAATCCTAAATAAAATAAAAATTTAAAAAATGAAACTCCCTGCATAGTTATCATGAACAAACAAAAATGTCTGTTTTCAAAAACAAGGGACAGAACTGTAAAACAGGTCCTGTATTTTCAGGGGTTGGTACCAGTGGGGGTGAGGGTGGATATAAAGAAAGGGTGAATATGGTGGAAATATTATGTACTCACATATGAAAATGGAAGACAGGACCTGTTAAAACTATTCTAAGAAGGGGGAGAAGGGATAAAGGAGAATGGTGGAGGGGGTGAATTCAACTAAGATATGCGGTTAACATTTTTGTAAATGTCACAACATAACCCCCATACAATAATAATATGATAATAAAAATGAAATTAAATTGAAAAAAGAAAAGGAATAGGGCTACTAGTTACAGGACAAGTGAGTAATCCAAGGAAGAAGAGATGAAGTTGGCAGGTACAGAATAGAGTATTAGTACTAGAGGTAGTTTGATTGTGCGTATGGTTTTTTGTTGTTGTTTTTGTAGTACTGAAAATTAAACCCAGAACCTGTATATCCCAGGCAAGTGCTCTATCACTGAACCACATTCACAACCATTCAGCACCTCCTGAGTGCTGGGATTATGGGTATGGACCACCATGCCCAGATTCTGCATGTGTTTTGAAGGGAAAATATCACAAGAAAGCTAAAGGTCATGAGTAGAGGAATAAGTCATTCTCAGGAGTCAGAAGAGCCCTTACATTTAACAGAGGCATTCTGGATTAGGGTATTAATTTTTAATACCACTTTATTAACTAGAATTTAAAGATTTGCAGCAATCTTATCGATCAAAGATTTGGAATTAGGCGTGCTTTCTCCACTTACAAATCTAATTTAAATGCTTTATCCATTATTGTACATTCATGCTCCCATTTCCACCACCTCTACCTACCTCTCTGCACCAATCCAAGGCTAGCACATCATCCACTGTGAGATAAGTGCTCAATAAATGTCTAACAAATAACATTCCCTGCCTGTGGAGGGAAAAAGAGTGTAGCATACACCCAATAAGAAAGGTAGGAAGGCATCTATGATCAAGGCTAGTGACCTACTTGGAAAGGTAAGCCCTGTCTACAATCAAAAGTATCCAAGGCTAAGGGTCTTGTCTCTTCTGCTTGTTTCCCCTCTGCGCAACCTAACATTTGCTTAGACATCCAGTGGATATAATAGAGCAGTTCTAGAGAGCTATGTCTCACAAGAAGTTTCTAAGGGGTACCTATTGTGTATAGAGCATATGGATTACTAATACTGTGAGCTTTGTGCTGAGACAGAGACAGAATATATGCTGAACAGGAAAAAAAGAATATTTTTTAACAATTGAAAAGTAATGTGTAAGTGGACAACAGTGTCTGCTGATCCCCAGTGACAGAAGACTGGGATGGGGCCTAAGAAGCCAAGCTTAATGAATGAGGATTGCTATGTGTAACAGAGCCAGGTGACCACATCTCAGAAAATGGGATACAATGGCATAGACAAAACACTTGAACAATATGGAAGCTAATTGAATTTTGCTTTGATGAGTCAGAAGGCATTTGAGGTCTTGTAGAGTCTGAATTTATTATGATGAACATTTTATGAGGACAGATGATTTCAGAAAAAGTTTCATTGAGTTTTAATTCAGAAAATACTTTCTGGACAGCAGGCACTTCAGCTAGCCAACTAATGCCAAAGGCATAAAGAAACGGGAGTAGACTATAATCTCTCACTTCAAAAAACTCACAGTTTAACCAAGTAAGGCATTTGTGCAGATATTTATTGCCAAGACACTTTGTTGTATGGAAAAGGTCAGGTTTATTTATGCTTAGAGGAATGTCGGAATTTTTCACGGTTGAAGCTGGCTCTTCAAGTTAAGGTCATATTCCTGTAGGTGAAGAAGAGAGAGAGGGCATTCCAGATGAGAGGTGCAGTATGAGCAAAGGCACAGAGAAAGGGCAAGATATATTAAGAGGATACTGACCCATCAGCTAGAGCTTTGTTTCCAAGAATAAGATATGAAAGACAAAAGGAAATGAAACTAAAACAGTTTGAGCCAAGTTAAGGATTGGCAGACATGGACATTTAATGAGTATATGCTGAGTACCTTACTACACACTGTGCTCAGTACCTCAGCAGGCTGGGCTAAGGATTTGGACAGGGCAAGACTGAGTTATAGAAAGATTCTGAGCTGGTTAATGACTTGATTAGAGCTATGCTTTAGAAAAATATCTCTGAAAGCTGCAGATAGATGAAAAGAAGAAACTTAGAAACAGAAAAACCTGGTAACAGACCATTTCAGTTATCTAAGGAAACAATGGTTAAGTAATCAGTCACATACTTAATGTTTGTAACCATTCTGTGCTGGTTTCCCTCTGGATATCCCTCTACAATCGTATCTAAAATCCTTCCTGCCCTGCTTTGTGCCCTCAAAAGCTGACCTCTAAGGACTACATCACCCAAGCTTTCTTGCTATTTTCTAGTTGTTTACACTCTGTGAGCAACACTGGCTAATGGTTATAGAATAAGAGAAGAGGGAAGTCAGTGTATAAATCCACCATTTTTCCCTGTCATGCTGTAGCTCTACAGTGACTGCATTCTTCTAACAACAGGTGCAAGTTCCATTAAGCAGGCCTTCTTCCACAATTAACAACTTTCTCTGCATTCTGGTAGCACCAATTCTTCCACTTGCTCCTCCAGGCCTAAGAATGGTAAACTGGATGCTTCACCACCACTTTTCATTCCATAATAATTCCCTTAAATCTACCCTCACCTTCATTAAGTTCCTTGCATAATTTTGAATGTGCCTTCTGCTTCTTGCAAGAAGCAGATGTTTATCTGACTGATAAACATTTATTATCTTTTGGATTTGTAATCTAATCATTAACAATCCCTCAGATATACATAGCATATTAGTGTTTACAAAACACTCTCACGTTCCTTATCTCAATTGATTGTACATAGGAACCAGGATGATTCATCAAAATGTGAATAAAATGGTATTACTTCTCTGCTCAAAAATCCCCCAGCAAACTTATCACGCTTAATCTAAATCTTTATTTATTTATTTATTGTGGTACTCGGGCTTGAACTCAGGCTTTCAACTTGAGCCACTCCACCAGCCCTATTTTTGTGAAGGGTTTTTCGGGATAGGGTCTCATGGAACTATTTGCCCAGGTTGGCTTTGAACCATGATCCTCTTGATCTCTGCCTCTTAAGAAGCTAGGATTACAAACATGAACCACTGATGCCCAGCCCTTTTCTTTTTTTTTTTAAATTCAGTCCTGTTTGAAACTAGCCCACATGCTATATGCCAAGCTGCAATGCTGTGAGGCCAGCATCAGTATCACTTTCCCTCCTTTTATAGACTAAATCTTAAATCATTATCAGAGCCTAGAGGAGCCCAAATGATCTGGCTCCCAATACTCTCCGACTATAATTTCTACTACTCTTTGTACTATAGCCAATTAAATTCCACAGGTCAAAGACCACCAGCAACACATTTGTTGACAAAGAAATTTCAAACACTTTATGAAGCCAGTATTACACTTATCCCAAAACGAGGCAAAGACACCTCCAAAAAGGAGAACTATAGGCAAATCTCCTTAATTAACATTGATGCAAAAATCCTCAACAAAATAATGGCAAACCGAATTCAGCAACACATCAAAAAGATTATTCACCACGACCAAGTAGGCTTCATCCCAGGGATGAAGGGGTGGTTCAACATATGAAAATCAATTAACGTAATAAACCACATTAACAGAAGCAAAGACAAAAACCACTTGATCATCTCAATAGATGCAGAAAAAGCCTTTGATAAGATCCAACATCATTTCATGATAAAAGCTCTAAGAAAACTAGGAATAGAAGGAAAGTTCCTCAACATTATAAAAGCTATATATGACAAACCTACAGCCAGCATTATACTTAATGCAGAAAAGCTGAAACCATTCCCTCTAAAATCAGGAACCAGACAAGGATGCCCACTATCTCCACTCCTATTCAACATAGTACTGGAATTCCTAGCCAGAGCAATTAGGCAAGAAGAAGGAATAAAAGGAATACAAATAGGTAAAGAAACTGTCAAAATATCCCTATTTGCAGACGACATGATCCTATACCTTAAAGACCCAAAAAACTCTACTCAGAAGCTTCTAGATATCATCAATAGCTATAGCAAGGTAGCAGGATATAAAATCAACATAGAAAAATCATTAGCATTTCTATACACTAACAATGAGCAAACAGAAAAAGAATGTATGAAAACAATTCCATTTACAATAGCCTCAAAAAAAATCAAATACCTAGGTGTAAACCTAACAAAAGAGGTGAAAGACCTCTACAAGGAAAACTATACACTTCTGAAGAAAGAGATCGAGAAAGACGATAGAAAGTGGAGAGATCTCCCATGCTCATGGATTGGTAGAATCAACATAGTAAAAATGTCGATACTCCCAAAAGTAATCTACATGTTTAATGCAATTCCCATCAAAATTCCAATGACATTCATTAAAGAGATTGAAAAATCTACTGTGAAATTTATATGGAAACACAAGAGGCCACGAATAGCCAAGGCAATACTCAGTCAAAAGGACAATGCAGGAGGTACCACAATACCTGACTTCAAACTATGTTACAAAGCAATAACAATAAAAACAGCATGGTACTGGCACAAAAACAGACATGAAGACCAGTGGAACAGAATAGAAGATCCAGATATGAAGCCACACAACTATAAGCAACTTATCTTTGACAAAGGAGCTAAAAATATACGATGGAGAAATAGCAGCCTCTTCAACAAAAACTGCTGGGAAAACTGGTTAGCAGTCTGCAAAAAACTGAAACTAGATCCATGTATATCACCCTATACCAAGATTAACTCTAAATGGACCAAGGATCTTAATATCAGACCCCAAACTCTAAAGTTGATACAGGAAAGAGTAGGAAATACTCTGGAGTTAGTAGGTATAGGTAAGAACTTTCTCAATGAAACCCCAGCAGCACAGCAACTAAGAGATAGCATAGATAAATGGGACCTCATAAAGCTAAAAAGCTTCTGTTCATCAAAAGAAATGGTCTCTAAACTGAAGAGAACACCCACAGAGTGGAAGAAAATATTTGCCAACTATACATCAGACAAAGGACTGATAACCAGAATATATAGGGAACTTAAAAAACTAAATTCTCCCAAAACTAATGAACCAATAAAGAAATGGGCAAGTGAACTAAACAGAACTTTCTCAAAAGAAGAAATTCAAATGGCCAGAAAACACATGAAAAAATGCTCACCATCTCTAGCAATAAAGGAAATGCAAATTAAAACCACACTAAGATTCCACCTCATCCCTGTTAGAATAGCCATCATCAGCAACACCACCAACAACAGGTGTTGGCGAGGATGCGGAGAAAAAGGAATCCTCTTACACTGTTGGTGGGAATGTAGACTAGTACGACCACTCTGGAAAAAAATTTGGAGGCTACTTAAAAAGCTGGACATCGATCTACCATTTGATCCAGCAATACCACTCTTGGGGATATAGCCAAAAGACTGTTACTCCAGAGGCACCTGCACATCCATGTTTATTGCGGCACTATTCACAATAGCCAAGTTATGGAAACAGCCAAGATGCCCCAGCACTGACGAATGGATTAAGAAAATGTGGTATCTATATACAATGGAATTCTATGCAGCCATGAAGAAGAACGAAATGTTATCATCCGCTGGTAAATGGATGGAATTGGAGAACATCATTCTGAGTGAGGTTAGCCTGGCCCAAAAGACCAAAAATCATATGTTCTCCCTCATATGTGGACATTAGATCATGGGCAAACACAACAAGGGGATTGGACTATGAGTACATGATAAAAGTGAGAGCACACAAGGGAGGGGTGAGGATAGGTAAGACACCTAAAAAATTAGCTAGCATTTGTTGCCCTCAACGCAGAGAAACTAAAGCAGATACCTTAAAAGCAACTGAGGCCAATAGGAAAAGGGGACCAGGTACTAGAGAAAAGGTTAGTTCAAGAAGAATTAACCTAGAAGCTAACACCCACGCACAGGAAATCAGTGTGAGTCAATGCCCTGTATAGCTATCCTTATCTCAACCAGCAAAAACCCTTGTTCCTTCCTATTATTGCTTATACTCTCTCTACAACAAAATTAGAAATAAGGGCAAAATAGTTTCTGCTGGGTATTGAGGGGGTTGGGGGGAGAGGGAGGGGGCGGAGTGGGTGGTAAGGGAGGGGGTGGGGGCAGGGGGGAGAAATGAACCAAGCCTTGTATACACATATGAATAATAAAAGAAAAAGGAAAAAAATAATAAAAAAAAGAAATTTCAATTTTCATAACTTATTGCACAACAGAGGAAACTTGGGACACAGGATATTGAGAGTTGGAGTTAGTCATAGGATAATCTTGGCAAGATTAGTCAGTATTTACAAACTCAGTGGTTTGCTAAAACAGTCATTGACCTTACTTTCAGAACATTTGAGTATGCAGATCTAGAGGCAGTTTGTCTGTAGTCTTATTTAGAACATGTGGGGAAGAATGAGCTGGTGTTAAAACAGTTTGAGCTTAAGTAGTGAGTAATCATAGTTTGATTTGGTACAGATTATCTGTTTTGTGAGTCACCATGCAGTTTTTGCAAGATGGGGTTGCTGTACTAATTCAGAAGTTTCATTGGCCTCCTTTGCTCTTCTGATAATAGCCTAAGTATATTCCTGCCTTTGTACTTTTTTTTATTTTGTCTAGAGTGCTCTTGCTCTGCATCTGCCCATGTTTGTCTCCTTCTGATTGATCAGTTCTCTGTTCAAATGTTACCTTCCCTATCCATTCTATCTGAAAGACCAACTGCCACCTGCCATTTTCTATTCCTTTATTCTTTTATTTTAATTCATAGCATGTATCATAATGCAACATTATATATACATACACATATAATATGCTATAATGTACATTTTTATATGATATGTATCATATAGTGTACATGATATATAATATATATTATATAGAAAAGAAATTTGAGGTTCAGTATGGGAAAATCACTCACTCCTTTTTCTGTAACTTACAGTCAAACCAAGAATCAAATCCAAGTCCAATTTCAGAGTCCAGCAACCTTGTCATTATACTATATGATTCTGGTGGCTTGTGAGTGTAAAGTTGGCAAGACTATTCAATGAGACATGTAACATTTTATTTATTTTATGTGAGCCTTATTTTGAACAAGCATTGATCTAAGAGTTTTACAAAAATTAGCTCATTTAATTCATCTAATCCTCACAAATGTCCTATAAAAAAGCATGTTTTCATCTTCATTTTACAGATGAGAAAACTGAAGAATAGAGAGGTTAAGTAACTTGCCTAAGATCACACAGCTGTTAAGTGGCAGAGATGAGATATCATCTCAGGCAATCTAACTCAGAGTCTATAATCTTGACTCCTTCACTATTGATGGAAGAAGATGAGCCCCTCAGTAAGAAAACATGGGAGTATAGCCTCTCCACAGATCAATCTTAGAGACCTTGATTCTCTGACAGTGACTCATAGGTGTAAGTGACTTAAGCAAGTCCCTTCCCCTCTCTGAGCCTTGCTTTATTTAGTGGAAAAAATAAAATTAAAACTAAAAATTAAAATAAAATGTCCTCCCTTCCTCCCTCCCATTAGATAGACAGTAGAAGAATGAAATCAATATCAGACCTAAAGGCGTTTTGTGACTTGTCAAGTAGTGTACAAATATGAGGGTTCAAAACGTTTTCTCACTGTCCAGCTTACCAAGGAAGAGAAAAGGAATCTCTTCTGTTGGTCCTGGACCACAGCCTCAACTACTGAGAGTAGAAGGAATGTCCAGGAGATGAAGAGAACCTTGGTGTTGTCTGCTTTTTAAACCAAGAATACCTTTACCTACACTGTTATTTTGACTTCATGTGGCTGCTTACTTTTCACCCTACCATCAAAGCTATTTTAGGTACCTTACTAGGGCAAAACAGAAAGAAAAATGGATGTGTTTATACCAATAAGCACCACCATCTTCCTGAGCGTTCTGTTGGACAGAGTTGAGAGGAGGAGCTGGAGCAGCAGAGCCTAACCATGGGATATTAACCACGAAGCGTGGATCTGAACTCCAGTGGAGATAACTAAATATAGACATGTGAGATAAAAAGACAGTTGAACAGGAGGAGAAATTGGACAGATGCAGGAGAAGTGAAAAGATGGGAGAAAAAAAAGAACAAGAGGACCATGTGATCTTGATTTCATCCTTCCTCTACAGTTCCTCCCTCATTTCAGATGTCTTTGGCTGGTCAGTTGTTTGACACTCTTTTAATAGTTCCACTGTGGGCCATTTTCAAGCCAGCCTAGTCCAAAGCAAACTATTGCAATTCTATTCATTGAAATTTGCCACTCTAACTCACTGGTAAAATTCATCTGAGAAATTTACTTGTGCTGAGAGAACCTAGCATAGAGCCAAAAACAAAGTAAGTGCACAATAAATATTTGTTGAGTTAATGAACAGAGGCAGAATCTGAAAGACCCTTAAAGAAATGAGAATACTGAGCCCAAGAGAGGGAAAAATACTTAGTAATGTCATACAGCACATCCCTTACAGAGCAGGGAATAAAATCCAGGGCTCTTGACTCTCAGGAAAAGTGAAAGATCTATGTTTGTGTCAAATTTCCGCTTATATTCCAATGTGACTTCCCATCTTCTGGAATATGAATTTCAAAGAGGATTTGCATGGAGTAGTGACTGAGTGGCACAGGCAAAGTGTATCTCAGAAAAATGGTAAATTGGGGAAATATGTCTTCTACCTCTCCATATTACTTTTCTGTGGAACAGGAATCAAACTCAGCCTCTAACTTATCCTGTACCTTCTCTAGCACTCAGTTTCCCCTTCTGTACAGTGAGGAGCATCCACTGGACAATCTGTAAGTCTCCTTCCAAACCAAACATTCTAACATTTTTAAGGATCACATCATAAATGGCTTTCAGTGAACTTGAAGAAGCAATCATGGAGCAATTATCTTTGAGAAACTGTAGAGAATGGGAAAGATGTCAAAAGATTGAAGCTCAGCAAACATTGTTTCTCTTTTCCACAGTGGAGAAATGATAACATCAGAAACTAAAGCCCACCGAGATTGATGTCAGTTGCCTGGAAAACACCAAAACAGATTATTAAACAGATGGCTTCTGAGTACTTGGAAAATCAATGATCACCAGAGATTCAAATGGCTTCACTAAGAACAAGCCATGCCAAAACAATCTTCTTTATTTACAGGGTTCCTACAGTGGTAAATGAGAGAAATGATGAGCATTTTAGGGCTTCAGGATTTTGTGAGAGCATTTGACAGAACTTGTTGTGGCAGGCCTGTGAGTAAATTCAAATGTCAAGTGGACTACATAATGGTGCAGCTTGGTGGAGCCATATTCTTCCCAAGAATACCAAAAGGTGTGAAATGATAACTTGCCAAGTGACACTCAGTTTTCACTCTGCCAAATCAATTCTCAAGACACTGAAGGTGACTGTGCCAAGATGGTGACTAGGGTACAGAAGCAGAAAGTTTAACCTCTGCGACTCCAAAACCTTCCTGAGACATTGGAGCCACTCTTGGGTAATTCTGACAGCTTCTAGCCAAAATAGTAACTGCTGTCAAATTAGGTGCAGAAAAATCAGCATTTAATTGCACCTAACAGCTGCAACCCACTTCACAGCCAGCAAGGTGGGTCCAGCCCTGGGGAAACCCTCTTTCCCCAGAGCAACTTTTTTTCTTTTCTTTTTTCTTTCCTTCTCTTCTCTGTCCTCCATCAAGTGGAAATAAAGCACCAACCAGAATCAAACTTTCATTGTCCTGAACCCCTAGCATGTGGAAAGCCTCCCCAAGCCACATGACACTGAGAAAATTTGGAGCCATTTCTCACCACTGCCACCATGGCCACGGCCATGGCCACTGCTCCTGCCACCTCTGGCTCCAAACTTGCCTGTGAACCATTTGACAGAACAAAGAGGTGAGTGGTGAGCACCACACACCATGCACCATGCACAACTCCCCCAGTCACCCCCAGGAACACCAATCAGCACAGCCCCTGGGCAGACTGATTCCCTCCCAAAAAAAACTGTAATTTAGCACAACAGCAAATAGGGAGGGTGAAACACTGAAAGTGTACCAGAGAAAGGGGGAGGGGCAAGGAGCTAATCTCAGCATGAACTACCAGTAAAAAACACTGGAAAGGCAGTGAAGACAGGGGAGAGAGGGGACGATAAGCCACTCACTGAAGTAGGACAGGGAGTGGATCACAGAGCTCATTTCCTGAGCCAGAGAGCAGCACCCACAATTGAACTGCCCCACCTCACTGAGGGAGAAGCTGACCAAACAGCTGCAGCTGAAGGGTAACACAGATATCAGCTGGGAAAATCAATAGCTCTGACTACCCTGCATGATCTGGCAAACCAACCTCACTCCACAATTTCAATTAAACTGGTTGACAGAAGGGCAAAATACTACTCACAAGCCAATCACCTGTGAGATCACATTAGAGCTTCTGCTTATATGCCAATACCAGGACTAGAGGTCAGAGGAGTAACTCCAGAACTTAAATTAAGACTGAAATTCTACTGTTCCTGAATCTGGTGTTTCTTGTTTATTTGGTTGGTTGGTTTTTCCTGTTGTTTTTTGTTTGTTTTGTTGTTGTAGGTTTTCCATTTTTATTTCTATTCCTATGTTTTTTTCTTTCTATACTATCAACTTTACCATGATCTTCTCATCCCTACTCTCACCCCCTTTATTCCTCCTCCTTCTCCTGTGCTAAAATTCATTGCTTTCCTTCCCAACAACTTGTTCTGCCCCTTTATCACCCACTCTCTCCCCCTGACCTCACTTCCCTTCCCATTCTCCCCCAACATATCACTAGACTACCACTCTCTCCTACACACTCATCACCTGCTGACCAACCTACTATACCAAGTTTACACAACCCCAACCCCCTGCAATCCCTGACATAAACACCCTCTACTATAACAACAGAAATGCACCCAAATACACACAAGGTCCATAAAAACCAGCAGCCCCTGCACTGCTTTCCCCACTCACCCACCCCACTTCCCACCTCCCTTTTAGTGCCACCCTACCAAATTCTCCAAACTTCTATAGCTAGCTTAACAAACGCTAACCTCCCTAACTCCCACTGCTTATAGATATTACCACCAAGGGGTCTTCTATATAATATATTAACTTCTGGTCTGGTATTGAACTTGTGAATTAGTTATTGTTAAATTACACCCAGACCAGGGACAGAAATAGCACACAAAACAAAAATTAAATCAATGGAAAGAAAACAGGTGATTGAAACCACCAACTAATCTACAAGAACATAGTTGCACAGTACCAAGTGGAGCAATGGGAAGAAAAAGAAGCAGTGGAAAACACTCTCCACAAAAAAATAATTTAATATAGGATTCAGAGCGAAATGAAGAAAACTGACTCCCAGTTCCTGACCCAACAAAACAAAGATAAATGACAGTAAGGAATCCAGTGATGCCCACTAAACACCCTCAAAGAAGAAATTTTGCAAGTAATCACTGAGAAATTCATGGAGAACACAGAAGATGCATTTAACAAAAATGTACAAAATGCACTCAAGAAATTTCAAGACACCAAAATAAAGAATATGAGAAGACACAGAAACAAATAAAGGAACTTAGAGGAGCCTTAAATAAACACCAAAGTGAAACAGAGAACACTATAAATAAAGAGATAAATGAATTAAAGGTGAAAATAGAAAATATTAAAGAGGAAGTGACCCATGATATGGAAAACCTCAGGAAAAAAAATCAAACAGAAACACAAAACACAGTGGAAGGCCACTACATCAGACCAGAACAAGTGGAAGACAGTATTTCAGAACTTGAAGATAAAATAGAAATTAAAGAAAAAACTAAAGAACAGTCAGTCAAACAACTCAAAACCTCTGAAAGGAATATGCAAAACTCACCAACTCCATCAAAAGATCAAACCTGAGAATCATGGGCATTGAAGAAGGAGAAGAGGTCCAAGCAAAAGGGATTCATAATATATTCAGTAAAATACCCACTCAGGTATAGGAAGCCTCAAGGACACCAAACATACTTGAACAAAGTAGAACATCCCCACAACATATTATCATTAAAACAACAAGCACAGAGATAGAGAAAGAATATTGAAGGATGTAAGAGAGAACAAACAAATAACATATAAAGGTAAACCCATCAGAATCACAGCAGATTTCTCAATGTAAAACTTAAAATCATGGAGTGAGGTATTCCAGGCACTGAATGAAAATAACTTCAACCCAAAGTTACTCTACCCAACAAAACTATCATTCAAAACAGATGGAGCAATAAAAATCTTCCATGATAAGCAGAAACTAAAACAATATATGACCCACTAAGCCAGCACTACAAACAATTCTCCAAGGAATTCTGCACACAGAAAATGAAAACAAACAAAACCAAGAGCAGACAGGTGTTATCAAACCACAGTAGAAGAAAAGATAAGGAATCAGAGAGTAGCATTAATTCAGCTGCACACAATCAAACCCTTAAATAACAAAATGGCAGGAATCACCACACACCTATCAGTATTAATACTGAATGTCAGTGGATTCAACTCCTCCATCAAAAGACACCATTTGGCAAACTGAATTAAAAAGGAAGATCCAACAATCTGTTGTATATAGGATACTCATCTCATTGACAGAAACAATCACTGCCTTAGGGTGAAAGGTTGGAAGATTTACCAAGCCAATGATCCCCCAAAACAGGCAGGAGTTGCAATACTTATATCAGACAAAGTAGTCTTCAAACTTACATTGATCAAATTAGATAAAAAAGGACACTCCATACTAATGAAAGGTGAAATACACCAAAGGGAAACAATAATTATAAACCTATATGCACCCAATGTCAGTGCACCCAATTTCATCAAACATACTCTAAAGAACTTAAAAGCACATATAGACTCCAACACAGTGGTAGTTGGAGACTTTAATACTCCCCTATCACCAACAGATAGGTCATCCTAACAAAAAATCAATAAAGAAATTCTAGAACTAAACTACACAATCAATCAAATGGACCTAGCTGACATCTACAGAATATTTCATCTAACATTCGCACAATATACATTCTTCTCAGTAGCCCATGGAACTTTTTTCCAAACTAGATCATATCTTAGGACAAAAAGCAAGCCTCAGCAAATATAAGAAAATAGAAATAACCCCCTTCATTCTACCTGAACACAATGCTTTAAAACTAGAACCCAACAACAAAAACAACAGTAGAAAACATGTAAACAACTGGAAGCTGAACAACACTGTTCAATTATCATTAGGTCATTGATGAAGTAAAATAGGAAATTAAAAGTTTCCTGGAAGTTAATGAAAATGAAAGCACAACCTACCAGAACATATGGGATGCAGCAAAGGCAGTCCTAAGAGGAAAGTTTATAGCCCTGAGTGCATATATTAAAAGGAGAGAAAGATCTCAAATAAATGACCTAATGCTACATCTCAAACTCCTAGAAAAACAAGAACAAGCAAAATGCAAAATAAGCAGAAGGAGAGAAACAATAAAATAAGGGCCGAAATTAATGAACTAGAGACCAAAAAAAAAAAACACAAAGAATCAACAAAGCAAAAAGCTGGTTCTTTGAAAAAATAAACAAGATTGACAGACTCCTGGCAAATCTGACTAAAATGAGGAGAGTAAAATCCAAATCAGTAATATCAGAAACTCAAAAGGGGAGATAATAATAAACACCAAGGAAATCCAGAGAATCATCAGAGACTACTTTGAGCACCTATATTCCAATAAATTTGAAAATCCTGAAGAAATGGACAAATTTCTAGATACTTATGACAATCCAAAACTGAACCAAGAGGATATTAACCACCTAAACATATCTATAACACAAAATGAAATTGAAGCAGCAATAAAAAATATCCCAAAAAAGAAAAGTCCAGGACCTGATGGAGTCTCTGCTGAATTCTATCAGACCTTTACAGAAGAGCTAATACCAACTCTCCTTAAGTTTTTCCATGAAATAGAAAGGGAAGGAACACTGCTTAACTCATTCTATGAAGCCAGAATTACATTCATCCCAAAACCAAAGACACATCCAAAAAGGAAAACTATAGACAAATCTCCTTAGTGAACATCAATGCAAAAATTTTCAATAAAATAATGGCAAACCAAATCTGACAACATATCAGAAAGATCATTCATCATGACCAAGTCAGCTTCATCCCAGAAATGCAGGGGTGGTTCAACATGTGCAAATCTGTAAATGTAATATGGTACATTAATAGCAGCAAAGACAAAAACCACTTGATCATCTCAATAGATGCAGAAAAAGCCTTTGATAAGATCAACATCACTTCATGATAAAAGCTCTAAGAAAACTGAGAATAGAAGGAATGTATCTCAACATTATAAAGGCTTTATATAGCTAACATCAAACTTAATAGAGAAAAACTGAAACCATTTGCCCTAAAATCAGGAACAAAACAAGGGTGCCCACAGGAATTCCACATAGTTCTGGAATTCCTAGCCAGAGCAATAAGGCAAGAACGAAATAAAAGGAATACAAATAGGTAAAGAAACTGTCAAATTACCCCTATTTGCAAATGACATGATCTTATACCTCAAAGACCCAAAAAACTCTATCCCAAAACTCTTAGACAATATAAACAGCTCCAGCAAATGTGGCAGGATACAAAATCAACTTACAAAAATCAATAGCTTTTCTGTACCCCAACAATGCACAAATTGAGAAAAAATATATGAAAACAGTTCTATTTACAATAGCCTCAAAAACATCAAATACCTAGAAGTAAACTTAACAAATGATGTGAATGACCTCTACAAAAAGAACTATCTAACTCTGAAGAAAGAGATTGAGAGATTGAGGAAGACTACAGAAGGTGGAAAGATCTCCCGTACTCATGGATTGGTAGAATCAACATAGTAAAAATGGCTGTACTACCAAAAGCAATCTACATGTTTAATGCAATTCCCATCAAAATCCCAATGGCATTCATCGTAGAGATTGAAAAATCTACCCTAAAGTTCATTTGGAAACACAAGAGACTGAGAATGTATTACGAAAATGTGGTATTTATACACAATGGAATTTTACTCAGCCACAAAGAGGAATGAAATTTTGTCATTTGCAAGTAAATGGATGGAACTGTAGAACATCATCTTAAGCGAAGTTAGCCAGGATCAGAAGGCCAAAAATTATATGTTCTCCCTCATATGCGGACTTTACACCTAAAACAAATGCAGTAATATCACTGGACATGGGTCACACACTAAGGGGAGAACACATACAGGAAGAATAGGGAAAGGTAGGAAACCCAAAACTTGAATGCGTTTAATGTGCCCACTATAGAGGAGCAAATAAAGTAATCTTAAACTGACAGAGGCCACTATGGGTAGGTGACCAGGAAATAATGAAGAGGTCTGTTAGAGATGAACCAATTTGTGTTGTAACACACATATGAATGGAAGCAATGCTAGGAATCTCTCTATATAGCTATCTTTATCTCAAATAGTAAAAACACGATGTCTTACTTATTTCTTCTCTTCAAAAAAATTGGAGAAGAGGGCAGAACAGGTTCTGCCTGGAAGCAAAGTAGGTTGGCGGGGGGAGGAAGCAGGTGGCGGGCAGGAGGGGAGAGATGACCCAAACAGTGTATGCACATATGAATAAATGAATAAACAATAAAAAAAGACACTGAAAGTTTGCTGATCAAGTATGCATCTGACACAAAGCTGGAAGGGAGAACTAATTTAAGGTAAGACAAAATTGGGTTCCGAAGAGATCTTGACTGAAACAATGGACCAATTTTTTGCAAGATGAAATTTAATATGAATAAATGTCAAATCATGTACTTTAATTTAAAAAAATCAGCCACAAAATTCAGGATAGGCCAGATGTAGCTTATGGTCAAGATACTCATATGAAAAAGACCTTGGGAGTTTATCAGCTGGAGCTTACTATGAGGCAAGACTGATACACTTGCCAAAAAGACTACTGTCATCTTAGGTTAAGTTCACAGAAAAGATTGCTATCATCATTGATGGTAATAGATCCTATCTATTTTTACCTCTCAGACCATACCTGGAATTTGGGCTTAGTTCTTGGACACAGATAAACAAGAGCTTGTTAATAGGAGCATAAATTAGAGTGGCGAGGATATGCCAAACTTTATTCTGGAGAACATTAAATTAGACTTGGTGGAGTGGAGAGAGAAGAAATATGGACATTTTCTTAAAGTGTCAGATGAACCATTTATGAGAAGTGCTTCAAAATAGTTTCTAAAGCCTTATGCAACTAGGATTACAATCTTGATTGTATCCTACTCCCTGAAACTACTATACATTTTTTCCTTTAAGATTTTGTTCACCTGTTGTTCTGTTTGCCTTTGCCTTAGTACTTCCTCCTTCACTTCTACAATATTTCAGCATCTAAAGATCCTTAGAGGAAATTTACTCCAACATTTTCATTGCTCAGATATACACTGGTGCTCTAGAAAGTCTCCTGACTCCCAAACCAGTGTTGTTTTAGTTCTATTATTTTATATCATGAATTAAAAATTTTATCCAAGGGACCACAGAAAAGAAACACAAGTAACTCAAAAACACAAAAGAAATGCCCAATCTCTCACAGTAAGATTTATATTCAAAATTGTGTTTTTTCACATATCTTATTTGAAAGTACTAAAATGAATGAGTATTTTTGTATGTACTGAAGTAGAACAGTCTCCAAGCTACATTCCATGGGAAGAAAAAATGATATAAAATTCTATCCTTTATATTAAGAGAAAGGGTGAGTAATAAACAGATATAAGTATGTGTGGTTGTATATTTATTTTGTTTTTTGAAAAATACTTCAGAAAATAGACATATTAGTTATTAGTATACAGTTGGGGAGTAGAAGTAAAAGGGAGAATTTTCACTATTTACTTTATTATACCTTTAGAATTTTGAACCATGTGAATATATCACCTGTAATTTAACTTTAAAAAATGAAATACAATGCATTTCTGAAATTCTACCTCCTACTTGAAGCTTGTCCTAATTCCTATGGAGTTGCTGTTTTTCTATATATATTTTTGGAGCTTCCAAGCATTTTCTACCTGTCCTTGAAGAGAATGACATTTTTAAACATCTTGGTCCTCACTCTATTCTTGTTCTCCCTGCCAGCACCAGAAGCACCTAAAAAAATCTGCGTTTTATGTATAATAAGTGCACAGAAAATAATGATTCAACTGCTTTGGTTTCAAGTACAGAGGCATCATAAGCTGATGCGCCCTGCTTCTTTTCCACAGAAGAAGAAATGCAGTGGTTGCTGGACCTGCGGGGCTGAGAGAAATGCAAAGGCTACTCTTGCAGCAGTATGTGTTTTAATCATGGGCATCATGCAAGGCATTTGACAGAAAGTTAATAACTAATGCAATGTGAACAAGAATGAGAATGTGTGTGTGCATGCATGTGTGTACGTGTACACACACACACACGAATGTTTAATTTATCAGGTAGATACTGGGAGGTTTTGATAAAAATAATTGCTTTAATGTTAATACAATGGATTACTATAGCCAGGAAAATGGATATATTTAATAGCATGCTTAACTTAGCCATGAAAATTAGTATGAACCATTAAGGAAAAAGACATTTCCCTTCCCTTTCACTCAGTGTTGGTGGGGAACTCTGGGAGTTTGCTAAGGAAAGACCCTGGAGAACTTCCAGGCTGTAAAGTGAGAAAAGAGATTGATGGACAGAAAAAGAGAAGGTAGGTGGAGTTGGTGAAAATTAGAAGGGGCTTCAGAAGGTGAGAGCAACTAAAGATGACATTTGTGAGTCATTGTGCTCCCTCTACCTGCTAATCTTGGACTGAGCTGCAAAGCTGAGATAATTATATGATTCAGAACTATTCCTTCGAGTATGAAGCTTCAAAGTTACAAATCTTGTCATAAAGCTGAGAGATAGAGTGACCCCATACATCAACATGAAACAAACTTTACTTTTTCTCAATCATTGATTAGTCCCTACAGTAGGAAACACCCAGTGAAATAGCCAGGAGCCAGCTCTGTGGTTACAGATGCCAGTGGAACTTTGAATGGTGGGCTTGATAAACAGGGCTGGTAGCAACAATGTCCCCAGAAGAAATGCATTGCATACCTCCAGGTCTTTGCTTATGCCAGTTCCCCATCTCCAGGAATGGAGGTTCTTCCTTTATCCTAGCCTACCTAAATTTTCACTATCTTTTAAGGTTTAACTGAAATCTCTCTCATTCTAGGAAGCTTTTTCTATCTACCCCATGATCTCTTCCATCTCTGGCCACTTTGGCTTTATTATTTGCATTAAACACTTGATTCATCTTTCCAGGGGTCACTTACCAATGTCTTACCTTTGTAGACATGTTATATTCCCAGGAAAAAACGATGAAGCCACTTCTTGGTAGGTATATGGGTTATTCTATGAGGCAAATAAAAAGGTAGGGCCAGCTTCTTCATATCCTGGGCATGGGATGTAGCAGAATAAATTTCAAAATGACTATAATAGAAGTTAAAAAAAACATCCTGGAAAAGTTATAAAGTGCCCTGGAGCATCCAAGAATAATATTCTGTCAGTAGGTCCAAACACCACAAAGTACCACCTTAAACAGTACTCAGTTCTGTTCATTGGAGTTACTACGATTACCATAATGGAAGTCATGTAACAGATGGAGGTGAGGCTCAGAACCAATAAATTAATTAATTAAACAAATATTTATTAAGCTCTTACTGTGTTCCATACACTGTTATCAGCAGTGACCATAGAAAAGACACTTGGTCCCTACTCTAACAGAGTTTACATTCTAATGGAGAGAAACAGATAATAAAGAAAACAAATATACAAGGAAGATCATACCAAAAGTGATACAATCAAGCCAAGCACTGGTGGTGGCTCATGCCTGTAATCCTAGCTACCCAGGAGGCAGAGATCAAGATGATCACAGTTCGAAGCCAGCCATGGCAAATAGTTCACCAGACACTATCTTTAAAAATACCCCAAAATACCCAACCCATAAAAGGGCTGGCAGAGTGGCTCAAGTGTTAGAGCACCTGCCTAGCAAACATAAGGTCAAACCCCAGTACTGCCGAAAACAAAAAGTGGCAATGAACAATATAAAATTGATAATGACTGATTGGTCCAGGAGTTACTTTGGATAGTGTTATGCTGCAAAATTCATATGTGGAAGCCCTAAGCCCCATTCTGATGGTATTTGGAAATGGGGCATTTGGGAGGTAATGAGGATTAGACAAAGTCAGGAGGGAGAAACCTTGGCCTGAGGAATTAGTTTCCTTTAAAAAGAGATACCAGAGAACTTAATTCTGCCATCTATCCACATATGAACAGAGGAAAGATCATGTTAGGTGACCATCTTCAAGGTAGAACACTTTCACTAGAAATCAACTATGCAGTCACCTTGATCTTGGACTTTCCAGCCTGCAGAACTATGAGAGATAAATTTCTGTTTTTTAAGACACCCAATTTGTGGCATTTTTTATTGTAAACCAAGATGACTAATACAGGTAGGAGGGTCAAAGAAGACTACTTCTACATGCAGGTGATATTTAAGCTAAGACCTGAAAGGTTCAAAGAAATAGCCATATGGATATTAGGGTACAGAAAAATCGCAGGCAGAACAAACAGATCATGTAAAGCCCAAGTGCAGTAATAATCTCGGAATGTTACAGGAAGAGAAAGATCAATGAGAATGCAAAGTAAGGAGAAGAGAGGTAGGAAAGATAAAGTAGGAGAGATTGGCATAGATCAGATCATGCACAATCTTGATGGAAAGTCAAGTATTTTTAAGCAAGCAGTTAATATCATCTGATCTAAAATTTAATGACTTTTGTTGCTGCGAAATGGCGGCAAAAACAGGGAAAAAGAACAAAGTAGAAGGTTATTGCATTACTCCAAGTGATAATTACAGCAGTGGTGGAAATTGAGAGATGTGGCTAAATACAGATTTGGTTTAGAAATGGTCAATTTTAAGTAAAATTCTTGGATTAAATGCTCTGATGTCCCTTAGGTTTCTGGTCTAAGCAACTGAATGCATGATACAGATTTCACTGAGATAGTAAGACTGACAGAGGAGAATGTATTTTGGTTCTACTGAGTTTGAGGTGTCTATTAGACTTCTAAACAGAAATATCAAATAGAAAGTTGCATATGCAAATCTTGGAGTTTAGTGAAAAGGTATTTTCTACTCTCTTTACTCCTGCTCATTTCATGACTCATCTCCTAGAGTTTCTCCATAGTAAAGCAAAAGTGAAAACCTACTGTCTAATCATTCATTTTTGATGTCTGGTTTCTGTATGAAGATTGAAATCAAAAGGCAATGGCCTTCGAGGAAAAATTAAGTTACTGGAAGTATTTAAAGTAATACTGCAAACCTAAAGTAGTTAGCAACAGAAAGGGCCTACCATTAGTTGTGGGGTAGATAATAAAAACTGAGTGGACCATGAGAACTCAATTTTATTTTATATTGTGCATATATATTGGGCATGTCTTTACATCAGTTATCGGGACCAAGCTGATAGATGAAAGATGAGATGAGTCTCTGCCGAGGAAAATCAATGGCAGCTCATGTATTGCTGAAACATGGAGATATGGATTAAAGCACAATATATACATATCTGAAATGCCACGGTTAAACCCCCTTGAACTATTAACATACATTTTTGAAAAAATGAAGGACAGGAAGGTAAAACAGTTCTTTTCTGGAGGTAAGTACCAGTGGAAAGGAGGGACTGAGGCATAAGGAAAGGGTGAATGAGGGTGAATATGGTGGGTGTATTTTGTACTCATAGATGAAAACCAAAGAATGAAACCCATTGAACTTGTTCAAAGAAGTGAGGGTGGTGGATGAAGGAGAACAATGGGAGAAGTGAATGTAACTAAGATACATTGTAAGCACATATTGTAACTATCACAATGTATCCCCCATACAACTATTATATGCTAATAACAAAAAAGAGAAAAAATGAAAAAAAGATTGAGTTATGGAGAAGCACAGATGAAAATTTGGGCTGGAGAAAGATCACCTGTAGGTGAACACAAAGAATAAATACCATTCTTCACTTCTTTCTCCTTCTGCAGAAGCTTCCAAGCTGAGTACATGCTTTTTAAGACTTCCTGCAGCTAGAGGTAGTATAGGATATAGTTCTTGCCAATGAGACCTAAGGGAAAGGGTGCCAGGGATTCTAGAAAATCTGGTGAATTTGCTTATTAAAAACACATGTATGAGTGAGTACCTCCTCTTCCCCCTTTCTGCTTTAAATACAGTTATAATAATGGAAGCAGCAGTAATAATTTTGTGCTTGTGAGGAAAATGCCAAGGGTGTCTCATGACTTTAATCCTGAAATCAATGAATTACTGAATGACAAGTAACTACTTCATATCCCTTGATGTATGAGAAAAACTCCTATTTGTTTAAGCTACTGTAGTTGAATTTCTCTTTAGCCAAATGCAGCCCTAACTGAAACTACTAGTTAGTGTGGGGTGGGAATTCATTACAGGTATGCCTGAATATAGGTTTTGTGGTTTTGATGAGTATCCTATACCATCTACCACACTGGCTATAATTTGTAAACAACACACAATATTGTAGACTAAGGTATAAGTGACATGGCACAATTTCTTTGTGGTATGGAAATGTGGAAGCTCAGATAATAGAAAAACCACTGAAGGCTGGTGTAGTCAGGAAGGGCTACTTCCAAGGATGGGGTTGTGCTGTATAGGCAAAAGGATGACAAAAGGGCATTCTGGGTGGAACAAGGTACCAAAGAATAGGCATTACGTTTTAAAAAATGTTTTTCTTTATTTTTTAAGGGCATTACTTTTGGAACAATGTCTGGCTTCTGTCCTCAGGCCAAGATTCCTTCCTAGGTCTCATTCACTTCCCAAAGTCCTTGTCTCTTGGCTACATGAAATCAGGCTTCTGAGTTATACCTCACAACTAAACAGAAGTCTATTCAACACTAAAGGCACATAAGTGGCATGCCTGGTATACTCCCTGTAGCAGACAACTATACAGATGTGAGATCCCCATCTACCTTATTGAAATTCTTCTAGTTGGGATCAAAATCTTGCATGTAGGAATCCCCAAAAAGAAATCAGGGAGAGATGTGGAGACTGCTGCTGTGGCTGCAGATTCTCTATAAAAATCATCAGAGCCACCCTATGGCTAGAATTCCTCAAAGCTCCCAATGTGCCTGCACCCCAATCAAGTCACACAACCTGGCTTCTTTGATCCTCAGTCTTAGCCCCATACAATCATCCTCAAAACTTTATGCCACTCTGGCTCAGTCTCGGGTCTTAGACCCATACTCCAGATATGTGGATCCTACTCAAAGACTTGGCTGGAGAGGTAATCAGAGGGAGTGAGGCAATAGGAAATAACCAAATTTTGACGCCACTTGTCTTTCATTTTTAGAGTTTCATTCCCTTAGGTTGTAGCATCATCACACCAAGCTTTATTTTTTTAATGGAAAATATTTCTGAGTCAGCTCATGCCTTCAGCTGCTAACAGTCATTAATTCTAAACTGTGAATTAGTAATCCACAAGCAGGGATCAGTGCCCTGAAGGAATAAGAATTCTGATGAAGAAAGGAAGGACACATTTGAAACATGAAGCATTGCTCTGATCACCCCATCTAGGGGCACCATTAAAAAAGAAACATGAGAATCTTGAGAGTATGGAAAACATCAGGAAATGTTTAATAGATATTTGTCTTTATTTTAGCCTAAAAGGTAATAATAAGGAAAAAGAGGGCTACTCAGCCTTCAAACCTTCTTCTGGTGTTTAGGGAATCCATCATTATTTGAATCTCAGAAAATAGAAAGCCTTGGCTAATTGGATGTTCTTACCCAGAACTTTAGAAATGGAATGATAGAAAAGAAGCAGGAAACAAACTAAAATTCATCCTACCAGCAATGGCAAAAACAACATCTAGCATTCAGGATATCCTAAAGTAACTCTTCTTTTCATTAATTCTTTGAGCTATCCGATATACCGTAAATAAATTACTTTTCTGATCATATTAACTAGGGAAATTTCTATTATTTGCAACCTAGATTACTGACCAGAAAAAAGGAGATAAAAATCTGATGAATAATGCTTTTTTTGCAGCAACATCATGATGCAGGAAAGGATTAATGCTGAGACCAGAAATAGATTATCCCATTTGAGTGGAACAGGCACCTGGTAAGGAAACTTGATTAATGAATGGGAAGCAATCTAGACTTGTTCAGAATCTTGAAAAGTATGCTCAAAATCTAGGTTTGTGGAAAATTTGAGAGCATCCCATAAAAGAAGTTGTGCTAGGGATGCTTTCAGTTGCAAGATATCTAATATACAATAAAAATTGACATTAAACAGTAGCAATTTACTTTTTTCTTATAAAAACCCACAAGCATGTGGTTGCTGGCTTTGGTTCAGGGGTTTAACAATGTCTCTAAGTCAGCACCTTTACCATGGGTCTTCCTCTTAGGTCACAAGATGGTTGTAGGAGCTCAGAGAAAGTTTCCTTCATCCTATATCTTATATCCAAAGGAATGAGGAATCAAGCTAGAATGGGGATTTCTCCTCGTTCACTGATCTCTTTTAAATAAGAGTGTACATCAGCTGGGCACAAGTGGCTCACATCTGCCATCCTAGCTGCCCAGATTTCTCAACAGGTACAAGTTGGAACCTCCTGCTCCTTATGACTAACTGCTCCTGACTGTATCCCACCCAAACATTGTGTGAATGTGTGTATGTGTGTGTGTGTGTGAGAGAGAGAGAGACAGAGATAGAGAGAGAGAGACAGAGAGAGAGAGCAGGAGAGAGAGAGAGAGAGAGAAAGAGCAGGAGTCCTTAATATCCTTGACTTGCAATTGTTCATTATTTTTAAGTCCCCAGAGTAGCTCAGTCTCAGATAATAGGCCTCCTTTCAACATGGCACACAGCTATAGCTCTTTGAGATGGGAGGAGTGAAAAAAATAGATTTCTTCCCTAATGCTGGCCTGTCATGCTGGAGTCACTGTAGCACCAAATCCCTGCACTGGATTTAAGACTTGCAAGAACTGTCAGTTCTTGCATTCAGTTCTTGGTAGTCCTGAGACCAGGACTACCTTTTGCAGGGCCTGCCTGGCTTACCATGTGGTTGAGTCTTCAGCTCCCTTCACCCCCTCACTGAATAGAGATTGGTGCTGCGGGCTGTTTTCCTACTTCTTTCTGGGTGACATTTCTGTTTCTCCGAGCCTTTTCATCTCTCCTGTTGCCTCTTTTGTGATTCCTGATACTCTTCCTGTCTTTCTCTTTGGAATAAATCTTGTCCTTTGTTTCCCTGACTCTTCTCATTCTCACTCACACAGAGGAAGCTTCTATTATCTTACTATTGAGCCTAGGGTTCATTCCTGATGTAGCGTCTGTAGGTTTATATAGTTACAATGACATACATCCACAGTTATAGTATCTTACAGAATAGTTTTAATAACTTAAAAGTCCTCTGTGTTCTGTCTATTTTTCTACTTCCCTACTAACATCTGGTAACCACTGATCTTTTCACCGACTCCATAGTTTTGCCTTTTTCAGAATAATTGGAGTCATATGTAGCCTTTTCAGATTGGTTTCTTTGACTTAGTAATATTCGTTTCTCCAAGTCTTTTTATGCTTTGATAGCTCATTTCTTTTTTGCATTGAATAATATTGCATTTTCTTTTTTTTTTTTATAGTTAACTGATTTTTATTCTTTTTTTTTTCATTTTTCTTTTATTATTCATATGTGCATACAAGGCTTGGTTCATTTCTCCCCCCTGCCCCCTGCCCTTACCACCCACTCCACCCCCTCCCTCTCCCCCCCTCAATACCCAGCAGAAACTATTTTGCCCTTATCTCTAATTTTGTTGTAGAGAGAGTATAAGCAATAATAGGAAGGAACAAGGGGTTTTGCTGGTTGAGATAAGGATAGCTATACAGGGCATTGACTCACATTGATTTCCTGTGCATGGGTGTTACCTTCTAGGTTAATTCTTTTTGATCTAACCTTTTCTCTAGTTCCTGGTCCCCTTTTCCTATTGGCCTCAGTTGCTTTAAGGTATCTGCTTTAGTTTCTCTGCATTAAGGGCAACAAATGCTAGCTAGTTTTTTAGGTGTCTTACCTATCCTCACCCCTCCCTTGTGTGCTCTCGCTTGACGTGCCACCCATTAACCAACTAAAGAATATCTTGGTTGCATTCAGGTTTTGGAAATTATGAATAAAACTCCTATAAGCCCATGTGCAGTTTTTTGCATGAACATAAATTATCAATTCATTTGGAGAAATACCAAGGAGTGCAGTTTCTGGACCATATGGTACTAGCATGCTTAGTTTTGTTAACAAGTGTCTGTACCGTTTTGCATTCCCACAAGCAATAAATGAGAGTTCCTGCTGTTGCACCTGGTTAGCACCACTTGGTGTTCTTCATATTTTTTTTATTTCTGGTCAAAGGTATGTTATGTGCTATTTGTTATGTTAACTTGAAATTCCTTAATAAATGTGGTGTCCTATGCTTATTTAACATCTGTGTAACTTCTATGATGGAGTGTCTATTCAATTCTTTTTGCCCATTTAAAATTTTTTCTTTTATTGTTGAGTTTTAAGGATTCTTTGCATAATTTGATAAATTCTGCCAGTCTATGGTTTTACTTCTTATTTTTATTTTAGTGAAAGTGAGCACAAAATTTATTAGGAAAGGAATACACTTTCAATAGACTGAAAGTGGGTCTCTAGAGTCTAGGGTCTCTAGGGCAGGAACAATAATATTATAGTAAATTATTATAGTATTATAGTACAATATTATAGTATTGGCATAGACAGTTTTGGGAGTGAAACTGGATCATCTCAGAAAAGACCAACTTCTTTATGGTGCTTTTTTCCTTAACTCTTTGAAGAGGGAGAATACTTATTTATGTAAATAGCAAATGTACACTTGAAATTTATATTAAAGTCATTTTTCTCCATAGCTTGGGAATCACAGCTTTGTTCTCTCATTCCCCATTCATATGAGAAATCTAGGAGTGCCATGAAATGATTTAATGAGAAGTGTTTCGATATTAACCTGGGCAAGTTGCTGACACAACCCATCAGGATTTCTTTATTGGTTTCCTGTTTTCACTTTCATTGATTTCTGCTCAATTTTCATTACTTTCAAATTATTTCCCATTATGCAGTAAGTTGTCCTCTTTGGCTGTTTTCAATTGTCTTTTTTCTGACTAGTTTTTAGAATTTAAGTATGCTGTGACTTGGCTGTTTCTGGGTGGAGGGTCATGATACCAAATTTCCATATTATATTTTTACCCCTGTTGTTCCTATCTACTCTGCCTTCCTCTTCAATTTCTGCCTCTTTCATTATTTCCAGAGTCTATTTATCTTAAAGGAGAGATAAATCTATGACATTGTCCAAACTGGTAGCTTAATTTATATTTTGAAACATCACTTTTCTATGCAGAATATCAATTTAAAGGGCTAGAGAGAGTCTAAAGAAAATAAGCAGGAAGAAACTATGGTAGTCCAAGTAACAAATGGCTGTGTTTTAAACTGGGGTGGTGACAATGAAGATGGAAACAAATAAATATATTAAACATATTTTGAAGAGAAAGCAAATAAGACTCACTGATGTTGACTTGAGCAACTGAATGCATGGCAGTGACACTTAACTGAAAAAAGTATTTCCTTACATCCACACTTAGAGCAAACCCAGCACAAAAATACATCCCCTTCTGAAAAATGCAGGTTCTAAACTTCCAGTCCTTGATGTGAAGCAGAAATACACACTTAAAAAATGCATCCTGTCCTACCTACTACCACTCCTTCTTAGATTTATAACTGGGCTCAAGTTAAAGACCTCTCAATTGTATGTAAGTTATAACCATTAATTGACTTGAGTCCCCAGAGTGGACTTGTTTTTTATTAACCTCCATGTTAACAAAAGGCCAAAAGGGTTCTGCTGTTGCTAAGTACATTGATTCTGCAATGGTTTAAATACTCAAGTAACACCTGAATAACTAGGAATGCAAAGCCCCCTCCACCTCTACTGTGTTTCTTACATTTTCCAGTAAAACGTTCCAGAAAGCCACTGACTGCGACAAAACAAGATGATAGGTTCTGGCCCTTATTTCCCCTTTTAATTTTCAACATTATGTAGTAACTGAACACTAACCCTGTGGGTTTCTACAGTTGAGCTACAAGGGGTTACTAACTATGCATAGAAGTTGCTGGGCATACAGGCAAGCTGGAATCAATATGGGTAAGAATGATGGAGATGATTGGAGGTTTCCATGATAAAGGAAAATGGAAGTAATAATTTGGAATCAAACAAATGAATGCTTGAATCACTGTTCAATTTCTAGCTAAGTGGTCTTGGGTAAATCATGTAATCTCTATTAACTTTGTTTACTCAAATATAAAATAGCACTGTAATACAACTGAAGTCCAATTCAATCAGTAATTAGAATGCTTTGTAATGTGTAAATCATTATGCATTTCTGTTATTATCTTTACTCTCCCTGATGTCTCTTCTGTTTTCCACTTACCATGAGGTAATAGTATTATGGATACTGCAGTGGGTAGGGGCATCTTATCCCATACCCATTCTACCTCTTATTGGTGCTCTCCCACCAAGGTTTCACAAAGGATCAAACTTTCAGGTGATGAAGGAATACTATAAGGCAACAGAGAGAATGACTCTTTCTATAAAAAGATCCCCAAAGTTACAAGTAGACCTCTCATATCACCAGAGCCAAAAAGGCTCAACACATATGTGCCACCTCTCCTTGCCCCATGGACAGGCTTGAGTCTGGTCTCAGCCTTGTATTTCCCTCTGGCAACTTTTCTTGGCATTCAGAAAAATCATTTCACCTATGGAATTGTTCTTTTTCCAGGATGTTATCCTCCACTCTAACCTGAAGGCTTTCTTTGAAACAGCTTCCAAAACACAAACCTACAGGTAGGATCCACAAAGGAAAGATACGTACTATGCTTCCCAAAACCCCTGAGAGTCTTTTGTTTCAATTGCAGTTCTACCTCCCAGAAGCCACAAAGATCCAAGTTCAAGGCACTGAGTTCAATCCCTGGTAGTTCAAAAAATAAAAATAAAAAAGAGGAAGAAGAGACACAAGGATCATCAGAAATCACAATTCAGCCTTTCATTGTTCTAACAAGTACTTTAATGGATAGGATTTGGTGCCTTGAACATGTTGAGGCCACTCAACATTCCCTTCAGTACCACTGTGTAAGAACTTGAAGTACTGGCTTCATGAGGTTTTTCTGGTTCCAAAGGTTATAGGTTCTCATGGCAGCAACAACCCGTCCACTCACTTCTCCAAAATAGTCCACTGCCAAGGAAAATCAAAATCTAATTTGCATGTTCAATTCCCACCCTGCCTCCAATTCCCCATCATGCTTATATGCTTTGTCTTTAGTCTCAGTTCAAAGTGAACTTGCCTAGGTCCTGGAAAGAAATAGAAACCTAACTAATGAGTTTTTTCTTTGCATCTTTATAAGAAGGACCAGTTTCTAGGAATTTCCAGATTTTCCAGAATTGAAGGGTGATATAATACAGCTGTTGAAATTTGTGGTGTAGTGTATTATGGGATTTACCTACTCCAGGTGCCTGAGTGTAGCAAAGAAACTAAAGAAAAAGTGACGGCATGTAATTTCCATGTAAATAAATAAATGAAATACCCAAATAATTTTGATTGTATCCTCTGCCTCTCCATCACCCATGCCCTTTTGACAGTACAGTTAGTTGCAAGTCCATGGCATCCTGGGAGCCTGAGAGTGCTTTCCACATGTGCTTCCTGAGGAGATCTCCAGGATCCAGCTACTACTGTTTGAGAGACAGAAGCTTGAAGCTATCATCCAGGATGGACCTCCTGTTGCGCCGTAGCTTTCTTTGCCGATGCTGGTACCAGACCACACCACCAAGAGTCAGAGCAACAAGCAGAAGAATGATACCCACGGCAATCAAAACAGTAGCCAGAATCTCGACATCCTTTATGGGGATCTGCATGCCCAGCATCCTCACATTGCCTTCTCCAATGTCTCTTAGGATCACTGCTGAAATGGAGGAAGAGGACAATACGTACTGATGGATGGGAAGTACTCTAAAAGGTCACCTTTTGCAGTTATCTCCTGAAGAAACAAGTCCATCCAACTAGGATACCAGACCTGTCCTTCACCTTCAAAATACCAGCTAATGAAGACAGATTCAGAAATTAGACAATCAGAGAAACAAGATATCACAGATGGAAGGTTCCTTGGGAATCATTGAGGCCCCAGCCCACCTATGGAAAGACCTAAGACTTGCAGTAGTAAGAAGGCCATGACACTTTCCTCAAATATCTAAAAACCTGTGATGTAGAAAAAAATTGGATTTGGTGTACGTGGTTCCAAGAGGATAGAATTCCAAACAATAAGAGAAATTCCTGAAAGAAGAAATAACTCAATCACCCACAGACTCTAACCTATCTTTCTAGTCTCATCTGCTATTCTTTAACCATGGCAACTCATTCTTTATTCTCCATAACAGATGATTCTCTGTCAGGCTTCTGTCTTTGCTCATGCTGTTCCTTTTACCTGAATATACTTTCTTCCTTCTTGCCACTCTAGTTCTAGCTTTTTGTTTCCTTATGTATTGTTTTTTTAGGACTGGGGTTTGAACTCAGGGTTTTTCACTTACCAGGCAGACACTCTACCACTTGAGCCACAGTCCCAGACCTAGCTCCAGCTTAAATGTTACATGTCTCTGTAAAATTTTCTTCAATTCAGTTGGAAAATTAATAGTTCTTTCCTCTATGACCCAAAGTGCCTATTCTCCTTTCACTCCTACAACCTATTCATTGTGTGATTGTGGGGAAATAACATATCTGGATTGCAGTTTCCTCTTTTTATAAAATGGGGATAATGACCATAACTAACACAGAGGATTATTGTCAGCTTTCAGTGAGTTAACACTTTTAAAATATTAACATGGCACCTGGTAGGTAGAAAATGCACAATAAATGTTAGCTGTTATTATTTGCCCTTTCTATGTATAGCATCCAGCATTGCAATTGTTTTCTCTGTGCTTCATTCCATTTTTAGACACTGGAAAGTAGCAACTATGTCTTGTTTGTTTTTGTATCCCTTGTATTTGACACCTGTTTGATGAATGTGTAATTGGATGAATGAATGTTCTAACAGAACTACGAGAAGACAGAATGCAATAAGTTCAAGCAGAAGCTGTGAAACATCCTGTTTCTGAGTTTACATTCTCCCATTTATTCCTCGGAGAAATCACTTGTCAGTTCTCAGCTTCTCAGGTAGAAAATAATTGAGTATTATTAGACCAACAGTTTTGAGGATTATTTTTCCCCCACTGTAGAACCTTTTTAATAAGTGAAAGCTCATGAGAAATGTATGTACACAAAATATATATGCACATTTATACAAATATAAAATATGTACACATACCCATATATGTGTCTAGATATGTTGATATACACATATATAATAATTTATATATATATATATATAAAATAATTGAGTTGGTTAAAGGAGGTATAATTTAAGCCCCACTCATTCAACCTCACCTTAACTCTCCCCAGTCTCTCCAGGACAACCCCAAGTCCCCTGGTGAACCATTCAGGAAATAGAAAGGCGGAGCATTAGGACTTCTCATGAGAAGCTGGTTATCAGTATAGCTGAAAACCTACAGAGTAAACAAATGTTCTCTACTGTCCTGGTTTTTGTTTTGTTTTTGCCTTTTTTGTTGTTGTTTTTTGAAACAGTGTCTATGTAGCTCAGACTGGCCTCAAATTTGTAATCCTCCCTGCCTCCCAAGTACTGGGATTACAGGCATGTACCAACATGCCTGGTCCTAGAGTCCCTTTTAACTCACATATTTCCTTGACTAGAGACAAATGAGGTACAGAATGAAAGAACTATTTGGATATAGGCTGCATAAGAAAAGAATATCTATTTTCTTAGAGGCTGGAAGCATGACTCAAGCAGTAGAGTGGCTGCCCAGCAAGTACAAGTTCAAATCCCAGTACCACCAAAAAAAAAAAGAATGTTTTCTTAAAGGACAAAAATGGTTGGGTCCAAAATTTCAAGTGGTTGGTATTCTACAGATGAAGGAGAAAGAGGTAAGAATAAAAATAGCTGTTGAAGAACGTCTGGTGCTTGTGATAGTCTCACATCGTCCCTGTGGGAATCCAGGTCTATGCTTCAACTTTTTCATGCTTATCCCAGTAGGACTTAGAATTTTCTTATCCCTCACACATTAGGTAGGAGGCTAAGAAAGCAGCCTCCAGCTGCAGATGAGACTGTTTTCCCTGGCTCCAGAGGTTGGGGTAGAAGCCAGAGGGAATGCACATGTTGAAGAAAGCTGAATCTTAGTTCTCTGGCTTCTGAAGTTTTACAGAAATCTCAGGATGCTAGTACCATGATGCCCACATTTCAGTAATGCTAGAGGTATCACATCTGCTAAAGATATCACACACATACACACACACATATTCTCTCTCTCTCTCTCCCTCCCTCCCTCCCTCCCTCTCTTTTTCTCCACATTTAACAACCCAGTCTATTCATCATTCTACCTACCTTTTCCAATCTCTTGGGTGTTGGTAGTGATCGTGCTTAAGTGTTCTGGGGAGGTGGGGAAAGACAAGAGGTTAATCCTATTATTCTTTCTACAGATCTATATGTTCCCTATGGGAGGATGGCATTGGTTAGGAGAATTTCTCTGTGGTATATAGTAAGCAAAATGAAGGTTGAATTAACTACATATTGGTATGTTAATTTCTTCAGTGTTAACACAATTTATGGGCATGAGCACAGACTTAAGAGACCAAGTTATAAGTAACCCTTTTGCCATTATTTACTTGTTTCTTGGTACTTCATCTATCCCCACTATTACCCCATTATCATTGAATATTATATTATTTCTTTTCCAACATTTCCCCCTTCCTTTCAAAAGGCCACTCATCCTTGTCAAACGTACTTCCCTAACTCAATCTCTTCTCAGAAGATTTCCCCTTTTCTTGCTTGAATCTGAGCTCTTCTCTGAGGTGTGTGCTACATTTACACTCTCAGAATTCTGCTTTTCAATAATTTTTCCTCCTTTAGTAACAATCTTTTTTTTTCCTTTTTCTTTTATTATTCATATGTGCATACAAGGCTTGGTTCATTTCTCCCCGCTGCCCCCACACCCTCCCTTACCACCCACTCCGCCCCTCCCCTTCCCCCCCACCCCCTCAATACCCAGCAGAAACTATTTTGCCCTTATTTCCAATTTTGTTGTAGAGAGAGTATAAGCAATAACAGGAAGGGACAAGGGTTTTTGCTGGTTGAGATAAGGATAGCTATACAGGGCATTGACTCACATTGATTTCCTGTGCGTGGGTGAGTAACAATCTTTTTTGAGGGTCATATTATT
This sequence comes from Castor canadensis, assembly GCF_047511655.1. Lineage (NCBI taxonomy): Eukaryota > Metazoa > Chordata > Mammalia > Rodentia > Castoridae > Castor > Castor canadensis. The sequence continues at coordinate 86,436,966 of NC_133405.1, forward strand.
TGGCTAGCAAAACCACAAGCAGCTTTTGTTGCTCTTACCTAGCAGTTATCTTCATTTGTTCTTTGGTTCCTAGCTTAGTCTTCCTCAGTTCTCATCATGAATGTTGACTCATGTCAACCCTTGAATGTCGACCCCAACACACAATCCTCATAGTTTCTGGACTTCTCATGACTTGCATGCCCAGTCCAACTCTATCAACCACTCCCACAGTCACACTGGACTTGTTACCCAGGCCATCACACCTCAGAAATCCAACATCTAACAATAATTTCCTCCCTTTTCAGTGCTCTTTTACTTTTAATTCAAAAACTTTGCTATTCTCTCCTCATTAGACCTTTAGTTCCTGAGTTCTTTCTACTTTTTTCAATATACCAACTTTATCCTGTGTTCTCCTCCATTCCTGGCCAGGTTAGACTCCATGGTCTATCACTCTAAGCCCTAATTTAACAAGAGTGTTGTAATTATCTACTGAAACCACAATAAGGGTAGTTGCCCTGTATTTTGTCTGATATGCTAATGCTGCCAGAGAAAATCACACAACTATAAAGATTAGTATTTTTGTGTTCAACTTCAACTAAACCTTCAGTGCTACCTGGCAATAATAACTTTATTTCAGATGCCCCATAGTAGCTCTTCCAAACTTTTGTCCACTTTCCTCAAGTCCTTCACTCTTAGCAGATGACTCCATGTGCTTCACCACAAAGGAAACAGAGACCATCAGGTAGAAATCCTCTACCTATCTATCAAAACCCTCCACCAACCTGCCTTCTCTCTTCTTATAGTAGAAAGATGATCTTCCTTCAGCATTGCACTAATCTTTCATCTTAGCTCTGGCTCTCACCCCTTGCTGCTTCATCAAGAACATTGTTCTATTAATTAGTCCTTTCCTCTCTATTTTCAACTCTTCCTTGCAATTATCTTGTTAACACATATGGATTAGAGAAATATGGAATTAAAACACAGTGAGGTATAAGCAAAAAAGGCAAATGGGTTAGGATTCATGGGATGGATTATTGTCATAGGAAGATATGAGCTATACTTATTTATACAAGTGCTCTGATGATATAAATTGATACAGTCTCATAATTTGGATGGCTCATATTTGGAATGACTCCTTATGGCATTGCTCTGAATCTATAGCACCCTTGGTGAGATATCAATTGATCACTTTTGTTCTCTATGGACTGGTATGATACATCTGGGTGCTAAGGAATATTACTAGAGCAATATATGGAAGCTACATTCTAGCATTATGGGTTGCCAGAGAAAAATACTTTTTCATGACACAGGAAATCATGTACAATCATTTGTCTCCTTCCCTGGGGTAAAGAGCAGAGCTATATTTTCTACCCTGCTTTCCTAAGTCTGTTTGAAATTGTCAAAGATATTTTCCTCTTCTCTATTCCTTTTGATAAAGTGTCAGTGAGTGACAACCTCAGAATACTCATTTCAATACCACCAATTTTCACAGCAACATGACATTTAAAAAAACAGTTAAGGAAAAAAAAAGACATTGATTCCTATGGGTCCCAGAAGGCCCTATAGAACTTCTTGGAAGGAGGATAATATAAGGGACTAGACTCAGTCAAGTGGACCAAGATGTGAGATACTTAACCTATTAATGACCCAAAGACACGAAGGCTGACACAGCCTACCCTTCCATATGCTTGGTGAAGAATAAAGGTGATTTGTAAAATAATTGCTATCTCCATATTTAAAACATTAAGAAAAATTTTTTCTACCCTTCATATCAATTCTGTGTAGGATAAGCAGTAATTGTAGCCTTTGACAGAAAAAAAGAACTGCCTTTCTTGGTCCTCACAAAACAAATTAGTTAAGGGGTAACCATTAGAATCATTTCTCTTCTCTTTAAAAAAGGACTCATCGGGGGTTGGATGCGTGACTCAGTGGTAGAGTGCATGCTTAGTGTGTGTTAGGCCCTGGGTTCAATCCCCAGCACCAAAACCAAAACAAAAAAGGACTCATGACATTTGGACCTCCACATGGGGAGGGAGGTGGGTGTAGTTGTTGGAGGAGGGGGTTGCTGCCTGCCCACCTGTTGGCCAGCAAACTGAGAAAGAAAGAAGTACAGGGAGAGAAGGAAGCCAGAAACAGCTTATTCCACTCCAAGTGGGGTAGAGAGGAGCTCAAGTCCTCTGCCAATGGATGCCTCTGCTGCAAAAGGACAGGTAGTGCCTAGATCACCATGGGTCACCATCTGCCTTTTCAGTAGCTGGGCATCTGCTGTTTTCCCCATCCCTATGCCACTCTCCAGGGGCCCTGGACCACTCCTGCCATACCCCATAAGAGTTGGCACTCTCCTAAAAGTTTTTATTGAAAATTGAGCCAAAAAAGAATTAGGCATATAGGGGGAAAAAGAAAACTGAGCCAAAAAGGACTCACTAGCAATAGTTCTTGAAATGGTCAATACTTCTCATGCACTCTAAATAATTCATTTGTGTATAAATTAAGCTTATTTCAAAGGGTAAAAACTATACTAGGCATACATCCCAACAAGTTTCAGGCTGGGTCAACTCATGTGACTTCAACAGGTGTAAAAGTAATCAGGAGAGATGCAAGTTTCAAGATGGGAAAGGAGGGTAGAAAGTATTGCTTTAGGGGAAAATGCAGAGGGAAGCCATACTCTGTGTTAAAATCTGGTTCTTTTATGATCAAAGGAAAGGTGCAAGAAGTTTCTTGGCATTATCTGGTTCCTATAGGCTAAAATGTCAGAGGATGATTCATCTTAGGAAATTAAGCCTTACCTTTTTGAGACAAGACAGTAAAGAGGGTCTCCATGCCAGCATGGATATGGTCAGTCACATGGCAGTGCATCAGCCATGTCCCAGGGTTGTTTGCAATCATCTCTACAACCTCAAAGGTCCCTGGGAACAAATCCACCACATCTGCCCGGTAGCTCTGTCCATTCTGCACGGGAAATTAGGGTAGGGGAGAGGAAATGAAAGGTGCAATGACCATCTCAGAAATTATAGAAAATAAAAGTCTATGACATTCACATTAAGGACACAGTACTTCAAAATTCCTAGAATAAACAACAGCTTTAAAAGCCCATTGTATTTCTACCTCCTAGAATCCACCCACACAAACTAAATCAACTTTTTAAAAAATGCCACAAAGTAAAAGGTAAAAGTAAAAGTAAAAGTAAAAGGTATTAGATTCCTTTACAGGACTCAAAACTAGTCTTTCTATATCTTTCAGCAGACTGAAATCTGGAGAATCTTGCTTAAGACATGATCCTTGTGAAGTAGCTACATGTTTCCTTTAAAAATAAATTACAGTTAGTTTTTCCTCCTTGCCAGGACCTTCATCAGCACTTTTAGATCTCTAAGTCTCCAACTATGCTTCCAACTCAGTGCTCTTTTTCTAAGGCTAAATGTACTTATTCAAAATTAACATATTTGTTCCATGTAGGTCCTGAAATAAAACTCTTCTTGGAGTGGATTAAGTACTTTCAGAGATTCTAAGATATCACTCTGAAATGTCTTGCTCGTAGGATCGCTGCTCATTAAGTCTCAAGACCTTGATTGAGACCTGGCAGTGTTGGTTCCTTCCAGCTCTTTACCCCATAAACAAGCAAGTCTTTCCTATATCAGAAGAGAAAAATAAGGCCTAGAAGGAAGTGACTGATCCTAGAATATATAGTGAACTAGAATTCCCAGCTCCATGCTCCATATGCTAGACTTTGCTCTTTTAACTTATTATTACCTTATTCCTTGCTATTCCCTTCTTCCTCAATGGCTCTCAACGCACCCCTAAAATCATCCCTGAGGGACTCAACCATCTTTCCAAGCTCACCCGAAAAAGGAAGCTCTCTGCATGGAAGTGGACAGTGTGTATGTCAATATCTTGGCCCATGGCCAGCATGTACCAGGCCACTCGTTCTCCTTGGTACATGGTAAGACCTTTGAGGTTGGCATAGAGCTTCCCATTGATGGCTGTAAAAGAAGAAAATGTATCTCACATCTCTCCTTTTGACTCCCCTTTGTCATTTCTCTAGGTATGGTTGCTATAATCTCTAATGATAGGCTCTTATTTTGCCTCACCTCTAGTCTATTTATCACCCTCCAGTCTGTCTTCCACATCAATATGATCAGTTTTCTTCCATAACTAACCAATTTAGTCATTCTGGTCCTTAAAATATTTTAATATTGCTCTCCTTCCCCAAAGAGCAAGCCCATGGATCTATAGCTCTACCAGTAAAGTCCTTCAAAGGTAGTTTCTTCATGATCTTCAACATAGTCTATGCATATTCTTTGTGTCCTTGTATTTCTGAGATTTCCTCCCAGAAATCCTGCTTTCTTTTACGCATCTTTTGAAAACGTCTAAATTTTTTCTCCCTCAAGAAAACTTCCCTGATCTCTTAAATTCCTCTCCATATCCCTTATTCCTTACATCACTTTCCACCCCTGAGCTTCTCCAATACTATCTGTATGATTCATTTGGCACTTACCAAGAGCTGCCTTCTAGGTTTGCCTATCTTTTAAGTTACGAAAGCTTACATGCCAAGATTTAGTAAGCAGGGAATAAATGGATATACAATAGTACTATAGCTTCCTTGTGTTCAAAACAACCATCAGATACCTCAACCTATAATAAATGCTCTCTGAAAAAAAATCCTTGAGACATTTGTGCAATTAGTAATGATATCAATGCATGGAACTTATCATCTCCTATGCGTCAAAGACATCAAACTACTCACTGCTATATTAAATTATCCTTGCTGGAATTTACCCCAAACAATTTCCTCACACTTCTCATGTTCTCACAGAGGGAAAGTAATTTCTACTTGACTCCTCAAGAAGGGAAATAATAGAAGCCTGTCTCTTGGTTTACCCCCACCAAATTGTGAATTTGGCAGAAAGAGATGCTCAACTTAGCTCCTTCTAGATCTTTTCTCTTCTCTTCTCTCTCTCTCTGTCTTTGTCTCTCTGTCTCTCTGTCTCTCTCTCTCTTTCTCTGTCTCTCTCTCTCTCCAGTTTGATCACATATTTCTTTATTTGTAAGATCCTGCCTCTGTCAAGGAGGAGAGCTATTATTGCCCATTTATATCAATGACAATGTACAAAATATATTGCAAGGGAAATATCAGCAAGCTCATTTAGTTGTAGGACTCAACTGAATTTTCCAATTAGTCTTCTCAGTAACAAAGTTCACATTTGATCTTAAGTATCTCTTTTTCTCAGTTGGTTCAAGAATCCAGAAGGAAAGAATATTATTTATTTACTTCCTTTGACTCCAAAGTTATTTACCTTTATAACTCCAGTGCCAGCACTCAGAAAGTGCTCAAAAATACCTGCTAGATGGATAGGTATGTGGATTAATACCTGAAGAGTTTGGATGAATGGACACATAAACAGATGAAACCACTTTCATTTGGCATTAGCCAAGCTCATGCATTAGCTGGACCTAACTGTGACCTTATTCCCTTTTGTCCAGGGCCATTTATTTTTCTGATTTTATAGAAACTAAAAAGTTCACTTTGTGAATCATCTGTTCTAATATGAATCACTCATCTTTCCATCAATGGGAAATAGCTAGGATCTGTGGGACAATGGGATACTACTTTTGAGTTCCATTAGAGTCATTATCAAAGCTGCACCTCACTCTCAGATCAAAGAAATCTTGGGCTAGAAGAAGTAGTGAGAGATCACTTCATACATTCCACTGCACTTAAGCTTCCCCTTTTACTTGAGACTTTCACTTGTTTGTGAAAAGCTACCCAGATCTCTAGAGCAAAAGGCTTTGATGCACAATTTCCCCCAAAAAAGTCTATTGAAGAATCAAAAAGTTCTTCCTTGCGTGTAACATAAACCCAGTATGCTACTCTCTGAGTCTCTATTTTCTAATTATTCCATCTGTAAATTGAAACTTTGTTTTAAAAACAGACTAAAAGACAAGTTGCCCTTCATTTGTCCATAGTAATGAAATAACATTATATTGAGAAACTAATCTCAGAATTTTGAAACAGGGGAGTCCTAAGCTGTCAGCTCATGAGGTACAGAGGGCCATAAATGTCCCTGCTGCCTTCTCTAATATATTAAAATTTGCTTGTGTCACCATGACAACTTTATTGTATTTACTTGCTGCTTTCTGGGCACCTGATCTAATCTGCATCACATATCTGCTTTGAATATGTAAATGTACAATAAATAGGAAATATTTCTTCTAACTCATCCCCATTGTACCTTCCAACCTTCCCATGTATTCTGGGGTTATGCTCCCTTAGTGACGGGCCTATCAGATACCCTCTACAACCAGTGGGGACTTCTTTGGAATAGGGGTACCTTCTTTTCTACAAACCATGCATTTTATTGCTCTCCAAGAAAGTCTCATCCTTCAGGTTAACATGGTCTGGCTTTTGGTGCCCATAGGTTGCCACATTCTCTTCCAGATACCAAGATTGATTCTCATCAAAGATCAAAAATAACAAGGCAAATTCCTGGTCCATGTCACTCCGTCTTCCATGGGGTTCCAGGATACCCTTCCGGCAAATGGCTAAGGGCCCCACCAGGCCACTATACATGTCCTGAGAAAAGGAAGAAAGGAAAAGGAGAAAGAGATGGGGTTAGTCCTCTCTGGTGGTGCTCTGCAGGAAGTGGACTCACAAATAAGCACAATGTGCCCCTCAGTGCTTCATTGTAATGTTTTCTATTTATAAGCACCCTATTATGTTATTTGAATTCATTCTCACAACCATTTGAGACATAGATAAGAAGTGCTATCTAACCTATGCCTTAGCTAGGTTGAATTATTTTTAAGAAATATTTTATTATTATTTTATTCTTTTGAAAATGTGACACATGTGCATGATAAGAGAAAAATGTCAAACAGGACAAAAAAATCCATAGTAAAATCATCTCCTATCCTGAATCACTTGTATCCCATTCCTATTTATCCACTGGCAAGTGCTTCTTGTTCATTCTTCCAGAAATACTCTATGTAAAGGTAAGCACATACGTGTATATGTATAGATTTCCTTTATCTTTATACAAATGATAGTATGCTATATAAATTATTCTACACCTCACTTTTTGTCCTTAATAGGTCTTAGAGGTAAGCCTATGTCTATATGTTGGGAGCCAACTCACTCTTCTTAACAGTTACATGGTATTCATATGGATGAAAACCATTGTATTCATATGGATGAATGGTATTATGCCCTAGATGGGCCCTTACATTTTGGGGTTTTTTTACATTTTTTTCAGTCTTTTGTTACAGTGAATTTGAAAAACATACTATACTGAATATCCTTCTACAAATATACACAGACTTGAATGATATATTCCTAAAATAAATTTTTGACCCACAACATGTTGTTTAACAGAGAATTTCTGATATTGCTTAATTATTTCAATGGAAAGCTATGCAAAAAGATTGATAATTATTCAGAAAAAAAAGTGAATCAAGACTAAATGCTATCTTCCTTCATAAAAATAACACTGAAATGAATGAAATGAAAACCTTTTTCAAGATATACAGGTTTTGTTTTTTTGTGGGAGGGGTTATAAACAATGTTGAAAGGTCAGAAAGAAAAACAAGATAATTTCTATCATTCAAGATTTAGTTTCTCATTAAGACCTCTGGGAGAAGGATTATCAAGAACAGTAATCAGGGATGGTAAAGTGGTTCAAGTGGTAGAGCCTCTGCCTAACAAGCATGAGGCTCTGTGTTCAAACTGCAATATTGCCAAACAAAACAAAACAGTAATGTAACACAAGACTCAGTGGTAGAGCACTTGCCTAGCATCCCCAGCACAGGGGGAAAAAAAGCAAATAAAATAATAATCCACAAAGCTTTTCTCTTCCTTAAGGCGCTCTCTCTCTCTCTCTCTCTCTCTCTCTCTCTCTTGCTTTCTCTCTCTTTCTCTCTCTCTCTACCTCTACCTCTACTGCATGCTGGCATAAAGTGGCAGAAAAAATATATTTACATGCATGAGACTTATTCATCAAGGGTCTTCTTAGGATCTTTTAATCTTCTCCTCTATGACCTGCCATGGCCATTCTGGTACTTCTTCATTTAGTATAGTCAACACTTTTACCAAACTTCTATGAGCTCTCATTAGCACTATGTCTGGGGCCCTTGTCAGGTATTAAATCCTTGGTGAGACACTCCACTACTTTTCTGCTTAAATCTTGAACCTGGTCCTCCATTTGTCTGTTCTTTGCTACTAATGATACTGTTGTCATTGTCAGTTGGTTGGTATGTAACTCAATTCTAAAACCCCCATTTTAGATTCTGGTTCCTAGAATATTTGTGGTACCAGCTATCTTTTATTGGGTTCCCTAGAAGCACACTGTGAGATGAAAAACTGCATGAAGAAGGCTTATTGGAGAGAGCTTCATCTTGATGTCATGGGTTTCATGGGTTGACAGTGTTGGATGTTTAGTCTCAGTTTTTGGTCTGATGATGATCATGTTTCTTGACTGGTTTCAGAGGTTTCAGTCCACCTTGGTGGGGAGAGTGTAGCACATCACTGGTGCTCACAACATGGTGGTCAGGAAGCAGAGAGTTATGTTGAACTATTCATTTATCTTCAAAACCACCAAGTACTTTCACAACCCTTTTACTGTTTTTTCTACCTGCAATACCCCTCCCATCATATCCATTATCTAGTAACATACTACTATTCAGATTTCAAAGCCCACAGTACATGTACATTCCATTGTGATACCTTCTCCACCTCCCTGATCATTGATGGCTTGCTATGAATGGGTGGCTAGAAAGATAAACCCACTTTCCAAATAAGGAAACAGAGGTAGAATCAATTTCTTGAGGCCACTCCAAAGCTAGAGCCAAATTTGGGACTAGAACCCCATTCTCCTGACAACTATTTTCATAGTTTTTTTTTCTATTTAAGAAAAAGAGATTTATTTAATTGGATTAATGATGACCCTTTTAAAAATAGTGTATATCAATTATACAAAGGGGTTTCATTGTGATATGTCCATACACTTTTCACTTTGATCAAATTCACCCCCTTATTTACTCTTTCTTATCCCTCTGTCCCCTTTTTATTTCACAATTTTTAGTGGGTTTCATTATTCTATTTTCATGTATGCATGTGAAGTACTTCTATCACATTCTTAATTTTTTATTATTGTGCTGGGTGGGGGTAGGCTATGGGATTTACAAAAGTTCTTAAGTGTATCAAATATATCACACTTGAATTCACTCCTCCCCACTGTTTTCCTATATCCCCCCTCCCTCCTTTCCACAAGTTTTAAATAAGAGCCTATTGCCTTACAGATTACAAAAAAGAAAAGACAAGGAAGAAAATCCTCAGAATAAATATCTGGTGCTACCTATTACCTTTACCCCTCTTCTTGACTATCTCAGTACTATCCTTCTAGTATCCCAGGACTAGGTTTCTTACTGGACCTGTTTTTTTGCAGGTAGTCTGCTAATTTCTGAGACCCCTCTGTAGAAATCCAATTTTGTCTTTACCTTAATGGGATCCACTGAAGAATAATAGATCCAGGAAACACAAGCAGAGTCATTGGGTCCAGGGCCAGATCTCTCTGGGATGTTCCATTGATAAGTGAGTACCTCACCTAGGAAGGGTAATAAAAAACTTCCAGTTGGACCAGGTCAGAAATTTCTCTCAACTTGCACATCTCTCTGAAAATTCTATGGTGAGTCAGTCTCAGCACCTTTTTATTTTATGCATTTATTTGTTGGTACTGAGGTTTGAACTCAGGGCCTCACTTGCTAGGCAGGCACTCTACCACTTGAACCACTTCACCAGTCCTACAGTCTCAACAACTTTAAGATCCTTCTACCTCATTCCCACACCAGTCTCCACTTTATTTTAGTGACATTTTCTTTTCTCCCTCCTAGGACACCCTCAACACTGTCTTCTACTCTCCCCATCCTTAAATGCTCAGGTTCAATCTGTGAGTAAGGCAGCCCTGCTACTGTTGTCTCTGCTTATAATGTCCTCCCCCTCCCCCACCCTTTTTTTGGAGGACTGTTTTGGTCTACTTTTTTTTAAATTCATTTATTCACATGTGCATACGTTGTTTGGGCCATTTCTCCCCCCTATCCCCCATCCCCTTTCTCTCCCCCCACCCCCCTCGCGTCCAGGCAGAACCTGTTCTGCCCTTATCTCTAATTTTTTGAAGAGAAAACATAAGCAATAATAAGAAAACAAAGCATTTTTGATAGTTGAGATAAGGATAGCTATACAGAGAGATTTCCTAGCATTGCTTCCATGTACAAATGTGTTACATCCTAAGTCGATTCATCTCTAACTGGCCTTTTCACTAGTTCCTGATCCCTTTCTCATATTGACCTCTGTCGCTTTAAGGTTTCTAAATGCAACTGTTTCTGTGAGGTTCTGTATCCATCCTTCTTCTCTTTTCTTTCCACACTCTCTCTGTGGAAGCTTTATCACCTTTTTGACATAAATTATGACCTATGTCTTAATAAATCTTAAATATTTCCAGCCAGACGTTCCTCGACACTAAGCTTCAACACCAAATTTTCAATTAGATACAAGGCATCATTTAAGGATTGTCCTGATGCAGCTCAAAACCTGAAATTGTTGGGCTAGAGGGTGTAGTGCAGTGGTAGAATATTTGGTTAACATGCACAAACACTGCACACACAAAAAAAGAAACTTGTAATTATTATGAACCAGCCTCCCTCCTTTGAAAAATAATTCTTTATCTCAAACTGCACCTGCAGTTGTTTACAAATAATATCACCACTCTTTCCTTGTTGCTCATCTCAAAACTTTAGTGTTCTTCATCCATTCAACATCCAAACAAATAGCAAACTTTATTGGTTCTATCTCTGTCATATATCATATAAATATCCCTTTCTCTTTGCAATTCCCACTACTCCTACCCTAGTTTAGACGGTTGTTTTTTCTACTAAACTATTACAAGACTTCCTAACAAGTCTCTCTGCATCCAGCCTTACCTCTCCAACCTCACTTCCAGTTGCTGCCATATTAATTTTTTATAACAGCTTTATTGACATGGTTCATATGCTATACAATTTACCAATTGCAAACTGCCCTAATTTGGTCATCACACATTGGACACATGCACTGAATTATCACATTGTAACATATAAATACATACAATTAATAAACAATAAGTAAAATATTGCCTAGAAAAATAAAAATTAAAGGGTACAATTCAATGTTTTTAATATAGTCACAGAATTTTGTAACCACCACCACGATCCATTTTAGAGCAATTCATCACCACCAACAAAAACCTGGTATGCCTGTCAACCTAAGCTATTTTCTATATCGTTTTGAACATTTAATACAAGCTGAATTATACAACATAATATATTTTGTTACTAGATTCTTTCATTTTGCATAATGCTTTCATAGTCAACCCATGTTGTAGCATATATCAGTACTTTTGAGGGATTTTTTTAAACAAAGTCTCCCTCTGTAACCTAGGCTGGCCTCTAATTTATGATCCTCCTGCCGCTGCCTTCTGAGTGCTAAGATTACAGGTATGTACCATGCCCAGCTATATATCAGTATTTAATTGCTTTTTATTTCCAAAGAATATTCTATTTTATTCATCCATTCATTAGTTCATGGACATTTGATCATTCTTACTTTGGGGCTATTTTGAATACCACTATCAAGGACTGGAGTTGTACCTCAATGGTAGAACACTTGCCTGGTATATGTGAGGCCATTGAAAATAATTACCAACACTACAAAATAAAACATTGCTATCAACATTCATGTACAAGTTTTTTGTTTGTTTCGTTTTGTTTTTGCAGTATTGGGGTTTGAACTCAAGGCCTTGCCCTTGTTATGCAGACTCTCTACCACTTGTGCCATACCACCTACCATTTTCACTTTAGTTATTTTTTGAATAAGGTGTCACTGTACATGCCCAAGCCAGCCTGGATCTTGATCCTCTTATTTACACTTCCTCCATAGATGGGTTGACAGGCACACGCTACCACACTCAGCTTTTAGTAGCTGAGATGATATCTTGTGAACTTTTTGCACGAGATGCCTCGAACTGTGATCATTTGGATCTCTGCCTCACAAAAAGCTAGAATTACAGGCATGAGCCACAGTGTGCAGATAAGTTTTTCTGTGAATTTATATTTTCATTTCTCTTGGATTTATACCTGGGGGTGGAATTATTAGTTTATATAGTAACTCATATTCAACAATTTGAGAAATTGCCACAGCAACTGGATAATTTTGTGTTCCCACAAACATCAATATGAGGGTTTCATTTTTTTTTCAATCTGTTCATGAATTCCAGCTATTGTCTTTTTATCAATTTTATTTTAGATATCCTAGTGAGTGAGAAGTGTTATCTCATTGTGATTTTGATTTGCTTTCCTTTGATGGGTAATTCTGTTGAATATCTTCTCTGTTGCTTTTTGATCATTTTAAACATCTTTGGAGAAATACCTCTTCAAATCTTTTGCTCATTCCTAATTAGGTTATTTGTTTTTTTGATAAGGAAATAATAAAGAACTCTAAAAACTTAACAAAATGAAAACCACCCAATTTAAAATGGGCAAAAATTTGATTAGATACTTTATTGAAGATAATATAAGAATGACAAATAAGCACATGAAAAGTACACATCATCATTAGTCATTGGGAAAAGAAACACCCCCCCACCCCCCATTTTTCAATAGCTTTCAATACACATCTTTATATCCTTTACCTTCACAGATGTTATGTTTTACGATATTACTGATGCGCTATCATTCTCTTTTCCTTTCCCTCTTTCCCTGAGTTCCACAAAGTTCCATTCCAGCACTATTCACAATAGCCAAGCTATGGAAACAACCCAGATGCCCTACAACTGATGAATGGATCAAGAAAATGTGGTATATATACACAATGGAGTTTTACTCAGCCACAAGGAACAATGACATGTGGTTTGAAGGTAAATGGATGCAACTGGAGGACACCATGTTAAGTGAAGTAAGCCAGGCTCAGAAAGACGAAGGCCACATGTTTTCTTTCATATGTGAAAGATAGATCCAAAAGAAACATACACACAAAAACAAGCATGATCATATACAAACTTATATGTAGAATGTTTAGTGCATCATTCTTCTCAATAGCTAAGCTATCAAAATAGCTAAGATGCCCCCACAACTGATGAATGGATTAAGAAAATGTGGTATTTGCATATGATGGAATTTTATTCAGCCATAAAGAAGAATAAAATTTTGTTGTTTGGAGGTAAATGGGTGGAACTGGAGAACATTATCTTAAGTGAAGTCAGCCAGGTTCAGAAAGCCAAAGTCTGCATGTTTTCTCTCATATGTGGAACACAGGCCCAATACAAATACAATCAATATTTTGAAAAACACGTCATGCTAATGGAAGGTCACATACAGGAGAGAGAGGGTGAAAGAAAGAAGGTAAGAAGGCAAATATGGCTGATGTACTTCTTATACAAGAATGAATATAAAATTTTTAAATCTGTTGAAATCACCATAAGAAGAAGACTGATGTAGAAAGGAGAAAAATAGAGGGGATGAACCAATTACCATATGTACATGGAAATGTCACAATGAAACTCCCTGTATAGCCACCTTAAACAAAAATGTCATCGTTTTTCCAAAAATTGAACAGGAAAGCAAAACAGGTCCTGTCTGGGGGATTGGTACCAGTGGGAAGGAAGAGGATATAAGGAAAGGGTGTAGGAGGGTGAACATGGGGGAAATATTATGTACTCATGTATATGTAAATGGAAAAATGAGACCTGCTAAAGCTATTCCAGGAATGGGGGCAGGAGGGATAAAGAAGAATGGTGGAGAGAGTGAACTCAACTATGATATATTGTAAGAACTTTTGAAAATTTTTGCAATGTACCCCCAGTACAACAATAATAAAGAAATCATATTGATATGTTTATACATGGCCTAATAAGCCCTCCACTAAAGTTGGATACCACTAAACTTCCTAGATTATTTTATAATCTACCTCCTCTAACATTAGACCAGTAGGTGCTAAACACAGCTGGAGAAAATTGTTGAACCCTGTGTACTATAACTTCAAATCCATTTCCAGTCTCAGCTATGCCTTGGTGTTACTCATAGCATTCTATTCTCTTCCCTGTGGTGAGAACTCCAAACTTTCACATTCTGCAAGCCCCATCTGTTTGTTACCTCTTAACTCTCAAATGCTAACTTCAACTCAAACTTCACGTAATAATAACAATAATAATATTGCCAAACACTGTATACAATACATTGACTCATTTAGTCTTCAAAAAATCCCTATGAAATAGATATTATTAATTCCATTGTATAGATGAGGTAACTGAAGCTCTAGATATTAAATTACTTTCCATATTTCACACATCATAGTTGAAATTTGAATTTCTGCAGCCTAGTTCTGGAATTTATGCTCTTACCACTATATTAGTTACATTTATCCTCCCTGTGACAAAATGCCTGAAATAAATAAATTAAGATTTATTTTGGCACATGGCTTCAAAGGTTTTAGTCCATAGTGGTAGGGGTAGCATCACACGGCAGGGAAGCTCACATTATGGTGGCAAGAAAAGAGAGAATGCCTGAACTATGGCCTTTCCCCTTGTTCCCTTTTATTACTTCCAGGTCCCCAGCCTTTGGAATGGTGTCACCTACATTCAGAGTGGGTCTCCCCTCCCCTTAGTTAATCTTTGCTGGACACACCTCAGAGATAATCAGAGGTGTGCTTTACTAATCTCCTAGGTGCTTTTCAATACGATGAAGTTGACAATCAAGATTAACCATCACACTACCACTCTAAAAGGCTCTCATTGCTCATACTTCCAATCTCCATTCCACCAGAATTCAAGTATGATACATTTGATATATTGTAAGAATTTGTGTAAATGCCACAATGTACCTCCACCCAACAATAAAAAAAAGCATATCGGTATTCACATCTACTAAACCCTCCAGCCTCAGAAGGAGAAGAGTTTCTCTTCTACCTCAAGGCTAATATTTACATGATAGTTCTTAATCCCATTTCCTCCCATGTCTTGTCAGTCTCAGATTCCCTCTTCCACCTGGATCTTTAATCTCTCCTCTGCTGATCCCTCTCTTCATTTAAATCACACTAAAATCTCTCCTTTCCTTTGTGACTCTGTGATCCCCAAGTTTCTGCCCTTCCCCAAGGTACTTGCCTTCTTTCACAACTAAGTTTTTTTAGCGTTTTGTCAATATTTACTTCTCCATTTCCTTACTTCCCGTTCATACCTTAATCCTCTGCAATATGGCTTCTATTTCTACCACAGAATCAAAATTGCTGTTGTCATTTACCTCTGTTGTGGGTTTAATTATGTCCCCTCCAAAATATTTACATGCTGAAGTCTTAACAGCTAGTAACATCTGGATATAGGTCTTTACAGAGGTAATCAATTTTAAATGTGATCATTAGTGCAGGCCCTAATCCAGTACGAATGACATCCTTTTAAAAAGGATGACTTTCACACAGTGGCACACATGGAAGGAAAATGACATGAAGGGACATAAGGAGACTTATAAAGGTCATTTATAAGTCAAAAGAGAAAGGCCTGAAACAGTTTTCCCTCACAGCCCTCAAAAGGAACAAGCCCAGCTAATAATTTAATTTTGGACTTTTGGCCTCTAGAACCATAAGACTATAAATTTCTGTTGTTTACATTACCCAGTTTGTATGTAATATTTCCTCATGGCAGCCCTAAAAAATAATATAATCTCCTAAACCTTTCATACTATAAAAATCAATAAATAATTTAGGGTCCTTAAGTGTCTGTCCTGACCTGATGCCTCAAAGTTTAAGCCAAACCAATATGCAAATACATAACCACTCCAAAATATGCAAATGTTTCAAACCCTTAGGGTGTCCCAGAAACTTCACAGAAACCTCCTCACTTAGTATCTGATACACTCTTAACCAGATCCACAGTTTTTAACTGCTTCAGGTTGCAGCTTAGCACTTGCACTGTAGAATCCAGCTTTCACAGTTGAATGAATGAAAATGGCAATATCTGACTCCTCCCATTTTCATGGAAGGCCCCAAACCTGATCTCATCCTTTTGTTGCTCTGAGTTACTTCTTTATTTAAGGTGCTCCAAGCTAAGAAAATAATCATAGGGAGTTTATGATTCACCTGTTGTAATGTCAAGCATACATCTCTGCATCAAGGAAAAGCATATACAACTTGTGAACCAATGAGACATTATGGGTCTAACTGCATTAAGAGTACCTGAAGAGTTATGATTTGCTTGCAGATTGAAGAAATTTTGTCAGTACATTGAAGGATTAGGGGTTAATTAAAGCAAGTGTGTTCCAACACAATTCCTTTCTGGTACTTCTCATATTGGACTGCTTTTTAGTCCACAATAGGACTTTCTTGTTTTATTATCTCAAACAACTTCCAAAGCCAAGCCATCTAGCTGGCCACTTAGATGAAGACTGCCTGGCTACACAAAGGTGACGGATAGAGCTGCATGTGGGGTTCAAACATTATTTTTACCCTTTGCAATGTCTGATATCCTATACTACGACTTTCTTAAAATTTATTTGGTATCTACATACCACTGCCTCCTGGTTCACTTATCAACCCGACATGCCCCTTTAGACTCTTTCATTAATTTTCCTTTCTCATACTAACCTCCCTTTTTTCTAAAATAACAGTAACCAAAAACCATTGTTTTCAGTAATATAAATTAACATATGTACATTAAAGTATATGTAAATGCAGAGAAAAAGGTCTAGGAGGAAGCATCAAATTAGTAAGATGGGCTAACTCTGGGAGGAGAACTGAGGTTGAGAGTAGGACCAAGGGGAATTCTGCTTATGTGTACCATTTGACTACTACATAATGAGAATGCATTCATGTATTACTTCTATGATTAAAAACAAATTTTTAAAAAATACATACAAATAAAACTTGTTCAATCCTGAATATTTCAGAATCTATGAAAAGTATAAAAATAATATTAAAGTCACTGAAATCCTATTATGTGGAAATCTGTATTCTCTTAAATTTAACTGTGTTTTAGTAGATATGTAGGTTTATGTGTATATGGATACATACACGTATTTTATTTCATAAAGTTAGAATTTTTAAGTATAGTTTTAGAGCCTTACATTATCATTTTTCTGTATCATTAAAATATTTCAAAAACATGATTTTAATAGCTATGTAATTTTGCATCTTAAGGATTTACCATAATTTAACTATTTTCTCCTTTTTTGGGCATTTAGGCCACATTCACTGTTTTTTCTATTATGGATAATAGATACAGTCTTGCACAAAAATCTTTAAATACATCTATGCTTATTTTCTTACAATAAACATCTAGAGGTAGAATTAATGAGTCAAGGGGATAGAAGTTTCTACTAATCTTGATACATGTTGCCAAATTTCCCTTCTTAAAGGAGAAATTTAAATCCCTAAGAGTAATGCACATTACACTGTATCCCCAGTAACACTGAGTATTATAGTTTTTTTAAAAAAAAAACTTTGCTATTTGAAAATTTAAAAATAAAAAAACAAAGATACAAAAATAAAACAAACAAGAAGGTTGGTTTTACAAGGAATTCATTATATGAAACCTCAAATGGGACCTTTACACTGTTCAGAAGTCTAATCCTGCTTCTCAAAAAATCTTATTTTAATTATAGTCCCTACTGTGTAATAGAACATCAGAATTTATTCCTCTTATCTAATTGTAACTTTGTATAATAATGTAATGCATCTTTCAAAATAACTGGAAGTGGGGATTTTGAAAAGTCTCGCCACAAAGAAATTATGAATGTCTGAGGTGAAGAATATGCTAATTATTGGTTCAACCATTGCAAAGTGTATACATATATCAAAGTAGCACATTGTACTCCATAAATATGTATAATTATAGTATTAATTAAAACATAAGTAGATTGCTTTCCTACATTCTGAATCAGTAATTTCATACACTTTTCTTTTGTTCATACCTCCTACCCCACTACACTTACCTCCACAACACTGATGGCACTGCTTCAGGTTTAAATCAAAACTGAAACCAGTAGAAAAGAACTTTCACTATCCTACTATAAAATGTACAAAACTCTCTCAGTGCACTAAAGCACATTAATTTTCTAATGGCAATGATCCAGCAGAGATGGAGAAACCAACTATTAGGAGTAAAAAAGAAAATAATCAAATGATTACAGTAATTAAAATGGAGACGGGATGGGATCCAGAACATAAATGAGCAGAAATGATATTTGATGATGCCTTATCATTTGTAACTAGAGCAAACAGATTACTGATGTAGAGCAGAGAGGTTTGCAATGCTATATAATACAGTAGACATATGTGACTAGTACAAGTAAGGACTTGAATTTTTAATTTTATTTTGATGGTGCTAGAGTTTGAACTTATGTCCTGACACCTGGTAGGCAATGCCCTACCATTTGAACCAAATCTTCAGTTCTTTTTGCTTTTATTTATTTTTCTAAATGAGTCATTTCCCTTAATTAATTAACAAAAATAAGATTTAAATTTTTTGTGATTTTATTTTTATCATATTATTGTTGCACTGGGGGTACATTGTGACACTTACAAAAGTTCTTACAATATTATAGTTGAAGGAAAGGGTATAGGAGGGTGAATGTAGTGGAAATACTATGTACTTATGTATGAAAATGGAAAAATGAGATGAAAGAACAATAGACAGTAACTTGAAAGCCATATGAGGAAATAATAACCTTTATTAAAGGTAACTATGTGGCAAATATAAAATCAGCTGTATTTTACTTTTGGTTTGTAGCTCTATTTTTTATTTTCTACATTATATAAAAAACAAATGCATAAATATAATTACAGCTCTACATACTGAGCACACAATGTAAAAAAGTATAATTCATGAAAAAACTTAAAGGCGGGGGAGCTCTATGTGAACAGAGTTTGAGTATGCTATTGAACTTAAATTGGAATCAATTTGATCTAGACTCTTAAAAATTTAGGATCTTAAATGCAATCCCAAAGGCAGTCACAGGAAACTATCTTAAAAATATGCCAAAAAAGAAATGAGAAGAGAATCAAAACAGTTTACTATAAAAATCAACTAAACACAAAAAAGAGGCAGTAGTAAAAATAAGGGACAAAAATGGGACAGAAAAGTAGTAAAATGGTAGAAGAAAATCTTTCTGTACTAGTGATTACATAAAATGCAAATGGATTAAACTCTCCAAACAGAAACAAAAATTGACAGAATGAATTTTTAAAAAAAATCTGATGCAACCATATGTTGTCTAAAAGAGACTTACTTTAGACGCAAAAACCAATTAGGTTGAAAGTGAACTAAAGTAAAAATATGTGTCATGCAAATAGTAAATAGAGAGCTGGGGTGACTACAGTATCATCAGAATAGATTTTCAGTCAAAAACTGTTACAAGAGACAAGGAACGGTATTACACAGATAAAGGGTCAACTGATTAGGGAGATATAACAATTATAAACATTCATGAACCAAAAAACAGAGACTCAAACTATATGAACCAAAAATTGATAGAAAAAGAGATCAACAACAATAGCTGTAATAATCACAAACAGAATGAGAAAAACTTAGAAATAAGTGAAAAACAAAGGCATAAAACACAAAAATTTATGGGATGCTGTAAATATAGTGCTCAGAAATGAATTTATAGCTGCAAATACCTATATTAAGGTAAAAGAAAGATCTAATAATGCTATAGTTAAGATATGGTTTGAGTGTCCCCTAAGGCTTCATGTGTTGTAATTTAATTCCCATTATGAAATAATAATCGGGTAGAAAACTGATATGGTGTTTAGAGGTGGAGTCTTTGGGAAGTGATTAGGATTAAAGTCAGGAAGGTGGAGCCCCAGTGATTGAATCTTGATGGTTTTATAAGGAGACCAGACAGACACATATAACACATGTAGTCCCTGCCCCTTGCCAACTGTTGCCTCAAGACTCAAAAAAGTCATGACTGAATAAGGGCCCTAGACCTTGCACCACAAGAACTGTGAGTCAACACAAACCTCTTTTCTTTATGTAGCAGCCTGCCTCCAGCATTTCCTTCCAGTAACAAAAAGTGGATTAATTCATATATCACCTTTCACTTTAAAGCACTAGGAAAAAAAAAAGCAAACCACAGTGTATAAAACACATAAGAGACTAAAAATTTGAAGTATCATAACTACTGAAAATAAAAAAAGAAAAATCTATCTAGAAACACCAATTCACCAGCCAATTGCTTATACCTCTAAAATGCACCTAGAATCAGAACACTTGTCACTCTTTCTACTCTGCCTGGACTAAGCTGCCATTATCTCTTATCTGGATATTACATTCCTCTTGGTCATTCTTTACTAAGTCACTCCCTGAGTGATTTCATATTATAACTAAAGATCTTACACATGTTGGTGACTCTCGAATATTTAGCAATAGACCATACCTCTCCTCTAATCTCTAGACTTGCATAGTCAACTACAGTCCTGATTTTTCTACCAGAATATCTAATGAAACTTAACATATCTCAACTGAAAACCTATTTTCTGTCTGCTGCTCTAAATCTTCCCATTTCATTAAATTCCAACTCTATGTTTCCACTGGTTCAGATCAAAAGCCAATTTTTTTCCTACACACAATTTGACCATCGATAAATCTTGCTGGATTAATTTAATCTTTAAAAATATATATCCAGAATATAACCAAGCTCACCATTTCTACCTATGCCATCTTGGTCCAAGCTACCATCATTTCAGCATTTCTTCCTAGGATTACTAGATTGCTTCCTAGGTCATCTCCTTGCTTCTTACCCTGCCACCCTACCGATCCCTTCTCAACATGACACAGCAACCAGGCTAATCATGTTATAATGCAAGTCAGATCATGTCACTCCTCTGCTCGAACTCTCAATGGATTCCCAATACACTTAAAGTCCTTAGAATGACCTATGAAGCCCAACATAATTTGCTCCTCACATTCTTCCCACTCTGAACTTCTGACTTTTTTTCCTTATCCAGCCACATTAGCTGCCTCACTGTTCTTGATCATGCTAAATACACTCTTGATTCACGATCTTTACCCTTGCTGTTCCTTTTCCTTGACACATTTCAATACTACTTCCTCTGTTACCCTTCTCCTAGATGCACTTCTTCATCTGCCAAGTAGCAAATTAAATGTCACTGCCTTGAGGTCTATTTACCTCTTTCTTTACTCTGTCTAATTATAGCATTGATTTCGTAAGTACAAATGTATGTACTTGGTTTCTGATTTTATTACCTGCTTTCTCTCCTAGATTGTAAAATTTATGACAGGGACCACATTGGTTTTATTTACCAGTGTTCACTACATTATTTATGATCCCAAACCTCTTCTGTGTTCTGTTAGATATTTATATTTCTTGTTCTATAAATTTTTGCCTATAAAATTCACTCACTTTTTACTTCTGCAATGGGCACTTATTTTTGGAAGAACCCCTCATATAGTAACAATAGTGTATGCATTACATGTCCTTTCAGGGTCTTATCTTTTGCTTTTAAAACTTAGAAAAACCTATATCCACACTGAGTCCACATAAATGTGCACCTACATTTTCTTTTAGTTCTTATAAGATACTTTACCTTTAATCCATTTGCAATTCATTTTTGCATGAGATAACAGAGTCTAGTTTTATTTTTCCCCAGAAAAAGATGTGTCCTAAAACCATATATTGATTAACTTTTTCCTTCTTCTACAGAAATGGAATACTGAGTGTTAGAGGCAAGAGGCAAGATTTCAATGCTGTTATGATGGTGTCAATCCAGGAACCTAAGAAAACCAAGCTAAAATTACTCACTCTTCGGGTTACTAATAAAACTAGAAAGAGTAACAGCAAAATGAGAATCAAAGTATCACTTATTCAACAGCTGAGCCAGTGTCCACTAACCCCTATTGAAGAACCCTGCTAACAGATGAACTGAAGAACAGAGCTTTGAGGTAAAGGCCTAAGCAAAGGTTTCTGTTTTCAGCCTCATTAAAGATGATAGGTCTACAATGAAGGCACTGTCCTAATTTACATATTCAGCTCACCCAGCTGCAGGTTTAGGTCAACTTACCACGTGAAAGTAGGCATCTGTGAGTACTGAGATAAAAGAAACAGTAATCCTACCCACTAGTAAGACACTGTCCAGCAAATATCCTGGGTTCTGACTAACATCTCCCAATAAGGAGCTGGTGAGGAGGGAGGTAGGAAGCAGAAGTATGGGGCTAATAATGGAGTAGTAAGTAGTATTCTCATTGCTGTTGACAATGGCAGAAGTTTGGTTCCATTTTAGGGAACTTTTATTTTGTCCAATTGATTTTTTTACAGTATCATGCTGCTTTAATTATCATACCTTATAATAATGCTATATTATTAGGTTGTGCTAGTCCCTTTTTAATCTCTTATAAAACTCTTAGTTTTTGTATTTTTATGGTGCTTGGGTCAAACAAAGGGCCTTATGCATGCTAATCAAGTGCTCCACTGCTAAGCTATTACTTCAGCCCAAAATCTTGGCTCTTCTTTCCCAGGTATTCTTTATTTTTCCAAATAAACTTTATATGTAAACATTATGTTTCACTACAAAAATATCCAGATGTGATTTTGGTTAGAATTGCTTTAAGTCTATTTAGGGTAGATTACCTCTTCTTAAATAATGGTAATTTTTTTTCAAAGTTTTATTCTCAGTTCAATATAATATCTTTATTTTATACTTTATATACTACTCACTTATTGGTCACATAAGTATATAATCATGATTTGAACTATCATTTATTACAGTTACTAATAACTGTTAAATCTACATATCTATCCCAGGTGTCTCTTCCAAGCTATGAGCCATATCACCAACTGATTATAATATCCTGCCTTCTAGCTCTCATTCCCACCAGGATATCTTGCAGATACCTCATATTCAAGAAATTCAAAAATTTCTTCAAACTAAGAACAAACCAGAAAAAAACTGCTGTTCTTTTTATCTTTATGAGTGCCATCCAGTTATTTAATTCCAAAAACTTGCTCAATATCATTGGCTTCACCATCACCATTATTTCTAAAACATTGCTCCATCATCATATTCTATTGATTCTACATTAATATCTTTCAAATTCATCTAATTTTCTCCATCTTCATTTCCTTTCACCCTTTGGTAAAGCCCATTATTATCATTTGAAGGTTATTGCTACAATAACCTTCTAACTGGTTTCCCTTCTTCTAATTTATCCCTTCTCTCCTTTCAGCCATTTACTGCCAGTTTTAGTATGTGGATTTCAATTCAATTCCATTTCAATCCCTACCATTCTTCTGAGTGACTTCAACAATTCATCTAGCTCAGACCTATCAGTTACTTGATCTCCTCATCCCCAGTGTCCTTTATTTCCACTTTACTTAGCTCTTGGCCACAACTCTAATCTTCTCATCACCTTACATTACCCTACCCAAGTCTTCAAATTAAACCACAGTCACTATTTCCACTCCCATATCTCCCAATTACTCTTTGGTCCAATCCAATATGCAGTAGACCCTTGGTATCCACAGGTATATGGTTGCAAGGAGGCTGCTGTTGAGGAAAACCCACAAATGCTCAGGATGCATAGAGTTCAGTACTGTCCTGTAAATACGTGAATTTTTCTCATAACACCACCCAAATTCTGTTACAGACATGCCACCTTTCAACAAATCTAGAATTTTCACTTTATCATTTATATTAAGCATATTTCATGCCTTTTTTTGGCTTGAAAGGATGACCATAGGTTTTGTCTTGCTTTTTGGGGTCCCATCTGCTATTAGGTGAAGCATGGTTTTGCAAAAGTAAGGGCAGAGAAACACCTAGCAGATCACACAACCATTTAAATACAGCTGATAATAATGCAGGACTAACTGAGAGCGTCTTGTATAATGTGTGTGCAGTAAATTAACATTTTTATTTTTGAAATTTATTTATTTATTTACTTACTTACCATGCTTGATCAGAACTAATGTAATAAACCTGTGAATAAGGTAGGCTTACTGTAGCTTCTTTCCTCACCAATTTATCAAAATCACCACTTGATTCCTTGTTGCTATATCAACTGGGAAATGTTCTGTTCTTTTTGTATTTAACCTTTTTAAAGCAGCTGAAACTGTTTCTTGCATGCAATGACCATCTTTTTAACATTTATGATACAATTTTCTCCTGGTTTTTCTCCTACCATTCTTGCTCACCTTTTCTCAAGCTTGCTTTTAATTCACTACCTTGCTTTAAAGTTGGTCTTCATCAGGATCTTATCTTAAGACTCTTACTATCTCATATATATATATATATATATATATATATATATATATATATATATATATATACTCTTTCTGGTGACTATGTTCATCCTATGCCTCCAATCACTAACTGAACATTGATGCCTTCCATATCTATTCCTGCAGAGCACACCTCTCTCCTGAACTCCAGATCTTTATGTATAATAGAAACCTGTATTTAGTCCTGTTACACACATCTCAAATTCAGCAAATTCTAAAGTGAACTTATCATCATCTAATCTCTTCCCACCCATCTTCAAGTTAGCGGTCTCCCCTGTTTCCTGTCTTTATGAATGGCATCACTATTTACCAGGTTGTCCAAGTCAAAAACCTGGGTATTATTAATTTTCCTTCAAAATGTGAGTGTCATTCAAGGTTTCTTATCTTTCTTATTTCTGGCATTCAATCACTCACAAATCCTTTTTGTTTTACCTCATTGATCTTTCTGGTCCCTTGCATATGGGAATATAGCCCATGCTTTATCACCACTGTTACTTGGTGGCCTGCCTGCCTGTTCAACACCTAGTAGAATGCAGAAGTCATCTGTCTGCTTCAAGACTGTGACTCAGGGCCTACTGATCTTTTTGGAATCTACCCCTTTTCCCATACTCCAACCTTCATGTCTTTTACAACTGGACCTTTATATATTACATACCCTACATCTACAACTTCTTTTTTATTTTTTCCACTCTCCCCTTCTCCCATATGCCTATCCCTTAGACTTTGTCAGTGTTTTTCAAAGTGTAGTTCCTAAACTAGTAGCATGAGCATCATCTGGAAATTTGTTTAAACTAGCAAACTGGAGTTTCATCATGAATCAGACACTGAGGTTGATCTCAGCAAACTACTGACTTACTTCTCAGCTGAGATATTACCTGCCCTTGGAAACCATTCTTCTCTTTCTCTCTCCTTGTTTTTCTTTGCAGTACTGAGGTTTGAACTCAAGGCTTTTAAAGGGCTTGCTACACAGGCACTCTACCACTTGAGCCACACTACCAAGCCCTATTTGCTTTCATTATTTTTGAAATAGGGTCTCATGTTTATGCTTGGGCCAGCCTAAACTGCAATCCTTTTGCACAGGTAGGACAACAGGCATGCACCACCATGCCAAGGTTTTTATTGGTTGAGTTGGGGATGGGCTAACTTTTGGCCTGGGCCAGCCTTCAACCACAATCCTTCCGATGTCTACCTCCTAAATAACTAGGATTATAACAGGCATAAGCCAAATTGTGCCTGGCTTGAGAAACTATTCTTAATCACACCAACATTAGATCAGTACCTTCCTTTCCACCCACTTGTCACACTGTAAGGACTATCATTTAACACTTATTACACTGCATTATAATTATATGCTTACTTGTCTGCACCACAATAATCCAAGTTTTTTAAGGGTAGGGAAAATATTATTTGCTCCTGTATCCATAGCTTCTAAAGTTATTCCTGTTACTCAGTAGTCCTCCAATAAGTATCTATTCAATGGTTAAATGAATTGAGTATCTGGACAAGACTATGGTCACCCTAAATTTAATATGAGTTTAGTGTGTGACTAGAGTTAGAATTTATACACTAGGGTGACAAGAACTTTATCTACCGCTATGGCTAAGGATCAGTCTGAGCCAGTTCTCTCTCTTTCCAAAATCAGGAGCTCAGTCTTGGTGATGAGGGTATGTCATAGAGACCTGAAATCGGAATATTAGGCAGACCATTAAGACTATCATAGAACATTAGTCTGTTCTGGGATTATGAGTATTTCATAGAGGCAAATTCAGGCTATGCTTTAGTCTTGGGTAATATTCATTTTCAGGTCTCTAAGAGTATAATATTTTGTGGTATAAGGAACTGAGCCAAGGACCCAGGGAAGTACCTTATACATGTAGACCACGTATTGCAGAGGTACATACCCAGTGAATTTTTTTTGCTGCACCCAGTATTGAACCCAGGGCCTTATGCATGCTAAGCAAGTTCTCTAGCAATGATCCACCCATCCCAAGTGTAATTTTTAAAAGAAACATGTCAGAAGACTGCAGCAAAGATGCTGCATAGCCTTTGTCTCTTCACTAAGTGTCCCCACTCACCAGGCTCAGCAGCCTGTGGCCATCCATTACTGGATTCTAATACTCCATGAGCATGTACAGAGTAGGGGCGACTGGCATTATTCTTGAACACCACAGTCAGGATATCGCCAACCTCTCCTCTGATAAGTGGACCTAATATATACAAAAAATAAAACTTTCATTAGTGGGAGGGTGGAGTAGGAGGCATTAAGAAAGGGACAGACCTGGTAGCTCCATAGAATTAGGAATTTGCCTTAAGAAAGAATCCTTTGTAGACCAAAAGTCATGGCTGGCTCCAATTTTAGATTCACAAGTCCTTAAATTGATATTGCTAGCCATAATATAAGAGTACTTTACAACAGGATTATGCCTCCAATTGCCCCTACTTGTCCTACCAACAATGTTCTATCTATAAAACCCAAGGCTCTAGAGAGTTCAAGTTCTGTGGAATCATCAATAGTAAGGAGTGAAAATTTGTTACATAATACAGAATAGCTGAGATCTCTTCAGGGACTGGTGTCTCTTCTATGCCAGGATAAGAATAAGGAAACCCACTGAACCCTAAACAAAAAGACTACAGTAATAATTAAACTGGAGTATAAGGGTAATAATGGTTTCTTATATTATTTTCCACTTTCAGATGTTACTAAGTTCTCCTGCATCTGTGGTCTTTTAAAGTCTACCACATTCATAGACCTCATACTTCAAAGGTATAGAAAACCTGGAAAAAGTTGGTTCAGGTTGCAGCAGAATTCATAATTCCCCCATCCTCCCCTTCAGTGCTTATTTGCATGACTGCTTTGTGAAGCAGGACCATACATCTAGTATAGCATAAGGAAAAGTTGAGAATGGAGAATAAGGAGGTCATCCTGATACAACATAGCTGCCCTAGAAACAGCTCATGCTTCTAAACACCAGGACAGGAGTAGAATTCCCTTACCCAAGATTCCCAAGTGCTCTTCTGATCCAGACCTTGGCCGACGGATCTTGAATGTACCATCAGTGTATTCCCGGAATACAACTTTCTTGTATCTGGAACCCAGGAGCCCATCCTCGTTGCTCAGGAACACGTGACCATAACTAGAAAATCCAAAGAGTGTTATCAGCACCTGGCCTTTGACTTTCATTCTCAGAGATGGGGAGCTTAAGTCAGAACCATTCTCATGTCACAGATTAATGAAGATGTGGATTTATTCCTTCTAATGTCAGATTACCCCTCAACATTGGCTGCATAACCACAATTAAAGATAGTATTTATGCTTCTGGTTTCTATCATCCAGAGAGAAATCTGTAGTGCAATTCATATGGCACAAACACTGGGCTAAGAATCAGAAACTCTAGCTGCAGCCTTAATGAGGTCTTAGACATAATTAGTCTCACAAAAGGTGGCAGGAAAGTAACCACTAGTGCTGTTGCTGGAGGTCAAGGGAGGGGAGAGGCAACAAGGAAACAGGATCTTATATATTTTTCATTATGAGATGCTTTCTAGTTCAGAGTTTATTATTCATTTTATCATTGAGTGTTCCCAATAGGCCTACAAGGTAGGTGGATCTCAGAAGTACAATCTGAGATTGGAGGTGCAATCAGAGATGCTAGCCCAGATGTGACAGGACCTATCTACAGAGACACTGTCAGCCAGAAAGGGAGGCAGGACTTAAGATTCAAGCACGCTGTTCCTTTCCTCTCTCCTTCTCTAGTCATGTTCTTTCAACTATATGTTATAGAAAAGTCAACCAAGGATTAGAGAAAGGAATTTACTTTTCCAAAATCCCATAGCAAGTTCACAAAAAGACAGCAACCTTAAACAACCAACATAAATGTTAAAAATTGGCAAAGAGCAGTGAAAGTACCTAAAACAAACTAGTGGAGATGGCTAATCTATACCTAAGTTTCTGTTCTCTCCTCTTCTCTTTTCTAGTAATAGGCTCATATAGGTTTTAGCTGAGCACATGGCTGACCATCCAGATATTACATTTCTCAGGCTTCCCTGCAGCTAAGTATGAATAGATTGAGGACAACAGGGCATAAGAGAAAGTGATGTATCTGACTTCCAGCTTATCTCTTTACAGACAATGCTACTTGCCCTGACTTGAAGGCTGGAAATGGCTACAACTAGAATTGGCATCTTGGTCTCAGAGATGAAAGTAAGTGTTGAGCATAGCACAGTTTACCTACCAGTCCTGGATTGCTCATATCTATACTATTATGTAAATAAGAAGTAAAATTCTATCTCATTTAATCTACTCTGTTTTGGACTTTTTCTGCTACACAGCTTATTCTGTACCTTAGTGAATGAGCTTGAGGTATTTAGTTCTTTGAGTAAACTCCTTATGAAGTTTATGTCTCAGAATAGGGAGTCAAGGGCTGAAAGGTTGAGGGCATGGGTAAGGTCTTTTACTTCAGCTCCATAGTAAATATAGGAGAACTGAGCTGGAATTCAGAAGACATGCATTTTGGTCCCTGGTCCCAATTCTGTTGGTAACATATTAGGTGACCTTAAATAATTGTCCCCTCCTGTCAGTTTCTGTATCCTCATCTGTGAAAGGATTCTCTAAACATGTTACTTCTCCTTTTCTGAAGCCTTACCTGTCCTTCTTAGACTGGTTGTACCATTCCAGTTCCCAGCTTCTATCAGGGCAATAGTCCCACTCTACCTCTTCTGCCATGATGTAGTAGACTCTTGCAGCTTGGTAGTGTTGATGAGGGCTAGTCTGATGGCCAAAACACTGGGAAACATTATAGATTGCCCTCATCCCTGCTTCTCGGTGGTTGCCTGCCTGGCAGTAAATTTCAAATGTCCCTAAAGGAGAATCAGAGAACAAAACCTGACTCAGAATACCCCTGGAAAGTGCCTGGGGGGGGGACTGCCTTCTTCTCCCTATGAATATCAGAGAACACCTGGTAGTCTAGGATAAGGCCTTCAATGCAATAGAAAAAGCATATAACAAGTTTAATTTTTGATGCTTTTGTCTGAAGTAATTTTGTTATTAGCATATAATAGTTGTACAGGGGAATACATTGTGATATTTGCTTACAGTATATCTTAATTAGATTCACCCCCTCCATCATTCTCCCTCATTCCCCCTCACCCCTGTCTTAGAATAATTTCAACAGATTTTATTTTCAAACGTGAATACAAAAAACATCCATCATATTATCCATTTTTCAACCTCTCCTAATGCTCTCCCCCTTTCCACTGGTATCCACCCCGGACAAGACCCAGTTTTACCTTCCTGTTCTTCATTTTTTAAGTATATATTAATAGTTCAAGGTTTCACTTTGGTATTTCAGACATGTGTATATTGTGCTTTAATCAGATTAACCTGCCCCATCATGTACTCTTTCTCTATTGCCCTATTCCCCTATTATTCAACAGCTTACAGTGCATTGTATTATATTATCTTTAATATTTTTCACTCTAACATTCTCTTTCCCTCTCCTGACTCCCTGTAGTCCCCTCAGACAGACCCACAAATATAATCATGTAATCTTTCTCTCTCTCGATATATATATATATATCCACATATGTATATATATATATACATATATATACATATATACATATATATATGTATATATATGGGAAAACATGTGACCTTTGACTTTTTGAGCCTGGTAACAAGTTTACTGAGAGTAACAAGCACAGAGATTAAGCACTCCAGCTCCAAAGCTGTATAGTCTAGGTTAAACCCAACATGTGTCACTAGGACCAATTTCTCCCTTGTCTGCCAAGGGCTTTCCTAGTTTTAGCACTGAAAGTCCCATACCCCTATAAACTCCTCAGTTCTGAGCACAGTGGGAAGACTGGTAACCCTTTCTAACACTCATTAGTGATATAACCTTGTAGCAATTTCTAAATCTCTGTATGCTTCAGATCACTCATCAGTAAAATGAGGATCATTTTTCTCACTTCATTTGGTTGTTTTAGAATGAACACAATAATTTACATGTACTCCTTAGCATCCTATGTAGGAAATGTTCAATAAGTGAAGCTATAAGTATGTAAACAAAGTTTAATAGTTGTTATTCCAAGGAAGGCATTGATCAATCGTCTCCTTTTTTCTACCAACTCCAAAGAAATAAAGGTGGGATTATTTACAAAATAATTTTTACAAAGCAACCTGATGATCACAAGGATTCTTTCACAAGACAGCTCTGGACAGGTCTGCTTTTTACAGTGGAATGTTCAAGTGTCTGTCTTGAATGTCTGTGTTGTGGAACTGTATTGCACCTAATCTCAAGCTCCAGATTTCTATGTCAAGAACATTCAGGTTCAGAAAATGTTGATCAAAAAAACTAACTTTCTTGGAATATTATTTTCAGTGTTCACTTGCCTTGCTACCTACTGCCTATCCTATCACTACAGACTCTCCTTTCTGACTTTTAAAGCCTTCTATGATCTGACCCCAAACAACTGACCCAGTCCCACTTTCCCATATATTATCCAAAACTCAACTATTTCTCTAATTAAATCTATTTCTGACTGCTCCCTCACATATCATTCCTATTTTGGAATTTCTACTCATCACCCTCTTTCTGAAATATACTTGCTCATACCACCCTCAAAATCTATGAGAATCCATTCATTCTCAAAACCCAATTCTCTTTCAGAAAGCTCTCTCTGACTATTCTGGCACCAAAAAAGCAGATTTTTAGCCTCTTCATTTCTAATATACTTTGTATCTAAATGACATAGTTAAAGACTAAGTGTTCCTATCCTTAAAAATTATCTTACAGTCTTTACAGACACCTTACAAAAAAGGCTCTCTCCTGTTCTTTCAATATCTACTTTCCAAGTATTCTATTTCCATTACTCCCTACATATACTCTCTCAAATAGTATCAGCTCTTCCTTCACAATTATCCTTTCAGAGATAGGTGTGGTGGTGCACATCTGTAGACTCCACTTCTTGAAAACCCGAGGCAAGAAGATTGCTTGAGCCCAAGAATTCGATCTATCCTGGGAAACATAACAAGACCCCTGACTCAAAAAAGTATTCTTTCATGCTCACTGCCAATTCCCTAGTCCAGGTCACCATAATTTCTTACCTGGA
Organism: Castor canadensis; assembly: GCF_047511655.1. Classification (NCBI taxonomy): domain Eukaryota; kingdom Metazoa; phylum Chordata; class Mammalia; order Rodentia; family Castoridae; genus Castor; species Castor canadensis. The sequence goes on from NC_133405.1 coordinate 86,468,352, forward strand.
AATTTGCAGTCACTTCTCAACTTCCCTCTTCTCTCCCTACCATCTTCAATCACTATCCACACAGGCTCTAGGGTGCTCTTTAACTAATATAGCCCAAAGCACATTGAATCTTTGCTTTAAATGTTCCACTCATACACAGGAAAAAATCTAAGCTCCTGACTATGGCCCACAAGGACTTACATAAGACTCTTATCAACGTCTATGACTTTATACCCTGCCAGTCTTCCCCTAGCTCATCACACTTCAACCACCATGCTTATTCTCATCTTAGGGTATTTGGAATTGTTTAGAATACTCTATTCAGAGATCTTCCCTCCTTATAATTATTTAGGTCTCAGCTTAAATGTCACATTCTCAGAAATCATTTCTCTTCTCTAAAATAATGCCTCCACCATTTTATAATATCAATGTATGTATTTTATTTCCTTCACGACATATATCACTATCTGAAAATATTTTACTTATGTATTTATTGAGGATATTCCTTGAGAACAAGATCATTTCAGTCTTATGTACCTCACTATCACAGTTTTGGTACACAGAAGGTGTGAAATAAATATGTGTTCAGTGAATTGACATGTCAGCAAAGGGGTGATTGTATACACTGTCCAAAAGTCATGGGTCAGAATGTGGGGTGGAAAAGGAAGTCTAGTGTCATTTGAGGGAATAAAACAAGATAGAAACATTCTGAAAATATGTAATCTTGTGTAGCCACATCACCTCAACTTTCTCATATGGACACTATTGTCAAAGTCATTTGTTTTTCATCACTCTTCTGCTTTTGGCTTTGAGTCTCTTCCTACATTGCTGAACAACCCTTTGCTTTCTCTTTATTCTGGTTTCTATTCTTCCTCATACCTCTTTTTTTCCTCATATCTCTTGTATGTTGACTTCTATCTTAAATTTTCTTTCCTGGCATTCTACATGTTTATGGACTCAAACTATGAGAACATCCAAATCTCTCTCTGTAGCCCAGGATTCCCCTCTGAGCTTAGATTTCTACCCACAAGTAACTAATGTGAAAATCCTACCACCTGGATTTCACCAGTAACTTAAAACTTAACATGCCCTCAAATAAATGCTTTTTATCCAAACCTTAGCACCCTACCACCCTACTGTACTTCTGCAGTTTGCTAATGGTACTACCATCTACCTTGTACATAAGCTGGAGACCTCAGTCATCTTTTCTTTTTGTTCAGCCCCCCAAGAAAGTCCTGTCATTTCTCTCCCAAATATCCCTTAACTCTGCCCTCTGCTCCATCTCCATCACCCTCACCTATTGGCAAGCTCTCAGTCTCTTTCATGAGCCTTCTGCTATGCCTCACTGATTCTAGTTCCTTCTTATTCAGACCCATTATATATATTATCTTTAGTAAACTTACAAAAATAAAAAATCACATCTTGTCACTTGTCATCTTAATAAAAGAAACAAAACCATTGATGCCTTCTCATAACCCAGAAGATGAAATCCTAGCTCCTTAGCAAGACCCTCCTTCTCTAATTGGGTCTTTAGCCATTTCTTATCTCCCTTAAGCCCTTATCTTGGTATCTTTCAATCAGGGTGCAACTAGCATTTTAGATGGGATTATTCTTCATCATGTAGTACTGTCCTTCACATTGCAGAAAGGTTTTTTCCAACAGATTTTTTCAATTTTATTTTATTTTTTTCTTTTATTATTCATATGTGCATACAAGGCTTGGTTCATTTCTCCCCCCTGCCCCCACCCCCTCCCTTACCACCCACTCCACCCCCTCCCTCTCCCTTCAATTTTATTTTGATTAATATGTATTAACTATATATATTAATGTGCTTCAGTGTGATATTTTCAAACATGCATATGGCATACATTGATCAAATTCGGCCTCCTTTTATCTACCCCTTCCCCTTCCAAAACCTCTAATAATTATTATTTGACATTCAGGTTTATTTTTTGACTCCTACCCTCTAAATACCAATACCACACACTCCATGCCCCAGTCACTGTGATAAGTAAAAGTGCCTCCAAATTTACACTTTTACATACTATCTTGAGTTGAGAACCACTGAATCAAATCAGTGTAGTCAACCTACTCTAGGCAGATGTTGCTTCCACACCACTGCCTATATAGTTCTTACTGCCTGTTATGCTGTCCTTACCCCCTATCCCCTGTCTTTGTTTGGAAACAGTCTACCCATCTTTAAAAGCTCAGTTTGGGTCTAAGGGTGTAAAAGCTTATTCTGAAGGTCTGTTGTCCTTGCAAAACTTCACTCTGAAAGTCAGGAAGAATTTGTCACAGCTCCCTACGTGTTACTCTAACTCTTGGAAGATAACATCATTATAGCTTTGTGAATAATGCTACCAACTCTCTTTTCCCTTATCTGTGAGCTGCCATGTTTGTTCTCATATCTCTAGCACATAAGCCAATATCTTAAAGACAATAGATGTTTACTGGAAAAATGGAATAGAAAAGAAAAAGACAACAGAAAAAGAAATGAGAAGGATTTTAAAGGATAAAAGCAGAAGGAGACAAAGAGAGAGGAAAGAAAAAGATTTAGAATGAAGAAAATGAAAAAAGAGGAAGAGAAAATAATAGGAAAACAAATGGGGAAGAAATAAAGATAAGATGACAGCAGGTAAAAGAAAAGGGGGGAAGAAGGCAAAGTAAAGAAACAATGAGAAAAGGGAGAGAAATGAAGAGAATGAATGCAAAAAGGAGGGAAAGTTCAAAAGAAGAAAAAAGAACAGCAAAGACAATGGCAAAAACAATTTGGTAAAATAAGGAAGGGAAGAAAGAAAAGATGAAAATAAGTAAAGGATTCAATTTTAAAAAAAGAAAAGACACTGAACAAGATGGGAGACAAAAGATGGAAGAAAAAGGAAAGAAGAGGAGGACCAAAGATTGAAAAGGGAGAGAAGAAAAACAGTAAGAATGAAATAAGGGAAATGAGAGAAGGGAGAAAAAAGGAATAGGGGAGAGGAAGGTGGGAAAGGGGGGAAAAGATAGGAATAATGAATAAAGAAAGAGCTCCAATGGCAAAAGAAACCTTGATGAAAGGCCTAAGCAGTAATAAAATTCTCTGTTGCTGAGATATCTAGCATGAATTCAGTGGAATAACATATTACAAGCTTAAGCTTTTTAGCTGCCACTTTCACTGGCTATGAAAGCTCTAGTGTCAGTAATTCCACTGGAAGAGCTGAGGCATACTACATATGTGATATTTTAAAGTACAATATGTATTTCTATTAAATGTAACATAAGCCTATGAAAATTTAGTGCAAAGAAAAAGGAGTATTAAAAAGATCACCAATAGATCCAAATAATTCAAACTGTTATTTTTCTGAATTTTTTTCCTGAGCATTTGTTTTCATGTTGAATCTCCAGTGATGTTTTTTTTTGACATAGGGTTGCTATGTTGCCCATGCTGACCTCCCAGACTCAAACAATCCTCCCATTTCAGCCTCCTGTGTAGCAATGACTACAGGTACACACCACTGTACCTGGCCACAGTCATGTTTACAAACCACCTGCAAAGCTGCTCAAGCATATATATTTATCTTTACCATTTCCCATCACTACCTTTCTCTCCAGAATCTCAAAGCCAGATTCTGGTCAATTAAACTGGTTACTTCTGCCCTGTTTTTGGAGAGCTAGTCACAATGGTCTCTTTCCCTCTTAATCATAAGCAAATCTCCAGGGGCAGAATGAAGAGTTCAGATTCAAAAGATCATCTAGGAAAGAGAATTGAAAGCATTTAATAGAGGATGGGCAAGAGAAGCTGCAAAAATAGAACCAATATTTCTAACCTAAATGAGTCATTTTCCCCCTGCAGGTTTCTGTCCCTTGTACCCACTAGTAAAATAAATGAATTTAGATGATACAAAAGGGACCCTACCAATTCTAATATTCTGTGACTAGGGATCTCTTTGAAAAAGGGTGTTTTAAAGGTCTACAAATACAAAGAAAGAAAAAAATATGAGCTTTTGCTAGTAACAAAATCTAGGACTCATAATTAAGAGAAACCTCTCAAGACTTTACTCTTACACTATTATTCCAAGTAGCTGGAACAACAGGCATGTGCCACTGTGCCTGGGCAAAATGTTTTTAAGGCATCTACAGCCAGCTTCCTTGGTTCACAGAATGGCACAAAAAAAATCACTCATTTAAAGTAAGAATAAGCCTGTGACTTAGCCAGGCAGCCTGACTGGCTTTGCAAGAAGATTAAATTTGGGATTTGGTTTTGAGGTTAAGGCTAGACAGTATGGTCTTTCTTGGTCAAAAGTCCCCCATCTCTACCTCACTAGAAGCACTTATTCCTCTTGTTCCTTTCAGCACCATTAACTAACCGATGTTTCTAATTTGCTAATGACAAGTCTCACTGACCAAGAAAATATCCCAGGGAGATGGGAAACAATGAGGACTCCCAAGAGTCTGGAGAGATCAGCTTTATGTTGTATTCTATGTCAGTGCTGAAACTATTAAATTGTTAAACAGAATTGTTTTCTTTAAGGATTGTTATTCCAAATATGAATGGAATTTACATGCTTAAAATAAAAGTTTAGCAGGAACTGCATAGAAGTGATAGATTTTTCTTACAAACACTATTGCCACCTACTGGCTAGAAAAAGAATAGACCCTAGGGACTAAAGAAAAAAACAAATACTGCTGCTTCATGAAAATGCCTGAACAAATGGAATCTGAGGAAACATTCCAGTCAAATTTCTTCATTATAAAAAGCATGGAGGAAGGAAGTGAGGGAAGGATGAAAAGAAGGGAGGGGAAGAAGAGAGGAAGAAAGAGAGGAAAGGAAGGACAGAGGGAAGGAGTCTAGCTATAGAGAGGGGGAAGTGATTAGACCAAACTTACCTAGCAAATAAATGAAAGCGCCTAGATTTTGACTTCTAATCTGAAACTGTTCCAGCACACACACACACACCCCCACACACACATACACACACACCATAAGTTGGACAGTTTGCAAAAATCCTCAAAGAACATGAGGGTTGAAAGCACTTGTATAGATATATCTTACTGATCTTTTTCCCAATGCAAGGACTGTATCTATAAAATTTGTATGTGGTCTAGGGGCTATGTGGACATGTGCACTCTCTGCCATGTAAGAACTACCCTAAAGCTGGGCAGCACCCAAACTTTTCTTTTGTTCTTCCAGACAAGATATTCCTCAACCTTCTTCTCATTCTTTTCTCTCCAAGAAGAGAATCCACATAACCAGAGCATGGAGGAAATACTGAAGAGGGAGAAGATAAAAGTGTTTTTGAACACCTTCCCAGCACTCTCAACATGCCTCTTCTTTTCTTTTCACCAGTCCTCCCTTCTTGGCTCCTTCATCCTCAATCCCCTACTCAAAAAAGCCTAGGGTGAGCCTAGGGTGAGTTGCTAAGGCACTTACCAGGGTTGTCAGGCTGCATGATGGCCATGACAAAAGTGTGAGGAAAGAGCATGGCTGCACCTTTCCTCATGCCCTGAAGTTGCACAGTGTTGCCCTGGAACATGACCCCATGCACGTCAGTCTCCGTGCCCAGGCCAAGCAGGTGCCAGGCCACCGTGTCACCTTTGCACATGTCCAGCCTGGGCAGGTTAGAGAACAGAAACCCATTAATAGCTGGAAAACAAAAACACACAAGACAAGATAGGGAGATGAGATCAGAATACTCGAGCACTGGCAAACAGCATGGTATAAGCTCTGTAGTATGGTTTCCCACAACTTGAAACTGCTAGATCATCCTCAACTCCTCTGCAGTCTTCTCTAAGCCACTTCTGTTCTAGTTACGAATGTCTTTCAGTTGAGGTCCCAACTGGCTTTTTTGGTCTCACCTCTTTCCCCTCCTCTACCACACTCCAGTAACACTGAACTACTCTCCACTACTACAGCTCCTACCCACCTACACACATACGCACCAACCTCTCCTGTTCCCACTGTCTTGCAACTCTCCTCCCTTAACTTCTGTGGCACTATATTTTCCAGTTCTCTTACAACCTTGCTGATTGTTCCTTCTCCATCTTGTTCATACTCTCCACCCTCTCCATTGAGTGCTTGGGTTTCCCCAAGGTTCCATCATCAGCTATCAACCTGCCTCCTCCTTTTCATCTTCACTACAAACGCCAAAGTTCTGGCCCTGTTCTGAATTCCTATGAAAGCCTCTTCCTGGTATCCCTATCTTCAGTCTATCCTCCCACTCTCTCACACATAGCCATTTATCCTATCAGCTTTATTTGTCTCTACATAGGAGGTACTTAGAAAACACCTACTGACTTTCCACATGCTGTTCCCTCCATCTGGAATAACTCCACTTCTGGCAATCTACTACTTATTTATCATGTTCTAGCTCAAATGTCACCTCCTGTATGAAACAACATCTCTCTCTCTCTCTCCCTCCCTCCCTCCCTCTCTGATTTCCATGAGACTTTTAACCTCCAAATTTTTACAGTATCACTTATTCCAGAATCCAAAGATTCCCTCACAAATCTAGTTTAACTTAGCAGGAAGCATAGGCTTTTTTCTGTATCTATATGACTGTTTGAGCACCTATCCTGTTTTTTGGTACCAATCAAGTGTTCAGTAAATTCAAACTAGAATGAACTTGACTTATGAGACTAACTTATGGAAAAGTTCCAGATGATGGAACTATATGGGGATGGGAATCAAGAGATGGGGTCAGAAGAAAATATATTCATTCTTATCTCCCTTCTACCTTCTACACTGCCCACCCTGCAAAATAAAGGGAAGCCTACTTGAAACTGACCTCTTTTTCAATGTTTCCCACCTCCACTGGAATTAGCCTCAATGAGATACCATGTTTGATAATCTCCTGGGATGCTGGTGGGAACATTGCCAACCCCCAATTCTGCTTCCCCTATCTATAATGTCCTGATTGCAAAACTATTTAGTCTTCAAGCCCTAGTTAAAGTACTTCCTTCTTCCAGGAATCCTTTAATTTGATTGTACCTCATTAACATTCTCCTCCTCTGAACTTGAAAGCTGTTCTACCAATTTAGCACTTAATTATAGTCTGTCTTGGATTATTCTATAATTGTTTCATGGGTGTTATTATTTGTATATCATTGCAAATTGCTGGGAGCTCCTTGGAAACTTCCCATTGAAGTTCATCCATCCAAGAATGAATGTTGTCCCATTCATTCTCTCACTACCCACTCATTTGGTAGTTCACTAATTCAGTTAACATTTATGATGCATTACAAAATGTAGAGGATAAAGATAAGCAACATATACTCACCTTTGAAGACTATACTCCAGCAGAAGTCAAAATCCATGTAACAAATAACTACAATATTAAGGAGTGTATGGAACTTGCTACTACAATGACCTAATGGAAGTGCCATAGTAGTTCAGAAGAGGGTGTCATTACCCTGGACTTGAGGGATAAGAAATGGTAGCATGGATCATGGATGAGGCAATTTTTGAGTTGAGCCTTAGATAATGGGCAAAATTTTGACAGACTGAAGGCAAATATGCAAGGAGGGGCATTTCATAGGAGGGCATAGCTTTGCAAAAACATGAAGTCATAAAAGTACAAAGTACTTTTCTTCATAGGAAGAAAAATAGTCTCACTGGGATGAAGTATGGAATATAGAAGCAAGGGTAGAGGAAACAAGACTAGAAGGGGGACCAAGGGTGTAGCTCAGTGGCAGTGCTGTTACTTTTCAGTTCATGGTACTGGGTTCTACCCTAGCACTACACACATATAAAAAAAGACTGGAGCAGTATCACCCCAGCCTACTCTTCACACTATCTGGAAGATTCTTATGCATAATCCTCATTTCACAGTACATTCTTCCAGTGGCCCCCATACCATGTAAGACAGGGAACAGTACAAGAAGTCACTGAGTATAATTAGATCTGCTTCTTAGGTTGAATCCCTCAGTCTAGTTTATGACTTGGAATTGGTCAGCTTTCAATAATTGCTTCTGATCATGTGTTAGGATTAGCTTTTACTTGGGATTTTTCAGTTACATTCAGGGAAAAAAGTATTCCCCATACCATGCATCCGATTGGAGTCTTGGAAGCCCTCGACATCCTCTGAGAGCAGTCGGGAATCCAACATAGCAGCTGCTTGATTGGCATTGCTGTACCAGCTCTTGTTCTCATCCAACACAGAGAAGAGGAGAAAGAACTCTTTATCCACCCCTTTCTGCAGGCCCAGTGGAAGAAAGCAGAGGAAGGAAGAACAATAGTTTCAGCAGTTGTGTGTGTGTAACCGCAAATCTAAGGATTCCTGATTCTTTTCCATTTCCTTTTCCAGGCTCAGAGCCAAGCCCATACCTCTGCCCAGAACTGTAGTTGTTGCCAGATAGCTTCCCTCAGGTAACTTCAAATTGCAGATGGGAAAAGGAAGTCACAGTAAAGGGACAAGTCTAGAGGGAACGAACGTATGAAAGAGAGCAGGAAAGAAGCCCAAGATGAGGATTAAGAAGTACAGAGTGTGACAGGAGAAAGCCTAGAGTCACTGAGGAGAGGACTAGGGAAAGATAACTAGGAGAACAGGAAAGGGCTCTTGGTGAAAATTAGAAAATGAGAGAATTGGAAAATAATAATTACTATTATAACTAACATATACCGGGTGCTAACTTTGTGCCAGTCACTGTGCTAAGCACTTTATATGGATTATTTTCATCAATCTCACCAAAACTCATGGTACCTTCTTCTATTATCAATCCTTTATTTTTACAGATGAAGAAAGTGGGTCAAAGAGAGATTAGGTAACTTGTCCAAGGTTACACAGTTACAAATAGTGGGCTAGATATAGAGAAGATAAGCAAATATTAAGTCAGATTTAGGGATTAAGGGCAATAGGCCACTGAGGTAGCAAAGGGAGGGGGAAAAGAAAGGAAAAAGGAGGAATAGGAGGGGAGGGGAGAGATGTTGAGGAGACAATGACAGAAGGGTATGAAATAGGAAGAAACATAGGCTAAGGAAGATGTGTTTTGTGATTAAAAAAATAAGCAAGAGAATGGGAGGTCACCAACTATTAATTTCTGAAGCAATAACTTGGTTTTTTTCTATTCCCTTTGCCTCTAGATCCAATTCCATTTTTAACTCCTATGCAGCAACCCATTTTTATCCCCTTCCCACCAAGTTTCCAAGCTAGACACCCTTGCAACACCTGCTTGCCATCTGCACCCAAGGCACCAGCCTTGCACACCAGCAGGGGGCCCACCAGGCCAGAATTTGTATCTCTTATGGGATCTGCAGCAGAAAAGTACATCCAGGTGAGACAGGCAGGATCCTGAGCAGTGGGACCGGCATGGGGGGGCACTGTCCAGAGGTATGTTACTTTCTCAAAGGGCTTAGCCACCAAACCAGGGTGTGATGAGCCTGCAGGGAAAACAAGACACTCATTACTCACATCAGCTAGAGTAAAAATATCAGCTCCAAGGAGAAGGGTAAAGATCATAAACTACAAAGACATTTTGGAGCAACAGTGGCAGAACATGAGATACTGAGTATTGAAAGAATCCTGGCCTAGGAATCAAGATAGTAGAGTTTGGTTTCTGGTTCTACCACGATTTGCTACACAAGTAGGGCAATTTTAAACTTACTTAAGTTTCAGTTTACCTCAGGATTGCAAGGGACTAAAACACACATTCATCTGCTCTTATATTCCTACATCTGTTTAAAACTTTCCAGTGATGGATGACTTACTACCTCTCATAGCCTATTTCATCTTTGAACAAGTTCTGATTATTGAATTTATTCCTTTTAATATGTATCTATGCATTATGTGATGTGTATGTTAAAAGTAATTAGGCCATAATTCATGAGTTTTGCAGTGCTAGAGATCAAACCTAAGCCCTAAGATTGTTAACTTCTTTAATGGACACATGACATGATCAACCAATGCACAGAATTATCTTTTGTTTTTATAATTTTCAACCCATTAATAATCAAACAAGTATAAATAAAACTACCTAGATAACTTTTTGTCTTTGAAATTTGCAAACATTTTATAAATTTTAATCAAATGCTGGTGAGATTTGGTTCACATAGCACCTACCCCTCTCACTTACTAAAGGGTAAGTATAAATGGGAATAACCTTTGTGGAAAAAGGCAACAAAAGCCTTAAAAACTCATGCCCACAAATAAGGTAAAATAGGCAATAAATACTGAAAAGGATGTTAACATAAAATAATCAAATAAATGTAAATGAAAACAACACTAAGTTTTGTTGGTGTTATTGCCTACAAGACTGTCTTTTGACAAAAAGGTAAAAAGACTGCTCCAGTGCTGGTGAAGTTGTGAGGAAAGAGGCCTTCTCAGATACTACTGATAGAACTCCAAATTAATGGGATTGCAAATCTCTCCAGAGAACAATTTGGATGTAGGTGACAAAAATTTTATGTGTGTATCCTCAGACATACCAATTTCACACATTAACATACATTCTGAATAAATAATCATAAAGATCTACAAAGAAGCATATACAAGTACATTTGTAGTACAGATTATAACAAATGGGTATAATTCTGTGTGGCTTTAACTTATCTTTCCGTATTCATCGTTCCTGATTCTTTATATTTTTAAACATACAGAAAACTGCAAAAAATGGTACAGTGCTGGAGACCTGGCTCAAGTAGTAGAGCGCCTGTCTTGCAACCATGAAGCTCTGAGTTCAAACCTCAGTACCACCAAGCTAAAAATCTTGAATAAAAAAAGAATGGAAGGGAAGTGGGGATAAAAGAGGGTAATGGGGGGATGACTATGATCAAAATACATTATAAACATTTGTGAAAATGTCATAGTGAAGCCTAATATTTTGTACAAAAATATATATAAACATGTTATAACAAAACAGAAATTTAAAACTGGTGAAACGATCACCCTACCATCTCGAATCTGTTGTTCATATTTTGTCATCCTTATTTTATCTACTTCGACCTAAAGGTATACCTCAGTGGTAGAGTACTTGTATGTGTGAAACCCTGGGTTCAATTCGCATCACCATAAGGAAAAAAAGCTAACTCCATCTATGTATATCTATACACGCACACACAAAACACACACCAGTTTTTGTTTTCTTTTTTGAATCATCAGGAAGTAAAGTGAAAATATCGTGACATTTTACTCCCAAATAGATCAGTAAACATCTCCCATGTTGCCATAATACCATTATCACACCTAACAAAAGTCCCTAATATCACCTAATATCCAATCTATACCAAAGTTTTCAACTATCTCCAAATGTCTCTTTGGTTTTGTTGAGACAGGATCTTGCTATGTAGCCCAGGTTGGCCTCAAACTTGTGATCCTCCTGTTTTAACCGCCCAGTACTGAGATTATAGGCATGCACAACCATACTTAGCTTCCAAATGTCTCTTAAACTCAAATTAATAAAATTACAAATAAAAAAGAGAGGGAGAGGGAGGGGGCGGAGTGGGTGGTAAGGGAGGGGGCGGGGGCAGGGGGGAGAAATGAACCAAGCCTTGTATGCACATATGAATAATAAAAGAAAAATGAAAAAAAAAAAAAAAAAAAGAAGTCCATCAGTGTAGGATGGAGTAAGTAAAATGTGGTATATCCATCCAATGGAATATCATTTGGCAATAAAAAAAAGAATAAAATGCTAATACATGCTACAGCATGGATGTCGTTGAGTGACAGAGGTCAGACACAAAAGACCACATATTACATAATGTCATTAACATGAAATGTCCAGATTGTGCAATATATAGAGACAAAGTTGCTTAGTGACTGCCAAAGGCTGGGAGGCCTGAGGGGTTGAGGGTGATGGCTAAGCAGTGTGGAGTTTATTTTTAGAATAATGAAAATGTTCTAAAATTGATTCAATTCTATGAATGTACTAAAAGTCATTGAATTACACTCTTTAAATGGGTGAATTATATGGAATAAAAATGATATTTCATTAAAACTGTTTTAAAAAATAAAAAAAAAGTCTCTTAAACTCAAATTAATAAAATTACAAATAAAAAAGGGGATATCACCACAAACAACAATGAAATCCAGAGGATCATTGGGGAATACTTCAAAAACCTACATTCAAATAAATTGGAAAATCTAGTAGAAATGGATAAATTTGTAGACTTATAAGTCCAACTAAAATTGAACCAAGAGGCTACAAATCACCTAAATAGATCCAGGATAAGTAATGAAATTGAAGAATCAATAACAAGTCTCCCAAAAAAGAAAAGCCCAGGACATAACAGATTCACTACAGAATTCTACCAGACCTTTAAAGAAGAACTAATACCAACACTCTGCAAATGTTTCCATGAAATAGAAATGGAAGGAACATTATTACCACACTCATTCTCAAAACCAGACAGGGGCACGATAAAAAAAAGAGAATTATAGGTCAATTTCTTTCATGAACAGAGATGCAAAACTTCTCACTAAAATACTGCCAAACCAAATTCGACAACACAGCAGAAAGATCATACACCATGATCAAGTTGGTTTCATTCCAGTCATGCAGGGATGGTTCAGCATACACAAATTAATAAATATAATACAGCATAAACAGAAACGAGGACAAAAACCACATGATCATCTTAATAGATGCAGGAAATCTTTTGACAAAATACAAAATCCTTTCTTGATAAAAAGCTCTGATAAAACTAGGAATAGAAGGAATGTACCTCAACATAATTAAGGCTACATACGGCAAGCCTATAGACAATATCATCTTAAATGGAGAAAAATTAAAGCTATTTCCTTTAAAGTCAGGAAGGAGACAAGAGTGTCTACTCTCTCCATTCTTTTTTTGTTAACTTTTTTTTTATTATCATATTATTGTTGTACTGTGGTACATTGTGACTCTCTACTCTTATTTAGCATAGTTTTGTAACTCCTAGCCAGAGCAGTAAGACAGGAAAAAGAAATAAAAGGAATTCAAATAGGAAACAAGTCAAATTATCTCTATTTGCAGATGACATGATCTTATACCTAAAAGACCCAAAAAAGTCCAACAAAAACCTCCTAGACATCATAAACATCTTCAGCAAAGTAGCAGGACACAAAATCAATATACAAAAATCAGTAGCCTTTCTATATATCAACAATGAACAGACTCAGAAAGAAGTAGGAAAACAATTCCGTTTATAATAGCCTCAAAAACAAATCTAGGGATTAACCATTGAAGAAAGAAACTGAAGAAGACATCAGATGATTGAAATAATGGGTCATGGGTTGGCAGAATTAATATAGTGAAAATGAATATACTACCAAAAGCAATCTATATGTTCAATGCAATCCCCTTGAAAATTCCAATGACATCCATCAGAGCTTGAAAAATCAACCTGGGGTGGGGGAGATAAAGGAGAACGATGAAGGGGGTAAATACTACTATGATATATAAGAACTTTTGTTCTTAAGTAAGAACTTTTGTAAATGTCACAATGTACTCCCAGCACAACAACAAAAAAAGAGTGGAAAAATAAGAAAGAAAAATCAACCCTAAAGTTAATATGGAAGCAAAAAAACCCTATAAATTAGTCAAGACAATACTAAGCAAAAAGAGCAACGATTGAGGCATCATAAATCCAACTTCAAATTATACTACAGAGCCATAGCAATAAAACCAGCATGGTACTACCATAAAAACAGACATGAAGACCAATGGAACAGAAGAGAAGACTCAGACATAAATGCACACAGCTCTAGCCACCAAATATTTGACAAAGGTGCCCAAAATACGTGATGGAGGAAAGACAACCTCTTAAACAAATGTTTCTCGGAAAACTGGGTATCTGTACATAGAAAACTGAAACTAGATCCATGTCTTTCACATTGTACAAATATCAATTCAAAGTGGATCAAAGACCTTAACATAAGGCCTGAAACTTTGAAACTAGTGTAGGACAGAGTAAGGTATCACTGGAACATATAGGTGTAGGCAATAGCTTCTTAATGGCTTAGGAGCTAAGAGAAAGGATTGATAAACGGGACTACAAGTTTCTGTACAGCAAAGGAAATGGTCATGAGACTGAAGAGGCAGCCCACAGAATGGGAGAAAATCTTTGCCAGCTATACATCTGACAAGGGATTAATAACCACAATTTACCAGGAACTCAAAAAACTAAACTCCAAAGAATCAATGACCCAAAGAAGAAATGGGCAAATGAACTGAGCAGAGCTTTTCCACAGAAAGAATACAAATGGTCAAAAACCACATAAAGAAATGCTCAATATCCCTGGCCATAAAGGAAATGCAAATTAAAACCACATTAAGATTCTACCTCATTCCTGATAGAATGGCTATCATCAAGAACACAAGCAATAACAAATGCTAGTGAGGACGTGGGGGAAAAGGAACCCTCATATACTGTTGATGGGAATGTAAATTAATACAACCACTATGGAAAATAGTATGGAGGCTCCTCAAAAAACTAAAAACAGAACTGCCATATGATCCAGCAATACCATTCCTAGTCATATACCCAAAGGAATGTAAGTCATGTTACAATAAAGACACCTGCACACACATGTTTATTACTGCATTTTTCACAATGGCCATGTCATGAAAACAGCCAAGATGCCTTACAAATGATGAATGGATTGAAAAGATGTGGTATTTGTATACAATGGAATTTTATTCAGCCATAAAGAAGAACAAAATTTTGTCATTCTCAGGTAAATGGATGCAATTGGAGAACGTCTTAAGTGAAGTTAGCCAGATTCAGAAAGACAAAGGTCACATGTTTTCACTCATATGTAGAAGATAAATCCAATACAAATACAAGCATTATCACAGCTACATATGAATACATACAGAACATATTTCCAAAAGTGGGACTGTGAGAGGAGACTAAGGGAGGAGGGAAAGAAGAAAAGAATGATAGAGTGAATAATAATGAAATATATCACATCTGTATAGGAACAAGACACAAGAAACACACTGAAAAGTGTTAAACAGGGAAGGAAGAGCAGTGAAGGATGTTAGAATGATTTAAGCAAAATATATCTATAGGCAAAATACCAAGGCAAAACCCTGAGTGAACAATGAACAGACACTTAAACGATGAAGGACAGGAATGTAAAACAGGTGAGGGAACTAGTGGGATGGGGAGGATAAATGAAGAGGGTAAAGGAGGGTGACATAATTTCTATACATGTGTGAACACTGAAGCCTGCTGAAGTTATTTTAAGAAGGAGGATGGGGTAGGAGAAAGAATAATGGAAGGGATGAACCAAACTGAGCTAAAATATATGTATATATGGAAATATCACAATGAACGCCCTATATAACTATCATATACTAATAAAGATATTTTTAAAAAGTCTCTTAAAGCTATTTATTAGAACCAGGATAAATAAAGGTTTGCAGGCGGCATTTGGGTTTTTTTTCTTTTTGGTATTTGGTTTTTATATATCTAATTCATCCCCATCCCCCATAGTACTGACTTGATAAAAAGATTAGACTATTGCTCTGTAGAATGTTCTTTTATTTTAGATCTGTCTGCAAGTTTGTCCAAACTTTATCCTTTCATTGTTTTTATATTTTTGACTTAGAATTAGCATCTATAAATATTCTCAAAGAAAACAAGAAATTTATTACCTAATAATCCCACTTCTAGTATTCTCTCCTGTGGTACTAACCAAAAATGCAAGTAGGATATATGTATTCATCACTGGAACCTGATTTACAATATTCCGAAACACTGAAAATATTAGAGAAAAAAGAAGTTGAAAATTCTGCAATTCTAAGAAAAGAAAACACAGGGATACAGGATGCCTCGAACTACTAAGAATGAAAATGAGATATGTGTCTTGGTGTTGACATGGATGATAAAGAAAATACCCACTATGCACTCCAGGCAAGAAGATCTCGGAGTGCCACTAAGAAAAGAAAGCAGGAAGAATCTGTTCCACCCTTTTCTGTAGCCTAGAGTCAGAGCTGCTCTCAAATTCCATGTGATGAATCTGGTCTTTGGGATGTTAAAAGGTGAAGAAACTATGACTATGATGAAGAATGCTCAGAAGAAGATTAATCACTTGGGGAATAAGGAGGAGGCAGATAGACATGTGTTTGATATGTAGCCTAAGCACTTTTCTCTGGGATGAGGAAAGCTGGTGAAAAAAGGATAGGAGATAGTGTCCTTTGCAGTTGATATGGCTGTTATAGTCTATTTCTTGGTTTGGTATGGTATGGCATGGTTTTATAAAATTGGAATCATATGGTCAATTAACTAAAAAAGCAATAGAAATAACTAAAGTGTACTTGTTGCCTTGCTGAAAATGGGTTAAATTGTATAGGTGTGGGAAATTTCTGTCACTTCACATACTATAAATATTTTGAATAGACAGTTTTTCTGCATTTAATAGTGATGATTGGTGTGACTAGGTTGTTTTTGATGGAGAAAAAACTTTCTTTTGCAAAAGGAAGACTTTTTTTGTACAGTGTATTACTGCAATCTGTCTTCAACTATTTAATCCAAAATAAACCTTTAGAGGAACATTGAAAAAACTCTGCATCTAAACAATGGGAGATAAGGCAAATAAATTATGAGAAATCCATGTGATAGAGTATTATATAGTCATTAGAATGTTCATAACATGATGAAGGCATGGTAAAACAGATATAATTGTGAAAATAGTAGAATGAAAAATTGTACAAACCAAAATGGTCCATCTGGTGGGGGGAACCAGCAACAGGGGGATGCAGAAAAAGAGAGGGTAATGGGGGTAAACATGATCAAAATACATATTATACATATATACAACAGGCACTATGAAGATAGCATAATGAAACTCACTAAATACTATTTAAAAGGGGGGCAGGGAGGAGGGGAGTTAAGAGAGAATAACAGAGGGGCTAAATTTGAATTTGATCATACATTGTATGCATGTACAAAAATATCACAATGAAAACCTTTTGTACAATTAATTTATGCTTAATAAACTATAAATCATATGCTTTCATATCTATAAGTATATAGATATTTTAAATCACAGAAAAATACTAAAAGGTACATAGCAATTTATAATAATATATTTAAATATATATTTTTATTTTAGTGCTGGAAATTGAACCCAGGGCCTTGTACATTCTAGACACAAGCTCTACAACTGAGCTATACCCCCATCCACTAAATATGTTTTTTAAAGTTTTCTCTTATTATTAAGCCTAACTCTGGTTCACTATTCATTCATCCAACAACATCCATACATGGCAACCCATTCTGCTTCTTTCTCCCTTTCTACTCTCCATTTATTTGTCATCTAGAGCCACCTACAACAACCCGAACCCCACACTTGTTGGAAACCCTGCCAGCTCACCATCATTGTACACAGTGCCCTCATAGTCTTTCTCATAAAAGACCCCATGGGGCTGCATGCTGAATGGTTTTGAGGCACGGTTGTAGAAGACCACCTGGATGGTATCACCCACCTCAGCCCGGATCACTGGCCCTGGAAAATAGAAAGGAGAGACAATGAGAGTGAAAAAAAGGATGAAGAAGAAGTAAGGAAACAAGAGAGGGACAGAAGGAAAAAGTAAGGTGGAAAAGGTAGTGAACTCTTCACAATAATAACAATCAATTCCAAGCAGATTTCTATTTAGTTATAAAAAACACTATGAAGTCCATTATCTCATTTTGATTCTCAAATATCATTCTAAGGCACACACAGGTGGTAGGGGCTATTATCTCCATTCCATAGATGAGGAAACTTCAGTCCAGAGAGGTGGAATCAACCTACACAAATTCAGATGGCCAATTTATTGCAGAGCTAGAACCTGAGGTCAGGACATTATCCCATTCCACTGGCCTTTCCCCTAACTATGTTGTCTGAGCTCCTGTATCTGCATCTCTTGGTAGTCCTATCTGCAATCTGAGACCACCTCAATCTTATCCCTATTCTGATCAAAGGAAATTATTATATCCTCTATACAGGCCCTGGACTTGGTAGTCTAACCACAACATCTGGACTGCTTTGTGCTGTACTACTGGCCACCTCTAACATATCTTGGGTCACTTTTGAGGCCAACGAAAAGTATCAATGCTCTTAAGATGGCTCTAACCTTAGGTCAGACTTTCCAGCTTGGTTATCTACTCAATTTCCACACCTACCTCTGCTCAAAGACTGGGTACCCATCCGTACCCCAGTCAATGAAAGCTCCTTCATACTTACAACCACCTCCCTCTCCTAGGGAGGAATTTTCCTCCTTACATCTCCCTGCTCAGTTGATGCAGAGCCTTTTATCCATTTTTCAGAATCAACTGCCCCCTCCAACCCAAGAGTAGGGCTCATTGCATTACTTCTGTTTCCAAAATTTTCACTCACCTGACCTATTTTATTTCCTGGTTTCACTGGGTGGCTAAACCACATCTAACCTTGCTATAGTCTTTTAATGCTATGATTTAGACTTTATGGATACCAATGCCAGACTCTAAGACTGGTTCTGCATCCCTCACCATCACAAACCTGTCTATATGTAACACCAATGTGCTCCTGGCCCCAGATTGCTGCAAATCTGGCCAGGCATACTGTCTTATACAGAATACCTCAAGAGAAGCAATTCTCAAAGTGGTTCTGGCAAATGTTACCAAATGTTTTGGTAGCAAAGTAAATATGAGAAAAGCTATACACTCTATTCCCATCGTGGAGAATCAGGATGAACAAAAGCATATCCAGGGTTCTCAAAAATCCTACAGCAAAAAATACTATTTGATTATGCCTAACCTAGGGTGCTTCAAATGCACTCAGATCGATAACGCTTTTTTATAAAACACTTTATTTCTTGGGACTCACTTTGGGAGATTCTGGTCTACAGTGTGCCCCCGAGGCGTCCCCAGGCTCAAGTTTCTAAGTCCTCCTCACTTCTCTGGCTCTAGATAATGAATTTCATGAGTTAAAGATTCATCACCTAAAATTCCAAGATGCTTATCTTCTTCCCGATACATCTTCTCCTGGAATGTTTCATCTTGGAAGGCTTCATATCGAACTTTCCAGTAAGTACCTCCAATTCGGCTAGAGCTCTTCTGGAAGAACTTTTCTGAGCCACTTGCATATAAGAAAGTAAATGTCATATTATTTCACTGAGTGTCAAACAGACTCCCATCTCACCCTTAATCTCATCAGGTTATGGATTTTGGGGGGGGGTGGTACTAAGGTTTGAACCCAGGAGCTGGTTATTGGTACGCAAGTGCTCTACCACTTGAGACATACCCCCCCAATCCTTTTTGCTTTAGTGTTTTGAATAAGGTCTTGCATTTAAGCCTGGACCAGCCTGGACTATGATCCTTCTATTTACACTTCCTTCTTATCTGGGATGACAGGCATGTACCACCATACCCAGCTTTTATTGGTTGAGGTGGGGTCTCATGAACTTTTTGCCCAGGTTGGCCTGGAACTAATCCTCCTGATCTCTGCCTCCCAAGTAGCTAGAATTATAGTTGTGAGCCACTGTGCCCAGTGTAGGTTATGGATCATTGAGGTTAGGAAGGACCTTAGAGATAATCCAGATTAATGCCCGCCAGTGAAGATACTTCCCTCTGGGGACATCACTAATAAGTGATATACGGCTTCTGCTTGAGTGTTTCCAAAGACAGAAAACTTATTTCAGAGGAGGTACTCTACCTGTTGGATAATTTTAATAATTGGAGTTACTCTTTATAGTAGGCTGGAATATTCTTGCTTGCAAGTTCCTTTTACTGGGACCAGTTCTGTCCTCCAGAATTACATATCCTCTTTCTGTTCTTAATTGTCTTCAGGTACTTCCTATCCTTTTACTCCTAAATTAAGAATATCCTTAGCTGGGTATGATGGCACATGCTTGTAGTCTCCCCACACACACTACTTGGGAGGCAGAGGCAGGGGGATCTTGTGCCCAGGAGTTCAAGGCCAGCCTGGACAACATAGTGAGACTCGGTCTCAAAAAAAATAGTCTCCACTCCAACATGAAGACTCACATGAAGATTCTAGATGTCATCTACCAAGTTGTGTTCTGTGAAGAAACTGGCATCACTAATTACCTAGCAACTGTATTACTTAAGGGCTAGCAACTAAGTAGGGCACTAACCTCCTGCTCTATCTTCTCTATGTCTGGGTCATGGTTGAGAGAGGAGAACTCGGAGAAATTCCTCCAAAAGGATGGGCATGGAATGGCCACAACACAGCTTGCTCCTTTTCTTCCTACATTTCTCAGAATGATTTTTATACCCCTGCTCAAATGCCTCCTTCAGATTACAGAAAAGAAAGGAAGGAGCAAGGAGGTAAACAATGGGTAAAATAAGGAAAAGCTGGAAAAAAGCCATTTTAATTGCTGTAGGAACTGGTCCCACCTGGGGTTTTTTTTCTGAACATGGTCAGGAATTACAGCAGGACCAAAGTCAAAAGTCAGTTTGGACCATTTGCTAGGGATATGGTATAACCTTACAAAAAGCTTTGCTACCTATTACTACCTGGAGAGCAAGCTCTCCCAGAGGGCCACAGGAATTTGGCTAACAGTAGCCCTGGCCAGACAATGATTGTGAGCCCCAAGTGAAGCAATAGATTTCTAAGAGTGAGATAATAGGTGTTGGGACAGGAATAGGTAGAGGGAGTCAGCTCTCTGCCTCTTACCTTCCCAGCTCTCTCAAACTCTTCCCAGTACTCCCATCATGTCCCATCGGGCCATAATCCCATCGAATCTCATGAGCCTCAATGAAGTACTGCCGAACTTTGCCTGTGAGCTGGTCCACAGGAGGGGCCGTGGAGCAAGAATTGACCTTGTAGAGTGCCTGCATGCCATCTGGAGGAAAAATATCACATTAGATCCATTCTACAGATGCACCTTGCTCCTTCTCCTGTTTTCTCCTCCCACCCACCAACGTCCAAATGGGCCACTTTCTCTCACTCCTTAAGAGCCTAGCTGGGAGACAGAGCAAGCCCAGGTAGGAATTCAGGTGCCTCCACTTGCTACCTCCACCACCGACATATCACAAAGACTTATATCAAGAGATCTGAGTTCAAGCCTAACCTCTACCACTATCTGTAAGACCTTAGGTAAATTACTTCCTTAATCTGAGCTTCCCTCTTTTGTAAATAGGGAGAATAAGGAAATCTACATCATGGAGCTGGTGGGAGAATCAAATAAAAGAAGGGGTAAGTTATTTATGAAGTAGAAAGTTCCCAAAATAAAAGACCATCACCACACATGGAGATAAAGATTCAGACTTGTGACTGTCAGGGAAGTTTTAGTTCTAAGTAGTGTCTCCAAATGGATGCTACACTGAGCCATCTATAATGGTAATACATGGCACTATCTATATTTCCTTAGCAACTTACATAGGTCATTCAGCTGCATTGTCTTATATGAGTCTCACAACATCCCAAGGAGATTAAAAGCTGTATGTTAGAAGTCTGAATTATGAAGGAGGAAGGAATATTGTTTTTTGTTGAATATACATGTCAGGTCTCGTGTCTAGTGCTCTACATATCATTTCCATCAATCTTTGCAACCTCCCTGTGAAATACACTTTTAGTGTGCCCTTTTGCTGACCAAGAACACTTAAAATTAGAGAGGTTAAGTAACTTTCCCAAGATCATAAAGCTAGTCATTGGTAGAGTTGACACTTAAGCTCCCATCTTTTAACTGTAGACTCTGAGAGCTCATTTTCTTCTCTTATATCCACTTAGTCATGTTTCTACTCTCTAAGATTTAAATTCAAATTATGTCTCTGAAACCTCCTTACAACTTTATGAGGTAGGAATCATTACTGCCATTCTCAAAACTTACCAAAGCTGGGTAAGCAAGTGGCAGAGCGAGGATTTGAATACAGGCTTGCCTGGTACAAAGGTCAATGTCTCTTCTATTGTGCTATATCCTGAACCAGAATCCATATTTATACTTCCCTACTCAGGCACCTTTGGGGCCAAGGACAGACCCTAGTTAATGGAATACATCTAACTGGCCTCTACTGACTCAAACCTATCATACAAGACTTGTTATCCCACCAGTCTGTAACTCCTCACCTACTCACACCTACTTTCACATATTCATATAACACTTTCCCAATATCCTCTTAATTCACCACACATCAAACAATTCCAGAAAGCAACAGCTGATGAGAATTTTAGAGACTACTTAGAACAGCTTCCCCATTTTACGGATATGACAAATGAGGCACAGAAATGAGAAGAGATTTTCCCAAAGTCATATAGTGTGTTCTTCAGAGCTGAAATGATAACTCAAACCTTCTAATCATGTATTTAGTACTCTTTCCATTGTCTCACATAATCTTCCTTCCCTCAGATGCTTCTCAATACACTGTGCCTAACATTACTTTAATCATTCTTCTTCTGGAGGAAAAACGAGCCTTCTATCATTACTACTGCTGGGTCCAACTAGAGTATCACTACTTACCTACATTATTCTATGATTTCCTAGAAAAACCTTACTCTCATTTCTCCTCCACTCTCTGTTCAGTAAGCTGAAAATATCTCCAGGCCTTAATTTGTTAGTATTCTGAGAAAAAATCCATTCCTAGGCAATTTTATGTTTGAGGGGGAAGATTAAACCCAGAGAAATGTGTCTGGGGGTACCCATCAAGTTAATGGCTGATCCAAGAAAGAACCTAGGTATCCAGAGTTAGTTCTAGTGTTTCACTGTTTAAAAGATGCTTCACCTAGAAGACAACTTATAGCTCCACACCAGAAACCCACCCTCCTATTGACCTTACTGACACCTCCTTCTTATACCCCAAGCATCACAAATGTTGGATCTCACTTTGCAAGTGACTGTTCACTTGACAGCTAATTAACCAAGTGCCAGGCCCCTGGGGCAGCATCTCAGCAGTCACAAACGTGGCTGGGAAGATGTGAGCCACATCAGTGCGGTGTCCACGGATGGTCAGCATCTGTCCATGGAAGAAAGCTGTGTGGACATCCACTTCATTGCCTATGCCAAACAAGTGCCAGGCCACATGCTTCTGTGCACACATATTCAGCTCAGGTAAGTTCCCAAAGACAAAACCATTGATTGCTGCAAAAGAAACCCCCAGAGAAAATATAAGTGTTAGGAAATGACAGACCAACACTAGAAACCTTACTACCTGACAATAATAATAGATGATATTTAAATGAAGTCTCAAAGAGACACTATGCTGACATATACATTATCTCATTTAAATGTTACAAATAGCTCTGGGAAATAGACAAGTATCATTAGCCTTATTCAGAAAAGTGAGAAAACCAAGGCTCAGTGAGGTGAAGTTACTTCTTTCTGAAGACCACAGAGCGATTAAGTGATAAAGTCAATAATCCAAACTGCAATTGAGGAAGCTCTCTGGGAAATGAGGTTATTTTGCAGGTAGTCTTTCCTTTTTGGCTGGTTTCCTTCTGAATGTTCACATAACAAGTGTCACACTGGCTGATTAATTATCATGGCCATTAAAATCAATTGTTATAAAACCCAAGAGAAATTTGTGCTAAGCCATCCTTCACAACTTCCCTCTGAGTTTTCAGCTCCACTTGGGGCTGTCTGGCTTTGACACCCCTTTCACCAAGCAAATAACTTCCTTAATTAACAAAAACAAAGTACACTTGTTTCTATTCCTAAAATCAATTCTCCACTCATGCCTCAGGGCTTCTGTGGCTTTACTTCGTTTTAATTTAATTAATGTGGGCAATTCCCTATAGACACAAACCCAGAGTGTGCGGGTGATTCAAGCAAGGTAGTTTGGAAGCAACCAGTTTTCTCCACAAAGTGAATAATTCTTCCAGGTTGCATCCTTTAAAAAACAAAGCAATATTAATTAATTCTATCAGTGGGGAACCCTTTCCAAAGTGACTATGGGTATTGTGTATGACTTTGAAATCAAAAGTCTAGGCTATTCTACCTTATGAGGCAGGCTAGCCTAATAGCAGGAACACAGCCTACACAGAAGGATTAGGGTGAGAATTTTAGCTATGACATTAACTTGATCCATAGTCTTGGGAGCCTCGATGTCCTCACAGACAAAGCAGAAATGCCACTAGTCCTAATCCTTGTGAGGATAAAAAGGACCAGGCATGTGAAAGTACCCACCAAATACTAGGCCCAGTGGAAACTCTCCATCAGTATCCACAGTCACAGTGTGGATACTTCCTCCCAGCTCACCATGCATCCTGTTGCTCTCCTGAAAGGCCTCATCTTCTTTGTCCACTGAGGCAGGGTCTGAGCAGTAAGTAGCAATGTTCTCATCTAGGTGCCAGCTAAGGTTCTCATCTATCACACTGAAGAGCAGGAAGAAATTATGGTCCACATCCTGCCGCCGAGGAGGGGAGCTTTCATCCAGGGCTCCTAGGGCAAGTATGAAAGGTGCCCTTGAGAGCCTCCTTTCCTTAAGCAATGGTAAGCTGCAAGGTGAACTCATAAGAAAGGAATAGGAAGAGAGCAACAAAAATGCAGATATGGCCTTCTTATGCTACTTCTGATTCCCTAACTCCTCTGATAAAACCAACTCAGTTGGGCCTAAGACATATAAGTGGGACACCAAGGACTGAGAATAATTTCCTCTCACTATCTTTGCTTGTCTTCAATCAAAGACCCGAACCTGACCACATTCCTGCAACACCCTAGTCATTAGGCCTGACTGACTATAACATGAGTATCCCTTATTCCCAATTAAGTTTTCAATCCTCTCCAAACCTTGATGGCCATACTTTTAATCTTATCCATATGTAAACTCTTACCACATGCCTTACTTCAATGTGAATTGATACCCATCATGACTAATTTCAGATTTGAATGTGAAAGAAGAAACAAGAAAATAGTGGGGAGGTTTTCTTTTTTTAAAGAAGGAAAGGTAATGAAAGAGGAAAAATGGCAGAAAAGGAGTTTGGCAAGGTTGTAATAAACAAGGGTACTACTGAATTAACAGCCCTCAGACTGCTACCCAACAGGAAGGTGGTTCAACCAAATCACTGCTTCCCCTAGCTGTCCCAAACTGCATCTCATAGCTCATACTTGGGACTTGTACCTCTTTTACAGGTGATGAGGGGTCCAATGAGGCCAGCTGCAATGTCTCGTGGAGCATCTACATGAGAATGGTAGATCCAGGTGAGGCATGCAGGATCAGCACCAGTGGGTGCATGGTCTTCAGGAATGGTCCAGTTGTAGGTATGGCTGCCCCCCGGAGGAACAGAATCATCAGCCTTAAAGTACCCAGAAGACCCATCTGGGTATAGAGAGCCTGGAAAATAAAACCACACATGCCTAGTACCAGAGTGAGTGAGACAACATGGCAGAATATAGAAGCCAAGAGAGGGCAGACATAAAATACCTACATATAGTCTTGAGGAACATAGGATGCTAAGGTTCCATCCAGCATTTCTTGCCCCAGTTCTCACATCAACAATGCAAGGAGAGATAGAAGCCATTTTAAAAGGAGCTGTGGTCAGGCAAATTGCTGCTTGGCCTAAGTTAGTAGTGCCCTTACTCAAAACTGATGGTATGGAAACAAGGTCAAAGACAGAATTCCCTCCCTTTAAGCCAGGCATGGTGGCACATACCTTTAATCCTAGCACTTGGGAGGGGGAGGCAGAAGGATCTTGAGTTTGGGGCCAGCCTGGACTACATAGTGAGTTCCAGACCAGCCTATGTTATATAGTGAAACACTATCTCAAAAGAAAAAAAAAACCCTTCCAGCACTCACTTTGGAAAATAAATAGCAGACAATCAAGGAATTTCACTCTAAAGGCAACTCAATTGTCAATTGGTAGAGATGGAGATGTGGCTTAAGTAGTAGAGTGTTTAAAAAGTGGGAAGCTCTGAGTTCAAACCCCCCAGTGCAGCTAAAAACAAAAGATCATTGTAGGGACAACTGAGAAGTAACTTGAACAAGGTCAGGTAGGGACTTAATGGCCAACCTAGGATTTTCTTTCTTTGTTCCATATCTATCACCTTTAACTCATTTTTTAATAGTATATTCAAAACTCTCTTCTCTTTTTTGTTTTTTGTTTGAGAAAGGATCTTGCTAAAAAAAATCAAATACCTAGGAGTAAACTTAACAAAGGATGTGAATGACCTCTACAAGGAGAGCTACAAACCCCTGAAGAAAGAGATCGAGGAAGACTACAGAGAGTGGAAAGATCTCCCATGCTCATGGATTGCTAGAATCAACATTGTAAAAATGGTTATACTACCAAAAGCAATCTACATGTTTAATGCAATTCCCATCAAAATCCCAATGACTTTCATCACAGAGATTGAAAAATCTACCCTAAAGTTCATTTGGAAACACAAGAGACCATGAATAGCCAAGGCAATACTCAGCAAAAAGAGCAATGCTGGAGGTATCATAATACCCAACTTCAAACTATATTACAAAGCAATAGCAACAAAAGCAACATGGTACTGGCACAAAAACAGATATGAAGACCTGTGGAACAGAATAGAGGACCCGGATATGAAGCCACACAGCTATGCCCACCGTATTTTTGACAAAGGCACCAAAACATACAATGGAGAACAGACAGCCTCTTCAACAAATGTTGCTGGGAAAAGTGGTTATCTGCCTGCAAAAAACTGTAATTAGATCCATGTTTATCACCCTGTACTAGTATCAATTCAAAATGGATCAAGGACCTTAATACCACACCTGAAACTCTGAAGTTAGTACAGGAAAGAGCAGGAGCAATAGGTATAGGCAAGAACTTCCTCAATAGAACCCCAGCAGCTCAGCAACTAAGAGAAAGGATGGACAAATGGGACTACACATGAAATTAAAAAGCTTCTGCACAACAAAAGAAATGGTCTAAACTGAAGAGACCACCCATAGAGTGGGAGAAAATATTTGCCAGCTACACATCAGACAGAGGACTGATAACGAGAATATATAGGGAGCTCAAATAACTAAACTCCCCCAAAATCAATGAATCAATAAAGAAATGGGCAACTGAACTGAATTTCAAAAGAAGAAATTCAAATAGCCAAAAAACACATGAAAAAAATGCTCACCACCTCTTGGCCATAAAGGAAATGCAAATCAAAACCACACTAAGATTCCACCTCACCCCTGTTAGAATAGCTATCACCAAACACACCACCAACAACAAATGTTGATGAGGATGTGGGGAAAAAGGAACCCTCATACACTGCTGGTGGGAATGCAAGCTAGTGCAACCACTCTGGAAAACAATATGGAGGCTTCTTAAAAATCTAAACATACATCTGCCATATGATCCAGCAATCCCACTCCTGGGGATATACCCAAAGGAATGCAACTCAGGTTACTCCACAGGCACCTGCACACCCATGTTTATTGCAGCGCTATTCACAATAGTCAAGTTATGGAAACAGCCAAGATGCCCCACTACTGACTAATGGATTAAGAAAATGTGGTATTTATACACAACGGAATTTTACTCAGCCATGAAGAAGAATGAAATCTTATCATTTGCAAGTAAATGGATGGAACTGGAGAACATCATCTTGAGCAAGGTTAGCCAGGCTTAGAAAACCAAAAACGTATGTTCTCCCTCATATGCAGACTTTAGATCTGGGGCAAATGCAGTAATGTGGTTGGACTTGGGTCACATGCTAAGGGGAAAGCACGTACTGGAGGAATGGGGATATGTAGGAAATTCAAAACTTGAAAGTTTTTGATGTCCCCACTGCATAGGGGCTAATACAGTTACCTTAAAATGACAGAGGTCAATATGGGAAGGTGACCAGAAAGTAGTGAAGAGGTCAGGGAGAGATGAATCAATTCAGGCTGTAATACACTTGTGCATGGAAGCAATGCTAGGAATCTCTCTGTATAGCTATCCTTATCTCAACTAGCAAAAATGCTTTGTTTTCTTATTATTGCTTATGTCTACTCTTCAACAAAATTGGAGAAAAAGGCAGAACAGGTTTTGCCTGGAAGCAAGGGGGGCAGGGAAGAGAAATGGCCCCAACAAGGTATGCACATATGAATAAATGAATAAAGAAAAAAAAGGATCTTGCTATATAGTCCAGACTGTCCTAGAACTCTTGATCTTCCTGCCTCTGCCTCCAAATCGCTTGGATTACAGAGGTACACCACCCTCAGGCCACTATTTTGAGAATACAATGCAAGTATATTCACCGTGTTGTGTCATAGAACACCAGAACTTATTCCTCCTATCTTAACTGTGACATTGTACCAGCTGAGCAATCTCTTCCCTAACCTCTCCTCTACTCTTCTCAGCTTTTGATAACCACTATTCTATTCTCAATCTCTATGAGATCAATCTTTTTGGAATCCACATATAAGTAGATCATTTGGTGTTTTTCTGTGCTGGAATTATCTCATGTAACATAATGTCCCCTAGGTTCATCCATGTTGTCACAAAAGGCAGGATTTCATTTTTTGTAAGAGGGAATAGCAGTGCTGGACCTTGGACATGCTAAGCAAGTACTCTATCTCCACATCCCCAGACCCATGCCAGTTCTTCTTTGTCCATTCATCTGTAG
Organism: Castor canadensis; assembly: GCF_047511655.1. Taxonomy (NCBI): domain Eukaryota; kingdom Metazoa; phylum Chordata; class Mammalia; order Rodentia; family Castoridae; genus Castor; species Castor canadensis. Next base: position 86,496,726 of record NC_133405.1, read on the forward strand.
ATGGACATAAAGAATAATTTCATATCCTTGGTATTATGAATAGAACTATAATAAAAATGGGAGTACAGGTATCTCTTCAACATGTTGATTCATTTCCTTTGAGTATACTTAGGGTAGTGCAATGTTTAGTTTTTGAGGAACCTCTATACTGTTGTGTAATGGCTATATTAATTTATATTCATATCAACAATTATACAAGAGTTCTCCTTTCTCAACATCCTCACCACAAGCTAGGATCTTCTGACTTCTCTCTTTAGTTCCCTCATTTACAACAGTGTCATAGGCCAAGGGGCCTGAAATAGTGAGAGATACAGAAGAATAACCTAATTGCCCTCTTAAGAAAAAAACAGACGTTTTGGAAGACTTTGGCATTAGAATAGCACTCCCTTACATTCACAGCACACTTTTATTTTCAAAGTATATTCAAATATCCAGTGGAAATGCCATTCAAGTAATTACTTATGGTAAAAAAAGAGAATTATATCATCATATTCCTAATAAGGAATATGAAGCCTGGAGAGGAATGGTGACTTGCCCAAGTCACACAATTTATGAATAGAACTAATATCAGTACTCAGCCATGTTTACTCTGAATAAATCTTTGCTACCTCAAATCAATAAATAAGAAAGGCTACTCTTAGTCAAGCATGGTGGTACATGCCTATGATCCCAGAACTTAAGAGTCTGACACAAGAAGAACGTGAGTTTGAGTCTAGCCTGGGTTATATAATGAGACCTTGTCTTTAAAAATGAGGCTATTCTTGGTACTAGCTCTTGTTCCTCAGATGGCCATAAAGGAAAAGCGGTATTTGGGGGGAGGAGGAAGAAAGGGTGGGCTGGTTTACCTTCTGAGTCCTTCTCATAGAAAACGCCATGGGGGTGAATTGTATAGGGACGAGTGGCAAAATTCTTCAGGTGGATAAGGATGACATCCCCCACCTCAGCCTGTAACACTGGCCCCAAGAAGCCCAGCCACGCAGGCTGGGCCACTTCATCAATGTATGAGCCATCCCTATATTCCTTATAGATGGTCTTCTTGTACCTGCTCCCTATCCGATTCTTGTCAGACTTTAGGAAGCTGGAAGCCACTCTGAGAAAGAACAAAAGAGAGAATTATAATTTTTCCACCATCTTTAAACTGTTGAAATTTCTTTTCCAGAGAGGAGGCTAACAAAATGTGTTCATATTTGTTTAGGACAAAACAAGAGGAAATGGGATTATGCTTCTGAAAACATGAAAGTTTTAGGTTTAAAGGATGAGAAAATGGAAAGTAGTAAGTAGATGCATATACAATTGCTGATATCTGACCACTTTTAACCTTCACAAAGGCAATTTTACATAGTTCACCCCAATATGTAATAACTGGAAAATAATCAACCATGTACCAACTCCTTTTAAGTGATCAACTCCCCATTCATGTGGCCTTAGCATCACCTGCTTTATACAGACAGCCATAGAATATAGTGGTTAATGACCCCAACATCTGGATAAACTGCCAACTCTGCCACTTTCAAATGTGTGGAATATTGAGCAAGTTCACTTCTCTGCACAATTTTCCCATCTGTAAAATGAAGATAATCACAGTATCTAACTTAAACAATTGGTGGCTAAAAGAATTAAGTATAAGGCAAAATGTACAGTTCAGTGGTAAAGTGCATGCTAAGCACGCACAAGGCCTTGGGTGTGATTCCCAGAATCATAAGAAACAAAATATTAAGAATTAAAATATATAAAGAACCGGAAAATTGCAAAGGCTTGATACATGCTGACTGACTATTACTTCAGTGTTAAAGATGGAGGAAAATTAAGTTATTCTCTCAAGGACAATTTTAAAACAAGGACTCAAAGACTAGATGAGTAGTTTGTGTCACAGAGCACAATGGTGGAGTGCCTGGGTTCGATGCCCAGCACTGCAAGAAAGGGAAAAAGAAGAGCTGTTATTCCTACTATAATTATTCCTAAAGAGCTCAAAGATGTTGCAATCAATTTTGAAAAACTGAGGCTTTAGAGAGATAAAGTGACTCATCATCACAAAAGATTCTTTATTACGTTCATTCATTTTTTTCAACAGATATGTGTGGAGCACCAACAAGTTTCTAATATCAAGAGAGGTTACTCTCGCGAGGGGCACAATGGTGAGAAGAGTGCCAGCTTCACATCCATATCACCCAGTTTCAAATCCTAGGTCTCCCATTAACTAGTTATGAGACTTAGACAAATCATTTGACTTCTATGATCCTCAGTTTTTCTCATCTATAATATTAGAATACTGGGATTGAGGGTATACCTTAGTGTCTATGCTTATCATGTGCAAGGCCCCAGGTTCAATTCTCAACACCAAAAATAAAAAGTGAGGCCGTTCATTCTGCTTCTTAGAAGTTTTGTAGGAATTAGGTGAGACAAAGTTTGTAAATGACTAGTATAGTACCTGTCACAGAGTACCACATAAATAATAGCTATTATTGTCATTCCCTTACGTCTATGGCTTACTTCATTTTTTTCACATTTTATGTAACTAAAATCAGTATAACTCCACCAGACTATGTGAGCATAGTTTACCACACACATCTTACAAATGCTTTATATGTTTCATGATTTTTTAAATAATCTAAACAGCTGTTATTAAATCAGTACTGTGGATATCATCTTAGAATGAAGACAATATGGAATTACCTTTAAGACTGTAAAAAAGAAATGGGCAAGTGAACTAAAAAGAACTTTCTCAAAAGAAGAAATTCAAATGGCCAAAAAACACATGAAAAAATGTTCACCATCTCTAGCCATAAAGGAAATGCAAATCAAAACCACACTAAGATTCCACCTCACCCCTGTTAGAATAGCTATCACCAAACACACCACCAACAACAAATGTTGATGAGGATGTGGGGAAAAAGGAACCCTCATACACTGCTGGTGGGAATGCAAGCTAGTGCAACCACTCTGGAAAACAATATGGAGGCTTCTTAAAAATCTAAACATAGATCTGCCATATGATCCAGCAATCCCACTCCTGGGGATATACCCAAAGGAATGCAACTCAGGTTACTCCACAGGCACCTGCACACCCATGTTTATTGCAGCGCTATTCACAATAGTCAAGTTATGGAAACAGCCAAGATGCCCCACTACTGACGAATAGATTAAGAAAATGTGGTATTTATACACAATGGAATTTTACTCAGCCGTGAAGAAGAATGAAATCTTATCATTTGCAAGTAGATGGAACTGGAGAACATCATTCTGATTCAGGTTAGCCAGGCTCAGAAGACCAGAAATCGTATGTTCTCCCTCATATGTGGACTTTAGATCAAGGGCAAACACAACAATGTGATGGGACTTTGGTCACATAATAAGGTAAGAGCACATACGGAAGGTATGAGGATAGGTAAAAAAACAAAAAAAAACATGACAGTATTCGATGTCCTCAATGCAAAGGAACTAATGCAGAAACTTTAAAGCGACAGAGGCCAACAGGAGAAGGGGATCAGGAACTAGAGAAAAGGTCAGTTTGAGAAGAATCAACTTAGAATGTATAACATTTGTACATGGAAGCAGTGCTAGGAATCTCCCTGTACAGCTATTCTTATCTCAACTAGCAAAAATGCTTTATCCTTCTTATTAGTGTATATACTCTCTCTTTAATAAAATTAGAGATAAAGGCAGAACAGTTTCTGCCTAGAAGCGAGGGGGTTGGGGGGAGAGGGAGGGAGTGGGGAGAGAGGGAGGGGGCGGGTGGAGGGGTAGGGAGGAGAAATGGCCCAAACACTGTATGCACATATGAATAAATGAAAAAGAAAAAAAGACTGTAAAAATGCTGAAGCACCTCAGTGTGGAAAAGCAAATACAAGATACGCTCCTGAGTCAAGTAGCCCTCTTCCCAGGAAAACAGCTGCTTCAATGTTTAGCCGAGAAAGATTGGGAGCTGGCTGCTATTACACTCTGGGAAAGGGCCGACAAAAGGCTATTTCCTAGGGCCAGGTGTGGTTCAAGGGAGGCCATAATTGTAGTCCAAGGCTGGCCCTGGGAGACTCTATCTGAAATATAACTAAAGAAAAACTTAGCTGGGGTGTGGCTCAAGTGGTAGAGCACCTGCCTAGCAGAGCGAGGCCCTGTGTTCAAATCCCAGTATAGCACCCTCCAAAAAAACCTGCCTATATCTTAAACTTTAAGGTACCCACCCTTCCAACTCTGGCTGTAATACCAGATGAAATTAAACCTACACATCACTGTCCAGAGGCTGGTTTGTGATGATGTTCCTTCCTTCGGGAGCATAGTTCCATTGCACATCCTGGATGCCCAGGTAGTAGACTCGAGTGGTCCCATCAGTCAGTAAAGGCCACAAGGATTGCATGAACAGCAGAGCCCAGAGGAGCTGGCTTGGCTCCATGGCCCACATTACTCTGAGAAATGGGCAAATGGAATCTGCTGGTATGAGAGAAAGAGAACAAAGTGACTTTGCATGTGTCTGGCAAACTGGAGAGGCAAAGGCCAGATCAAGTGACTGAAAAGGCAAAACCCAATTAGCCCAGTTTCTCGACCTTACTAGACACCTTTCAGTTCAACAAGTATTCAATGATCTCTACATAAAGGACTTAGAGGACAAAGTTAAAAAGTTACCTGTACTGATAATCATGTATCAGTTCTTTCAGAAGAGAAATCCGGATCTTGTTCTTTTAGCACTATAAAAGGAAGAATGTGCTCTGGCCCAAGAATCAGGAAACAGGCACCAGAAGCCTGATTAGGCCACACTGACTCCCTTGGTCCCTAAATCAACTGACTAATTCTTCCTTTGCCTGTTTTCCTATAAGCAAAAGGGAAAGATTCATTGCTGCCAGTTCCCATCACCTATAAATTGTGCTTAGAAAGCAAATGAGAATTCATCAAAAGACATTTATTAGAATATTCATAGGTCCAAAATGGAGACAGTCAAAATGTCCAAGAATACTAAAATGGGTAAGTAAATTGCATTTTATTCATACCATGCAATTGTATATACCAATAATAATGAACAAACTACAGCTATGCACAATAATATGGCTAGCTATCACAAATGTAATGTTGCATAAAGAAACCAGACACAAAAGTGTGCATATTGTTTGATTCCATTTGTGTAAAGTACAACATCAGAGAAAAGTGACCTGTGCTGTTAGACATAAGGATGGGGTGGAAGGGTGACTCAGTGGTAGAGTGCTTGTGCAGCAAAGGCCACATGCATGAGGGCCTGGGTTCCATTCTTAGCACACACCTCTCTTCACAAAAATAAAGACAGTGTTCATCCTTGAGGTACAGATAAGTGATCAGGAAGGATGTAGGGAATGTTCTGTCTCTTGATCTATATGCTGTTTATATGGGCACGTTCAGTTTCTGAAAACACACTGCACATAAACTGGATTAATGTGCTTTATTCATGAACATTATACTTCAAAAAAGTTACAAAATAAAACAAAAACAAATGAGTATGTGAGTGAGATACTTTGAACTTTCCAGAAGAAATGCTCTCTGCTGGTTCCCAAGGCTACGTAATTTACAGATAAAATCCTGAGTCAAAATGTGACCCAAGCTTCTGCTTCTCATTTCAGTATTATAAGCCAGAAGGTTAGGCTTCTTGGGGCTGAGATGAGACACCCAGTCATACCACACACAGCTAGTCAAACCCAGAAACAAAGATAACATCATATAAACACAAATATACATATTTGCACATACTCTTACTTAAGAGGCATAGATGGACACATTTGCATACATACAAAATGACATTGCCTCACAGAGCATTAGTCACCTTCAGAACAATAATAATAATAATATAAATCAGTATTTATTGGGTCCCCATGGTGCCCCTGTTCTAAGTGCTTTGCACAGATTAAATCATTTAATTCCTACAATCACCCTATGAAGCAGATGCCATTATTATCCCCATAGTACAGTACAGGAACTACAGAACAGAGTAATTTTCCCAAGGCCATCTAGTTAGCAATCAGTAGAGCTGGGATTTGATCCCAGGAAGTATGACTCCAGCACCTATGATCTTTATCACCATGCTATTATACTATCTTTCACAAAATATACTTGCATAGTCACATAATATGTACGCACACAGAAAATGTGAATATGCCCACAGTTAAAGCAATATGTTGGAAAAAGCACATATACTGTAAAACACACAGTTATGTGATTATCCTCACTTTAGAAACAAACATATATACATGCATACATAGAGATAATAGAGATAATGATAATAGTGATGATAGCTATCATTCACTGAGAGATTGCTACATATAAAACTCCATGTCACTGCTTTATATAAATTATTCCATGAAATCTTCAACTGAAGCACATGAAATTGGGACTATTAATCAAAAAAAAATTAAATCCCTAGCACCACAAAAAATTAAAAGATATGCATAGATACATGATTGGAGAGTCTCAGATATCTACTTTGATTAGAAAACATACCTTAGACTTCCTTATAAACTCTCAGGCTTCTCCATGCACAGAAATCATCCAAGTATTAATCCCCAGTCTCCATACTACAGTTTGGCAGAAAATCCTGTATATAAGGACTGACCTGTTTGGGTGGGTCTACTTTCCAAAACGTAGCTCTTCCACTGATCAGTTGTATGGCTTTGAGTGTTAAACAACTCTGAACTTTCTTATCTGTAAAGTCAGTATAATATCAGCTTTGGAGAAATAAATAAGAAAACTTATATGAAAGGGCCCCAGTAATCTGATTATTTACTTCCTCTTCTTTGTCTCTCCTGGCAAAAATTTGTTCATTTATTCTTACTGTCTCCCACAAAGCACACTTTCTGTATTTCTACTCCAAGAGCTGACTTAAATCCCAACCACTCCATAGAGCCACCTCTGTACTTTCCATATCACCATCCTCTTAGGGGCTACTTACTCTTTAATAATACTCAGCTGAACTAAATCAGACTTTGTATTACTGTTACCATTCTGAGCTGCCAGGTAAACTGTCTTTATTTTCCATATTGGAGTTTAAACTCCTTGAGAGTGCATGTCATGTCATAGATATCTCTGTGGATCTACTACCAGACATGGCAGTGAGGGCCATAATAGCTACTGCTAAAGTGACACAAAGAGGTATAAGCATGTATTTTCCCACCAGCTGCTTCTAGTTCAATTTCTGCCACAGTGACTTTAGGTAAGTTTCTCACTTTAATGAGCCTTAGTTTACCATTTATAAAATAATGGCATACGTTAAAGAGGATTAAATAATTCTCACTTTTTGGGAGTCATGGAAAATTTATAACCTAATGAAATACACAAACAAAGAACTACAAAGAATGTGGTATATAAAGAGTTCTCAATGACTCTTTCCAGCTGGGTGTGGTGGTACACACCTATAATCCCAATGCTTAGGAACCTGAGGCAAGAGGGTTGCATTTGGAGGTCAGCCTGGGATACACAGTAAGATACTGTCTCAAAAAAATAAGCAAACTAATGAAAAGACTCATTCCAGCTCTTCTACAATGCCAATACATGCACTGATAAAACACAGGTACACTCACATGCACCTACAAACAGTACCATATAAGGTAACACAAATAGCCATTCCTTAGAACATTCATCAGGGAAGAAGTGTCCTTTGTTCACCCAAAGTATGAATGCAACCTGGACCTCCATCAACTCTCCTCAGAAAAGTATTAGCAAGACAGTTGTAATTGAACTTACTTACATAGAAAGAAAACTGTCCCTGGTAAGAGTTCCACAATTGGAGAAGTGCAGGGTAAACTTGGAAATATTCCCAGGAAAGACTAGCCCACACCTTTAGTATACAATGATCAAGCATTCAAAGTGGTGAGTAATGGTCCAAAGGGCTTAGACAATAGAACCTGGGGGGAAATGCTACCTAATATTCCTAATATTCATGTAGCAGTTTTCACTTCATGATGTATTTTTCATATCTGCCATCTCATTTAATTCTCAATATCATATGAGATAAGGACTGCTTTCCACATTTTACATACAGGGCTCAGACTTTGAATCACACCACCTAAATGAATCCTGCCTCCACTATTCCCAACTGTTTGACTTGGGAAATTGATTCATTTCTCTAGCCACAGTCTTTCTTTTCTTTCTTTCTCTCTCTCTCTCTCTCTCTCTCTCTCTCTCTCTCTCTCTCTCTCTCCCCCTCTCCCTCCCTCTCCCTCTCCCTCTCCCTCTCCCTCTTCCTCTCTCTCTGCCATGCTAGAGATGTAACCCAAGGCCTCATGCATGCTAGGTCAGCACTCTACCAGTCAGCAACACGTCCACCCAAAGCCACTTATATTATTCCTTCCTTGGAACCAACATGAGCTGGGCATGGTGATACATGCTTGTAATCCCAGCACTTGGGAGGGTGAGGCAAGAAGATGTCCAGATTGAGGCCAGTCTGGGCAACACAGTGAGTTCCAGGCCAGCCAGGGCTACATACAAGGTGCTATCTCAATGAAAGGAAAAAAAGAATCTGAACTTGGAGTAAGCCAAACTTAGGTTTGAGTACTGTTTTACATTGTGATTAAATGAGATAACATTATGCAGCATCTGGGACTTGGCAGGCACCTGATAAAAAATACTAGTTTCCCTTCTTTCTAATTACTTCCTTTATTTCCTCCCCAAGGTGGAATTTGTAATGGCTATTATTATTGTGGAATTTGGCTTTATCATATATTTTAAGAGCAGCAGAGAGGGAGAAGTCCTAATTTCACTTAGAAGCCACTTGGATATTTCATGATAAACAGGAAAGGGTTCAGGCACCAGGAAAAAAAAAACAGGTTCTACTTCTGGATTCTTCCTTTATTCCTTACATGACCTTGAGCAAGTCACCTAACTTCCAGAACCGGTTTTCTCATCTTTTAAAAGCGGGTAATTTTTGTCTGGGGCCCCTCATTAGTTTGTTATGAAGATCAAATGAGATGAAAGATATAAAATCCCTGTGTAAATTTTCACTTTGGTAAGGTTATTTATCTCTCTATTGAGACACAGAGAAAAGCCAGACTGATAAGGGAAAAGGGAAACAGAAAAGGAGAAAGGAAATAGGGAAGGTGAGCAAGACTCCTGGGGGAAAGTGAAAAGGAAATATTTTTAAAAAGTGAGAAGAAAGGCAGAAGGCAAAGTAGGGAAAAATCTAAAGAGAGTTTCTAGGCCAGTTGGAATCAGACATGGTTTAATTAATATACTCTGAGATCTTGTTTCAAGCTGAAAAAAAGGTCAGCCACCATCAAGTCAAGCCTTCCCTAAATTTATCTTCCATACCACCTTCCAGTGATCACAATGCTACCTGGGCCTGGTGTTTATCCATGATAATTTGCATCACTGTTTTCCCTAGAATTTACGAGTGGCTCCTTAATGTGATAATGTTCTTGTTCTTTTCTCTCCTTCCTCCCCCTTTTTTAAGTGGGCTACACTGGGTTGAAAAGACTCATCCCAGACAAAAGATCACTCAACTGCATAGTAATGCTGAGCTATACTGGAGCCAGGCCTCCAACCTCTCAGTAGCCTTCCTAATAGATCTCTGTCAATATTCACCTTTTGGTCTGCTGCTTTCTTAACTCCTTCTTGCTCTTTCTTCACCCTGTGAAAGAAAACATACTTAAGTCAAAGACCTTGATAAAAATCTCATCTTTTGCCTATAAAAGGTATAGTAACTTTTCAATAAATTATTTTCACCTGTCTGAGCCTCAGTTTTCTCATCCTAAAAAATGATTACTTATTTCACAGGACTGTTTTGAGACTAGATATTTGAGCCTCAGACAAAGGGCTTGTTTGGCATATAACAAGTGCTCAGTAATGAGAAACAGAATACATTATAGACTCACATATCTAGAAAACCTTTAGAAACCATCTTTTTGTGATATATAGAAAGCAGATCAGAGCAAAGGCATTTACTCAAAATCATGCAGTCAGTTACTGGAAAAGCCAGAATTTGAACCCTTGTTTACTAAGAGTCCTGCTCTTTAGGTGCTACAAATGAAAAGATAATTCAGATTTTTAGCTTAGCTCAGCTATCATTTATTGGCTTACTCTGTGCCAATTTTGTCTTAAAACAGGAATCTGAGCATGATTGTTTTTAAGGGTTTGAGTCCCCCATTTATGTAATCTTTGGGTCCACCCCTGCAATAAGCCTCCCCAAACTGGGAGACAGAAGATGAACCAGCTCTTTCCACAGGAAAATGAACAATTCTCTGACTCTGAGATAGTCCCAGAAACAGGCCAGCCAGTGTGATCATGGCCATTTTGGTGAAAGGAACAAAAGGGGCCTGTAGTCTCCTTTAATTTCCCTGTGCACCCATCCAAGCTTCCTCCAACTTCTCAGTCATGGCCACTGACTCTCTCAGCAGCCAATGACTTTCCTAAACCCAGCTGAATAAGAGTTCTGCATAGGAAGGCAGGTGAGGTTGTTTGGAAAAAGAGGAAGAAAACTTACCTTTTCTAGAGAAAACCCTTCCATATTCCTGTCAGAGGCCCATTGATGTTGAACTGCAGGCCCCAGCCAGAGCCTGCCAGCCCTGTTTACTCAGTATCCTGGGTTACAAGGCCTTTCTCATAAATTAAATTCGGGGCTCCAGTTTGGTGGGGGTACTGGGGTGAGTGAATGGGGGAGGGGACAGTGCTGGATGCCCTCTTTTCCAGAAACTAAAACTACTGGAATGTCCTGTTCCGAGCCGGTTTGGTACAAAACCCGGGACGGGTCTTTGACCATATCCGGGTGTGTTCCAAATCCTGGCTAGGATCTCAAAAGGAATTGCAAGGGGGTCGGCTGCACTTCTGTTATCCCAGCTTTCTAGTTAGCCTTTGCTAACCCAGGATAAGAAAGCACATTGAGAGTGCAGCCAAATCCCGCAGGGGGATTCCAGCAGCTCCATTTAGAAACTTGTGCACTGGGGGTGTAGCTCACTTGTAAAAATTATTTTTAAATAGGGTCCTAAAAATGTAGGGTGAAACTGGAGTCTGGATTTTTTTTTTTATAGCCAAAGGCCATCCTTGTCCCTGCTAGAAAGAGAAGGAAGTGGAAAGTCACTGGACTGAGTCAAGAGATCTAGATCCGAGCTCCCTGGCTTTGACAATAATCTGTTGCGTGGCTTTGGCCCAAGCCCTTTTCTCTGGGCCTCTTTCCATTTATGCATGAGGTCCATGAACTAAATATGGACCCTTGCAGCTTTGTAAAATTACATATCTTGGATTCCATGAAGAAGGCACATTCTGAATATTAAGAGCAGAAGAGACTTCATCAAGATGCAAAATATAAGGAAAGAACAGGTGTTGTGTCATTCTTAGAGATAAGGCTGAGTTGCTTATACCTCTGGAAAGGACTGCATCTACCCACTACCAAGCAGACCCAGGTATAGGAAAGGGGCAGGTAGAATGGCGGGTTTACTACCTGGTATCCTTACTTTGTGAAGAGGAGATCTTGACTAGGAGCAGCTGCTGTTCTTCAGGCAGGCTGGACACATTTTCCTCTCCTGGATAAAAAGTGCCTGGAGCAGGAGTCAAGGAAGAGGACTTTCAGAAGACTAAAAGTCCCGCTGAGCTGGTGGGGCAAAGTCTATGTCATAAAGCACTAGAGGTTTTAAGGGTGCTCAGACACTTAGAAGCTGCCCTATGGACTGCAGCCCAGGCCCAGCAAAGTGGAAGCATAAGTAAAGAGAAGGGAGGAGCTGCCAGCCTCAGCTCCCTCAGTAATGCTCAGTGTTCAAGGGAAGTTGGATCAGGCCAGGGCAGTACCTGAGATTATCTGCCTGGCACAGATGTGGACCTTGAAGCAAGAGGAGGAAGGTGGGTCCAAACCCATTAACCTGGGATCCAAGTCCAGGCTCTAAGGCATTTATGACAGGGAGGGGAAGGGATAAGGCCTCTGCTCTGACTCACGAAACACAAGAAACAGGTCATTATAGACGCTCTTGAGTCAACAGAGTGAATACTGCAGGAGGCCAGCTAGAGGAGATTTCCGGGCTTATATTATTTATTCACCAATTTCATTGAGAGGACACACTGTGCCCACATCTGCAAATCCTGGGCACATTTCTCATGCCTTTCTCAAGGGTCCCTTGGAAAACATTTTTAAGTTGATGCCTGTAGAACAAAAGTTGGCAAGCTTTTCCTGTAAAGGGTCAGTTAGTAAGTATTTTGTTTTCAGAATATACTGTTTCTACTTTATCTTCAGTTGTAGTTCATAAGGTAAGTCTATATTTCACAAGCACCAGGCAAGATTTTATCCATGAGCTTTCAATTCCTCCTACAGACTTTTTAAATAACATAAACATTTGAAATATGGCATCGTTATCAAGAGCATGGAAACTGGAATCAGACATCCTTGATTGAAATCCCAACTCTGACATTTCCTGATTCTACAACCTTGGAAAAGTAACTATCTTTTTAAACCTCAGTTTTCACCCCTGTAAAATGGGGATACTAATACTACCTATTTTGAGCTGGAGGTATGGTTCAAGCAGTAGAACACCCGCCTGGCAATGCAAAGCCCTGAGTTCAAATTCTAGTACTACAAAAAAAACCCTCAATAAATAATACTACCTGTTTCATACATAGGACAGTTAGGAGGACTGAAATAAAATTGTACACATGAAAAATTTACCACACTGACTGGCACAGAGTAAAGGAACAAAAATGAGAGTTTTTTTTAATAAATAAATAAATAATTTACTCATTAATACAAGTTGTTTTATTTCATGACAAAATGTTTTAAGAGTTTGGGCTTTACATTCTAGTTGTGCTACTAAAGAACCCACAGTGATACTAACAAGTCATTTTGCCTCTCTGGGACTCAGTTCCTTTAACTGTAACATGCAGAAGACAGTCTGAATTTGCTTTGTTAAAAATTAATTTTGTCAGCAGAACCCTTTCTCTAACAGAATCTTAGAAAACACTATCTATGGAAAATGAAAGTAGAACTCTTCTAGGTAGTTTTCAGAGGGAAAGAGGAAGATAAGCATGGCTGAGGGGACCCAGGGACCTGCCAAAACTATAGCGTCGGAGCCTAGCACAGCACTTGATAGACAGTTGGTACTCAATAAATATTTGCCTATTGAATGAGTGTATGTAAGACGAATGAAAGAATGAATAAGATAGATTTTGAGCTGGGCTTCAAAGGCAGCAAAATCCTACTAGAAAAAAGCTACATTTGTAAATTTCACTTTCAGAAAAATGACTTAGGAGAGTTTTTTCAGTTTCAAGGTTGACTTCATAGTACCCAATAGCATCACTGTTTGACCAACAAGTCTATTTCCAAAAGGCCTATGTATATGTTACTGCCAGCCTCTGGGTTATTTAAGTCAACCTATTATAACTAACTCACTGAGTCCTGTTCCTCTAAGCATCTACTCCCCAAAATTTCTTGGGTCACATTGCTTTAGAAGAATCATGAGCAAAAAGAGGAATCAGAAAGCATGGGCAACACCTGCTTTCAGATTATGTTGCCTCACAGAGTTCTTTAAGGGGCTCCATTTACTTGTTTTATATTCTCGGTAAGGCAGCTATGTAAACTTTCATTTGAAGAGAGTTCTTAGCAAAATAAACATGAAAATGCCCAAATCCAGGCTGTAGTTATAGCTCATGTGTAGTCTGCACGAGGCCCTGGATTTGACCCTCAGTACTGAGGAAAAAACTCTCAAATCGACCTGTGGCATTATTTTCAAATAGCTATACCAACTCTGTTTGGATACCTCTAATAACTGAGAGCTAACAGCTCCCAGGGTAACTCATTCCAACTCTGGATGAATTTTCCTTACATTAACTAGCCAGACATATACCTTCTTTTACCTTTTGTTCATTGTTTCCTTTTTCTAGTGAATTCAGGAGTCCTGAGTAAAATTATCAATCAGTGTCATCTCACCTCTTTTAAACAGCAAAAGAAACAGCTCTTTTGTGAAGAACAGTTCCTTCTTGGGCACCTATAAAGCAGTGCTAGCTCTCCAACCCCATCTTTAGTTTGTTCTCATGCCCAATACTTTTTTTCATTCCCAGAGAACTGTGGTAGGAAGTGCCACTGTGGTGGCTGGCTTACCTACTGCCTGGAGGAAGTGGTCATATTTATGATATGATTTAAGGGAGTAAAAGGCCCAGTTTTCCCACAAACTGACAGTTTAATTTGGCAAAACTGGAACCAGTAGTGAAGGCTTTATTCCATCCTCATTCTGCTACAAACCTGTGTGCAATCAGGGTAGGATATTTCCTTTCTTGGGCCCCAGTCTTCTTGCTTATAAAATGAGATCTTCTATTAGATGGTCTTTGAAGGCCCTTCCAGCTCTCACATTCCATGGTTCTATGATTCGTGGTTTGGATAAGAACACACAAATATCCAGAAGGCACCTGCAGGTTTTTGGACACAATTTATGGCCCTCTATATTTGCATGAGTGACTTTATAGCAAATTCACCATTTGAGAAAATAAAGTGTGTGCAACTTAAAACCCTGACTTTTCTTTTTACATTCAGAAAACCCCAAGATCCTTACAATGCAACTGCCTTTCTAGAAAGTGTATATATAATGAATGCTCAGGATATTCTCCAGAAAGTAGAAAGTAGGTTTCTTCTCAGTTCTGCTTTCCAAACCAATTGATCTTATCTCTACTACTACTCTGGCAAATTTTTAGTCTGGCAAATGGAAAGTATGATGGATTGAAGGTTGAAGTAGGCAGATAATGCCTCTTGCAGAGATTTTATTTCCTAATCCCTGAAACCTTTCAATATATTACATTACATGGCAAGAGTGATTTAAGTTTGCGATGGAATTAAGGTTGTTAATCTCCTAGTTTTAAAGCAAGGAGATTATCCTGGATGACCTTGATAGACCCAATATTATCACAAGGGTCCATTAAAGTAGAAGAGGGAGGCAAAGAAGACCAGGGTGATGAATCCTGAGAGGGATTCTATCCACTATTACTGGCTTTAAAGATGGAGGAGGAGGACTGAGAGTCAGGCAATCTCTAGAAGTCGAAAAAGGCTCCCAAACCCCATCCCAGGATTATTCCCTAGAGCCTCCAGAAAAAATGCAGCCCTGCTGACAGCTCCATATTAGCCCAGTGAGACATACTTTAGGCCTCTAACTTGTAATTATGGAATGCTGTGCAACAGTTTAAAATGAGTTAAGAAAATTAAGCCATATTTATGGATGGAGAGAGGAATTCACAGGCTGATAGATGTGAGAAGAGAGAATAGTGAAATGTTAGTAGTAGAATCTAGGTTGTAGGTACATGGATACTCCCTGTAAGATTCTTTCAAGTTTGCTATCTGTTTGAAATTTTTCATAATAAAATAATAGTGAAAAAGAATGCACTGATTAGATGAAGAAAACAACAAAACATGAGTGAGATTTGTGTTACAAAGATCTATATCTATATAGATACAGGTATATGTTTGTGACAGACTGGGGCATGCACAAAATGATATGATACCACTTAACATTAAAAACATGTTAATATAACAATATTATGCATTTTATTTAAGTAAAACATATATATGCACTTGTACAGTCACAAAACAATACTGCATAATCACATATACCATTGCAGAAGATAGGTCATTTGTGTAAAAGAAACACACGTGAGCAAAAACATAGACAGAGGCAATCTAATAAAATCGTAACAAGAACCTAAAGGGTACAGAACAATGTATATGTGCTAGGATTGAAGTGGCGGTCAAAGGAGACATTGCCTAATCTGCACTGCTTTAATATTTTACAAAAATAACAGTCAGAAATTACATTGAAATAAAAATTTATATGAAAATTATATATGTATCGATAGATAGATAGATAGATATAGCACCATTTTCTCCATTAAGAACTCAACCTACCTGTGATAGGTATGATCTATGAGTACTTACTGCTCCTTATGACCAAGCCTTCCCTCAAGGATCCCTTTCCTTCTGGGGCCTAACATTTGGTCCCTAGCCCTCAGAAGCCAGAGATCCCTCCCTTTTGCACCAGTCAAACCTATGACATGATTAGCTTTAAGATTCTGGAGACAGCAAGCATGGAATTGAGTCTTTGAATACTACTTCAATTCTTTGTCTTTTCCCAGGAGTGAACTTTAGGCAGAGTTTTTCAACCTCATTGTGCTACAGTTTCCTCATCTATAAAATTGACACAATGGTAGTAACTACCTCAGAGGGTTGTTGTATTACATGAATAAATGCTTGGTAAATAAGTAGAATATCTCTTAACACATACAAACTTCTCAATAAATATCAGCTGACATTATCTGTCAAATCTCCATGATTTTGACTAATACTTCTGACTGTTATGTTTTAGTCAAAGGAAGCCATGCATTTTGTTTCTCTGATTCATTTCTGATTGATTGATTGATTTATATAAGTATGTAGCCCAGGCTGGCCTTGAACTCATGATCCTCCTGTCTCAGCCTCCCAAGTGCTAGAATTACAGACCTGTATCACTACACCCCACCTCATTTCAGTTTTATAAGAAATTTTAGAACACTCTTCTTTCTCAGGCAATGGTTATAATAAAAATAGTGTAAAGAGAGCTGGGGTATAGCTCAGTGTTAGAGTACTTGCCTAACATACATGAGGCCCTGGGTTCAGTCCTCAGTACTCACATTAAAAATAGTGTAAGAAAAAAATTATAGATGTCAAAAGGAACATCAATTTATGCCCAAAGCCTAGTTTAAGGACATAAATACGTTTGATTCAATAGCATAATTCTACTTGAAATGCTCTTCACCTCAGTTTCTACTAACCCAAATCCTTCCTATCCTTCAAGAACCAGAAAGTCTCCTCTGATTCCAGCCTTCCTCAATTGCTTTCTCCTCCAAATTCCTACAGCATTTTAAAAATATGTTTCTCTCTCTATTGCCCAGGCTGGTCTCAAACTACCGGGGTCAAGTGGTCCTCCCAACTCAGCCTCCTGAGTAGCTGTGACTAAAGGCATGTACTACCACACCCACCTTCCTAGAATATTTATTTACTTATTTATTTATCTTAATTTTTATATTTGTGGCACTAGGGATCAAACTCAGAACCTTGCACATGTTAGACAAATGTTCTATCACCAGGCCACATGTTCTCTCTCATATGTGGAATATAGACCCAATACAAACACAAGCAATATTATGAAGCACAGGTCATGCTAAAGGGAGGTTACTACTGGAGAGGGAGGGTAAAAGAAGGAAGTTA
Organism: Castor canadensis; assembly: GCF_047511655.1. NCBI lineage: Eukaryota > Metazoa > Chordata > Mammalia > Rodentia > Castoridae > Castor > Castor canadensis. Next base: position 86,513,872 of record NC_133405.1, read on the forward strand.
AGAAGGTGAATATGGTTAATGTACTTCCTGTACAAGAATGAATATAGAATTTTTAAACCTGTTGAAATCACAGTAAGGAGACTAAGGTAGAAAGGAGAAAAATAGAGGGGATGAACAATTGGATTATAAAACATATATACATGGAAATGTCACAATGAAACACTCTGTATAGCTATCTTAAACAAACAAAAATTTCTTTTTTTCAAAAATGTAGAACAGGAAGGTACAACAGGTCCTGCCAGTGGGGTGGTACCAGTGGGAGGGAGGAGTATATAAGGAAAGAGAGTAGGAGAGTGAATGTGGTAGAAGTATTATATACTCATGTATGAAAATGTAAAAATGAGACCTGTTGAAACTATTCCAGGAATGGGTGAGGGGAAATAAAGTAGAATCATGGAGGTGAACTCAACTATGATATATTGTAAACCCTTTTGTAAATGTCACAATGTGCCCCTAGAACAACAATATGATAATAAAAAAGAATATGGTTGATGTACTTCCTATGCAAGAATGAATATAGAATTTTTAAGCATACTGACATCACTAACAAGGGAACTAAGGTAGAAAGGAGAAAAATAGAGGGGATGAACCAATTTGGGTTATAATACTTATACATGGAAATATTATAAGGAATCTCCCTGTATAGTTATCTTAATGAAACAAAAATGTCATTTCTTTTTACAAAATCAGAGAACAGAACGGCAGATCAGGTCCTTCCTGGGGGACTGGTACCAGGGTAGAAGATGTGGGGAGAGGGTGTAGGAGGGTAAATTATGGTGCCAGTGTTGTACACACATGTATGTAAATGGAAAAATGAGACCTGTTGAAACTATTTCAGGAATAGGGGAAGGGGGATGAAGGAGAATGATGGAGAGGGTAAATTCAACTATGATATATTGTAAGAATGTTTGTAAATGTCAGAATGTACCCCCAGCACAACAATAACAAAAAAAGGAAAAAATGGTGTATTTTTTTTCTGGGTGATGTGTGTGTGTGTGTGTGTGTGTGTGTGTGTGTGTGTGTGTGTGTGTTTGTGTGTGTATGTTTGTGTGTGTGTGCTCTCTTTTACAAAACCTATGAAAATGTAGAAACTCTTATATAATTTTGTAATGTAACAATTACCTTTTTGTGTCCTTAAATATTTTTCTAGAGCATGGCTTTTAAATAACTATGTGTATGGTAATCTAACTCAAAATCTTTTTGGACATTGTCAGAATATAAATTACAATAAATATTAATGTTTCTAGCATAAAAATAAAATAAATTGCTACTAAGCCGCATAGCTTTTAGTCCAGTAATGTCTCAATCACTTTCTATAACTCATTGTGTTTTGTCTCAGATCTGAGGGTGATCTAGCTAAGCCCTATATCATCTCCCTGCCCACAACAGAACTTAGTCACATGACTCACATGGCAGGTTACTTTTCCTTCCTTTCTCCTGGTGATAGAAAGAAGAGCAATGGTCATTGCTGACACACAGAAACCTGATTTCAAAGCCCAATGTAAATGAAAATATGAGCATTGTTTAAAAGCAGGTTTGCTGGGTTTATTACTGGGATCTCTTAGAGCCTGGCATAATGTTCTGCACATATTATGTGTACCTTGTATGGGTCCACCAAGGAATAATAATGCTAGCAACACAGTACAAAAAGTACAAAGTACCCACTAAAATCAAAGAGACTGATGCAAGCTTTTTTAAATTACAAGCTTACCATAAATTGACCTTTTCTTTCAGAACTTCCTTGTTGAAATAACAAAGGGAAATGGTTATAAACTCCAGACCCTCAAAGTAAGTCATTTATATGAGATAATGTTTTTGAGGGACCTTGTAATTTAAAAGTGATAATTTATATTGATATATAAATGCAAGGACCTCTGTCAACATTCTTCCATTGCTCAGTACCCCCAGGCACCTATATGCCATTCTGTAGCCAAAGTTATAATCACAATTCAGTGCCTGTTTACACAGACTTACGTATTGAAGATAAAAATAAAAAGGGTCAATATGGCCTATTTTAATGCCTCTTATTTTAAAAATAGTAAGTAGTTCTCTTACTTAAAATCTTTTCTTTATCTATCTTTTCTCTTTTTTCTCATCCATTCCTCTTTCCCACTCATTCTAGTCCCTGTACCACTTTCTATACACCTTTTCTTTTTCTCTTCATCTTTATTTTTCTTTTCTCCCTCATTCACAACTCTTATTTTCTCTCTCTTCAACCTCATTTGCTAAATCACTCACTCCCTTCTCTGTCATCTCACAACTTACTATCTCTACCTTTACGTGTATCTCTGCCTCTGTAATTCTGGTGGCTGATCTGTCACTGTCTCTCTTTATCTGTCATTGTCTTTCTCTTTTTTTGTAGTAAAAACAACAGTAAAGCTTATTAGGAAAGAAATTTAGTATAACAGGATAAAAGTGGGGAGAAATGGAAAAAAGAAACATTTCCTGCCCCTATGCAGAAATGGGAGTAGAGCTTCCTGCCTTTCTCTTTAACACAATCCCCCAACTGAGCTCAAATCTCAAATAGACTACTTACCATGAACTACTTTCTTCCAGACCTTAAAAAAATGTAACATTTGCTGGGCACCATGTGGCTCATGCCTGTAATCCTAGCTACTCAGGAGGCAGAGATTAGGAGGATCAGGGTTGGAAGCCAACTAGGGAAAATAGCTCAGCAGACCCTATCTCAAAAATACCCAACAAAACAGGGTTGGCAGAGAGGTAGAGTGCCTGCCTAGCAAGCATGAAGCCCTGAGTTCAAACACTAGTACTGCCAAAGGAAAAAAAGTAGCATTTTATTAATTTGTAGTAAATTTTGTGTCAATCTCCACTCTTTATAGAGCTGCATGGTTTTATTTACGGTGATTTTGAATGGATTTCTCTTTAAAAATAGCTTTATATTTTTTCAAAGTTTGTGACACTAAATGGAGTTGCTCTGACTGTCACAACAGCAGAACATGAAACAGCTGCCTGAGAGGAACCAAATCATTTGGGAAAACTGCTTCAGAATACTGAGCAAAACTCTAAGTATGATTTTAAGCATTTCTGTTTTATTTTCTCTTTTTTGTAACATTGCAGATGCCCGTAATTCTTTCTTGACTGTATCATGATTATTTTCTTTATGACTTCAGAATATCAGCCTTGCAATTCTCATCTGCTAAATAAAAAATAACAAACCCTGGTCACCAGACACACATTCCATGATCTCTCAAAATCAAATGAGATAATGGATATGAGTGTTATGAGAAAACCTAAAGGCTTTTGTATAACAGTCCAAGATTCTTCTGAGTTTTGACAACTCACTCAGATAAGAAAGAGTCTGGGATCCTTACCTAAAAACTTCAGGGTCACCATCCTTGAAATTGAATGAAAGGATTGTGAAATGGTGCCAATGGTAAATAAGCTCAGCTGATCATATTTCCAAGTTTGAATCCACACCCAAGCTGGAAAGCTGAAAGTCTCCCTGATGAATTTGACTTTGATGAATTGGCTGATGGTAAGCAACAATTTCCCTAAACTGATAATGAGAAGTGAATAAGCCTTTGCTCTTTTTTTCTTTCTCTCCTCTGAATATGTGTGCTCTTCTCATCATCATTAAAAAGCAATAACTGCATACCTTGTTCTTTCTGGAGCCTGGTACACATGTAAGTGTCCATTAAGCCTGGTACAAATGTAGGTGTCCTTTGATTACTTACAATATAAGATAAAAAAATGAGGTTTTAAAAATAACAATGATATTTGAAGATAGTAAGGAATGTAGATGAGAGAGCAAATGGATTAGTGAAAAGGGCTGAATTCAGATATCTAGTTTCTAGTCCCAATATAATTTCTGAATGCTTGACTTAAAACAAGTTTTATCATCTTTTTGAGCCTTGATTTTCCTACTATAAAAGGAAGGAGTGAGAGCCCCCTTCACCTCTGTACTTCTATAAGCAGATGACCAGATAAGCCATTTAAGTATAAAAGGTGTTTAGCTTCCTTTCAGGGTATTATGCCTACCAATGGTGAAGATGCAATGTAACATTTTTGCCTGTAACTTCCAGGATGAAGTAACCACCTTCTGCCTAATTCCACCCACTTACAACTAAAAAGTCCTAAAACAAAACAAAGAAGCATACGAAGACTCTGAAAGGTAGAAAAAAGAAAGCAGGACCTTGGGACTTTGGGAATGACAAGGTGGTCAATTCCCTGGCTTTGCTGATTAAGCCCACATTTATCCTTACAATACACACCAAAAGCCTCCTACGCAGAACCATCAACAAGCAGACAAAAAGTTCTAAGGCAATTTTGTTTACCATATCAAAGGCCTGGGAAAGACTGTTCTAACAATAGAAGATCTTTCTACAAACTCCCACCTTCCTCTAACCAAACAACAGTGGGAAAAAATTGGACAAAAATATAGCCCCACTCCCAGCCAATCTTCCAACTCCCATTCCCTCCCAGAGAAGTAGGTGATATTAGCAAGGCTACACAGGAAGTAAATCTTTTATCTCCTAAGGGAAGAGTTCATCTGGTATCTCTCAGTGGGCAGAGACAGACTGGCTGGAATTATTCCATCTAGAATTCTAAGTACAGCCTAGCAAAAAGCTGATCTTTCATTTCTGTCTGAAGGAAGCAGGCATTGCTATAATTCTTCACCAGGGTGACGTCAATAGGTCCATCCAGAAACTAAGTCCTCCTGTGGGCATGGAACCCATGTCTTTGTACAAGATAGGCAATAGCTCTACCACTGAGTAACACCCCCATTCCAAATACTCTTTCCAAGCACTGACATCTGCTTTACTTCTAGTGAGGGCCTTGTACAACTTCAACTCAATATGGACAACAGAAGGCAAGTAGACATGTGTGGAAAAGAGAGAAAAAGGGGAACAAACTCATCCAATAGCTAATTTGTTTCCATGAGACAAAACATAAATACATTATGGGGCAGGGATCCTCATTACCACAAATGCCTCTTAAAGGCCCACTAATGCTCAATGCTGCTGAATTGAGGAATTAAACCTCAACATGAGACTTGGCATGGTTAAACCACATTCAAACATAGCCATGTATATATCCCTACGTTCTTCCCTGCCATAGCACCAATCCTTCTGTTCTGTATCCTTTTCTTCTACTGTTGCTTTCCTTTAGTCATCCAGAATCTTTAAGCTATCACTCCAAGGCCTATCTCATTTCAAACCTTTTCTTAAGACAAGATCCATTGTAATTAATTTATACCATTATATCAGTGCCTCTTCTTCCAGGAATACTTGTTTTCTGGCCATGATCTCTTATTCTGAGATAAAATGTGTTATCTCTAGAAAAGGAACTTAGTGCATTATTGTAAATGTGGTGGTGTGAGGCTAGGGATTTTAAGCCTGTTATCACTCTAATATATGTCTTTTGAACATAGGGGGCTATAATACTATGACACTGCAAATAGGTTAAAAGTGTCTACATTACCATGTCCCAAACTCAGTTCAAGTCTACAATCCCATCCAAACGTGTTAAGGCCAGCCAACTGCTACAGATCACTCTGGGGTCTTCACAACATTCACCATTTCTCAAGATGGGCAAAATGATAGCAAAGCCACCGGCAGCCAGGTTTTCCTAGAATCAACAGCTTTTCATTCTGCTTAATTAAACCACGATATACCAGGCTTCTATATGAGGTTGAGTAGTGCTCCCCATAAATTCACATCTGCCCATAACCCATGAGTGTGACCTTATTTGAAAATAGGGTCTTTGCAGATGTAATCAAGTTGAGCTCAGGCTATATTAGGGTGGAACTTAACATAATGAATGATGTCCTTATAAGAGGGAAATTTGGACACAGAGACATACACAGGGAAGAATGCAATGTGAAGACAGAAGCAGAGATTGAAGTGATGGGGCTTAGGGGTTGAATGCTTATCTGGCCTGCTCAAGGCCCTGGAAAAGGAAGGAAGGAAAGGAAGGAAGGAAGGAAGGAAGGAAGGAAGGAAGGAAGGAAGGAAGGAAGGAAGGAAGGAAGGAAGGAAAGAAGGAAGGAAGGAAGGAAGGAAGGGAGGAAGGAAGGGAGGGAGGAAGGAAGGGAGGGAGGAAGGGAGGGAGGAAGGAAGGAAGGAAGGAAGGAAGGAAGGAAGGAAAGAAGGGAAAGAAGAAAGAAAAGGAGAAAAAATGTTGAAGCCATGCAAGAATTACCAGTATCCAACAGAAGCTAAAAGAGACAAAAGAGGGTTATCCCCTAGACCCTTCAGAAAGTACATGTTTCTATTAATACTTTGATTTCAGACTTCCAACCTCCAAAATTGTGAAAAATACATTTATGTTATTTTAAGTCTCAAAGTTTGTGGTACTTTGTTAGAACAGCCCCAGAAAACTAATGTACTCTCCTTTTTCAAGTCAGGAGCATTCATTGCAAACAAATTTTACTTAGTGTCCTTGTTAATCTCAGCATTGATGGTATTGCACTTCTAGACAATGGATATGCAATGAATTTTCTTGACCTGAAAACCCAGTGTGTGAGAGAGAGGGGGTGGCTGGCTGTCACCTTAGTCACTGCTATGAGCAAGCACTTCCAAAGTCACGATAATCAAGTAGCTGAGAGAAATCAAACTATTCTAAAAAGTGATTTTTTTTGTCAGTGCCTGAGCATGCTAGGCAAGCGCTGTCTCACTGAGTCAGACACCCAGCCACAGCAGGAAGTAGGATTTTTAACTTGAATGGGATTGTGCTGATTTCTCTCATGAGGGTCAAATAAGAGGCAGTTGGCTTATCTGGAAAGCAAAGTATTTGTTTAGACAATAGAGTAACCTTTCTGAGAACTAAAACAGTGACTGAAACAAAAACAGTAGTTAACAAATATGTACCTATGTACAAATATGTAACAAATATGTACTTTATATGGGTGGGTCCTCAGGCTGGGAAAAAAATTAAAAGGCTCACTAGAGACTTACAAAGAGATGAGAATAACAACTGCAAAATGATTTCACAGCACTTACAAGAATATAGGGGAAGGCAGGGCTGTGTTTCAGTGGCAGAGCTTGGGCTTAGCATGAGTAAAGCCTGAGTTAGATTCCCAACACCAAAAAGAGAAAGGAGAAGGGAGGGGAGGTGAGGGGAGGGGAAGGGAGAGGAGAGGAGGGGAGGGGAGGGGAGAGGAAGGGAGGGGAGGGGAGAGGAGAGGAGGAAGAAAAGGAGGGAGAAAGGAAACAGGAGGGAGGGAATAAGGAAGACAGATTTATAAAATAAGAAAAAGCATGGGGATCCCTCTAAAAAGAGCAGCCATATCTAGATTACCTAGTGATCACAAACTCTTTTTACCTGGAAGAAAACTGAGCCCCTAAGGAAAAGTTGTTGCTCAGCAGTAGAATACTTTTGAAGCATGAAGAGGCCCTGAGTTCAATCCTTACCACTGCCAAAAAAGGGAGGGGGGTGGAATCCAGTAAAACATAGACTATGTGAAATTCTACAAAAGACTTGGTTTATTTTAAAAATTAAAGGAGGGCTGGGGGCATGGCTCAAATGATAGAGTTCCTGCCTAGAAAGCATAAGGCCCTAAGTTCAAACCCCAGTACTAGCAAAAAAATTAATTAGAAAAATAAAAATTAATGGGAAAAGCTGGGTGTAATAGCATGTGCCTGTAGTCCATGCTGCTTAAGAGGTTGAGGTGGTAGAATCACTTGAAGTCAGGAATTTGAGACTAGCCAGGGCAACATAGTCATCTCAAAAAACAAACAAAAATAATGCATGAAAACCCCAGGAAGACCATAAATTTAAGATTCAAGGAGCAAATCAAACTTGCCTTGAATTTGGTTTGATCATAAAAAAATTAAAATTGAGAAAAATCAGGAAAATCTGAATACTGACTGGTTATTTTATGACAGTAAGGCATTATAATTGAAATTTTGTATGATAATGATATTGCAATTGTGTTTTGTAAAATTCCTTTGTTATTCAATGATACTATTGGAATATTTATAGAAAAGGTTATAAATATCTGAGATTTGCTTTTAAGCATGTCATTGGAGTGGTAGGTAAGGAGTATAGAACTATGGATAACTGGTGAAATGATGTAATTTTTAAATAAAGGGACATTATACTATTATCCCTACATTTGTATATGTTTGAAAGTTAAAAAAAACTCCCAAATAAACAAAAGTTCCCAAATTAACAATATAAAGTACTGGCAAGTATTATGAGAAGCAACTAACAAAAAGACCTCTTCACTGTATAGTAAATTAGCATAACTACTTTGTAGAATATTTGGCAAAATCTAGTTAGGTTGCAAGTACACATGCTGTACAATCTGGTAATTCCATCTTTAGATGTAAACCCCAAAGAAACTCTTGCTCATATTCAGAAGCAGTATTAGAATGACAAAAAATCAGAAACAACCCAAATGACTGACTATGAACAGAAGAATATATTGTAAAAGGTCATATAATGGAATATTATACAGTAGTGAAAGAGAATAGAATATATACATACACATATATCAATATAGATGAATCTAACAAACATAATATTGAGCTTGTAAAGGATAGTATGAAATCATTTGTCTAAAATTGCAGATCTGCAAAGCAATGCTATATACTTTGGAGTTTTTTGGAGAGGTTGTTTTATTTTCTTTTGTTTTGTTTTTGTTATGTAGCCCAGGCTGGCTTGGAACTCTCTGTGTAGCCCAGGCTCATGTAAAACTTGTGATCCTCACGCTCCTACCTCTAGTGCTAGGATTACAAGTGTATGTCACCATGCCCTGTAATACTGTACACTTAGAAGGGTGATATGAATCAAAATTCAGAATAATAGTTGCCTCTAGTGAGAAACTTTCTAGTGAGAAAGGGATATCAACAGTTTTAGTAATGTTACACTTCTTAAGCTGAGAGGTAAGTGTTCCTTGATTTTTCTTGGTACCCCTTTCTGTATCTTACGGATCACATCATGATATGAATCTGCTGGGGATAGTACTTAGGGCCTTGCATAAGTCACTGAGCTGTATCCTCAGCCTCATATCATGCAATTTTCATGAAAATAATATATATTTTAAAATCTACAGAACAAAATGATTATATGGTTATAGGTGGCAATGGAGAAGAAGGGTCTACTTTAACATTACACTCTGAATAACTGGTAAAGGAACAAAATCACTCACTGAGATAGAGCAGATAGTGGTGAGAGGTGATATGCTGAATTTTAGGTAAAGATAAAGTATCCAAGAACCATAGCAAAAGACTAAAATGGGAAATCCCCTGTCAGGGAGACTAAGAAAGAGAACACTAGGGAAAGTAACAGTTTCTCTTATCAAAAGGCCAGGCAGAGCTAAGAGCATGGCTCAAGTGGTAGAGCACCTTCCTAGCAACCTCAAAGCCCTGAGTTGAAACTCCACTACCACAGGGGAAAAAAAGGCAAGCAGAAGAAAGTTTGAAAAGCAATGTCACATGCAACAGATATCAAGCAAAATGAAGGCAGAAGAGACTCTGGCTACTAGATTTGCTTATTAAGATGTCATTACTGACCCTTAATGGCCTTGAGAGAGCCATTTCCATGAAGAGGTAGGAATGAAATCTAGATGCAGGGGTAAAACCGTGAGTGGGAGGCAAAAGAGTTGGTGACAGAAAGTGTAGCAATCAGTTGCAGTGCTGAGCTGAAGTGGGCGTAAAGGCAATAGTTTTAAAAGAAAAAAACATTTTAAAGACACATTGAAGTACAACTTCAAATGATGCAGAATACTTATAAATTTCTGGAAAATGACAGCTGCAGAGAAAGCAGCTCTGCAGCTCTATGTGCAGTTAATCTGATTTATAAGAATTCCTGGAATTGGTATCATGCCTTTATTTATCAAATTTATTTATCTATCTAACTCATGAGACCTTCACAACATCCCTGGATACAAAACAGAGCACATTATGGTTGAAGAAGGTAGAGCCCAGGGAGAGGGGCAAGTGATTTGCACCAAAGTCAAAATTAATAATCCCTTAAGCCATATGTCATGCTAGGAATGGAGCAGGTCCATCAAAACAGGGCGCATATGAAACTAATATGCAGAGGTGTAAATAACACCAACCTCTGCAAACAATTTTAGATGCAAACCAAAAGGCAGTCTTTATGTGTATGTAACCTGAAAGAATTTCTCATTACACACCAGTCATTTATTTCAGTCACACAAGGATGGTATCAGTATGATTGTTACAGACAGCTTATGACATGGCTGTCTAGACCAGATAAGAATAATTAAAGATTTCAGAACCTGAGCCTCTTTACATATCTTTTATCCATGATATATAAAGATAAACATTCATACATATATGAATAAAACTTGGGAGCATAAATGAAGATTTGAAAAATTGGAAAGACACATCTTGTTCTAAGAAGCCTCAAAATTGGTACTGTCTCTAAACTCATGTGCATTCAATATCACCATTAGAAGAGATGATTCTTTAGGTAACTTGAAAAAATGATGCTCAAGTTACCTTAGAAAATAAAGCATTTAAGAAGAACCAGTTTTTTGTTTTGATTTTTTGTCATGTTGATACTGCCTTCATCACTATAGTGTAATCTGTATTTGTGCACTTTTTTATACGTTAAAAATCTTTAAATAAAATGTTTAATACCCATCAAAAAAAAAAAAAAAGAACCAGAAGCTGGATGCTAGTGGTTCATGCCTGTAATCCTAGGTACTTAGGAGGCTGAGATCAAGAGGATTGTGGTTCCAGGCCAGTCCAGAGAAATAGTTTAAGAGACCTCATCTCCAAAATAATCAGAGCAAAATGGACTGGAGGTGTGGCTCAAGCACTACAGCAGCAGAGTTCTTGCTTTGCAGGTGCAAAGCCCTGAGTTTGAACCCCAGTCCCACCAAAAACAAACAAACAAAAAAGCCAGAAAAGTTCTGGCAACGATGACTTACACCTATAATCCTAGCTTCTCAGGAAGCAGAGATCAGGAGGATCGCAGTTCTAGGCCAGCCTGGGCAAATAATTTAAGAGACCTTATCTCAAAAAAGCCCATCATAAAAAAGGGCTGGTGGAGTGGCACAAGGTGTAGGCCCTGAGTTCAAACTCCATACCACAAAATAATAATAATAATAATAATAATAATAATGATGAAGAGGTACTGATCTAGACATTATAATATATTATAAATTTAGTCATTTAAAAAAATTGGCACCAGAAAGGGACTAGAAAAAAATCAATGGAACAGAACCCTGAAATAGACCCAATACATAGGAGAAATGTAGATTATTCAACATATGTTGTTGGTTGAAAGTTTGCCTGCCATGTTTGAGGCCCTGGGTCAGATCTACAGCACTGTAAAAAAAAAGTTGAAACAACTGATGTTTGACAAAAGACACACTAAAAACCAAGTTAAGTTCCTGTCTTTATGCCAAAGTAGATTTTATTTGAAATAAAAAAAAATCAATTTTTAAAATAAATGAAAATAAAAGTACTAAAAGAAAACATGAAATATTTTAAAATTCTTGGAGAGGGGAAGACAAAATCCAGAAACCATAGAGGAAGACTAATATAGTTCCTTACATACAATGATTTCTTATAACTCAACAAGAAAAAAAAGAAAGAACTGCAATAGAAATATATGCAAAGGACATAAACAGGCAATTCATACAAAAATAAATATAAATAACTGATTAACATAAAAATAAAGAAGTGCAACATAATGAATATTTTACATTTATCATATTCATGGGATCAAAATAATACACATTGTTAATGACAGTACTGAAAAACATTTATTCTCAAAATCAATTGACAGAACTAGAAACTGAAACACTATTTTAAAGGAAAAAAATGGGATTATCTACAAAAATGTTAAGTAGATGCACTCACTGGCCCATTAATTCTAGTTCAAAGAAGTTATCCTGCATATATGCCCACAAATACATATGTATACATATATATATATATACATAAACATAATCATTGCATAGTTTGTTATCACTCTCAAGTGCTGATTCTAGGCATGTGGCTAGAATTTTGTTTTTAATTTTCTTGCAGTACTGGGGCTTGAATTTAGGGCTTCATGCTTGCAAGGCAAGCACTCTACCACTTGAGTCATACCTCTAGCCTTAGAATTTTTAAATTTAAAAATTATAAGTGAGGAAACTGTGTAGAAGTGAGAATATAGTGAAAATATTATATATTCATGTACAAAAATGGAAAAATGAGACCTGTTGAAACTCCTAAGAAGGGGGAAGGAGGGATAAAGGAGAATGATAGGGTGAATTTAGAATACATTGTAAGAACTTCTATAAATGTCACAATGTACCTCTGGTACAACAATAATATGCTAATAAAAAAAATTTAATTATAAGACAACTAGGGCTGGAGTGTCACTCGCTAGACAAGCATGAGCCCTAAGTTCAAACCTCAGTACCAGTATATATACATACATATATATATACACATATACATATGTAACTGGAGATACTGCATCATGAATATTTGATAAAGAATTATTGCTAATTTTAGGCATGATATTGATATTGTGGTTACATCAAAAGAAAAAGTCCATTTTTTCTGGAAAGACCTATTAAAGTATTTATGGATTAAATTTGAATATTTATGAATTAAGTGATATAACATTTGGATATTCAAAATAAGTACACCTACCTATATCTTAGCCTTATGCTGTAAGGAGATGCCAAAAAAGTATAGCATCTAAAATAATATTGATTTTGGCAAGTTTATAATCCAGTTAAAAAAGTGAAAAGACATAAGCTTGAGAAACAATAAGCAAATGAAGCATTATTATATATAATGATAAGAATTATCTATTGTTACACAAATCTAAATTGTTGGTAAAGACAAGTAGATACAACAATCATGATGCAAATTGTCTGTTATGGTCCCCCTGAAAAAAGGCTGAGACTGGTGAAGGCTGGAATGAAAGACCTCTAAAGACTTCCATAGCTTATTCCTGAATGATGGGTAGGGCGTGAAAGAAGAAAAGCAAATTGAGGAGGCGATGAGAAGAAGTTAGAGATGAAGCTCTCCAGCAAAGAATTACACCAGTTCTATTATCAGAAATCACTAACCCATTGACACAAAAGAACAGGTATTAATTTATGTACAACTTCAAGCTCACCTGAAAAGACTAAGAAGCCAGGCACTAGTGGTTCATGTAATCCTAGCTACTCAAGAGGCAGAGATCAGCAGGATTACAGTTTAAAGTCAGCTGGAACAGATGTGTGCTATCTCAAAAAAACAAAATCAGGGCTGGTGGAATAGCTCAATTGGTAGCACACCTGCCTATTAAGTGCTGAAGCTCTGAGTTCAAATCCAGTACTGCCAAAAAAAGACTGAGAAATAAGTAAAGCAATGCAACTGAACAAATAGTATTGGTAAACGTACAGAAAGATAACAAATTAAGTAACAAGGAATACTACCCACACAAAAAAGGAAAATTTATCTTGACCTGAATATCAATCTCATTTCACATTTTATTTAACACTCTTAGTAATTAGTGACTTAATTTTCATTCAAGAATGAACATTTGGGCTGGAGGTGTAGCTTGAATAGTAGAGTGCCTGCCTGTCAAGTGTGAAGCCCTGAGTCTAAACTCCAGCACTGTCAAACAAAACCAAACAATGAACATTTATGTTTTTAAAATGGGAACTGAGGCCAATAGGAAAAGGGGACCAGGAACTACAGAAAAGTTTAGATTAAAAAGAATTAACCTAGTAGGTAACACACACGCACAGGAAATTAATGTGAGTCAACTCCTTGTATAGTTATCGTTATCCTAACCAGCAAAAACCCTTGTTCCTTCCTATTATTGCTTATACTCTCTCTACAACAAAATTAGAAATAGGAGCAAAATAGTTTCTGCTGGGTACTGAGGGGGTGGGGGGAGAGGGAGGGGGCAGAGTGGGTGGTAAGGGAGGGGGTGGGGGCAGGGGGGAGAAATGACCCAAGCCTTGTATGCACATATGAATAAAAAAAACTGTTTAATTAAAATGGGGCATGCTGCCAGCCGTTAAGAAATTCACTATATAGGGTTTTGAGTGAGTGTAGCTCAGGGTAGAGCACTTGCCTTGCATGTGTGAAGCCCTGGGTTCTATCCCCAACACCACAAAATAAGTAAATAAATTCACCATTTAGTCAACAAAAATAGCCAATGAACCTCCATCATTTCCACCTTAAAACTCAGGGTATCGAGTCTTCAGATCCATTTGACTTCTAACATTCCACACATTTGTGCCTACAAGTTACTAAAATCCAAGCAAATTGTAAGTTTGATAACTGCTGCTACTTTATTGCTATTTTTATTAATATTACCTCTAAAAGAGAGGCAGTGCCAATTTTAGGACTCAATTCAAATCAGGGAGACCCAAGAAGACTTCAGAAAATGTTTTAGGTGGCATTCTAACTATACACTTTTCTTTTTTGCCTTCCCCCAAATAAATATCATTTTCTTTGGAGAATCAGATTTTTTAAAAATTTTTATTTATTTATTTTTTTACTGAGGATCAAACCTTGTGCCTTTCACATAGCAGGTAAGTACTCTACCACTGAAAGACATCTCCAGCCTTTCACCCACTATTTTCTAATGAAAGGGGACACAAGAAAAGAAAAACAGTGGATGTTCTTACCCAAATTTCTCTCTTTTTGATTTCCTTCTTCCTAACTTTATCATTAAGAGGAGAGGAAAGCCTATTAATATCCCAGGAGCCAAAAATGTAGGCCAAGAATGTTCACCACATCTGCATAGAAAGGGTCAAAACCGTGCTCCACAAAGTACTGCCCTACCAAGCTACATGCATTAAGCTAATGAAACACAACCCCTTACGCACTAATCACTCATGCCATAGAGATTCCCTACGTTGTGTAATATCATGATTCAAGTCATGGAATCACCTCATTGCCATACCCACAACTTGCTAACTACTGGTAGGGCTGATGAGGGAGTTCGAAAAAGCTACAGTAATTCCTCCTACTTCATCACTAAGATCCAGGGAAGCAGCAGGAAGTCAAACTCAAAAGTGGAGCACAATACATACTTTAACTCAAGGGTTATTTTTCCTGTACCTTTAAGTTTTCCAATACCGGAAGCTACCTCCCAGTCACGTGCCTACATAGCGCCACAACTACGATAGGTTCAACCAGCCAATGAGATTTACCCTATGGGCAATTAGGCCCGCCCCCACGTGCTGCAGGCGGTATCTGGCTTTTGGTTACTGGAAACTCCCGCACTTTGCGTGAGGTGGTTTTGTTCTCTGTGGAAGCGGTTGCCCAGGCATTGGCGGTTCCCCAAGATTCCCTCCGCTTTTGCGTTTCTTGTGGTACTGACATTTGGAACCATGGATAGGTTCTGGAGTGCATCCGTTCCTAACTTTCTCGTTAAACTGTGGAAGATTGTAGACGACACTGTCGTGAAAGATGTGATTCGCTGGAGTGAGGTAAAGTCCTGTGTAGGGAGCAAAATGGGGTTCAGAGAGGGTCTTTCGAAGATGTGGAAAGATTTCAGGAAGGGCCCAGAACCAAAGCACAAGGACCTTTTTTCCGACGGTATGGTTTTTTGGCAGCCAAATTTTCTTCACAAGATAACCCTCACTTCATTAATTTCTGTATGATTTTTTAATTAAAAAAATAGTGGCCACTTTTTCTGTGTTGTCCCCACGTTAGAACCCCGAAATGCGTGACAACACGAGTGAAGTGTCCCTCATCCAGGTTAAAAACAACTCACCTGGAAAGTACTTTAGCACACACTAGTGAGCAGCACGCCTGCTCTTTTACCACAGTGCAAGTTAACATGGGGTTATTATTGTTGAGGTGCTGTGGATGGAACCCACGACCTCAGGCACGCGAGGAAGCACCGTACCACCGAGCTCCACCCCAGCCCCCCCCCACCACTTGTAGAATAACGGAAACTTTCCTGCCAAGTGTCCCTAAATTGAGTAAATTGGATGCTTTCAACAAGGGTAGCCATTTGAGAGAGTTTTCTTGTAGGGGACAGACTTCACCACAGGCACTGCCTGCTTATTCTGTCCAGCCCTAGCCCTGGAGCTGGACTCACTGTATTGGGGTTTGCAGTCAGGAGGTCTCACATTAGGATTTGATTTCTGCTAGCCTCTAGTTGACCTGGCTGGGGAGTCCTGCCATTCTGGAGGATCTGCTCTGTGAAAGGCAGATCATGGCCATTTCCCTGGCTCTCTAATAGGCACCTTGGCAGAACAGCCATGTAAATTCAGGTAAAACTTTTTAATCAAACTGGTTTTTGTGAGGTTTTTTTGGCGGTACTGGGGATTGAATTCAAGGCCTTGCACATGGTAGGGGAAGTGCTCTGCCACTGTGCTACATCCCCCTCCCTAATCAAGCACACACATGTACCACTTTGGTACAATGAACTCCCAAGTACCACAGGCACCTTCACAAATGACCCACTTCATGTCTCATAGATAACCCCTACTCCCCCTCTAATTATGTTAAATGTTGGATGTCATACCATTTAATTTGTAACTTCTTCACATATAGCTTTAAAAGGAACAATCCTGAGGTAAACTATTAATACTTTCTTAAAAAAATAAGGAGCTGGGGATGTGGCTTGCTAGAAGAGTGTCTATAATGCATGGGCCCTGTATTCAATCTCTAACACTGCAATAAAAAAAAGAAAAACAAGTGGGCTTTGGGACTTGGAGAAAATTAGTTCTTCTAAGTCTTACTCTGGGATTTTTATGACTATGCATCTGCCTGAATGCCTTAAACCTAAGTGCTTAGGAAGGAATATATATATATATATATATATATATATATATATATATATATATACACATACATATATATATATATAAAAGTGTTGGTAAATATCATATATATATATATACATAAAGGAAAAGCTCTATATAGATATGTGATATTCCTTATTATGAAGTATAGACCAATATATATAGTTGTTCACTTATTGAGCAACCACTGTAATAAGTATAAAAGCAATAAATGATTGACCCTACTTTCACAGGAGGGTTGCACCATTATAAGAGACATAAGCGTAAGCCTTCCACATGATTTAACTAATAACTTTGGAAAATGTGTATTTACACAATGCACTATTTTCTATTATATTTCATTCTTTCATCACCCATTTCCATCACCTGTTAAAAAATTGACTCTTCCAACTTTTACAGCTTAGGATCATATATGTGTGTGTATGTGTGTTTGTGTATGTGTATGATGATGCTAGGGAATCAACACAAGGTCTCTTGCGTAGACAAGCACTCTCTACCACTGAGCTACACTCCCAAACCCAAGAACATATTTTTCTAAGTATCATGTTGATAATCTATAGTTAAAAAAAGAAACAGCAATCAGTGGGAGCTTATGTTGGTCTGGGGAGCTGGTTTGACTCACAAAAGGAATGAGAAAATTTATTCAGGAAATACTAATAGTTCATATCTTGATGGAGTTCAGGTTATAAATGTGTACATTAGTGTTAGCTCATTGAATAGTGTATTAAATGTGTTAATTTTACTAAATGTAAAATTTACCTAATTTTTTCCAAAAACCCCAAAACAAGTATCAAACTCTGGGTTAATTTCTATGCATGCTGAAGTGCTTAAGAATGGAATATGTTGATGTCTGCATGTTTGAAATATATCTGAAAGTTAAGATGGGTTATTGATAGGTGTACTCTAAAGCAAATAGAGCAAAACGTTAATTATAGAATCTACATATAGAGATTGTTCAACTTTTTTCTCTGCTTAAAAATTTTATATATTTTGCCAGGCACTGGTGGCTCACACCTATAATCCTAACTTCTCAGGAGGCACAGATCTAGAGGATCATGGTCAGAGGCCAGCCCAAGCAACAAAAGCAAAACCCTATCTCAAAAATATCCAACACAAAAAAGGGCTGGTGGAGTGGCTGAAGTGGTAGAGTATCTGCCTAGCAAGCATAAGACCCTGAGTTCAAGTCCCAGCATTGCAAAAAAGTACATATATATTTTATATATTTTAAAACATATAGTTGATTTAGAACATAGAAGTTTAAGAAATACCTCCAGCCCAGAAAATACTATTTTAGATAGAATGGTCTTTCAGGAAGGTGAAATTTAATCAGAGACCTGAATGAATTAATGGAATACTGATGTAAGACTCTCTGAGAGAAGAGCTTCATAATCAGACGGTATACTGGTGAGTGCAGAAGCCCTGAAGCAGGAGTATGTTTGACTGTTCTAGGAACAAGAAGGAAGCCAGTGTTAACCAACAGAATAAGGAAAAAGATAATAAATCTGGAGAAATAGGTAGGGGCTAGATCGTGTAGGACATTATATAAGAAGTGTTTTATTCGGACTGAAATGGAACCCATTTGGAGAGTTTTGAGGAAAGGAGTGATGAGATAATCTGATTGCTTTGTGTAAAATAAGGGATACAAGAATGAAATGTATTTACTTGGCATTATTTTATTTTGTCCTTTAATCATTGCCCATTTTCCTTGATCATATTTGTATGTATTTTGTGGGGTAACACTTGTATTTCATTCATATGTTTATGTGCATAAATTTTTACTGATTTTTTATTTTTTAAAATGAAAACTGGTTCCCAGTTGCCCTCATCACCTTTGAACACTTTGCTTTGTTTATTTCTATTGAGAGTTACATTAATGAAACCGCTTTGTTTTTCCTTTGCATGTCAACATGACAATGAAAAGATCATTGGATCCAGAGTCAGAAGATATATAGATTGGTCATTACTTCGGTCATGTAACCCTGGGCAAGTTACTGCCCCTATTTGAAATTCAGTTTCTCCATATGTAAAACATCATCATGGACTTGATGATATCTTTAACTCCTAGTTTTATCATTCTATAACTTATGTGGTGTTTTTTTTTTGGCGATACCAGGGTTTGAATTCAGGGCCTCATTCTTGCTATGCAGGTGCTATATTACTTAAGCTACACTCCCCAGCCCTATGTTATGTTTTATCTGTTTGAAATTTTTCACCCTGACATTTAGAATCCTCACATTGTTGTGTCAAGTCTTACCTTCTTCATTTTCCTCCACATCTAGCCAAATTATATTGCTTTCTGCTTTCTGAATATATATATTTTCCTTGTTGAAATTCTTACCAACTTCCAAAATTTCCTCAAAGCTCATCACCTCAGTGAAAAAAATCTTGTTTCCAAAGTTACATATTGGAATTCTTCATTTAAAAAGAATTTTAAATACTTTCTCTATAACCTCCCTGATTTTACTCACCCATGTATTTTGGTTATGTATGGATTGTTCTTATGCCTCTTATTACCCTGAAAGTTGTTGTAGATAGGAACCAACTTTTGTACCCATTTTACCTCATCATACACATACCTCTAGCTTGAGTGTTCAAACTAAAGTTATAAGGTGCAGTAAGAGTGCTAACAAAATGTTTTTGAAGTTTTTGATTTTCTATGGAATAAACCTAGGAGAGATCTATTATGTCTCTAAATCAAGCTATAAGTGAGTTTAGGAAGAGATTTACTTAATACATCACTTCATGCTTTTAGTTCTTTCTTTTGAAGTGCTTGGCTATGCAATAAGGGGAGGAGATACTGATTTCTGGCATTGTGATGGCATGATCCTTTTTATTTATTTTTATTATTATGAATGGACCATTGACTTCAGACCTCCACCCATGAAAAATAATAAGCTATTTTTATTCCAATGTGTACTAAGCAGGCTCCACATATAAGTTACTGAATTTGGTTATGTATAGCTCTATTGCAATAGTTGAACTGGAAGAGGACGTAGAACATTTTTTTTGAAAGCTGTCTGGTGGTGTTAGGGTGGGGTAGGAGAGAGTGCCACCTAGTGCCTTTTTGAGTTAAAAATTATTGCTTATGAGTTAATGGCAATTAAAAATCTGTCAGTCTTTGAGTATGTCCACCCAAACCCACATCATCATCTTTATTTTATTTATTTATTTTTTGAGACAGGGTCTTGCTAGTAGCCCAGGGTGGCCTTGAACTCAAGATCCTCTACCCTTAGCCTCCTGGGTGCTGAAATTATGTGTGTGACCATGCCTGCACACCTCCTACGTCATTTTAAAAATTATTGCTCCTTCACATCATGTTAAGTGAAATAAACTGACATATAAAGAAAAATACCACAAATTCTCACTCATTCATGAAATTTTAGAAAGTTTCTCTGATGGAAGAGAGTAGAATAGTAATCATTAAGGACTAGGAATGAGGGGAGATAAGAGAGGTTGCATAATGGATTTGAAAATACTATTAGAATATGGTGAATATAGTGACTATGTCAAGTCCTTTAAGTTGTATACTATCCATATATTGACAAACGCAAAGCATCACTGTTGAATGAGATTACAAGAACATACCTTTTTGCTGTGCTTCACCAAAATGTGATTATTACTAGGCTTCAGATGACTAAATTCTTATGTTCCCTTTCATTTTTTCTTACCTCCATTTAGGGGCCCTTCCTTAATGATTTCTTTAGCCTAACATATTTATTAAATTAATTCATGCTGTTACAGATAGCATTCATTCACTTTCAATGTTTAATGTTCAATTATATGACTATGCTAAAATTTACTTATCTCTTCTACTATTGATGGATATTTGAATTGTTTTTATTGTTTGGGACTGTTAAAAATAAATGATGCTATTATGTGCACTCTCTCCTATATCTGTTGGTGCACATGAATTCACATTTGTATGAAATATATCCCCAGGAGGGCTATACGGGGCCATAGGGTAAAATATATTCAATTTTAGAAGATAATGACATACTATTTTCTAATATACTTGTATACTCTGAATAGCAGTATATAACATTTCTCATTGTGCCCTTCCTTACCAAAGCTTAGAATTGGTATATTTTTGACTTTAGTCGTTCTGGGGGAATATATAGTATTATTTAATTATGGCTTTAATTTGAATTCCCTTGTTGACTAATGAATTTGATCACCTGTTTAATATTATTGGATTTATGGGTATTCTCTTTAGTTAAGGACCTTGTTCAAGTCTCTTATGCATTTTGAATTAGGTTGTCTTTCTTATTGGTTATATGAGCTCTTTGTCTATTCTGGATACATGTCCTCTGTCAGTTATGTGTGTTACATATATCTTCTTTGTGACTAGCCTTTTAAGTGTCTTAATGGCATATTTAATAAATTGAAATTCTTAATTTAAAAAAACAAAACACTGTTAGAGGAATAATTTCTTGGGTTCTGTAGCACAATAGTGTAACTATAGTTCATAGCAATCTATGATAATATTCCAAGATAACTTAAAAAAGAAGAATCCAAAGATTCCCAACATATACAAATGATAAATATTGGAGAAAACAGAAATGCTACTTAGACTGATTTGATCATTATCCATTGTGTGCACATTAAATACATGTATCCAATTATTGTCATGCCCCATAAAGATGTACAAATGTTATGTCAATTAAAATATATAAAATAAAGACAGATTTATTGCTCCTTCAAGATAGTATGAATATGAGTGGGAATACTAGCATACTGAAATTAAAACAACTATGTGTATATGTGTATACAAATTTGGAAAATATAGAAAGAGCAGAAAGTAAAAGTATGTCTACAGTTGTAACACTCAAAGATAATGCAAATTTTATGTATCTCTTCCATATTAGTATATATATTTATACAAGTTGGTATATATATTTGCAAATGCACATTTGCTTACTAAATTGAGATCATACACTGAAATTTTGTAATTTACTTTTTGTTCAGTAGTATATTTTGAGCATTTTCCCATAACATTAAATATTTTAAAACATTAATTTGGCATGCACCTATGGTCCCAAGTACTTGGGAGGATGAAGCAAGAGGAGAACTTGGCCCAGGAATTTGAGACCGGTCTGAGGAACATAGTGAGATGCTATCTCTAAGTGAAATTAAATTGAAATTTTAAAATATTGTTTTAATGGCTGTATCTAATCCATCTGGATGTACCATAATTACTTAATCATTTTATTTTTAGACTTAATTCTGGCTTTTAGTTTTCTGCTACTAAAGGTAATTCCATGCTAGCCAGGTGCCGGTGGCTCATGCCTATAATCCTAGTTACTTAGGAGGCTGAGATCTGGAGGATCACAGTTCAAGACCAGATAGTTCACAAGACCCCCATCTCCAAAATAACCAAAGCAATAAGTAGAGCATCTACTTTGCAAGTGCCAAAACCTTTGTTCAAACCCCAGTCCCAACAATAGACAACAAATTCCATACTATAGGCATGTTTCAAGTGGTTGAGCACCTGCCTAGCAAGTGCAAGGCTCTTCAGTTCAAACTCCAGTGCCACAAAAAAAATTTTTTTAAATAACTCATTAAGCCATGTGTGATGGCACATGTCTATAGTCCTAGCACTTGAGACGTTAAGATGGGAGGATCACTTGAGCCCAGGGGTTCTGGTTCAGCCTGAGTAACATAGCAAGACACTATTTCAAAAAATAATAATTCCACGATGACATGATGAATACATTTGTATAAAAATATTTTTTGGCGGTGCTGGGGATTGAACCCAGGGCCTTGAAATAGGAGCATTTTAAAGCATTACCAAGTAACTTTCCGGAAAAGTTATACCTATTTGTATAATGAATGATAGTGATTTAGAAGTGGCACTCCTTGTTTTTTTTTTTTAAGTTACTATTAGAGATGTATATACCTGCCTACAGTGCTGACATAATTTCTTCCCAAGCTAACTCAGAACCAATTGGAAACCGGGTTTTCCTTTGCAAATTTATCAGTAGTACTTTTGGTCTCTTAATGGGGCTGAAGTAAGTTGATTTATAAAACGTAATGTATGATAATAAGGCATTTTTAGATTTTTGGGGGGAGAGCATACATATAATATACAGGGAACTATTTTCTGATGTAGTTGAATTCCTGAAAACTTGCATGTGTGTCTGTATCTGTCAAATCAAGTAATATTTTAAGTGTTTTAAAAATCTAAATATAATGCATACTTATTATAGAAAATTTATAAAATGTAGACTTACACTTTGTAAATACACTAAAATCTTAATCAGTAGTTATTTCTGGGAGGTGATATATTGATTTCTTTGTACTTTTTGTATAGAAATGAGACTACTTTGCTGGTGGCTCATGCCTGTAATCTAGCTACTCAGGAGGCAAGATTAAGAAGATCGAGGTTCAAGGCCAGCTGGGGCAAATAGTTCCTGAGACCCTATCTCAAAAGCAGGGATGGTGGAGTGGCTTAAGTGGTAGAGTGCCTGCCTAGCAAGACCCAGTCAGTACCTACCAGTACCACCAAAGAAAAAGGGAAATGAGACCACTTAAGTCAAATCTTATTTTTTGTGTTTCTCTATGTATGTGTATATATGTATTAGTATATATGTATGTCATTGTATATTTCAGTATGTATATTCATAAACATAAATAAATATATAATAGTTCAGTGAACATGTGGACAGATATCTTGGGAGGTTTTTTTTAACATGTTAGCAATGGTTATTTCTGGATGATGGGATTTTTAAAAATTGATTTTATCTTTTATTTTGTGCTAAATTTTCTATATTGAGAATATAATTTTTACAAGAATAAAGCCAGTTTTCATTTTAAGAAAGAAAACTTAAATTACATGATGCATGCAACTTTTTTTGCTGTACTGGGTTTAAACACAGGGCATCATGCTTGCAAAGCAGGTGCTCTACTTGCCTGGGCTGGCCTTGAACTGCAGTGCTCCTGATCTCAGCTTCCCAAGTAGCTAGGATTACAGGCATGAGCCACTGGCTGCAATTCTGTATCTTTTAAAAGGTGCGGTGTATTCTGAGCATTTTCCTATGAAATTGCTTGTTCCTTGGTATATGTGTGTGTGTGTGGAATGAATTGGTACGGAGATTTGAACTCAGAGCCTTGTGCTTACTAAGCAAGCTCTCTACCACTTGAGCCATATTCCCAACCCTGTTTTTGCTATATTTTTTTTGCAATTTTGTTTATGTTGTTGTTTTTGCCAATATTGGCCTCAGATTCCAATCCTTCTCCCATGCCTCCCATGTAGCTGGGATCACAGGCTCATACTATCACTGACTGAGCTTATTTGTTGACTTAGGGTTTCACTAACTTTTGCAAGGCTGGCCTCAAACTGCAGTCCATCTGAACTCTGCCTGCTGAGTAGCTAGTGAACCACCATTCCAGGCTTCAAATTACTGTTTGAAACAGCATTTTTAGGCCTTATATTTTGTCATATGAATATGCCAGAAGTGATTTAATCTTTTCCCCTATTATTTGAACATCTAGATTGGACATAGAGATCCTTTTTAGAAGGAAAATGTACACTTTTAAGGTACTTGAAGCTGTCATTTCTTTTGCAGTATAAATGATCACTTTCATTTTTAAAAGACAATTCACTGTACACATTTTATTTACAGCTTTGTCCACTGTCTTAATATGAATGGGACTTCTTTTCTACTTGCCTTTTTTATTGTTGGTACTGGGGTTTAAACTCAGGGACTGGTACTTGCTAGACAGATGCCCTACAACTTGAGTCACACCTGCAGCCCCTACTTGACAGTTTTAACCAAAACAAAATAACCTAAATCACAAAATGTTAAAATACAGTATGAAGATAAAAAAAACAGACATACTAATTCTAGTTAGGAATGTAATTGTGATGTTATACTTTTAAATCACAATTGTGTTTAGAAATCACACATAGATAATTGATTTAAATGAAATGCATAAATTAGTAGCAAAGCTTTGTAGTTACAAAAATCCAGTACCAAAAATGCACAGTTAATGTTTATTCCACCTTTGTTTCATATTTCTAGATCCTTCACCGGTGTTATATGAGGAAAAAACAAATGAAAAACTGAAATGAGAATCACTGATGTTATCAAGTAGGGAAACAAATTAAAATCTAGCAGCCATCAGCAATAGTACAGAAAAGATAATATAAAAACAAACAAAGAAAATTACTTGAAAACTGTATGCACCATATTCTTTCAAACCAGCAGAATAATGTTCCTGGGTACAATGAAACATAAACAGGATTTTTTTCCCTGTTGAGGTGTAGAAATGCAAGTTATTTTTTTGCATCGTGTGGGTGAGTAAGATGTGTTTGTAATAGTAATTCTAAGCTATTACAGGGTGGTCCAAGAACACTTCTGTGCATTCTTTTTTTGGTTTTTTTTTTGTGGTACTTGGGTTTGAACTCAGTGCCTCCTGCTTGCTAGGCAGGCACACTACCACTTGAGCCATGCTCCCAATCATTTTTTGCTTAGTTATTTTTCCTGATAGAGTCTCATGTGTCTCTGTCTAGAACCAGCCTCAGACCACAATCCTCCCACACATCCCTCCCCACAACTGAGACTTCAAGGTGCATACCACTATGCCTGAGATGGGGTTTTGCTAACTTTTTGTTCAGGCTGTTCTCACATGACCATCCTCTAGATTTCAGCCTCCCAAGTAGCTGGAATTACAGATGTGAGCCACTGCACCTGGCCACATTGATGCATTCTGGGGATAATGTGTACTGTTATTCCTTGATTGGAATAGTGGACACTTGGGCAAAAATTTCTTTTGGTGATACTAGAGTTTGAACTCACAGCTTCATACTTGCTAGGCAGGTGCTCTACCTCTTGAGCCACACTCCCAAGCCCTCTGGAAAATTTTTAAATGAATGCAAAAGTATCAGACAAAGGTGAATGAGACTTCTCTTATATCTTAGCAATATTTAGATGGCATCAAATTTATATACAGTCCACTCTGGTTTAGCTCCCAAATCTCAATTGCTTGATACAGTCTCCTATGAGAATACTAAGAAGGTGTCTTTTTAAATAAACCTATTTTACTCTGAGTAGCTTTGTCTGCATGAGACTGATAAACCAATCATTATCTTTGAAGGTTGTCCTAACCACTAGTATGCCTTCCCTATATGTGGAACAGCATTTGTTTTCATGTTCAGTAGACTACCTTTAGCTCTAATATTAACAAAAGCTCTACATACATCATCACTGTAATTATCAAAAGATTCTCCAATAAAGCAGCAACAGTGTAGTCAAAAGCAATCAAGGTTATTTCATCTCTGCTGTTTCTTCAATGTAAATAGCCATTGTCCTCCCTGTTTATTTTTCTCATCTTCACTTAATGCTATCCTTAAAATGTGAGTAATTACAGCCAACTGGATATGGTTATATAGAGCCCAAAAGTATTCAAACATTATCAAATTTGGAGATCAGTCAAAAGTTTGCATGCAGGTTTTGCTGTTGTCATCTAAAAAAACAACACCAATATAGTGTTCTGGGTTAGAAACTTCCTGATTAGATTCTGTTTCCTCCTCTTCTGCAGGTGGACAACTAGAAAAGTTGGCTTGGTTTCTAGTTCTACATATTAGATGAATCTGATCCCACAATCCAATCACTCTGTAATTCATCATTTTGTGTGTGTGTGTGTGTGTGTGTGTGTGTGTGTGTGTGTGTGTGTGTTGATTGGTAATCAATTTATCATTTTTGGTGTTAGTTGGTTGTTTCTTTGTGACAGGGTCTTGCTATGTAGCCTAGGCTGGCCTTGAACTCTCTCAATCTTCCTTCCTCAGCCTTCTGAATGCTGGGATTATAGACTTGTACCACCATGTCCAGATAGTTAATCCATTGTTTGGTATATTTCTTTTTTTCAGTATTCATTGTTTAATTTTCATAAAGTGAAGGATGGACAGTGTAACTCAATTGGAACATACATTGTCATATTTTGTTCTCACTTTTATTATGCATTATTATCAAGTCTCTAATCATTCAAATGCCACTTATCCAGTTCATAGATAATATTCTGTTGGGTCTTTTGCACTTCCTAACTACTTTTTGAGTCTTTATTTGTTTGTATCTCCACAAAGGGTTGACCAAGGGAGAAATAGGCTAATGTGACATTATGCAGATTTTCCCTGGTATTCTCTTATTTCTGAAGTCTAGTCAATCCTGGGAAAAGCCTAACATAAGGTGGAATTATATTATGAGAGTAATTTAGTTTGGTTTAAAAATAGTCCCAAGAGCTCTTGAGCAGCAAAGTCAATTAAAGACAGCTCCTTCCTAAAACATACCTACCTTCAGTAAGAGTGACTCAGGGAGTCCGAGAACAAACTATAATGGAATGAATTAAAATTCTTGAATTTTCTTTCATAATGCCTTTGGGATTATAATGATCCCTTTTACCTCTAAAGAACTGACTAAAGAACATATTACCTGTTTAAACTGATTAACCTGTTTTAACTGATTAATGAACATATTACCTCTTAAGTAATAAGGGGAAATGGCAGATAATTTTTTTTGGGTAAATCTTAATCCAAGTGGGGAGTAAAATTTAAGCAATATATATTGAAGATAATCTATTTTGTTATAATTTCATTAAGCATATTAAATTTATAGTAATTTAAGAGGATGAATTCCATATAGTTATGTTACCATCTTTGTATACTTTTAAAATAACTTTTTTACTAAAATACATTTTAGAAAATTTAGAAAATAAAAATAAGCAAAGGAAATGGTTATATTATTATCCAGCAATAATCACTGTTAATAGTTTGCAGAATATATGTATATATATGTATATATATATATTTCTTTCTGAGGATTGAACCTAGGTACCACTGAGCTACATCCCCAGCCTAATATCTTTATTACTTATAAATGATATATTTTATTTCAAACATTTTGGAAATTTGCTTTTTTCCCTTAAAAATATATCATGAATATTTCCATTTTATTTAATATTCTTCTACAACTTCATTTTTATGGATGTATAAATTTAGTCATTCTGTTAGTATTTAGATTGTTTCCAATTTTTAAATATTGTATACAACTATTTTTGTACATTTATAGCCAAATCTTTACACATATCAATCATTCCATATACCTTCTAGAATTGGAATTTATACTTCAAGGATTGAATGTTTTAGGACTTTAAATGCATATTAGGTGGTTAGATGTATATTGTTAGATAAGAGATTTTAAATGCATATTTTTAGGTAGGTAGGGAGTGTTAGAGACAATTTAAATTCCAACAGTATGTTTATCTGAACTCCTATCAACTTGTCAACACTGGAGATTAACCTTTTTTTTGTCTTTGCCAATTTGGTAGGCAAAGGATTTTATCTTATTACTGTTTTATTTGACATTACGAACTTTGTTTTTCTTTCCTTAATTGACTAATTCTTTGAATTACTTCTTCATGTCTTTTTCCTCCTTTTCTAGAACAGGATCTCCTTGTATAACACAGGTTGACCTTGCACTCTTGATCTTCCTGCCTCCACCTTTTAAGTACTGGGGTTATAGGCATGTGCCACCATGCACAGCTTTTTTTTCTCGTGGAGATTTTGTATATTAATAATTCCTAAAAGTTCATTGCATGCTTATAGTAGTACTTTTTCTTTTTTAAATTTCTTTTTACTTTTAAATTAGCATACATTAATAATAGGGGATTTCATTGTTATAATGCCACACGTACAGTGTACTTTGAACAAATTCACCCTGTCCATTACATTCCCAGTGTCTTCTTCCTCCTACCCCCTTTTAGTGGGTTTCATTATGCTATTTTCTTATGTATATATGTTCTGTATTTTGATCATCTTCATCCCTCAGTGAATCCCCCAATTACATTCATGAAGATTTTACTTTGATGAAAGCCAATTTTCTGATATTTTTGTGTTTCAGAAAACCATTTATTTGTAAATCTAATGCTGAAAGATAAGAAAAATTTAAATTGCCTTCTGCTATTCTTCTTTAGAAATATTCCTGCATAAACGCTGCTATAATACTGTCATGCAAAGTGTATCCTTTCTTGTCCCATCCTCTTTGTTTTTTACATTTCTATTAGTACATATTTTTGTTATATTTACTGAGCATATTTTTCCTTTTTGTATTTTGCCTTTCAATTATTGTCTTCTTTATTCGTTTTTGGTTTTGCTATGTTGCCTAGGTTAGTCTTGAATTCAACATCCTCTTGCTTCAGTCTCCCAAGTGCTGGGATTGCAGGTATGCACCATCATGCCCAGCTGCTTGTTTATTTTGTTGTTTTTTGTTTTGGGTTTTTTTTTTTTTGAGACAGGATATTTTGCTGTGTAGCTTGCTTACACTTCCCAAGTTCTGAGATTATAGGTTTCCACCACCATATCTGGCCCTGGCTATTTTATTTTGAATTTGTGGCTCTTCTGTGCATGTTTTAATTTTTGTGGTTAATCCATTACATTTTTCTTCATGTTTTTTTTTTCTGTCATGTTGTCACTCTGTAGGATATTTTTAACCAGGGCCTCCCCAGTGCACACTAAGTACTCCACCACTGAGCTATACCCCCAGCCTGAATATTTTTATAATAATAGATTTACATTTTCATAGGTCTTTACAGGTTTGGTTCCTCATACATTATTGTAGATAATTCTTTGTTGAAACTTCATTTTTTTTCTGCAGATGACTACTTTTTGTTCTTTCCTTATTTCTAGGACGGTAACAGCTTTCACATTGTAGATGAACAAGCCTTTGCTAAAGAAGTACTTCCGAAATACTTCAAACATAACAATATATCCAGCTTCATACGACAACTCCACATATGTAAGTACGACTTACTTCTGCAAACATTATTAGAATTTAGTGGTATTTCATTGAAAAAAATCCTTTCATTTATGTAAATATCACTCTGAGTTGAGTGAGAAAACTTACTACAGTCTATTATTAAAACTATTTACTTTGGTTTATTGATTGGGATTCCAAACATAAAATGTTCCTTTCTGGCAAGACCTACTTTCACTCTTTTGAGTTACAGAAACTTAGAACTGAATCATACCTAAGAATATATCAAGCTTAATCCCATTGTATTAGAGCTAAGGAATGGGTCCAAAAGAGATTATGTATATTTGATCCAGGTCATACAGCTAGGCAACTCAAGTCTGGACTCCATTGCTTTGATTAAAAATAGATTAGTTTTTCTCTCTCTCAAGGTCTGACATAGCACAGATGGGAATTGTACTGCTGTCATAAGACCTCTGTTTTTCAACATTATTTTTTGTGTTACCAGCCTAGGAAAATTGAGAGATACATAAAAGTGCACACAAATATGTATATATACATACATATGCATGTATACCCATATATTTATATACATATATATGTAAATTTAGGAATTTACTAAAATTTGTAAATTTTATTTTTACTAAATTTGACTTACATGTTTTCAATTTAGCACTTTGTCATAAATATTTTCCCATATTTAAAATATTTTATCATCTCATAATACCATGAGATCATTTGCACACACTGTTTTAAAGGTGCTTCTGATTTTCTGTTTCTCCCCAACATTTAATAATGGACATCTATTATTCTTATAATGAAAAAAGAAATTTATATGAAATACCTTTGAAATCTTACTTTCAGAACTTCATAATGGTGATAGGAGGTATTATACAATGTATTGCTTCAAATCATCCAGATTTAGAAGTACAGAAACTTTATTGTTACTCATTTTCATTTTAGCCTAACAGAAGCCTTCCTTTCAACCAAGACATAGTGTTACTTTCCTTAACATCCCTTGTCTATTTTCAATCTTGGTTCTCAAATATGGCTTTTATGTACACACAGTTTTTTGAATATCCTACAAGCACAGAAACTTTGTACATTTGTTAATAATGCATATTTTATTTTAAACATCTAATGTATACCAACCAATACTATAGGCATAGCAAATAGTTAAATTTAAAGATAGCTTCATTACCTATCAAACTAATATACTTACCCCATTCTTTCTCTTTCATCTTTCAGTCTAATGTCATTACTATTGAACCGATTTTAGCCTAATTAGAGACATTATCTATTTACCAGTTGATAAGAATAGAAAACCATTTGTCCGCTTATTCATGCCTTCTCAGTGTTTTTAAAACCATTTTTGACTTTTTTAGGTTTAATCAAATTTTATACAATGTGATTAGCGTAAATATACAGTTAATGGGAATTTCAAATAGAAAAAGTACTTTAAATTCTTGCTCTTTCATATTTCATGTTCCTAATTTGTTTTGCCTTTGTATATATATTTTTGTATATGTTGTATATATATTGCCTTTGTAAGAATTTTTGAATTCAGTGTTTTTTATGGCTAATAGCTAGGAAAAAAATACTCTATTGTAAAGATGATAAATAACAGCAAATTACTCCAGGTCAGGGGTAAGAAAATGCATGTGTTCTTGGCACCTTTGTTGAAAAATCATTTATCTGTAGATTCGTGGATTTATGTCTGTATTCTCTATTCCATTCCATTGGTCCATGTGTCTATTTTATGCCAGCTTCATGTTGTTTTAGTTATTAAAGGCCTCTGCCTTTGTTATTTTTGCTCAAGATTGCTTCGGCTATTTGTTATTTATCCTTATTTTCTTAGTGATTATGTAGGAAGTATTAGCAATCTCCTGGGTTTTTTTCCAGTACCCCTCCTTTCTGCTCTCTCATGTGGTATTATAGCCTTTACCCATTCTAATAAATCTTACACATTGCTTATTCTAGTAAGTCATACATTATTGTCTGTTTGGCCTTTTCAAAATACAATCCTGGTTTTGTTACTTTTAAAAAAATCTTAGCTGGTTCCTCCCACAGTACACAAAGTCCCAACTCTTCAATCTGGCCGTCAGATCCTTCTGCAGTTCAACCTTATCTTTTGTTTTCTTTAACTTCTTATCCCACCTAATCTCTCATTCATGGTGTGTGTGCACACATCTTTTTACTACACAGGATAGTTACTGTCTTTACTTGCTTCTCAAATCAACTATAGTGAGGTACACATTTTAAAAAATTTGAATCTTCTACAAACCAATACTTTATAAAATGTAATAAGAATGGATTTTTAATATTTGGATGGCACAATAACGTTGAATTATAAAAGTTTGTAAAGGACTACTCTCAATTTTAATGCTTGTACCATCACCAACTAATAACAAATGGTTTGCAGAACAGCACCAGTCCACTTTGTGTAGCAATGCCATAGACTTTACTATATCAGTTCCTTTCTTCATGCTGTTTCCTTTGTGTGAAATGCCCTTACTCCCCAACTTCATTCCTAGTGTCCACTTATCAGAGTTGTTTATCTTTCAACTCCCAGCTCAAATTTAGCTTCTTCGAGAAGTCTCATATGCTCATATGTCAGAATGAATCTCTACTTTCCACATGTGCCCACAGTATTTCACTTATAAGACAACTACGGGGCTTATCATAGTCCAAATTTTTACTGAGATATAACTAATATACTATAAATTTTCCACTTAAAGTGGACAATTCCTTGGCTTTTAGTATATTCACAGAATTGTGCAACCATAATCATAATCTAATTTTAGAATATTTCTGTCACCCCCAAAAAGAAACCTCATGCTGATTAAGTCATTTCCCATTCTCCCTACCCTAGACAGCTTGACTTTTACTATTTTGTGTGTGTGTGTACTTAAAAAGTTGTGACTTAGATAAATCAGTGGGAGAAGGTTCTTTCTCATCTCTAAAGCAGAACTATGAAGAAGTCTAGAAAGTACAGTGGTTTTATAATAATTATCACACATTTTCTAGTGGTTGAATTATTTGTTGTATAGACAGGTTATAGACAAATTATTTATTTGATATAGATACGTTTCAGAAACCTCTGCCTTAAAAATGCTTTTGGTAAACAGTGGCATTCATTTCTCACAATTTGGTTTCCCTGAGAATTTACAGATGTTAAGAAAACTACGTCTGCTGATGATCATCCATTCTCAAATGTCTTAGCCTTTTCTTCAGTTTTTTTTTCATTTTCTATGTTAAACATGTTAGCAAGAGTTTTAAAATAAAGCAACATATATTAGATTCATCAGATGTCCTGATGCTGGTTTTCTTCCAATGTATTCTGTGGGAGCGTTTTTATTCTTGTGACAAATTAGTTTTCTAGGAAGACAAGTCTGAATTTTCATATTTTGTACGTTTTAATCTAAAAGACACTTGACATATCCCCATCCATTCCAGGCAGAATTTATCGTTCCCTGCTATATGTTTCCAAGGACTAGTTTTAATTATGTTGTGTTATAGTAGTTGTGAATGTGTTTTTGTCCCCTGATAGACTATTACCTTCTTGCAAATAGGAATTTCATATTAATGACTTGTAATATCATCTGGAGCCTAGCCAACTACTTACCCAAGATGAAGTGTTTAGTAAATGATTGTTAAATGGATAATTGATAAGAAAACTTAAAGTTGTAGAGCAGAGTGTTAGCTTATTTGCTTATGAATATATTCCAAATGGAAAGGAAATATATCTTTATTTTAAAGACTTTGGGTTTCAGTAAGAAAAATAAGAACCCTCAAGTGATTAGTTTTATGCTATCTGATAGAGGGTATAGGAAATGGAAAATGAAAGTTAAACTTGTCACCACATGAGGGAGAAATACTTCAGAAATTCCTGAAAGAAGTATGTCCTCTTTAAAAATATGTTCTGGTAACTATCTTTTATTAATTAGCTGTGGACTTGCAGCTGCCTATGTTTAATGTCATTCCTTCAAAAGGAGCCAAGTTTGTGCTCTATTTACCTAAATTGTCTTTTTTTGCCTTTGACATATATGCCAAGAAAACATCATGAATAGTTCTCATTTCAAAGCAAGTAGTAATTTTCCTATACTAGAAAATTCTTGGTACATTTATTCATTATTTGATCATACATATATTCACTTTTAATTGACACACAATTGTATATATTTATGGAGTACAAGATGCTACTTCAATACATGTATATATTGTGCTATGACCACATCAGGGTAATTAGTATATCCATGACATCATTCATGACATTCATCATTTTTTGTAATAATACCATTCAAAATCTTCCCTTCTAGATATTTTGAAATATGCATTATTTTGTTTTAACTAAGACTGAAAGAAAATAGAAAAAAAGAAATATACATTATTATTAAATATGGTTACCATACTGTGTAATAGAACATCAGAATTCATTCCTTCTGTTTAATTAACTTTGTACCCATTTACTAATCTCTCTTTGTCTTTCTAGCCTCTCTACCCTCCCCAGTCTTTGGTAACCACTCTTTTGTTCATTACTTTATGAATCTACTTTCTTAGATTCTACATGATTGGAGTCAGGTGAGTAGGGCTTCCCCTAGGGGGACAAAGGAGACTAGGAGCTGCTTACCTCAGGGCAGGGGGTCATGGAGCTCCACCTCTTGGTTGTGATGGTTTCAAGTTTGCCTCCATTCAGGATTCATTCCCAGTTCCCACCTGCCCTCCACATCCACAGAAGTTTCTAGTTTCACCTTAAGTTGACATCAGTTTCTCCCCCTCCCTTCTGCTTTCACCAGTGGCTCCTGTTCTTGGCTGTTGGGCTCCCAGGAGCTAGGCTAGGGGCCCAGCATGAAGATGGGGAGGAAGCTTTGATAACATTGTGCCTTCAAGACTCAGTTTTCGTGGGCCCTATGCCTGAGATGCTCAGAAAGACTCTGGGGTGCTTCCACCTCCTGTACTATTCCTCCCAAGATACAGCTGGCTCTGGGAGGGAGGTGACCAAGAGAGACCAGGCCATACCCAGGGTCCCTGACTTTGCCCCTTTCCTACTAGAAAGCCCAAGACACCACTAGTCTTGTCCACATGGTCCATTCAGTACCAGGGCCAAGACCCTTACCCTTCACCTGTCCCCACAACATGCAAGCATTCTACTATGTACACTACACCCTAGTCCTCAACAAGCTGCAGTCACCCTTTCTACACTGACCACTTCCCCAAAGACTGGCCTCTGAGCCCCAAGAGCTGCTCCCCAGCACTCTTCTGGGGGTTATGAGACCTGCATCAGTCGGAACCTGTTTTATAAGGGGTTTGTCTCTATAACTTAGTTTCTGTTACCATCTTAGATGGGGAATCGGCTTAGACGGACCACCCCAATCCCCGGCTTTGTCAACATTTGTCAAGAGATTCACAGGAAGGCTTCTTAGTGGCAGGCTCCTACCTGGCACTTGGGTGAGTGGGGCTTTACACAGATGTTAGCAAGGCTCCCCACTCCCCACAATCATATAAGGTCTGCTTTTCCCTCTCTACAGCAGGTCTGGGGGAATGGTTCTCTCACAGTGTTCTCAGATTTTGATCCTTTTAAATTTGAGAGTCATCCCTTTACAGTAGGATAGATGAAGGGTGAAGGGTTTTCACCTTTTGAACCTTTAGGTAATGGAATTAGAGATCTCTTCCACAGCTTTGCAGGAATCCCGGTCACCCTTCTCTGAGTACCTGACTCCTCAAAGGGCGCCTCACCTGACATGTTAGTCCTATTACTTACTCCAGGACAGGATATCAGGGAGCACTTTCTTTCTGACACATCTTTAAGGGCCTCCAGGGTTAGGGAGAACCTTATCACAGATGTTTCTCTCAAAAAGGTTTCTCTTCAACCATTTCATAGGGCAACCATTTCTCCCCTGTCACACAGCCACTTGGCTGGATTTATGAAAAGTGTGTAGTACTATGTGGTATGAAAGGAGATGGGCCTGGCAGGAGAGTATATCTTTTTGTTGTTGTTTGGGTTTTTTGGTGGTACTGGGATTTGAACTCAGGGCCTACAACTTGAGCCACTCCACCAGCCCCTTTTTGTGATGGGTGTTTTCGAGATAGGGTCTTGGGAACTATTTGCCTGGGCTGGCTTTGAACTGTGATCCTTCTGATCTGTGCCACCTGAGTAGCAAGGATTATAGGCATGAGCCACCAGTGCCCAGCTAGGAAAGTGTTTCTTATCTATTTCCCTTCGAAGGTTTCTGGCTATGGAAGAGAGAGGAGCCAAGGAGGTGCATTCTGTCCCTTCTCAAGGCCAAGACCTGGCTGGGTCATCCTCATTTCAGGGAAGCTACAGCTACCAGGTACAACTCTGGTCCAGTCTGTGCAGTTTTGGGACATCCACCACTGTGTGCTGCTGGCTTATCCTGCGGGCAGCCTTGCCACCAGCTGACATGAAAGGCTGAGGTTTAAAATCAGGTTGTGGTTAATCAAAGCTTTCTAGTCTGTTGTCTTGCCATCCCTTGTTGCCCCAGAGAACCCACAAATAGCTCTCACAGACTCAGAGAAATCTAGGGAGGACAACCGCATACAAGCCTTGAGGCTCTGAAGAAATTGATTCTTTGGAGGTCAAGTAGCAACAGTTCTCCCTCCACTGAGGACAGAATTCAAGGAAATGGGCTGCCACTACAGCAAGACTGTGACAGATTTCAGGAAAAAACCTGACCATAAGACTTGAGAATGTGGCAGAGGCCCCTGCTCCATCTCAGAGGCCCCTGGGAGTAGACATCTCCAGCTAGTCTGGGGAAAGGGTGTTTCTGCCTGGCTCAGGATATTAGCCCTGGTGGCTTGGGCTGGAACCTGCTTGGACTTGAAGTTTAATAAACTCCAGGGAGAAACAGGTCTGGACTTTCCCAGGTTCATCTGAACAGTTTCTCCACCTCTGATTCCCTCCAACCAATCTAACAGAAATTTTTGTAGTGGTTTCTCATTTAGTTTTTTTATGCACCCCAAGCTTCAGCCATTAAAAGGGCTTGATATAACCTTTTTATTCCCCATTTAGGGGTTCTTGAAGATATGGGATTCTATGGGTCTCTTCCTCTGACACACACAATTCACCAAAGAAACTCCAGTGCAACAAGCCAGATTTTCCCTTCCTGGTCTCTGTGTCTTATCTCCTCTGTAAAATTAAAAGCTCCTTATCAGTTATTTTTCTCCTCTCTTTGTTTTCTTCCTTTTCCAGTTCTACCCTCCCTTCCTAGTTGAGCTCTGTCTTCAGTATAACTGTTCAGGTTGCTGGGAGAGGGGTGCGCTCTCATATTCTGTGGGAGAGGACACTGGAGCCAGTGTACAGAGGGGATTCCTACACCTACTGGAGGTCACTCTCCCAAGTCAGTGCCACACTGTATTCCTGTCACTTCCCTGACCCTACAGGATTTTGATACAGTTTTTTGGGGTTGTCAAGGGACATATTAGGTCTTTTCCTACAATAAATATGACTTTTATCTATGATTTATAGGCTTTTTCTGCTACAGACTTAAAAGGCCTTTTTTCCCTACATATTTATAGGTACCTATTTATAGGTAAATACATATTTATAGGTACAAATAAATATGTATAAATGCCTATAAATATGTATATATTTATTGGTACCTATAAATATGTATTTACCTATAAATAGGTACCTATAAATATGTAGGGAAAAAAGGCCTTTTAAGTCTAACCCAACAGCTTTCCTCTACTGCCCTATAAGTGATTCCCACCAACAATTTTATAGGGTTTCTCATCACTGATATAAAAGCACTATTTTTCCCAGGGCTCCTTTCTCTCCACTTCTCTACAGTCTGATAGGTTTGCCCTCCTTTTCCCACATGAGTTTTTGGGGATCCAGTGTTCCTCTCAGGAGAGAGGCCCATTCACATGGAGACTGTGACAGCTTCTATGGAGGAGGAGGGATGGGTGGCATCTCCTGTGGAGGAGGAGGGCTATGGCTTTGTCTCCACACTCAGAACACAAGTAGGGCTTTTCTTCCAAAAGGGCTTTGGAGCTCTCTCCCTCCTTGTGACTGCTGTTCTCAGTGGTAGTGGAGGCCTGTCCTTCACCTGCCTGATTTGTGAACAGGGTGCCTGGCTTTGGCAGGGAGTCCTTCGACCTGGGGGACTTTTCTCAGGTATGGGTTTCCTGGTGCCAGAGGAGGGCCAGGTGATCAAGGAAAGAGGTCTCATAGTTGGAGCAGCTGTAGGGTCTCTGGCTCTGAGAGGGCTCCTGAGATGCTCCAGGAGCTTGGAAGAGCTCTTCCCTACCTCTGAACCCCTCTAGGACTTCCCGCCTGCATGGATTTTGTGGTGTTGCAGCAACTCAGAGCTGAGGCCAAAGCTGTTTTTGCACTTGGGGCATTTAAAGAGCTTTCCTCTGAGGAATGACTGGGCCCCACCCCTCCCCCTCTCCCCACCATTCCTGCCCTTGGGAAAAAGAAAGACTTTTTGCTGCTGTGACTGAGCTGATGTTGCAGAAGCACTGTAGGATCCAGGAAGCTTTCTCCACAGTGGGAACAAATGTAGGACTTGGAAGAGGACAGCAGCCCCAGCCTCTGACCAAGACCCTTCTGACCCGAGGGCACTTTAAAGGGCTGCCCCAGGAGAGTTGACTCTGCCTCTAGGGCCCCTGGGTAGGAATTTCCTCCAAAATGGAGCCTCAGGGGGTAGGACTGAGGAAGTTTGGGCGCTGGGTATGTGGTAAGACCACCTGGGTTTTGTAGGGGGTTTTGCCACTGTGGATCCCCTGATGCTGCATGAAGATGCCCTAGTTTTTGAAGCCCTTGCCGCAGACAAGACACTTGTGGGGTTCAGCCCCAGGTGGCAAGGTCAGCAGGGCAGGATTCCCCAGCCCCAGCAGGGTGTCACCCTGTGCTTTTCAGGCTGGGATCTTTCGCCTTTCATGGATTACCCAGTGCTACTCCAGTTCATGGGCCTTCAGGAAGGCCTTGCCGCAGTCTACCTGAAGCTCTTGCTATACTCAGCGCTTGTGGGGCTTCTTGCTCACCCATGTGGATGCGCTAGTGGTGAATGAAGTAGGAGATCACACTGAAGCTCTTACCACACTTGGAGCATTTGTTGAGCCCCTCACTAGTGTGCATATGCTAGTGCCGCAGCCGTGTGGCACTCAGAATGAAGGTCTTGTCACACACCAGACACTTGAAGAGATCCTGGAGCAGGTGATTTCCTTGATGTTTGATGGACATGAAACTGTGGCTGAAGCTCTTGCTGCACTCAAGGCACTCGTAGGACTTTTTACCCACGAGCTGCGCCAGCTCTGAGCTCTGAATGCATCTTGCTGCACTTAGTGCAGCATGGATCTTCTGGTACTTGAGGAGGTTGTGGTTTTAGCCGAAACACTTCCTGCACTCAGGGCACTTGTAGGGCTTCTTGCCTGTGTGAGTGTGCTGGTGCTGCACCAGGTGTGAGCTATGCATGAAGCTCTTGCTGCACTCTGAGCATGTGTTGGGCTGCTCCACCGTGTGGATGCACTGGTGCCATAGCAGCTTTGATCACTGGCTGAAGCTCTTGCCACATTTGTTGCAGAAATAGGGCTTCTCAGCTCCAGGGGGGCTACCCTGCACCAGCTCCCACAGGCTGGGCTCACTAGCGGGGACCACTGTGGAGCTATTCCATGTGGTGAGGGTCCCCCACTGCCCACTGGCTTTACAGGCCTTAGTCCACTCAGATAGGGTACAGATTACCTCTGCATCTGGTGGGGAAGTCAACAGGGATCCAGTGATCCAAGGGGTTGGAGGACCCAGTCAGGTTGGGGAGTCCTGGGGGCTGAGGGTTCCTAACAGGGGCTCTCCATGGGACTCTCTGGTGGGTCCTTGGATTCTGGACTCCTGAGCTGGATCTCAGACCAAGATAATCTCCTCCCCAGAACTTTCCTTCCAAGTGCTCTCTCTTCATTCCTTCTCTCAGCACCTCTGTGAGCCTCATTTGGGCTCTCTTTAGGACCCTTCAGATCCAGGCTCCACAGCACTGTCTAAAGCTCTATCCCAGAGCTCAGAAATATGAAAGTCTGGCTCTGCATCTGGAAACAGCCAGAGGGTGAATCCAGCCTGGAGTTGGGGGAAGATGAGGGGTGTTACTTAGCCCCTGAGTGCTCTGCCTGGGGGTGAGGGCCCAGATGTCCAAGGCTCTGGGGTCCTGGTTACCAGGTGATTCCAGGCTGAGGACCCAGGGACCAGTTCCTCACATTTTCTTTATCCATGGATGGACACTAAGATTAATTCCTTATCTGGGCTATCATGAATAGTGTTGTGATAAGCATAGCAGTTTAGAAATCTCTTCAACATACTGATTTCATTTCCTGTGTATATATTCCCAGTAGTGAGATTGCTGGATCATATGGTAGTTCTATCTTTAATATTTCAAGAAATGTTCATACAGTTTTCCATGATGTACTAATTTACATTCCTACTAACTGTACAAGAGTTCCTTTCCCTATACATCCTTTCTAACACTTGATAATAACCATTCTAATAGGAGTTATATGAAATCTCACTGTGATTTTTATTTGTACTTCCCTGATAATAAGGAATGTTGAACATTTTTTTCATATACCTGTCATTTGTGTCTTCTTTTGAGAAATGTCTGTTTAAGTCTATTGCCCACTTTTCAACTGGATTATTGTTTTCTTTTCTTGTGGTCAAGTTGATTTCCTTACGTATTATGAACTTACTGTTCAGATGTGTAATTTGCAAATATTTTATCCCATTCTCTAGGTTTGTTTTTTCATTCTGTTGATTGTTTTCTTTGCTGTGCTTTTTAGTTTAATAAAATCCCATTTGTCTATTTTTTATTTTGGTGCTTGTGCTTTTGGGTTCATATCCAAAAAGTTCATGTCATAGAGTTTTTCTCCAATTTTTCTTCTAGTAGTTTCATAGTTTGGGGTCTTGTACCTAAGTCTTTAGTCTATTTTGAGTTGACTTTTATATATGCTGATGAAGATTTAGATTCATTCTTTTTTGAGTCGAATTTATTAGGATATATCCATGTACAGGGAAA
Organism: Castor canadensis; assembly: GCF_047511655.1. Taxonomy (NCBI): domain Eukaryota; kingdom Metazoa; phylum Chordata; class Mammalia; order Rodentia; family Castoridae; genus Castor; species Castor canadensis. Next base: position 86,554,335 of record NC_133405.1, read on the forward strand.
TTAATTGTGACAATTCCAAATAGCCTTATATTGTACATTGATTAGATCACCCCATCATCTCTCCCCCTCGACCCCTGCTTTGCCCTAATTAAAGCAATTGCAAGAGGTTTCTTTGTTCTTGTTCATATAAGTATATGAAATCCATCAACCATATACCCTCACCTTAATCTCCTTCATTCACACTCCACCCTCCCACAAGTACCCCCCCGTACACATACACTGTATCTATTTTACAGTCCTGTCTTTTGTTAATATTTAAGTCGATGTTCAAAGGGATTTCTCAATGTGTCCCTATTGTGCATCTACTTTACTTTGTTCTGTTCAACTCCTTCCATTGCTCTCCCTTACCCTTTTACCTCCCACCCCCCATTTTTAATAGCTTTCAGTACATATCTTCTACCTATAGATGTTATGTTTTACAATACTGTTAATGCTCTATCATTCTCTTTTCCTTTCCCTCCTTTCCTGAGTTCCAGAGTAGTTCCACTATTACAAACATGTTCTACATATGAGTTTGTATATGCTCATGTTCATTTTTGTATATATATTTATCTTTTGGATCTATCTTCTATGTATGAGAGAAAACACGTGGCCTTTGTCTTTCTGAGCCTGGCTTACTTCACTTAACATGATGTCCTCCAGTTGCATCCATTTACTTTCCAATCACATGTCATTGTTCCTTATGGCTGAGCGAAACATTGTGTATATATACCACATTTTCTTGATCAGTTCATCAGTTGTAGGGTATCCGGGTTGTTTCCATAGCTTGGCTATTGTGAATGGTGCTGCGATGAACACTCTTTTGCATGTGGATATCCAATTTACCCACCACCACTTACTGAAGAGACTTTCCCCAATGTGGGTTTTTGCCACCTTTATTAAAGATCATATGGCTGTAGATGTGTGAGTTTATTTCTGAGCTCTCTCTCTCTCTCTTTCATTGGTCAAGATTACTTTGGCAATTTAGGGTCTTTCCGGTCCCATGATTTTTGGATTTTTTTGAATTCCTAAGTATGATGTCATTGGTGTTTTAATAAGAATTGCACTGAATCTGTAGATTCCTTTGGATGCTATTCTTTTGAATGGTAGAGTGCAAAAACAGGGATACTGCCTCTTTTCCCATGGGAAAATATAATTTGGGTGATATTCAAAAATTCAGAATTTGAAAAGGCTTTCTCACTCCTTTAGGCAGTAGAGTAGTGCTTAAAATTATATGCAAGGTAGCTCAAGTGAATGCAGAGAAGATAGAATGGCTTAGGATAAACAGTTGAAACTACTAATAAAAAATGAAAAAGAAAGTAATTCAACTCCTAAAAACTAGAAAAAAATCAAGGAGCTTGGAGTTACAGCTTTCATATATGCCACGCCTCCCCAAAAATCTTTCTTCTTGGCATACTCAATTTGATTGAGTGGAGGGATTTGAAGATTGGATAATGTAGTTTGATTCCTAACTTTTTCCATGGCAAGAACATTTATTTATTGCCCCAACTTAACCAGGAAATAGAAGTTGATTAGGCCTCAAAAAGAAGTAGTCACAGTTTAGCTGGGTATGGTGGTGGATGCCTACAATTCAAGCGTTCAGAAGGTGGAGGCAGGAAGATAGTTTGAAGCCAACCTGGGCTACATAGCGAGACCCTATCTCACTACCCCCCTAAGAAAAACCAATAACAGTAACAAAACAGAAAGTCGTCACTACTTAGATGAATTGATGTATGAATGCCACAGCTTAATATCTCAAAGGAAATAATTATGAATTTGAGATTTCCTTCAGTTATAAATCAGCATAAATTTCTTCCTTAGCAAGGTATGTTGAGATTCCTCATGATAAACACTGAAGAATAAGAAAGAGTTACCATCCTATTACTTGAAATATGCTGATTTTTTTAATTATGAAACTTGGAAAGTTAGGACAGATAATTTGGAGACATCATTCTTAGTCATTCTTCAGACTTCTGTTTTTAATATAAGATGACAAATTCCTTTTTGATACCAACAAAGCAGTTATGAGTGTTATTTCAAGCTCAGGAAGGAGACTTATTATACCAGGTATTGCTTCTGGTCTGTGATGTTATAAACAATGTGATTCATATCCTCATTGGGTCATTTAATAGAACACCGCTCACAAACTTGAATACAGCCAGGTGCCAGTGGCTCACACCTGTAATCCTAGCTACTCAGGATGATAATGGCTCAAAGCCAGCCCATGCAATTAGTTCGAGAGACCCTATCTCAGAAAAAACCCTTCACAAAAAGGGCTGGTGGAGTGGCTCACGGTGTAGGCCCTGAGTTCATATCTCAGTACTGCAAAAAAAAAAACTGGAATAGAATAGATGCTTTCTGATGTCTGTAGCAACCAATGCCTTCCTGAGAGGAGGCAGAAACAATATTTTCATATACATATGCACTTTGGCTAACAGCTACTGATGTAGTTTTTTCTTTTTCTTGCTTTCAATTTGAATCTATGTATCATCTTCTTTTTTTTTGGTGGTACTAGAGTTTGAACTAAGGGCCTTGTACTTGCTAGGCAGGTGCTGTACCACTTGAGCCACTCTACCAGCCCTGTGTATCTTCTTAAATCCAGATTTGTGCATGAGCATAAAAGAATTAGAATGGTTAAGATCTAGTTTCAGCAAATAATTCAAAGTACCTAATTATGCTGCCAATGACTGTAAATGTTTTTAAATTGATATTAAAAATACAAATGTGCTGGTGTTCACCTTTAATTCCAGTTCCTTGGGAGGCTGAGGCAGGAAGATTGTGAGTTCAAGGCCAGCCTAGGTAACATAGAAGGACTCTAGCTACCTGTCTGGATGGATGGATGGATAGATAGATAGATAAGTAGACAGAGACATATATACAATATTTCCAATTTCATTTTATTTTGAATTAACCAAGATGAACTTTTTGTTTTATTTTTTATTTTTTGTTAGCATTCATTAATTGCACATAGTAATGGAGTTCAGTGATATATACATGTGTATATATGTATATGTATATGCATGTGTATATATACATATATATTTCTTATTATTGTTTCTTTGTTTTTTAAGACAGGATCTGGCCTGGCTGGCCTTGAACCTCTAGGCTCAAGCAATCCTCTTGCTTAAGACTCCCAATTGTCCCTCAGTGTGATATTTTTAGCACATGCATAGAGCAGGCACTGATCAAATCAAGGTAATTAACATTTCTCACTTACCATTTTTTTATGTTTGGAGCCTTTGATCTCCTCTCTTCCGTAGCTGCAAAAAAATAGTCATTATGAGTTATAGTCATCCCACTATGCTGTGGAACACCAGATATTATTCTTTCTATCTGTCTTTACTATCCATTTGCCAACCTTTGATCCACACTCTCACAACCCACCTTTTCCAACCTCTTAGTAATCACTATTTATACATTTAAGTCTACGTTTTTTAGCTTTTGTGTATGAGAGAACATTGTAGTATTTGTGTCTGGTTTATTTCACTTAACATAATGCCCTCCAGTTCCATCCATTTTGATGCCAGTGACAGGTTTTCATTCTCCTTTATGGCGGAATAACATTCTATTGTGTATATATACCACATTTCCTTTATCATTCATCTGTCAGTGAACATCTAAGTTGATTCTTTATCTTACATGTTGTGAATACTGTCACAGTAAACGTTGTGTGCAAATATCTTTTAGGTAGGCTAATTTTATTTCCTTTAGACATATACCCAGAAGCAGAATTGCTGGATCATATGATAGATCTATTTCTAGGTTTTTGAAGAATCTCCAAATAGTGATTAAGAATTCTCTTGTGAGTCAATGCCCTGTATAGCTATCCTTATCTCAACCAGCAAAACCCCTTGTTCCTTCCTATTATTGCTTATACTCTCTCTACAACAAAATTAGAGATAAGGGCAAAATAGTTTCTGCTGGGTATTGAGGGGGGGGAGCGGGAGGGGGCGGAGTGGGTGGTAAGGGAGGGGGTGGGGGCAGGGGGGAGAAATGAACCAAGCCTTGTATGCACATATGAATAATAAAAGAAAAATGAAAAAAAAAAAAGTCATCAGGTGGAACCCTCAAAAAAAAAAAAAAAAAGAATTCTCTTATCTCCGTATCCTCAACAGCATGTTATTTTTTTTTTATAATCTCCATTCCTAGTGGAGTGAGGTGATATTACACTGTAGTTTTGATTTGCATTTCCCTGACAACCAGTAGTATTGAGCATTTTCTGTATTTTTGTTGGCCATTTGTATTTCTTTCTTTTGAAAAATGAATGTCTATTAAGATCTTTAGCCCATTTTTAAATTGGGTAGTTGTTTTGTTCTTAGTTATTCAGAAAGAAGTAATCTAGTTTGTCATCTCTCTGAGTTCCTTTGCTTTTCCTCCTTTCTCATACTGCCTTCCTTTTTATTTTTTTCCAAAGGATGAGCAGCACACTAAAAGGAGATGAAACTCAAATCACTAAATTTTGCTTCCACTCAGTAATCCTTGAGATAATGACATATCTCAACATTTGTGGGTGATTGCAGAAATTTGAAGCTATTGGTTAAAACAAAGCTTGAGTATTATACATAAATTTTAACTGTCCTCTACTACCCTAGGTTATCCATAAGTGATTTTCATTAAAAGACTTTCTCAATTTTTAGGAAAATAAAAGTGTTTAGGAAAAAAGTTTTGGGAAACAAAGTGTTTCTCAGTCAAAGTTTCCATAAAAAGTATTATACTTAGAACTCCACAGTCCCACTCACAAAAGCTCAGAACCCTCAGTACCACAGAGCAAGTTATATGAATGTATCTCAGCAACTATTGGAATCTATTATTTTTATATATGTATATTGATTTGTAGTACCCTTATTACAGTTAGAGAGTCTTTTTATAAGTTTTATTTTGTTTTTCATTTTTTTGTATTATTCCTATGTGCATACAAGGCTTGGTTCATTTCTCCCCCCTGCCCCCACCCCCTCCCTTACCACCCACTCTGCCCCCCTCCCCCCCAATACCCAGCAGAAACTATTTTGCCCTTATTTCTAATTTTGTTGTAGAGAGAGTATAAGCAATAATAGGAAGGAACAAGGGTTTTTGCTGGTTGAGATAAGGATAGCTATACAGGGCATTGACTCACATTGATTTCCTGTGCGTGGGTGTTACCTTCTAGGTTAATTCTTTTTGATCTAACCTTTTCTCTAGTACCTGTTCCCCTTTTCCTATTGGCCTCAGTTGCTTTAAGGTATCTGCTTTAGTTTCTCTGCGTTAAGGGCAACAAATGCTAGCTAGTATTTTAGGTGTCTTACCTATCCTCACCCCTTATTGTGTGCTCTCGCTTTTATCATGTGCTCATAGTCCAATCCCCTTGTTGTGTTTTCCCTTGATCTAATGTCCACATATGAGGGAGAACATATGATTTTTGGTCTTTTGGGCCAGGCTACCCTCACTCAGAATGATGTTCTCCAATTCCATCCATTTACCAGCGAATGATAACATTTCGTTCTTCTTCATGGCTGCATAGAATTCCATTGTGTATAGATACCACATTTTCTTACTCCATTCGTCAGTGGTGGGGCATCTTGGCTGTTTCCATAACTTGGCTATTCTGAATAGTGCCGCAATAAACATGGGTGTGCAGGTGCCTCTGGAGTAACCTGTGTCACAGTCTTTTGGGTATATCCCCAAGAGTGGTATTTCTGGATCAAATGGTAGATCGATGTCTAGCTTTTTAAGTAGCCGCCAAATTTTTTTCCAGAGTGGTCTTACTAGTCTACATCCCCACCAACAGTGTAAGAGGGTTCCATTTTCCCCGCATCCTCGCCAACACCTGTTGTTGGTGGTGTTGCTGATGACGGCTATTCTAACAGGGGTGAGGTGGAATCTTAGCGTGGTTTTAATTTGCATTTCCTTTATTGCTAGAGATGGTGAGCATTTTTTCATGTGTTTTCTGGCCATTTGAATTTCTTCTTTTGAGAAAGTTCTGTTTAGTTCACGTGCCCATTTCTTTATTGGTTCATTAGTTTTGGGAGAATTTAGTTTTTTAAGTTCCCTATATATTCTGGTTATCAGTCCTTTGTCTGATGTATAGTTGGCAAATATTTTCTCCCACTCTGTGGGTGTTCTTTTCAGTTTAGAGACCATTTCTTTTGATGAACAGAAGCTTTTTAGTTTTATGAGGTCCCATTTATCTATGCTATCTCTTAGTTGCTGTGCTGCTGGGGTTTCATTGAGAAAGTTCTTACCTATACCTACTAACTCCAGAGTATTTCCTGCTCTTTCTTGTATCAACTTAAGAGTCTGGGGTCTGATATTAAGATCCTTGATCAATTTTGAGTTAATCTTGGTATAGGGTGATATACATGGATCTAGTTTCAGTTTTTTGCAGACTGCTAACCAGTTTTCCCAGCAGTTTTTGTTGAAGAGGCTGCTATTTCTCCATCGTATATTTTTAGCTCCTTTGTCAAAGATAAGTTGCTTATAGTTGTGTGGCTTCATATCTGGATCTTCTATTCTGTTCCACTGGTCTTCATGTCTGTTTTTGTGCCAGTACCATGCTGTTTTTATTGTTATTGCTTTGTAATATAGTTTGAAGTCAGGTATTGTGATACCTCCTGCATTGTTCTTTTGACTGAGTATTGCCTTGGCTATTCGTGGCCTCTTGTGTTTCCATATAAATTTAACAGTAGATTTTTCAATCTCTTTAATGAATGTCATTGGAATTTTGATGGGAATTGCATTAAACATGTAGATTACTTTTGGGAGTATCGACATTTTTACTATGTTGATTCTACCAATCCATGAGCATGGGAGATCTCTCCACTTTCTATAGTCTTCCTCAATCTCTTTCTTCAGAAGTGTATAGTTTTCCTTGTAGAGGTCTTTCACATCTTTTCTTAGGTTTACACTTAGGTATTTGATTTTTTTTGAGGCTATTGTAAATGGAATTGTTTCCATACATTCTTTTTCAGTTTGCTCATTGTTAGTGTATAGAAATGCTAATGATTTTTCTATGTTGATTTTATATCCTGCTACCTTGCTATAGCTATTGATGATGTCTAGAAGCTTCTGAGTAGAGTTTTTTGGGTCTTTAAGGTGTAGGATCATGTTGTCTGCAAATAGGGATATTTTGACAGTTTCTTTACCTATTTGTATTCCTTTTATTCCTTCTTCTTGCCTAATTGCTCTGGCTAGGAATTCCAGTACTATGTTGAATAGGAGTGGAGATAGTGGGCATCCTTGTCTGGTTCCTGATTTTAGAGGGAATGGTTTCAGCTTTTCTCCATTAAGTATAATGCTGGCTGTAGGTTTGTCATATATAGCTTTTATAATGTTGAGGAACTTTCCTTCTATTCCTAGTTTTCTTAGAGCTTTTATCATGAAATGATGTTGGATCTTATCAAAGGCTTTTTCTGCGTCTATTGAGATAATCAAGTGGTTTTTGTCTTTGCTTCTGTTAATGTGGTTTATTACGTTTATTGATTTTCGTATGTTGAACCACCCCTGCATCCCTGGGATGAAGCCTACTTGGTCGTGGTGAATAATCTTTTTGATGTGTTGCTGAATTCGGTTTGCCATTATTTTGTTGAGGATTTTTGCATCAATGTTCATTAAGGAGATTGACCTATAGTTCTCCTTTTTGGAGGTGTCTTTGCCTGGTTTTGGGATAAGTGTAATACTGGCTTCATAAAATTTGTTTAGCAGTTTTCCTACCTTTTCTATTTCATGGAACAGTTTAAGGAGGGTTGGTATCAGTTCTTCTTTAAAGGTCTGATAGAATTCAGCAGAGAATCCATCAGGTCCTGGACTTTTCTTTTTGGGGAGACTCTTGATTGCTGCTTCAATTTCATTTTGTGTTATAGATCTATTCAGGTGCTTAATTTCCTCTTGGTTCAGTTTTGGATGATCATATGTATCTAGAAATCTGTCCATTTCTTTTAGATTTTCAAATTTATTTGAATATAGGTTCTCAAAGTAGTCTCTGATGATTTCCTGGACTTCCATGGTGTTTGTTGTTATCTCCCCTTTTGCATTCCTAATTCTACTAATTTGGGTTTTTTCTCTCCTCATTTTAGTCAGGTTTGCCAGGGGTCTATCGATCTTGTTTATTTTTTCAAAGAACCAACTTTTTGTTTCATTAATTCTTTGTATGGTTTTTTTGGTTTCTATTTCATTGATTTCAGCTCTTATTTTTATTATTTTTCTCCTTCTATTTGTTTTGGGATTTGCTTGTTCTTGTTTTTCTAGGAGTTTGAGATGTATCATTAGGTCATTGATTTGGAATCTTTCAGTCTTTTTAATATATGCACTCATGGCTATAAACTTTCCGCTCAAGACTGCCTTAGCTGTGTCCCATAGGTTCCGGTAGGTTGTGTTTTCATTTTCATTGACTTCTAGGAACTTTTTAATTTCCTCTTTTATTGCATCGATGATCCATTCTTCATTAAGTAATGAGTTATTTAGTTTCTAGCTGTTTGCATGTTTTTTGTCTTTACTTTTGTTGTTGAGTTCTACTTTTACTGCATTGTGGTCAGATAGTATGCTCGGTATTATTTCTATTTTGTTATATTTGCTGAGGCTTGCTTTGTGCCCTAGGATATGATCTATTTTGGAGAAGGTTCCATGGGCTGCTGAGAAGAATGTATATTGTGTAGAGGTTGGATGAAATGTTCTGTGGACATCTAGTAGGTCCATTTGATCTATTGCATATTTTAGATCTTGGATTTCTTTATTGAGTTTTTGTTTGGATGACCTATCTGTTGGTGATAATGGGGTGTTAAAGTCTCCCACAACCACTGTGTTGGCATTTATATATGCTTTTAGGTCTTTCAGGGTATGTTTGATGAAATTGGGTGCATTGACATTGGGTGCGTACAGATTGATGATTATTATTTCCTTTTGGTCTATTTCCCCTTTTATTAGTATGGAATGTCCTTCTTTATCTCATTTGATCAATGTAGGTTTGAAGTCTCCTTTGTCAGAGATAAGTATTGCTACTCCTGCCTGTTTTCGGGGGCCATTGGCTTGGTAAATCTTCTTCCAGCCTTTCATCCTAAGCCTATGCTTATTTCTGTCGGTGAGATGAGTCTCCTGTAAGCAACAAATTATTGGATCTTCTTTTTTAATCCATTTTGTCAAACGGTGTCTTTTGATGGGTGAATTAAGTCCATTAACATTAAGTGTTAGTACTGATAGGTACGTGGTGTTTCCTGTCATTTAGTTGTCTTAGTTGTTTGAAGGTTTGATTGTGTGTACCTAACTTGATGTTACTCTCTACTGTCTTGCTTTTTCTTATCCTGTGGTTTGGTGCTGCCTGCCTTTTCATGGTTAAGTTGGGTGTCACTTTCTGTGTGCAGGATCCCTTGCAGAATCTTTTGTAATGGTGGCTTTGTGGTCACATATTGTTTTAGTTTCTGCTTATCATGGAAGACTTTTATTGCTCCATCTATTTTGAATGATAGCTTTGCTGGGTAGAGTATCCTGGGGTTGAAGTTATTTTCATTCGGTGCCCGGAAGATCTCACCCCACGCTCTTCTTGCTTTTAATGTTTCTGTTGAGAAGTCTGCTGTAATTTTGATGGGTTTACCTTTGTATGTTACTTGTTTTTTCTCTCTTACAGCCTTCAATATTCTTTCCTTAGTTTCTGAACTTGTTGTTTTAATGATGATATGTCGTGGAGTAGTTCTATTTTGATCTGGTCTGTTTGGTGTCCTGGAGGCCTCTTGCATCTGTATGGGAATATCTTTCTCTAGATTTGGGAAATTTTCCATTATTATTTTGTTGAATATATTATGCATTCCCTTCGCTTGTACCTCTTCTCTTTCTTCAATGCCCATGATTCTCAGGTTTGGTCTTTTGATGGAGTCAGTGAGTTCTTGCATTTTCTTTTCACATGTCTTGAGTTGTTTAATTAATAGTTCTTCAGTTTTTCCTTTAATTACCATTTCATCTTCAAGTTCTGAGATTCTGTCTTCTGTTTGTTCTATTCTGCTGGATTGGCCTTCCGTTTTGTTTTGCAGTTCTGTTTTGTTCTTTTTTCTGAGGTTTTCCATATCCTGGCAGTTTTCCACTTTAATGTTGTCTATTTTTGTCCTGAGTTCATTTATCCGTTTATTCATTGTGTTCTCTCTTTCACTTTGGTGTTTATACAGTGCTTCTATGGTTTCCTTTATTTCTTCTTTTGCTTTTTCAAATTCTCTATTTTTGTTGTCTTGGAATTTCTTGAGTGTCTCCTGTACATTTTGGTTGACCCTATCCAGTATCATCTCTATAAAATTCTCATTGAGTACTTGTAGTATGTCTTCTTTTAAATTATTCTTGTGGGCTTCATTGGGTACTTTGGCATAGTTTATCTTCATTTTGTTGGAGTCTGGATCTGAGTTTCTGTTCTCTTCATTCCCCTCTGGTTCCTGTACTAATTTTTTGTTGTGGGGAAACTGGTTTCCCTGTTTTTTCTGTCTTCCCATCATTGTCTTTGGTGTTGTTACTGTCCCTGTACTGTGTGCAATTAAGTATTTTCTAGCTTGTAATAATAACAATGGTACTATTTAGAATGGAAGGGTGAGCTGAGATGGAAAGCAAGAAGTTAAAGAAAAGGGGAAAACAAATATACAGACAAGAGGGAGAAAGCAGAACAAGGTATCAGACAAGAGAGTTTCAAAGGTATAAACAGAGAGTGTTAGTGTACTAATCGACAGTAAGCTGAACAGACATTAGAGAGACAGAGAGAGGATTGAATATCAAAGATAAAAAAATAAAAAATAAGTAAATGAAAGAAATATCTATATATAAAAATGAATTAAAATAAAATGGGAAATAGAAAATTAAAAAAAAAAAACCAAAAAACTTCCAAGTTTATATGCAATGCAGTTTCAGTCTTAATAATTTGGGTGTCCGTCTCAATCTCCAGTCCTGGAGTTGGTGCCTCAGATGTTGTTCTGTAGTTGTCTCATCAAAGGGGATGCATAAAGTAGAACAAAACTACACACTGACACACACACACACACACACCAAAAAAAAAAAGCCCCACCAAGTGTCCCCAGTTCAAATGCAATACAGTTTCAGTAAGTTTTTTGGCTTGCAGGTGTAATTCGGTTGTTCTCTCATCAAAGGTAGGGAGAAAAAGAAAAAAAAGCATCTGGAGACAGTTCTGAGAGTGGTATCTGCAACTGTGGCTTGCCTGCCTGCTGCTCTCAGCCTGTAGCTGGCGTCGTTATTTATGCAGATCTCTGGGGTGAGCTAGCACTCACCTGGTCCCACAGGCTTTGTTTGCTCAGAGTTCTCCTGTGCGGGAGCCTCTGCTACAGGCTTTCCCCTTTCCAAGCACTGGGAAAGGTGACACTGCCCCCGTGTTGTCAGGCCTGCGTGTTTATTTACAGTTCTTGTGGGAGGTGGGTCTTCCCCCCTCTCCTCTGAAGTTTTCCTCCCACTGCCACTTTCAGCAGCTTTCCTGCTCCTGCTTACTGGGCGGTGCTGCTGCTCCTGCCGGCCGCCATGTTTATTTACAGTTCACGTGGGAAGTGGGTCTTCCCTCCTCTCCTGTGGAGTTTTCCTCCCTCCTCCACTCTCACAAGCTTCCCAGCTCCTGGTTGCTGGGCGCACGCCCCGCTCCTGCCAGAGGCTCTCCGGCCTGCCTGGCTTGTTTATTTACAGTCCTGGGAAGGGTTCCCTTCCCCCAATCTTCAGCGCTCAGGGTGCCCCACCCTCTTTCCAGCGTGTCTTAATTGTTCTTATTGCTTATTACTCAGTTTCTCTTTTTTTCCCTGGGTGGAGGTCAGTCTGTCCAGGGGGCTATGCTGCTCTGGCCCAGGCTTGTCTGTGGGAGAACCGTGGTACCACGAAGCTCACCTGGTCCGCGTCTGCCCAAGCCGCATGGGCACTGGCCACTGGCGGCCCTGGGGGCCCTCCTCCTTTCTCTGTTTAACGTGAAGTGGAGATTCTCTGCGCTGGCTGGAGGTGTGGAGGGGTCAAAGTTATGCCTTTTCTCAGTGATTATGCCTGCAAAGTGTGTCTCCAGCGTCTCTCCAAGATTTCACTATAGGAGGGTCGCTTTCTGCTTCCTATCTGTAGCCGCCATCTTGGAATCCCCGTTTTTATAAGTTTTATATAAACAAAGTAAAATAAGGTATTGAGGTCTCAGTTGCAAAGTTTGAAATTAGGCCATTTAAATGCACCAATTTAGTATGTTGTGGTCACCAAATATTTTGAATGTCACTTACACATTGTGATGATTTGCAACTCTGCTATCAGAGTTTAGTCTATTAACTTTGTTTTTATACTTTCACTTTGTTTTTGTTCTTTTTGTTAGATGGTTTCCGAAAGGTGATTGCAATGGATAGTGGAAGGTCTAGCCAGGATAAAGTACCTATGGAATTTCAGCATCCACTCTTCAAAAGGGGAGAAGCCTGCCTTCTGGGAGACATCAAGCGCAAGGTAGAGGTCTGGCGGGGTGGCTCAAGTGGCAGAGTGCCTGGCTAGAAAGCATGAGGCCCTAAGTTCAAACCCTGGTACTTCCAAAAAAAAATAATAAAGCAAGGTAGGAGACGGACCATTTTCCATACCATTTTGGGTGGTAGCCAGTCTTACCTTGATCTAATAAGCATTTTATGGTTTTCTAAGTCTTAGAGTCAAATTACTGAAATTTGCTAACTGTATACTCATTTACTATGTACTTTTCCTCATTCTCTAGAAAGATGACCTTTAGATATCAATTTATCCAAAAACTTACTATCACTTTTCCTGAACTATTGTATTGCCTTTGTATCTCTTTACAATGCATATGGGAATATAACATTTTAGGAAGTAGGCAGAAGAGATTAGGATAAATTATTTTAAATTTTCTTAATGAGCAAAATGCTGCTACTTAACACCCAGAGTTGCTTACAAGTCAAAGCAGAATATATAATAGTAACAGTTTTTTGCTTATGAGAAGTCTATGTATGTTGCTGCTTCAACCTTATATATATATAGATAATGACTGTGTACTAGAAGTTCAAGACTAAAAGCAAATCCAGGAAGACTTAGACTATCACTTAAACTAGTGAATCTCAGTGCATGATTTTTGAACCCCTAGAGATATTGAGACATTTTTGGGGACACCTGTGAGGTCAAAACTGTTTTCATAATAATACCAAGCTATTTTTTTGGGTTTTTTTCTCATTCTTTATTCTATCACAAGTACAGTGGAATATCCTAAGGATATGTATGTCTGATTACATCATCATTCTAATGTTAATATTTAGTGCTTATATTATGGCAACTTTTGAAGAAATTAATATTTAAAATTTTATCAGTTTCAAATTCTAATATGATAAATATTGATAGATATAGCCTATATAAACAAACTTTCTTTGGATTTGAAAAATTAAAGAGTATACTGGGGTCCTAAAACTAAGGAACCACTGGAATAGACCAAATTTGGCTCACATGGCACTCTTTTCATAACACCAAAACATGGCCTTCATTTTAGTTGTGACCTTGGAATGACCTTTTCCATTGAGGTAGAAGGATGAAGGACAAAGCTAAACTAAGGTGAATCAGAATCTAATCCCATAGGAAAAAAAGTCCCACAGATATCTCTTGTTTTCTGAGCACTTTATCTTCTTGGTGTCATTCAGAGTAATATTTAATTTGAGTATAAATAATATTCAATTAAGTTTGAGTAATTTTAATTTGAATTTAACCAAGCATCGTAATTTTTATATCCCATTCATTAGTGCAAGTGACAGTCTTGGTATATTAAAAGAGATACCATATTTTTGTTTTAATTTCTTATGGAAGAAAGCAAACTTCAAATGCTTTTTTCTGCTATTGTGCTGGCTTGATAGCTTTTGAGTTCAGTGGTTTTATGCATGTTTGGGAAATGATACATACCATCCACAGAGGAGATGACCAGGTTATGGCTAAACAGATGACAATCCATTTCTTCATTATCACAAAATCAAAAGAGGTATCTGGTTTACTGCAAATGTAATCACACCCTCTTCTGAATCCTGATAAAATTTATTATCTGTTCTGCTCTTTTGCCATTTATTACATACTGATTTTCATAGATAGTTATTATGTTTAAATATCTAATCTTCTCTCCTGATCTATTAATTACACAAGGGATGTTTCACGGTTCAGCTCATTTCTCAGACACCCTTATAGCAGGTAAAAACATGTTCTGTTCAAAATTGTCACTTTTCAACTTGACGCACCTACAGTCTATAGTTCCTTGCTTGCTAAAACCCAGTGTTATTCACAGAAATGGCATGATGTAAAGCTTCAATGTAGAGTAGTTTATAATGTGATGTGTTGCTTTATTCTGTTAAAGTTTTATTATTCTCTTATCTGGGTTAAATGTTTGAATAAAAAACTTATTGTTTATACTGTTAAAGTCTGGATGAATGATACTTCTATTAAACACAGTGGTAATGCATCTTACAGACAATACTCAAACAGTACAGATCCAGATCATTTGAGGGAGGAGAGGGTGGGGGTGGGGGCAGGGGCAGGGGAGAGAAATGACCCAAACAATGTACGCACATGTGAATAAATGAATAATAATAAAAAGCCTATTCAGTCACCACCTGTCAAAATAATAGCAACACTGTTATTGTAGACATTATTCTTCATTAAACTGTACAAGCCAAGCATGGTGCTTCATTTTATAAAACATCTAGTTCAACATGCTCATATCCAGCAGACTTAAAATGAATCTGCAGTCTACTTTCAATTGTTTTTGACAATTAACCACATTGTGTATTATCCACGAGATAAAAGCTCTTCCCCAACTCTGCTTATAGGCACTCCCAAGAGGATAAAGCTGGGTAATGGTCAGAGCTCAAGTCTAAACAAGATGAGATGTGTGTATGAAGATGCATTTCCAAATTAATGTACTTCCTGTGTGTGTCAAAGTCACATATATATATATTTTTTAGGTTTTCTGTCTTATTACAGCTTCTGGTATACATATTTTATTCTCTGTAGGATATTTTCTTTCTTTTTGGATAGAAACTCTGTTATACTCATCTGTGTACAGTCTCTTTTTTGTTATAATATTTTTGAGGTAGGGCCCTACTATATAGCCCAGGTTAGCCTCAAACTTGTGATTCCCCTGCCTCAGTCTCTGGAGTACTAGAATTATAGGAATGTGCTACCATGGCCAGCTGTACCGTTCTTAATGTGCAAATTTTACTCAAAAATAAATGCTGAATTTAGAAAACATTTATTGCATTTCTACTGTGTATAAGATACTGTTCCAGGAATCAGGGAGAAGGATGGCCAGAGATTATATTTCTAATCTTCTAGAACCTTTCAAATTAGCAGAAGAGATGATAATGTATATAATAACTGTAACATGAGGCATACTTTGTTTAGTGCTATCATAGAGATACATTTGTAGAATTTAATCTACTGTTTTAGATTAATCATTCCTTTTTTCCCTTCCATTAGTGCTCATTATAATGTAGAGTTGATGGCACGAGAAATTTCTAACCAGTTCAACTATACTCTGTTTCCACTTTAGGTGCCAACAGTAAAAACTGAGGATGTCAGAATTTACACTGATAAATTGCAGAGAATGCTGACAGAAACACAAGAGTTAAGAAACAAGCAGAGCAACATGGATGCCAAATTTGCAGAACTGAAAAAGTGGGTGCTAATCAAGAGTTCTAGTGCCTGTTGCCAAGGTTTTAAGGTTGATTGCTTCTGAGCTGAGAAACTGACCTCTTTTTTTCCACAGTACTTTAGTGAGGTTTCTTTTAAGTAAAATCACAGCACTGAATCAAATACTTAATGTTGGACAATTGTTAATGTTCCAGTTCCTCAGGTTATATAACTCTGCCTGACTAGCAAACCACTGTAAAAATCAGAAGTAAAATTATTAGTATTCAAAACAACCATGCAGGTATGAGTGACATAGAAGATAGCAGTTTACATTTCACACTAGAAAAAAAAAAAACAAAAAGATGTTAAATACATATATGTATTCTGTTTAAGTACTCTGACCTACATTTCTGTTTTATTTATATATTCTTTCTTTGGCCTTTTTAAAAGTTTTGTCTATGAAATGGATATTTTTATTTTTCAATGCTTTGTAAGGAATCACAGTGTGGAATATAGCATGCAATGTCTCTATCATTAAGGTCTTTACTCAGGTAATAGTGTTGAAAGGCAAAATTTAAATGGTTAAATACTTGTACAATAATGCCTCTGAGAGAAAATGATAAGCCACTTTTTACCTTAGAGGAGATATGTGTGAATATGTTCCAGCAAATGTTCTTCAGTATTCAAATTAAACTTGAATTTCTCTGCAAATCTTTCAGTGAAGTGCAAATGTACCTTTAATTTCATGATTCTACCATTTGCACTTGTCTTAGTAAATTAAACTTTTCACAACCAGAAAATGAACAGAGAAGAGAGGAAGTGAGACAAATGCGTTTTTTCTTACCTCCTTTTCATCAACATTGAAAATAAGCCAAGATTTTCATTGACATTGACTACACATGGCATTAATTTTAGATATCAGCCTGTTGTTGAATGTTAACTGTAACATACGTATGTATCATGTGGTTGATAATGCTCCAGTGAATTCTAGCTGGTTTTATAGATAAACCAGATCTAAAACTACTGGGAAATAGTGAACTAGGTGTGAACTGAGGTTCCTTCTAGCCAAATATTTATGATATTTTCCTATTGTGGAATTTGGATTATATTACATTGCATTTAAAACTATGTATAAGAAACTTATCTTGTCTTAATGTGATGCCACATGTGTCTTGTCATATTGTTTAGTATAAGTATGGATATGTTAGGATGTAAACCCACTAGCACACAGATTTATCTGTTCTTCTAGCCTTCTATGAAGTATTT
Source organism: Castor canadensis (assembly GCF_047511655.1). Taxonomy (NCBI): domain Eukaryota; kingdom Metazoa; phylum Chordata; class Mammalia; order Rodentia; family Castoridae; genus Castor; species Castor canadensis. The sequence goes on from NC_133405.1 coordinate 86,571,141, forward strand.
TTCTACTCTTGTGACTGTCTACTTTTTTGGGGGGGCAGGTGATGATACTGGGGTTTGAACTCAGGGCCTCACACTTGCTAGGCAGCGCTGTACTGCTTGAACCGCTCCACCAGCCCTCTACTGTGATTGGTATTAAGGAATTTAGCTTAGCATTATTTTGGATTGCAGTGATTCTCATATTCTCAATTCTATATTAAGGCATTAATTCTAATTAAGGCATTCTGCTTTTGAAAATATTAATATGTTGTTTGGGGATATAACTCAGTAGTAGAGTACTTGTCAAGCATATGTAAGGCCATAGGTTGAATCCTGAGCATTGAAAAATATTATTATTGTGATATTTGTGTGGGCCAATTAACTAAAAAGGATTGAAATTTTGAATTTTAAGCCTGAAATATTCAGGGAGGATAATAGGAGTCTAATCTTCATGAGGAACAGTGTGAATATTATTAACTCAATTCAATATTTTTGTATATGTATATTCAAAATTCTACAAAACTATTTCTGTCATGTTTCATTTGGGAAATCTGTTTATTTTGCAGGGAACATGCAGCCCTTTGGCTTGAAATGACCAAACTAAGAAAGAAGTATTGTGAGCAACAAAAGCTCTTAACACAGGTATCAGTTGTCCTTTTTTTTTTTTATTGGTGGTACCAGAGGTTGAACTCAGGGCCTTGCACTTGCTAGGCAGGCACCCTACCACTTGACCATGCCATAAGCCTTCAGTTGTCTTTTAAAAGGTTCTCAGGCTTTTTGTAAATTGCTACTGTTCTATGGCAGTTTTGGCTTAGTCATAAAGTGATTGCAATATAAAATCCTACAAAGGCCAAAAGAAAAGTATATTAAGTTTTAGTTGTGCTTACTAGAATCTCTTACAACGTTTCCTGTTTGACTGTTGATTTCCCTAATTAAGCATGATGTCTTAATTAAGATATTCTATATGATTTTTTTTTCAGATCCTTCAGTTTATCTTGGGTTTGATGAGTGGAAAACACAAAAATCGAAAAAGGTGAATTTATTGACTCCAAGTATTTTCTTAGATACAGAAGCCCTCTTTATTCTCATGTCTTAAAATTTTTCTTTTTCCGAGCTCACTCTTACTTTTTAGGTCAGAATAGCTAGCTATCCAGTGTGTATGAATTCTGTGTGTGACATTAGAATAAAAAGGATACCTACTAAAAAAGCCAAGCCATATCATCAGCTTAGTACATACCATTTTTCTTTTTGTTTTCATATTTCCAAAATAATAACAGACTAACTTGCCATGGCATGATCATGATAGTGCTGCCTCTTGGTTTTAGGTTGCTCCTTTCTATATCCTTAAGGTGGTTCCAGGGGTGCCATTGAGAACTAATGTAGGCCTACTAAGTACCAGTCATTCTTAGGCTTCTAGTCAACTCTAAAAGGTCAAATGGAACTGAATTCCTTCTCTTTTTTTGTGGGACTGGAATTTGAACTCAAGGTTTTGTGCTTGTAAAGCAGGTGTTCTTCTGCTTGAGACACACCCCTAGTCCATTTTTCTCAGGTTATTTTGGATATGGGGGTCTTGTGAACTATTTGCCTGGGCTGGCCTCAAATGGCTGTCCTTCCGATCTCAGCCTCCCAAGTAGTTAGGATTACAGGCGTGAGCCACTGGCACCTGTTTTTGTTGTTGTTTTAATAAGAAATTTCATTTTGTTTTTTATTTTGGTTATTTATGTATTTGGTGCTGGGAATTGAACTTAGGATGTTGCACATGCTAGGCACATGTTATACGACAGAGCTATACCTTCAGTCCCTGGATCCCTTCTTATACCTCCCCTGGGATTCTCCTGAAATAAATTGGAAGATACTCCACAATTCCACCTTGTTAAGGAGTCATGCGACTTCCATATAGGTTCTTTCATAAGAAATTAGCCCAGCCGCAGATAACAAAACCATTTTACCTATGATTTTTGATATGATTAAGAGTCCTAAGCTTCATCTTAACTGGCCTTTTGCAACCTAAAATTGTAGGATTTCTGTGTAAGTCTTTAAAAGAAAGAGTATGTAATTGTAAAATATTCCCTAGTTATATGCCATCTAGTTTTACTTCAGACACAAAGTCCTATGTTATCAGCTTCAATCCTCAGACTGGATTAAGCAACTTAGAACCAATGGATAATAAGTAATGGTAATGTTTATTGACTACTTATATTGTGCTTAGTGCCTTACATGGATTGCATCATTTAATTCTCAGAAAAATCCTATTAGACAGGCTCTGATATTATCATCATTCCATAGATGAGGCAACTGATTGATGGCAAGTTTAACTATATTATTGGAAGCTACATAGATAATATATGATAAAGCCCAAATTCAAATCTGGGTAGTGGAAGTCATTGATACTAGAGCTTTGGTTTCCATTTGAGTGGGTCCTTCTTCCCAGTTTTGAATTTTTGAGTAAATTTTGATTTTAACATAATTAAAATTGGTAAAAAAAATTAAGACTACTACAAAGTACTCCCATATAACCTTTACCCAGATTCTCCAGTTTTAATATTTAAAAAATTATTAGGGCATATTAATTACATAAAATTATGGGTTTCATTGTCATAATTTCACATAAGCAAATAATGTCACCTATTATCCTCTTACCCTCCTCCTGTCCTCTTCCCTAATATTCCCCCTTCTACTTTCATATCATCTTTGTTTATTTCACATATGAAAGAATACATTTGGTACTTATTTTTCTGATTCTGGTTTATTTTGTTTTATATGATCATCTCCAGTTCCAATCCATTTTCCTGCAAACGACAGGTTTAATTCTTCTTTATAGCTGGATAATACTCCATTCTGTATAGAATGTTTTTGTTTATCCATTCATCTGTTGATGGGCACCTAGCCTGGTTCCATATGTTGACTATTTTGAATAGTGATTCTATAGACATGGATATACAGGTATTTCTAAAGTACACTGATTTTTATTTCTTTGGGTGTATATGCAGGAGTAGAATAACTGGATCCTATAGTAGTTCTATTTTTGGTTTCTGCAGGAAGTTCCATACTCGTTTTCGTATGATATGACTGCACTAAGTTACATTCCCACCAAGAATACTTAAGTGATCCTTCTTCCCTGCCCCCATATCCTTGCCAGCATTCATTGTTTTTTGTTTGTTTGTTTGTTGATTATTGCCATTCTGACTGGGGTGAAATGGAATCTCAATGTAGTTTTTACATGCATTTTCCTAATCACTAAACATGTTGGGTATTTCTTTCGTTTTTTCTTCTTCTTTTTTTTTTTTTCTTTGGTACTGGGGGTTAAACTCAGGGTCTCATATTTGATAGGCAAATGCTGTACCACTTGAACACTGTCCCCAGTCTTTTTGCATTTGTTTTGTTTCTCAGATAGGGTCTCCCACTAACTTTGCCCAGGCTGGCCTTGAACCCCAACACTCCTATCTCCACCTCCATAGTAGTTGGGATTATAGGCATTCACCACCATACTCAACAAAGATGTTGAATATTTCTTTGTGTAATTATTGGCCATTGGTATTTCTTTTGAAAAATATTTCTTCTTTTTTTGCCCTTATTGATTGGATTGTTTATTCTTTTGTACATTTTTGGTTATATATTCTGGATATTTAATATCCTGTCCAGAAAATAGCTAGCCAAGTTTTTCTTCTATTCTTTAGGCTGTCTCTTCACTCTAATTGGTTTCCTTTGCTGCACAGAAGCTTTCTAACTTGATGCAATCCCATTTGTCAATTATTGCTGTTATTTCTCAAGCTATTATTTTATTCCTTGCTTATTGTTTTCCTGGAGTCCTATTCAGGAAATCTTTGTCTGAGGCAATATCTTGAAGTGTTTCCTCTATATTTTCTTCTAGTAATTTCAAAATTTTAGGTCTAAGAGTTGATTTTTGTACACTGAGATGTAAGGATATACTTTCAATCTTTTAAACATGATATCCAGTTTTCCTAGTATCATTTGTTCAAAAGCTGAGTGGGTTTATTTCTGATTCCTAGATTGTATTCCATTGGTCAGCATGTCTGTTTTTATGCCATTACCATACTGTTTTTCTGTAGTATATTTTGAAGCCTAGAATTGTGATGCCTCTAACATTGCCTTTCACTCAGAATTGTTTTGGCTATTTGAGGTCTACTGTGCTTCCATATGAATTTTAGGATTCTTTTTCTATTTTTGTAAAGAATGTCATCGGTGTTTTGATGTATAACACATTTGGTATTTTGGCCATATTTTTGACTTTTGAACTAGATTCCCACTATGTAGTCTAGGCTGGCCTTTTAAACCGCTGATTGTCCTTCCTCCACCTGTGAGTGCTGGGATTGCAGGTGTGTGCCACTACACCCAGCTCAGTAGTATAACTATTTTAACAATATTAGTTCTTCCAACCCATGAACATGGAGGTCTTTCCACCTTTAATTTCTTTCTTCAGTGTTTTATAATTTTTCTTGTAGAGGTCTTTCAGCTCCTTGGCTAGGTTTATTCTTAAGTATTTTATCTTTTGAGGACTATTGTAAATGGGATTGTTTTCCTTATTTCTTTCTCAGCAAGTTACTTTTTAGTGTATAGAAAATCTACTGGTTTTGGTGTGTTGATTCTGTATCTTGCTACTTTGCTGAGTTTGTATATAATTTCTAAGAATTTTGGTGGAGTTTTTAGGGTCTTCTAAGTATAAAATCACATCATGTTATCAACAGGGACAATTTATTTTGGTGGGACTGTGGTTTGAACTGAGGGCTTTATGCTCACAAAGTAGGCACCCTACCACTTGAACCACATCTCCAGTCAATTTTGCACTGGTTATTTTGGAGATGGGGTCTCGCAAACTATTTTCCTTGGTTGTCCCTAAACTACCATCCTCCTATCTCAGCCTTTCAAGTAGCTAGGATTGCAAGCATAAGCCACTCATGCCTGGCTCAAACAGGTAACTTTACTCCTTCCTTTCTTATTTGTATCCCTTTTATTTCTTTCTCTTGCCTTATTGCTCTGGTTAGGAATTCAGCTACTATATTGGGAAAGATCAGAAAGAGTAAATACCATGTCTCCTTCTTGATTTTCAGAGAAATACTTCCCATTTTCCCCTCTTTAGTACAATATTGGCTATAGTTTTGTTGTATATAGTCTTTAATTATGTTAAAGTATGATCCTCCTGTAAGTGTAGGGGGTAGGGGGAAGGGGAGGGGGGTGGAGGGGAGAGATGGCCCAAACAATGTATACACATTTGAATAAATATATAAAAATGTTTTAAAGTGTGATCCTTAGTTTCTTCAGGGCTTTTATCATGGATGTTGAGTTTTATCAAAGGCTCTTCCTGCATCAGTTGAAATGATCATATAATTTTTATCTTTGATTCTATATATGTACAGTATTATGTTTATTCATGAATGTTGAATCATCCTTGCATTCCTGGAATGAAACCAATTTGATCATGGTGAATGATCTTTTTTAATATGCTGCTGAATTTAGTCTGCAAGTATTTTATTAAGGACTTTTGCATCTGTATTCAATTCAGAGAAATTGGTCGACAGCTTTTTTGTTGTTGTGTCCTTATTAGGTTTTGGTATCAGTATAATATTGGCTTCATAGAATGAGTTTGGAAGCAGTCCTTCTATTTCTATTGTTTAGAATAGTTTGAGGAGCAATGGTATTAGTTTTTCTTTAAACATCTGCTATAATTCAATAGTGAATCCATCTGGAACTGGGCTTTTCTTTGTTGGGATACTTTTTATTGCCACTTCAATCTCATTCTTTGTTATTGATCGATTCTTTTGTATCTTCTTTATTCAATTTTGGTAAGCCATATGTATCTCAAAATGTATCTGTTTCTTCTAAATCTTCCATTTTATTGTAATGTAGTCTTTATATTCCCTAATGATCTTTGGGACTTCAACTCCAATCTTAACTTATTTGGATCTTCTCTTGCTCGCTCTTTAGGTTAGGTTAGGTTGGCTAAAGGTTTGTCAATGTTGTTTATCTTTTTGAATAACTATTGTTTCATTGATCCTTAGTATTGTTCTTCTGGTCTCTAATTTACTTGTTTTTGCTCTGGTCTTTGTTTCTTTCTGCTGCTTTGGGCTTAGTTGTTTTTCTAAGACCTTGAGGTGCATCATTAGGTTATTTATTTGAGAGCTCTCTGTTTTCTAAATGTTGACACTCATAGCTATAAATTTAATTTATTCAAAGGTTTATAATCCTTACTGGAATGTTTTTGCTGATAGATACATCTTCATTACTTTGATGTTTATTTTTGATGTAATAAGATGTCCTAGCCTCAATTTGTACTTTGCCTGGTTTTTGCTTTTACTCTTTAGCTTTAGCAGGCAATATATATTTAAAATATCCAAACTATTGGGATGTCTTAATTTAAACACTCAGAAGGAAGGTAACATAAAAGGATAATATTCTAAATTGTCAATAATTCTTCTAAGATACCTCTCATTTAAATATGTTGGGTGCTGGGCTGGGGTGTAGCTCAAGTGCTAGAGCACCTGCCTAGCAAGCATGAGGCCCTGAGTTCAAACTCTAGAACTGTAAAAAAAATAAATGTGCTGGGTCCTTTTCTTTTCCTACTTCAATGCTGAGATCCTAAATCACTTATTTCTAATGGGGACCATTCTGACAAAGGATGGCTAAAATTTAGGTTCCATACAACAGAATTGGCTGACCATTTCAACATTAAGTTAAGATAGTTTACTACATTGAATGTGGTTCTCATTGCAGGTCATTACCAGTTATATCTGGAGCTACAGCAGCCAAATGTGCTCGTCAGTATTTCCATATTCCAGAGGAGAAGAAGAAAGAAGCTGTAAGATTCCAAAATAAAAAATGATTGTGGTGGGTGGGTAAAAAAGTAAATTTTCTGTCAGTAAAATCTCCAGTGTCTGTTGCTGTTATTTCTTAAATCATTGTTAAATATTCTCCCTAGGGATCATATCAAATGTGATCTGAACAAGACCAGATCCATACACAGGTATCAACTCTCATTTTCTCTCACTCTCCAATTTAGGTAGAGATATTAAAAGATGGTTATGCGATTATTGAAGACAAATATAAAATTCTCCTTGATAGAACCTTGCCTATTTTGAAAGATGAATCCAAAAGCTTAGTTTCATCTGTGGACCAAGCAAGTAGAGATGATAGGTAAGCAACCTTGTGGGCAAAGTATTGGTAATGAAATACAATATGGTCTGCAGCTATGTTAAAATTTGGGTATGTCCTATTTTTAAGTGAATAAATAATGTTTTTCTTCAGTTACAAAAATACTACTACTGACACCCTGTCAATATATTATGCATTTGTGTTTGTTTATTTCTTAGTGTCAGTAATGGTGTTATCATCCATATTTTGGCCCATTCCTTCTTATGACCACCAAAGCATACTTGCAAAACAGTTTGACCTATATTTTATTAGCACAGAACAAGGCAATAACAGCTTGTCATTAAAATGTCTACAGCAGTATGATTGTTGAAGAAATAAGTTATTAAAAATATGACTCACTTTACATATATATATTTGTACAACAAATTATTATATAAATAATAATATATACATATAAAATCAATGCTTTTGCTTTGTGTATGCAGTAGCCAGTTAAAAATTATGTCTTTTGCAGGAAAATGGATGGAACTGGAGATTATTATGTTGATGAGATAAGCCAAGTTCAGAAAGACAGGTATCACATGTTTTTTCTCATATGTGGAGTGAAGACCTAAAAAAATTGACATGACTATAAAAGGGAGACTAGGGAGTCAGTGAGATGGGGTGAGGAAAAAGAGAAGGCAATTGGGGTTAAATATACTCAAAGTACGTTATATGTATGTATAGACATAGCATAATGGCTGAAAGCATGGTTTAAGTGGTAGAATGCCTGCCTATCAAGCATAAGGCCCTATGTTTAAATCCTAGTACCACTAAAATAAATAAGTAAATAATCACTTAAGTAATAGCATAATGAAACTTACTAAAATCTAAAGAAAAGAAGGAATGAGAGGGAGATAAGAGAGAGTGATAGGTGAATTTGATCATAGTACATTATATACATGTTTGGAAATATCACAATGAAAATCTTTGTACAATTAATTTATTCCATTAAAAAGGAAAAAGTTCCATTGATGAAAACAGCAAAAATTGAAGGGCTGGGGATGTAGCTCACTAGTAGCATGCACAAGGTCCTGGGTTCAATCCTTGGAACCATAAAAATTAAATTAATAAATACTTAAATAGGAATAGGGAGTACCTATTTGAGCAAAAATGGCCTGCAAATTTGAGAGTTTATATACATGCTAAAGAAAATAGGAAAATAAACATGAATGTCATTTTTATTGAAATATAATATTTGTATATGTTTATATGGTACATTATAGCAGTGCATATATCTAGTGTGCAGTAATCAAATCTGAACAAGCATTTCCATCTTTTCAAATGTCAATCATTTCTATGTGTTGGAAACTTTGTACTCTTCTAGTAGTTTTGAGATATATCATAGATTATTTTAACCAACAGTTAATACTGTGCTGTAGAATACCAGGACTAATTCCTTCTTATGTTTTAGTGCTGCCTTATTCAACTTCTTTTTGACTTCTTTCCCCCATCCTTTCCAATTTCTAGTGACTACCATTTCTATCCATTCTTCTACAAGATCAACATTTTAGTTTCCACAAATGAGTGATAATATGAGGTATTTGTCTTTCTGTGTTTGACCTATTTTGCTTAACATAAGGGCCTCCAGTTCTACCCCATTCCCTGAAAGGCACGATTCCATTCATTTCCCATGACTGATTAAATATTCCATTGTGTATATAAAATACATCTTCTTTATCCATTCATCTATTGAAGGATATCTGGGTTGATTCTATGTTTTAGCTACACTGAACAGTGTTGGAATAAACATGAGAGCACAATTATCGTTTTGGTATAATGGTCTCATCTCTTTGGATATATATCAAGCAGTAGAATTACTAGATTAGATGGTAGTTCTATTTTAGATTTTTTGAGAAATCTCCATACTGTTTTCCATAATGGCTATACTAATGTACGTTCCCAGCAATAGTGTATAAGAGTTTTCCTTTTTCTGCATCCTTGCTAGAATTTATTATTTTTTGTCTTTTTGATTAGAGCCATTCTGTCTGGGGTTTTGATTTGCATTTCCCCCTGATGATTAGTAAGATCAAGCATTTCTTTCATACACTTATTGGCCAATTGTATGTCTTCTTTTGAAAAGTATCTAAATAAATACTTTTCCATTTTATTGGATTATTTGTGTGCTTTGATGTGTGTGTATATACATATACATCTACATAGACATGCACATATAACACACATGTGTGTATATGTGTATATATATATATATATATATATATATATATATTTATTTATTTATTTGTTTGCAGTAGGGTAATTAAACCCAGGGCCTCATGCCACACTCTACCAATTGAGCCACACCCCAAATCCTTTTGCTTTTTAGTTGGCTTTTCAGGTAGTGTCTCCTGCTTATTTTACCCAGGCTGGACTCAAACTCCAGATCCTCCTACCTCAGCCTCCCAAGCAGCTGGGACCACAGATATGTGCCACCACATATGGCTTCTTTTTGAGATAGGGTCTCACTAAATTTTTGCCCAGGCATATGTGAAAAAACAAAACAGAGCATGCTAGAAAAACTATACAAGAAAGGGAGAGTAAAAGAAGTAAGGTGAGTAAAAGAGAGTAAAAGAGGTAAGGTGAATATGGCTGATGTACTTCCTACACAAGAATGAATACAGAATCTTTAAACCTGTTGAAATTACCATGAAAAGGAAACTAAGTTAGAAAGTAGAAAAATAGAGGAGATGAACCAATTGTGGTTATAATATATATATATATATACATGGAAATGTCACAAGGAAACTCCATGTATAGCTATCTTAAACAAACAAAAATGTCCTTTTTCCCCAAAACAGAGAATAAGAAGACAAAACAGGTCTTGTCTGAGGGGGCTGGTACAAGCAGGAATGGGAATAATATAAGGAAAGAGTGTAGGAGGGTGAATGTGGTGGAAATATTATTTACACATTTATGTAAATGGAAGAATGAGACCAATTGAAACTATTGCAGGAATGGGGGGGAGGGATAAAGGAGAATGATGGAGGGAGTGAATTCAACTATGATATATTGTAAGAACTTTTTTTTTTCATTTTTCTTTTATTATTCATATGTGCATACAAGGATTGGTTCATTTCTCCCCACTGCCCCCACCCCCTCCCTTACCACCCACTCCGCCCCCTCCCTCTCCCCACCTAATACCCAGCAGAAACTATTTTGCCCTTATTTCTAATTTTGTTGTAGAGAGAGTATAAGCAATAATAGGAAGGAACAAGGGTTTTTGCTAGTTGAGATAAGGATAGCTATACAGGGCATTGACTCACATTGTTTTCCTGTGCTTGGGTGTTACCTTCTAGGTTAATTCTTTTTGATCTAACCTTTTCTCTAGTACCTGTTCCCCTTTTCCTATTGGCCTCAGTTGCTTTAAGGTATCTGCTTTAGTTTCTCTGCGTTAAGGGCAACAAGTGCTAGCTAGTTTTTTAGGTGTCTTACCTATCCTCATCCCTCCCTTGTGTGCTCTTGCTTTTATCATGTGCTCATAGTCCACTCCCCTTGTTGTGTTTGCCCTTGATGTAATGTACACATATGAGGGAGAACATACGATTTTTGGTTTTTTGAGCCAGGCTAACCTCACTCAGAATGATGTTCTCCAATTCCATCCATTTACCAGCGAATGATAACATTTCATTCTTCTTCATGGCTGCATAAAATTCCATTGTGTATAGATACCACATTTTCTTAATCCATTCGTCAGTGTTGGGGCATCTTGGCTGTTTCCATAACTTGGCTGTTGTGAATAGTGCCGCAATAAACATGGATGTGCAGGTGCCTCTGGAGTAACAGTCTTTTGGGTATATCCCCAAGAGTGGTATTGCTGGATCAAATGGGAGATCGATGTCCAGCTTTTTAAGTAGCCTCCAAATTTTTTTCCAGAGTGGTTGTACTAGTCTACATTCCCACCAACAGTGTAAGAGGGTTCCTTTTTCCCTGCATCCTCGCCAACACCTGTTGTTGGTGGTGTTGCTGATGACGGCTATTCTAACAGGGGTGAGGTGGAATCTTAGCGTGGTTTTAATTTGCATTTCCTTTATTGCTAGAGATGGTGAGCATTTTTTCATGTGTTTTCTGGCCATTTGAATTTCTTCTTTTGAGAAAGTTCTGTTTAGTTCACATGCCCATTTCTTTATTGGTTCATTAGTTTTGGGAGAATTTAGTTTTTTAAGTTCCCTGTATATTCTGGTTATCAGTCCTTTGTCTGATGTATAGTTGGCAAATATTTTCTCCCACTCTGTGGGTGTTCTCTTCAGTTTAGAGACCATTTCTTTTGATGAACAGAAGCTTTTTAGTTTTATGAGGTCCCATTTATCTATGCTATCTCTTAGTTGCTGTGCTGCTGGGGTTTCATTGAGAAAGTTCTTACCTATACCTACTAACTCCAGAGTATTTCCTACTCTTTCTTGTATCAACTTAAGAGTTTGGGGTCTGATATTAAGATCCTTGATCCATTTTGAGTTAATCTTGGTATAGGGTGATATACATGGATCTAGTTTCAGTTTTTTGCAGACTGCTAACCAGTTTTCCCAGCAGTTTTTGTTGAAGAGGCTGCTATTTCTCCATCGTATATTTTTAGCTCCTTTGCCAAAGATAAGTTGCTTAGAGTTGTGTGGCTTCATATCTGGATCTTCTATTCTGTTCCACTGGTCTTCATGTCTGTTTTTGTGCCAGTACCATGCTGTTTTTATTGTTATTGCTTTGTAATATAGTTTGAAGTCAGGTATTGTGATACCTCCTGCATTGTTCTTTTGACTGAGTGTTGCCTTGGCTATTCGTGGCCTCTTGTGTTTCCATATAAATTTAACAGTAGATTTTTCAATCTCTTTAATGAATGTCATTGGAATTTTGATGGGAATTGCATTAAACATGTAGATTACTTTTGGGAGTATCGACATTTTTACTATGTTGATTCTACCAATCCATGAGCATGGGAGATCTCTCCACTTTCTATACTCTTCCTCAATCTCTTCCTTCAGAAGTGTATAGTTTTCCTTGTAGAGGTCTTTCACATCTTTTCTTAGGTTTACACCTAGGTATTTGATTTTTTTTGAGGCTATTGTAAATGGAATTGTTTTCATATATTCTTTTTCAGTTTGTTCATTATTAGTGTATAGAAATGCTAATGATTTTTCTATGTTGATTTTATATCCTGCTACCTTGCTATAGCTATTGATGATGTCTAGAAGCTTCTGAGTAGAGTTTTTTGGGTCTTTAAGGTATAGGATCATGTTGTCTGCAAATAGGGATATTTTGACAGTTTCTTTACCTATTTGTATTCCTTTTATTCCTTCTTCTTGCCTAATTGCTCTGGCTAGGAATTCCAGTACTATGTTGAATAGGAGTGGAGATAGTGGGCATCCTTGTCTGGTTCCTGATTTTAGAAGGAATGGTTTTAATTTTTCTCTGTTAAGTATAATGCTGGCTGTAGGTTTGTCATATATAGCTTTTATAATGTTGAGGAACTTTCCTTCTATTCCTAGTTTTCTTAGAGCTTTTATCATGAAATGATGTTGGATCTTATCAAAGGCTTTTTCTGCGTCTATTGAGATAATCAAGTGGTTTTTGTCTTTGCTTCTGTTAATGTGGTTTATTACGTTTATTGATTTTCGTATGTTGAACCACCCCTGCATCCCTGGGATGAAGCCTACTTGGTCGTGGTGAATAATCTTTTTGATGTGTTGCTGAATTCGGTTTGCCATTATTTTGTTGAGGATTTTTGCATCAATGTTCATTAAGGAGATTGGCCTATAGTTCTCCTCTTTGGAGGTGTCTTTGCCTGGTTTTGGGATAAGTGTAATACTGGCTTCATAAAATGTGTTTGGCAGTTTTCCTTCCCTTTCTATTTCATGGAACAGTTTAAGGAGGGTTGGTATCAGTTCTTCTTTAAAGGTCTGATAGAATTCAGCAGAGAATCCATCAGGTCCTGGACTTTTCTTTTTGGGGAGACTCTTGATTGCTGCTTCAATTTCATTTTGTGTTATAGGTCTATTCAGGTGATTAATTTCCTCTTGGTTCAGTTTTGGATGATCATATGTATCTAGAAATCTGTCCATTTCTTTAAGATTTTCAAATTTATTTGAATATATGTTCTCAAAGTAATCTCTGATGATTTCCTGGACTTCCATGGTGTTTGTTGTTATCTCCCCTTTTGCATTCCTAATTCTACTAATTTGGGTTTTTTCTCTCCTCATTTTAGTCAGGTTTGCCAGGGGTCTATCGATCTTGTTTATTTTTTCAAAGAACCAACTTTTTGTTTCATTAATTCTTTGTATGGTTTTTTTGGTTTCTATTTCATTGATTTCAGCTCTTATTTTTATTATTTCTCTCCTTCTATTTGTTTTGGGATTTGCTTGTTCTTGTTTTTCTAGGAGTTTGAGATGTATCATTAGGTCATTGATTTGGGATCTTTCAATCTTTTTAATATATGCACTCATGGCTATAAACTTTCCTCTCAAGACTGCCTTAGCTGTGTCCCATAGGTTCCGGTAGGTTGTGTTTTCATTTTCATTGACTTCCAGGAACTTTTTAATTTCCTCTTTTATTGCATCGATGATCCATTCTTCATTAAGTAATGAGTTATTTAGTTTCCAGCTGTTTGCATGTTTTTTTTCTTTACTTTTGTTGTTGAGTTCTACTTTTACTGCATTGTGATCAGATAGTATGCACAGTATTATTTCTATCTTCTTATATTTGCTGAGGCTTGCTTTGTGCCCTAGGATATGATCTATTTTGGAGAAGGTTCCATGGGCTGCTGAGAAGAATGTATATTGTGTAGAGGTTGGATGAAATGTTCTGTAGACATCTACTAGGTCCACTTGATCTATTGCATATTTTAAATCTTGGATTTCTTTATTGAGTTTTTGTTTGGATGACCTATCTATTGATGATAATGGAGTGTTAAAGTCTCCCACAACCACTGTGTTGGCATTTATATATGCTTTTAGGTCTTTCAGGGTATGTTTGATGAAATTGGGTGCGTTGACATTGGGTGCGTACAGATTGATGATTATTATTTCCTTTTGGTCTATTTCCCTTTTTATTAGTATGGAATGTCCTTCTTTATCTCGTTTGATCAATGTAGGTTTGAAGTCTACTTTGTCAGAGATAAGTATTGCTACTCCTGCTTGTTTTCGGGGGCCATTGGCTTGGTAAATCTTCTTCCAGCCTTTCATCCTAAGCATATGCTTATTTCTGTCGGTGAGATGTGTCTCCTGTAAGCAACAAATTGTTGGATCTTCTTTTTTAATCCATTTTGTCAAACGGTGTCTTTTGATGGGTGAATTAAGTCCATTAACATTAAGCGTTAGTACTGATAGGTATGTGGTGATTCCTGCCATTGAGTTGTCTTAGTTATTTGAAGGTTTGATTGTGTGTACCTAACTTGATGTTACTCTCTACTGTCTTGCTTTTTCTTATCCTGTGGTTTGGTGCTGCCTGCCTTTTCATGGTTAAGTTGGGTGTCACTTTCTGTGTGCAGGATCCCTTGCAGAATCTTTTGTAATGGTGGCTTTGTGGTCACATATTGTTTTAGTTTCTGCTTATCATGGAAGACTTTTATTGCTCCATCTATTTTGAATGATAGCTTTGCTGGGTAGAGTATCCTGGGGTTGAAGTTATTTTCATTCGGTGCCCGGAAGATCTCACCCCACGCTCTTCTTGCTTTTAATGTTTCTGTTGAGAAGTCTGCTGTAATTTTGATGGGTTTACCTTTGTATGTTACTTGTTTTTTCTCTCTTACAGCCTTCAATATTCTTTCCTTAGTTTCTGAACTTGTTGTTTTAATGATGATATGTCTTGGAGTAGTTCTATTTTGATCTGGTCTGTTTGGTGTCCTGGAGGCCTCTTGCATTTGTATGGGAATATCTTTCTCTAGATTTGGGAAATTTTCCGTTATTATTTTGTTGAATATATTACGCATTCCCTTCGCTTGCACCTCTTCTCCTTCTTCGATGCCCATGATTCTCAAGTTTGGTCTTTTGATGGAGTCAGTGAGTTCTTGCATTTTCTTTTCACATGTCTTGAGTTGTTTAATTAATAGTTCTTTGGTTTTTCCTTTAATTACTATTTCATCTTCAAGTTCTGAGATTCTGTCTTCTGTTTGTTCTATTCTGCTGGATTGGCCTTCCATTTTGTTTTGCAGTTCTGTTTCGTTCTTTTTTCTGAGGTTTTCCATATCCTGGCAGTTTTCTTCTTTATTGTTGTCTATTTTTGTCCTGAGTTCATTTATCCATTTATTCATTGTGTTCTCTCTTTCACTTTGGTGTTTATACAGTGATTCTATGGTTTCCTTTATTTCTTCTTTTGCTTTTTCAAATTCTCTATTTTTATTGTCTTGGAATTTCTTGAGTGTCTCCTGTACATTTTGGTTGACCCTATCCAGTATCATCTCTATAAAATTCTCATTGAGTACTTGTAGTATGTCTTCTTTTAAATTATTCTTGTGGGCTTCATTGGGTCCTTTGGCATAGTTTATCTTCATTTTGTTGGAGTCTGGATCTGAGTTTCTGTTCTCTTCATTCCCCTCTGGTTCCTGTACTAATTTTTTGCTGTGGGGAAACTGGTTTCCCTGTTTTTTCTGTCTTCCCATCATTGTCCTTGGTGTTGTTACTGTCCCTGTACTGTGTGTAATTAAGTATTTTCTAGCTTGTAATAATAACAATGGTAATATTTAGAATGGAAGAGTGAGCTGAGATGGAAAGCAAGAAGTTAAAGAAAAGGGGAAAACAAATATACAGACAAGAGGGAGAAAGCAGAACAAGGTATCAGACAAGAGAGTTTCAAAGGTATAAACAGGGAGTGTTAGTGTACTAATCGACAGTAAGCTGAACGGACATTAGAGAGACAGAGAGAGGATTGAAAATCAAAGATAAAAAAAAAATAAGTAAATGGAAGTAATATCTATATATAAAAATGAATTAAAATAAAATGGAAAATAGAATATTTAAAAAAAAAAAACCAAAAAACTTCCAAGTTTATATGCAATGCAGTTTCAGTCTTAATAATTTGGGTGTCCGTCTCAATCTCCAGTCCTGGAGTTGGTGCCTCAGATGTTGTTCTGTAGTTGTCTCATCAAAGGGGATGCATAAAGTAGAACAAAACTACACACTGACACACACACACACACACACACACACACACACACAAAAAAGCCCCACCATGTGTCCCCAGTTCAAATGCAGTACAGTTTCAGTAAGTTTTTCAGCTTGCAGGTGTAATTCGGTTGTTCTCTCATCAAAGGTAGGGAGAAAAAGAAAAAAAAGCGTCTGGAGACAGTTCTGAGAATGGTATCTGCAACTGTGGCTTGCCTGCCTGCTGCTCTCAGCCTGTAGCTGGCAGCGTTATTTATGCAGATCTCTGGGATGAGCTAGCACTCACCTGGTCCCACAGGCTTTGTTTGCTCAGAGTTCTCCTGTGCGGGAGCCTCTGCTACAGGCTTTCCCCTTTCCAAGCACTGGGAAAGGTGACACTGCCCGGCGTTGTCAGGCCTGCGTGTTTATTTACAGTTCATGTGGGAGCCCCTCTCCTCTGAAGTTTTCCTCCCACTGCCACTTTCAGCAGCTTTCCTGCTCCTGCTTACTGGGCGGTGCTGCTGCTCCTGCCGGCCACCATGTTTGTTTACAGTTCACGTGGGCAGTGGGTCTTTCCTCCTCTCACAAGCTTCCCTGCTCCTGGTTGCTGGGCACGCGCCCCGCTCCCGCCAGAGGCTCTCTGGCCCGCCCGTTTATTTACAGTCCCGGGAAGGATTCCCTTCCCCCAATCTTCAGCGCTCAGGGTGCCCCACCCTCTTTCCAGCGTGTCTTAACTGTTCTTATTGCTTATTACTCAGTTTCTCTTTTTTTTTTCCCGGGTGGAGGTCAGTCTGTCCAGGGGGCTATGCTGCTCTGGCCCAGGCTTGTCTGTGGGGCTACCGCGGTACCGCGAAGCTCACCTGGTCCACGTCTTCCCAAGCCATATGGGCGCCGGCCACTGGCGGCCCCAGGGGCCCTCCTCGTTTCTCCATTTAACGTGAAGTGGAGATTCTCTGCATCGGCTGGAGATGTGGAGGGGTCAAAGTTATGCCTTTTCTTGGTGATTATGCCTGCAAAGTGTGTCTCCAGTGTCTCTCCAAGATTTCACTATAGGAGGGTCGCTTTCTTCTTCCTACCTCTAGCCGCCATCTTGGAATCTCTGTAAGAACTTTTGTAAATGTCATAATGTACCCCCAGTATGACAGTAATAAAAATAAATTTAAAAATAATACAAGGGGGAAAAGAATAAAGAGAGCAGAGAAAAAGAAGTCGGTAAATCTTAGACTTTATGGCACCTAGAATGTTGTAATTGTAATAAATGATATTTGAACATCTGCACATTGAACCTTAGAAGCTAAATTAACAACTCAACTTTTCAGGGAAACTATACAGATACTTGACAGTCTTCTAAATGTCAAGTCAGAAAGAATATGGAAAATATGGTTACCTATCAGATTTAATTATTCTAGTGAAAACGAACACATAATTCTATGATAAAATTAACCTCTGCTGTATCTGTACTCTAGTTCAGTGGAAAATTTAGCCTGTGGCCTAGCTTTTTCATCTTTTCTCTGTCACAAGCCTATGTAATTTGGTATATAATAATAGAAACAATCCAAGAATCATTTATCTTCTCTTTATGCTTCCTCCTTTATATAAAAAATAAAAAATTTACTCATTTACTTCTTTCAGAGTTAAAATTGAGCTGACAGAGTTTATTGCCTACACTACATAATTGAAACTTGGGCTATGAGCTATGAATGCTGATTCGTTTGGCACCATTACATTGCTGTATGATTGAGTACATGCTATATACATTTTCTAAGTGATAGATAGATAGATAGATAGATAGACAGATAGATGATAGCAAGCAAGCAAGCTATACATATATGTATGATAGGTACATATATGCACAAATGTATATAAAGATTGGTATATGTGTATATGAAGAACTATGGATATTATATAATAAAATTTGTCCACTTTAATTTTATACTTCAACAATTTTTAATGAATTTACTGAGTTGTTATAATCCTGTATTACAGCTTTTTCATCACCTTAGTAAGATCCTTCATATCCATTTACTAAACCTACTTTCTATTTCTAGAAATTCAACTATTCTGGACGTTTAATATCAATGGAATCACATAAGTAGTCTTCTTTGTGTCTGGCTAATTTCACTTAGATAACTATTTTCAAGGTTCATCTATGTCATTACCATGAATTGGAACTTCAATCATTTTTATTGCTAAATGTTCCATTATATATATATATAAATGTACATATATATATATATATGTATATATTTACTGCTTACTTGCTCATTAGTTAATTGACACTTCATTGTTTTCCAGTTTTTAGTTATGAATAATGCTGCTATGAACCTTCACTGGAAAATCTTTGTGTTTGCATTTCTCTTGGTAGATACCTAAAAATAGAATTTCTGGGAACCAATGGGATTGAATGGAAAATTATGTTTAACTTCTTTATAAACTGCCAAATTGTTTTCCAAAATGGGTATTCCATTTCACATTCATTTCCATCAGCAAGTGTGGGTGTTCTTATTTTCTACATCCTCATGATCATTTGTTATTTTCTGTCCTTATTATAGTCATTCTGGGTGAGATAAGTATTTTTTCATTACATTAAGGTGGTGGAACAGATGGCCTGTTAGAATGTTTAGACACTGTATTGCATAATATATAAACGAAATGAAAGACAAGGTTATCGACACCTTATAAATTATAATTAGGTAACTATTGGATACAGGGCAGCCTTTTTAAATGAGCTCTTACAACATGTTGGGTTAATATTTTCTTGTATTATTTCTCAGAAAAGACTGTAAAGGGTCAAGTCAGGATGTACTTAAAAGTGAAGATTCACTGACCATGGAATTGGATTTGGCCATACCATATTTCCAAGAACTAATAATCAAGAAATCATTTGGACAGGAAACTGAAGATATTTCTTTGGAGTTAGTGTCTTCTCCTCAGGACAGGGATTCAATCTTGATTGAAGACAAATCAGACACTCAGTATAACACTATAGTGAACAGGTATACAATCTATTCCTTTTCTAACCTATGGGTCCTTTACATGCCTTTCAGCAAAATATTTATTCTTTTATTTTTTCATAGTCTGGCACTTGGATAGAGCTAAAGAAAGGCAGGATATAATAATTGCTTTTATAGTCTTTGAAGAATACCTCTGTTCTCTCATGTTCCTTTATGTGAAGCCCAGAAACATAATTTAGAATGTTGATGGGGACTTGGACCCCAAATTTAGGTTGCCTAATTCTATACTATACTAATGGTTATACAGTTGAATATTGCGTTGAGCCTACTTTCACTTTGAAACCTTAACCAGTCAGACGGTTTTAAGGTAAATACTGAATTATGGTCAACACCTGAACAGGTATTTAGCTCTCTGGTGTATAGCTAGTGTTTCTGAGGAAATTTGGATATTAATTTTCAAACACATATTCTTCTGAAGTTAAAAAATTACCTGTTTAAAGACACAGAAAATTACCTGTTAACCCAAAGCATAATATTATAGTGAGGGAAGCAATATATGATTAAGGAAACATTTCCTTTAGGCACCTTCATTCCTACCATTATCATTGTCTTATACTACAGATGCTTTACTCCTTGGTAATATGTTTTGTGTCTCTCCTTCTGTGGTATTCTGAAAATAAGAGCCAAATATTGGTAGTGTAAAATACCCCATCTTATATCCAAAATATGCTCTGAAAGTAGAGTGAAACCTCCTATGTGGCACAGAGCTATAAGGAAATAACTCTTCATTTCCTGAAACTAGGAGGTTATGCATGCTTCAGCAGAAATACTACTAAATTGGAGCTACAAAGGCACTATTGTCAGTAAATCTCTACCCATGAAAACCCTGAGTGGTATGTGGAGGAGGGTTGTCAGCCTGAGTTTTACCTTCATCAGCAGTGCTTACATTTGTATTATTCCCTTCTACTAACCCTGATTTATTGTTCAACTCCAGAGAGACAAAGGTCATGTGTGGGACTTGGTAGACATTTTCACATAAATAGCTTCCTGAGAAACACACCCAAAAGGCAGCCCTATTGTAAGCTTCCTCAGCTTTATCCCAAACTTCAGTTTGAACCCTCAGACCTGTACTAAAAACAACTACTATAAACAATGAAATAATCTTCATCCTTTCAGGACACTGGATCTCCTCAGAACCTTAACTCATCATGGAAAATCTGTTGATTAAGATGATTATTTTGAGTTGCTTTAGCATTGCCTGAGTTGGCCACCAAAGCTGAGTTCAAGTCCTCAGGTTGAGAACTTGATAGAGAACGCTATAGGGAAGACCAAAGGCTCCCTATGGTCATGACATGTAAGAAGTTAATGGTACTTTGCACTCTCAAAGTCAGGTTATATAGTAACAATTGATAATAATACAGGAAGAGGTCCTCAGGGCACCTAATTTTCCTAGTAAATGGCACCATAAAATGAAGTCAAGAGCTTAAAAGCTCCATTGGGTAAAGTCAAAATTTGCAATTTGTTTTCGCTCACCAAAGTGGACAACTGACATATGTCCACTTCCTCAAATCTGTGGGTCTTATCTATTAATGAGTTTCAGACTTAGTGTTGTTCACTGGAAGGAATAATTATTTCAAAGTCAAAGTTTGGAGTATATAGACTCATAAATGGAAAGACCATCGAGGTCGTTTGGATTGACTATCTAAATTGTTGTGGCACCTTGTAGCACTTTTCTGATGGGAGATGGTGATTTATCATCTTTACTTGGCATTAAATGGGGGAAAAAGATACCCTATGGCTATTGATAACTGTACCTGGTTGAAGAGTACTCCCTATTCAGGCTTCCTAGGGAACAGACTATTTTGTTTATTCTGGGCTTCTTCACATTGAAAACTCTGGTATGTTACTTACAAGTAGACTACTCTGAGTTATAACCAATGAATTATGTGCTGAAATCTTCTGAATAACATTAGGCTTTATGGTCTGAAAGTGAAATATCTATAACAGAAAAATGTCATGTGGTTTGTGGTTTCTTGGTTGAGGACCTGCCATAACCTGTGCAATTTATTATGTTTATGGAATTTTCTCAAAGATTGGCTCCTGTATGTTAGGTTACCATTTTTTCCATACACCTTCATTCTACTTGGCAGCAGAGCTTGTTGATTCCCCACCCCTCCATTTTTCATTTAAGGGATGAAATGCACTGTACTGAAGGAAATCTGGTAGAGCTAAAGTCATTGCCGTGTAGGAAGAAAGTGAATTATGACTCTGATCTTGTCAGTGAGGTAAGCCTGTCAATTCATTTGTGAGACTACTGTATTTATACAGACTGTTCCAAAAGGTGAATGATATGTAACAACTGGCACTTACAATATTAGGCCTGGAATTCAAGAACACTTGAGTTCTTACCTTGGCTTTTCCTTTTATTTAGTATATGTGTTTCTCTTGGTTTTCTGAACCAGAAAATGAAAAAGTTGCATCTCTCTTCTTCATAGTAATATCACAATTTATGTCTTATTATGTGGTGGTTTTTCTTTATGTAATCACTTTAAAAAGTCAGTATGAAATAGTATCCCTTTGTGTAGAATTTGATGCTTTGATAATTGTTTTTCATTTACCTAAGTTCCTCTTCTTGTCACATGATCCCTCACTGTTGCATAAAAACCTTTTACCAGCCAGGCACCAGTAGCTCACACTTGTAATCCTAGCTACTTGGGAGGGTAAGATCGGGAGAATTGTGGTTCAAGTCCAGCCTGGGCAAATAGTTTGTGAGACCCCATCTCCAAAATAACCAGAGCAAAATGGATTAGAGGTGTGGCTCCAGTGGTAAAGCGTTTTCTTTGTAAGCGCAAAACCCTGAGTTCAAACTCTAGTCCCACAAAATATGTTTCTCCCCATGGTAACTAAAGATATAGAATTTAAGCTATTATATGTAAAGGACCTTGTTTATAATTCTTTTTTTTTTTTTTGGTTTTTAGTCAGTCAGTTGTGAACTTCCTACTTTGATGACAAACAAAATTGAAACTTCACTCAATATGGATGTCATGTCAGAAACAGACGTAAGATTAATTTTTCCTCTCTGTTATTGCTTTTCACACCATCCAGCTGTGAGGCCCTGTATTATACATTTACTAATAAAGACTGGCATGATTGTAGATTATTAGCAGGAAAACTTTTCAGTTAAGTGAATGATGTAAAATGGATTAAGGCATGCCATCTATATTCTCCTACCTCCCTACTCATATTCTTTCTCATCTGCCTTAATATTAACTAACTACAAAAAAATTACAGCCCAGATTGGTACTTTTACAAGGTTTTTAGAAGACTGGCTAATGAAGTAGAAATTTAGTGAGAACATTTGATAAAGGGAAAATCTGTATATTCAGACTATGACATAGATAAATATCTGAATATTAAATGTGCTACTGTATTGTGAATAGGTAGCCAAATTTCATCTCTACAAGAAATCATGCATTTTGACTGGACTGAGTCAGGTAGTAAATGGCCAAAATTATGACAGGAAATTGTAAGAGGACAAAAAAAACCCAGGGAATCTGGTTTTTTTAAAATTGTCTTTATTAAGCTCTTCCTCAACCTCCTGCGAATAGTAAGGAAATCTGATTCTTAGCAGACGGTTGTCTTTAATAGGGTACTTACAGGTGTCTTTCTCTTAACTTACTAATGTCATATTGTTGCTGCTGCTATTTTAAGACAAAACTAAAGCCCTTCTACTTTCCCATAACTGTTTTTTCCAGTTAGGGAAGATCTCCAGATGGAACTATTATTTTTTGTTGACCAGTTAGTAATGGGGCTAGATCCTGAGGACATTGGTTCTTGCTGTATTGTTTAGCTAGGATGACTTAAAAGAAGTGTTCTTTTCTTTTGGCCAGACATAGTAAGCATGTTTGGGTTTCATCATTCAGGTTCAAACACTCAGGTTCAAATCTAATATTTACTATGTTTGGTTCTATCTTGGCAGATAAATATTGGTCAATACTAGTTCAAGCTAAGGGACAAATGGACTTACATTGTATAGTAATTCAGCTCAATATTATGAATTAATTTTTCTCCCTTCTATCAAAGAGCAGTTAGTAAAGAAAACTGTGACCTTTATAAAACAAAACAATTGGAGATGTCTTCCCTCAATTCTTTTTAACCTCTCAAGAGATAGGCGTTTTTTTAAAGGTGCTGAGGCTTGAACTGAGGGCTTTACCCTAAACCCCTATTCTCAAGATAGTTTTTTTACCTTGAGTATTTAACATCATGATAAAGATTCTAGTGTTTTCTCTTCCTATCTAGAATCTAAGTTTAATGAAAATTGAAGAAGGAGAGAACAGTCCACTTGGAGCCAATGGGAAAAAAGGTATAAAATACTATTTGTAGAGGGAACAAAAGATGTATGTCCTAGTCCCAGCCCCACAACTTGCTATACAGATGACCATTGGCAAATCATTTAACCTCTGTGAACCCAAGTTTACTCTTATGTAAACTAAGGATAATAATAATAGTTCTTATTTCATACATTCTTCTGAATATTAAATAAGTACATGAAAGAGCCCTGATAGCTACTATATAAACTTCAGGGAGAATTATATTATGTTGCTTCTGATTTTAATACAAAACATCAGCGGAATGTGCTATAATGAGTTTGGGGTTTTCACATGATATCCAAAGAAGTTCTTTCTCAGAAAGTAGGTCCTTTGTACTCTAGTAAGTCTAGTCCTCCACGGTTAGCCTTAGATATTATGGGCAGTGTATCCTGCCAACATCTATATTCCAATGGCTAGTGCTGTTCTTAAATCCAAAAACAAATTTTGATGTAATTACATCACATTCTTCTACAAAAACATTAAAAAGATAGAAATAGGAGATATATTAGGAAAGGCTGATATATTAACTTCTAAGACCAGAGGCAATATTATTCATGGTTAAGATAGCCAGTTTGGAGAGTATGACTCAGAGAGTGGGAGGATAACCCTCATTCTGTTCTATGATGCATTTAATAGTGTTAAGACTTGTAAATTATGCTTTGTCTTACTCTTTCTCTTCCCACATCACGTATAACAAAGCATTGTCTCTCCACAGACAAGCAGGTGATACAATACAAGAAAAAAAACCTGCTTTCCCTGTTAGATGATGTGCCGATAAGCGATTTTGCAGAAAGACTTCAACAATCTAATGACCTCCTTTTGGATGATCTGAAGAACCCATCGAATGTTTCACCAGATTTAGGTCACCATGATTATATAACCCTGAATATTTCTTCTCCACAAGAAGGTGTTGCAAATCCCATTGAAAATTTGGTGCCCCAGTTATGTATGGAAACCAGTGGGGAATCCAATGTGCTCCCTTTTTTCTTCCTCAACCCTGCTACCAATTTTTTTGATGAGTACATTGAAATTGAGCCTTCTACTTAAATTTATTTTGAGCCCCACACAATCTAGCTTCCTGTTGGAAAACAGATAGGAACCTTTGACTGTCTGGGATGTTTCCCTTCATCTCTTAACTTCTCTATCTTAAAAATGTGGTTAAATTTGTTGCCTCTTGGTAGCTAAGTAAGGTTTGACAATTGGAATAGAATTCAAACCACACAAAAAAGATAGGAAATACATCAAAGTTAGGAGGGCTAATTTTTTAAAGTTCTAAAACCAACATTCTTATACTACCTTACTTTTGTCCAGAATAGAAATTCATGTTAAATACCACAAAGTGTAGTAGTTTTCTGAATAATTAGCAATTTTATATGGAAAACAAATTATGTCATTTCAAGGCTTCTTAGAACAGTTAAATCTGGTTTGAAAAGCAATGTTTTTTGTTAATACTGAAAAGGATGGCACTAAGTTTTTCCTAGATTTTATTAGTACATTTATTTTATACCTTTTCTACTTTAATCTACTTTTATTATTTATATAATTTTTTATTCTTAAGTAAAATTGGAATTTCAACCAAAATGGTATTTTTATATACTAGTGGTGGTCTATTGCTCTAGCCAAAGGGTTCTCTTTGCTTAGTGTGTTTAATACCACCTAAAACCTTGTGTAAGAATGTATCTCTAGTCAAGTTGTTTCCCAAAGCATAAGGAAACCAAGAAGAAGCTGTTTATTAGAAATTAAGGTGACAGATTCAATTAACCATTTCTCTTCTTTATCTCCCATCTCTGCATCCATCTCTCTAGTTGCTTCAGGTATAGTTTGACATGTATGTAATTCTTTGGTAATCATGCATCAGAAATATTGGTGCTTTTCATTAACATGGAGCAGTTTTCATACAAACTTTCCCCACAGTAGCATTCATATTTATCCAAACAATGGGCAACACAACATATAGGCACTGTATCATCTGTTTTTAGTAGAAGAAGCATTGTAAAACAAGTGCAAGATTTGGGGGTTTAAAACTGAATACAGAAACTATAAGCTAAATTCTTAAAGAGATCAAATTATGCCATTTTCCTATGGTTCTACTCCATCTGCTAAACTACAAATTTACTTATTTTGTGCTTCTTCCATTTCACAAAGTGTCACATGTGCTTCCATACCCTCTCCAATGAAGTCAATTTTCAAGGAAAGAAAGGATTTTGTCATTGTTTTCAACCAGTACATCTTTAAAAAGAATATGCTCACTTCTTAAATAATAGAGTAGTTTAGAGTGAATCTGGCATGCTTCTAAAATTGAAAAAGTTTTGTCACTATAATGTTACTCCACATGTTGCATAAAATTAATAAAGAACCATGCATGCATTTTCTAGTGTCATCTTTGGTGTAAACTGTGCTCTCTGATAAAAAGTAATGCAGCTTCTACACTGCATGTGCATGTAAGTATGAGGATGTGTAAAACCATGTGGATTTGTTTTTGCATTATTTTTTTCACTTCAAAAAATGTACTAGAATGAGTTCTGTCCAGTTGTATGGTTCTATGCAAGGTAAAAACACCACAGAGTCATATGTATCACAATTCAACATAAGCCAAAGTAAGCTGGATTGATAGGTGGTCCTATGATAACCAGACTGTTGAGAGTTCTAAAGAAATAATAAAGGGAAAACTAGAGTTGAGAATGGCATAGCTAGAAAGAGGTTGGTAAAGTAGTCCAAGCTCATAGTTCAGGAGTTTATATTTTAATCTAATCAACAATAGGACGCAACCAAGAATATCTAAGGACTGAAACAAGAACCAGATCTGGCTATGGATTGGACAATTTTATGAATCTAACATTTATAAGTCTACAAAATGTATACTGTTTTCTCGGGGCTTGCAGTCCATACTAAATAATAACATCTTTTGCTGCTAGCCTTACGCAAAGACCAAATGACTGAGGGGTCTTAATGTTTACATAGAGAATATTAAACCTGGGCTTTTCTTTGATCTGGTAAGATTTGTTTTAAACACATCACCACAATGATTTGGATAGCCTGTAGAAGAAAATGAATCACTATGCTGACTGTTATGGCCATCAAAAAATGATCTTGGTAAATCGTCCTAATGCCAAATCACTAAGGATGTTCCATGAACGTGGGTTTTGCTTCTCTCCTCCTCCAAAGAGTCATGGTCCCTTCTCTCACCCCAGGTAACTACCCTAACTGCTCCATGGACGTTCCTATCAGGGCACAGATGTGAGAAAGTATAAAATGTTCCATTGGACAAAACTCAGTTACATAGGAAGCTACATATTCCCCCAAATTAAAAATACCATGTGCAATCTGAAATATATAATTTAATATGTTTTGGTATTAACTCAATTTCTTAATGAAGACTTAGAAGCTATTTATAGCTGCCTCTAGGATTTGAAATTATGAAAGGATTCATCTCATACAATGGAAAACTTTCAAATGATTTAGCTATTTTACTTTCCTTGTACTAAGGGCATTGTCCTTCAAAAAATGAGTATTGATAGATGTGATTTTATTTATATATTTAAATTTTTTTAAATTATTTTTTATTCACATGTGCATACATTATTTGGGTCATTTCTCCCCTCTGCCCCCCTCCCCCACCCTCTCCCCCCTTACCCCTCAGTTCCAAGCAGGTCATGTTCTGCCTTTATCACTAGTTTTGTTGAAGAAAAGAGACAAGCCTAATGAGGACGACAAAGTGTTTTTGCTAGTTGAGTTGAGGATAGCTATACAGAAATATTCCTAGCATTGCTTTCGTGTACACGTGTTATGACCCATGTTGATTCATCTCTAATTGATCTTCACCCTAGTTACTGATTCCCTTTGCATGATAACCTCTGTTGCTTTAAGGTTTCTGTATTAGTTCCTCTGGAGTGGGGACATCAAACACTTTCATGTTTTGGGTTTCCTACCTATTTGTATATCACCGAAATGTGCTCTCCCCTTATCATGTGATCCAAGTCCAACCACATTGCTACATTTGCCCTAGATCTAAAGTCCACATATGAGGGAGAACATATGATTTTTGGTCTTCTGAGCTTGGCTGACCTCACTCAGAATGATGTTCTCTAGTTCCATCCATTTACCTGCAAATGATAAGATTTCATTCTTGTTCATGGCTGAGTAAAATTCCATTGTGTACAAGTACCACATTTTCTTGACCCATTCATCAGTAGTGAGGCATCTTGGTTGTTTCCATAACTTGGCTATTGTGAATAGTGCCGCAATAAGCATGGATGTGCAGGTGCCTCTGGAGTAATCTGTGTTGTATTTCTTTGGGTATATCCCCAGGAGTGTGATTGCTGGATAATATGGCAGGTCTATGTTTAGATTTTTAAGGAGTCTACAAATTTTTTTCCAGAGTGGTTGCACCAGCTTGCATTCCCACCAGCAGTGGATTAGGGTTCTTTTTTCCCCACATCCTCGCCAACACATGTTGGTGGTGGTGTTTTTGATGATGGCTATTCTAATGGGTGAGGTGGAATCTTACTGTGGTTTCGATTTGCATTTCCTTTATGGCTAGAGATGGTGAGCATTTTTTCATGTGTTTTTTGCCATTTGAATTTCTTCTTTTGAGAAAGTTCTATTAAGTTCAGTTGCCCACTTTTTAATTAGTTCATTAATTTTAGGAGAGTTTAGTTTCTTAAGTTCCATGTATATTCTGGTTATCAGTCCCTTGTCTGATGTATAGGTAGCAAATATTTTCTCCCACTCTGTGGGTGGTCTCTTCAGTTTAGAGACCATTTCTTTTGTTGTGCAGAAGCTCTTTAATTATATGAAGTCCCATTTCTCCATCCTTTCTCTTAGTTGCTGGGCTGCTGGGGTTCTATCAAGGAAGTCCTTGCTTATACCTATTAGTTCCAAAGTGTTTCCTACTCCTTCCTTTAGTAACTTCAGAGTTTCAGATCTGATATTTAGGTCCTTGATCCATTTTGAGTTGATACTAGCACAGGGTGATAGACATGGATCTAGTTTCAGTTTCTTGCAGATGGTTAACCACTTTCCCCAGCAACATTTGTTGAAGAGGCTGTCTTTTCTCCATCATATGTTTTTGGCACCTTTGTCAAAAATGAGGTGGGTATAGTTGTGTGGATTCATATCTGGATCTTCTATTCTGTTCCACTGGTCTTCAGGTCTGTTTTTATGCCAGTACCATGCTGTTTTTATTGCTATTGCTTTGTAATATAGTTGGAAGTCAGGTATTGTGATACCTCCAGCATTGCTCTTTTTGCTGAGTATTGCCTTGGCTATTCACAATCTCTTGTGTTTTCAAATGAAACACAAGAGGGTAAATTTTTCAATCGCTGATGAAAGTCATTGGGATTTTGATGTGAATTGCATTAAACAGGTAGATTGCTTTTGGTAGTATAACCATTTTACAATGTTGATTCTACCAATCCCTGAGCACGGGAGATCTTTCCATCTTCTGTAATCTTCCTTGAACTCTTTCTTCAGGAGTTTGTAGTTCTCCTTATAGAGTTCATTCACAACTTTTGTTAAATAAACTCCTAGTTATTTTATTTTTTTTGAGGCTATTGTGAATGGAATTGTTTTCTTATATTCCTTCTCAGTTTGTTCATTGTTGGTGTATGATTTTGTAGGTTGATTTTGTATCCTGCCACCTTACTGTAGCTGTTTATGGTGTGTAAGAGGTTTTTGGGTGGAATTTTTTGGGTCTTTAAGATATAGGATCATATCATCTGCAAATAAGGATATTTTGACAGTTTCTTTACCTATTTGTATTCCTTTCATTTCTTCTTCTTGCCTAATTGCTCTGGCTAAGTTTTCCTGTACTATGTTGAATAGGAGTGGGGATAGTGGGCACCCTTGTCTTGTTCCTGATTTGGGGGAATGGTTTCAGTTTTTCACTGTTAAGTATGATGTTGGCTGTAGTTTGTCATAAATAGCCTTTACAATGTTGAGGTACATTCCTTCTATTCCTAGTTTTCTTAGAGCTTTTATCATGAAGTGGTGTTGGATCTTGTTGAAGGCATTTTCTGCATCTATTGAGATGATGAAGTGGTTTTTGTCTTTGCTTCTATTGATGTGCTGTATTACATTTATAGATTTGTGTATGTTGAACCACCCCTGTATCCCTAGAATGAAGCCAATTTGGTCATGGTGTATGATCCTTCTGATGTGTTGTTGGATTTGGTTTGCCATTATTTTATTAAGGATTTTTGCATCAATATTCATTAAGGAAATTGGCTTGTAATTCTCCTTTTTGGAGGTGCCTTTGTCTGGTTTTGGGATGAGAGTTAAATTGGCTTCATAGAATGAGTTAGGCAGTGTTCTTTCCCTTTCTATTTTGTGTAACAGTTTAAGGAGAGTTGGTATTACTTCTTCTTTAAACGTCTGATAGAATTCAGCAGTGAATCCATCAGGTCCTGGACTTTTCTTTTTTGGGAGACTCTTGATTGCTGCTTCAATTTCTTTTTGTTATAGATCTATTCAGGTGATTGATATGTTCTTGGTTGTAGGTTGTAGGTGGTTGTAGGTTTCTAGGAATCTGTCCATTTGCTCAAGATTTTCAAATATATTAGAGTATAGGCTCTCAAAGTAGTCTCTGATGATTTCCTGGATTTCCGTGGTGTTTGTTGTTATCTACCCTTTTGCGTTTTTGATTTTACTGATTTGGGTTTTTTCTCTACTCATTTTAGTCAGGTTTGCCAGGGGTCTGTCAATCTTATTTATTTTTTCAAAGAACCAGCTTTCTGTTTCATTGATTCTTTGTATGTTTCTTTTTGTTTCTATTTCATTGATTTCGGCCCTTATCTTAATTATTTCTTTCCTTCTGCTTGTTTTGGGATTTGCTTGTCTTGTTTTTCTAGGAGTTTGTGTTGTAGAATTTGGTCATTGATTTGAGATCTTTCTGTCCTTTTAATATATGCACTTATGCCTATAAACTTTCCTCTTAGGACTGCTTTGGCTGTGTCCCATAGGTTCTGGTAGGTCATGTTTTCATTTTCATTAACTTCCAGGAACCTTTTAATTTCCTCTTTTATTTCATCAATGACCCATTCATCATTGAGCAATATGTGTTCAGCTTCCAATTCTTTACATGTTTTTTACTGCTGTTTTTGTTGTTGATTTCTAGTTTTAATGCATTGTGGTCAGATAGAATGCATGAGTTATTTCTATTTTCTTATGATTGCTGAGGCTTGCTTTGTGCCCTAAGATATGATCAATTTTTGAGAAGGTTCCATGGGCTGCTGAGAAGAATGTGTATTGTGCAAAAGTTGGATGAAATATTCTGTAGACATCAGCTAGGTCCATTTGATCTATGGTGTGGTTTAGTTCTAGAATTTCTTTCTTGATTTTTTGTTTGGGTGACCTATCTATTGGTGATAGGGGAGTATTAAGGTCTCCCACTATCACTGTGTTGGAGTTTATATATGTTTTTAGGTCCTTCAGAGTATGTTTGATGAAATTGGGTGTATTGACATTGGGTGCATGTAGGTTGATAATTGTTATTTCCTTTTGTTATATTTCCCCTTTTATTAGTATGGAGTGTCCTCCTTTATCTCATTTGATCAATGTAGGTTTGAAGTCTACTTTGTCCAAGGTAAGTATGGCTACTCCTGCCTGTTTTCGGGGACCATTGGCTTGGTAAATCTTCTTCCAGCCTTTCACTCTCAGCCAGTGCTTATTTCTGTCGATGAGGTGTGTCTCCTGTAGGCAGCCGATTGTTGGATCTTCCTTTTTAATCCAGTTTGCCAGTTGGTGTCTTTTGATGGGGGAATTTAGTCCATTAACATTCAGTGTTTGTATGGATAAGTATGTGGTGATCCCATCATGTAGTTGTCTTTGTTGATTAAGAGTTTGATTATGTGTAGCTGAAATAATGTTACTCTTTACTTTCTTGCCTTTTCTTCTCTGGTGTTTTGGTGTTGCCTGCCCTTTAATGGTTTTGTTTGCTTTCATTATCTGTGTGCAGGATTCCTTGGAGAATCTTTTGTAGTGGTGGCTTGGTGGTCATATATTGTTTTAATTTCTGCTTATCATGGAAGACTTTTATTGTTCCATCTATTTTGAGTGATAGTTTTGCTAGGTAAAGTATCCTAGGATTATAGTTATTTTCATTCAGTGCTTAGAAGATCTCTCACCCCATGCTCTTCTTGCTTTTAATGTTTCTGTTAAGAAGTCTGCTGTGATTTTGATGGGTTTACCTTTGTATGTTATTTGTTTTTTCTTTCTTACAGGCTTCAATATTCTTTCCCTAGTTTCTGAACTTGTTGTTTTAATGATGATATGCCGTGGGGTAGTTCTATTTTGATCTGGTCTGTCTGGTGTTCTGGAGGCTTCCTGTACCTGAATTGGCACAGTTTTCTCTAGATTTGGGAAATTTTCTGTTATTATTTTGTTGAATATATTATGCTGAGATTCTGTCTTCTGTTTGTTCTATTCTGCTGGAATAGCCTTCCATTTTGTTTTGTATTTCTGTTTCATTCTCTCTTTTTTTGACGTTTTCCATATCACGGGCTACTTCTTCTTTAATATTGTCAATTTTTGCCCTTAATTTATTTATCTCTCTGCTTATGGTTATCTTTGTTTCAGTTTGGTGTTTGTTTAGTGCTTCTACTATTTCTTTTATTTGCTTCTGTGTTTTCTGATATTCTTGAGTTTTGTCATCTTGTAATTTCTTGAGTGCCTCCTGTATGTTTTGCTTGACCGTGTCTAGTAGCATCTCTATGAAATTCTCACTAATTACTAATTACTTTCTTTTTTCAGGGTGGTCTTGTGTTCTTTGTTGGGTTCCTTGGTATAGTTTATCTTTGTTTTGTTGGAGTCTGGATCTGGGTATCTGTTTTCTTCATTTTGCTCTAAATCCTGTACTACTTTATTTTTTGGGGAAGAATGGTTTCCATCCCTTTTTCTTCTTCCCATATTTCTGCTGGGTACCATTTCTGTCCCTGGACTATGTGTAATTTGGTATTAGCTGGGTTACAATGTTAATAATAACAAAATAGTTAGAGAAGGTTAAAAAAGAGAAAGAGAAGGGAAGGTAAAAGGAAGAAAGAAGAGAGAAAAAAAAGGGAAAGAAATAATGGAAAAAGAAATGGGAGAGGTGGTGGGTGATCAAATAGCAAACCAGGCTGGCAAGTTCTTAAAGAAGGGAGAGAAAAAAATCACCAGTTCTGGAACAGTAGGATTGGCAGGCTTAATTGTTTTTAGTTCTTTAGTGTCCAGTCCAGTCTGTAAGTGTCTCTTAGGCACGCTTGGAGCCCTCTAGTGGCAGCTGAGCAGGAGCCTGGTGGAGCAGTTATCTGGGAAGCCTGTAGAGCTGGGCTGGCTCTGCACAGGAAGCAGGGTTCCTGGCAGGCTGGTGGGTGCAGCTGTCTCACATCAGGATGGTGCCTCTCCCAGCAGGGTGGGGCTCCAGTTGTTCCACATGGAGCTGGAGCCAGGCAGGGCCTGATGGGTGGGGTGAGTTCTGGTCATCCCACATGTGGCTGGAGCTTAGCAGGGTGGACTCAGGGGGAGGGGTGGGTATCCCAGCGAGCTGTGGGACCCGCTCCAGGCTAGGTTCCAGTGCAAACTGGTGGCTGGGATCCCAGTGGTTATGGGTCAGCGGCACAGCCAAGGGGCGGGTATTCCGGCATGGTGTGGCCAGCATGGCTGAGGGACGGGTATCCTGCCATGTGTGGGTCTAGAACATAGCTGTGGCCTGGCACTGCCAGAGGGGTGGAGAGCCTGGCAGAATGGAGTAGCAGCTCTGCAG
The DNA here is from genome assembly GCF_047511655.1 of Castor canadensis. Classification (NCBI taxonomy): domain Eukaryota; kingdom Metazoa; phylum Chordata; class Mammalia; order Rodentia; family Castoridae; genus Castor; species Castor canadensis. The sequence goes on from NC_133405.1 coordinate 86,604,388, forward strand.
ACCTCAGTCAGGTGTGTCTCCAGCTTCTCTGTAGGATCTCTGGGTCAGCTCATGAGATCTGTGGCTCTGTCTCCATCGCCATCTTGGTTCCGATCTGATAGATGAGATTTTAGAACAGTGGAGGAAAATCTCCCTTCTTCAAGTACTGTTTCCCTTTTTCAAGTTCCAAATTCCAAGATGTTAGACAAAGATAAGTCTTTCCTGAATATTTGACTTTTGTGCTATTGCCAGTGACAGAGTATAATGAACAAAGTAGTAAAACTCATCAATTAAAAAGGTGGCAAACCACAATTTGCTTTTCTGTTCTGCTGAATACTTTTATTTAACATATAATTATTGAGCACCTATTTTGTACCAAGAACTAAGGAGAAAGAATAAGCCAGGGTTCCAGCTCTCATGTATCTTCATCTCTTAGGGAAGTCATATTCATTATATAAATATGTAATTGTGTTAAGTTAAAAGAAAAAATGGGAAGGGAGATTTATTTTGTCCATGCCTCTTAACTACACTGTAAGAGCAGGAATTTCATCTTGCCTTCTCCATGTCATTGATGCTTAGAACATAGTGGTGCCTCAATATGTGTTTGTTAAATGACTTCATAATAAGTCACAATTTCATAGTACTTGGGCAAAATTACCATTCTTGGAGCAAAGAATTTCCTCTACTTATGATGAAATTTATAAGGGGGATGCTCTGTTTGGATCATTCCATTTAGAACCAAGAACCATACCAGAGACAAGTGCTTGATAAAAAGCAAGAGTGTATTCCACTTCTTTTGGAGAGCCTGAACCTTTCCTATTTAATTTTAGAAGCTATCTACAGGCTGGGTATGACAGTGCATCTTTGTTTTTATGATCAAAATGTTACTAACCATTTCAAGTTCTTTTTTGTCATCCATTACTTTTCTATTTCTTTAAAAAAAACTGTTCCTATTTCTCCCACATGGCTGCACTGATACACAAAAGTGGAAATTCTATTTAAATTTTGCTAAAAGTGTCTTAGTCTAGTGGTTTTTATCTTTGCCTGATAAACACAGTTACTGCTTGTTTTTTTAACATATACATATTCCAAGAAAATGAATTGCTTAAAATTTTAAGTTACATTGGTTTCCATAAAGTAAGTAAATCACAGAAGGAATAATCAGGAAAGAATACCAGAGAATCCACTAATATAATGTTAGACTCTTGCATACCTACTGGGGTGGGAGGCCATTTGGTATCTCTTGTATAATTCCAGGATCTCCCTTTATCTTTTATCTCATTTAGGCACTTTCCCAAATTATTAGAATTCTTCCCATGGATATAGACCACTAACTCTACATTTTGATTACATGCTCATAAAACAGGGTACTGTTTCCCAGAATATTACTTCTTTTTTTTTTAATTTTTATTTTTTTATTATTCATATGTGCATACAATGCTTGGGTCACTTCTCCACCCTGCCCCCACCCTCTCCCTTACCACCCACACCGTACCCTCCCTCTCCGCCCAACCACCTCGATGCCCGGCAGAAACTATTTTGCCCTTATCTCTAATTTTTTTAAGAGAGAGTATAAGCAATAATAGGACAGAACAAGGGTTTTTGCTAGTTGAGATAAGGATAGCTATATGGGGAGTTGACTCACATTGATTTCCTGTGCATGTGTGTTACCTTCTAGGTTAATTCTTTTTGATCTAACCTTTTCTGTAGTTCCTGGTCCCCTTCTCCTATTGGCCTCAGTTGCTTTTAAGGTATCTGCTTTAGTTTCTCTGCGTTATGGGCAACAAATGCTAGCTAATTTTTTAGGTGTCTTACCTATCCTCATATCTCCCTTATGTGCACTTGCTTTTATCTTGTGATCAAAGTTCAATCCCCTTGTTGTGTTTTCCCTTGATCTAATGTCCGCATATGAGGGAGAACATACGAGTTTTGGTCTTTTGGGCCAGGCTAACCTCACTCAGAATGATGTTCTCCAATTCCATCCATTTACCAGCAAATGATAACATTTCGTTCTTCTTCATGGCTGCATAAAATTCCATTGTGTATAGATACAACATTTTCTTGATCCATTCATCAGTAGTGGGGCATCTTAGCTGTTTCCATAACTTGGCTATTGTGAATAGTGCTGCAATAAACATGGGTGTGCAGGTGCCTCTGGAGTAACCTGTGTCACAATCTTTTGGGTATATCCCATGGAGTGCTATTGCTGGATCAAATGGTAGATGAATGTTTAGCTTTTTAAGTAGCCTCCAAATTTTTTTCCAGAGTGGTTGTACTAGTTTACATTCCCACCAACAGTGTAAGAGGGTTCCTTTTTCCCTGCATCCTCGCCAACACCTGTTGGTGGTGTTGCTAATGATGGTTATTCTAACAGGGGTGAGGTGGAATCCTAGTGTGCTTTTAATTTGCATTTCCTTTATTGCTAGAGATGGTGAGCATTTTTTCATGTGTTTTTTGGCCATTTGAATTTCTTCTTTTGAGAAAGTTCTGTTTAGTTCACTTGCCCATTTCTTTATTGGTTCATTAGTTTTGGGAGAATTTAGTTTTTTAAGTTCCCTATATATTCTGGTTATCAGTCCTTTGTCTGATATGTAGCTGGCAAATATTTTCTCCGACTCTGCGGGTGTTCTCTTCAGCTTTTTGGTTTTATGAAGTCCCATTTATCTATACTATCTCTTAGTTGCTGTGCTGCTGGGGTTCCATTGAGGCTATTGTAAATGGAATTGTTTTCATGTATTCTTTTTCAGTTTGTTCATTATTAGTGTATGGAAATGCTAATGATTTTTCTATGTTGATTTTATATCCTGCTACCTTGCTGTAGCTATTGATGGTGTCTAGGAGCTTCTGAGTAGAGTTTTTTGGATCTTTAAGGTATAGAATCATGTCGTCTGCAAATAGGGATATTTTGACAGTTTCTTTACCTATTTGTATTCCTTTTATTCCTTCTTCTTGCCTAATTGCTCTGGCTAGGAATTCCAGTACTATGTTGAATAGGAGTGGAGATAGTGGGCATCCTTGTCTGGTTCCTGATTTTAGAGGGAATGGTTTCAGTTTTTCTCCATTAAGTATAATGCTGGCTGTAGGTTTGTCATATATAGCTTTTATAATGTTGAGGTACTTTCCTTTTATTCCTAGTTTTCTTAGAGCTTTTATCATGAAATGGTGTTGGATCTTATCAAAGGCTTTTTCTGCATCTATTGAGATGATCAAGTGGTTTTTATTTTGCTTCTGTTAATGTGGTTTATTACGTTTATTGATTTTCATATGTTGAACCACCCCTGCATTCCTGGGATGAAGTCTACTTGGTTGTGGTGAATAATCTTTTTGATGTGTTGTTGAATTCAGTTTGCCATTATTTTGTTGAGAATTTTTGCATCAATGTTCATTAAGGAGATTGGCCTATAGTTCTCCTTTTTGGAGGTGTCTTTGCCTGGTTTTGGGATAAGTGTAATACTGGCTTCATAAAATGTGTTAGGCAGTTTTCCTTCCCTTTCTATTTCATGGAACAGTTTAAGGAGGGTTGGTATCAGTTCTTCTTTAAAGGTCTGGTAGAATTCAGCAGAGAATCCATCAGGTCCTGAACTTTTCTTTTTGGGGAGACTCTTGATTGCTGCTTCAATTTCATTTTGTGTTATAGATCTATTCAGGTGATTAATTTCCTCTTGGTTCAGTTTTGGATGACCATATGTACCTAGAAATCTGTCCATTTCTTTAAGATTTCAAATTTATTTGAATATATGTTCTCAAAGTAGTCTCTGATGATTTCCTGGACCTCCATGGAGTTTGTTGTTATCTCCCCTTTTGTATTCCTGATTCTACTAATTTGGGTTTTTTCTCTCCTCATTTTCGTCAGGTTTGCCAGGGGTCTATCGATCTTGTTTATTTTTTCAAAGAACCAACTTTTTGTTTCATTAAATCTTTGTACGGATTTTTGGTTTCTATTTCATTGATTTCAGCTCTTATTTTTATTATTTCTCTCCTATTTGTTTTGGGATTTGCTTGTTCGTGTTTTTCTAGAAGTTTGAGATGTATCATTAGGTCATTGATTTGGGATCTTTCAGTCTTTTTAATATATGCACTCATGGCTGTAAGCTTTCATCTCAGGACTACCTTTGCTGTGTCCCATAGGTTCCGGTAGGTTGTGTTTTTGTTTTCATTGACTTCCAGGAACTTTTTAATTTCCTCTTGTATTTCATCAATGATCCATTGTTCATTAAGTAATGAGTTATTCAGTTTCCAGCTGTTTGCATGTTTTTTGTCTTTACTTTTGTTGTTAAGTTCTAATTTTATTGCATTGTTATCAGATAGAATGCATGGTATAATTTCTATTTTCTCATATTTTCTGAGGCTTGCTTTGTGCCCTAGGATATGATCTATTTTGGAGAAGGTTCCATGGGCTGCTAAGAAGAATGTATATTGTGTAAAGTTGGATGAAATGTTCTGCAGATGGATCCATTTGATCTATTGTATATTTTAAATCTTGGATTTCTTTATTAATTTTTTGTTTGGATGACCTCTCTATTGATGATAATGGGGTGTTAACGTCTCCCACAACCACTGTGTTGGCGTTTATATATGCTTTTAGGTCTTTCAGGATATGTTTGATGAAATTGAGTGCATTGACATTGGGTGCATATAGGTTGATAATTGTTATTTCCTTTTGGTTTATTTCCCCTTTTATTAGTATGGAATGTCCCTTCTTTATCTTGTTTGATCAATGTAGGTTTGAAGTCTACTTTATCAGAGATAAGTATTGCTACTCCTGCCTGTTTTCGGGGGCCATTGGCTTGGTAAATCTTCTTCCAGCCTTTCATCCTAAGACTATGTTTATTTCTGTCTGTGAGATGGGTCTCCTGTAAGCAACAAATTGTTGGATCTTCCTTTTTAATCCATTTCATCAAACGGTGACTTTTGATGGGTGAATTAAGTCCGTTAACATTAAGTGTTAATACCGATAGGTATGTGGTGATTCCTGTCATTTAGTTGTCTTAGTTGTTTGAAGGTTTGATTGTGTGTACCTAAGTTAGGTTACTTTCTACTTTCTTTCCTTTTCTTTTCCTGTAGTTTGGTGCTGCCTGTCCTTTCATGGTTATGTTGGGTTTCACTTTCTTGTGTGCAGAATCCCTTGAAGAATCTTTTGTAGTGGTGACTTTGTGGTCACATATTGTTTTAGTGTCTGCTTATCATGGAAGACTTTTATTGCTCCATCTATTTTGAATGGTAGTTTTGCTGGGTAGAGTATCCTGGGGTTGAAGTTATTTTCATTCTTTGCCCGAAGATCTCACCCCACGTTCTTCTTGCTTTTAATGTTTCTGTTGAGAAGTCTGCTGTAATTTTGATGGGTTTACCTTTGTATGTTACTTGTTTTTTCTCTCTTACAGCCTTCAATATTCTTTCCTTAGTTTCTGAACTTGTTGTTTTAATGATGATATGTCGTGGGGTAGTTCTATTTTGATCTGGTCTGTTTGGTGTTCTGGAGGCCTCTTGCATCTGTATGGGAATATCTTTCTCTAGATTTGGGAAATTTTCTGTTATTATTTTGTTGACTATATTACACATTCCCTTTGCTTGCACCTCTTCTCCTTCTTCAATGCCCATGATTCTCAAGTTTGGTCTTTTGATGAATTGGTGAGTTCTTGCATTTTCTTTTCACAGGTCTTGAGTTGTTTAATTAATAGTTCTTCAGTTTTTCCTTTAATTACCATTTCATCTTCGAGTTCTGAGATTCTGTCTTCTGTTTGTTCTATTCTGCTGGATTGGCCTTCCATTTTGTTTTGCAATTCTGTTTTCTTCTTTTTCTGAGGTTTTCCGTATCCTGGGTCATTTCGTCTTTAATGTTGTCTATTTTTGTCCTGAGTTCATTTATCTCTTTATTAATCGTGTTCTCTGTTTCACTTTGGTGTTTATGCAGTGCTTCTATGGTTTCCTTTATTTCTTCTTTTGCTTTTTCAAATTCTCTATTTTTGTTGTCTTGGAATTTCTTGAATGTCTCCTGTACATTTTGGTTGACCCTATCCAGTATCGTCTCTATAAAATTCTCATTGAGTACTTGTAGTATGTCTTCTTTTAAATTATTCTTCTGGGCTTCATTGTGTTCTTTGGCATAGTTTATCTTCATTTTGTTGGAGTCTGGATCTGAGTATCTGTTTTCTTCATTTCGCTCTGGTTCCTGTACTAATTTTTTGCTGTGGGGAAACTGGTTTCCCTGTTTTTTCTGTTTTCCTGTCATTGCCCTTGGTGTTGTTACTGTCACTGTACTGTGTGCAATTAAGTATTTTCTGGCTGTAATAATAGCACTAGTGATATTTAGAATGGAAGGGTGAGAGGGGATGGAAAGCAAAGAAGTTAAAGGAAAAGGGAAAAACAAATACACAGACTGGAGTTTTTCAGCATGCAGGTGTAATTCGGTTGTTTTCTCATCAAAGGTAGGGAGAGAAAATAAACCAGTCTGGAGAGAGTTCTGTGAATGGTTATCTGTGGCTGTGGCTTGCCTGCCTGCTGCTCTCAGCCTGCTGTAGCTGGAGGCGTTATTTATGCAGATCTTTGGGGTGAGCTTAGAACTCACCTGGCCTAGCAGGCTTTGTTTACTCAGAGTTCTGTGCAAGATGCCACTGCTACAAGCTTTCCCCTTTCCAAGCACACTGGGGGAGTTGACACTTTCTCAGGCCTGCATGTTTATTTATAGTTCACATGGAAGTGGGTCTTCCTCCCTCTCCTGTGGAGTTTTCCTCCCACCACTGCTTTTACAAGCTTTCCTGGTCCTGATTCCTGGGCGTGCGCTGCTGCTCCTGCTGGCTGGCATGCTTGTTTACAGCTCATGTGGGAAGTGGGTCTTCCCCTCTCTCCTGTGAAGTTTTCTTCCCTCTGCCACTCTCACAAGCTTTCCCGCTCCTGGTTGCTGGGTGCTCCTGCACTTTCCGGCCAGGCCTGGCTTGTTTATTTACAGTTCCGGGAGGGATTCCCCTTCCTCCCTCTTCGGTGCTCAGTGCGCCCCACCCTCTTTGCTATGTGTCTTTATTGTTCTTATTGCTTATTGCTCAGTTTCTCTTTTTTCCCTGGGTGGGGGTCGGTCTGTCCAGGGGGCTATGCTGATCTGGCCCAGGGTTGTTTGTGGGAGAACCGCATACCGCTTAGCTCACCTTGTCCGTGTCTTCCCAAGCCATCTGGGTGCGGGCAGCTGGCAGCAGCCCGGGGGCCCTCCTTGTTTCTCTGTTCAACGTGAATTGAGATGCTCTGCATGGGCTGGAGGTGTGGAGGGGTCAAAGTTTTGCCTCTTCTCAGTGGCCTTGCCTGCAAGGTGTGTCTCCAGTGTCTCTCCAAGATTTCACTTTAGGAGACACGCTTTCTGCTTCCTCCCTCTAGCCGCCATCTTGGAAAAGCTGGAAATAGGAGAATATTACTTCTTATTTATGCTTGTACCGAAAGGAAAAGGAAGGAAATATGGCAATCTCTGGAAATCTTGCTAGCTACATCTTTCAGTATCATAACTCAAATGACTTTAGATTTACATAATGATAAATGCAGTAGTTCTCCAGCTTGGTTGCATATTGGGTTCGACTGGAAAACTACAAAATACTGATGTCTGGGACCTGTTCCTAAAGACTCCACTTTAACCAGTCTGAGGTAGTATCTTGATATTGTGACTGGGAAACACTGTTTCATATCTTTGATTAATTGGACACCATCCATCAGAGTTATCAATAGTGATTGTTTGTATCCATAAAGTTGAGTTTATCCTGAAGTAGTTGGAACCAAAATAACCCTTGAAGCTCTTTCAACCAGCAACAACATGAGCATGTTGCCCTCAGATAGCATGAGGAACACATATTTCTTAGTGGCTGAAAGATATAACGTGTTTATTGATACTTTAATAAAACAAGCATTCTTGAAATGTCATTTTTTTATACTTAGTGGTATAAACTCTCATTTTGAAAGAATATAGCAAAAGGAGATAGTCAGATGGAAGTATAATTAACTATAAGGCTTTGAAAAGATTTTTTGCTTGCAATGCCTTCCAAAGTGGACATAGGCAACAGCTCCATTTGAATTGCCTTATCCATGTTCATTGAAAAAGCAACATCTACCATTGGATAGTTTGTAACCCCTCACCTGGCTAAGCATCACTACTGCTTCATTGAGCCAGTTTTGTCATGGATAGCTGGATCTTTGGATCTATCTATTCATGCCTTATCCTCAGTAGTGCCAGCTCAGAATAACCTTACAAAGAATAATAGGAATGAATTTTAAATCACCAATCTTTACCCAGGTGAGAGTAAGCAGGCCAATCAAAGAAGCAAATAGTGGGGACCTCTGCAAATCTGAGTCTTCTGGTGACTCCTTTTAAATATGACTTGAATGTTTTTTTCCACCTGCCCTCTCTGACCCCCAGTTTCATCCTGTTGCTACACCACCCTCGTTATTCCATGTTCTGTTGGAGTGGAGTTATGATTTCACTATTAGGCCATCAAGGCCAATTTTCCATCTCAGTCAGCATACCATCTGGGAGTGCTTGAATTTCCCAATTCCCCAGTCATGGGGTTGACTTATCACAGCTTACTAGAAGAAAACCTAGTGAGTACTCTCAAGAAGTGCTCAAGGCCATAAGACCATAATTTATGAAGTAAGGCTAATGAAACTGGGATTATATATGATAAAGAAGAAACACTTGGAGAGGGAGTCTTGAAGCTGTATCTTGTGAACAGTCTGTAAATCTTGGAACCTATGCCAACAAGCACCTAGATTAAGGTTTAAGTGCTGGTAAGACTTGAATGGACTAAAGCTGTTACATAAATATATCCTGTATATATTCTGAATATAGCAGAATTTAAAGTGATCTTTTTCCTTTATACTTCTGGTGTATTTAATAATATATTACATAGCACTTAATATATATGCAACCGATAAGTCAAGTTCATTGCTAAGTATCTACTATTCTGAATTCTGGCTTTCCTCAAAGCAGGAATATTTTGTGCTCATGTATGTATTTCTGGTACCAACTCAGGGTCAGGCACATAGTAGGCAGCCAGCAACTGAATAAATAATATGAGCAAAAACCACACTTTTTATTAGTGAGCAGGTTTTCAAGAAAAACTGTAGGCTCATGACTGTAATCAGAAATAGTCAGAAATAAGGAAGAGTGTGGTTCCATTTGAGGCCAGGGCAAGAAGTTAGACCCTGTCTCAACAAAAAACTCAGACATGCATATCTATAATCTCAGCTGTTTGGGAGGCATAGGTAGGAAGATAGTGGGCCAAGGCCAGCCTAGGCAAAAATGTGAGGCCCTATCTGAAAAATAACCTAAAGCAAAGAGGATTGGGTAAAGCACTTGCCTACCAAGCTTAAGGGTCTGAGTTCAAGTTCCTGTAAACCACCCCCCCAAAAAAAGCTGTAGTGTCTTATTCCTTGGAATATATAACCTCTAAGTTTAAAGTGCCAGTTTAGCTTCTATTTGAGCAGTAAAAAAGAAGTAAACTCCCATAAATTAGAATGTTTATTCATTTACTCATTCAATATTTGTTGATTTCTCAGTAGGTTCCACACAGAGTTCTAGGCACTTGTGATGTATCAGCAAGCAAAACACTCAAAACTACTCTGTCATGGAGCTTACATCCTAGAAGACAATAAAAGTCAGAAGTAAATTGGAGGCTAAAAGTGTACTTCAAATCTAGGGTTTTGATCACCAGCACAAAAATTAATAATGAAGTAAATTATGTTTCTACTCCTACCTACCACCCTATCAGAAAGTCTGAAATGTTTAAGTCCAGGTATTATAACAAAACCAGATTATAAGGAGGAATTGGTAAGGGATTTTGAGAAAATAAGATTATCAAAATAGTGCTTGGGATAAATTTAAACCTACATTTGAGATATCTAGGTCCATGAGAAGAAATAGTCTATTTGTGAGCTACATAAAACCTCAATGAGAAATTTGACTATAAGCATGAAGAGGAAAGATCAGTACAATGAGACACCTGAAAGAGGTAACAAAAGAGAAGGGAAGAGTATCTGTTACTTCCAAGAGTAGGTATAGGCTAGCAGAAAAAATAAGCATAGGAGCAGAAGTAACTTTAGAACATTTGTGTTGGCCACATTTACGAGGACATGTTATTTGTGTCCATTTCAACATCCCTGCTCCATCTGGGCTTTGTCAGCTTTTGCCACTTCTGCTTTGCTACCAAACTAGTGAGACAAGAATTTGGTTTGCTCAGGAGTTCTCAAGCTCCGTGGTCAGTGAAAGCCCATGACCTAGCAGGACACATAACTGATTCAGACTGGAAATGAGATTCCACTTCCACTTTCCAGTTCCTAAAGCAAAGAAGCAGTCTGTGTGTGTGAAAGGCAAAAACTGTGCAAGAGACTAAGGGCATGTACCAGGGAAAGTTTAAATATGGATAGTGTTGTGAAATATGAAAGAGCATGAATTTAGGGTCACACAGAAACAGGTAAGATTCCTGGTTGTACTATGTGTGACCTTGGGCAAATTACCTGACTTTAGAGCCTCTGTTTTCATCTGTAGAGTAATAATAACAACTGTCAGGTTTGGGGCAATGTATATAAAATGCATCAGTTTCCAGTAACGTGAGAAAAGATATCTAAGGCTTTCCCCAACCAGAGATGAGGTAAAATTCTCCCCACAGGCAATTCCTGCTGACCTTGCTTACTCTGAAGAATAAATCATTATCTGAAAGTGGATTGTCAATTTTCCTTACCATTTTTTCAGGCAAAAGAAATGAAAATTATTGAAACTTAAAAGAATATAAAGTAGAATAATTGATATTGAGCCCTTGCATACATTTTCCATCTTATTTTCCTGAGAACTTAAGATGCAATATTTAGTCCTGTGTTAGAAATGAAAAAAGTGAAATTTATGTATAGTAATTCCTGCCATCTCTTTGTTGATTTATTGTAACCCGACTTACATTCCTTCAAGGAAACTCCATATGTAGCTATCCTAAACAAAAATGTCATTTTTTTTCTTTTACAAAATCGGAGGACAGGAGGGCAGGACAGGTCTGCTGGTTGGGGGGCGGTTGGTACCAGTGGAGAGGGGAAGAGGTGGGGAAAAGAGGGTAGGAGGGTGAATATAGTGCAAATACTGTGTACACATGTACGTAAATGGAAAAATGAGACCTGTTGAATCTATTCCAGGAATATGGGGGGGGGATAAAAGAGAGTGGTGAAGAGGGTTAATTCAAGTATGATATATTGTAAAAACTTTTGTAAATGCTACAATGTACCCTCACCCAGCACAACAATAAAAAGTTTAAAAATAGCATATTTAGGATTAAAATTCAATCCTCATTTTAGAAAGTGCAAGTCCAGCTGGTGGAATGGCTCAAGTGGTAGATAGAGCATCTGTCTAGCAAGTGTGAGGTCCTGAGTTCAAACCACACACCAACATACTTGGCTGTTTTGTTTTATTTTCCCCTAGTCTTTTTTTATAATTTCATATCATTCTTTAGTATATTGATTAACAAAAATTTATTTAAACAATGTCTTATTGATATTTCTTTTCATTTTACAATATTACATTTAATGATGTAATAATCATCTTTGTATTTCATTTTACACACGTGTAGATATTTCTGTTGAAAAACTTCCTAAAACTTCAATTGCTCAGTAAATAGGCTTTTTTTTATTGATTGATACTGTCATCTTGCTTTCCAAAGTGGTGGCCTCAGTCTACACTCTGGCTGTCTGCAGGGGAAAGTATTTCCCTAACTTTTACCAACTATTTCAGTCTACCATCTATTATAATTGGAGTCTAGCACATTTTAATGTGTTCACTAGCCATATGTAGTTTTCTTTTGCAAGTGGTCTCCTAGTGGTTATTCATTCCTTATTAGTTCATTAAATTATTTATTTGTAGATACTATAATACATAATGGATATCTGATGCTAATTTCAAATACTTTAGTCTTACCTGATTATTGAAATAATATAATTTTTAATGATTTTATTAGCATATAATAGTTGTACAGAGGATATACTGTGATATTTACATGTGTACTTACAATATATCTTAGTTACATTTACCTACTCCATCAATTTAACTGCAGAAATATCACAAACTGGTGAAAAATTACAGGTATAAAGAAAAATTTTAAACCTACAAATAAAACCAAGTATTAATTTTAATGCATATTTCTTATATATCTGGGGAAAATATAAAAAAATTATAAGAAATATATGATCATTGGAAAAGTGGAAAGTACAGAACTTTAATGAAGAAAATTAAATATTTTCTGGAAGCCCATCATTTTAATGTAAGTAGGCTTATGCTTTATTACTTCACATTTAAAAACATTTTTAGATATGAGTTTAATTACCAGCTGAATAATAAATGGAAAGGTGTGATAAATTGATAGAAATGAGATTCATAAACTTAGGAGAAGCAGGTATTTTAGGCCAGTTTATGTTTAGAGGTTCACCAAATCGAACTTTGCCAACACTGAAAATAAAACCCCTTGCCACAAAAAAAAAAAAAACCAGTGTATTAAAACTCATTTCCAGAATTGTCCAAATTACATTTAAAACATAATTAAATATTTTTGTATTTCTTTAAATGTCAAATTTTCTTTGGCAAATACATCCAAAACACTAAATTTCATTTTAGAACTTAGTTGGTATATTATAGTATCCTTATTTGATGTTTATCAAAATACCTTCTCTAAGCCCTAATGGCTTGCATTCTTCTCTTTAAACAAATTTATCTTTAGGTCATCATTTTCAAAGATATTCTGGATAGGGATGAAGATGTGGCTTCATGGTAGAGTGCATTCAAGGCTTTGAGTTCAATCCCCAGCACTGTGTGTGGGTGTGTTGTGTTTGTATAAGTAGTCTAGAAAAATTGTGAATTAAACACCTATAAATTCTTCACTTCTGTTTTGATGTAGCAATTTATCCACACAGTGGTCAATTAACTGAGTAAGGCTTGCTTTCTTATTCTCTTCAGGTATAGCTGACTGCAATTCATAAGGGAACAGCTGGCTACAGCTTCTCTACTTCTTGACACCTCTAAGACAGGTCATTCTGAAGCAGAAAAAACCTTTAAAAACATGTATATCCATAAAGAGATAGTCACGTTATTTTAGTTTACATCATCAAAGCTGCTAAATCAGTTGATGTATACGTTTTAAGTTAGCGATCTAATATCCCTGGGGATGAATGAAACTACTACCTGGGAAAAAAGTAGGGTGATTGCAAATAGAATGTCACTCAACTTCAGTTCTATGTCTATTTTGTTTGGTCCAAGCTCTGGGCCAGTCTTACCCTCAGAGAAAACCCAAATCATTAAATAGAGCAAAAGTGTGTTAAAAAATACAAGTTTTAAAATTTAACTTTTTATATTATAACTATACTTTTAAAATATGATACTATGCTGTACCTTCCACTCACATTTGCTATTAACCCAAAACTGCTCTTAAAAATAATACTCAAGTTAAAATATTTTTCTTTAGCATTCAATGTTTCATGCTATTTAGAAAAATCCTAAAAGTTCAAGACTGTAAGTGAGATATGCTATTCCATCATTTATTCCATATATTTGGGGAATAATGAAGTAGTACTTAGCCATGAGTTATAAATAAAGGTTATCTCCTTCCAAGCATCCAAGTTCAACCTATGTGGGTTGAAATCTAAAATTTTATATATATTTGTTATTTTCTCAAACAGAAACCACAAGTTCATTGCTAAAAATATTTTTTACTCTACTTTGTGGTCTATTTTTAGTTTTATTCATTGTCAGCTGTCATTTCTCTTTCCTTCATATTCACAGCTAATATTTAATACTTTTAACATTAGTATGGGCTAGAAACTAGAGAGAAAAGCATCAATTGCATATTAAATAAAAGTCTGGACTTTCAAAGTTTTGTCTGGCATTGATAGACCTTTTCTACTCAATTCAATATCTATCACTTATATTTCAGTTAAAGTTGTTGGAAACCAAGTTTCTGGATATTTGGCTTATTTATTATGCTAAAATAAATTTATATCTATTTTTTATTTTTTTAATTGTGCTGGATGTGAATACATTGTAGCATTTACAAAAGGCTCTTACAATATATCAAGTGTATCGTACTTGAATTCCTCCCCTTTACTTCTCTACCACATCCCCCCTCCCCTCATTCCTGGAACAGTTTCAACAGATATCATTTTTACATTTACATACATGTGTATACATTGTTTGCACCATACTCATCCTACTACCCATTTCCTTGCCACCTCCCCCTCCCTCCAGTGCCAACCTCCCACCTCCCTCCAGACAGAACATTTACCACTCTCCTGTTCTCTGATTTTGTAAAAGAAAAACATAAAAGATAAAACAAGGAATGTGATGTTTTGCTAGTTTAAGATAAAGATAGCCACACAGGGAGTTTTCTTGTGTAGTTCCCATGCATATGTATATTAGACCTTCAGTTGATTCGCCTCTACCAGTCCTCTTAACTCCTCCCTAGTCTGCTTCCCAAGGTGGCCCCTACTACTTTAAAATTTCTATATTCATTCCTGTACAGTAAGCACATCAACCTTGTTCAAGTTTTTGGTTTCCTTCCCTTGCCCTATCTGTCCCTTGCACGGCCTCCCCTTAGTGTGACCTGTGTGCCATAATACTGCTGCATTTGTTTTAGGTCTACAATCTGCATTAGATTGATTGATGGAGAGCATGCAGCTTTTATCCTTCTGAGCCTGGCTAACTTCACTTAAGATGGTATTCTCCAATTCCATCCATTTACCTGCAGATGACAAAATGTCAGTCTTCTTTGTGGCTGAGTAAAATTCCATCATGAATAAATACCACATTTTCTTAATCCATTTATCAGTAGTAGGGCATCTTGACTGTTTCCATAGCTTAGCTATTGCAAATAATGCTGCAATAAACATGGGCATGAGATGCCTCTGTTGTAACCTGACTCATATTCCTTCAGGTATATCCCTAGGAGTGGGATTGCTGGATCATTTGGCAGATCTGTGTTTAGTTTTTTAAGAAGTCTCCATATTGTTTTCCAAAGTGGTTGTACTAGCTTACATTCTCATCAGCAGTATATGAGGGTTCCTTTTACCCCGCATCCTCACCAACATTTGTTGGTGGTGTTTTTTATGATAGCTATTCTAACAGGAGTGAGGTGTAATCTTAATGTGGTTTTGATTTGCATTTCCTTTATGGACGTGGATAGTGGTTTTGGCCATTTGCATTTCTTCCTTTGAAAAAGCTCTGTTCAATTCAGTTGCCTACTTCTTTATTGGTTCATTGATTTTGGGGGAGTTTAGTTTTTTGGGCTCCCTGTGTACTCTGATTATCAGTCCCTTGTCTGATGTATAGCTAGCAAACATTTTCTCCCATTCTTTGGGTGGCCTCTTCAATTTAGAGACCATTTCTTTTGTTGTGCAGAAGCTTTTTAATTTCATGTAGTCAGTCCCATTTGTCCATCATTTCTCTTAGTTGCTGAGCTGCTTATGTTCTACTGAGAAGGTCCTTGCCCATGCCTATTGTTTCCATTGTATTCCCTGCTTTTTCCTGTACTAGCCTCAAGGTATCAGGTCTGATATTAAGGTTTTTAATCCACTTTGAGTTGATACTTACTCAGCGTGACAAACATGGATCTAGTTTCAGTTTTCTGCATGCAGATATCCAGTTTTCCCAGCAACATTTGTTAAAAGAGGCTGTCTTTTCTCCATTGTATGTTTTTGGCACCTTTGTCAAAACAGGTGGGCGTAGCTGTGTGGATCATATCCAGGTCTTCTATTCTCTTCCACTGGTCTTCATATCTGTTTTTATGCCAGCACCATGGTGTTTTTATTGCTACAGCTCTGTAGTATAGTTTGAAGTCGGATATTGTGATATGTCCAGCATTGCTTTTTTTGCTCAGTATTGCCTTGGCTATTCAGTCTTTTGTGTTTCCAAATGAACTTTAGGGTAGATTTTTTCAACCTTTGTGGTAAATGTCGTTGGGATTTTGATGGGAATTGTATTAAACATGTAGATTTCTTTTAGTACTATAGCCATTTTAGTATGTTAATTCTACCAATCCATGAGCATGGGAGATCTTTCCACCTTCTGTAATCTTCGATTTCTTTCTTCAGTCGTTTCTAGTTTTCCTTATAGATATCTTTCATTTCCTTTGTTAAGTTTATTCCTAGGTATTTGATTTTTTGAGGATATTGTAAAGAAAATTGTTTTCCTATCTTCTTTCTCAGTCTGTTCATTGTTGGTATATGGGAAGGCTACTGAGTTTTGTAAGTTTATTTTGTATCCTGAAACTTTGCTGAAGCTGTTTATGGTGTCTAGGAGTTTTTGGGTCTTTAAGATATAAGATCATTCAAAGTATACTTTGAATACTTCTTTACCTATTTATATTCCTTTTATTTCTTCTTCTTGCCTTGTTGCTATATCAAGGAATTCCAGGACTATGTTGAATAGGAGTGGGGAGAGTGAGCACCCTTGTTTCGTTTCTGACTTTAGGGGAAATGGTTTTAGTTTTTCCATTATGTATGATGTTGGCTACAGGTTTGTCATATATAGCCTTTATAGTGTTGAGGTACATTCCTTCTATTCCAATTTCCATCAGAGTTTTTATCATGAAGTAGCATTGAAATCATCAAAGGCTTTTTCTGCATCTATTGAGATCATCAAGTGATTTTTTCTGCATCTATTGAGATCATAAAGTGATTTTTGTCTTTGCTTCTATTAATGTGCTGTATTACATTTAATGATTTGTGTATGTTGAACCATCCCTGCATCCCTGGAATGAAGCCGACTTGGTCATGGTAAATGATCTTTCTGATATGTTGTTGGATTTGGTTTGCCATTATTTTATTGAGGATTTTTGCATCAATATTCATTAAGGATATTGGCCTGTAGTTCTCTTTTTTGGATGTGTCCTTGTCCAGTTTTGGGATGAGTGTAATACTGGCTTCATAGAATGAGTTAGGCAGTGTTCCATCCCTTTCTATTTTGTGGAAAAGTTTAAGGACAGTTGGTATTAATTCTTCTTTAAAGGTCTTATAGAATTCAATAGAGAATCCATCAGGTCCTGGACTTTTCCTGTTTGGGAGACTCTTTATTGGTGCTTCAATTTCACTGTGTGTTATAGATCTGCTGAGGTGATTAGTATCCTCTTGGTTCAGCTTTGGATGATCTTATGTATCTAGAAATTTGTCCATTTATTCTAGATTTTCCAATTTATTAGAATATAGGTTCTCAAAGTTGTCCCTGATGATTCCCTAGATTTCCTTGGTGTTTGTTGTCATCTCCCCTTTTCATTTCTAATTTTATTAACTTGGGTCTTTTCCCTCCTCATTTTAGCCAGATTTGCCAGGGAATTGTCAGTCTTGGTTTGTTTGGTTTTTTTTTCTCAAAGAAACAGCTTTTTGTTTCATTGATTCTTTATATGGTTTTTTTTTTGTCTCTATTTCATTGATTTCAGCCCTTATTTTTTATTATTTTTTTCCTTCTACTTGTTTTAGGTTTAGCTTGTTCTTGTTTTCCTAAGAACTTGAGATGTAGCATTAGGTTGTTTATTTGAGATCTTTCTGTCCTTTTTATATGTGCACTCATGGCTATACACTTTCCTCTTAGGACTGCCTTTGCTGTGTCCCATAGGTTCTGATAGGTTGTGTTTTCATTTTCATGAAATTCCAGGAACTTTTTATTTCTTCCCTTATTTCTTCTATGACCCACTGATTGTTGAGCAATGGGTTGTTCAGCCTCCAATTGTTTGAGTATTTTCTGCTGCTGCTTTCATTGTTGAGTTCTAGTTTTATTACATTGTAATCAGATAGTATGCAGGGGGTTATTTCAGTTTCCTTATATTTTTTGAGACTTGCTTTGTGCCATAAGATATGATCTATTTTGGAGAAAGTTCCATGGACTGCTGAGAAGAATGTATATTGTGCAATATATTGCAGGATGGAATACTCTGTATATATCTGTCAGCTCCATTAGATCTATGTTGTCATTTATTTATAGGATTTCTTTGTTGACTTTTTGTCTGGATAACCTATCTGTTGTTGATAGAGGGGTATTAAAGTCTCCCATTACCATTGTGTCAGGGTCTATATGTGGTTTTAAGTCCTTCAGTGTATATTTAATGAAGTTGGGTGTACTGACATTGGGTTGATATAATTATAAGTTGATAATTGTTATTTCCTCTTGATGTTTTGCTCTTTATTCATATGAAATAACCTTCTTTATCTCTTTTGAGTAATTTAAGTTTTAAGTCCACTTTATCTGATATAAGTATTGCTACTTTTGCCTGTTTTGGGGAGCCATTATCTTGGTAAATCATCTTCCAGCCTTTCACCATAAGCCAGTGTTTGTTTCTGTCAATATTGTGGGTCTCTTATAAACAACAGATTGTCATGTTTCCTTTTTCCTTTTTAATCCAGTTTGCCGATCAGTGTCTTTTGATAGGAGAGTGAGTCTATTAACATTCAGTGTTAGTATTGAGAGCTATGTGGTGATTCCTGCCATTTAGTATTCTTGTTGTTTAAGGATTTGAGTGTGTGCAGTTGATTCAGTGCTACTCTCTGATTACTCGTGTTTTCTTCTCATGAGGTTTAATACTTCCCATCCTTTTGTGGTTATGTTTGTTTTGTCTTCTATGTATAGGATTCCTTTCATAATCTTCTGTAGTGGTAGTTTGGTGGTCATAAATTGTTTTTGTTTCTGTTTATTGTGGAAAACTTTTATTCCTCCATCAATTTTGAATGATAGTTTTCCTTGGTAGAGTTTCCTAGGACTGAAATTGTTCTCTTTCAGTCCTTGAAATACCTCGCTCCATGCCCTTCTTGCTTTTAAGGTTTCAGTTGAGAAGTCTGCTATTATTTTGATGGGTTTACCTTTATATATTATTTGTTTTTTCTCTCTTACAGCCTTCAAAGAACTTTTAATGCTGACTTACTTGTTTTCAATATGGGCACAGACACTTTCATGAAATCTTCCAAATGGCATGTGCTCATGGCATAAAAACTTTGCTTTGTACAGTAGTACTTTTGTTACATGGTTTGCAATTACATGCATTTAGGTATGGCTTAGGTCAAATCTTGTCCTGATGCAGAATAGCTTCTCACATCTGGGGCTAAAGTCTGACAAATTAGTTAAGGTTAGAGGTGCTAACACAAAAGTTGCCTACTTCAGCTTAGATTATCACCCTTACTTGCCCCTAAATCTTCTTATATAAGACCCATCTATTCTTCAAAGTATATTTCAAATGCCATCATCTCATACTCAAAGCTTTGCCTGACCCTCTGGGGATTTAATTATTCACTCCCCTGGGTTTTATAGTACTTTAAACTCCCAGTATAGCACCTTCCGCATTCTATTTGGTTAAACCTAATAGATACTAAATACCTGTTACATACCTGGGCTGGACCCATAATTACAGAGATGAAACTCAGTACAAGAGGTAGTATTATATAGTGGTCATCAGAAAATGGACTCAACTACTGACTTTGTAAGTTAAGTTCACAGCTTTTCTTTGAATAAGTTATGGAGCCTAGGGAAATTATCTGTAGTTCTTGGGCTACAGTAAAATTAGTAACTTATCATAGAATTAATTGTTAGGAGAAAATAAAAGGCACAGTTCCTGGGGGGAATCAAACAGAAGCCTGGCACACACAGTAAGTACTCAGCTTTTTGGTGAAATTCATTGGAATTATATTGAAAGTCCATTCAGAAAGAATCAGGGGAAAGGCTGTCAGGCCTTGCCTGCCAGGAAATCTTCCCAAGCTTTGAGATAAGCAGTGTCCCTTGTTCCACTCCCAAAGTGGACAAGAGTGGGTGGAAGTAGGAAACTGATAAAATTTGAGCAGTGTATGTATCATATCACCTCCACCCACCCACAGTCACTGCAACTCTCACTTCCTCTTTTTCTGTTGGATTAAGTACTAGAGCTCAAGACACAGTAGTTCTTTTTTTTATGGAACTGAAGCTTGAACTCAGGTCCTTGTGGTTGCTGCTTTACCACTTGAGTTATACCTTTAGTCCTTTTTGCTTTAGGTTTTCAGATGTTGTCTCACTTTTTGCTAGGGGCTGGCCTTGGGCCATGATCCTTCTACCTCTGCCTCCCTTGCAGTTGGGATGACAGGTGTGTATCCCCATGCCTGACTTGTTTTATTGAGATGGGGTCTTGCTAACTTTTTGCCCAGGCTGGCCTGGAACCATGATGCTCCTGATCTCTGCCTCCTGAGTAGCTGGAATTATATGCATAAACCACTTTGCCTGGCCCCAGTGGATCAAGTCTTGATTTTCAAACATATTCTTAGATGCTTCAATAGATTGATCAATTTCATTAGCATTACTTTGGGGAGGAAAACTAAGGCACATTTAATCAGTTCCACTCTGTACAGTCTAAAAGCAGCCTCTCCAAAGTATGGAGGGACTACAGAAATATGAGTGGCAATGTGGTGTAGTTAAAAGAAGTCGGGTTCTACTCCTGCTTCTGCCACTGACCTGTACTTTGTATCCTTGAATAAATGTTATTCTCTTTCTAGGCTTCTGTTTTTGTACAATGAGACAAAGTAGAACCCATTGAGGCATCAAATGGTCCTCTAGGTTCTGACTTTCTGTGATTCTGAGTCTGAAAATGGTGGAAAAAGAGGAGGCCCCATAGGAACTCTTGTGTTCTCCACCCATAGTTCTGACTTCATTGCCACTATCCTGTATTTACACATGCTCCTTGACTTATAATAGGGTTGCATTCTGATGATCTATTAGAAATTGAAAGCAATTTAAGCCAGAACTACAATTACTATGCCTAACATCATAGCTTGGGAATGCAGTACACTGTGTATTGGCTATTTGTTGTTGTGTGGCTGACTGAGAGCTGTGGCTCCTGCCACTCCCAGCATCTTGAGAGCTTTATACCATATGTGTCAAATTGCTAGCCTGGGAAAAAGATCAAAATTCAAAACATGGTTTCTACTGAATGTGTACCTCTTTCACATCACCCTAAAGTTGAAAAATTGTAAGTTCAACCATACTAAATTGGGGACCATCTGCATTTATTTGTTACAAAAGCATCCAGACTGGTGTGTGCTTCCACCCTTGCCCCTCTACAGTCTGTAGTAGAGAAGTCTATTGTAAATATTAGCCAAGGCAATACTCAGTCAAAAGAACAATGCAGGAGGTATCACAATACCTGACTTCAAACTATATTACAAAGCAATAACAATAAAAACAGCATGGTACTGGCACAAAAACAGACATGAAGACCAGTGGAACAGAATAGAGGATCCAGATATGAAGCCACACAACTATGAGCAACTTATCTTTGACAAAGGAGCTAAAAATATACGATGGAGAAATAGCAGCCTCTTCAACAAAAACTGCTGGGAAAACTGGTTAGCAGTCTGCAAAAAACTGAAACTAGATCCATGTATATCACCCTAACCAAGATTAACTCAAAATGGATCAAGGATCTTAATATCAGACCCCAAACTCTTAAGTTGATACAAGAAAGAGTAGGAAATACTCTGGAGTTAGTAGGTATAGGTAAGAACTTTCTCAATGAAACCCCAGCAGCACAGCAACTAAGAGATAGCATAGATAAATGGGACCTCATAAAACTAAAAAGCTTCTGTTCATCAAAAGAAATGGTCTCTAAACTGAAGAGAACACCCACAGAGTGGGAGAAAATATTTGCCAATTATACATCAGACAAAGGACTGATAACCAGAATATACAGGGAACTTAAAAAACTAAATTCTCCCAAAACTAATGAACCAATAAAGAAATGGGCATGTGAACTAAACAGAACTTTCTCAAAAGAAGAAATTCAAATGGCCAGAAAACACATGAAAAAATGCTCACCATCTCTAGCAATAAAGGAAATGCAAATTAAAACCACACTAAGATTCCACCTCACCCCTGTTAGAATAGCCATCATCAGCAACACCACCAACAACAGGTGTTGGTGAGGATGCAGGGAAAAAGGAACCCTCTTACACTGTTGGTGGGAATGTAGACTAGTACAACCACTCTGGAAAAAAATTTGGAGGCTACTTAAAAAGCTGGACATCGATCTACCATTTGATCCAGCAATACCACTCTTGGGGATATACCCAAAAGACTGTTACTCCACAGGCACCTGCACATCCATGTTTATTGTGGCACTATTCACAATAGCCAAGTTATGGAAACAGCCAAGATGCCCCAGCACTGACGAATGGATTAAGAAAATGTGGTATCTATACACAATGGAATTTTATGCAGCCACGAAGAAGAACGAAATGTTATCATTCGCTGGTAAATGGATGGAATTGGAGAACATCATTCTGAGTGAGGTTAGCCTGGCCCAAAAGACCAAAAATCGTATGTTCTCCCTCATATGTGGACATTAGATCAAGGGCAAGCACAACAAGGGGATTGGACTATGAGCACATGATAAAAGCGAGAGCACACAAGGGAGGGGTGAGGATAGGTAAGACACCTAAAAAACTAGCTAGCATTTGTTGCCCTTAACACAGAGAAACTAAAGCAGATACCTTAAAGCAACTGAGGCCAATAGGAAAAGGGGAACAGGTACTAGAGAAAAGGTTAGATCAAAAAGAATTAACCTAGAAGGTAACACCTACGCACAGGAAATCAATGTGAGTCAATGCCCTGTATAGCTATCCTTATCTCAACCAGCAAAAACCCTTGTTCCTTCCTATTATTGCTTATACTCTCTCTACAACAAAATTAGAAATAAGGGCAAAATAGTTTCTGCTGGGTATTGAGGGGGGGAGAGGGAGGGGGCGGAGTGGGTGGTAAGGGAGGGGGTGGGGGCAGGGGGGAGAAATGAACCAAGCCTTGTATGCACATATGAATAATAAAAGAAAAATGAAAAAAAAAAGTAAATATTATTTATTTTTATTTATTTTTTGGATATCAATATATTTTTATTTTTTATTAGGTTATATTTATTATATGGAGGGATTCATAGTGACAATTCTGATTAGACTTATGTTGTACATTATTTACATTGTCCCCATCTTCTCTCTCTTCAACCTCCTCCTCATCCCACTTAAAGCAAGAGGGTTTCTTAGTTCTGTTTCATATAGGTATGTGAAGTCCATCTACCATATACTGTCACTTTAATCTCCTTCCTTCACACTTCCTCTCCCACTAGTACCCACAAACACACATTGTATTTTACAGTCCTGGTTTTCATTTTTTAATATTTAAGTTGATGTTCAAAGGGGTGTCTCAATGTATGCCCTCTGTGGGTATACTTTACTTAAGTCCATTCAGCCCCTTCCCTTATTCTCCCTTACCCCTTTACCTCCCAGCCCCCATTTTTCAATAGCTTTCAACACACATTCTTATATCCTCTACTTTCACATCTTATGTTATGCAATATTACTGATGTTCTATCACTTTCTTTTCCTTTCCCTGAGTTCCATAGAGTACTTCTACTGTTACAAACATGTTATACATCCAAGTTTACATATGATCATGCTTGTTTTGTGTATATGTTTATCTTTGGATCGATCTTCCACATGTGAGAGAAAACATGCATCTTTTGTGTTTCTGATCCTGGCTAACTTCACTTAACATGATGTCCTCCAATTGCATCCACTTACCTTCAAAACACATGTCATTGTTCCTTGTGGCTGAGTAATACTCCATTGTGTATATAAACCACAATTTCATGATCCATTCATGATCCAGTTGTAGGACATCTGGATTGTTTCCAGAGCTTGGCTATTGTGAATAGTGCTGTGATGAACATCAGTGTACAGGTGTCTCTACATCTTTTTTTTTTTGGGTAGATGCCCAGGAGCAGTATCAATGGATCCTATGGTAGTTCTGTCTCTAGTTTTTTGAGGAATCTCCATATTGCTTTCTATAGGGGTTGTACTAATTTGCATTCCCACCAGCAGTGTATAAGGGTTCCTGTTTTGCCACATCCTTGTCAGCATTTGTTGTTGTTATTACCCTTGATTATGGCCATTCCAACTGGGGTGAAATGAAATCTAATTTTTGTTTTGATTTGCATCTCTTTTATAACCAGAGAAGTTAAACACTTCATGTATTTACTGGCCATTTGTACCTCTTCCTTTGAGAATTCCCTGTTTAATTCATGTGACCATTTCTTCATTGCGCTGTTGATTCTTTCGGGGCTGAGTTTTTTGAGTGCCCTGTAGATTCTGGATATTAGTCCCTTATTGGATGAGAAGCTGGCAAAGATTTTCTCCCATTCTCTGGGCTGTCTATTGAGTCTGGTGACTGTTTCCTTTGCTGTGCAGAAGCTCTTTAGTTTGATGCAGTTCCATTTGTTCATTCTTTCTCTTACATGCTGAGCTGTTTGAGTTCTGTTTAGGAAATCATTCCCTATACCTATCTGTTCCATTGTATTTCCTACTGCTTCCTGGAGTTGTTTCAAAGTTTCAGGCCTTATATTAAGGTCTTTGATCCACTTTGAGTTGATTTTGGTACAGGTTTAAAGACAGAGATCTAGTTTCTGTCTTCCCAACAACATTCATTGAAGTGCTGTCTTTTCTCCATCATGTGTTTTGGGCTCCTTTGTCCAAGATCATTTGCCTATAGATGCATGGGTTTATATCTAGATCTTTTAGTCTGATCCATTGGTCTTCCTATCTATTTTTGTGCCAATACCATGCTGGTTTTATTATTATGGCTCTGTAGCATTGTTTGAAGTTGAATATTGTGATGCCTCCAGCATTGGACTTTTTGCTCAGAATTGTTTTGGCTATTCGAGGTCTTTTGTGTTTCCATATGTATTTCCAGATTGATTTTTCTATTTCTGTGCAGAATGTCATTAGAATTTTGATAGGGATCATGTTTAACCTGTAGATTGCTTTTGGTATTATGGCCATTTTCACAATGTTTATTCTACCAATCCATGAGCATGGAAGGTCTTTCCATCTTCTGATGTCTTCTTTGATTTCTGTCTTCAGTGGTTTATAGTTTTCATTAAAAAAGTGTTTGCTTTCTTTTGTTAAATTTATTCCCAGGTACTTTATTGTTTTTGAGGTTATTGTAAATGGGATTGTTTCCCTAATCTCTTTCTCAGTCTGTTCATTGTTAGTATATAGGAAGACTACTAATTTCTGTATGTTAAATTTGTATCCTGCTACTTTCCCAAAAGACTTTGTGATCTCTAATAGTTTTTTTGATAGAGTTTTTGGGGTCTCTTAGATATAGGATCATGTCATCTGCAAATATGGATAGTTTGACTTCTTGCTTCCCTATTTCAATCCCTTTTATTTCTTGCTCTTGTCTTATTGTTCTGGCTAGGAATTCCAAAACTATATTGAAGAGGAGTGGAGAAAGCAGACAGCTTTGTCTCAAAACTGACATTAATAGGAACTGTTACAGTTTTTCTCTGTTTAGTATGATGTTGGCTCCAGGTTTGTCATATATAGCCTTTATTATGTTGAGAAACATTTCTTCTATTCCTAGTTTTTTCAGAGCTTTTATCATAAAAGGGTGTTGGATTTTGTCAGACTTTTTCTGTGTCTATTGAGAGGATCATGTGCTTTTTGTCCTTGTTTCTGTTAATATGTTGTATTGTGTTTATGGATTTATGTATGTTAAACCATCCTTGCATCCCTGAAATGAAACTGACTTGGCCATGGTGTATGATCTTTTTGATGTGTTGTTGAGAATCTTTGTATCTATATCCATTAAAGATACTAGTCTATAATTCTCTTTTTTTGATTACATCTTTATTGGGTTTTGGAATGAGTGTAATGCTGGCTTCATAGAATGAGTTTGGTAGTGTTCCTTCCCTTTCTATTTCCTGGAAAAGTTTGAGGAGTATTGGTGCTAGTTTGTCTTTAAAGGTTTGGTAAAATTTGGCCATGAATCCATCAGGTCCTGGGCTCTACTTTGTAGGGAGACTCTTATTATTGCTTCAGTTTCATTGCATGTAATAGGACTATTTAGGTGTTTAATATCTTCTTGGTTCAATTTTGGTTGGTTATATGCATCTAAGAATTTATCCATTTCATCTAGATTATCCAGTTTACTTGAATATAAGTTTTCAAAGTACTCTCTAATGATTTTCTGGATTTCATTAGTATTTATGGTTATGTCCCCCTTTTCATTTCTGATTTTATTAATTTGAGTCTTTTCCCTCCTCCATTTTGTCATGTTAGCTGAGGGTTTGTCAATCTTATTAATCTTTTCAAAGAACCAACTTTTTATTTCATTGATTCTTTGTGTAGTTTGTTTGGTTTCAATCTCATTGATCTCAGCCCTGATCTTTATTATTTCTCTCTGTCTGCTGGTTTTAGGTTTGTTTTGTCCTTGTTTTTCTAGGAGCTTAAGGTGCATCATTATGGTGCTTATTGAGAGGTCTCTGCTTTTTCAATGTAGGCACTTATAGCTATAAACTTTCCTCTTAGCATGGCCTTTGCTTTGTCCCACAGATTCTGGTAAGATGTATTTTCATTTTCATTGGATTCTAGGAACTTTTTTATTTCTTCAGTCACCTACTGGTTTTTTAGCAGTGTGTTGTTCAGTCTCCATGTGTTTGAATATTTTCTGTGGTTTATTTTGTTTTTCAAGTCTAGTTTTATTCCATTGTGATCTGATAGGATGCAGGGCTTGTTTCAGTTTTCTTGAATATGTTGAGACTTGCTCTGTATCTTAAAATATGACCTATTTTGGAGAAAGTTCCATAAGCTGCAGAAAAGAATGTATATTGCCTGGTTGTTGGGTGAAATACTCTGTAGATATCAACTTTTTAATTAATTTATTTATTTATTATTTTGGCTATCAATTATTTTTATTGTTGTGCTGGGAGTACAATGTGACATTTACAAAAGTTCTTACAATATATCATAGCTGAATTTACCCCCTCCAGCATTCTCCTTCCCCATTCCTGGAATAGTTTCAACAGTCTCATTTTTTCATTCACATACATGTGTACACAGTATTTGCACCATATTCACCCTTTCTCCTACACCCTTTCTCCACTTCCCCCAACACACTGGTACCAACCCCCTAGACAGGACCTGATCCACCCTCCTGTTCTCTGATTTTGTAAAAGAAAAAAAATGACATTTTTGTTTGTTTCAGATAGCTATATAGGGAGTTTCCTTGTGATATTTCCATGTATATATGTATTATAACCCAAATTGGTTCATCTCCTCTATTTTTCTCCTTTCTACCTTAGTCCCCTTCTTATGGTGATTTCAATAGGTTTAAACATTTAAAACACTGATAATATCGTGTTATTCCCCTGGTTAGATGCCTCCAACCATTCCTTAATCGCACAGTGAAAGCTAAAATCCTTAAATGACCCCACATGATAGACTTCCTCTTGTTACTCTTCTTTCTCATCTCAACTTATACCAATTTTCCCCTTCACTCATTGTGCTCTTTGAAGCATGTCACACATCTCTGGGAACATGTCAGGTATGCTCACTCCTTAGGGTCTTTGCACTTGTACTCCTTCAACTCTAAAACTACTTTTCCCCAGATATCTGCCAAGCCTGTTCCTTTCATTCAGGTTCAAATATCTCTTCCCCAGAGAGTACATACTACCTTATTACTCTTTATTAGTTTTGTGTCATAACAGATTAGCACAAACTTAGTGTCTTAAAATAACACAAACTTGAGCCAGGTGTAGTGGCACATGCCTGGGGCCCACGCTACGCAGGAGGCTGATGAAGGAGGATCTTCTGATCCCAGGAGTTGGAGACCAGTCAGGGCTACATAGCATGATCCATGTCAACAAAACCCCCCACAAATTGACCATCTTATAGTTCCAGAAATCAGAAGTCTGGCATGGATCTTGTTGAGCTAAAGTCAAGATGTCAGCAGGACTGCATTACTTACTGTAGTGTTTATGGGAGAATTTATTTCCTTGCCCCTCTCAGCTTCTAGATGCCATCTACATTCCTTGAAGCATGCTGTCTTCCATTCATCTTCAAATGCCAGCAATCTTCTATAGTCACCTCTTCCCATAGCTCTGATTCTCTGACCCTTCTGCCACCCTCTTCATTTTTATTTTTTTGGTGAGACTAGGGTTTGAACTTCAGACTTCACACTTGCAAAGTAGGTGCTCTACCACTTAAGCCCCATCTCTAGTCCATTTTGATCTGGTTATTTTGGAGATGGGGGTCTCATGAACTGCTTTCCCAGGCTGACCTCAAATCATGATCCTCCCACACCCACCCTCCCAAATAGGATTATAGGCATGAGCCACAGAGTCCAGCCAACCCTCTTCATGTTTAAGGACCCTTATGATTACATTGGACCCATCTGGATAATTAAAGGTAATCTCCCTAAGTTAAAATCACCTGATTAGCTAGCTTAATGCCATCTGTGAACTTTATTCTCCTTTGCCAGGCAACATAGTCAATTTCAGGAGATTAATATGTGGACATCCTTGGGGGTTCAGTATTCTTTCTGTTACACTTTCTATCTCACAGCCCTGCTTTATTTTACTTTATGTTACTCATCAGCGTTTGACATATTTATACAACACATGTTTGCTAATTAAACTTGCATGTAATCAAGAAAACCAAATCTTTTTACAAGGCTTATTAAAACATTTCCTTTTTCTCAGAAACAATCTTTTTCAACCCTTTTAGCATTCTGCCCAGGACATTTCTTTATCTTCAGATCTATGAGCTCCTAACAAGATGCAAGGCACAGCTCAAATGGTACACACTCAACACCTGGGCCTGGTGGAATATACTTGTAATCACAACATTCAGGAGGCTGAGGCAGAAAGATGAGTTCCAGGCCAGCCTGGGCTACATAGTAAAGACCCTGTCTCAGAAAAACAAACAAACAAACCATGAGGCCATGAAGAAATTCACATCAGTCCAATGGGCTCCTTAATAGGAAAAGGAATAGAGGGAGAGGATGATGTGTGTTTGTATGCTGACAGTGGTTGTGGGGATAGGGTATTGGTTGGAAAACACAAAGGGAAAGCCCTCTGGAGTTCAAGGTTCCCTGAGTGAGGATGCATGGAAGTTCCAGTAAGATGCAATGAATTAAGTAATCAAAAAGCAAAGGTACAACAAGAAGGAGGATTGGGTTCAGGAAAAAGAGGGACTTAGAAGAATTACATGTGATGGGGTATAAAATTCTGGGGTCTTCCTTTTATCCCTTGCATAGCCCCAACTCATCTGTATACAACAAACTCTTGGTAAGCATGTCTCTTTTTAGAGTCTTATTCCCCCTCTCTGCACAAGCCCCCTTCCCTGACCAAAGCTGGTCATATCCCTCTAATCAAAATGAAAAAAGTCTTGATGAGCATGGTGGTACATGCTTTTAATCCTAGCTCCTGAGAGAGAGAGATAGGAGGATTGAAGTTCGAGGCCAGCTTGGGCAAAGTTAGCATGAGACCCTATCTGAAAAACAAACTTAAAAGCTCAAAAGAACTGAGGGCAATGCTTAAATGATAGAGCACTTTTCTAGCAAGCATTGCAGCCTTGAGTTCAATCCGCAGTACCACAGGGCAAAAAGGAAAAGAAAACAAATTTTAGATATTGCTTACAGTGCAGTATGAATTTATGAGGTGTATTTGTCCTTTTGGAATTGCTATATTTTCAAAGTTTTGTCAACTACAGACAGTGTCAAACCTAAAATTAGACCACTGATGAAACTACAGTCACTCTGGGATCTGAAGAGGGTTAATTGAGCTTTGCTAGAGGGCTTCATGTCATTTTGTTTATTAGAAATCAATAAAAAGTACAGCCTAATAGAACATATCACTTTCAAGTCAATGTTCTAGTGTACTGGAAGAAAGGCCTTTCTTTACCTTAAAAGAAATAAATAATAGATGCCTTATAATAAAGCATGAGGAGCATTAATGAGAATGAATTATCTCTTACCATCAGGGAGGTAAAGCTATGGGTGAAAGGATTCAAAGAGCTTTTCTATTATGAGATATGGGGCACTTCCCCCCATAACAGCTGTATTATTGCATAGGCTGGCAAAGTTGATTTCATCTTCCTGGGCCTACCAGAAAGAAAAACACCCCCAAACTGGAGTAAGCAGACTCAGCCCAAAGGTTGCCACCCTCCAACTTCTGATTCTCATGGAGGAGACCCAAAATAAATACAACCTGGGAGATCAAAGACCACAAAGTTATATTGGCTCCAGAGAAAGTCAAGTAAGTACCCCAGCAGGGGGCGGGATTGCTTCACTCACCCTTGAATCCCCAGACAGGGGGAATGGAAACCCCATGTGACTGTTCTGAAATAGGGAAGGAAAGGGAATGTGCAATGGGACTAGGAGTTTAAAAGATATAGAAAAGGAAGAGAAGTGAGCAGGCATAGACACCGGCAGCCAGCAAGCTCCCCTTGGCAGCAGGAAGCTGGAAGAAAGGACAGAAGGGCTCTGGCTGTGATGGGGATCTTACTGGGCCTGCTGCTGCTGGGCTAACTAACAGTGGTCACCTATGGTAAGGAAGCAAGTGGGGGCCTGGTTACCACTGTTGGCCCAGACAAAAGTTTTTGGGGTTGGTATTGAATGCTTACTGAGGAAAGCCTATTCTTGCTGGACAGGTGAGTGTTCTTAACTAATGCTACAGCCTTTCTTATCTTTGAGCAGAAGGAAGGGAGGGAGGTTGCAGGATGATTTAGAAGGCAAACTTGATAGAAACTGAAAAAGATCCCTTCTTGGGAAACATCTGAATGATTTTCCAGTTCTTTTATCTCAGGGACATCAAGTACCACCCAATCTCCCCCATCTGTTCTTTTCTATCTAAAATTCTACCACTAGACCTAATTTCTGTTTCCAAGCTTTGGTTCCTGTTAAGCTATACAGCCTCCAAAGAAGGAACACTGTCTAATAGGTAGATAGAATGTTAGAAGTAACCTATATCACCATTCATTGTTATGAACAAGTGCTCTGCATTGTGGGTTCATATATTTTTAGTGACTGGAAGTTTACTACATCCCCAAACTATCCAGGAACAGCTCCAACTGTTTCTTGTGTTGAACTAAATCCATGCTCACTGTGACTTCCATCCAAAGTCCCCAGCTCTGCTTCTTAGAGTCAACACAGAATATATCTGCTCCCTTTTCCTGTGATAGCCCTTCAAAGGTCATTTTGAAGAAAGAAAGAAAGAAAGAGAGAGAGAGAGAGAGAGAGAGAGAGAAAGAAGGAAGGAAGGAAGGAAGGAAGGAAGGAAGGAAGGAAGGAAGGAAGGAAGGAAGGGAAAGAAGGAAGGAAAGAAATCTTTATAGGACCTAGTTTCTTATCCTTTCGTGGGTTAACTTACTTCTCTGTAGATATAGCCCAGTTTGTCAGGGCTGTTTTGGGAGACTAATGCCCCTACAGGATTTTTAGAAATGAAGCCCCAGTCTCAATGAGCTTTCCAGCTGGCAGGCCCCTTTGAGATCAGCCAAGTCAATTCTAATGCACAAGTAAGATGGGAACACTGGTATCCAGAAAGAGTGATGGATTATTGGCCATTCAGCATATCTTGAATCTCAGGTCTTATACACAAATAGGAGGCTTGCTTCCCAGGTTGGAGGTGCCATATGGTGAAGGAACAAAACACACAAGAATTCTCAGGCTCATTCTTTTTCCTTTTCCCTCTTGAACAAACACATGCACACAAGAAATTAAATTTAACATTTGTATAATATCCCCCCAATTCCCAAGCTGAGACCCTAATTCAACAAACCCTCTGAGCCAATGTTTAAACTTGCTCTTTCTCTTAAGGGTGACCAATATTTAAAGAAAGCCAAGTTCTTCCCTGAGGGAAGAGACCAAGGCTCTGTGATTCTGAGAAAGATTTTTTAGAAAGCAGCTGTCAGATGGTGGCATTTTCTCTAGGCAGTAAGAATGATAATATCTAGTCCTAGGATAACATCCCTGCAACCATGTCAGGTAGGTCTAAATAAGAATTTGCTGGTTTCATTTGTGGCTGATAGTTTAATAAATTATGAGGTAATGTGGTATAGTATCTGAAAGCCTGTATTCTAGGCCTCTAGGCCCAACTCTGCCTTGCTATTTGTGAGACTTTGTGAGAGTCTCTGTCTCTCTCTCAATTTCTCTTCTCCTTCTCTCTACTCTCTCTCTCCCTCCCTCCCTCCCCCTCCCACTCTCCTTCCCTCTTTCTCTACCTTTCTCTCCCTCCCT
Source organism: Castor canadensis (assembly GCF_047511655.1). Classification (NCBI taxonomy): domain Eukaryota; kingdom Metazoa; phylum Chordata; class Mammalia; order Rodentia; family Castoridae; genus Castor; species Castor canadensis. Next base: position 86,636,426 of record NC_133405.1, read on the forward strand.
TTCTTCCTACTTCTCTCCCTCCCTGGGCTAATCCATAGGTACCCACAAGGAAATTTGACTAAGAAGTTTCTAAAAGCATCCCAGTAATGCCATTCTAGAAGTCTCCAAATTCCATCCCTCCTCAAACCATGTTGTGCCAAGTGGCTCACCATTTGGTGTTTTTGAGGCATCCATAATGGGATGAGCATTTTCCCAGGAGACAGGGCTTTCCTAGAATGGATTTTTTTTCTACCTGGTCTTCCAGGAAAGTCAGATGTATTGCTTAATTTGACCAACATTTCACATTGCCAGGCAAGCCCAGTTATCATATGCCATGTCCTCTTTGGCTTCCACCTACAGATGGCCTAGTACCTGCCTGTCAATAAAGACTATCAGGGATCCAAGATGGCGACCGGGACACAGCCACAGACCTCCTAAGCTCCATGATCCAAGGACTTTGCTGAGAGGCTGGCGACACACTTGACTGAGATAAAGCACCAGGGAGAGCTGAAATCAGCACTCTGAACCCCTAGCTTGTGGAAGGCTTCTCCATGCCACAATATACTAAAAAAAAATAGCTGGTGCTGCACACCAAGCTCTGCCACATATGACCATGGTGCTGCTGCTCCAAGTGCCGTGGGATCTCTGATCTTCCAGCCCTGCTCCTCAGCCCTACCAGGGCCATGCTACCCCAAACTCCCACCCCTCAGACCCACAAGATCTCTGCCAGATGAGCCCTTAAGGCCTGCCAAGCCAGCAATCCACAAACATTCATGATCTCTGCTGGGCCATGCCCTAAGGCCTGCACAGGCCTGGATGATCTCTGCTCTGCCAGGCCATGACCCCAAGGCCTGCCAATTCAGCAATCCACACACATATGCTCCCTGCTCCACTGGACTGTGCCCCCCAGGCCTGCACAGACCTGCATGATCTCCGCTCTGCCAGGCCATGCCCCCAAGGCCTGCCAAGCTGATGATACACACACACACACACGATCTCCACTCTGCCAGGCTGTGCCCCCCAGGCCTACACAGGCCTGCACAATCTCCACTCTGCTGGCCCATGCCCCTCAGGCCTGCCAAGCAGGCAATCCACACATGCATTATCTCCACCAGGCCATTCCCTCAGGCCTGCATACGCCTCCATGATCTCCACTGGGCTGCATGCCTCACACTTGTACAAGCCTGCACAATGTCCACCAGGACTGTGTCCCTAAAGCCTGCCAAGCCAGCAATCCACAGACACGCAAGATCTCCACTCTGCTGGCTCACACCCTACAGGCACACCAGGCCTATGCTCCAAAGGCCCATTAGTTCACATCAACAAAAGGCCTCAGCCCATAAGCCCATGGGACCCCACCTACCTGCCACCCACCACAGGAAGGCTCCAAGCCTGCACAATGTCCACCAGGACTGTGTCCCTAAAGCCTGCCAAGCCAGCAATCCACAGACACGCAAGATCTCCACTCTGCTGGCTCACACCCTACAGGCACACCAGGCCTATGCTCCAAAGGCCCATTAGTTCACATCAACAAAAGGCCTCAGCCCATAAGCCCATGGGACCCCACCTACCTGCCACCCACCACAGGAAGGCTCCAAACCTGCTTAAGAGGCACACACAGACAGGTTTGGATGCCCCAAAGACCAACAATCGTATGTTCTCCCTCATATGTGGACATTAGATCAAGGGAAAACACAACAAGGGGATTGGACTTTGAGCACATGATAAAAGTGAGAGCACAGAAGGGAGGGGTGAGGATAGGTAAGACACCTAAAAAATTAGCTAGCATTTGTTGCCCTTAACGCAGAGAAACTAAAGCGGATACCTTAAAAGCAACTGAGGCCAATAGGAAAAGGGGACCAGGAACTACAGAAAAGGTTAGATCAAAAAGAATTAACCTAGAAGGTAACACACACGCACAGGAAATCAATGTGAGTCAATGCCCTGTATAGCTATCCTTATCTCAACCAGCAAAAACCCTTGTTCCTTCCTATTATTGCTTATACTCTCTCTACAACAAAATTAGAAATAAGGGCAAAATAGTTTCTGCTGAGTATTGAGGGGGTGGGGGGGAGAGGAAGGGGGCAGAGTGGGTGGTAAGGGAGGGGGTGGGGGCAGGGGGGAGAAATGACCCAAGCCTTGTATGCACATATGAATAATAAAAAAAAAAAAGAAAAACTAAGACCGCAATTCCACTTCTCCAGAACTGATGGGTTTTTTTCTTTTCTTTTTTTCCCTTTTTAAGGGATTTGCTGCATGGTTTGCTGTTTGATCACCCACCATCTCTCCCATTTTTTAGTTTTTTTTCTTTTCCTATCTTCTCTATTCCATTTATCTTTCCATCTCTTTCTCTTTTTTATCCTTCTCTCTTGGTTTTGTTAGTATTAATATTGTTATCCAGCTGATACTAAATTACATAGTCCAGGGATAGAAACAGTACCTAGTGGAAATATGGGAAGAAGAAAAAAGGAGGGAAACCATTCTCCCCCAAAAAATAAAGTAATACAGGATTGAGAGCGAAATAAAGAAAACAGATACCCAGATCCAGACTCCAACAAAACAAAGGTAAACTATACCAAGAAACACAATGACACCCACAAGAACACTCTGAAAGAAGAAATCCTACAAGTGATTAATGAGAATTTCATAGAGATGTTACTAGAAATGATCAACCAAAATGTACGAGAGGCACTCAAGAAATTCCAAGACAACAAAATTAAAGAATATGAGGAAACACAGAAACAAATAAATGAAATTATAGTAAACCTAAATAAATACCAAACTGAAACAGAGATCACCATAAACAGAGAGGTAAATGAATTAAGGGCAAAAATTGACAATATTAAAGAGGAAGTAAACCACAATATGGAAAACCTCAGAAAAAAGAATGAAACAGAAATACAAAACAAAATGGAAGGCCATTCCAACAGAATAGAACAAACAGAAGACAGAATCTCAGAACTTGAAGATGAAATGGCAATTAAAGAAAAAACTGAAGAACTATTAGTTAAACAACTAAAGACCTCTGAAAAGAAAATGCAAGAACTCACTGACTCCATCAAAAGACCAAACCTGAGAATCATGGGCATTGAAGAAGGAGAGGAGGTGCAAGCAAAAGGAATATGTAATATATTCAACAAAATAATAACAAAAAATTTCTCAAATGTAGAGAAAACTATGCCCATTCATGTACAGAAAGCCTTCAGAACACTGAACAGACCTGACCCCACAACATATTATCATTAAAACAATAAGTACAGAGACGAAAGAAAGAATATTGAAGGCTATAAGAGAGAAAAAAATAACATACAAAGGTAAACCCATCAAAATCACAGCAGACTTCTCAACAGAAACATTAAAAGCAAGAAGGGCATGGAGTGAGGTCTTCTAGGCCATGAATGGAAACAACTTCAACCCTAGGATACTCTACCCAGAAAAACTATCATTCAAAATAGATGGAACAATAAAAGTTTTCCATGATAAGCAGAAACTAAACCAATATATGCCTACCAAGCCACCACTACAAAAAGATTCTCCAAAGAATTCTGCACACACAAAATGAAAGCAAACAAAACCATGAAAGGACAGGCAATACCAAACCACAGGAGAAAAAAAAGCAAAAAAATAAAGAGTAGCACTGACTCATCTACACACAATCAAACACTTAATCAACAAAGGCAACTACATGACAGCAATCACCATATACTTATCAATACTAACACTGAATGTTAATGGACTAAATTCCCCCATCAAAAGACAGCAATTGGCAAACTGGATTAAAAAGGAAGATCCAACAATCTTCTGCCTACAAGAGACCTACCTCATCAACAGAAATAAGCACTGGCTGAAAGTGAAAGGTTGGAAGAAGACTTACCAAGCCAGTGGTCCCTGAAAACAAGCAGGGGTAGCAATACTTATCTCGGATAAGTAGACTTCAAACCTACATTGATCAAATGAGATAATGAAGGATACTCCACACTAATAAAAGGGAAAATACACCAAAAGGAAATGACAATAATCAATCAATATGCACCCAACATCAATGCACCCAATGTCATCAAACATACTCTGAAGGACCTAAAAACATATATAAATTCCAAAACAGTGGTAGTGGGAGACTTTAATACCCCCCTATCATCAATAGATAGGTCATCCAAAAAAGAAATCCTAGATCTAAAATGTACCATACATCAAATGGACCTAGCTGATGTCTACAGAATATCTCATCCAACTTCTGCACAATATACATTCTTCTCAGCAGCCCATGGAACTTTCTCAAAAATTGATCATCTCTTAGAGCACAAAGCAAGCCCCAGCAAATGTAAGAAAATAGAAATAATCGCATGCATTCTATCTGACCACAATGCATGAAAACTAGAAATCAACTACAAAAACAGCAGTAAAAACATGCAAGCAATTGGAAGCTGAACACCCCATTGCTCAATGATGAACGGGTCATCAGTGAAATAAAAGAGGAAATTAAAAGGTTCCTGGAAGTTAATGAAAATGAAAACACGACCTACCAAAATCTACGGGACAGGGCAAAGGAAGTCCAAAGAGGAAAATTTATAGTCATAAGTGCATATATTAAAAGGACGGAAAGATCTCAAATCAATAACCTAACACTACAGCTCAAACTCCTAGAAAAACAAGAACAAGCAAATCCCAAAACAAGCAGTAGCAAAGAAATAGTTAAAATAATGGCTGAAATCAATGAAATAGAAACAAAAAAAAATACAAAGAATCAATGAAACAAAAATTTGGTTCTTTGAAAAAATAAATAAGATTGACAGACCCCTGCAAACCTGACTAAAATGAGGAGAGGAAAAACCCAAATAAGTAAAATCAGAAATACAAAAGGGGAGATAAAACAAACACCATGGAATTTGAGGAAATCATGAGAGACTACTTTGAGAGCCTATACTCTAATAAATTTGAAAATCTTGAAGAAAAGTACAGATTTCTAGAAACTTACAATCACTCAAAACTGAACCAAGAGGATATTAATCACCTGAATAGATCTATAACACAAAAAGAAATTGAAGCAACAATAAAGAGTCTCCCAAAAAAGAAAAGTCTGGGACCTGATGGATTCACTGCTGAATACCATCAGACATTTAAAGAAGAATTAATACCAATTCTCCTTAAACTGTTCCACGAAATAGAAAGGGAAGAAACACTGCCTAACTCATTTTATGATGCCAATATAACTCTCATCCCAAAACCAGACAAAGACACCTCCAAAAAGGAGAACTGCAGGCCTATTTACTTAATGAGTATGGATGCAAATATCCTCAATAAAATAATGGCAAACTGAATCCAACAACACATCAGAAAGATCATATACCATGACCAAGTTGGCTTCATCCGAGGGATGCAGGGGTGGTTCAACATATGCAAATCTATAAATGTAATACAGTACATCAATAGATGCAAAGACAAAAACCACTTCATCATCTCAATAGATGCAGAAAAAGCCTTCAACAAGATACAACAGCATTTCATGATAAAAGCTCTAAAAAAACTAGGAATAGAAGGAATGTACCTCAACATTGTAAAGGCTATATATGACAAATCTACAGCCAACATCATACTTAATGGTGAAAAACTGAAACTATTCCCTCTAAAATCAGGAATGAGACAAGGGTGCCCACTATCCCCACTCCTATTCAACATAGTACTGGAATTTCTAGCCAGAGCAATTAGGCAAGAAGAAGAAATAAAAGGAATACAAATAGGTAAAGAAACTGCCAAAGTATCCTTATTTGTAGATGATATGATCCTATACCTTAAAGACCCAAAAAACTCTACCCCAAAACTCTTAAATACCATAAACAGCTACACCAAGGTGGCAGGATACAAAATCAACTTACAAAAATCATTAGCTCTTCTGTACACCAACAACAAACAAACGGAGAAGGAATATATGGAAACAATTCCATTCACAATAGCCTCAAAAAAAATAAAATACCTAGGGGTAAATTTAACAAAGGATGTGAATGACCTCTACAAGGATAATTACAAACTCCTGAAGAAAGAGCTCAAGGAAGATTATAGAATTTGAAATGATCTCCCATGCTCATGGATCGGTAAAATCAACATAGTAAAAATGGCTATACTACCAAAAGAAATCTACATGTTGAATGCTATTACCATCAAAATCCCAATGACTTTCATCACAGAGATTGAAAAATCTACCCTAAAGTTCATTTTGAAACACAAGAGACCACCACGAATAGCCAAGGCAATACTCGGCAAAAAGAGCAAATGCTGGAGGTATCACAATACCTGGCTTCAAACTATATTACAAAGCAATAGGAATAAAAACAGCTTGGTACTGGCACAAAAATAGACACGAAGACCAGTGGAACAGAATAGAGGACCCAGATATGAACCCAGAGAACTATATCCACCTCATTTTTGACAAAGGTGCCAAAAATATACGATGGAGAAAAGACAGGCTCTTCAACAAATGTTGCTGGGGAAAGTGGTTACCCATCTGCAAGAAACTGAAACTAGATCCATCTCTATCACCCTGTACTAGTATCAACTCAAAATGGATCAAGAACCTATATAGCAGACCTGAAACTCTGAAGTTACTACAAGAAGGAGCAGGAAACACTCTGGAACAAATAGGTATAGGCAAAGACTTCCTCAATAGAACCCCAGCAGCCCAGCAACTAAGAGAAAGGATGAACAAATGGGACTTCATAAAATTAAAAAGCTTCTGCACAACAAAAGAAATGGTCTCGAAACTGAAAAGACCACCCACAGAGTGGGAGAAAATATTTGCCAGCTATACATCAGACAAGGGGCTGATAACCAGAATATACAGAGAGGTCAAAAATCTAAACTCCTCCAAAATCAATGAACCAATAAAGAAGTGGGCAACTGAACTAGACAGAACTTTTTCAAAGGAAGAAATTCAAATGGCCAAAAAACACATGAAAAAATGCTCACCATCTCTAGCCATAAAAGAAATGCAAATCAAAACCACACTAAGATTCTACCTCACCCCTGTTAGAATAGCCATCATCAAAAACACCACCAACATCATGTTTGGCAAGGATGTGGGGAAAAAGGAACCCTAATCCACTACTGGTAGGAATGCACACTAGTGCAACCACTCTGGAAAAAAATTTGGAGACTTCTTAAAAACCTTAACATAGACCTGCCATATGATCCAGCAATCCCACTCCTGGGGATATACCCAAAGGAATGCAACACAGATTACACCAGAGGCAACTGCACACCTATGTTTATTTCAGTGTTATTCACAATAGCCAAGTTATGGAAACAACCAAGATGCCCCACTACTGATGAATGGATCAAGAAAATGTGGTACTTGTACACAATGGAATATTACACAGCCATGAAGATGAATCAAATCTTACCATTTGCAGGTAAATGGATGGAACTGGAGAACATCATTCTGAGCGAGGTCAGCCAGGCTCAGAAGACAAAATATTGTATGTTCTCCCTCATATGCAGACTTTAGATCTAGGGGCAATGCAGCAATGTGGTTGGACTTGGATCACATGACGAGGGGAGAGCACATATGGGAGATATAAGAATATGTGGAAAACCCAAAACATGAAAGTGTTTCATGTCCCCACTTTAGAGGAACTAATACAGAAACCTTAAAACGACAGAGGTTATCATGAGCAGGGGATCAGGAACCAATGTAAAGATCAGTTAGAGTTGAATCAACATGGGTCGTAACACATGGGTACATGAAAGCAATGCTAGGAATCTCTCTGTATAGCTATCCTTAACTAGCAAAAATGCTTTGTCTTCCTTATTATGCTTATGTCTTCTCTTCAACAAAATTAGTGATAAGGGAATTGAGGAGGGGTGGGGGGAAGGGTGGGGGAGGGGGACTGGGTGGAGAAATGACCCAAACAATGTATGCACATGTGAATAAATGAACAACAACAAAAAAATAAGTAAAGACTATCAGGCTGGTGGGGCTGGGTCCTGCTTTGTCATGTGATAACTTCTTCAGTTCCAATAAAATGAATCTGTTTAACCAGGGAAAGAAATATGGAAGACTTTCACAGGACAGAAAGAATCAAGACAAATATGAGAAGTTTTACTTCAAACATAAGACAAGACTGACATTTATTCAACACCCACTTAATATCAGCTATATTTATTGCTAAGTGCTTTCGCACTTCCTGGCTCATTTAATGTCAACAATAACACTCCATGGAATATTAATTATTATTTTCACTTTATTGATAATAACCTAAGTTAAAGTTTGTATAGGTTTAGCAATTTACCCCAGGAAACAGAGAAAGAAATATTGTAAGACAGACATTGGATCTAGATAGTGTTATTTTTACTATATTTTAAAGTCTTTCACTACCTTCCTGATCTCTTTAGGTTCTCATACTAGGTATTTTCCCAAGTTCTCTGGGCACTACAGGGTTAGTTGGAAAGTATAAGCCAATGCTATTGTGGTTTCCTTCACTTTGGAGATCAGGAAACATGAAGAATAGTGCAATGTCTTCTTTCCTGTGATGTCCTGTGTCTACTATCCAATCTTTCTGTGTGCTACCAATGAAGCAGAAGAAAGGAGAAAAAAGCAGATGGGAAATTGGTGGAAGGAGGACAGAAGAGGGAGAAGGAAAGAAAAAAGTAAACACAAGGAAAAATGTGCTATTCTGAAAAGTCTGATTACCAACTCTGACCCATGCCCCTATTTGGGGATGGAGGAGTCAAGCCTGACTTATTTCCAGAAATTAATTTCAAAATTGTGAAATTGGGACTGGATTGGCAAGATCTTGACAGACCAGAGTGGGGTATATGAGAATCTCTAGCAAATTCCCTAAAAGGGGAATGCAGTTCAAACTTTGCAGCTCCTCTAAGGTCAGAGGGAAGACATGCCTACGTATATACAAAGCAGATTCAAATGTCCTCACAACCAAATGCTTCTCTGTTGCCCAGAAGGGAAGTGTGAGAATGCTTTTCAGTGGGTGAAAGGGAGATTGGGGAAGGTCAGAGGAAGATTAATGGGAAAGAACCCATTAAACCAAGAGGCTCAGATGGTTTGCATGAAACATAGGGATGCTATGTTTATGCTTGCATATGGCCAGAAATACGGATGGGAATGTGTGTCCATAATGATGATGAACTGTGTCTGCATGTGCATGAAAGCATGAACTACCAATACCCATAGTTAACCCCACTACATGGTAAAAGTTCAACAGTAGCTAAAACATAATTATTTAGCTTCTGTTTCTATTACAGTGTATTAACACTGGACCATCTTGGGTTTTTTGCTGTCTAAGAGCCAAACAAACCTTAGAACTTCCCCAGATGTCTTAATCCATCCATAGAAAACTCTGGTTACAAAGTTTATTTTGGGGGGCAAATTAAAATCTGTCCCTCTTTTTTTTCCCCATTCATGGGTTTGAGTTCTGCTCCCTGCCAAGTCAGAAACTGTCTGAGAGTATGTGGTGGATCTAGCAACAAAGTTGTGTTTATTTATTCTTTCCTACTCAAGGCCTTTAACCAAAATATGCTCTTGATGCTCCAAGAGTTCCTGGTGAGGGCATAAGCCAAAGGCTCAACTTCAGTATTCTCATTAATAGAAGCTCAGGTTCATGACAGTATTTTTTGGGGACTATAAAGCATACCCCCATCATAAGGCATCATTTTCTATCTTCTGGGCTTAAAACTGGGAAGCCTGGGCTAAGGAAAAAGATTTCATTTGGTACTAGCTTGTACTTTGAAACCACCTTTCCTGGGAGATACAAAAAGACCCCAAGTATAACCCACCTACTCTTAGCTCCAGTTAATAGAACACAAAATCCTCAAAATATGAGCTTATGGATTGAAAATTATAATGGTAGACAATGGCTATTTAAATGTCCCTACCTTTTCCTCTCTAGATTTTCCTCCCCAGACTACCAAGGTGCAATCTTTCTTTGCTCCTACCATGCATCATAAGCACAGCCAACTCCAGGGCTTTACTCAGACTCTTTTCCTCTCTAGACCAAGCATGGGCGAAATCTTTTTCTCCCCCAGGATGAAATTTTCCACTGTATCTTTGTTGAGAATTACAAGAAACCAAAAGGAAAACAAATAAAAATGAGAATACACACCCAGGCCTTTTCCTCACCCCAAGTTCCATCCTCATGATTGCCTGTTGCCTACCTCCTCCAGAGATGAACTTGGAGTTGGGACCCCAGTCACTGAGCCCTTCTCCTGAAGAAGCAAGGGGAATAACAGGATATAGGGCTCTTGCTTGGAAAGCCCTAAAGACTCCACATTTCTCCAGGCACATATTTACACAAATTGAAATAGTCCTGACTAAACTGTTCATCATTTTTGCTCCCACATCTCTTTTGGAAAATGAAAGAAAAAAATTTTTCATGGACATGAAGAATGTCAGAGTTGGTAGAATCCCTATAGTTCATTCTATTCAAACTACCACATCATAGATGAAGAAAATTGTTCTTTTATGGTGGTACTGACTTATCCAGGGTCACCTCCAAGCAAGGCAGTGATGTGAAAAAGACCTGAAACTCATAAGAGCTAAACAGTGGTATGAACTTCCCTTCTCTGTACTGGTTCTGGTTGATAAGAAGGCTAGCATTAAAACAAAAAAAGGAGGGGGTGCACAAAGAACATGAAAGTGTAATGAAAGGAAAGTTGAGAAATGTTTCTTAGAAACCTCTTGAGGCCTGCTGCTGCCACCCTAACTCCTAGGTGTGGGGGATGCCATCAATGTTTGCTTCCATCCTCTGTTCCCTCTCCTCAGGCCGTCTCATCCTTGAAGCCCCAGAGAGTGTAACAGGGCGCTGGAAAGGGGATGTGAGTATTCCCTGTATGTATGGTCCTCTGAAAGGTTACACCCAAGTCTTGGTGAAATGGCTGGTACAACGTGGCTTAGACCCAGTCACCATCTTCCTACATGTAGAAGATTCCTCTGAAGACCATATTCAGCAGGCAAAGCACTGAGACCATGTGCATATAAGCCATGATGTTCCAGGGGCTGTGTCCCTCCAGCTGAATACTCTAGAGATGGACAATGGGATCCACTACACATGTGAAGTCATCTGGCATACCCCTGATGGCAACCAAGTAGTGAGAGAGAAAATCATTGAGCTCCACGTCCAGAAACTGGAGTCACTGTGGATCAGGAAAGCATTGATAGGCAAAGACCCATAGTGTACTGTAATCATAGAAACCTCTGAGATATTGAGAGACCTTGATTTTTCTTTACACAGACTCTCTTCAGTTAGATGTGCTAATCAGAGGAAGTGGACAGGCAGAGGATCCTCAGAGTCATCACTCCCATAGTAAAAGGTAGGAAGTGTTGGGAAGGCTTCCTGCCTTTTCAAGAGCCCCAGAAATTTTGGCATCTATAGCCTGGTTGTGCTCCTTAGGTTCTGTGCTTTAAAACTCATAAAAATTAGTACACCTGATCAGGATATTAGGCAGGAGTTAGACAAGATTAGTTTTGATGCCTTGACAGTTTGACAAAGATCTGACACTGGTAATTGAAAACTGCAAGTAATCCAAAAACTACTTGAGCCTAAAAAAAATGGCATCAATTTCTGAATCAGTTGATTTTTAACTACAGATAATCCCAAACCCCAGATTACACAAAAGAGTACCTAATCCTCCAAAGGAAGCTATTTTCAATTGTATTGACTTTTTGCCTTCTTCCATTCCAAGTCAGGAGCCCCTTTAGCTCCAGCTGCAGATATATGCATGTTCTTATACCCAGTAAGGATGACTTAGCCTCGTGTCCCCATATCCTTATGATTTCCCAGAGCCGCCTCTCTTGTCTTCCCTTTGCAGTCTCTGTCTCCAAGCCAACAGTGACAACTGGCAGCGGTTATGGCTTCACGGTGCCCCAGGGAATGAGGATTAGCCTTCAATGCCAAGCTTGGTGTTCTACCCCCATCAGTTATGCTTGCTACAAAGAACAGACTGATAACCAGGAGCCCATCAAAGTAGCAGCTTTGAGTACCTTACTCTTCAAGACTGCCGTGGTGGCTGACTCGGACTCCTATTTTTGTACTGCCAAGAGCCAGGTTGGCTCTGAGCAGTGCAGCAACATTGTGAAGTTTGTAGTTAAAGGTTAGCAATCCTCTCTCATGGTAAGCATCTTAACAGAACACATTCAGCCAGAGATAACTTTTATTTTTTTGGTATTTGACATTGTACTGGGATTCTTTTTTAAATTTTTTATTCATTTATTCACGTGTGCATACATTGTTTGGGCGATTTTTCCCCGCCCCATCCCCAACCCCTTCCATCCCTACCCCACCCCCCTTCGCTTCCAGGCAGAACCTGTTCTGCCCTTAACTCTAATTTTGTTGACGAGAAGACATAAGCAATAATAAGAAAGACAAAGCTTTTTTGCTAGTTGAGATAAGGATAGCTATACAGAGAGATTCCTAGCATTGCTTCCATGTACAAATGCGTTACAACCCAAGTTGATTAATCTCTACCTGACCTTTTCACTAATTCCTGATCCCCTTCCCATAATTGACCTCTGTTGCTTTAAGGTTTCTGTATTAGCTCCTCTGCAGTGGGGACATCAAATACTTTCATGTTTTGAGTTTCCTACCTATCCCCATACCTCCCATATGTACTCTCCCCTTAGCATGTGACCCAAGTCCAACCACATTACTGTATTTGCCCTAGATCTAAAGTCCACATATGAGGAAGAACATATGATTTTTTGTCTTCTGAGCCTGGCTAACCTTGCTCAGAATGATGTTCTCCAGTTCCATCCATTTACCTGCAAATGGTAAGATTTCATTCTTCTTCATGGCTGAGTAAAATTCCATTGTGTATAAGTACCACATTTTCTTAATCCGTTTATCTGTAGTGGGGAATCTTGGCTGTTTCCATAACTTGGCTATTGTGAATAACACTGCAATAAACATGGGTGTGCAGGTGCCTATGGAGTAACCTGTGTCACATTCCTTTAGGTATATCCCCAGGAGTGGGATTGCTGGATCATATGGCAGATCTAGGTTTAGATTTTTAAGAAGCCTCCATATTTTTTTCCAGAGTGGTTGTACTAGTTTACATTCCCACCAGGAGTGGATTAGGGTTCCTTTTTCCCCACATTCTTGCCAACACCTGTTGTTGGTGGTGTTTTTGATGATGGCTATTCTAACAGGGGTGAGGTGGAATCTTAGTGTGGTTTTGATTTGCATTTCCTTTATGGCTAGAGATGGTGAGCATTTTTTCATGTGTTTTTTGGCCATTTGAATTTCTTCTTTTGAGAAAGTTCTGTTTAGTTCAGTTGCCCATTTCTTTATTGGCTCATTGATTGTGGGAGCATTTAGTTTTTTAAGTTCCCTGTATATTCTGGTTATCAGTCCTTTGTCTGATGTATAGCTGGCAAATATTTTCTCCCACTCTGTGGGTCGTCTTTTCAGTTTAGAGACCATTTCTTTTGTTGTACAGAAGCTTTTTGATTTTATGAAGTCCCATTTCTCCATCCTTTCTCTTAGTTGCTGGTCTGCTGGGGTTCTATTGAAGAAGTCCTTGCCTATACCTATTACTGCCAGAGTATTCCTTGCTCTTTCCTGTACTAACTTCGAGTTTCAGGTGTGATATTAAGGTCCTTGATCCTTTTTGAGTTGATACTAGTACAGGGTGATAAACATGGATCTAGTTTCAGTTTTTTGCAGATGGATAACCACTTTTCCCAGCAACATTTGTTGAAGAGGCTGTCTTTTCTCCATCATATATTTTTGGCACCTTTGTCAAAAAATATGGTGGGCATAGCTGTGTAGATTCATATCTGGGGCCTCTATTTTGTTCCACTGGTCTTTGTGTGTATTTTTGTGCCACTACCGTGCTGTTTTTAGTGCTATTGCTTTGTAATACAGTTTGAAGTCGGGTATTATGATACCACCAGCATTGCTCTTTTTGTTGAGTGTTGCCTTAGCTGTTCCCTTTTTTTTTGTTTCCGAACGAACTTTAGGGATTTTGATGGGAATTACATTAAACATGTAGATTGCTTTTGGTAGTATAGCCATTTTTAATATGTTGATTCTTCCAATCCATGACATGGGAGATCTTTCCATCTTCTGTAGTCTTCCTCGATCTCTCTCTTCAGGGGTTTGTAGTTTTCCTTGTAGAGGTCATTCACATCCTTTGTAAGTTTATTCCTAGGTATTTGATTTATTTTGAGGCTATTGTAAATGGAATTGTTTGCATATATTCCATCTCAGTTTGTTCGTTATTGGTGTATAGAAAAGCTAATGATTTCTGTGAGTTGGTTTTTTTATCCTGCCAACTTGCTATAACAGTTTATGGTGTCTAGGAGTTTTTGGGTTGAGTTTTTTGGGTCTTTAAGGCATAGGATCATATCGTTTGCAAATATGGATAATTTGACAGTTTCTTTACCTACTTGTATTCCTTTTATTTCTTCTTCTTGCCTAATTGCTCTGGCTAGGAATTCCAGTACTATATTGAATGGGAGTGGTGATAGTGGCACCCTTGTCTCATTCCTGATTTTAGGGGGAATGGTTTCAGTTTTTCACCATTAAGTATGATGTTGGCTGTAGGTTTGTCAATATAGCCTTTGCAATGTTGAGGTACATTCCTTCTATTCCTAGTTTTCTTACAGCTTTTATCATGAAGTGGTGTTGGAGCTTGTTGAAGGCTTTTTCTGCACCTATTGAGATGATCAAGTGGTTTTTGTCTTCGCTTCTATTAATGTACCATATTATATTTATAGATTTGTGTATATTGAACCACTCCTGCATCCCTGGGATGAAGCTGACTTGGTCATAGTGAATGATCTTTCTGATATGTTGTTGGATTCAGTTTGCCATTATTTTATTGAGGATTTTTGCATTCATACTCATTAAGGAAATAGTCCTATAGTTCTCCTTTTTAGAGGTGTATTTGTCTGGTTTTGAGATGAGAGTTATATTGGCATCATAAAATGAGTTAGGCAGTGTTCCTTCCCTTTCTATTTCATGGAACAGTTTAAGGAGAGTTCATATTAGTTTTTCTTTAAATGTCTGGTAGAATTTAGCAGTGAATCCATCAGGTCCCGGATTTTTCTTTTTTTGGGAGACTTTTTATTGCTGCTTCAATTTCTTTTTGTGTTATAGATCTATTCAGGTGATTATTATCTTCTTGGTTTAGTTTTGGGTGGCTATAAGTTTCTAGAAATCTGTCCATTTCTTCAAGATTTTCGAATTTGTTTTAGTATAGGCTCTTGAAGTAGTCTCTGATGATTTCCTAGATTTCCATGGCATTTGTTGTTATCTCCCCTTTTGCATTTCTGATTTTACTGATTTTGGTTTTTTCTTTCCTCATTTTAGTCAGGCTTGCAGGGGTCTGTCAATCTTATTTATTTTTTCAAAGAACCAGCTTTTTGTTTCATTGATTTTTCCTATGGTTTTTTTTGTTGGTTTGTTTTTTTCTGTTTCATTGATTTCAGCCCTGATTTTAATTATTTCTTTCCTTCTGCTTGTTTGGGATTTGTTTGTTCTTGTTTTCTAGGAGTTTCAGCTGTAGTATTAGGTTATTGATTTGAGATCTTTCTGTCTTTTTAATATATGCACTCATGGCTATACACTTTCCTCTTAGGACTGCCTTTGCTGTTTCCCACAGGTTCGGGGTAGGTCGTGTTTTCATTATCATTAACTTCCAGAGACCTTTTAATTTCCTCTTTTATGTCATTGATGACCCAAAGAAAGAAAAAGAAAAAAAGAGACCCAAAGAAATTAACAGGGAGAAGTGGTGGACAAACAAACAGGGAACAAGACAAACAAACAAATAAAACAAAATTCCAGGTTCAGGAACAATAGAATTTCAGACTTAGTAGTTCTCGTGTTACAACTTCAGCATCCAGTCCTGGTGTTGGTATTTAAGCAGAAGCTCTGTCTTAGTCTCGCCAGGTGGTTGGGGAGACTCACCAGTTTTTTTTTTCAGGTCTTTCAGCTGCTTCATCAGCTCCTCCCTCAGTGAGGTGTGGCTTGTCCTCAGGTTCTGGAGGTCAGCTCTGTGGCCCACTAGCCATCCTCCTGGTCTGTGTCTACCAAGCAGGTTTGGAGCTGGTGTCTGGCAACCCTCCTGTTTTTTCAGTGTAACGTGGCATGGAGAAGCTTTGTACAGGCTGGAGGTTCAGGGTGTTAGAGTTTTGATTTCTTCTTGGTGGTTTTTTTTCTGCCAAGTGTGGCTCCAGCATCTGAGCAAAATTTTTTTTTAGATGAATAATAGAAAGGAGATTATTTATTCCTTTTCTTTCTCTTTTTTCTTTTCTTTGTTTATTCATATGTGCATACAATGATTGGGCCATTTCTCCCCTTACCCCTAGTCCCCTTCCTTCCCCCCCACCTACTCCCTCTCCTCCCCTATCCCCTCACTTCCAGGCAGAAACTGTTCTGCCCTTATCTCTAATTTTGTTGAAGGAGAGTATAAACAATAACAAGAAGGACAAAGCATTTTTGCTAGTTGAGATAAGGATAGCTATACAGGGAGATTCCTAGCATTGCTTCCATGTACATGGGTGTTACATTTTAAGTTGATTCTTCTTGAACTGACATTTTCTCTAGTTCCTGATCCCCTTCTCCTATTGGCATCTGTCACTTTAAAGTTTTTGCACTAGTTGCTTTGCATTGAGGACATCAAATACTATCATGTTTTTGGATCTCTCACCTATCCTCATACCTCCCTTGTGTGTTCTTGCCTTATCATATGACCAAAGTCCAAGCACCTCAGCAAAATTTTTGATTTACAGAACTCACGCTGTCTGCTTCTGCCCTGTAGTTGCCATCATGAATCCCCATTCTCAGAGATACCTTATTATAGAATCCCCATTCTCAGAGAGTAGTTGGAGTCCTGACTAGGCAATGACTGTAGAAACACACACACACACAATTCACAACTGGGGACATCAGGGTTAGAAACAGTGCCTGTCATATAAAGATGGTAAAAGGAAAACTGACATTTAGTAGGTACCTCATATTTGCCAGATACAAAGTTTAAGAACTCAACACACATTTTCTCATTTAATCCCATAAATGTTTCATGAGATGGCTATCATTACCTCATTTTACAGAAGAGGAAATTGAGAGTCTAAAAGGGGAATCTGCTTGCTCATGGACTCACAACAAGGAAGTACAAATCTGGATTTGCACTCAGATTTCATGCTCTTTCCATTATGTCTGATTGATTCTTATGGTTACATCTATATCAGATACTGGGCACTGTTTAGAAACTGTTGTTTTTTATTTGTTCTTCAGGGATTTTTTTGGTTGTTGATTTGTTTGGTTAGATTTGTTTTGCCTCATGAGAAAGTCCAGATCTCTACATACTTTTTTTTAATTATCCCCCTGAAATGTAAGTTGTGGTTGAGATTTTCTTGAAGACAGGTGCTGGTTAATTAAGGTCTGGCTATTTCTCATAGCACTGTGCTAAGAGCACTACAAACTATGCATGTAAAGACTATGGGCCAGCATTAAATGAGGAGTCCAGAAGAGATGTGACTGAATGAGTCTTCTTGCCTACCAAGAGATCTCCTTGAAAGGGAAGACAAGTACCCCCAACAAGGCTGTCATTGCCCAAAATATGTTGGGATCTAACTGCTTTTAAAGAATTGAGTTCAGAGCCTCCTGAAAATGACTGTCCTCTGAGGATAGCTCTGAATTAGGAGAAGCAGCAAATTGGCTATCACCACTTAGGTTAGGAGACTGATGTTGTTGAAACTCCTATGCTTGCCTGGAGGTATTTGTTTCCCAAAGTTGAGTTGTAGTGAGGATGTATGTGCTGTAGATCCTGTTCTGTTAGTTTTGGAAGGAATAAAGGTGGTCTTACTCTGAGAAATGTGTATAGACAGTGATTTAGCTACCTGGTTAGCAGAGAGAACAGGACATGACTAGAAAGCCCAAGAATATATACTTCAGAGAGAAAAATTTCTTTTCTGTGAGTTAGTTCCTAGACAGTCTCAGCAAGAACTTGCTCACTGCCAATCAGCCTGTTTATTCCTTATCACAGTCTGTGATTCTTAGAACAGTACTGTTAGACAGTGCTCACCATTGCCTCCTACTGATAGATAAGGAAACAGGCTCATAGAAGTTAATTTCAGTTTTCCACCCTTCCTTGTTGTCTAAACCAAGCTGTTTTTTCTTGGCTTCGTCTGCTTGCCTTCCTCTGCACCCCATCCTGGTCCCCTAAGTCTGGTCCCCTGTTTATATCCTATGTTCTGGTGAGCGCTCAACCTTTCACCCTTCCACCTCACCCTCTGTGCTTCAACAGTTCTGTAATAGCCCTGTAGACCATGCCTTTGCTCGTGTTCTTAGACTGTGGTGCCCTGCTGACAAAACAAAACACAGATATGCATTGATCCCACTGAAGTTCATGCTCTGTAACATCCACTTTCTGCCCCCATTGTCAATTCATTTGTTATCATTGTCTCATTCCTTATAGCAGCAGTTCAGAACATTTCCATTTTCTTTGAGGCAGCCAGTCCTGCTCCAAGAAGATGGGCTCACCCCATTCTGCTCCAGAAAGATCCAGACCCTCTTCAGATGTGAATTCTATTAACTACCCTCCTCTCTACTTTGACATTTCCCTCCTATTTCCTTTTGGCTCAGAGTGAGATATGTGTTTCTCTTATTCACAGCAAAGCCCTCCCCTTGAATTCTTAACCTCAACTACTCCAATTCCCTACTCCACCTAATATACATGCATGTGTACTACATATGTTAAACGTTTTCAAGCCTAATATGTATATATAAATTACATATGTATGGGGTTTTTTGGCAGCACTGAGGTTTGAACACAAGGCCTCACACTTGCTAGACAGGTGCTCTATCACTTGAGCCACACCCTCCAGCCATTTTGCTTTAGTTATTTTTCAGGTAGGGTATCATGATTTTTCCTTGTGCTGACCTGGACTGTAATCCTTCTGCTTATGAGTCCCACATAGCTGAGATAACAGGTGCATGCCACCACACCCAGCTTTTTTGTTGAGATGGGGGTCTTACTAACATTTGTCCTAGGCTGGCCTCAAACTGTGGTCCTCCAAATATCCACCTCCTGAGTAACTGGAATTACAGGTGTGAGTCACTGTGCCCAGCATCCGTGTATGTGTTGTTTTAAAATATATTTCTCAGCCACACGTCAGTGGCTCACACCTGTAATCCTAGCTACTCAGGAGGCAGAGATCAGGAGGATCACTGGTCAAAGCCAGCCCAGACAAATAGTTCACAAGATCCTATCTTGAAAATACCCACAAAAAGGGCTGATGGAGTGACTAGGTTGGTAGAGCACTTGCTTACCAAGTGTGAGGCCCTGAGTTCAAACCCCAGTACTGCCAAAAAGTATCTTTCTCTCTACCTGTCACACCATCTCCCCTATGATCATGACCAATCTTCTGAAGAAGGTAGTTCCCACCAGCCGTGCCTCCCAATTTACCATACAACTTTACAAACTGACCTCCAAATAACCAGAGCCCAAGTTTTCTCCATTCATACCCATCTACCTCAAAATCTCTAGAGCAGCTGATCCTATTGGTCATTCCTTCCTCTTCAAAGTTCTTTCAACTGTTGCTATCAATAACACCACTTTACACTTGGTTCTCCTACAATCTGTCAGACTGATCCTTCTCAGATGACTTTGCTGGCTTTTCTTTCATTAATCCCTTAATTATACATGTTCTTAAAGGCTAAGTTCAAGTATCTGTAGTATCAGAGAAGCTTCAAATATCAGCTCTATGTTGGTAACTCTCAAACCATAATTTTATCTTTAATTTCTCTTCTGAGTACTAGATCCCAATATCTACTTACCTCCTGGACAGCTTCATTTCTAATCTCAGCTTCTTCAAATCTTAATTTACCTTTCATTCATGAAACCTATTTCTCAAACCAGTCAGAAAGCATAGAGGTATCATTGACTCCTTCTCATTTACTTCTCACAGTCGAATGATCACAAAGATCTCCAAGTAGTGTGAATTCACCTGCTTTTCTTTGCCATAGCTTCATGGTCTTATCATCATTTTTCCTAGAAAATTTATGGTCTTCTAAATGGTCTACCTATGTCTGCTATCCTCACTGAAGCATCAGGTTATTTAGCACATATCAAGCATCTACTTCATGTCACTAGCTAATAAAATTCAAGACTGCAGAATTCTGCCTGTCTATCTATTCATGGCTGATCTCCAGAGTCCAGTAAAGTACTTAGTGAGCAAAAGACATTAAATGAAATATTTGCTAATGAGTGGACAGCATGTTCTATTCCCTCACCTTCCAAAATTACACCACACTGTTGCCAGAATTATTTTCCTAAAACTTCAACTGAAAAGTTTTTACCCCCTTCTTCAAAAATCTTCTACAAAATTCTCCCATTCAAAGAACAAAGTCCAAACTCTTTTTATCTGTCCCAAGCCTACCTTTGTCTCTCTACATCTGAAACAGCATGCTGTTCCCTCTGCCTGCTATATTTTCCACCTTCTCAGTCTAAAGAAATCCTATTGACCTATCACTGATACCTTCCTTTAGTATTAAGATTTACATCACATGCTGAAAGACTCAACATTTTAAAATATATAGTTCAGTGGTTCATATGGTTGGGTAACCATCACCATTATCTACTTTCAGAATATGTCAATCACCCTCAAAAGAAGCTCCCCCCCATACCAACTAAGTAGTCTCTTCCATTCCTCTATCCCTGTAAGCCCTAAAAAATTCTTATCAGTTTTCTGTCCTTATAAATTTATCTATTCTGAATTTTTAATATAAATTGAGTCATAGAATATGTGAACTTTTGTGCTCATTTTTTCACTTATTATAATGTTTCCAAGGTTCATTCATGTTGTAACATAGGTCAGTACTTTGTTCTTTTTTATTACTGAAAAATATAACATTGCATGGATATACCACACTATCTATTCTTCAGTCTTCAGTCAATGGCATTTAGATTGCATCTACATTTTGGCCATTATGAATGAACAACTGTTATGAAAAGTTGTGTAAAAGTTTTGTGTGAACATGTATTTTCAATTTCCTTAGGTATATGACTAAGAGTGGGATGGCTAAGTCATATAGTAGCTTTTTGAGGAACTTTCAAACCCTTTCCTGGAGTAGCTATATAATTTTTAACTTCCCACAAGTAGTATATAAGGGTTACAGTTTCTCCACATTCTCACCAACACTTATTTTTGGTTTTATTTTTTACATTATAGCCCTCCTGCTATGTGTGAAGTGGAATCTCACTGTGGTTATGACTTGCATGTCTCTAGTGACTGTGTTGTTAATCATGTTTTTATGTACTTATTGACCATTTGTATGCCTTCTTTCATTTTTTATTAATGAAATAATAAAATGTATTAATATGTATTAATTGTGTATATTAATGGGATTCAATGTGATATTTCCACACATTCATACAATGTGCACTGATCAAATGCAACCTCCCTTTATCCACCTTCTTATACCCTTCCCAACCTCTACTAATCACTATTCTACGTTCAGGACCACCATTTTCAGTTTCTACATGTGAGGACATACAAAATTTGTCTTTCTGTGTCAGATTATTTCATTCAAAATAATGTCCTTCAGTTCCATCCATTTTGCCTCAAATGACAGGATTTTCTTTTTATAGCTGAAACCATTCCATTGTGTATATATTCCACATTTTTCATATCTATTCATTTGATGAAGGGCACTTAGGCTGATTCTGCATCTTTGCTATTGTGAATAATGCATGGTCATGCAGATATCTCTTTGGTGTGCTGATTTCATCTCCTTTGAATATATATCCAAAAGCGGGATTGCTGGTTCATACTGACAATCTATTATTAGTTTATTGAGGCAGTTCCATACTGTCCTTCATAATGGCTATACTCATCAACAATATGTAAGAATTCCTTTTTCTCCACATTCATACAAACATTTGTGTTTTTTTTTAATATAGTAGCTATTCTAACTGGGGTGAGATGTTATCTCATTTTAATTTTGATTTGCATTTCCCTCATGTCTAATGATATTGAAAATCTTAAATATATTTGCTGGTCATTTGTATTTCATCCTTTGAGAAGTGTTTATTCAACTCATTTGTCCATTTTTAACTTGGATTACTTGGTTTCCTGTTATTAAATTTTTTGACTCTTTAAGTCTTGTTGTTCTGGATATTAGCCCTTTGTCCAACAAATATTTGACAAATATTTTCCCTCTATAACTTGTCTCATCACTCTGTGAATTTTTTTTCTGTGCAGCTTTTTATTTTGTTGTAATCCCAATTGTCACTTTTTGCTTTTGTTTTAAGTACTTTTGAGGTCATATCTAAAAAATAATTTTCTATATCAATATCTTGAAGTGTTTCCCTATGTTTGCTTTTAGTAGTTGTAGGATTTCTGGTCTTACATTAGGTATTTTATCCATTTTGAGTTGATTTTCATACAGGGTGAGAAGTAAGAGTCACATTTCAAACATAAGGACATTCAGTTCAGAACTGTTTGTTGAAGAGGCTGTTCTTTCTCCAATGTATTCTTTTTTGGCATTTCTCTCAAAAATTAATCACTGTAGATGTGTGAATTTACTGAAATCTCTAGTCTGTTCCATTGGCCTATGTGTCTATTTTTATGCCAGTACTATACTGTTTTGGTTACTGTGCCTCTTGATTTTGGGTATTAGGTAGGGTACCTCTGGCATTCTTTGAGAACTGCCTATTCAATTCCTTTAGCCTTTTTTTCCTCCTTTTATTTTATCATTTTTATATTTACTCACATGTGTATACATTGTGCTACCTCCCCCCATCTGCCCCTCTCCTCGCTTCCAGGCAGAATCTATTCTGTCCTCTTCTTCTCCAATTTTGTTGAAGAGAAAACATAATAGATAATAAGAAAGGCATAGCATTTTTGCTAGTTTGAGATAAGGAAGCTATACAGAGAGATTCCTAGCATTGCTTCCATGCACATGTGTATTGCAATCCACATTGGTTCATTTCTACCAGACCTCTTCACTACTTCTTGGTCCCCTTCCCATAGTGTCCTCTGCTAATTTAATATAACTTTATCCACTCAACAGGGAGCACATCAACCATATTCAAGTTTTAGGTTTCCTTCCCTTTTCTTATTTCTCTGGTGCTCATTCTTCTGTTAGTGTGTGACCCATGTCCAACAATATTACTGCATTTGTTTTAGGTCTATAATCCTCATATGAGGGAGAACCTACAATTTTTGGCCTTCTGAGCCTGGCTAACTTTGCTTAAGATGATGTTTTCCAGTTCCATCCATTTACTTGCGAATGACAAAATTTCATTCTTCTTTGTGGCTGAGTAAAATTCCATTGTGTATAAATACCACATTTTCTTAATCCATTCGTCTGTAGTGGGGCATCTTGGCTATTTCCATAGCTTGCTATTGTGAATAGTGCTGTACATGGGTGTTCAAGTGCTTTTGTTATAACTTGAGTCACATTACTTCAGGTATATCCCTAGGAGTGGTATTGCTGGATCATATGATAGATCTATGTCTAGTTTTTTAAGGAGCCTCCATAATGTTTTCCATAGTGGTTGTACTAGCTTACATTCCCACCAGCAGTGTATTTTTAAATTGAACATAAAGATATTGTTGAGTTGTAAGATTTATTTATATACTTGGAATACTGAATATATATCAAATATATTATTTGCAAATGTTTTCTCCCATTCTTTATGTTATCTTTTCACTTTCTTGTTAGTGTCTTTTTGTGCCTTTCTTGTTAGGCAAAAGAGTTTTTAATTTTGATAAACTCCTACCTATTTTTTATTTTAATACTTGGGTTTTTGTGTATATCTGATAATCAATTACCTAAAACAAGGTCATGAAAATTTATGCCTATATTTTAAGAGTTTTATAGTTTTAGCCCTACAATTTGGTCTTTAATCCATTTTTAGTTAATTTTGGTATACAGTATGATATAGAGACTCAATTTCATTCTTTTCCATGTGGCTATCCATTTGTTCCAGACCATAATCTAAAGAGACTGTGCTTTACCATGCATAGGTCTTGGCAGCCTTGTTGAAAAATCATTGACCAATGATATGGATTTATTTCTGTACTCTCAATGGCTAAATTTCTAAGTATTGTACTAGTTTTTACATTAGAATGGATAAAGAAAATGTGATATACATACATAATAAAATATTATTCAACCATAAAAAGCATGACATCCCATCATTTGTGACAGCATGGATGGACCTGGGCTTTTGTATTATTTTTATGCTTACATAATAGAATTGTTTTCTTACTATCATTCATTGTAATGCATAGAAATACAACTTATTTTTCTGAGATAATGTCCTCCTATGTAGCCCAGGCTGGCCTTGAATTTGCAATTCTCCTGCCTCAGCCCTCCAAGTGCTGGGATTATAAGCATGTGCCATCATGCCTACTGTTCATTAATTTTTTTTAAATGTTGGGTAGAATTCACCAGTGAAGCTACTTACCCTGATTTTCTCTTTCTGGGCAGTTGTTTGATGAGCAATCCAATATTTTTACTGGTTAAAATCCTGTCACTTCAGGTTTTCTATTCTTCAGAAATTAATTTCTAACTTCATTGTGGTTGGAGAACATACTCATTATTTAGATCTTTCACATTTCCTAAGATTAGTTTTATGGCCTATAATAGGGTCTATTCTAGATAATGTTCCATATTTCCTTAAGAATAATGTGTATTTTACTATTATTGTATAAAGTACTCTGTTATATGTCTGTTCTTAGGTCTGGTTGGTTAACAATATTGTTCAAGTCTTCAACTTCTTTTCTGATTTTCTGTTCATGATTGAAAGAGGATTATTGAACTCTCAAACTATTATTGTTAAATTGACTGATTTTTCCTTCAATTTTGTCACTTTTTCTTCAAGAATTTTGAGGCTCTGTTATTAGTATATGTTTATAATTGAATTTCTCTTGATGGATTGATTTTTATAACTATAAATAGTTTTTTGTCTTTAGCAACATTTTTTCATTTTAAAGTGTATTTTGTCAGATATTACTATAGCCACTCCAGCTATATTTTGTTTAATGTTTGCATGGTATATCATTTTCTGTCCTTTTACTTTCAAATCATGTGTCTTTAAAACCTAAGTAAGTATGATATGCAACCGTAAGTATGCATATAATTAGATTATGCTTTTCTAATCTACTTTGCCAATATCTACCTTTAAATTTGAGTTTAATCTATTTACATTTAATTTGAATACTAACAAGTTAAGATTTATATCTGCCAATTTTCTATTTCTATTCTATTTATCTTTTATCTTATTTCTTTATTCTTTCATGGCTGCCATCTTTTTTTTGTTTGTTTAAGATATCTATACAGAAAGTTTATGACATTTCTATGTATATATGTATTGTATCCCAAATTGGTTCATCTCCTCCATTTTTCTCCTTTCTATCTTAGTCCTCTTCTAATTGTGCTTTCAACAGGTTTAAAAATTCTATATTCATCTTTGTTTAGAAAGTATATCACAATATTCACCTTCTTTACATCCTTCTTTTACTGTCCCCTCCTGTTTGAGCCCTCTCCTTAGCATGACCTATTTTTCATTCTTGTCCTTCATTGCTTAGGTGTCCGTTTATTGACCAGTGGGATTTTTGCCTTAGTATAATACCTGTACTTGGATTGTGCATATGTCAATGTAGCCCCACCACTGTACTTCTTCATCCTTTTCCCCTTATCCTGTGTTGTTTAACAGTTTTTAACATGTTTCCTTATGTCTTGTTCCTACATAGATGTAATGTATTTCATTATTTTCTATCTTTTTTTCTTTCTCCCTTAGTCTCCTCTACCAGTTCCACTTTTGGATACATGCTCTGTGTATATTTCTATGTATATATAATATTGTTTGCATTTGTATTGAGTCTATATTCTAAGTGTGAGAGAAAACATGTGGCCTTTGGCTTTCTGAACCGGACTAACTTCACTTAAGATAATGTTCTCCAGTTCCATCTATTTACCTGCAAATGGCAAAATTTCATTCTCCTTTATGGCTGAATAAAATTTCATCACATGTAAATACCACATTTTCTTAATCCACTCATCATTAGTGGGCATCTTGACTGTTTTCACAACCTTATTATTGTGAATAACGCTGCAATAAACATGGGCATGCAGATGTCTTTGTTGTAACTTGTATATCCCTAAGAGTGGTATTGTTGGGTCATATGGTAGCTCTGTTTTTAGTTTTTTGAGGAGCCTCCATTGCATTTTCCATAGTGATTGTACTAATTTACATTCGCACCAGCACTGTATGAGGGTTCTTTTTTTCTCACATCCTCACCAACATTTGTTGTTGTTTGTGTTCTTGATGATAGTCATTATAACAGGAATGAAATGGAATCTTTACATGGTTTTGATTTGAATTTCCTTTACCACCAGGGATGTTGCATTGTTGCTATCTTTGATATTCAATAGCTAATCCCTAGCATAATATGTAATTCCTTTATTATTTCTCTTACTAAATATTTTAGTTATTTGCTCAGTGTTTCCGCATAGATTATTAATTTACAATCTAGTTTGAATTTATACCAACTTAATTTCAATAGTATACAATTTTTATAGAACTCAATTCCATCTCCTTTAATGCTGTCATTATAACAAATTACTTCTTTATATAACATGGGCACAGATTTATAATTATTGCTTTATGCAGTTTCTTTTTAAGCAGACAGGAAAAATATATTCATACTCCATATTTACCTTCAGAATTACCTTCCTTTACTAGTGCTTTTTTATTTCTTCATGTTGATTTGAGTTAGTGTCTAATGTCCTTTGTCTCAACCTGAGAATGCTTTTTAACATCTCTTATAGGTCATCTGCTAATCATAAACTCTCTCAGTCATTGATTATCTTGGAAATGTCTTAATTTCTCCTTCATTCAGGGTTTTCAGTTTTGGTTTAGTTTTGTTTTTATCTGAGATGGAGTCTTACTATGTTTCCCAGACTGGTCTCAAACTTGTGGGAGCAAGCAGTTTTACTGCCTCAGCCTCCAAATTAACTGGACTGCAAGAGTATGCCACTGTGTCCAGATGTCTCCTTCATTTTCAAAGAGTGATTTTACTGAATATAGTATTCTTAATTGATTGATAGGATTTTTGTTTCAGCACTTTGAATATATCATTCTGTTTTCTTGTTTCTCTTGTTTCTGCTAAGAAACCAGCCATTAATTTTATTGGCAATCTCATGCACATAAGTTCCTTCTATCTGCTGCTCTCAGTATTCTCTCTTTAGATTTGGCTCTTGATCATGATGTGCCTAAGTATGAATGTTTTAAGTTCATGGAGCTTCCTGGATGCTCAGATATGTTTTTCATCAAATTGAGACATTTTTGACATCATTTCTTCAAATAATCTGTCTTCTCCTTTCTCATTTCTCTTTCTAGGGCTCCCATTATGTATGTTGGCATACTTGATGTATCCCAAGTTCTCTGAGGTTTTGTTCATTTTTAAAATTCATTTCCTTTCTCTTCCACTAACCTGATTATTTCACTTGTTATGTCTTCAGGTTTGCTGATGTTTTATTCTGCCGGCTCAAATCTGCTCTAGTGAATTTTTCTCCCTTCTTAGTGAACTTTTTCTTTCAGTTTTTCTTTCAAGTTTTCGATCTTGCTTTTCAACTTCTGTATTTCTATTTGGATACTTTTTATGTTAGTTTTTTATTGATATTTTCTGTTTGGTTTAAATCATTGTCATTCTTTCTTTTAGTTATTTCAAAATGTTTTATTTTCATTTTGAAAGCATTTAAATTGTTTTGTCTGGTAAATTCCATATCTGTGTTTCCTATAGACAATTTCTATTGATTGATTTTTCTACACCTGTTTATGGGTTCTACTTTCTAATATCTTTGTATGACTCATATATTTTGTTGTTGAAAATTGGAATTTAGAATAATATAATGTGGCATGTCTAGAAATTTTATCCTCCCCCTCAGGCTTATTGGCACTGATTGTTCCAATAGTTTTCTTTTGTTTAATGACTTTTCTAAACTAATTCCATATAGTCTTTTGTATTCATTTTCCCAAATGACTACTGAAATCTACTTGGTTAGCTTAGTGGTCAGCTAATAAATGGATGGAGATTTTCTTAAAGTCCTGAATCCAATAAATCTTCTAATCTTTACCAGAGAACTCTGTTGTCTGTTGAGCCATATTTTCAACACTTATCCAGTCAATTTACAATTGTGCCCTCGTGTTCACTTTCTGCTTACATAGCACCTCAAGGCTAACCACAGATAGGAGCTTATGGCTTTCTCATGTTTTTTCATGAGCAAAGCACACATCCCTGTAGATGTGTGTAGCCTTCTAGATTCCCAGGAATGTGCCAAAGGTTTTTGAAGCCCCTATGAACATCTCATTTCCTAGCTTTTCCTTTTATAATTATTTCGTTAGTGTCTTGTTTCCCCAAACTGTTATCCATGGCCTCAAGCAATCTTTTAGTCCTGAATGACTAATAAAACAAGCCTTTGGAGTCAGGTCTTTCAGGGAACAACCAAATAATAACAGTTGTTTGGAAATTAAGTCTATTCTGCTCACTCCAGTATCTGGAATGGGATTCTCTTTTCTGACTACCTCTGAGCTGAGAAGGCATGATAGGATTCTGATAAGGTAAAATGTTACAAATCTTGATGTTCTTACCAAAATTGGGATGTTTTTCATCCATAAATCCTCCATAAGTTGCTACAGATCTTTAGGTAATTTCCAAAATTCTAGGGGAAAAAAGTTGGTTATGACAAAATTTTCCAGTTATTTCATTGCTTTTGTGAAGGGGTGAATTTTTAGAAATTATCACTCCAACATTTTCACTAATGTCATACATTATTACCTTTGTGAGACTTCTAAAGTCCCTCTTAAGAGAATAAATCACTAAATTTCAGTTAAAAGTTAGTAAAACTAAAATATACTTTCTTGTCCATATTTGCCAAATACCTTCTGAACTCTAGGCAGATTCCTTGCAGGTCTACCAACCTTGACTTAAAAATTCTGCCCTAGACTGATATTTGAAGGATGACCAGGCAACAGGACTTATTAGCATCATGAGATGTGTTGAGAAGTCTAACTATGGACCTTACTGGCCTTTACTTACTTCCTAATTTTTCTAGGGCATTAAACTGTTCACTCAGTGGTACCGTGGCCTCTGACTGGGCTCCCTTTTCCTTGCAGGCTTCTCAAATCCTCCTAAGACCAAGACTGAGACACCTACAACAATGCAATTCACCTTGGAAGGTGAATTTTACTAGGGTTCTGTGGGAGTAGGAAAGGTATCAAATAGTATCATGTGAACCAAGGCATGAGCCCCAGTGTCATTTACTGACGAAAAAGAGGTGGGTTACTCAGAGAAAGAATAGTAGTAAATGAATAGAAATAAAAGAAAGGTAGCAAGGAGTTAAGGGTAATGAAGAAATAGAATCATGAATATATACTTTTCTTTGTGACAACTGTAGCAAAAGAGAATGCTATGGTTTAGATTTTGCTCCTAGTCTGACTTTCTGTGTGACTTTAGGTATATTACTTCCCCTCCATGGAACTTCTTCTACTGACCACACCTAACAGTAAGAAACTAATATGCCTTACTCATAGTACTAGTGATCAATGATATGGCCAGACAATCTTGAAATCCTAGCATGGATTCCCAGAGAAGACCCCCAATCTTTTCAGCCATACCCTACCTCATAGCTCCTTGCTGGAAGAAGGAGCCTCTGACCCTGGTTCCCTGTTGTCATAGCAACATCTACAGTGAATTCATCCTGGGACTGGACTGCTGGAGTGGATGGCTACTGTGGGGAGACCATTCCTGGGCCAGGTAAGGGCATCTGAGCTGTGCATTATGCACATTGTTCTGTGTAGTCAGCTCTAAAAACCATTAAGGGCCCTAAAGCTGAGTGCAGTAGTGGAATAGAGATAGAGAGATTCAGGTACAGATACAGGGGTGAACAAAGGTAGTGCAGTTTGAGGGAGTGGTAAATGTATTCTTAGCTTGTTCCCTATTGCCACAGTAAAATACTTCTAAAACACTATGAACAAGAATATGGATAGAGCCCAGTCAGCTGTCACAGGGAGACAGACATTAGGACAGATAAGGATAATAGCAGTACCTCATTAACCAAGAGCTTTCTCAGCAGCTTGCAAGTAATTTTTTGTTCCTTCAAAGTCTCAAGGATTCCCAAGTCAGGGAAGGAAATCAAGGAATCCTTGAAACATCAAAGAAAAGATATTTTATTTTTACCCCAAACTGATAGCTAGTATGCACTAACACAACAGAATTGATTATTAAAATAATGGATTACTTTCAAACCAGTTGATAATCAGCTACTTCCCTTAAGCCCTGAGTTCTCCATTATCACCTGGGGCTGCCATAGTCCATCTGACAGATCTCTCCAGACCACCTCATGGCCCTGCAAATAAAATGTCAATTCCTAATATACCAGGGATCTCTAAGACTCCAGTTCTACATCAGGTATCTGTTTTGATTAAATAGTATGATTTGATTAGATGGTATGAGATAGTTTGATTATCACTCTGTGTCTCATCCCCTAGCTCTGTATCATTGGGGGTGGACTTCTTAATGCACTTTGTACGTCTCCCTTCCTGGTTGTACAGTTTCTTAGCTGTCTCTGGGCATAGCTCCAAACCTGCTTTGTGTGCTATCTTTGCATTGCCAATTTTATTTTGAAAGCTTCCACAGCTCCATTTTTCTCCCAGACCAGCACCCACTGGGAAAAGGGAAGTTAGAATATGGCCCTTGGAAAATTGAGTTGAGAAGATGAGACTATCCTGGGAGGAGTATAAGATCTCAGATATTGGATATGTATTCTGTTCTTATCAAGTTTTTCATTACTTGACTCCTGTCAAGGGGAATCTTTCTTTGATCAGCACCAGTTTATAACTTGAGCTCTCTCAGTTATAATCAGAAGCTCAGAGAACCACAAATAGTCAATTTATGAAACAGGATCCCACAATCTAATAAAAATCCAGTTTCAGCATCATCTCTGAAGGGTACTAGAATTCATTTCCCTACTCCTTTCTATCCCATGACCTAGTCACCTAGATTCATAATAGTATAGCTAAAAGTGTGTCATCCAAATGTTTCATTGAATTTATGGGAAAACTAAGGCCCAGTGAAAGAATGATTTAACTGAAGTCACTGTATTGGTTTTTCTTCAATGACTGTAAAAACTTACTGCAAATCAGAAGTATAACAGTTATTTTTGAGCTACAATCAGGTAGCAGCAGGACTACATTCCTTCTGGAAGCTTAGCTACCCATATTCCTTGGCTCCTAATCTGACATCATTTTCAAAGCTAACAATGTGGATTCTTCAAGATGGCGACTGAGACAAAGCTGCAGACCTCATGAGCTCCTGAACCAGGCACTCTGCGGAGATGCTGGAGACATGCTTAGATGAGGTAAAGCACCAGAGAGAGCCAAAAATATGGCACTCTAAACCCTTAGATCGTGGAAGTCTTCTCCACGCCATGATCTAATGTAAGAACAGGTGGCCTGCCAAGTCGCCACCCCATAGGCCTGCAGAACTGCCTCTCTGCTCTGCTGGGATCTCTGCCCCTCCGGCTGTGCCAGGCCACAGCTCCATGCTGGATCCACAAACCACCACCACCAGGAACCCCACCCCTCAGGCTGTGCTGGGCCCTAGCCCCACACTAGATCCATGCCCTGCCTGGACCCCCACCTCTTGGGCCGCACAGGATCCAGACACAACCGGGACCCCTTCCCCTCAAACCCTCCACCCCTCAGGCTCTGCAGGGCCCTAGCTCTGCATGGGATGACCAGAGCCACGCCCCACCAGGATCCCTGTGCCTCGGGGCTGGGCACCAGCTTAGCATGAGACAACCGCATCCCCCAGTCCACCTTGATGCCCACCCCTGGGGCAGACCCAGGCCCCAGCTCTACAGGCTTTCCAGATAACTGCTCCACCAGGCTTCCACTCAGGCCACCACTAGAGA
This sequence comes from Castor canadensis, assembly GCF_047511655.1. NCBI lineage: Eukaryota > Metazoa > Chordata > Mammalia > Rodentia > Castoridae > Castor > Castor canadensis. Next base: position 86,668,342 of record NC_133405.1, read on the forward strand.
GCTCTAAACGTGCCTAAGAGACACAGAGACAAGACTGGACACTAAAGGAGTAACAGAGCAACTAAGACTGCCTGCAATTCTACTGTTCCATAACTGGTGTTTATTATTTCTTTTCTTTTTTTTCCTCCTTTCTTTAAAGGTTTGACTGCCTCCTTTGGTATTTGATCACCCATCATCTCTCCCATTTTTTTCTCCCCCTCCTTTAAGTATTTGATGCCTGGTTTGCTGTTGGATCACCCACCAGCACTCCCATTTTTATTTTTTTTCCTCTCTTATCTCTTCCTTTTCTCTTTCTATCTCTTTCTCTTTTTTATCCTTCTCTCTTGGTTTTGTTAGTATTAATATTGCAACCCAGCTATTACACATAGTCCAGAGACAGAAATGGTACCTAATGGAAATATGGGAAGAAAAAAAAAGAGATGTAAACAATTTTCCCCAAAAAAAATAAAGTACTACAGGATTTAGAGTGAAATGAAAAAAACAGATACCCAGATCCAGACTTCAGCAAAACAAAGATAAACTGTAGCAAGGAACCCAATGAAGCCCACAAGAACACTCTGAAAGAAAAAATCCTACAAATAATTAATGAGAATTTCATAGAGATGTTAATAGACAAAGTCAACCAAAACGTACAGTAGGCATTCAAGAAATTCCAAGACAACAAAAACAAAGAATATGAGAAAACCCAGAACAAATAAATGAAATCATAGAACCCCTAAATGAACACCAAACTGAAACTGAGACCACCATAAACAGAGAGATAAATGAATTAAGGCCAAAAATTCACAATATTAAAGAGGAAGTAACCCAAGATATGAAAAACCACAGAAAAAAGAATGAAACAGAAATATAAAACAAAATGGAAGGCCATTCCAACAGAATAGAACAAACAGAAAACAGAATCTCAGAACTTGAAGATGAAATGGCAATTAAAGGAAAAACTGAAGAACTATTAGTTAAACAACTAAAGACCTCTGAAAAGAAAATGCAAGAACTCACTGACTCCATCAAAAGACCAAACCTCAGAATCATGGGCATTGAAGAAGGAGAAGAGGTGCAAGCAAAAGAAATGTGTAATATATTCAACAAAATAAAAACAGAAAATTTCCCAAATCTAGAGAAAACTATGCCCATATGGGTACAGGAAGCCTCCAGAACACTGAACAGACCCGACCAAAATAGAACTACCCCACAACACATTATCATTAAAACAACAAGTACAGAGACCAAAGAAAGAATATTGAAGGCTGTAAGAGAGAAAAAACAAATAACATACAAAGGTAAACCCATCAAAATCACAGCAGACTTCTCAACAGAAACATTAAAAGCAAGAAGGGCATGGAGTGAGGTCTTCCGGGCAATGAATGAAAATAACTTCAACCCTAGGATACTCTACCCAGAAAAACTGTCATTCAAAATAGATGGAACAATAAAAGTCTTCCATGATAAGCAGAAGCTAAAACAATATATGACCACCAAGCCACCGCTACAAAAGATTCTCCAAGGAATTCAGCACACAGAAAATGAAAGCAAACAAAACCATGAAAGGGCAGGCATTACCAAACCACAGGAGAAGAAAAGGCAAGAAAGTAAAGAGTAACAATGATTCAGGTACACATAATAAAACCCTTAATCAACAAAGACAAGTACATGACAGCAATCACAACAAACTTATCAATACTAACACTGAATTTTAACAAACTTAATTCCCCCATCAAAAGACACTAATTGGCAAACTGGATTAGAAAGGAAGATTCAAAAATCTGCTGCCTATAGGACACCCACCTCATCGACGTAAATAAGCACTGGCTGAAAGTGAAATGCTGGAAGATTTACCAAGCCAATGGCCCCTGAAAACAGGCAGGGGTAGCAATACTTATCTCGGACAAAGTAGACTTCAAACCTACATTGATCAAATGAGATAAAGAAGGACACTCCATATTAATATAAGGGGAAATACACCAAAAGGAAATAACAATTATCTACCTATATGCACCCAATGTCAATGCACCCAATGTCATCAAACATACTCTGAAGGACCTAAAAACATGTATAAACTCCAACACAGTAATAGTGGAAGACTTTTATACTCCCCTATCACCAATAGACAAGTCATCCAAACAAAAAAATCAATAAAGAAACCCAAGAAGTAAATCACACCATAGATCAAATGGATCTAGCTGATATCTACAGAATATTTCACCCAACTTCTGCACAATACACATTCTTCTCAGCAGCCCATGGAACCTTCTCCAAAATTGATCATATCTTAGGGCACAAGGCAAGCCTCAGCAAATATAAGAAAATAGAAATAATCCCATGCATTCTATCTGACCACAATGCATTAAAACTAGAAATCAAAAACAAAAACAGCAGTAAAAAACATGCAAACATTTGGAAGTGGTACAACACATTGCTCAATGACAAATGGGTCATTGATGAAATAAAAGGGGAAATTAAAAGATTCCTGGAAGTTAATGAAAATGAAAACATGACCTACAAGAACCTATGGGACAGCAAAGGAAGTCCTAAGAGGAAAGTTTATAGCCATGAGTGCATATATTAAAAAGACAGAAAGATCTCAAATCAATAACATAATACTACAACTGAAACTCCTAGAAAAACAAGAACAAGCAAATCCAAAAACAAGCAGAAGGAAAGAAATAATTAAAATGAGGGCTGAAATCAATAAAATAGAAACAAAAAAAAAACCCATAGAAAAAAAATGAAACAAAAAGCTGGTTTTTTGAATAAATAAATAAGATTGACAGACCCCTGGCAAACCTGACTAAAATGAGGAGACAAAAAACCCAAATCAGTAATATCAGAAATGCAAAAGGGGAGATAACAACAAACACCACAGAAATCCAGAAAATCATCACAGACTATTTTGAGAACCTATACTCTAACAAATTCGAAAATCTTGAAGAAATGGACAGATTTCTAGAAACTTACAATGACCAAAACTAAGCCAAGATGATAAAAATCACCTGAATAGATCTATAACACAAAAAGAAATTTAAGTGGCAATAAAGAGTCTCCCAGAAAAGAAAAGTTCAGTACCTGATTGATTCACTGCTGAATTCTATCAGATGTTTAAAGAAGAACTAATATGAACTCTCCTTAAACTGTTCCAAGAAATAGAAAAGGAAGGAACACTGCCTAACTCACTTTATGATGCCAATATAACTCTCATCCCAAAACCAGACAAAGACACCTCCAAAAAGGAGAACTACAGGCCAATTTCCTTAATGAATATTGATGCAAACATCCTTAATAAAATAATGGAAAACCGAATCCAACAACACATCAGAAAGATCATACACTGTGACCAAGTTGGCTTCATGCCAGTAATGCAGGGGTGGTTCAACATAAACAAATCTATAAATGTAATACAGCACATTAATAGAAGCAAAGACAAAAACCAATTGATCATCTCAATAGATGCAGAAAAAGCCTTTGACAAAATCCAACACCACTTAATGATAAAAGCCCTAAGAAAACTAGGAATACAAGGAATGTACCTCAACATTGCAAAGGCTATATATGACAAATCTACAGCCAACATCATACTTAAGGGTGAAAAACTGAAACCATTCCCTCTAAAATCATGAATGAGATAAGGGTGCCACTATGCCCACTCCTATTGAACATAGTACTGGAATTTCTACCCAGAGCAATTAGGCAAGAAGAAGAAATAAAAGGAATACAAATAGGTAAAGAAACTGTCAAAATATCCTTATTTGCAGACGATATGATCCTATACCTTAAAGACCCAAAAAACTCTACCCAAAAACTCTTAAACACCATAAACAGCTACAGTAAGGTGGCAGGATACAAAATCAACCTACAAAAAATATTAGCTTTTCTATACACCAGCAATGAATAAACTGAGGAGGAATATATGGAAACAATTGCATTCACAATAGCCCCCCCAAAATCAAATACCAAGGAGTAAGTTTAACAAAGGATGTGAATGACCTCCACAAGGATAATTATAAACCCCTGAAGAAAGAGATCGAGGAAGACTACAGAAGATGGAAAGATCTCCTGTGCTCATGGATCAGTAGAATCAACATAGTAAAAATGGCTATTCTACCAAAAGCAATCTACATGTTGAATGCTATTCCCATCAAAATCCCAATGACTTTCATCACAGAGATTGAAAAATCTACCCTAATGTTCATTTTGAAACCAAGAGACCACGAATAGCCAAGGCAATGCTCAGCAAAAAGAACAATGCTGGAGGTATCACAATACCTGGCTTCAAACTATATTACAAAGCAATAACAATAAAAACAGCCTGGTACTGGAACAAAAACAGACAGGAATACCAGTGGAACAGAACAGAGGATCCGGATATGAATCCACAGAACGGTGCCCACCTCATTTCTGACAAAAGTGCCAAAAACATACGATGGAGAGAAGACAGCCTCTTCAATGAATGTTGCTGGGAAAAGTGGTTACCTGTCTGCAAGAAACTGAAACTAGATCCATTTCTATCATGCTGTACTAGTATCAACTCAGAATGGATCAAGGACCTAAATATCAGACATGAAACTCTGAAGTTACTACAGTAAGGAGCAATAACACTCTGGAACCGGTAGGTATAGGCAAGGGCTTCCTCAATAGAACCCCAGCAGCCCAGCAACTAAGAGAAAGGATGGACAAATGGGACTTCATAAAATCAAAAAGCTTCTGTACAACAAAAGAAATGGTCTCTAAACTGAAGAGACCACCCACAGAGTGGGAGAAAATATTCGCCAGCAATACATCAGACAAGGAACTGATAACCAGAATATACACAGAGCTTAAGAAACTAAACTCTCCTAAAATCAATGAACCAATTAAAAAATAGGCAACTGAACTAAACAGAACTTTCTCAAAAGAAGAACTTCAAATGGCAAAAAGAGCACATGAAAAAATGCTCACCATCTCTAGCCATAAAAGAAATGCAAATCAAAACCACACTAAGATTCCACCTCACCCCTGTTAGAATAGCCATCACCAAAAACACCACCAACATCATGTGTTGGTGAGGATGTGGGAAAAAAGGAACCCTCATACACTGCTGGTGGGAATGCAAGCTGGTGCAAACACTCTGGAAAAAATTTGGAGACTTCTTCAAAATCTAAACATAACCCTGCCATATGAACCAACAATCCCACTCCTGGGGATATACCCAAAGGAATGCAACACAGGTTACTCCAGAGGCACCTGCACACCCATGTTTATTGCAGCATTATTCACAATAACCAAGTTATGGAAACAACCAAGATACCCCACTACTGATGAATGGATCAAGAAATGTGGTACTTGTACAGAATGGAATATTACTCAGCCATGAAGAAGAATGAAATCTTATCATTTGCAGGTAAATGGATGGAACTCAAGAACATCATTCTGAGTAGGTCAGCCAGCCTCAGAAAACCAAAAATCATATGTTCTCCCTCACATGTGGACTTTAGATCTAGGGCAAATACAACAATGCGGTTGGATTTGGATCACATGACAAGGGGAGAGCACATATGGGAGATATAGAAATAGGTAGAAAACCCAAAACATGAAAGCAATTGATGTCCCCACTAGATGAGCTAATACAGAAACCTGAAAGGGACAGAGGTTAACATGAGAAGTGGATCAGGAAACAGTGTAAAGATCAGTTAGAGATGTTGTGTTGTCATAACACATGTGTACAAGAAATCAATGCTAGGAATATTTCTTTATAGCTATCCTCAACTCAACTAGCAAAAATGCTTTGTCTTCCTTATTAGGTTTGTGTCTTTTCTTCAACAAAATTAGTGATAAAGGCAGAACAAGATCTGACTGGAACTGGGGGTGGGGGAGAGGGAAGGGGAGGAGGGCAAGGGGGAGAAATGACCCAAACAATGTATAAACATGTGAATAAATGAATAATTTTTTAAAAACTAACTATGTTAGCATCCTCAAATCTCCCTCTGACTTTGACCTCCTGTTGTACATCCTTTTGTCTCCCCTCTGCACTTTTTTGGTAGGATGGGGTTTGAACTCAGGACTTCATGCTTGCAAAGCAGGAGCTCTACTGTTTGAGCCATACCATCAGTCCATTTTACTCTGTTTATTTTGGAGATGGGGGTATCATGATCTATCTGCCCAGGCTGGCCTTGAACTACAATCCTCCTGATCTCAGCTTCCCAAGCTAGCATTATAGGTATGAGCCACCAGCACCTGGCTCTCCTCTCTCCACTTTTAAATGATCCTTGTGATTACATTGAGCCCACCTAGATAATTGAGTATAACCTCCCTATCTCAATACCAGCTAATTATCAACCTTGAAACCTTAATTCAAGTGAACATCTCTAGAAGGCCATTATTCTGATTATAGTCATACAACAAGTAAATAACAGATTCAGCACTAGAAGCCCAGTACAGTAGTTCCTTCAGTTTTTAGTCATGATGGAATTATGTACCTCAAGTGGCTCATTGGAAATATGTTTTGAGAATGAAGGAAACTAGGAACTTAGCCCAGTATTGCAATGGAAAGAATCTCTGTGACTAGAAGCAACTGACCAGAATCTCAATAAGATAGCATTTTGGTAAAGCTGAGAAGTCAGGGCACCACTTTTTTTTCTAAGGGAAAGGGAAAACCTGTCTTGGTCCTACAGAAAGCATGGAAGTCTCACTCAAATGCTCAGAATCAATTATCAACAAATGAATGTGGAAGAACTTGTTTAGCATGGTATCTCTGTGCTTTCAAGACTTTTTCATGGGCCTGGAGTTTTGTTTATCTCTCTTAGTAGCTAAGAAGATTAGAAGATGTATGTGGAAAAGAGAAAAGCCTGGACTAATCTGGACTGAGTTTCTGTCCAGAGTTTCTGTTTCTGTCTTTATTTTTAACCACATTCCCTATGGTCTTATTTTGCCTAGCTTTGCTACCATCCTCATCATCTCCTTGTGCTGTGTGGTTATTGTCACTATGGCTTATATCATGCTCTGCCAGAAGACAACCCAACAAGGTGAGGGACGAATATGGCTGGTTGGCTTTTGGTCATTCATTCTTTCTGGTGGTATATTTGCCTACCCTGTGCATGAGACACTGTGCAAGACACTTTAGTGAGTTCCAAGCCAAGTTTTGGAGTGAAAGTAGAGATTATGGAGACAGATGTTGATGCCAACAATGACATAAAACTTATGGTAGTTGATGCAAAAATCCTTGGTGTCCAGTCAAGTGCAGCCATCCTTGTAATGAATTGCCTTATAAGGATGCAAGGTAAGTTGCCACCAATTTGCTTACAATTAATTTAGGGGATTCAAGGTTAAAGCATGGAATTTATCAATAACAATTCATAATATTAAAGATTATGAAATCAGCTGCATGTGGTTGCACACACTGTAATCGAGAACTGAGGAGGCTGAGAGAAGAAGATTGTGAGTTCCAGGTCAGTCTAGGCTATTTGGTGAGACCTTGTATCAAAACAAACAAACAAAAAAAAAGAGTACCAAACTCAAACCCAGAGTAAACAATCAATATTAAAGGGATTCTGAGAGAAGACAGTCAGTTAGAGCTAGAGTAATTAACAAGACTTTTCAGGAGGTGAAAATGAGACCAGGTCATAGAGAATGAAAATCATGTATAAGGGAACTATATTTCAGGAAGGGGAGCTACATGAGCAAAAGTATGAAGGCCTGAGAGATTCCAAGATGGCGACTAGAGGGAGGAAGCAGAAAGTGTGCTTCCTAAAGTAAACTCTTGGATAGACACTGGAGATACACCTGGCAGGAAAAACCACCAAGAGGAGGCAAAATTCTGACACTTCCACACCCCCAGCCCATGCACAGCATCCCCATGCCACGTTAAATGGAGAAACCAGGAGTGCTCCCGTGCCACCAGAGGCCAGCTCCTACCCTGCTTGGGAGACCACCAGGTGAGCAAATAAGTGGCATGTGGTACTCCCTGGGACAAATCAGCATAGCTCCCTAGACAGACTGACCCCTGCCCAGGGCAAAAAGGAAAAAAAACTGAATAATAAACAAGCAGCTGAAAAAAAAAGACACATAACAAAAAGGGTGGGGCACCCTGAGCTCCAGAGAGTAGGGGAGGGGCACTCCCTCACATGAACTGTGAATAAACAAGCTGGCCAGAGATGGCAATAGTGGCGGCCCCTGCCCAGCAACCTTGGAGCAGGGAAAGCTTGTAATAGTGGCTTTCATGAGGAAAGCTCCACCAGAGGGGGGAAGCGGAACTCTCCCATGCAAACTGTAAATAAACAAGCCAGCCAGAGAAGGCAGGTGTGTTGCCATCTCTCCCAGTTTGCTTGGAGAAGGGGAAGGTGTCCAACAGCGGCTAAAGTGTGGCACGCACCACTGGAGAGTGGGGGAGGGGCACCTCCCCACACGAACTCTAAATAAAAAAGACTGCAATTGCAACAGGCGGGCAGGGCTGTATACTGGAGAAAACAAAAGGGGCATGCATCCAGGAGTACTCTAAATAAACAAAGCCTGTGGGGCTAGGTGAGTGTAAAGCTCATTCCTGAGATCTGCAATAAATAAAGCCTGTAGCAGCAGCTGGCTGACAGGAGGTGGCAGGTGAGCTGCAGCCTCAGATAGACATCACAAAGCTGTCTCCAGACTCCATTTTTTTTCCTTTGATGAGACTGAAACTGTATTGCATTTGAACTTGGGATATTTTCTTTTTCCCCTTTGATGAGACAACAGCAGAACTACTACTCAGACACCAATACCAGAACTGGATGCTGAAGGACTAGCACCAAATCTATTAAGACTGAAACTTTATTGCATTTGAACTTGGGAATTTTTTTATTTTTATTTTTATTTTTTATTATTTTTTAATACGCTGTATTTTTAATGCCTCTTTAGCTCACTGATGATTAGTACACTAACTCTCCCTGTTTATTTCTTTGGCTCTGTTTTTTGTTTTGTTTTGTTGTATTTTTTTCCCTTTTTCTTTACCTTCTTTGCTTTTCCTCTTTTCTCACCATTCCATTCTAGATATCATCATTGTTATTATTATAAGCTAGAAAATACTGAATTACACACATTACAGAGACAGTAACAGTAGCAAGAGCAATGATGGGAAGATGGAAAAAAGAGGGAAACCAATTTCCCCCCAACAATAAATTAGTACAGGAACCAAAGGGAAATGAAGAAAACAGATACTCAGATCCAGACTCCAACAAAATGAAGATAAACTATACCAAAGAACACAAAGAAGCCCACAAGAACAATCTAAAAGAAGAAATACTACAGGTAATCAATGAGAATTTTATAGAGATGATACTGGATATGGTCAACCAAAATGTACAGGAGACACTCAAGAAATTCCAAGACAACAAAAATAAAGAATTTGAGAAAGCACAAGAACAAATAAAAAAAATTATAGAAGCACTGTATGAACACCAAAGTGAAACAAAGAACACGATAAATAAAAAGACAAATGAACTCAGGACGAAAATAGACAATATTAAAGAGGAAGAAACTCAGGATATGGAAAACCTCAGAAAAAAGAATGAAACAGAAATGCAAAACAAAATGGAAGGCCAATCCAGCAGACTAGAACAAGCAGAAGACAGAATGTCAGAACTTGAAGATGAAATGGTAATTAAAGGAAAACCGAAGAATTATTAGTTAAACAACTCAAGACCTGTAAAAAGAAAATGCAAGAACTTACTGGACTCCATCAAAGACCAAACCTGAGAATCATGGGCATTGAAGAAGGAGAAGAGGTGCAAGCAAAAGGAATGAGTAATATATTCAACAAAATAATAACAGAAAATTTCCCCAATGTAGAGAAAACTATGCCCATACAGGTACAGGAAGCCTCCAGAACACCAAACAGACCTGACCAAAATAGATCTACCCCACAACATATTATCATTAAAACACCAAACACAAAGACTAGAGAAAGAATATTGAAGGCTGCAAGAGAGAAAAAACAAATAACATATAAAGGTAAACCCATCAAAATCACAGCAGACTTCTCAAAAGAAACATTAGAAGCAAGAAGAGCTTAGCATGAGGTCTTCCAGGCACTGAATTAAAATAACTTCAACCCTAGGATACTTTATCCAGCAAAACTATCATTCAAGATAGATGGAGCAATAAAAGTCTTCCATGATAAGCAGAAACTAAAACAATATATGGACACAAAGCCACCACTGCAAAGATCCTTCAAGGGATTCTGCACACAGAAAGTGAAACCTAGCAAAACCGTGAAATGGCAGGCAGTACCAAAATACAGGAAAAGAAAAAGCAAGAAAGTAGAGAGTAACATTGATTTAGCTACACACGATCAAACCCTCAAACCACTAAGACAACTAAATGACAGGAATCAGCACATACCTATCAGTACTAACACTTAATGTTAATAGACTTAATTCCCCCACCAAAAGGCATCGTTTGACAAACTGGATTAAAAAGGAAGATCCAACAATTTGTTGCTTACAGGAGACCCATCTCATCGATAGAAACAAGCATAGGCTTAGGGTGAAAGGTTGGAAAAAGATTTACCAAGCCAGTGGCCCCCAAAAACAGGCAAGAGTAGCAATACTTATCTCAGACAAAGTAGACTTCAAACCTACATTGATCAAATGAGATTAAGAAGGACATTCCAAACTAATAAAAGGGGAACTAGAACAAAAGGAAATAACAATTATCAACCTATATGCACCCAATATCAATGCACTCAATTTCATCAAACATACCCGAAGGACCTAAAAGCATATATTAACTCCAACACAGTGGTTGTGGGAGACTTTAACACCCCACTATCATCAATAGATAGGTCGCCCAAACAAAAAATCAATAAAGAAATCCTAGATCTAAAATATACCATAGATCAAATAGACCTAGTCAATGTCCACAGAACATTTCATCCAACTTCTACAAAATATACATTCTTCTCAGCAGCCCACGGAACCTTCTCCAAAATAGATCATATCCTAAGGGCACAAAGCAAGCCTCAGCAAATATAAGAAATAGAAATTATACCATGCATTCTTTTCTTTTTTTTTTAGGTGGACATTTGCTTTATTGGGGAAGGAATTTGTTATAAAAATAGTCAATGTCTCTAACCCTGGTACAACCACCACCAACAACAAATCAGTTACTTCAACAACTAAGAATACACATGTTTTTAAACCCAAAATTCTTTTTCAATGAGGGTACTGTATCCTGTGTGAATCCCTTGGTGTAAGACAGGAATGGATGAGCTTTGTCTGCAAGAGACACGCACTAGATCCTTTCAGCTCTTATACCATGCATTCTATCTGATCACAATGCATTAAAACTAGAATTCAACAACAAAAATAAAGGCAAAAAACATGCAAACAACTGGAAACTGAACAACTCATTGGTTAATGAATAATGGGTCATTGATGAAATAAAAGAGGAAATTAAAAGGTTCCTGGAAGTCAATGAAAATGAAAACACAACCTACCAGAACCTATGGGACACAGCAAAGGCAGTCCTGAGAGGAAAGTTTATAGCCATGAGTGCATATATTAAAAAGACTGAAAGATCTCAAATCAATGACCTAATGATACATCTCAAACTCCTAGAAAAACAAGAACAAGTAAATTCCAAAATAAATAGAAGGGGAGAAATAATAAAAATAAGAGCTGAAATCAATGAAATAGAAACCAAAAAAAACATACAAAGAATTAATGAAACAAAAAGTTGGTTCTTTCAAAAAATAAACAAGATCAATAGACCCCTGGTAAACCTGACTAAAATGAGGAGAGAGAAAACCCAAATCAGTAAAATCAGGAATTCAAAAGGAACTGTCAAAATATCCTTATTTGCAGACGACATGATCCTATACCTTAAAGACCCAAAAAAACTCTACTCAGAAGCTCCTAGACACCATCAATAGCTATAGCAAGGTAGCAGGATATAAAATCAACATAGAAAAATCATTAGCATTTCTATACACTAATAATGAACAAACTGAAAAAGAATGTATGAAAACAATTCCATTTACAATAGCCTCAAAAAAAATCAAATACCTAGGTGTAAACCTAACAAAGGATGTGAATGACCTCTACAAGGAAAACTATAAACTTCTGAAGAAAGAGATTGAGGAAGACTATAGAAAGTCATCAAATCCCATCAAAATCCCAATGACATTCATCAAAGAGATTGAAAAATCTACCTTAAAGTTCATTTGGAAACACAAGAGACCGTGAGTAGCCAAGGCAATACTCAGTCAAAAGAACAATGCTGGAGGTATCTCGATACCTGACTTCAAACTATATTACAAAGCAATAACAATAAAAACAGCATGGTACTGGCACAAAAACAGACATGAAGACCAGTGGAACAGAATAGAGGACCCGAATATGAAGCCACACAACTATAACCAACTTGTCTTTGACAAAGGCACTAAAAATATACAATGGAGAAAAGACAGCCTCTTCAACAAAAATTGCTGGGAAAACTGGTTAGCAGTCTACAAAAAACTGAAACTAGATCTGTGTTTATCACCTTGTACCAGTATTAACTCAAAAATGGATCAAGAACCTTAATATCAGACACCAAACTCTAAAGTTGGTACAGGAAAGAGTTGGAAATATTTTGGAACTAATAGGTATAGGCAAGGACTTTCTCAATGGAACCCCAGCAGCTCAGCAACTAAGAGATAGCATAGATAAATGGGACTTCATAAAACTAAAAAGCTTCTGCTCAACAAAAGAAATGGTCTCTAAACTGAAGAGACCACCCACAGAATGGGAATAAATATTTGCCAGCTACACATCAGACAAAGGACTGATAACCAGAATATATAGGGAATCCAAAAAACTAAACTCTCCCAAAATTAATGAACCAATAAAGAAATGGGCAACTGAACTAAACAGAACTTTCTCAAAAGAAGAAATTCGAATGGCCAAAAAACACATGAAAAAATGCTCACCATCTCTAGCAATAAAGGAAATACAAATTAAAACCACACTAAGATTCTACCTCACCCCAGGTAGAATAGCCATCATTAGCAACACCACTGACAATAGGTGTTGGCGAAGATGTGGGGAAAAAGGAATCCTGGTACACTGCTGGTGGGAATGCAAACTAGTACAACCACTCTGGAAAAAAATTTGGAGGCTTCTTAAAAATCTAAACATAGATCTGCCATATGATCCAGCAATACCACTCTTGGGGATATTCCCAAAGGAATGCCACATAGGTTACTCCAAAGGCACCTGCACACCCATGTTTATTGCAGCACTAGCCAAGTTATGGAAACAGCCAAGATGTCCCACTATCGATGAATGGATTAAGAAAATGTGGTATTTATACACAATGGAATACTACTCAGCCATGTTGAAGAATGAAATCTTAATCATTTGCTGGTAAATGGATGGAACCGGAGAACATCATCTTGAGCAAAGTAAGCTAAGCCCAGAAAACCAAAAATTTTATGTTCTCCCTCATATGTGGACTTTAGATCAAGGGCAAACACAACAAGGGGGTTGGACTTTGATCACATGATGAGGCAAGAGCACACAAGGGACATATGAGGACAAAGAAAAAACAAGATAGCATTTGATGTCCTCAATGCAAAGGAACTAATGCAGAAACTTTAAAGCAACAGAGGCCAATAGGAAAAGGGGACCAGGAACTAGAGAAAAGGTTAGTTCAAGAATTAATTTAGAATGTAACACATATGTACAGGAAAGCAATGCTAGTAAACTCCCTGTATAGCTACCCTTATCTCAACTAGCAAAAATCCTTGGTTTTTCCTATTATTGCATATACTCTCTCTTCAACAAAATTAGAGATAAGGGCAAAATGATTTCTGCCTGGTAGCCAGAGGGTGGGAGGCAGAGGGAGGGGGTGGGGGAAGAGGGAAGGGGGGAAGGAGGGAGAAATGACCCAAACATTGTATGCATATGAATAAAAGAAAGAAATTTAAAAAACACTAAAAAGAAGTATAAAGGCCTAATGCAATGCAACTGTGTGTGAGGTCATCAATAAATAAAATTTATGTAGATGAGCATTAGGGGAATACCAAAGTTCATTTCTTTGTTTTAGTTAACATTTTATTAGCATATATTAATTCTGCAGTAGGACCTCTCTGTGATATTTCCATATTCGACCTCTCTATTGCTCTACAAAAGTTTCATTCTAATTATAGAAGGCTTTGAGTGCCAGACTAAAGAATTTGCACTTTCTTCAGTAGGGCTTGAAAGGCACTAAATATCACCCATTTTTTTTTGAACAAGGTAGTGGCATGATGGAGACACTATTGTCAAATCTGTTTAACAACTATGGGCCAACAGAGGAGAAAAAAAATTCAAGAAAAACCTAGCTATAACTCAGTGCCAATGCACTAGTCATTTTGCCTAGCATTAGCTTTTCTCTTTCTCTGTAGCATCTCCCACTCATAAATAATGTTTTTTTACATGGGTCTTTCCAGCTAACAAAAAGATCTTGAATGTCTTCTTCCTTAGAGTCTCAAAATATAAGCTCTGGTCCTAGCCCATTAGCATGGCTATGACCCATCAGGAAAAACTTGAGAGTGGAGATACTTCAAATGGCCACAAACTCTAGAAGAACTAAAAGGAAAGCATTCATCATAATTTTGATGAGGCTGGGCATGAACAATAACCACATTAGATTTTTTTTCCCTCTTAAAAATGTTCCTTGGCTCTTCATGCCTTAGAGGATAGAAGCCAAAATGTAGCATTCCATTCTAGCCTACCTTTTGAACCTCCACCACTCCCTTTTACCTATTCTCATTTCCCGTCACTGAAGTCAAACAAGCAAGTAGGCCTTACCCATCATGCCTTTATGCTTTCCCCCTTCTTATTTGCTTTCCCAGAATTCCTGTTTTCTATATCTCTATAAGGGAGACAGCCTCAGGACATAAATTTAACATGTAGTAACCAAACAGCTACTGTGCGTGTAAGGATGAAAAGATACAACCTCTGTAGTACAGGAGCCTTCAGGCCAATGAAGGAAGTAAAACAGAAATTCAAGGCCCTACCAGAAGGAAGAAGGTCTGTGACTTGCCCTTTTTACTTTTTTGTGACTTTATATATACATTTCCAGTTGCTTACCTGAAAGAGTATAAGCACCTAAAGGGAAGAACCAAGAAATACCCATCTTTAGTGCCAAGCTAAGCCTTACAGCCTATATGAAATATGGGATAATTTTCCTCCACAGACTCGGGGCCTTTTTTGGGTAAGCAGTGGAGGTGGGTGTACTTGGCTGTGGCTTGCACTATGGTCCCTGACATCTGACTATTCAAGCCCTTTCTTCCTGGGCTCTGGCAGTCACATTTCCCACAGGGATTCTCTGAGGATCATGGGTGAGATTCCTGAGTGGAGAGCAGATCAAGTTCCCATGCTCTCCCCTCACCCACACCAAGCAACAATTCCAGACCAATATCCCGAGTCATACATGTCAAAGCGACAGTGACCAAGAATGCTTGCTCTTCCCTTCTCTGATAAATCTTCATCCCTGTATTTCTACTAATCGCCTATGTATTGAAAATCTCATAATATCTTCCAGTATTAGAAAGCTGAGACATATTGAATTCTCCTTTCTGTCCTCTTCCCTCATCTTTTGACTGGTTCCCAGGGTCCATGGTTGGCCCTTGTCCACTCCTTATAGAAACTTCTGACATAATTCCTTCTTCTTTTCTGGAGCATGTCTATGAAATGAACAGGGAAGATAGCCTCTCCTTTTTCATCTTATGACCCATTTTCTTGCCCTCAATTGTATTGGATATTGGCAGAAAACATGGAGGAAGGGGATGTGACATAGAGCTAGTCTTAAAGCCAGAGGCCTTCAAGGTCAGGACAGTTTTTTACTTTCTCTGAGGTTCTGTCCTGGCCCACTTAACACACAAGATTTAGGTGTGTCAGCCCTCTGCTCCCAGAATCCCTATCTAGCATGCTAGAGCCTGGGAATAAGTTGGTAAGAACTTAGGAAGAAGGGTAGGAAACCAGGATCTAAGCCCAAAGCCCCCTCTTATGGGTGGTGGGGTCTTGGGTCATAGGGTGCATGCTAGGGACGCCAGCGACTCTGGAGAAACCATGACAGTGGCCATCTTGGAAGTGGCTGCTCCACGACAAGCCAGCTTCCCAGGCTCTGAGAATGACTATTCTGACGAGCCCTGCCTGAGCCAGGAGTACCAGATCATCACTCGGATCAATGGTGACTATGCCTGCCTGCTACACACAGTTCCCCCAATTATGAGATTCTGGCCACTGAAGGTAAGAGCGTCTGCTAAAAATGCCCTACTAGGTCCAGGTCTGCTGACATAATTGCCTATTCAGTTTTTGCGGCCTGCATAGCCCCCTTCCCTGCTACCTCTCTTCCTGGATAGCCCAAAGTGTCTACCTTGCCAGCTGCTGAATTTGGCCCTGGGTCCTTCTAATATTTCTGACTGGGACATCCACTGGTCCTTTCCAAATACCAGATAAATGCCTGTAGCACTAGGGTTTGCTTGGTTATTATGCCTCCAGGTGCCACTAGAAGACCAGAAGAGGCTCAGTTCTCCTAGTTCAGGGGACCACCTGTGCCCAGGATCACCTCCTTTTCTATAGGACCAGACAGATTTTAATTGATTGTCATGTCACAGGCTGGGGTTCAGTTCTTCTCCTATACTTGAGTCAAATATTCTGGTATTCTTTTAGTGCTTAATAAACATCTAATGATAGCAACCTCAGTTGTGTTGGTCTCCTCTCAGGGTATGGTAGAACATACCAAGAGTGATCAAAGTGTGACTAGTTAATATTGTCGGGACCCCTGGGAGTATGGATTGTACCTTTGGATTTGTTTTGTTTTGTTTTGCTTTGCTTGTCTTGTTTTGCTCAGTCTTTATCTTTCCCATTCATGGCACCCCTTCTCACAACACAAGTAGCACCAGCTGGAGTACAGTGGATCTTTGATTAAACAGTACTCTACTGGTTTCCATTTCTCCTCCCTGTCATCCTGCTAGCTCTGCTGGATGACTCTTCCAATGGCAACTGGTAGTCTAATAGAGAAGGAGCCCTACTTCTGTCTCAGCACACTGTGGATGTAAAGATGAAGAGATTTCCTAAGGATTTTACACTCCAAAGGATTTTCACTTCTTTGAATCCTAAAATCTTTGGGGTAATTGCATTCTTCATAGGTCATCTTCTCTAACTCCTGACGTTTTCTTACAATGTCGGTAGGGTAAAAGCAACAAATTCCTTCTCCTCAAGTAAAAAATGGGTCTGTGTGTGTGTGTGTGTGTGTGTGTGTGCATTTTGTATGTACATGTTTATCCATCTTTAAATCACGTCACCATGTGAGGACTTGTTTTTTTGAGCCAGGTTTACATTGCTTCCTTTCCTCAATTGTAATTCATATCAAATCAGCTTCCTTACTCTTCATGGAAACTGCCATGTTACCACTTCTTGTTCCAGTACAGCCACACAGTCAGGTCATCAAGAACTGCCCTGCCCCCCGGAATGATTATAGAAGTCAGAATAGTACACAAAAGTGAACAAGGAGTTCTCCACTTAATCACCATTCAAACTGCCAAATCCATGCTCAGCATTTTCCTCACCTCTAAATGATAACCTCACACAATTGGTGAAAGAAGCAACTTCTTCCCTATCATATTTACAAGCCTCTGAAACAGGGCTCCCATTCTATGGATACTTCAGCTTCCTTCATGAAACACCTCTGTGTCCAGACCCACCCCCCCAGTCTTTGAAAATACCCATTTTCTTTTTCTACTACCCTTAGAAAAAATAATTCCTGGGGTTGAGGAGTGAATCTTGGTCACATTTCTCCTGATAAAATGAATCACAAGTTCAGAGAATCCCATCCAGAGGAACTGTGAATCCCCAAGGATGTCTCAAGAGTCTTTCATCTTAAGGAGTTTAGAGATTACTGGTCCCAACACTTCTGTATTACAGATAAAGAAATGAAGCCCAGAGAGAAACAGTGACTTTTCTGAAGTCATACATATCAAGTCAGTGGTAAAACAGAGACCAAAGGTCAAGTCTGTGAACTTCTAATAGTATACATTCATCACAGCAGGAATCTTCTGGAGATCATCTTTATCCCCAAACTAAAAATTTTCTCCATACAGAATAAGTCAGTAAGTGATTTCTAAATATAGAAGTAGCCTGAAGCTTCTGGAGGGTCTAAAAACAATGGAGTGATAACATGGAGCCTGTCTTAGGTAAATGTCTGGTCAGGGGAAAATGGAGGAGTGAAAAGAGAAGTCTCCAGAAGAGAGGGAAGGTGAAGTTTCTTTACAGAAGTTTCCAAAATTTTGTTCCATGGAATGTTTGACCCAGGAGATAGCCAATGGAAAAAATTTCTATGATCAATAAGCATGGGAAATGCTCCACTCTATAGGTCCATCTCAGAAATTCCCAGTGCAACATTAGAATATTAAAGACTCTGAAAAATCCTATAATAAAGCAGTTGCATGAGTTTGTGTAAGCAAGTAGTTCCAAATTTTATTTGCCCTCTGAGCCTATTTTTTTGCCCTCTTCCTCCAACCCTTGGCCTTATTTCTCAGGAACAAAATATTCTCTGGGCTGGCTACTACCTCATATACCCTATAACATTGTGGTGTCCACAGTTTGATTTCTTTCCCATAAATTCCTGGGTGACATTTAGCCCCCAAACCCAAAGTTAATGGACTAGTAGAAATTAAATCAATCAATAAACATTTATTGAATATTTTCTGTAGTCAAAATGCTGAGCAATGGTAGGGGTGGTATCATTCAAGGAAACAGTGTTTTATTCTAGAAGCTCACAGTACAGTGAGGATTTCAAGAATAACATCCCCTGGAAAACTTCCTAGCATTACAAAAGGTTATTTTGGGTGGTAAGAGATATAAGGGCACACAGCAGGATCCAGGCAAGAAGTGCTTTGCAAATGAAGGGAAAGTATAGATTGACTTTTCAAAGACTCCAGAGAGACTAGACTGTGGTGGGGCTAGGAAATATAGGGAAGAACTGTACAGAAAAAGAGAAATGGAAAATGTACTTCAACAAGGAGAAAAAGCAGGAGGAAAAGGGAATAAAAAGCAAGGTCAAGCTGTATTTAGAAGGCAAGAATGAATGTCAAGAAAGTGGGTATATTGGCCCTGTTCTCTCACATAAGCCAGGATGTTTGAATGAGAATTCTGGTGCCCTGGCTGTGAGAAAGGGGTGGGGGTGTGAAGAATGAAAAGAATAATGAATCAAAGAGCACTTCCATCCTAGTATCCCTTTATGACTTTTCAAGATCATTATTCACTCCTCAGCATTCTCATGATGTGTGTAGACACAACCCAGAGTTGTAGCTCCTAGAGCTCACTCATTTTTCCCCTCAAATGCAATGCCTTAGCTCAAAGTCACACAAAATAACAAGAGAGCATGGTGTTTGGTAAGCATTCTTATATCCAGCCAGCAGTTTATTTGCTGTGTCCCATCTGCCCTGGCCTGGAGCTGCTAGGCATGTGCCGCACTTGGGGTATTTGACAAACTGACACTCTACCACATGGAGTGTCCAACTCAGCTTGTCAAATACACGGAGTGTGGCACTGCAGGAGGCCAGACAGGGGCTCCTGTGGGGCAGGGAGATCTTCTTGGAAGATGTGGCTCTGGAAGGAAAGAGAAAAAGTAATAGTGAAGTCACATCCTAAGCCTCAACAACCTGAAGAAGCTTAAGGGACCAGCCAAAATTTCATCATAGGGATGTGAGAAAAACAGGCATAAGACTCCTAACCAGAAAGGAGATCCTAAGTGCTCAACTGGGAACTTTGCTGGCCTGAATCCTGTAGCTGTGTCATCTCTAGGGATTACCAACTTCAATGGGTTCCTCTTTGCATCAGAGAGAGGACAATCTTATCACTTCTTACCTCCCTGATTTAAGGAAATGGCCAGGCCCTTAGTCATTATCACTGCCCCCCCTTCTTGCTTAGTTCTCCCAAGATGTGCTCTCACAGTGTCACCATTATGCACATAGAGTGTGAATTTTAACATGGGCTTGAATCTTAGCTCTGCCATTAACTAGATGGACAACTTGGATAGATTATTTCATCTCCCTGAACCTAGTTTTTCCACAGCTACAAAATGTGTATAATATGTATAGTACTGACCTCATAAAATTATTGTGAGAATGACATGAAATTATGCATATAAACCCTTTAGTGTTTGGTATATAACAAATGCTCAAAAATGGTGGCTATAGCCAGACATGGAAGTACACATTTTTAATCCCAACACTCCAGCAGTAGAGGTAGGGGGATTGTGAGTTCAAGTCCAGACTGGGCTACATAGCAAGACCCTGTCTCATAAAAATAAACCCAAGGACTGGGAATGTAGCTCAGTGGTAGAGTGCTTGCCCGGCATGCTCAAGGCCCTGGTTTCATTCCCCAGAACCACAAAATAAAAACATGTGATAGATGCAAGTGATTTCTTATGGCCTTCACCTTGTATAATATGATCCCCTTATCCCATAAGGGCTCAAGAATGACAGCAATAAAAGTGCCCTTAGAGATTATCTAGTCTCACCCACTAAAGGTTGTAAATGAGGAAATGAAGATTCATATTAGGGAAGAGACTTGCTAAAAGTTATATAAAAAGTCATTTATAGTTAGCCATTTATCACCTTGTTGTGCCCTCCAGCTTTCCTCATTTATTCTTTTATCTTCTTGCTTAATATATATCTGGGAAAGGGGAGAGACACATGAGCAAAAACAGGCAGTGTGACATTAGGATCCTTGAATCTATGGCCACCAGAGTAATAAAAAAGCTACCAGGAGCAGAGTTGGGCATGAAACTTCTTAAAGAATTCCCTTAGCCATGTTCCCATTGTCAAATTCTTGCCCTTCCTAGCTGTGCCAGTTGTTCTATAAGAAAGTAGCTAGTCTATATTAAATATTGGCAAGAAAAGTGGCAAACATTCCAAGATTACCAAGAATGAAAAGCTTTTCAATGAAGTTTTTCAGCAAGAAAATACTTGAGAGTGCTTTTTCTCAACTGTTTTAGCTAAATGTAAGAGAGTAATGTGCCCCTCCAATTTGATATCAGGAATGACTTCAAAGATAAGGATCAAAAATTTCTTTTCCACTCCCTAACTTCCCTCTCTACCTACCCAATTCAGACTAAGCCTCCCAGAAGTGTAGCTATCAGCCAAAGCAGCAGTCACTTTTACCATATATGGTATAACAAAAGCTCAAATTTGGGTTCTAATGATGTCTTGGCCACCAATTAGCCAATCATGGCTTGGGCACGGCTTCATTTGGGCTTCAGTTGTCTTCTCTAGAAATGGGGACAAGACTTACCTGGTAGAGTTGTTGAAAGTGTTTCTTGAGTTTTCCAGAACTTCCTATATTGGAGCAAGAACTTGACTCAGCCCCTGGAGCTGTCAGTGAAAACTAGCCAAAGAAGCTGATTAAAAGAGTTAAATTGTGGGTGGCAGAGGAGAGAGAAATGGACTGGTACCCCTCTTTTGTCTCCATTACCTACCAACTGCAGGAAGAAGACCTGGATAATCTAAAGCTATTCACAGCCTCCCAAATTGCCCTTTCTGACTTCATTCATCCCAGGAAGCCTGGAAGGGAAGTGTGAAAAGGACTGATTCCTAGTACACTGATTTTGAAGACCATAATAGACAGTGTTGCCCCAGTATTGAAGCAGTGAGTGGGTATGCCAGAAGTAAAGTAGCTTCATTTCCACTCTTGCTGTTCTAGTTCATACTTCTGCAATGGAATACATAAAAGAAAAACAGGTTCAGTTGAAAAACATTAACTAGACAGATTAAAAGAACAGATGGAGGGCTGGAGGTATAGCTCAAGTGGTAGAGTGCCTGACTAGCAAGCGCAAAGACCTGAGTTCAAACCCCAGTACTGCCAAAAAAATACAAACTAAAAGAAGAGATGGTTACCTACATGAGATGATATTGAAGGACTCTGAAAGCTCTTCTGTTGGTTTGTTATACTATCTGAAATATCATCATTTGTCCTCATCTGAAATGCAAAATCCTCCACTGGAGATCTCCACAAAGCCATTGTTATTGAGACAAAGGATAGATCAATTATGACTAAGGGAATTGGAGGACATAGACTTGGGGACGGAAGTATAAGTAGGCATCTGGGGATTTGAAAAATAATTTGAAAAAGCATTGAAGAAAAAGAAGTCCTCAGGACCATGTCAAAAATCCAGACTACCTCTGGATGGACTATCTATATGGAGGCTCCTGTTTCTTGGTGTCTGAGTCCTCCTCAGATAGAACAAAGAGAGCACTGATCTGGGAATCCAGGCTCAGCTCTGTCACAGAATCTTTGCATAACCTTGGACAAGTACCTTCCTTCCTCTCTCTGGACCTCCCTTTTGTGTCTAGTGGTCCTTTTAATTCTGTTATTTTAGCCACAAAATAAGACTAGAGAAGAAAGGCTTTATCTCAGAGAGTGCTAAAGAATTACTACCAGCTCTCCTGGATGTGTTCAGCCCTGTTGAGAGATACATATTCAAGCACCACTATCCTTTCTCAACAGAAGGTTGACAACCATCAAAATAAGAGATATAAAAACTAAGTCTTTAGACAGCATCCAACTAATCCTTCTCTTCCTCTTCTTAGCAAAAGAAATTAAATCCTAGACTAGAGAACAGACTCATCCAAAGACAAACATTGGTTAAATGACAAAACCAGGACTACTAGTCAGATTTGCTGACTTCTGGATCCAGAGAATTTTTCACTCCCATATGACTATCTCCTAAATATATTTCTTTGCTAGGAAATATCATCCATCTGTTTCCCATCTAGAAGCTCCAGGATAGAGGGCCAGTAGGAAATTATATCAGCTTATTCTTGATCCTGAACCTCTGACAGGGATCTGAGGAGAATGGCATGGCAGTCCAAGCCACTCTTGTCTGCTGTGGACAATGCCCTGGCTTGGAAATCCAAGAAGAGAGCAAATGGATACGATACCTTTAATTGGAGTGTTGCCTTGGTCTTCAGGGGACTCAGGTTCCCTGGTTCCAAGCCAAACTCTAGCAGCCAGAGAGAGCTGGGCTTTATGTTGTGAGCAGGAAGGTCATGTGTTTTGAAGGGCCCTTGATGTCTTGAAGAGGAAAGAGAAATGAGGAAGATAAGGTTGAGGTTAGGCAACGGAAATCTGGGTGCAAAATGACAAAACAGGACTGTTGTGAAAGGGGCTGCTAATGCAGCAATAGTCCCCACTTCTGTGCCCCCACCCACTCCCAGCCAGCCTTCAAGTCACTGGCTTCCCATGCTGCAGAACAGGCAAAGCAGAAAGCCACTATCCTTAGACTCTATTTCCCTAGAGTAGCTGAGGGAATCCTAGAATGTCACAGCTGCCACATTATCTAATGAAAATCCCTGTTGTCAAAATTAAAAAGTTGAACCAATGAAGGATGAAAGGAAAGGTCCAACATCATGAAACATGCTGTGGCAAAGCTGAAATTTAATCCCATTTCTACCAAAATCATGTGTTCTCTCATCCTGTCATAATGCTTTCTGGTCCTCCAACTTCTCCCCTGGCACACAGAATCAGCTACATAATTTTCAGGTCCCAGTACAAAATGAAAATGATAGGTCCTTTGTTTAAAATTTAAGAATTTCAAGATGGTGAAGACAGAATATTAAACCAAGTGTGGGGTCCTTCTCAGTACGGCACTCTGTGAAACTGCACTTATGAAGCTGGCCCTGTTGTCACAGCTACGACCACAGGTCACCTTCTGGCATCCAGAAGATCTACAAAATGAAAGAAAGGAAATTCACATTGATCACAGTATTTATTATGTGCTTTACATATATTAATTACTCAAGAGCCCTCTGGTATGCTTTATCATTATTCTTGTTTATAGGTGAAGAAACTGAGGACCATTGAAATAAAGTGGCTTGTTTGAGCAAACAAAACAAGGAAATAATGGAAAAGGCAGAATGCACACTCCAAATGCTAGCCTTTTTCTACTCCCCCATATTGGCCACAGGAAGGGAAAAGAAAGTCGCTGACATTGAGAAATAAAAGATAGTACTAGACCCCTAATTCAACTGTGATCTTAAGGTTGAGAAAGGGACCTGAAGGATGTGAAGAAAATGAGTGGTGTCTTACAGCCTCCCTAGCAAGTCCCTATTCACAACCCGGAAGATGATGGATTCCCATCATGCAGTGACAGCCACCAAAAATTCTAGTGACACAGAGGATAAAAGGGCCAATTCCTGCAATTCTTTCAGAGATACATTTGGGAAAGCCTTCAATTATTGCTGTGCCTGGGTCACAGTCCTCAACCTATACTAGTGGTACAAGGGCCCTGGACAGTACTCAGGTTATGGTGAATAATCCAAACCACATACAGTCTTATAAATCCAGGCTTATGGAAAAAGACAAATCACAGTGAAATACCCTCATATTATTAATGCATGCTAATTCAAAAATAAAGTAAAATTTTTAAAGAAGAAAAAAAGACTATATCCTGGGAGCCAGGAGCCCTGAACCCTAGTCCCAACTCTATCCCTTCTTAACCATGAGAGGCTGGACCAGATGATCTTGGCCTCTCCAATTCAAACATTCCTTGGCTCCTTCATGAATCCTCCTGCCCTGCTCCTCTTTACTCACTGTGGTTTCAGGGCCTAAGGCTCTGGGATAGCCTGGGATAGTGATCCATTTGCATTCACATCACTTTGCAAAAAACTTCCTTATATCAGAATAATTTATTGGCTTAGGCCTTTGGACCAATTTCTCCAGTTCTGGCTTCTACAGAAGATTCAGTTCCTGTTTCTTTTTGGTTTCTAACTAAAGCTTGGGGAGGAAGCCGGATGGTCCTGTGGGCACTTTGCTAAGAAAGGCCCTCCTTCTCCCTTCTCATACCATAGAAGTTAAATTTAGTTACTCATTCCTTTTTTTCTGCCCTATCAGTAAAGCTACTCTACTAACTTTCTTTTCCTTTCTTTCCTTCTTTCTTTCTTTCTATCTATCTATCTTTCTTTCTTTCCTTCTTTCTTTCTTTCTTTCTGTTTCTTTCTTTCTTAAATTCTTTCTATCTTTTGCTTTTGCAGCTTTGGGGATTGAACACAGGGCCTCACACATGCTAGGCAAGCACTTGACTGCTAAACTACATCCCAGCCTCTTTCTACTGGCTTTCAAACAAGAGTTTTCTGGACACAAAATCTTCACCTAAATGAGTAATGAATAGTGTCCATTTTAAGCTCCACAGCAGGTCCTTGAAAGAGAGCATTAGGTACCAGAAAGATCCACAAATCATGCCACCTATGCAGAGTGCCTGAATTAGAGCAAAGGGCACTTAGCAACTTGAGTTTCTCTTTACTTGATAAACACAAAGCATGCTGGGAAAAGCCAAATTTGCAACAACAGCATAAAGGACCTCTTTTAAAAATTTTTGAGACAGGAACTTGCTTTGCTGGCCTGGAATTAGAGATCTTCCTGCCTCCTCTCAAGTGCTGGGATTACAGGCATGCCTGGCTTGTGAAGTGAGATGAGGAAAAAGGGAAGAGAGTTGACAGGGAAAGTAGGCAGGCAGTTCTGGGAACCCACATTATAGACATATTCATTTATCCACTAATGGATAAAGTGGAAAGAACTCTGTTTGAAAGAGAGTCCTTGTGTCTTAGATGCTAAATTATAACCCCTGGATTATAGACCCAGCTATGCAACTCATTAATTATATGAACTTGAATAATCACACACTGCCTATCTGAGCCTCAAATTGAGGGGTTCTCAGCCTAGAGGGGAAAGGGAGACAGCTTTCTACCAAAGGAACTATGTCACTCTACAGAAGGTGACAAATGATTTGACAAAGTTACAAGTGCCATCAGAGGAGTAGAGAAGAAAGACATGATTCTTCCAGTGAAGGAAAAGGAAGGACAAGGAGGTAGTGGAAATTAGAAAATTCTTACAAGCGTAAGATTTTAGCTATATCTTGAAAGATACAGAGAAAAAATGATGCTCCTTTTCTTTGAAAAGTCTTCTCTCACTGTCACCTCCAACAAATTAGTTGCTCCCTAGCTTGTCCTCCTCTATTCTAAAAAAATTTTTACAGACTGCTGTTATGTATCTGTCTCTCCCAGGAGACAAAGGACTATTTCTGATTCCTTATTGTCTTCCCAGGGCAAGGGATAAAATAGTTTCTCCAGAATTGTGAGTGGAATAAATGAATGAGTCAGTATACAAGCAAAGGAAGGAGGCTTCATGGTCCAAATTCCCCAAATTCCTTAGTTTATCTTACCTCCATGAAGAAACTGAGAGGTTCCCCCCCCACACACACACATTTTTTTCCTTGGAGTTCATCTCTCTGCTTACTCAGCCCCACCTCCATTCCAAAGCCTTTCAAGAGGCCCAGGGACAGTTGCAAAGCTATGACCACTTCCTGTGCAAGAGGTTGGTGTCCACACACTCCACCTCAACCCTGGTGATTGCTCTGCATAGGATTGTACTAGGCTTCCTCTGAGAGGATCCCAAAAGCTAATGCAATGTGTAGGATACCCTCAGACCAGGACTGAAGAACTTCTTGTACTTTGAGTCTAAGGACAAGGGTGTCACCGTGAAGGTTTCCTCAAAGCCAATGATATTGACAAGACAGGCAGCAACAATTAATTCACCAGCTACAAATCAACTTTATTCAACAAAGTTGTATTGCACATCTATTGGCCCACATTAAAATTCTTTAAAATAAATATGTGAGAATAATTTCAATAATATATTTTATTTATCCCAATGTATCAAAATGTTACTTCAATCTGTAAGCAATATAAATATTCATTAATAAGATATTTTACATTTGCAGTACATCTCAATTTGAACTAGCCATATTTCCAGTGTTCAATTGCCATATGTGGCTAGTGGCTACCTTATTGAACAGAACAAGTATAAGACGTGGTCTTTACCATCAAGGAATTCACAGCCTAGTCCAGGAACCATATACTGCTACAGAAGCATATGCAAGGAATGAATACCATACTGGAAGTGCATGTGTAGAAAAGAGCACTGCACCAGGAGTCAGGAGACCTAAGCTGTAGTCTTTTCTCTGACACTAATTCTGTGTATGACCTTGAGCAAATCCTTCTCCATTTCTGGGACTCCATATTTTCAACTTTAAAATGAGCCTAGACTAGATTCATTTACTGAGCAAATTACATGTTGAATGTTATTCTAAGTATTAGGTATTTTGTAAGGCAAATGTGATGCAAACTCATGATATAGAAGTGAACAAGACAGATAAGATGTCTGCCTTCTTGGCATTTAGTGTGGTGGAAAATAGCTATTAATCATAAATAGGTGTGACAAAAAAGGGGGATTGCAGAGAACTGGGAGAACATATAATAAGAGTGGTTTCTACCAGGCTTGAATAGGTAAGGAAACTTCTCAGAGAAAATAACTTCTGAGGTAAGATTGAAAAATAAAAAGGAGTAAACCAAATGAATAATAGTTGAAAAGCAGTTCCAGGCAGAAGAAATAGCATATATGAAGACTCTGAGATGGGAAATAATATGTCATACTCCAAGAAGATAAGGAAAGGCTGATATGGCCTGAAATAGAGTGAACAAAAGAAAGAACAGCACAAAACAGGTAGAGAATTATGCAGGGAACCAAACAGAGGAAGGTCTTGTATGCTTGCTGAGGATTTGGGACTTACCAATGAGACATGAGAAGCCACAGAGGACATAAACAATAGAGTACCTTTCTATATCCAAGCCTTGGATTTGAGGAGTTTAGGTAACGGAGACAAAGAGGAAAGAAAAGTTAATTCCAACTGGTTGAATTAGTGACTTTGCAGAAGAAGCAGCATTTAAAAAGAACTTTGAAGATAACAGAAAGCAGGAGGAACCTGTGTGAAAGTATAGAGGTAGGGCTGGGGCTGTAGCTCAATGATAGAGTGCTTGCTTAGCATGCCCAAGGTTCATTCCTCAGCACCAAAAAGAAAAAGTGCATAGGTAAAGAAGGACATAATGAAATTGTGTGACTAAAGGGACTTATGATGCAATGGGGTAAATCTAAGCCTAGGAGTATTTTTGACTAGTGAGGGATGTACTAGAATACTAATGGCCAAAAGGCCCATCCAGCATAGTTAATGGGTTCTGGGAGAAACCAGGAAAAAGATCTTGGACCCACCAAGAGATCCCTTTTGTACTCTGATCACAATAATCAAGAAATATTGTGAGCTCACTAAGTACAAGACACTATTTCAAGACATACACACGCACACACACACATATTAGTTTATGCAGTCTTCACCACAGCCTTACTAGGGAGATACCATATTCTTATTTGATAGCTGAGGATCTCAGGTTCAGGGAGGTTACATCATAGCTAGTAAATGGCAGAGGCAGGATTTAAGTATCATGTAACAATGAATTGGAGGAATCTTGCTGCAATCTACAAAAATACATAATATTGGCTCTGGCTAAAATGTGAAATTTGGGTTAGTTATCTTTTCATTCTACAAGAGCAATTTTATCCTTAAAAATCTCATTAATTTTCAATTTATGCTCATTAGGGCAGGAGCTGTGCTGAAGCTGACCTTTGCTTAGTGCTTAGAAAGATAAAACAAATGAACTAAATAAAACGTGAGTTCCAGGTCTACAGATATAGCTCAGTGGTAGAAAAGTTGCCTAGCATGTACAAGGCCCTGGGCCTCATCTCCAGCAACACACACACACACACACACACACACACACACACCTGGGGGAATTCCAGAGAGGTTTTTTTTGTTTGTCTTGTTTGCAGATCGGGGGTTTGAATTCAGGGCCTCGTGCTTGCCAGGCAGGAGTTCTATCAACTTGAGCCACTCCACTAGCTCCCTGAGAGTTGTTTGAAGATGGAAAAGCAAACTGGTTCCACTCCTCACTCCCCACACTTTACTCCAAGAGTTCTCCATAAGCTTTCAATTATTACATAAATAACTGAAGTGACTCTAATCACCATTCTTATCTGTTTCCTACAAAGGTCTACTCAGGAGTTTGTATAATGCAACAGTTTTGAATGGACAGAGAAGGAACGAATGAGGAACCAACTTGCAATAATAGCCTATTGCAAATATTTGGAGGGAACAAAACTGCATTTCTTTAAAGTATATTCTCCTACTACTCAGCCTTTAAAAAAAAGAAGGCAATTTCATTATTTCCAAAACATTGATAGAACTGGAAGACATTATGCTAGGTGCAACGAGTTAGGCACAGAACAGCAAATACTGTATATTTTCACTTATATGTGGAAGCTAAAACAATCAAACTCATTAAAGCAGAGAGTAGAATGGTGATTAAAGAGGCTGGAGGTGAGAGAAAAGAGATGATAGTCAAAGGGTACAAAGTCTCAAACAAAAGGGATAAGTGTGGTGAATATAGTTAATAACATTTCAAAATTGCAGAGTAAATTTCAAATTACATATTCAAAAAATAAGTATTTAAGGCAATAGATATGTTAATTAGCTTAATTTAATTATTCCACAGTGCACTTATAAATCACTTGGTACCCCATGAATACATAAAATACATTTACAATAAAAGCCCATATATATACTAGGGTGGATGCCCCTGGGATCATTGACTTGACACACACAGACCATTTTTATCTCCCTCATGCTTGTTCTGAATAAAGGAAAAACATGTTAGTAGGGATTTCTCTGGACCTGTTTGTGGCTTCTCTGGATGACCCTCATTGAAGGTCCCTTTGAGTCTGGACTGAAATCTGAATCTGAGCCCCAACGGAACTTATAGTCAGCTATCTCTAGCAAGGAGAGGTAAGTTTTGGAGCCTGGTCATGCCTCTAACCATATATTAGGCTTACTTCTGTGACCCACTGATCTTATTAGACATCAGTTGCCTGGCTCATCTACAAAGCTGAGTAATAGATTCAGAGGATGAAAGGGAAGGAGCACTATAGGTCTCTCTGACGAGAGTGATTCCACCTGGAAGATGATTAACTTTAAACATTATGGCATGAATTCCCAGCTGGAGCTCAAACCAGCTTTCCTTTTTATTGTCTTCTATACAACATGTCACTTGGAAGGGCCATTTTAGCCTTTCTCACTGCTTCCAGGATGGGCTATACCAATTTTTTTCAAAAGTAAAACTCTTTCTAAGTTTTGAGAGATCACAAATAAGGAGATTCTCTTACTTCTCCTTGCCTTGAGCCATGTTCCTTTAGCAGGAAATTGATCCTTGCATTTCATCTGAACCAAGCCTATTGTGGTTTGTCAACTTCCTCTCCTTTAATTCTACTTCTCCTCTAAACATTCTTTCCTTAGTTGGAAGCTGCAACCTCCACTGTTTTAGGCCTCTTATGAACCTCTCACTTTGAGCCCCTAATCCGGGCAAAAGTGGTTCAGAACTGGAATTCCCCATTCCCACCACTCCACAGGCTCTGTTCTTAAAAAGCCATCAACACTATGACCTCTTCTCAGGCATTATGTTAGCTGGTCCCTCATCTGTTGATCTTTCAGCCTATAAAAATGTTCAAGTCACAACACACTTTAAAAACTCTTTCCAATTCCCACACCATTCTTGAGGTCGTTCAGTATGATCAACTAGTTTCCATAGATTGCCTCACTGATCAATCTCCTAACCTACCATAACTGAGTTTTTATTTTCTCTCTAATTTCATTTCTACATTGACCCTTCTATCCAGTGTCACCAGTTATGATTCAATAAAGTTAATAGTCTCTTTACAAGTTCTCATCACCCTCAATGTCTGTGTAGCAGATTACTTGATTGGCAATTGCTTTTTTCTTTTTAAATTTACATGTAGTATTTGTGCTGACTTATGTGGTACAGTATTATAATTTGTTGCAGGTATACATATGCAATGTGTAATGTCAAATCATAAACTAGTCTAGAGGATATCCTCCCTCTTCAGAGTCAATTCCATTATTAAAAGCCAAACAAGCACAGTTCAGACAAGATGTAAATTCATGCCAGAGAACCATAGTTCATTTCAAGAACTATCTTTTTCATTTATGCCCCTAGTACCCTAGCACAGTAATGCTCAGTGAGAGTTATTGAATTTGCGATCTACACTTTTCATATTCGCCTATCTTCCTAACCATTTTCCTTGGTTTTCTTAGTGGCTCCTCTTTTTTCCCTGCTCCTTATATTAGAGTTTTCCAGGATTCTATTCTTTGGTCTTTTTGTTTCTTATAGCAATATATGCTTGCTTTCTCTCTTTCTATCTCCCCTCCTTACAGACCATTAGGTTCAGTTGAATATTGACCATATCCCCAAATGTCTAAGTCCTCACATCCCTGACCCTACACCTCAAACTTGCTCCTCATCTTGTGTTCCTTATCTCCATGGAAGGAATCCATGCTAGAAAGATCAGTTATCTTTGGCCACCATTGAATATTTTAATCAATACTCCATTATAACACTTATTCCCTTATAATGTGATATTTTTCTCATTAGCAGCTTGCAGTTAATTCAAGGAGAAGGGTCTCTGTCTAAATTAATTTCTGTATCACCAATGTTGGCACTGAGTGATTATTTAGGAAATGTTGGCTGAATGAATGATGAGGAGGTCAGTTCCCAAACTGCTTGTACTGAGGGAGAAAATGATGTTGTTCCTAATGATGAAGATGAAAACGGAAGGAAAAAAGATGAATATGAACAGCCAAAAATGTCTTTGTCCTTAAGATTTGGCCAGTATGGTGCATTAACAACACATTTCTAATGGTGTTACCTCATTGCTTTAAAAGGATCAGTGGCTCTCCATTACCATTTTAAATTTGTTGGTCAGATAATCAGAGCCTTTTACAACATTCCCACAAGCTATGTCTTTATCTGTTTCCACTTATCCTATATTCCAAATACAACATGCCTTGTAGTCTAATATACCTCTAACCTTTACACATACATCTCTGTGAACCTGGGAAGCTTCTTGGCCCCTTCATGTATATCCTGTCAGGAGATTTTGTATTTATCTTCAGATCCAGCTTACTTATCATCCCCTCATCAATTATCATCTCTTCTGGGAAACTTTTCCTGACTCCTCTCTCCTGTACTTTTCTATGGATCTAACTTACAGCCTGACTACTTGCATCTAGGTTATCTGTTTACATGGCTAGAAGATGCACTCTCTCAAGCATCTACTTTGACATATTCAGTATCAGATTCCCAGAGCTTAGGCTTTCTATAAATGTTGACAAAATCTGGCTAAAATACCTTTTGAAAGAATGAGTTGTTCTCCATACCCTGGCTCCATTTTAGCTCATAAATCCTTTTCATTTTCCCTCATGTTGTACTGGTGGTTGAACTCAAGGCTTCATGCTTGCTAGGTAGGCACTTTAATACTTGAGCCACTCTGGCAGCCCTTTTTGTGTTGGTTATTTTTGAGGTAGGGTCTCACTTTATGCCTGGGCCAATCTGAACCACTATCTTTCTATTTGTGCTTCCCTGAATCTGGGATGACAGGTGCGTGCCACCATACTCAGTCATTGATTAATTCTTTTTATACATTTCCATTCCTGACTCCAATTTCACCCTAGTCAAAATGTCTTTAATTGGAAGGGTATCACTTTTCTTAGGTTCCATTCCTAGAACACAGTAGGTTTTTGGTGAAAGATCTGGAATACTAATCTTGCTAGAGCTTAAGATGTACCAGAACAGAAACTGAATTGAGTAATATCTTCTAAAGCTCTACTTTCTTGCCATGGACAAAGTGTGACAAAATTTGAAAAGGAACAAACAGACCTTTAACCACGGTTCTATTCCTGACACTTTAGGTGAGGAAGAGGACAAAATAAAGTCAGAAAAAGATGGAGGAAATCTATTGTCTAACTCAAAAGGCAAATCTGTAAATAAACCTCAGTCTCTTTTTTCAGTTACTAGAAAAGTTAAATTAAATTAATTCAAGAAAAGCCTTTCAGAGAGTTCATAGAACCTCTGATCCTGAATTAGGACCCAAGGCAGGTTACAGCATCCTGACATAGAATTTTGTAGGGTCTGTGACTTAGGACTAGATCATGGCTTTGCCACTGATACACTGTGGAAACTTTTGGCACTTTCTTCCTCTTTCTCGCCTTCAGTGACCCATCTGCAAATAAAAGGCTTGGTTTCTTAACAGAAAGAATGAGACAGAAATGCCCTCCAAGGATGGGGAACCACAAGCAAAGACCTCTAACCATGGACCACAGGGTTCAGTTTCACACAACTTCCAAAGTCCAGTTTTAAGAAGACACCTGGAGTTGATCTTGCCATACTCTGTGAACTGACTCATGCAAGTCAAACTCACAGGAAGCAGATATAATCCAGAGTGGTTTGGGGTT
Source organism: Castor canadensis (assembly GCF_047511655.1). Taxonomy (NCBI): domain Eukaryota; kingdom Metazoa; phylum Chordata; class Mammalia; order Rodentia; family Castoridae; genus Castor; species Castor canadensis. The sequence continues at coordinate 86,701,558 of NC_133405.1, forward strand.
GTGTTAATTCCCCAAACAGCTGGGAAGGCTCATGTTGGCTGAACAGCAATTTCTCTCATACTTGGAAAAATCAATTCTGAAAGCCAAATTAATCAGAAAGTTACTTGATGAGAACATGGACAGGACAAAGGGGATTAGATGAGCTTAACAAATTCTTCCCTTCCTAAAGCGTCAACTAAGATGGGGTGAAAGGGTCAGTGTCATCTCTCTTTTCTCAGTCTTTTAAACACTACATGGACACAATGACCATTTTCAGCTCTTGGAACTGTTTTTTTCCAGTCTTCATGCAGAACCTCCACCCACCCTTCTGTGTTTTTTCTGCAGCTGAGTTAATCCTGTTGATGAGGCTTCTACAACTTCTTTAACATTCAGTCAGACCTCTTGAGATTCCCCCTTAATTAGATTTCCAATTTCTGCAAGGCCTTGTTCTTTCCTGCTTTGATTACTGAGAGCTGTCCCCTTAAGGACTTCTCCAGATGGCTAATCTATTAAAGTATATGATTTTTACTGGTTGAGTTCTCGGGGGAAAGTTGTTTTTGGGTGGGGGTGGAGAGGAGAAGGAGGATCTCACTCTGCCCCTACCCCTATGTACAAAGAGCTCTGTCCTCTCCTCTGATAGAAATACAAGTGGTCTTGGAAATTATGGAAGATTCAGAAAACTTTCAGATACACTTTATGTTAAGGGAATCATTTTGAGAACCTTTGTTACCAGGGTGCTGAGCTCATATCAAAGTCAAATATTATTTCATAGGAAAAACCTTGAGCCTTTGAGAAATTTCTTCCACAATGAAGTAGGGTTGGTGAGCCTACTAGTCCAAAGAAGGCTATCTTTTCCTTTCCCCTGCTTTCCTTTCCTCGCCCACTTTCTTTGCTTGCTAACTTCTCCCCTCCATTGACTTCTATTTTTCTTCTCCATTTTTATTTCCTTCTCTCCTTCACTATCTCCTATCCTCTCCTTTAGTCTGGGATTGACATTAGGAACAGTGCTGGGCTGAGCCTCAACTGGGGCTATAGTTATAACTAGATGTAGCTTCCATGAACATTCTGAATTTCAGAGGCCAGAAGAAGGAAGAAAGAAGAAAAGGGTAGAGTAGGAGGAGAAGCATCAGCAGCAACAATAGCAAAAAAATGACTATTGAAAGCAACTGAAAATGGATTTGAAACATCATATCTTCTCCCAGGAAGGTTCATAGATTTTAGACTTTATATCTAACCCATTCCCAAAGTCTCTGTCCCCACCAAGATAAGTTTTATCCACCAGAGCACTATGCTACCGTTTCTGCTCTTCCTAGAAATGTCTGCTGCTAAGAAAAGCTTTCTCTCATCCAAAGGAACAAACAGACTGTCAAAGAGCTCACCAGATAGCTTCCTCTCTATGTATTCAAGATAGAGTCACCCTATCCATAATTTCTTCCTTTGCAGTGCCAAGGATCTGGTTTGCATGCTTAGTTTTTAGTTCGGATGAGTGTTCATACTTACTCTAGTTGGTCAGATCTGGAGTTGAGGAAGAATGGACATTCTAAAGCAAAAGCATTTTATCTTTCAGGGCCTCTCATCTTCCTAACTGCAGGATGAGATCATAGATTAGACTAGCTAACCCCTCCAAATTATAAATGTCCTTAAGAACTAAGTAGTCTTACCTCTCTGTTATGTAGATGAACTTGCTGAGACTCAGAGAAATTCTTTAAAAGCATGAGAAATGGACTTGTTCATGCTTGGCACATAAAAGATACATGATACATAACAATGCCCTTCTGCACCATTTAAAGAACTCATAGCAGGCTGGGTCTAAAAGCAAGGAAAGCTCTAAGGTTGCCTTTAATGTTTATTTGCATTTCATGCTGCCTCCAGTAAGCTATCAACCCAGCTGGACTATGAACATCATTGGCTCTTTACTACTACAGAGCCTTTGAAATTCCCTTCAGCCCATGGCTTCCTCCTTCTTATCTTTCAGGTCTTAGCTTAAAATACCTGTTCATGGAATTGGACTACCTGCCAACCTTAGCTAAGTTAGCATTCCTTATCCTTTTTCCTCCACATACTAGGAACCCCATTGATTTCCTTCATGACAATTCCTATCATTTGGAATAATTTATTTTTAGTCAATTTATATATTTAATGATGACCACCTCCCTAGATCTAGGCACTGTGTTTTTTGTGATTAGGAGCTCTATGAAATTAACAGAGACCATGTTTTATTCACTGATTTATTGGATAGCACTTAACAGAGTACCTAGCACACAGTAGGATATATTAAATAACATTTAGTGGAAAAATGACAGACACCTTTGACTCTATATAAGTTAGATTGGAAGGAGTTGACATCACTTGGTTAAATGTTATGATGAGATCAAAACAGAGAAATTGAATGCATGGAAAAGTCAAGGATCTGTTAAGTTGTATGGCCATGAGACCCCAGTCAGAGCAGAGCTCAGACTATGGGCATGGAGGGACCATGAAGTAAGAGAAGAACAATTGAGTGGACAAAAAGACTGCCTCTTAGCCTACTTCTCTGGGACTCGACATCCTCAAGTATAAAACAGAGGTCATAATCTTTACCCTGCTTTCATTGTAGGGCTTTTGTCAGAAATGATGTAAGAACAGATGAAAGTAGAATGGGGTGAGAACTTATGGGTGGGTAGCTTATCTGCAACTATCCCAAGGCCAGGCTTGGTCCTAAGTGGCCTCTACAACCGCCTCCCCAGCCTTTGGACTGCAGAGTCATTGTTGAAGGGAAGTCCCAGCAGCAACAGTCTGGACTTCTAGCCCATACCTCTTCAGTTGCTCAAGAATGACAGTTGGTTTTTACATCAGTCCCTCTGTACCATTCTACCCTCTACCCCACCTCCATACTACCTCCCCAGAATCTATATGTGGCAATTTCCACACTGGCATTTCCCCATCAATGTGGCAATATTCTGGTCTCCTAGACTCTCTTCAGGGACTCTAGGGTGGTGATGGGCATGAGAAGAACCAGAGTCTCTGAACCCCTCAACATGACACCTGTTCCATGAACATGTCTATCAGGCCATGCTGCCCTCCTCTAAACTATTTTTTCTCTTTTGGGATTTGGATTAATCTGACAACTGAAAACTAGTCTTCTTAAGGTCCAGCATTGGAAATTTGGCTTAGATTAGTTATCACAATTAATAAACAAGCTAGAAGCCTTGAATTCATGATCTTCTTGCCTCTGCCTCCTGAGTTCTAAATGTTCTTTATTGGTGTGTCATGTGTCTCTGTCACTCTATATATTCTTACATCCTAAGAGATACCTCCTTTGTGCTGTCCTATGTGGTCCTATGTGGTATCAATCTGTGTGTGTGTGTGTGTGAGTGTACATTTGATCACAGTTAACATGGAAAATCTTTTTATTGATCTCTTGTGGTAAGTATGGCATCACTGGCATTCCTAAAGGGTGTCCTAAAACAGTGCAAAGATGAAGCAGACAGGTGAATTTTGGTGACTAAAATTCATCATGTTTTGAGTAAAAGAGTTATGTTGAAGAGTGGCAGGAGATGAATCTGGATAGGTATAAAGGTCTGTGTCACTAAGGTCTGAGTGTTATAATAAATTTTAATTTATCCCCCAAACAATAGAAAATTATTAAAAGAATACTAAAATCCATTTAGCACATCCCCAAAGTATATTTTCTGGACCCATATTAGATAAATCAGCCTGACAAATGTGCATGTAGTTACAGGAGCAATAGGACCAAAAATATCCACCATATTTAGACTGCTGTTGCCTGAAGACAAAATTGCCTATTTCTGGATCAAAGAAATAAAGAATTTTCATTCTCCATAGTAGCCTCTAGAAAGGCAAGAGCCCAAACTTTTCTCAAAGAAACAGATATTGGCCAAAAAAGACGAAAGTGACAGAAAAAGCAAGATTCTGCTAGCAAGTAGACAATGGGTGGCTACCCAGTAACTCTGAAACTCTTGACTTACATAGGGTGAAGGAAATGGAACCTGGAGAGAAGAGGGGCAGGTACTAGGTGGCAATTAATTCTGGATTTGTAACCAAGAAGCCCTCTGAGTTCATCTCTACTTATAATTAATTGTGTAACTTATTGTTTTTTCTTGTATTTGTATTTGTTTTTGTTGTTTGTTGAGACAGAATCTTACTTTGCTGCCCAGGTTGGCCTCAAACTCACTATTAACTTGCCTCAGTCTCCTGAGTGCTAGATTACAGGCATGCGCCCCCATACCCTGCCAGTTGTGTAACTTAAACAAGGCTCTCAGTCACTCTAAACACTGATTTTTCATCAACAAACAAGGTGACAATGTATCTGTCACTAGCATCTTATAGTGACTAAATGAAGCAGTATTTAAGAGCTGATTATTACCAGTCCTTTGGGAGTTAAGTCTTAGGTAGTAATTGTAAAGGTGTGCCAGATTCTGAAAAGGGAACACCCTTCATCCAACCCCAGCTCCTCTTCTTTCATATGGAGAGGCCAAGTTAGACCAAATTGCTTTTGGAAACTAACCCAAACAAAATCCACAAGAAATGTATGAACTCAGCACTTTGCAGAAGGAGTTGAGTGTCAGAAAGAATTTGGATGCTTATTACTGACGTGATGGAAATCAGATGTGTCATAAGTCTCCATCAAGGGACCAGGTCATGTCCCAAGACCAATCCTTGGTAAGACACAGCAGGAATGGAATTTGGTGTACAGAAACAGTAACCTACTCAATTATGTTGTAACTTGGCTGAAGTTACTGTTGTGTTGTCATAACAGAGAGGTGGTTGACTGGGTGGTGGGGATTGTGTGTCTCCATGGAAGTTAGAGAAAGAGGAGACAAAACCAAAAGAATGTGTCAATGTGGCTTTGACACCATCCAGAAAAGGGGCTATCTAGTCTATGGCTCAAACTTCTCAAAAACAGAAGTTTCCCAAAAGCTAGAAAAACCAGTCATCCAGATACCCTGGCTTCAGGAAAATGTTCCAGAAGGGTATCCAAGCTATGTTACACTAATCTCCTGTTCTTCAAGCACCTCTTTGCACTCATCTACTCTCTAAGCAGACTCATCTCAGGACAGAGAGATTTGGATGGATAGCAGGTGTGGGTAATTTGATTTTGTTTCAGGAGAATGGGAATCAGTGCCCCTATGTACCTGGTAAACTCTGAATGGCTGATAACTGAGTTTCTGGCCTCAGCAACCTAAATATAGACCCTGAACCTATGGTGATCCCCCTCTGCCTACCATCTTTTTATCCTTTGGATAAAAAGATTCTGCCAAGTTCTGAATTCTATCAAACTTTCTCTACACACACACACACACACACACACACACACACACACACACATACACACACACACGCCACACACAAAATGAAAGAATAAAAGAGATGTGGTTTAGATTCAACAAGTATAATATAACTTGGGGATTTTGGAGGACAGTGAGCTCAGTATGTATCAGTTGTGAGATGTGGCAGCTCAAAGGTAATGTCATCTCTAGCTATATTCACAAAAATGCAGTGTCCAAAAGCCAAGAAGGTGACACAGTCCTGCTGTTTTCCATTCTGGGCACCACACTATGAGAAGAACACTGACAATGTAGGACAACCCATGGCCCCACATTTCCCTAGAGATGCCTATGTTTTCAAACTTCTCGCTGGAGCAGCCCTAGCCTCCAAGCTCATCACAACTCAACCTGTTCACAGCCTAGTTGTGAGTCATATATCAAGAAGCTCTCATCAGCCAGAGAGCAATGAGGACTGGAGGATTTGAGGTCTTATGTTCTTCTGCCTCTCAAGCTTTGAGGTCTTAAAATTATTATTCATCTCAAGTAAAGATTCTGGTTTGTTGTAAAGCACTGTAAGTAGCAACCATTAGGTCACTACAACTCACCACAGCCTAACCCACTTTCTGCTTTAAGAAGGCTTTTCTAGGTTCCTAGTCTTGATGGGTGTCTCATAGTCAATCATGGAAAGGGTGGCAATGTAGAAAAGATGAAATGGAACTCTTCCCAAATTGTATGGATTCATCTAAATACTTACATCTTGCTCATTATCATGATTTTCTTCATGGTGGTCGATGTCTTTCTAGTGAATCAAATGGAGTTTGATGGTTTGTTCACACTCTGAAACCACACTTTAGTCTTCATTTTAGGGCTCTTGAGGCTACACGTGGTTTGTTACTATAGAGAAGAATATTGGTGGCAAATGCCTTGGAATATAGTTTATCTGAAAAGAATAGCTACAAGGATTTCATGGCATTTTATTTATAAGCATCTAATGTGATATAAAAATAACAAAATAAAAAAAACTGAGTAAAAAGAAAAAGAAAACCCAAAATGGAAAAATTACAAAAGGATTTGTGTGTGTGTGTGTGTGTGTGTGTGTGTGTGTGTGTGTGTGTTTTGCTAGACATCAAACCCAAGTCCTCGTGTATACTAGGCAAGTGCTCTAGAACTGAACTATATCCCCAGCCCTGAGTTTTTGAGACAAGGTCTTGCTATACAGCCCAGGTTGGCCTCAAACTCATGATCCTCCTGCTTCAGGCTCCCATGTGCTGGGATCACAGGTGCAAGCCACCAATCCTGGCTAAGATTTTTTTTTTAAATTGAATGGATACACAGTAATTGTACATATTTATGGGACACAATGAGACATTTCAACAAATGGCAGGGTAATTAGCATATCTATCACCTTAATCATATACCACTTTTTGTGTTGGGAACACTCAAAATCCTCTTTACTAGCTATTTTGAAATATTTGATTGTTATCAATCATAGCTCTGCTGCTGTGCTATTGAACAATAGAAGTTATTCCTTCTATGCAACTACACCCATGTGTGCTTGTTAACTATCTGATTCCTTTTTCAGTGTAGGGATGGAACCCAGGGCCTTGCACATGCTAAGAAAGTGCTATACCACTGAGCTACAGCCCCTGTTTTGTTTTGTTTTAAACAGAGTCTCACTATGTAGTTGAGGTTGGCTTGAAACTGTAGTCCTCCTGCCTCAGCCTCCTGAGTGCTGGATTACATGTATGAACCACCACAACCAGCTAACTGTCCTCTTTTCAGTCTCCCCTTCTTAATATTCTTCCTAGGGTCTAGTAACCACCATTCTATTCTGTACTTCTTTGAGATCAAAATTTCAGCTTCCACGTATAGGTGAGAATATCTGGTATTTGACTTTCCATGCCTGATTTATTTCAGCTAGCATAATGTCCTTCAGTTTCATCTATATTTCTGCAAATGGCAGAACTTCCTTATTTTTTATGACTGAATAATATTCCATCATATATGTGTGTGTGTATTGCATTTTCTTTATGCATTCATCTATCAATGGATTGATTCCATGACTTCACTATTATAAATAATGCTTCAATAAACATGCAAGTGCAGGTGCCTCTTTGACATACTGATTTAAATTCCTTTGCGTGTATACCCAGTAGTAAGATCACTGGATTGTACTATAGTTCTATTTCTAGTTTTTTTTTGAAGAGCCTCCATATTGTTCTCCATAATAGCTATAGTAGTAATCTGCATTTCTATGAACAGCATATAACAGTTGCCCTTTCTCTGCATCCTCCTAACATTTTATATTTTATCTTTTTGATAATAGCCATTCTAACTGGGAAGAAATGATGTCTAATTGTGATTTTGATTCGCATTTCCCTAATGATTAGTGATGTTGAGCATTTTCATATACTTTTTGGCCATTTGTACATCTTTTGAGAAATATCTTTGCAGATCATTTGCCATTTTTAATCATATTAGGCAAGGGGCGATTATGTGTGTATTTTGCTATTGATCTGTTTGAGTTCTTTATTCTGGAAATTATTCTTTTGTTGAATGAATACTTTGCAAGTATTTTCTCCCATTCTGTACTTTGCCTTTTCACTCTGTTGTTTCCTTTGCTATATAGAAGCCTTTTAATTTGATGCAATTCCATTTTTCAATTTTTCCTTTGGTTGCCTATATATCTGGGGTCATATCCAAAAAATATTTTCCCAAACCAATGCCCTAAAGTGCTTTGTCTATATTTTCTCATGGTTGTTTCACAGTTTATGGTCTTACAATTAAGTCTTTTGATATATTTTGAGTTGATATTTGTAGTAGTCTAGTTTCATTCTTTTGCATATAGACATTCAGGCTTCCCAACACCATTTATTCAATGTATGTTCTTGATGCCTTTGTTGAGAAACAGTTGGCTATTAATATATGGATTGTTTGGGGATTCTCTATTCTGGTCCTTTGATTTATGTGTCTGTTTTACATCAGTCCCATGTGGTTTGGGTTACTGTTTCTGGACAAAGGATTTGAGCAGGCAGTTCACAAAAGGGAAAATATAAGTTCTTATTAGAGATATGAAAACCCGCCCAGCTTCACCACTGGACAGAGAAAGGCACAATAAAGATATAAAAATACTATTTCTGATTAGCAATACTTTTAAAGTCTGATATTTTAAGTTTGCAAAGGTGTGAAAAATGGGTGATCTCAAACACTCCTGGTAGAAATATAAATTGTAATAGCCATCTTACAGGCAATTATTCAATTTGTACTAGATTTTAAAATATGCATCTAAAATTGTATTATTTGCTTCAAAACAATTCAATGCACAATAGAGGGTGGAGTGGGTGGAGTACAAAAGACACAAGATTGGCCATGTGTTGATAATTGTTGAAGCTGAGTTTTGTACACAATGGGGTTCATTATGAAATTCTATTTTAATATAGATTTAAGTTTTCCATAATAAAAGTAAAAAATATATGCATTCCATGACTGATTAATTTCTCTTCTTGATATCTAAGAGCACTTCCACTCATATGCACAAAGACGCAGGCCAAGCATAATTATTCTAATGGCGTTTGTAGTAGTGAAAAATTGCAACTGAAAAATCTACACCATTAGTAACAAGATTCAGTGAACAATGATACTTATACTACACATACCACACATTCATTAAATAGAATGAGATACATCTAGATATCCAAGTCATGATATTGAGTGAAAAAAGCAAGTTATAGAAAACAAGCAACATACATACCAGCCCCCCAAAGAATGTCAAATATATTTTTTGTGTTGTTTGTTGTTGTTGTCATTGGCAATATTGGGGTTTGAACTCAGAGCCTTGTGTTTGTCAAACAGGCTTCTACAAGTTGAGCCACACTGCAGCTCTAGGAATAAGTTATGAAACTTACTGAATTTACCTGTGTTAGAAAACAGCTTACCCCCTCACACACACACACACACACACACACACACACACACACACACAGACATTCACACAAGATTGAAGCAGAGAAAAGGCCTAGATGGCAAGATGGAAATATCTAGGTTGAGCACCACTGTCTCCTTGCCACTCAAAATTCTACTCGACAAACACTGAGCAGTTTATTCTGTCATGCCCAGTACTGGGCATGGGGGGAAAAGTGAGAGTGACAGGACTAAAACCAAAACCCTGCCCTAAAGCTGAACTTATTCGTACAGGTCCTTTACTATACTTCCTACAGCTGCTACCCACTCTCTTTCTTCTCAATCCCCACCATTAACAGAATATAAAGAAAACAGAAAAATTATTTCCGTCATACCCATTTCAGGCACTACATTCCTTCTGAAAAGCAACAAAGGAACTCTAATTCTTCTAAATAGCTACTTTTGACTTTCAGTGAAGGACTCTAATCTAAGCCACATTCCTTCTCTTTTATCTCCCTGCCCCCACTCCCACTGCTAAGCAAACATGCGTATACACAAACCTTACATTTTGTAAAATACTATTCTTTTTCCTTGCTAATATAGAAGTAAATCATACTCATAATAGGAAATTTTGAAAAGCAGAGAATTAAATATATGTAAAGGAATACAATCCATAACACTACAAGCCAGTAGCAAAAATATTTTCTGTGTACTTCATTCTGGCCTTTTCTGAGTGTGTGTGTGTGTGTGTGTTTTCCATTTTTTCTTAATTGAGATGATGCATTTCATACTATTTTTGTGTCTTCCTGTATTCACTTAACACCATATGTTTAACATTTTCCCATGTTGCAAAATATTCTTTAAAAATGTGGCTTTTAGCTGCTGAGAAATATCTCTTAGTTATATGATATTTATTTAACCACTCCACAGAACATTTAATATGATATATATGTATAGATACATATATATGGTATAAATATCTGAAACTCAGTAACTCTACACATTTATGTATGGGAGAATAACTTCATCTTCTATAGCTTAACTTAATTTCTATTTCCAGTCTCCAGCCTGCTGAGTTAGCAAAAATGTAACCCCTGCAACAATGGATTATTTCCTTAGGATAGATTCCTAGGACTGGGAATATTATGTCAAAGGGTATGAACTTACTTAAGTTTATTTATCTATCTATCTATCACCTATCTGTCTATCTATCTATCCATATACCATCTACCTATACATAAGGATCCTTAGGTTTGTTGCTTTATAAATAAATAAGTTAATTATATATAAATCATCTTTCTATCTAAAAAAGATAGCATATCTATCTTTTTTAGTGTATATTAATTATGTAAAATTAGGGGTTCACTGTGATTTTCCATATATGTACATAATGTACTTTGATCATATTCATCCCCTCTATTACTCTTTCTTGTCTCTCCCCCCTTTCTTAACTTTCCTGCAAAATTTTAAGATGTGTCTCGTTATGAACTTTTCATAAGTGCATACAAGGTACTTGGATCATATTCTGCTCCTCTCACCCTCTCTTTTTTCCTTCCTGCCTACCTCTGATCCCTACTTCCCCTCAATATTCACTGCTGGTGGGAATATATATTAGTCTATCACTATGGAAATCAGTATCGAGTTTTCTCACAAAACTAAAAATAGATCTACCACACAATTCATCTATAACACTTCTGAGTATATATCCAAAGGAAATGAAGTTAGCATGCAAAAGAAATACCTGTATAACTATGTTTATTGTGGCACTGCTCACAACAGCCAAATTATGGAATCAGCCTAGCTGTCCATCAACAGATGAATGAACAAAAAAATGATTTGTAGACAGAGCGCCGTTTTACTCAGCCATCAAGAAGAATGAAATTATGTTGTTTGTTGGAAAATGGGTGGAACTTATGAGCATCATGTTAAGTGAAATAAGCCAGACTTGAAATGATTAACTGATAAGGCAATTGATTATTTAATTCAACCAGTATCTACTGTGCAAACTAGGTTATACCCTGTAGACTGGGATCATTCATTCCAGATTCAAGTAATTTGACATGTTATCCAACCAGTATTTAGATTGGAAAATGGATTCACAGAAATATGTGCCTAGATATGTGAGTATATACAGACACAGATATTTAGAGGCTTAATTCAAAGTTCTCCATAAAGCTTTCCCTAAATACTTCAGAATACCTAACAATTTGTGCTTAGCTATGTGAGTACCACCCAAAAAAGGTGTCTCTGTTTTTGAAAAAGAATAATAGAATTGAAAAGATATCTGTTTCTGGACTACATAGTGAAAAAAGAAAGAAAAAGAAAATGAACATTTAGAGTACCAGAGCCCTAAAACTCAACCCCCTGAGGTCAGTGATCAAAGAAAAGCAGTTAAAGGTAAAACAACGTGACTGGAAATATGGCTCAAGTGGTAGAGTGCCTGCTTTCCAAGTTTGAAGCCCTGAGTTCAAACCCCAATTCTAACAAATAAACAAATAAATATAGAAGAATGCTGCAGTGGATGTTCTATCTGGTAAGAAAAAATAAGTTAATGATTTGGTGTATTTCCAGCTCCTAGAGCCTTAGCCATAAATGAATGTGTATTTCCAAGGTTTCTCTGTTCCCCTGAAGACCTAAATTTTGTAAGATAACAATGACCTTTATTAATATTTTGGCACAGAATGGAAGCCTTTCATATTGGCCAAAGCTGTCTCAGTGTGACAGGTCCTCTGAGTCTCAGGATCCTGAGTCTGGAGAAAAATGTGCAGGAAATTAAAATTAACTGTGAGGTATATTAATGAAAGTTGTTAATGACTCTTTACAAATCATGTGTCTTTAGTGTTCCTTTAATTACATTTCCTGACAGGAACTGAAGCAGTAGTGACAGTGCTAAACTTGGAGTCTTATTCTGCCTCCTTCCCTTAGTTGGGAGCAAATTCATCTCTGAACTTTTGGTTCCTCTTCTGCAAAATGAGAAGCTGAATTCACCTTTTTTGGTTCCTTTTTAGGGTTGTCAAAGATCCCAATGTTTATGGGTGGGTTGTGCCCATGGAAAGCCTCAAGTGGAGTTGCGGTTGATATTTATTAATACATGCACCCAAATAAAATACAAGGAAAGAGGGAGCACTATTTGGAAGGAATATGAGAATCCCTGTGTGATTTGAGGCTAATGTGTTGTGGGCTGCATGTTTTCAATGAAATTGCAACGATCCCTGAAAATATTCTGGAGGTCACTGAATAAATATACTTTGATAAACAAACATTTGCTTCCCACCTAATATCTAGGCCTGTAGGTAAAGTAAACTCCAGAACAAACAGGACATAGTCTGCATGTTGATTTACCTGAGGCTGGTCCAGATGTCTGGAATCTGTCTCATTATTTTTGATTTACTTTTCTCCACATGTGCCTCCTTCTCATTTTGGTTAACATCAGGACACCAATAAGGCAGGGGACCAAGGTTTAGGCCCCATTCAACCCTGAGCTCATATTGTACCTCTGGAAAACTTTAAAAATAAATTGTTTTGGTTTGGTTTTGGGCCTGCCTGACAAACTAAACAGCTTAGTTAGTGAAAGTGTGTGAAAGGAGGGAGGAAATGAATATAGACTAGAAAATGTATTGCTTGTAAGTTTCAAGAAGTGGGAAATGGAGAGAGAGAGAGAGAGAGGAAGAGAGAGAGAGAGAAAGACACATAAAGTCCAAAGTACTATGTTGCTTGGCACGCAAAGGCTGTTACAATCTGGCTCCAGACCCCACCACCCTCCTACTTCTAACTCTTTCTTTTAAATTGCTATGCCTTTTCCTCAAATCTATGCCTCACTGCTTAATTATCTCTTAATCTAAAATCATCTTCTCTTCTCCTTCTTCTCTGACAGATAAATGATCCCATGTTTTTAGTGACCCAGAACATTCAGCATGACTCTCTCAGTGTTCTGATCACATTGGATTATAATTGATATAAGTACATCTGTGCTAAGAGACTGATCCCTCTGAGACACAAAATATTAGTTCTCAGGTCCTAACTGCCCCTTGCACAGACCAGTGTCACTTGGCATTTGTGGAAGGGAGAAAGCAATGTGAAAAATGTAAAGAGGGAGACAGTAAGAGAGGAGGGAGGGAAATAATCAGAATTCCAAGTCAAGAGACTGACTTTGAATTCTAGTCCAGTTGCTTTATAGATTAATGTATAGAGAAAATTATTTCACCTTTCTAAGCCTCAGTTTCCCTACCTGTAACATTGACCTAATGCTCTCTAGTCCTGTCTTCTTCAATTGCTCCAGTCAATCATGGAATAAAGGAATGAGAGTGAAGAGGTAGAGGTGAAAGAGAAAGAGGAGAAAGACAGAAGAGAAAACTGCAATTCCAGAGGAAGGGGAGTAGTTAACGGTTGGGGTAAGTATATCTCTGGTTGTAGGAAGAACAAAGACCACTAGAGGGCAATGTTACGGCAGGGAAATTTTCCCCATCAGCAAAGGGAACAGTTCACAGCTGGATGGGCCAAATCACACAGAAGCCAGTCCTCATGAAGACTCAGAAACTAGAATTCCTTGTTAGCCTTAATATGCCATGCTCCCAATTATTGATATTTGATATTTGGGCCACAGATGCCTACTGTTTATAGGCAGAAAGAGTAATTATTTATTTGTTGGAAGTAGGGCCACCCTTCCTAAGATTGTTGGTGTCAATCACTTAAATTATAATGTACTTGAATTCCCACAAGCATGCTACAATGCCATGTTTCTCCCATCTCAAAGCAGGGGTGGGTCTACCTCTTTTCCTCAAAGGCTGTCTCACATCAATGCAGTCTCTCCTGGGCACCATTTTTACAGTCCTTTCCATCAAGCAAACCTTTGATTTAAGTGTTTACCTACTCAGAAGCCACTAGATGCTCTTCATTGCCTACAGAAGAAAGTTAAAAACCCTCAGCTTGGTTCTCAAGGTTTACTATAATCTGACCTCAAGAAATCTTGCAAGTATCCCTCTTTATCTCTTCACCAAGTTCCATGGAACAGTCAAGCTGGAATGCTCCTCAGTCTTTTAACAAACCCTTCTACATAATTCTAATGACTTGACTTGCCTCCCTCCAATGGCATCGTCCCTAAATGAAATCCCAATTGTCTTTAATGATACTATCCCATGGCACTCCTTCCCTAATTCTGTTAGCCACAATGTACCAGAAGCTTGAGACTCTCCTGTGCTTCATCTGTGCCTCTCACTTATGGCATTAATCACTTTCTATCTTGTTTTTGTTTCATGCATTTGCTCATTCATTTTTTCTTTTGTGTAGCCCATACTGATTATTTTTTTGTGTATCAGGTCCCTTGTGAAGAGCTCAATAATAACCAAAGCTTAGTACTTGTCTTACAGGAACCTAGTGACCACTTGGAGAGTGACAGATATATTGAACCATATTAGGTGTGTACGTTATATGTGATATCAAAGGTATATCAAATAATTGAGGCTGGGGTGTAGCTCAGTGATAGAGAACTTGCTGTCTAGTATGCACAAGGCCTGGGTTCCATTCCTAGCACTGAAAAAAAAGAGAATTGAAGAATCTAGGTGGGACCTAGACTAGAATGCCAGACAAACAAGCTAAGATATGAAACCAGAGAGTGTGTCTTTGGATAACTACTCTTCAAATACTTCACATGTAAATATGTATTTGGTGAATCATTCAGTCCAGTAGAAATTGGGACATTTGATGGACTTTCTGAATTAGAAAGTTGGCCAAGGTTTTGTGAACTGAACCAAGGAGTCCAGAGGAAGTAATAGAGGCAGTTATAATATATATCCACTTACCCTACTAGATGTGAACTTGTTTGGAAGCAGGAATTGACTAGTATCTTATATAATTATGCCCAATAGGCCTTTCTATTGGAAGTTAATATATTTGTAGAGACCCAGATTGGACAAGCCCTTAGGGATCATCTAATCTTTGTTCTGCAAATGAAGAAAAGGTAATCAAAGAAATGAAGTAGTTTCCTCAGTCACCTATCTTGTTAGTATAAGAACGAAGAATGGAAGCTCAAAGTTCAGTGTTCTTTTAATTCCTCTATGTTTTGTATCTCAAAACCTTCTACTGTCTTCATTGTGGTTGAAACCCCCAGCAATAAACATATGTCTCTGGCATGTTGGTTTCAGAACAAACACTAAGGAAGATTCAGATTTCATTGTTCACATGGGGAGACTGAGACCCAAAGAGCAGAAATGACTGGCCCATGATTACAGATCTTGAGCCAGACCTGAACTCAAACATCCAAGAGTGGAATTGACTATATTCCTTGTAATCAAGGCATCATGTCTTTTATTAGCTAACAAGTAATTACCCTTCACTTTAGAGAATAAACAGGCACCCAATTGACATCATTCATCATTTAGTCTTAATCTCAAACATGTATACTTTTGCATAAGTCTTCTCATAGCCTGGAACATTTGCCTTAGCAACAAGCGTAATCATCGATGAGCTGCTGTGAGACCTCTAAGCAATTTGTAACTACTCAGAGAAATTTTTCCTTGCTCCCTCTTCTTGGCTCTTCTTCTTCCCTACTATTGCCAAAATGAAAAGAAAGGATATATAATAATTTCCAGACAGTGGTTCTCTTTCTGGAAGTTGAAAGGCCATCTTTCACAATATCTGGAACCAGAAAGCATTGAGGCTGAGCTGGGCAGACAGAAAGCTGGGCACCAGAAACCACCAGGCTGGATGTTCAAACATTGGGTTGGAGTAAAAATATGGAACTGGTTGAAAGAGCAGGGGCAGAGAAAATTGGGGCTGCCTGGTGGTATACAAGGTCCTGGAACTGACAGATGTTTTTGTGTTTTAAGCAAATGTAAACCAAATTCTCATCACAGATTGACACAAGCAGAAGCTGAGTTATTCCAGCCAAGATGATAAAAATTATCTAATCCTGAACCTGGATTCTCATACAAATGTGAGCAAGAGTTGTAAGTAAAGTCTTCCTTAAATGGCAGATATAATATTTCTAGAATCACATAATGCTTAAGTTAGATGGAACTTTGGAGATCAATTTTCTTGTTCCATTTTACAGGGAGATCAGAGCAGTAACAAGATGTACCCAACTTCTCACTAGTTATTGTAGAGAAGAAACTAAAATTAAGTTCTGATTCTAAGTTGAATGGTCCTTCCATAACACAAATGCTGTTTGACATTCTTGTTTCTGCCTTAAGCCTTCTAGGAAGAGAGACACTTGTAGGTCTGGAGATACTTTACTATAGCACGTATTTCCCTGCTTCCAGATTTCAGTATTTGTCTAATGCAGATGACCACCTTTGTGACTCCCTTGATTTTTCCCACCACGTATGCATGTGTGTACCTATGTACATATATACACACACACATGGTGTCTTAAGGATGGTATTTGGAGTAATTTTAAAAGATAAAGTCAGGGTGAATTTGACCAAACATATTACATGGATGTATGGAAATATCAGAAATAAATAATTGTTCAATTAATATCAGAAATATCATAAATAAATAATTATTCAATTAATATGCACTAATAAAAAAGAGAAAATCAGATTCTGTGGTCCCTGAGAAAGATTTGGACAAAATTCCATTCACATATACTTTCAATAAATGTTCATTCCCTTCCCCTTAGTCACCAATTTTCATGATTACTTAGACATTTTATCTTTTACTGGATCATCTGACATGGGGATGAACACTTAAACTGAAAAAGAGTTAGAATATATAAAATCAGAATTGTCCTGGAAAGTTTGCACTAAAAGAGGACCTTCGCTGTTTAAATAAATCCTTAGCCAACACAGTTCCTACCTTTCCTTCGTTTACTGATTTTATTGTTCATTTATCCATAAATTCAACATTTATTGGACATTTATCAGCTGTCATGAACTGTTGTAGGCACTAGGTGAAAAAAAGAATAAAAAGATAAAAATGGGAAAAAAAGTTGTAAGCTCCAAAGTACTGAGCATTTCTCAATGAAGACAGACAATTTTGGGAGCAGTACTGGGGCTTGAAATCACAGGGCTGATAGGCACTCCACCACTTGAGTTACATCCTAGCCCTTTTTTGTTTTAGTTATTTTTTGGATGGGATCTTGCACTTTTTGTCCAGAGCCAGAAACAATCTGTTTACCTATGCCTCCTGCATACTATGCCCAGCTTGTTGGAAGAGATGGAGGTCTCACTAACTTTGTGCTCAGGCTGGCTTTGAACTGTGAGCCTACTGATCTCTGCTTTCTGAGTAGCTGGGACTACAAGTGTTTCCCACCACATCCTGCCCAAACATTTAAGCAAACGGTTTTGGTTGTGCTTTTAGTCTTGATGAATTACCCAAGTGGAAAAATAAGCAATAGGTATTTGGAAATAGACTCTGGAGTAATGTAGAGCTGAAGTAAGAGATAAGGACTCGTTTGAAAACAAGTGAAAAATAATACTGTGGTGACAATGGGAGGACCAAGAAACAAGTTTAGAGAAAAGGCATTGACTGAGGAGAAATCTTTGAGGTGTGCCTACATTTCTATCTAGTGCCTACCACAGTTTGTGATAATTAAGAGATGTCCAAAAATGTTGTTGAATTAATAAATTAATAATAAAATCAGTAAATGAAAGGAAGGTAGGGACTGTGTTGGCTAAGCATTTATTTAAATAGTGAAGGTCCTCTTTTAGTGCAGATTTTCCAGGACAATCCTGATTTTATATATTCTAACTTTTTTTAAGTTCAAGTGTCCATCCCCATGTCAGATTCTGTGGATAGACTGATTTTTCAATTAGGAAAGTGTGGTTCCTATAACAATAGTCTAGGGAAGAGATAATAAGAATCTGAGCTACAATAGTGGCAATGGGGCTGGGTTTGTGAGCCATTATGAGAGACACATATAATGCCATCTTTGTACAAAAAGAATAACAGAGTTGTGAGAAGGTAGTACACAATTTCTGTCATCATCTCACTGAGATGATGTGATCCTCTCTTTAGAATTGCCTTGTTTCCTGAGTTTTATCTGGCACCTATATGAGCTCCCATCTTGAGTTTCAGAGTTGGTCTTAGTAAAGAAGGACCAGCCTCCAGCCCTCACGGACAGGACACATCACAGCTCTTCCAGAATCTTCCAGCCTTAAGTTTGCTAGTTCTACCAGGATACTCAATACAACCTTATTACTCTAACCTATCATAAGTCCTCACCCAGCCCTACTTCTGTTCTCCTCAGTGATGGTGGCATTCTGACCCTTCCTCTGTCTCACAGGCCTGTCTCTCCCTAAGGTACTGATGCTTCCAAGTACCTGTTATGCTTCCTGCCTCTCTTTATCTCCAGCTTTGTTTACATTCTGCTGCTCACCTCTACCCTGGTCTAGCTTTATTCAGCTATTATCTCACTCATTTATTTGTATGTCTAACAACCATTTCAACAAAAATCAGTTCATCAGAAATTTATTGAGTATGAACATACGCCAGGGTTTG
The DNA here is from genome assembly GCF_047511655.1 of Castor canadensis. Classification (NCBI taxonomy): domain Eukaryota; kingdom Metazoa; phylum Chordata; class Mammalia; order Rodentia; family Castoridae; genus Castor; species Castor canadensis. Next base: position 86,720,142 of record NC_133405.1, read on the forward strand.
GGCTAGACATTAAAGTTACAGAGATGACAGTAATAAGGAGCACTCAGCTTAGCTAGGAAGGGCCACAAAAAGTGAGACAGTCAATCAAAAGTGGCCTAACACAAAGTATAAAACCTATTCTCAACCCTGTCTCAGTGTGCTATGCTCCTCTGCATAGCCTCCCACCATTCTATCCCCTTTTAATGGCATCCTAATAAATCTTTGCTTTTTTCCTACTCTCCATTCCAATAAATTTTTTGACCAACCTATGGCTCCCAAAATGCACAACTGTAGGGTGTGTGGAACATCTCTAAGTGGTCTAGAACTCCAACCCACATACTGGGGCCTCTCTAATGCACTGCTTCATAGGTCACCCCACCCAGATCATTATATCTCAGGCCTTGGAGGAAGAGGCAGAAAAACAGCCTGAAATAGTAAAAGGAAAACATTTATGAGGGAAGTGTAAGGAAATATAGGCCCCAAAGTGACCACGTGGAGAGGAGTGATCTGGCCAAGAGATTCTTTATTGCAGGGTGGGAGAGGGAGAGAGCAGAGAGCCAAGAGAGAGAGAGAGGGGGGCAGAGGCTTAAATACCCCTCAGAGAGACTCGGCATAATCTGATTGGTTAGGATCTTATGGTTCATGCTGATTGGAGGTTGGGGCAGAAGGAGGATTCAGGCTAGACTTGAGGCAAGACTATTACCCTGGGAAACGGAAGCTTAAGGGTGCAGTAAGAACTGAAACTTATCGGCACCATTATTGCCAACATTCCTCCCTTTTTTGTTTGTTAAGGAAGGGGGGGGCATTGTTTTCGCTCTAGCTTCTTCGAGCTGGCAAGGGGTGGCGTAGGGCAAGGGAGGGTCAGTTGGCAAATGGCGTTGGGGTAGTGAGTCTCATAATGGCGTACACCCAGGCTCCAAAGGTGAAAATTTCCTCTTCCCTGAAGTTGATGAAGGTCCCTTGTAGCCATCGGTCATAAATGGCCTCGAGCCAATCCTCTGAGTCGTGAATGGCGGGTATCAGCCAGCTGTCTTCACGTAGGGAATCAAGGAACTGAAGTAGGTGCTCTGTGAGGGATTGATGAGGCTCATACCCCGGCGTCCTGATAGGGTCCATCACAAGCGTCCCCAGGCTGGGCTATAAGGGGGTGATATCCCTGAAGGAGAAGCTGGTTGAAAGTTTGGTTAGAGATTCTGTTCACCTGAGATCTCAGAAACTGTAGTAAGCAGGGTAGGAGGGTGCATAGAGTAATGAGCATAAGCAAAGGACCCAAGAAAGGCAGGAGCCAGGTGATGAGAGGAGAGCTTAGCAGGTCGGTAAAGGTGTCTTTAGTGGGTCTCTTCAGGAGGTCCTCGGCCAAGTCTGTTAATTTTTTTATGTTCTGTTTGACAATCTCAGATTCATTGACATAGCAACATTCTTCCCAGAGGAAGAAACAGGCACCCCCTTTTTCAGCCATCAAGAGGTCTAGGGCCCTACGGTTTTGGAGGGCTACCTGAGCTAGAGAAGTGAGCTGACTCTGGAGGGAGACCAGTGAGGCCGAGGTGGATTTGAGGGTGATCTGTAAGCGTTCCTCGAAGTCCCTTGCTGAAATAACACTATGGCCAAGAGCTCCCCCCACGAGGCCTGCAGCAGCAACGGAGGTTGCCAAACTTATACCCACCATGATGGGCAAGAATGCAGCATGCTTTGGCCGAGCGCCAAATAGGAGGGAGAATTCAGCTTCCCTGGAAAGAGTGAGTTGGGGAACTATGATCACCAGTATGCAGGGCCTGGGAGTAACCTGAGTTATGCAGGAATGTAGGGTATTGTGGCACCAGAAATATAGCCCCTAGGGGGATGCCAGTTGTTCCGTAATGGTGAGATTAGTATGGCAGGAGAGAGAAAGGTTGGACCAAGATGCCAAGAGCGGGGTATAACAGGTGTGCGTAGGAGGAGGACCTTGTGTAGAGTCAGGTGCCCATAGAGGCACTGATGGCAAGGGAGGAGCGTATGAGGAGTTTCACAAGGTAGGGGAAGCTGTGACAGGAGAAGAGACATTAATGGGAACTGCGGCCAGTAAAGGGTGTTGGAGAGAGGCACACAGAAAGCAGTCAGCGACATTAATGGCCACTGTCAGGTTTAGGAGACATAGTGAGGCCTGGAACAATTGGAGCCAGGTTGGGGGAGTGGAGGGCTGGTGAAGGGACCTTTGTAAGGTCTATTCGGACTGTAAAACCTTAGTAGTCACCTCCTTTTGAGTAGGAACCGGGAGGGTTAGTTCCCTGGATATCATAATATGAGCCGAGGGCTTGGAGGTAGTGCCCCCAGCATAGAGGGCTATCATTTCACCCTGTAACCATCTGTTGTCCCATGGGTCAGGGATGTGAACCACGATGGTCTCATTCTGTCCCCTATAAAGGTGAAATTCGTTGTTTGGGCCTTTTGATCCTAATACCCAGTAGGACCGACAGGACCAATAAGGACATCCCCCATATTCCTGGGTCCATTTGGCCCCCTTCTTGCAGTACTCCTTAGTTTGGCTGAAGAAAGGGCAGTGGTACCCAATGGGGCCACCATGCCTGTGTGTGAAGGGGATTGAGATAGAAGTCTGGCACCCCTTAGGAGGGCAGTCTCCAGTGCCCACCAGACTGGTGATAGAGGTTTGTGAGACAGTGTAGGTCTCCTGTATCTTAAACCTCCAAAAGTACCCTCTGGGGTTAGCCTGCCCACTCAAGGAGAGGAGGGTGAGAACAGCGAATAAAAAGAGAGAGTCAAGGCACATCCTTGGGGGCCAGGGAGGGAACCTGAACCCGAGAGATGTGAAGTTTCAAGGGGTTTCCAGGGGAAGGGGTGCAAATGAAAGCAGGGGGTGAAGGCGAAGGGTCGCTGGGATTGCTCTGCCAGTTGTCTCTGGGGGGGCTGGGCTGGCTTTAGCCTGGAAATATGAATCCAAGATGTTAGTTTTCCTGGAGTCTCTTCTAATTGGGCTGCAGTAGGAGTGCAGAGGATGATTTTAAGGGGCCCCTTCCATTTTGGGGTGAGGGGTTTCTTTTCAGGGAAAGGGGGAGAGAAATAGACCCAGTCCCCCCGGGTTCAAAGGGAAAGAGAGATGAGTGCGTGAAGAGTCCGGAGATAAGGTGTCATGGTGTCTGCACAGTTGGGTTCGAAGGAAGGAGAGCAGGGGAAAGGCAAGGTATCCTGGGAGGGGGCCTGTGGCAGAGGTGATCCCTGGAGGCAAAGCTGGGTGACTGAACATTAACTCAAAAGGGGATATTTGCGTGAGTTTCCGTGGGAGCACTCGTAGATGGAAGAGGGCTACTGGAAGTAGTTGAACCCAGTCTAGGTGTCGTTCTAAGGTAAGTTTGGTGAGAACCTCCTTTAGTGTATGGTTGGAGCGTTCTACCTTCCCTGATAAGGGGGTGTGGTAAGGGATATGGAACTGCCATGGGATATTAAGGGCCTTGATAACTGTTTGGGTCACCTGGGACATGAGCTCTGGGCCATTATCTGATTGGAAGGAAGTAGGCATCCCAAACCTAGGAATGATGTGGGTTACAATAATAGATGCCACAGTTGAAGCCCTCTTATTAGAGGTTGGGAAGGCCTCTACCCACCCTGAGAAAGTGTCCACCAAAACCAAAAGGTATTTGTGTTTCTTTACCTTGGGCATGTTAGTAAAGTCTATCTGCCAATCCGCCCCTGGGATGTGTCCCCTGGCCTGGTGAGTAGGGAATGGGTCAGGCCTTAGAGGGGTGTGTGGGTTGGTCCTTTGACAAGTGGGACATGTGGAGGTGAGATGGTGTAGATATTGGGAATCCTCCGGGGTAAGGGGAAAGAATGAATTTAAGAAAAGCTTGAGATTCTGAGTGCTAGTGTGGAAGATAGAGTGTAGATATAAAAGGAAAGTATGTCTGGGGAGTGACTCATGGGCCAGTTTAGGAGTCTGGTCCTGAGGCTTTGCAAGGGCCAGAGTGGAGTAATTCTCCCTTGCCACCTGTCGGGCAGCCTCATCTGCCTTAGAATTGCCTATAGTTATGGGTGATGAGTCCATTTGGTGGGACCGGCTGTGGGCGATCCCAATCTTAGAGGGGAGGAGAGAGGTCCGGAGAAGGTTGGTAATGAAAGTGGAGTTGGTGACAGAGGTCTCTCTCGTGGTTAATAATCCCCTTTATTTCCAGATAGCTGAGTGAGAGAGGAGGATGTGGAAGACATATTTAGCATCAGTGTATAGAGTGAGAGAATGGTCAGCTGCCAGCTCGAAAGCCCTTGTGACTGCAAACAGTTCAGCCTGCTGATTGGTGGTACTGGGAGGGAGGGGCTGTGCCTCGATGACTTGGGTTAAGGAAACTATAGCATAACCTGCTCTCCGTATACCCCCCTCTACATGTGAGCTGCCACCAGTGAACCAGGTGTAGGTGGAGCCCTGCAGGGGCCCCTCCTGGATGTGTGAAGGGCAGGGGAGAAGGGCCTCCAGGGTCTCGATGCAGTAGTGGGTAGGCATGGCAGTAGAGGTGGGCAGGAGGGTGGCAGGATTTAAGGAAGAGCAAGCACGGAGGGTAATGGAGGAGTCATGGAGGAAGGAGACAAGAAGCAACAGGATCTGGCAAGGGGGAAGGGTTCCTAAGCCCTTATATGTCAGGAGTTCTGCCAGGTGATGGGGGGGATGATTGTGATTGACCCCCCGAAAGTAAGTTTTTTTGCTTCCTGAACTAGAACACAGACTGCTGACAAGGCTCGTAGACAGGGGGCCCATCCCCGGACTGTGGGGTCAAGTTTTTTAGATAAATATGCTACTGGGGCAAATGTTGGACCCTTGTCTTGGGCTAAGCCTTTATTTTCATGGACATAGAGGGTGAATGGTTGTTGGATATCTGGCAGGTGGAGGGCTGGGGCCTGGAAGAGTGCCTGTTGAAGGCATCTGAAAGGGGTGTCAATAGAGGTAAGTAAAAGTTCAGAGGGGTCTACCTTAGTGGCATCGTATAAGGGGGCTGCAAGGAGGGAATAGTTGGGGATCCAGACACGGAAGTATCCGGCCAGCCCCAAGAAGGAAAGAATTTCCTTTGTCTTAGGAGTGGGCATTTCCTGAATGAGCTGCTTTCTATCCAAGGTAATTGCCTTAGAGTCATGGGACAACTGAACCCCCAAGTATGTGACTGACAATTGAGAAAGTTGGGCCTTGTGGAGAGAAGCCCAATATCCCTTGTCTGCCAGAAAGTTTAAGAGTAAAGTGGTGTCGGCTTGAGAGATGTTTAGAGAGGGGCTACACAAGAGTAAATCATCCACATATTGGAGGAGGGTGGACCTAGAGAGATGGAGGTTTTTGAGATCACTAGCAAGCGCCTGGCCAAATAGATGGAGGCTATCCCTAAAACCCTGAGGGAGGACTGTCCAGATGAGTTGTTGAGAGTGGTGTGTTGGGGGTCCGTCCAGGTGAAAGCAAAGATGTCCTGTGAGTCGGGGGAGAGGGGAATGGTAAAAAAGGCATCTTTGAGGTCAAGGACAGAGAAGTAAGTGGAGGAGGCAGGAATAGAGGAGAGAATGGTGTAAGGGTTAGGGACGAGGGGGTGTATAGGTTTAACAGCATTATTCATGAGTCTAAGATCTTTGACAAGGCGGTAGGTGCCATTTGCCTTTTTTACAGCTAGGATGGGAGAGTTGTATGGGGAATGGGTGGGTCTGAGTAGCCCCTTGTGGAGTAAATTGGTAATGATTGATTGTAACCCCAACAGGCTGGAAGTAGGGAGGGGGTACTGAGGCTGGCATGGAAAGTGATGAGGGTCCTGTAAGAGGATCTTAATGGGAGGACAAGTTGCCAGAGAAGGAGTGTCAGTGTCCCATACTTTAGGGTCCACCCCTGAAGGGAGGATTTTACCGGTGGGATCAGAGGGGCCGTCGGTAGCCATAAGGGCGAGAAGGGGGATAGGCCTGAGGTTAAATGAGGTGGAGGTCTGAAACTTGGTTAAAATATATCTTCCCAGCAAAGGGGTGGAACATTGGGGCATGACCAGAAACTGATGGGCAAAAGGATGACCTGAAAAGGAGCAGGAAAGTGTGGGAGTCTTTCTGGGAAAAATAGTTTGTCCCCCTACCCTGACAATGGGGGTTTGTGATGGACTGGTGGGCCCCCAAAACTCTGTCAGGACTGAGAAAGTGGCGCCAGTGTCCAGGAGGAGGCATATGGGGCGTCCATCAATCAAAAGGCTTACCTTGGGCTCCTGAAATGAGATGGTAGTTGCCGGGAGGGAAGTCCCAAGGCCCCTTCAGTCGTCTGTTGCAAGCCCAATGAGGTCGGGACTGGAGCGAGAGTCTGATCTGGCCTCCCGCTGGGAGCTGGGGCAATCAATCGCCCAATGTCCACGCAAATGGCATCTGGGGCAAGGCTGGGTTGGTGACCTAGGATTTGGGCAAAAATTAGCCTAATGTCCCTCCTTTCCACATCTGAAACAGGGACACGAGGGGCCTTTGTTCGATGGATGTTGATTCCCTCGCTCAGTCCAACAACCATCTAAAATTCATGCTTTCATTTTTATTGAAATTATAACCTCTAAAAACAGTATTTGTTTCATTTTATCTTACTTTCTTTTGTACTTAAGTAAAATTCTTATATAGTAATAAGTACCTACTTTTGACTGTGTATTTGATGAGTTTTAACAAAAGTATACACTAGGGTAGTCAACATTCAAATCAAGATGAGAACATTTCTATCATTTCCAAATGCTCCCTTGGTATCTCCTCATTTAGTAACTCCCCAGGAATAACTCTTATTCTTAATTCTATCATCATAGATAAATATTGCCAGCTGTTTATGTAACATATGAATATAGAATACCTGAAATTCATATAAATGTAATCACATTATGACTGACCTCTTTCACTGAGCATGTTTTTGAAATCCATTCATGTTCTTCCATTATGTTGATCATCTACTACTATATAGCAATATTACCACAAATTTAGCAGATTGAAACAATACACACTTAGTATCTCACAGTTTCTACAAGCCAGGAAGCCATGAATGGCTAGCTGAGTCTTCAGTATCTCATAAAGCTGAAATCAAGATGTTGGCCAAAGCTATGGTCTCAACTGGGACTTCACAGTTACCTTGGAAGTAGCTATTTGTACTCTATTTTATAGATAAGAAGTTGGAAGCTTAGAGAGAGAAGGTGACTTGACTAAAAACCCAAGATAGTAGGAAGCATGTGAGTTAGTATTCAAACTCAGGTTAGGCTGGCTCCAGTACTTTTCATGCTGCCACATTATTTCACAAACCTTAGCCATTTTTATACCACTTTCATGATTTCTGCCATATCTTAAGTAATACTACCCATAAAATCATTGCTCTTATCTACTAGTGATTTTTTCCTAATTATTATAACTATTAAAATTAAAAGTTCACACATGTACCACCTAAAATTATCTTATATACCTTAGAGCTGGGGTGCTGGTCCAACAATCTGGGAAACACTATTGAGCTACATATTGCAGCTGGAAACTGAATGGTTCTTGCCCTAGCCCTGTCACCGATTCTCTGTGTGTCCTTGGGCAAGTCCTTTTCCTTCTCTAGACTTCAGGTACCCCATATGTACAATGAGAAACTTGGAGTAAACCACTCAGAGACCTTTTCAAAATTACCTTCTCTTCTGGGTCACTGAACAGGATCAGATGACAGTCACATATCTGCATTCAAACCAGTGAGAGGTTTAAGTCAATTGGTGTCCCTCTCTCATTCAGCAGCCAAGATCCTGTTCTCTCATCGGCCTCTATAAGCACATCAGCTCCTTTAGAAAGGAGCAGTACATACGTACATGTTTCCATGCATGTTTCTCTGATGAGATAGAGAGGAGGACTATGCACATATGTGAATAAGTATGGACATTTCTGTTCCATGGGATCCCCATCCAGCACCCACTGGACCCCAGAAGGCCTCCAGTTCCCCAGCATGACTCATTTAGTCTTCCAGTCATTTATAATCAGAACTTGCTTCATTGTTGTTACTTGTTTTTCCAGAAAAACCTCCTTGTGAGTACAGCAGCTCATGGTCACAGAATAGGCCCTCCTTCCCAATGTGATGTTTATTGTGTGACATTGTTACTATTATTTAGAAAAGTATCACAAAGGGTCACATTTTCAGCTCCAGATTCTATGAATTTCAATTAGTTGTTGTTATGATAATCTCCCTCCCCCTGTTAGCAAGAATGCCCAGTTCTGACTAAGCTGGGAATAACAGCAGGGACCCTGTTTACATGATGAATTGATTAATTTGATGAATTAATGTTATGGTACTGGGAGAACATTTACACTCTGAACCACACACACCCCCACTTACAATTTTAAAAACAGTTTAAGTTTCTGCATAGGTTTCACCACAGCCTCAGCCATCAAATTAAATTACCTGAGTTAGTGTTGATGAAGAGTCTGCTGAGTGCCCAGGCCTGCATCAGCCTCAACCATGCAGCAGAGAGGCATGGGAAGAGGATAAGGAAGAGAAAAGCATCATGCTAAGTACTATCATTCATAAATTTACTCTCCTAGCAACCCTCTGAAGGAGGTATTATTACAATCCTGCTTTTACAGAAAGGAATCTGAAAAGTCATACAATAGTGGTAGAGCCAGAATTCCGTTTCAGGCTCAGTTTCAAAACCTGCTTTTTTTCCCTACTACAGTACACTTTTAAGTACAAGTGTCCCTGCCCTTTAGATCTTCTGTGCAGTAGGAAAAGAAAAAAAAATTGGTATGCCTGGCTTTCTACCAGATTCTGCTCATATTTCACTTCATCCAAGAAGCCCTCCTTGACTATCCTAATCCATAGAATACTCTCTCTGCTCAGAATCTAGCACTCAGTGTATCTGTATTACTTATTCAAAAAATTATAAGACAAGATAGGAAAGATCCTTAAAGGTGATACAAAGCCTTTATTGTACTGATGAAGAAAGTTGGTCCCAGAGAGGGACAAGGAATTACCAAGACCACACAGTGGATCCAAGTGATAACTGAAATTATTTCAGAAGCCTCTTGATTTTTGGTCTAGTACTTTTGTTCCTACATCCAGTTTGGGACAGGGGGGTGTTGTAGAAAGGGCATGAATGTTAACCTGGTATAAGGAAATAATGAAAAATAGTATCCAATAGCCAAATGGAAATCTAATATATGTAAAGTTGTATAGCATGCATGCATTGCATTGGTTGTTGAAATAAAAGCTATCTGAGCCATTTCTACCACCTGCTCAGGATCAGGGGTTGGATCAGCTTAGGCAATCTATTACTGGAATTTTGATATTTAGACATACACTTTGCACTCTTCTCATTTGACTTTTTTGTTGTTGAGGCTTCACTAACTTTTTCTTTTCTTTTTTTATCATTCTTTTATTGTTGTGCTTGGTGGTGGTACGTTGTGGCATTTACAAAAGTTCTTACAATGTATCAAATATATCTCTACTTCTCATTTGTCTTTTTATGTATTTGTAATTTATATGCTTATTTCTGTTTTGGTTTCCTTTATTTCATTTTTGTTTAACAAAAGTTCCTTTCCTGACCTCAGTTCAACTTCCCCTTCATCCACTCTACTTTCTTTTGTTTCAATTCTTTGATAAGAATTTATCTAAGGATTCCAAATAATCAAAAGGAAAGGCCAACTTCTTTGTGGTAGCATCAAAATTGGACTCCACAATCCCTAACTATACTCACTATCTATCCTCTTCCTGCCTCCCTTTGACACATACCCTAAGCTGTGGCAATTACAAATTATAGTACTATCCATTTGCTATGTCCTGTCATTCATCTCTCCCTTTGCACCTGATGCTCCCTCAGTATACCAGCATAGCCTATCACTGTTTCTCTGCCTGGAAGCTGTTTCAAAACCAACTACAAATACCTTAAATGTGAAATCTTACCCAACTTTCCCAGAGTAAATTAGCCACGTCAATGTTCTTTTAAGAACATTGATTATACTGTATTATAATCAATAAACATGCAAATCTATTACTCCTCCAGGTCCCTCTAGCCTTGGCTGTGAACTGTTTGAAAAAAGTTCCTTATCTCTCCCTCTTTTTTATGTGCTTCATAGATGGTTGTGACTGACTGGTATAACAACTCAAGAGGAAAAAGTACAGAGGCCAATGTATAACTGTCCATTTTAACCAGAGTTGCTTTCTGCACACTCTTCCCTTCTTAACCAGAGGATTCTGAACCAGTAGAGAAAGTAGTTGCATCCCTGGCTCTGTTGCCTCCCTTTTTTAGCATGGACATTGTTACAAGAAGTACATAAGAAAGAACAGGGCTCCGTGGGGGAAATGAAGCAGGAATTCACACACTACAGCTGAGCCCGCCCCTATTGCAAGGAACTCAGAAGCTAGGCTGTGGACTCTTAGGTCCCACCCCTCCCCTCAGCCCAGCAGACAGGAAGGAGATTGCAGGCCTGCAAGTCCAGGAGCCTCTGGGCGGCTCAGACCTATCCAGGAAGTGCTGCTAGACCAGTGGGTGGTATCTGGGTGTGTTGGGGCCTCTGGGCAGGATGCATGCGCAATTTCTTCACTGCTTCCACTTTCCAGAGGCCCACCCTGTAGGAAGGAAGCATACAAAAGGCACTTAAAACTTGCACACTGCTTGTAGCCCTTGTCTGGTTTCAGAGTCACTCTTCCTCCCCATCTAGGTCTTGGGCTCCACAAGAAAGCTAGCTAATATACTTCCTCAGCTATGGGTATTGGAAATATCACAAAATTGGCCTGGCCCTAGTATGCATTTGAATTCTTAGAAACATCCAGAATCCAAGCTGAAAGGAGGTTACAGAACTTGCCATAATATTGGGGATCTGTTCTGTGCATGCTATTTACCATGAAGCAGAGAAGCCACAGGAGAATGGGGTTTCTGTCTGCAGATTTAGGAAGGACTTTCTTATGACCAAAGGAACAGACCATTGAAAACAGGTTCCAGTTCAGTATGATATAGAGCTTTCAAAAATCTGAGTCTGCTGAATGGGGAACTAACAGGCTACCTTGAGATAAACTTAATTCTCCAGTCCTGATGGTGTTCAGGTAGGAGTAGAGTGATTTGTAAGGATTCAAAATAACTGAACTTACTTGCCCTTGGAACCCGGTCTTAATGGTGATCCTACCATCTGCTCAAAGATTCAGGCCTTTAACACTGTTTCCAGGTGAAGGAGGGAGCTGATGATCGTGTAGCTTTTCTAGCACCAGCCTTTCTACTTCTTTCCCATAACATTCATAATTTTGGGCCACTGACCTTTGTTCATTTCTCCTGCTCAGACAAGAAACAGAGCTGCCCCACTTTGGTGCACAGTCTAACAATTCCTCTCATTAGACAGATAGTAATATTTGTGAACTGAGCATGTGGAACCTCTGTATTTTATGCTTTAAAGGACCTAGAACTTTTCAAACTTGAGCTTCTAAACCATCCTGAAAGAAAGGTAAGGGTTAACTTATTTTACAGATGAGCAAAATAATACTCAGAGAGATTAACTTCCTTAAAATAAGTGTAAAGAATAAATAATGCCAGATTATATTCTTCTGTACTCCACCATCAGGTACAGCTATACCTGCCTTATAGTCTTCCTCCTCAGAAATATTTTTGCCCACCTATTATATGCTAAGCAATGCAGAAAGCAACTTACAGGTCCCTTTTCCTCCGTCAAAAATTTAATTATGGAAATTTTCAAACTAAGAAAAAAGTTATAATACTACAAGTAATACCTGTGTTTTTTTCCAACCTATCTATCTACACACACACACACATACATACACACACATTTTTTGCTAAACTATTTAATGAGTTAGTAGCAGACACTAGGATTTTACCATAAACAATTCAGCCTATGCTGCCAAAACATGAATAGTTTCCTATATAACCACACAATAACATTACCACACTTAAGAAAGTAAATGTTGATTCCATGGTAATATACATCCTACATTCTAATTTCCCTAGTTGTAATAAACTGTGCCTTTTAGATTTCTTCCTTTTTTTTCCACCTGGGAGCCCACAAAAGTTCACAAATTTCATTTATTATATACCTTGGGTCTCCTTTGATTTTGAATGCGCCCTCCACTACCTTTTTGTTTTAGAGGCCAAAACAATTAACTTACAAAATGTTGTAGGTGTTTTTCAAAGTAGAGGATTGGTCATATGACTTCCCTGCTTTAGACACTGCAATTGCTTCTCCTTGTGATTAGAATATCAGAACTCTTCACCTGTAATGTGGCACTTGCTTATCTTACCAGTTTATCTTCTACAATCCTTCATCTCATGGTCTATGCTCTAATAACTTGTCCTCCATATATCTCTTTAATATTTCGAACTTGCTTCTGTCTCCAGGCCTTTGTAGTCTGTTCCTTTTTCCTACAGTGCATTTTGCCCAGAAGTTTGCATGGTTGGCTCATTTGCATCATTCAGGTCTCAGGTCAAATGGTACCTCTGGTGGTAGCTTGCTCCAGAGATGACTGCCCAAGGTATAACACCACCATTACTCATGCCCTTATGCAATTCATCTCCGTGATTTTCAACTGGTCCTATAACTCCCTTGTAACCAATAGAAAATGTCAGAAGTAATGCTGTGTTATTTTGGAGGTTAAATCGGGAGAATACTTGTTAACAAGAGCTTGGAACTCTGAGTGGTACAGAGTAGATCCTCTTTATATATAGAAAAAACAAGTTTCTTCATTGGTATCTTGAAATGTTTGCTCTTGGTGAAGCTAGCCACCATGTAATATGTGTTATCTACTCTATGATTACCATGCTTTGAAGAAGCATATGTTAGCCATGTGGAGGGGTCACATGAAGAGAGATACTCAGTTAATTCCCAGTGTGTCTAGCCATCCCAATTTTGGTTTTCCTAGTTTATCTGTGGCCCCAATGTAAGCACAACTTACATGAATGACTGAGCTCTCCTGGGCATGTTATATTCTTCACAGTACTCATCACCATCCAAATCGGGAGAATACTTGTTAACAAGAGCTTGGAACTCTGAGTGGTACAGAGTAGATCCTCTTTATATATAGAAAAAACAAGTTTCTTCATTGGTATCTTGAAATGTTTGCTCTTGGTGAAGCTAGCCACCATGTAATATGTGTTATCTACTCTATGATTACCATGCTTTGAAGAAGCATATGTTAGCCATGTGGAGGGGTCACATGAAGAGAGATACTCAGTTAATTCCCAGTGTGTCTAGCCATCCCAATTTTGGTTTTCCTAGTTTATCTGTGGCCCCAATGTAAGCACAACTTACATGAATGACTGAGCTCTCCTGGGCATGTTATATTCTTCACAGTACTCATCACCATCCAAATCGGGAGAATACTTGTTAACAAGAGCTTGGAACTCTGAGTGGTACAGAGTAGATCCTCTTTATATATAGAAAAAACAAGTTTCTTCATTGGTATCTTGAAATGTTTGCTCTTGGTGAAGCTAGCCACCATGTAATATGTGTTATCTACTCTATGATTACCATGCTTTGAAGAAGCATATGTTAGCCATGTGGAGGGGTCACATGAAGAGAGATACTCAGTTAATTCCCAGTGTGTCTAGCCATCCCAATTTTGGTTTTCCTAGTTTATCTGTGGCCCCAATGTAAGCACAACTTACATGAATGACTGAGCTCTCCTGGGCATGTTATATTCTTCACAGTACTCATCACCATCCAAAATTGTCTTATTATTTTATGGATATATTGTATTGTCTTTTCCCACTAGAATGTAGATTCCATAAGAACAAGGGGCCTTGTCTGAGTTATTCATTACTGTATCCTTAGCATCTAAGCAATGCTTCTTAGACTTTTTGTGTGTGTGTGATACTGATCACCTAGGGATCTTGTTTAAATACAGATTTGATTCAGGTCTGAAAAGGACCCTGAGTTCCAGCATTTTTAACAGGCTCTTAGATGATGCATCTGCTGCTGGAGCACACATCAGAAGTTGAATAGTAAGACAGTAGATATTTCTTGGTAAGAGTGAGAGATTTGGAGTCTACCAGAGTGAAGCTTGTTCCCTTCTCCATGACCCTCTGCATTTCTAGCTTTTCTCAGAAAATCAAGTTTGTCATTCCAACATTGCAACAACTAGCTGGAGTTGGGTGCAAGGTACTCTCTTTTACAAGCACAGCCCCTGCCTAGTGGCTCTTTCCCAGCCTGGGTAGGCATTCAAATAGTGACTCTTGCCTTTCAGAGCTCTCTGACAATCATATTTATTCCCACTCCATGGTTTCAAGAAACTAAACCAAAATGTCCATGCAGTCAAACAGGTTTTTCTTTAGGAATGACTATATCTATATTTAAGGGATATGGCCCACTTAAAGCAGTGCTTCACAAATGTTAATATCAACTGAATGCAGATTCTGATTCAGTCATGGAAATTGAAACTTTCCCTTTTTTTAAGACTTTTTTGAGACAGGGTTTCCCTTACATAGCTTAGGCTGGCTTCAAACTCACAATCTTCCTGCTTCTGCCTCCCAAGTACAGAGATTATAGGTATATGTCACCACACCCTGCCCCAAATTTTCCATTTGTAGTGAGTTACTGAATGATGCCAATGTGGCTGGACCACAGATCACACTTTGAGGAGCAAAAACCTGAACTGTACCTGCACAGAATAGGCCCCCAATATTTGCTAAATGAATTAATTCATTTCGTGTTACAACCTCATTGTAGTAGTACCATGCTCTCAGTCTTATAAACAAAGAAATAGCTTCAGAGAATTGAGTGATTTGTTCAAGGTCACACAACTAGTGTATAATGGTCTGTACTCAAACAGAAGGCTTTTAAAAAATAACCTATTATCTCTTAAAATATCAGTTTGATTTCCCACTGGGGTGCCTTTGTAGATAAGTACAGTATGATTTCAGAGGCAGCAAGCAGACCTTCATATTCTCAAGGCTCTTCCACTTGCTTAGAATTCCTTATACAGTCTACAAAATCTTAAACCCTACAATTGTTGCTTTTCTTGGCAGTACTGAAATTTGAACTCAGGGCCTTGTGCTTGCCAGGCAGCACTCTACCACCTGAGCCACACCCCCAGCCACAATTGGATTTTGAATGCAAATACCTGGGAAAAGTTAAAGTCAGGCACTGGAACCAAGAGAGCTAGGAACAGATGAAGATTACATAGTCAGGAATGACCTAAAAGATCAGGCACACATAGGAATGATATTCAAAATATTTTAACAACCTGTATATAACACTGGCCCCAATCTGTCTGAATGGACTTAGCCTGTTTTGCTGGAGCAGAGGTCTGAAGGCATTATTACCTTTTTAGGTTCTGAATTATAGGGAGGTCTAGGAGTCCTAGGTGAGGATCTGATATAGTAGGGAGTACACAGGCAGTGACTCTTTCACCAACTGGTGTGGAACTTTTAATATTTAAGAGCTGGTACTCCCATACAGGTGTGAATTGCCTGACTATTAGCCCTAGGCATCAGAGTTTAAAGCAAGCCTGAAAAGTTTGGGAGTCAAGTCCCAGGTGAACATTAGACTCCAGGCATTGAATTGCCAAGTAACCACAGACTTGGAGATGACAAAAGCCATATAAGTAGTTCCCATGGCAGCAGAACCCATCAAGCTGAACCAAGACATTGGGAGTATCTGGCCAGCAGGTAGCTGGGCATTTTTTTCTGCATCAAATGTGCATGTGTGTGAGTCAATGCTCTGTATAGCTATCCTTATCTCAACCAGCAAAACCCTTGTTCCTTCCTATTATTGCTTATACTCTCTCTACAACAAAATTAGAAATAAGGGCAAAATAGTTTCTGCTGGGTATTGAGGGGGGAGAGGGAGGGGACAGAGTGGGTGGTAAGGGAGGGGGTGGGGGCAGGGGGGAGAAATGAACCAAGCCTTGTATGCACATATGAATAATAAAAGAAAAATGAAAAAAAATAAAATAAAATAAAATTAATGGTTCTTTAACAAGAAAAAAAAAGTGCGTGTGTGTGTGTGTGTGTGTGTGTGTATGTGCATGTATGTGTGTGTGTTCAGGATATATGTATGGGCTGATGATATGGTGGCTATAATTGATTTATTTTCAATTGTGGAACCTTTTTGTGTCTAAGTTCATGAGAGATATTTGTCTACTTTTTATTTTCAGCCTTTGGTTTTGTCATTAGGGCAATATTTCAAAACATAAGTTGGAAAGTATTCCTCCTTCTACTTCTGGGAAAGATTTGTGGAATTGGTGCTAGTTCCTTTTCAAAAATGTTTGGTACAATCTGAACTGAAACAACACAGTATTAATATCTTATTTTTCAGGAGATTTTGATTAGGAAATTAATTTAATGATTATATATATATATATAACTATTCAGATTATTTGTTTCATCTTGGCTGAAGTTTAGAAGTCAGGGCATTCAAAGAATTGGTTCATTTCTACTACATTGTTAAATTTATGAGTGCAAAACACTCTGGCACTGTACTATTCCTCTAGTCCCAAAGTGCCATGCCAGTTACCATTTCTCTTAACACCTTTCAGTGTTCTTTTTTGGTTTCAGAGTTCTCCTCTTTGCATTATTTCCAAGGTTAGCATTGACAAGTAGACAGAATGTCATCTTGTGTGGTTATGTAATCATGTCTGTCCCAAAACTTTCAGGGAGGTGTTTTTATACCACATCAGGTAAAGGCATGCAGCCATGTAGACTTCCCAGGGATCCATCTCAGCTCAGCCCAGCCATTCTAATAACTGAAGCTGTTTTATATAAGGAACTAGAGGTAGAACTGATCCTCTAAAAATTAGGATCAGGGGACTTGATTTCTATGCAATTTAATGTGTAATGGACAGGTTAGTGAGGTTCTGTGATTGGGTTTAATTTCCCATCCAAAAGCTTGTTAGGCTACAGAAGACTTCGGTTTAATTTCCCATCCATGCCCTTGAACATTTCTTCCTTTGAAAGGAACAAAAACAGACTTCGATCTGACTTCCCCAGGTTTGCTTGCCTTTCAATCTGGGAATCTGTACTTTGTAGGCATTACTTAGTCTTTAAGCTGCCATGCTGAGATTCCAGGGCTCTAAGCAAGGTGTGAGAAACAGTAATAGGCTGGTATTTCTCAGGCCCAGACAACCTGGGGACCAAGAGGATTTTCTGGAGCAGAAAAGATGAATGCTTTGACCCAAAGTCAAGGCCTTCATTTTCCATCTGAGTCTGAATCTATTCTTTTGCCATTGAGCCATGGAATTTTGTAACTGGGAGATGATTTACAAATCATGGAGTCTATCTGTTGTATAATCAGAGGAACTGAGGTATAGAGAGGGAAAAGTTCTACGTGAAATCACTCAGTGAAGCAGTGACAGAGCTGCATCTCAGATTATGGCTTCTGCCTGTCAGGGGTCTTCCCACAAAATGCAGTCTTGATAACCACAGGCTTTTATTGTGAGGGGTTGACTGTGAAGGAATTCCATACTGACATAGACAACTGGAATTAGTATGTCCAAAAGAATAACCAATCTGCTGAAATACCATAAGCAACTAATAAGGAGCATAAGCAAAGAAAAGTGCCACTTTTCTTTGGTGGTACTGGGGTTTGAACCCAGGGCTTCTAGCTCACAAAGCAAACAATTACAAAGCAGGTACTCTACCACTTGAGCCATGCCTCCAGTTCCTTTTGCTATGATTATTTTGGAAATGGAGTCTTGGGAGCAATTTGTCCTGGCTGGCCTCTCACCGTGATCCTCCCTATCTCATCCTCCCAAGTAGCTAGGATTACAGGCATGAGCCACCAGTGCCCAGTTATAAGCAAATTTTGAAGGAATGAGCCTGTTTAGTTTGAAGAACAGATACATACATGCAATGGAATACTACTCAGCCTTTAAAAAGAAGGAAATTCTGAAATATGCAACAACACAGATAACCTTGAGGACACGATGCTAAGTGAAATATGACAGCTACGAAAATATTTCATTTTTCCTCTTATATGAATTATCTGCAATAGTTAAATGTATAAAATCAAAGAGTGGAATGGTGGTTAAGAGATACTATAAAAGGAAAATGGGGAATTACTGGTCAACAAACAAAGTTTTAGTTAGGCACAGTGAATGAGCTATAGAGATCTGCTATATAACATTGAACTTCTAGTCAACAATAATGTTATATAATTTAAAATTTTTAAAAGGTAAGAAAAAAGGCACAGTTTCCTTTTGAGAGATTTAACATGTCTTCAAGAACTTGACTGAAGCGAGGTCACAACATGATCCCT
The DNA here is from genome assembly GCF_047511655.1 of Castor canadensis. NCBI lineage: Eukaryota > Metazoa > Chordata > Mammalia > Rodentia > Castoridae > Castor > Castor canadensis. The sequence continues at coordinate 86,738,283 of NC_133405.1, forward strand.
GGGCCAACATTCTGGCAGTTGCAGATAAACAAGAAAACGATTCCACCCTGCGCATGCTGAATCCATGCTTCTGGAAACTCAGGGGTGCTTCTGCAGAATGTTCCCTATGGTGGAAGGAGCACAAGAACATTTTACTCCCTTATTGAGACTGAGAAGTTGGTCCTCAAAGGACTGGTCATTTCAGGCTGAACATTGCATGTAATCCCCACCTCCATGATCTGATCACAGTTTATTTTTGCAACTTTATCTCCCAGTGCCTCTTAATCCCTGGTCTAAATTAGCACAGTGAGGTGCTCCTTTCCTAACTTCTCCCTCTACTGACCTGATTGGTCACTGCAGGACATCAAGGGCTTGAGTTTTTTCATCCCTAAATTCTTCCCAGGACCCAACCAGCACACAGTGAATATCTTGTCTTTCCCCAGGGGTTACATTTATGCATACACCTGTGCACACAGCTTGGTATTCAAGCACATTTCTAAAGCTCAAGTTTACTTATAAGAAGTTCTCCAGGAATTGAAAAGAACTAACACTGAGCTCTACTGAGCACTTCTTTTATGCTAAACACCACTCTAGGCACTTACAATGATCCATTAATCCTTCCCAAAGCATTTCCATTTGATAGATGAGAAAAATGAGGCACAGAGCAGTGAAATGAACTGTCCAAGGTCACAGAGCTAAGAAGTTAGCAGGCAGTTTGTCTTTGAATCAATTCAACTGGCTCCAGAGACAACTTTTTAAAAAATAAGTTTTTAAAAATTAAAAAGTAGAAAAAATAAAAATAGATAATAAGCCCCTATATTCCTCATCTAGATTTGGCAGCTGCTAATATTTTGTCATGTTTGCTTCATCATTCTTGAATTATATTCATTCTGACATTTTACCCCTTGTCACTTTAACATGCACCTCAACAAAATTAGGACATTTTACTACATATACGCAGTATCATTATATACTTAGAAAAGTTCATCATAATTGCCTAATATCATTCAACACACAGTCCATATCAAATTTTCCAAGTTGTTCCCCTGAATGTCTTTGTATATGGATGGAGTTTTGTTCAAACCAGGATCTAATCAAAGTCCACACAGGTTTTTAAATCTCTTAAGTATCTCCTAATTCCCACCCCTACTTTTTAACCATACCACTACTGTTTAGATGAAGAAATTAGAGCACCAAAATATTAAGTGTCTTGCCTAATGTCAACTAGATAGTATTTGAAGTATTAATTTGAACCTGTCTATACTGCCTGACTCCAGATCCCACACTCTTACCCAGTTTCTTATATCAATTTTTACACATTTGTGTTAAAACTCCTTACTAGGCAAGATGGGGATGAACAGTGTCAATTTTGAATGAAAGATGGGGAGTTTGGAAGGTGGGGCTAGGGAAGCATTTTAGAAGGAACAGTGTGTACAAGATGGGACTCTGACAGGCTGCTTGTGGCCCACCACAGGAACTAAGCTTATGTGAACTCAAGCAAAAAATCCAAGTCAGTAGAATTTAGGGAGCAATCTAAATTAACATAACAATCTGAAAAGGAAATGTAATATTGACCCAGAAATTTCTCTTCTGGATATTTATTTGAAGGAAATAATGTGACAAAGGTGTGAAAGTATAAATGTGTATACACCAGAATTCCTATTGAAATGTAAATTGAGATAGCAAAAAGTTAGAACAAAAGAACCTAAATGCACATCAGTATGAAATCAGATGAAAAAAGATAGACTAACCATAGAATTATTATGACACAGTTTTTAAAATGTTGGCATAAATTATAAGACATGTTTTTCAGTTAAAAATATGTAGCAGGGCTGGGACATGGGTCAATTGGTAGAATGCCTGTCTAGCAAGTTCAAAGCCTTGAGTTCAAACCCCAGTACCCGCAAAAATATATATGTAGCAGGTTACTAGTCACAGAATAGAGATACCTGCATGCCATGTTTACTGCAGTACTGTTCACAATAGTTAAGCTATAAAATCAGTCTAGGCGACCATCAACGAATGAATGGGCAAAGAAAATGTGGTGTATATATACACAACCTGTTGAAATCACCATTAAGAACAAGACTAAGATAGAAAGGAGAAAAATAAATAGAGGGAAAGAAACAATTCAAGTTATAATACATACATACATGGAAATGTCACAAGGAAACTCACTATATAGATATCTCAAACAAACAAAAATCTTTTTTTCAAAAGCAGAGAACAGGAAGGCAAAACAGGTCCTGTCTGGGGATTTGGTACCAGCAGGAGGGGGGAGGATATAAGGAAAGGTGGGAGGATATAAGGAAATGGTGTAGAAATTGGAGAACAGAAGGGCAGAACAAGTTCTTGCCTTGGAGGGTGTTGGTACCAGTGGGAGGAGGAGGTGCAGAAAGGGTGTGGGAGGGTGACTATAGTGCAAATACTTTGTACACATATATGTAAATGGAGAAATGATACCTGTTGAAACTATTCCAGGAATGGGGAGAGAGAGGAATAAAGGAAAATGATGGAGGGGGTGAATTCACAAGTATGATATAGTTGTTATATTGTAAGAACTTCTGTGGATGCCACAATGTACCCCACTCAGCACAACAATAAAAAATGAAGTATTTTATTTAGAACTGACAAAAGTAATAGAGGCTGTGAATATGATCAAAAAAAGCAAAGAGTGAATATGGTGGAACTATTATGTACTCATAAAAATGAGACCTGTTGAAACTATTCCAGGAATGGGGGGAGAGGGGGATAAAGGGCAATAATGGAGTAGATGAATTCAACTTTTTAAAATATCACAGTGTAACCCAGTACAACAATAATATGATAACTTTAAAAAGGGGAAAAAAAAGAACCCACCATCTAACCTAGGGTCATGAAGTTCATGCTTATGTTTTCTTCTAATTTTATTTGTTTAGCTCTTATATTTAGATCTATGATCCATTTTGAGTTTTCTCTGTGTGTATATGTTGTGAAATAGCAGTCTGTTGTCATTATTCTGTATATTTGCTGAAAAAATGTTATTTCCTTATTGATTGGTCTTGGAATCCTTGTTGAAAATCCATTAATCATAAATGCAAAGGTTTATTTCTGAACTCTCAATTATATCCTTTTCCACATGCATTATTATTAATACCATTAATGTATACTTGTGTTTAATTTTGAAATAAAGTGTAAATACTCCAAAAAAAGAAAATGTGGTATATATATATACAATTTGGCCATAAAGAAGAATGAAATTATGTCATTTGCAGGAAAATGGACAGGACTAGAGATCATCATGTTAAGCTACATAAGCCAGACTCAGAAAGACAAATATCAAATTTTTTCACTAATACATACAATCTAGACCTAAAAAATGAAATGTAAAAGGGGCTCTGTTTGGGGGATGACCAACAGAAAGGAGAGGGTGATGAAGGGTGACTATGATTGCAGTACATTATACACACGTATGAAATTAAAATTGTACACAAAAGGGAGAGAGATAAGAAAAAGTAATAGAGGCACTGAATATGATCAAAGTATACTATATGCATCATTGGAGGTCCACCACCTTTGAAACTGATAAAGATTATTTTTTAAAAATCATTGAAAATAATAACAAAAAAAAGAATGTCTACTCAAGATTTCTATGGAAGTATTTGTTACCCTCTTAGATTACTTTAAAATTCCTCAAGTCACCATCTTAGGTGACTTGCATGTTCAAAGGGTCCTTGCTTCCTGTACAACTCCATTGCCTCCCAAACTGCATGCCCTAACCCACCCCCCAAGCCTTTTAGCTAATTGAGGGAGATTGTGAATCTTTGACTTGGACAAATCCCAGGTGAGGGGCAGGTATGTCTGGGTCAGGGATATAAGGAGGAGCCATTGTCAGCCATTTTGTGCTTGTGTGTTGCTTAGCAGAAGTGAGCACATGCTTGCACTCTCTTGATCAAGAACAAATTACCTTGTCAAGATTTTCTGTCTCTTGTGTGTCTGTTTTTGGCACCGGAGGGTTATTAATTCCAACACCACTCCCTCCAGACTACTTCAGCTTAAAACAGAGGGCTCTTTCATGCCCCCCAACTCTTTCTTTACGGTGGAACTATGATGTTGTTACCCGCCAGTGTCGAAGTATTGTGGGCTGGTGTCGAGGGTTCTTGCCTTCACAGGCCAGAGAACTGGCTCATGAGGCAGCAGAATGAGGAGTCAAAGCTGGTATATAAAAAGTAGGATTTATTAGAGAGAAAGAAAAGGCTACAGCTAGAGCAGTACAGCAGAGCCCTGAAGCCGGTAACTCACTGCTCAGGTGAAGGCTGAGGTTTTTATGGACGTTTTAACTCTGGGTTAGGTGGGTTTTTTTTTTCTCATTGGCTGTGGAGTCACAGGCTTTCTCAGGTGAACTGGTTTGGTTTGCACCTTTATTGGGGGAGGGGAAACAATCTTGGGAGTATTTTGCTCATCGGCCCTATGGCAGATCTATCAGACCCTGTATCTTTCTTTAGGATGCAGAAATGTGGATTTACAACTCCCTCTCAGGGTGCAGGAATGCAGGCCTCTAACTCCTCAAGATGCAGGAATGATATTGTTCTCCAGGGTGGATGGGATACTCATGTCATCATTTCTCATTCTACTCTCAGCTAATTGCTAAATCACGAGTGAGTACACTCAAGAAGTCAGGGCTTATTTCTTCCGAGATTCTCATAGAATATAAGTTTTACCTTGCATAGTGTTTGCTGAGAATTCTGGGACCCTAATTGTCTTTCCCCCAGCTCACAGAGTGGGGTTTCCATGCCAAGAGAAACAAGCTGTGAAGATATTAGGCTGCTGTCCCCTACCACTGAGATCTCAGCTTCTGGAACAGGGATGCCAATCAGGAAAAGAAAAGCTTGCCACTGTCTCCATGTCCAGCTCCCGGGCCCTACCTAGATCAGAGATTTTACGTGGGGTGGGGGCAAGGTGAAGCTTTTTCCAAAGGAAAACAGAATCTCTTTCCAAAGGAAATGACATCATTTGGGAAAAAAAGCACAAGCAACAAACAAACAAACAAAACATCAAAAAGAAAAAGCAATGGGTGAGTTTAGAGCGCTCTCAAGAATAGTCAAAGTTATCATGAAAATAAACTAGAAAGAGTTTAAAAATATAGTACAGACCATACTGTACAGTTTGAAGAAGAAAACGTGGGAAGAAGATAGCTGGGGGAGCCTTCCTGGATCAGAACAAATATCAAACACTGGCCTCAGAAACTTGCCTGTCAAAGGAGACAGAATATGACCACACTTGTTTGTAGAGTATTATATGCCCCCAAAGCATTGCTAAAAACAATAGAGCAATCATCCTGCAATTAGTGGACTTTGACACCTGTCAAAAAGAGAAAGAAAATTTAAGACACTGTCATCTCAGAATGACTGTGAGCCTATAGAAATCTGTGCCTCCATGAGAAGAAACACTGGAGGCCTAACACTATATGGAGACAAGACAGACTTCATTAAAATAATCTAGTCAGGCCAGGCGTTTTATGCCTGTAATCCTAGCTTCTGGAGAAGCAGAAATCAGGACTGCCTTTCAAGGCCAGCCTGGGCAAATAGACTCTATCTCAGAAAAAAAAAAAAAAACACAAAAATGGGCTGGCAGAGTGGTTCAAGTAGTAGAGTGCCTACCTAGCAAGCATGAGGCCCTGAGTTCAAACCCCAGTACCAACAAACCACAAAACTCTAGTCAGTCCCTAAACAATTAAACAGACAAATAACAGTAAAAACCCCAAGAAGACAGGAAACCAGTATCAGAGTTACTACAACAAATGACCTAAAATGCCTGGTTTCCAGCATAAATTTTAATTTATGAGGACTACAAAATAACAGGAAAGCATCACACACACACACACACACAAGTAAGCAATGATGAGAAAGGCTACATGTTTGATTTATCAGAAAAAGACTTTGAAGTAGCAATTATAAACATATCCATAGAACTAAAGAAATTATGGTTAAAGAAGAAAAGAAGATATATAATGTCATATTAAATAGAGAGTATCAATAAAGAGAAACAATTTAAAAGTACAAAATATAAACACTGGAGTTGAAAAGTAAAATAACACATTAAAAACTCACTAGAAGAGCCCAAAAGTAGATTTGAATTGGCAGAAGAAATATGCAAACCTGATGATAAATGAACAGTCATTATCTAAACCGAAGAACAGAAAAACAATGAAGAAAAATGAACAGTCTCAAGAGAAGTGTGTACAGTGATTAAGCACACTCATGTGCATAATGGGAGTATTAGGAGGGAAAAGAAAGGAGAAATATATATGTTTGCCATTGCTTTTTGTGTATATATTTGATATAATATGCATATAAAATACATAGGAAGAAATAATGTCTGAAAATGTCCAAGTTGATAGAAAAATAATGACCTACATATGCACCCAGGAAGCTCAATGAACTCCAAGTAGGATAAATACAAAGAGATATACAAATAGACACATCATAGTAAAAATGATGAAGATTGGGCTGGGATGTAGTTCAGTGGTAGAGCACTTGGCTAGTACGCACAATGCTCTGGGTTTGTGCTCCAGCACCAAATGCTGAAGGTCAGAAACAAGGAGTAAATCCTGAAAGTAGCAAGAGAACAAAATGATTCATTATTGAAAAGGGAAAGCCAAGGGTATCAACAGCCAACTTTTCAGAAAATCAATGGAGATCATAAGGCACACACTGAAATTGCTCAAAAGCAAGAAAACCTGTCAACCAAGAATATTATATCCACCAAAGCTGTAATTCAAAGCTGAAGTCAGGGTTGCACACAATGGGACACACCAGTAATCCCAACACTTAGGAGGCTAAGGCATGAAGATCATGAGTTCAAGGCCAGTGTGGATTACTTAGTGAGTTCCAGGTTAGCCTGGGCTATATGGTGCAACCTCGTCTCAAAAAAAATAAAAACTTTCCCAGAGAAACAAAAAACTGAGACAATTTTTAGCTAGCAGACCTGCCTTACAGAAATACTAAAAACAATTTTTTGGATGAAAGCAAGTAACCCCAGATGGTAATTCAAATGCATGTACAAAAAAAGAGCACCAGCAAAGGTAATTATGAAATTATGAAGTACAGCATAAATGCAGTTTTTATCAACTCCTCATTTAATTTTTAAAATAATTGTGTATATGCTTATATAATCTGTTGTTGAGCCTTTATTGTAAAAATGTGATATATGCATATTACATTTGCCAATAAGAGTATAAAAGAGATAGGTGAAAGGTAAACTTATTTTTTTAGAAGTATGGAGTTTTAACTCAGGACCTTAAATTTGCTAGGCAGGTGCTCTACCACTAGAACTATGCCCCCAGCCCTTTTTTGCTTCAGTTATTTTTGGATAGGGTCTCTCATCCTGGCTTTTGTCTGAGGCCAGCTTTGGACTGCAGTCTTCCTACCTAGGCCTCCTGCCTAGTTGCAATCACAGTTGAGTGCCACCAGCCTAGCTTATTTGTTGAGATGGGGATCTTGTTACCTGTTTGCCCAAGTTATCCTTGTATTGCAATCCTCCCAATCTCTGCTGTCTTTGACTTGCAATCCTCCTACCTAGAGTTCCTACCTAGTTGGGATTAGAAGTGTGAGTCACTGTGCCTGGATTAGCAAAGCTATATTTCTTCAAGAAATAATTATAGATGATAAAGCAATAATTGTAACAATGTACTATTGGGTTTATAACATTAATTATGTAATACATATAGCAATAATACCATAAAATAGGGAAAAGAAAATGGTGCCATAATTGAGCAACACACACACACACACACACACACACACACACACATATATACTAGAATTAAGCTAGCATAAATATAAAACTGATTCTGACATTTTAATATGTATATAGGACACCTTAGCTAGTGGTATCACTCAAGTGGTAGAGTGTCTGCCAAGCAAGTGTAAGTTCCTGAGTTCAAACCCCAGCACAACCAAAAATAAAAAAGATTATATGTAGTATACCCTATATTAACCTCTAAAAATCCTCAGACCTATAAGGAAACATAATTTAACCAATTAAAGTGCTAAAGCAGAAAATATTCAGTTAATGTAAAACAAATCAGTAAAGGAAGACTAGGAAATCCCCAGTAACAACAAAAAATGAAGCAAGAAAAATTTAAAAAGCAATAATATTAAATTATATCTATAACACCATCAAGTTATATAAATAATAATATTAAATGTGAAAAGAGGCAGAGATTGTCAAACTTTATATAAAACAAGATTCAACTATGTGCTTTCTATATGAGACATACTTTAGATTTAAAGATGCAAACTGATTAAAGTAAAAGGATATTTTGAAAAAGATATATCATAAAGGCATTCTATCACTTGAGCAATACCCCCATTCCTTTTTGCTTTTTATTTTTCAGATAGGGACTTGTGCTTTTTGCCAGGCTCTGCCCTCAGACTATAAACCTCCTACCTCTGCCTCCTGCATAGCTGGGATTAATGCTATCACCATGCCTGGCTTATTCTTTGAAATAGGGTCTTACTTTTCTCCTTGGCTGACCTTGAACTACCATCCTCCTATCTTTGCCTCCCAAATACCTGGGATTACAAGCACGAGCCACCACCCCTGACCCATAAAATCCATATTCTAAAAACTATAAAATACTGCTGAAAGGTTAAGGGAGACCTAAGTAAATGGAAAATCATCCCATATTCATGGATCATTATTGTGAAGATGATAATACTAATCAAACTGATTTACATATTCAGTGTAATCCTTGTATAATCCTAGTTGACTTCTCTATACAAATTGACAAGGTGATCCTAAAATCATGTGGAATTAATATTGAAAAAGAAGAACAAGGCAGAATGATTCACATTCCCTGATTGTAAAATTATTAAAATGATCTGATATTCAAGACAGGGAGATACCGACATAAGAATAGACCAATGGAATAGATTTGAGAGTCCATAGATAGTCCCACACATCTTTGAACAACTGATATTTTTGGGTGGTACTGGAGTTTGAACTCAAGACCTCATGCTTGCTAGGAAGGAGCTCTACCACTGGAACCACTCCACCAGGTCTGAACAACTGAGTTTTGACAGGGATACCAAGACTATCCTATGGAGGGCTCAAGTAATCTTTTCATCAAATTGTGCGGAGACAACTGGATAATAACATGCACAAGAACAAAATTAAACCCTTACCTCACACCATGTATAAAATTAATTCACAATGAATCAAAGACCCAAATATAAGAGCTAAAGTTTAAAATCTTCATGACTTAGGATTTGGCAAAAGATAGTTAGCAAGAACACAGGGATCAAAGTAAAATTAGATAAGTTAGACTTCATGAAAATTAAAAACTTTGGGGGCTGGAGAAGTAATTCAGTGGTAGTGTATCTCCTTAGCATGCATATGGTCCTGGGCTTGATCCCTAGCACTGAAAAAAATTAAAACTTTTGCACTTCAAAAGACACCATCAAGAAAGCTAAAAGGACTGAAGTGCAGCTCAAGTGGTAGAACACTTACCTTGCAAGTGGAAGGCTCTGAGTTCAATCTCCAGTACCACAAAAAAAGAAAGTTAAAAGACAATCTGTAGTAGTTAGCTCAGACTTCCAGAATAAGATATAACAAGATACCATACTGTATGTGGTGTAAACAACAGATATTTATTTTTTCAGTCTGGAGACTGTAAGTCCTAGTTCAAAGTGTCAGGATTATTGGTTTCTGCTAAAGCCTTTTCCTGTGTTGTAGACAGTCACCTTCTTACTGTGTTCTCACATGGCATTTCCTCTATTCGTATGTGGGGTGTGTGTGTGTGTTTTGTGGGGGTGGTTCCTGGTGTCTCTTCCTTTTATAAAGTTCACCTGTATGACCTAAATTAACCTTACTTACCTTCTTAAATGCCTTATCTTCAAAAACAGTCATATTGGAGATGAAGTCTCCAATATGGAGTGAGGAAGAGTGGAATACAACTAAGTCTATAACAGGTAGCTAACAACAAAACTCCAAAATATATGAAATAAAAAATAAAACTTAAAAAAATAAAGGAAATAATGAACAGTTATATAATAATAGTCAAGGGAAAAATATCATAGGAACTTTAATAATCCACTTTAAATAATGGTTACAGGGGCTGGAGATGTGGCTTAAGTGGCAGAGTGCCTGCTTAGCAAACACAAGGCCTTCAGTTCAAACCCCAGTACCATTAAAAAAATGAATCTTCCTAGACAGGAGATCAATAAGCAAATATAGGTTATGAAAAACACTAAATACAAGTACACAGAACAAACATTCATGAAACATTCCACCACAGAACATCAGATGACACATTTTTCTCAAATACAAACAAGACATTCCCCAAGGTAAAATATATGGTGGGTCACAAGACACATCTCAATGCATTTAAAAACATTGAAGTCATTAAAAAATCTCCACCAACCATAATGACATGAAAATATAAACCAATACTTAGAAAATTCACAAATAATGTGGAAATTAAACAAAACACCTTTAAATAATCAATGTCTCAAGGAAGAAATATATTGGCAGACATTTTCTGAGAGTGACCAATAGAAAAAAAGAGAAGACTGAAGTTACTAAAATCATAAATAACAATGGATCAAGAAACCCCTTTGAACACTGACTTTGGAATTAAAAATGAAACAGGACTGTAAAATAGGTACAGTGGTGGGAGTTGCAGGAGGAGGGGATGATGAATGGAGGAGATGAAGGTGAAGGAATATGGCTGATGGGCTTCATACACATACATGAAACAGAATGGTGAAACCTCTTGCAAGTAATTTAAGTGGATCAGGGAGAGGGTTGAGGTGGGGGAGATCGTGGGAGCAGTCTAACCAATGTACAATGTAAGGATATTGGGAACTGGCACAATGAATCCCCCTCTGTACAATGAATATGTTAGGAAAAATGCCACTCACAAAGAAAGCGCATGAGAAAAGTCTCATGTCCAAGAGCAAAGTTTAATGGCAGGCCCAAACTGCCAGGCTGGCCAGGGAAAGATGGCACAGCACAGACTCTGGGGCAGGCATGGCTTTTTTTTATTATTGTTTTATTATTCATATGTGCATACAAGGCTTGGGTCATTCCTCCCCCCTGCCCCCACCCCCTCCCTTACCACCTACTCCGCCCCCTCCGTCTCCCCCCCACCCCCTCAATACCCAGCAGAAACCATTTTGCCCTTATTTCTAATTTTGTTGTAGAGAGAGTATAAGCAATAGTAGGAAGGAACAAGAGTTTTTGCTGGTTGAGATAAGGATAGCTATACAGGGAGTTGACTCACATTAATTTCCTGTGCGTGTGTGTTACCTTCTAGGTTAATTCTTTATAGAAGAGGGAGGTTAAGGAAGTTAGCGCATGCGCAGGAGTCTCCAGTAGGGGCGGAGCTTGTCTTGGAGCACGGGAATTTCTGTTTAAGGGTGGGACTGCCATTTTGGCTGCTGATTCACAAAATAGCGACATTATTACTATATCATTCCCCCATTTTTTCTGTAATAATGATGGGGGTAGGGCCTGAGAATCAAGAATTGGGGCAAAGCTTTGGCCTCTTAGCTACTTCCTGCTGGCAGGGGGCATTGTATGGGGCAAGATCCTCAGACTCCTGTGGCGTCCTGGTAGGGTCCCTTACAGCAGTCCTCCAGACAGTTTTGGAGCGGTTGATATCCCTGGAGGTACAACTGGTTAAACTTTTGATTAGCAATAGCAGACATGCATACAAGGGAGGAAGCTTAAGAGTAGGAGAGCAAGAAACATAGGCATTAGGATGGGCATTTGCCAGGAGAACCACTGTGAAATGTTGTTCCTTATAGGATCCCAAGAGTCCTCCAACTCTCTTCTCCATTTTTCTAATTGTTCCTTGAGAGGTGCCACCATTGGGGGATCCCATTGAGCTTGACAACAGTGGGTATTGTGAGAATGACCAGATGAGGGCTGGTCCACCGAAGTCCCAATGGAGAGGGTAGAAGATCCTTCAGGAGAACAAGATCCCCTGGTTTAACAGAAATTGTTATAGAGTGGAGCTGGATCTGGTCTGCATATTCTCTGAGAAGTTCCCTGAGAAGATTAAGATACGGTAGATAGTCAGCCAGAGGAACAGGGTCTGCTGGAGGCAAGTTTATTAGAAGGAGTATAAAAGGTGTCTGCTAAAGGACTGCATATCTAGGGATCTAAATTCTGCAAAATCCTGTAACTCCCAAGAAAGCTCTAAGCTGCTTTATGGTATGGGGAAGAGGGAAATGGAAGATTGGGTTGATTCACTCATGACTCAGGGAGTGAGTCTGTTCCTTTAAGGCCACACCTAGGTAGGTGACCTGTGGGAGACAGGAGCTGTCAGGATTTAAATGTAACACTTTTTGATAAAAGAGAGCTCTAGCTCATTTTTATATAACTTTGTAAATGTTTGTACCATATTTAGATAAAGTATAGACACAACACTGTTACAAGGTGGTCATATAAGACACACGAGCAAATATGTAAATGAACTCTGATTTAGTAGTACTTAAAGCTTGACAAGATCAGCAGCAAACAAATAATTTCTTTGATAAAATCTTTTGCTGTAACAGTTTTTTGTAGATGCTACTCAGAGCAGAACAATATTAAGATAATCTTGTTATTTTATAGACATAGAGAATTTGATTTTAGTTTGACATGACACTACAAATCTTTTAGGTAACTCTTAGATTATATTCAACTTTAACTTTATTACACACTGAAGCTTTTTATTACATACTTTTAAAATTTACTCAGATCTTCATATAACATTTTAAACCCTTTGATAGTTTGTCCTTATCCCTACTATTTGAAACAAGCTTTAGGACAAACCCTTCTCTACAAAATCCTTTCTCATCCAAAAACATTCCTTTTACCTTTAACTTCTCAAAAAATACATTCACTACCTATCTATATCCTTTCCAGTTGTTTACTTTGTAACTTGTATTTTAAAATTAACTTTTACAAGAATTTTAAATTTATTATAGGGGCTGGAGTAACTAATTAGTAGCCCTTGTTTTTTTAAGGAATTTGTGATAGGCATAAGGCCTCATCATCCCTCAGGCTTGAGGGGATATTGTTTTTGGTGTGGAAACTGTGAGAGATTTTTGAGTTTTATTTGAATAGGGAGGGCCATCAAGTCTCACCCTACACTCATTTCATCAGTCCACACTGTAGGATTGATTTATTCCTGAAGGAGGAGGCAGCAGAACTAGCTGCCTGGAAGGAGGAGAATTTGAGCCTTTAGTTGAGATAGTAAATCCTATCCCAGCAGAGTCACTGGAGTTTCAGGAACTATGAGGAAAGAATGACAGAAGAGCAGGTCTCCCCAAGAGCAGGCCAGAGGCTGGGTAAACTAGTGCTCTAGGGGCTGGCCAGATTTGCCCCAAATGGTAATTTTTGTCATTGGACCAGGGACCCGGAGAGAAAGGTAAGACAGAGAAATGAGCTCCACTGCCTAGCAGGTGAATGACCTTTTGTTTTTCTGCCATTATGGCTACCCTGAGGCTCCTCAACATCGATGCCAAGAAGTGGAGTGTGGACAGGAGGCTGGGACCCATCAATCCATCTGGAGATGGGGGCACTTAGACCTCCAGTGGTTACTCTTGCAGAGAGGGCAGGGTCCTGGTTGGGGGCGGGGCTGTCTCCCGGGCTGTCCCCCTTAAGCATTCTCTGCAGAAGTGCCCCCACTGTCCACCATGGTAGCAAGTTCAGGATACAGGTTCCAGTAAGGTGGGGTCCTCTCTGAGAGCAGCAATGAGGTCATGAGGTCTCTTATCTTTTTCTCTCCTGTGAGTAAGGTCCCGGACACACAGACATACAGACATAGCTATACATAGAGACATGGCTAGTTGTATTACTTGGTTCAATGACTTTTTCCTTTCAGCCAGACTTTGAGATTTTTATGAGTATCTGGGACTGACTGAATTAGAAATTTATCTTTGAGGAGAACCTCTCTCATCTGTGACACTGGGTCCACCATGGTATGCTTTCTGATAGTGTCCTTAAGATGCCACAGAAAGGTAAGGGGTTTTCTTCAGGCCATTGCTGTAAAGCAAAGTTGTTATTTCACATTGACACCTGACACTCTGGAGAGCAGGTCTCTGAACCATTCTGGGCCTTAGTTTCCTCACTTGAAGAATGAAGGGTATGGTCTAGGTTAAACTACTTTCTTCCACTATGAGATGGCTGAAGTGACATTAATGCCACTTATATTTCTTACCATTTTTTTTGATTTAGCAATGCTGGGGAATTGAATCCAAGTCCTTGCACATGTTGGGCAGACACTCTCCCACTGAGCTATGTCCTTATCCCCAAATATTTGTTTTTCTCTTTCCTTTGGCTGTACTGGGGCTTGAACTCAGGACTTTATGCCTGCAAAGTGGCACTCTACTGCTTGAGCCAAATTACCAGCCCCTTTTGGTGTGGATCTGTCAAGGGGACTGCCTGTGCCCCTGTAGGTGTAGACACATTTATCCCCATATCTCTAGGTGCCACTAGTATTGGGGCTCATTGTAAATGGTAATCATTTCCAACCAGAGTGGCCTGGGCCAGAACCCATTGCTTTTCTAATGAGGAAAGAGTCTGGTCTAGTAGAAGCATAATATCCTTCCATGTCAGTTGAAAGGTTTGGATCACAGAGATAAAGGCTTGAATGTATTTGTCTGGGCATCAGTATAGCTGTCCAGATGTTTTTTAATTTCCCTTAGATCTGAAAACTGGAAGGGGACTTAAAACTTGCCCTCTTCCTACCATTACCTGTTGAAGGGGGAAGCACCCATTAGGAGGTTCTGAATATTGGGGTGGCTTAGAAGGTAGGGCAAAGGGTGGAGCAGTAAGGGTGGACCTTGTCATTGATAAGGGGCTTTTCTGGTCCTCCTTCTCCATGTTTATCCTATGGCTTACAAAGAATGGCCAGTATTTGAGTACCTAGATGGTAATTATGGAGCCAATCTGGGTGGTCTTAGAGATGAAAGAAAATTTGTATAGGGGACCTCAGTTCACTTTTTTCTTTTATAGAAAAGGTCCAATTGGAGTATGGTATTGTAATTTAAGGAACCCTGCGAAGGCCACTTCTCTTGGTCACCCAAGGCATGCTGAGGCCAGGCCTCAGTACAAAGCTTCCAACATCTACAAGCCGGAAGACTGGAAGGTGCAGGTCCTATTTAGAAAGAACAAAACGCTAGGATCCTGCCTTTTAGCTAACAGCAGGCAGCCTCTTTAATAAAGGATACCTTTTTAACAGAGGAATAAATCATTTGTAAAGTTAGAGAAGGGCATTCAGAAGGCATCCTGGGCCAATAACAGTACCATATGGGACAACTAGTGTTAATATTTGGAGGGAAAAATTTATGCTGAGGCCGAAAGTATAGAAAATTTTAAATGAGAAGTTTAGAGACCACAATAATGTCCATTTTTCTATTTCTGGGACTATAACCTTGAGCTAAAAATTGGCTAACAAGGGCTGGGTCCGGTGCCCCAAAGTGTAAGGTGGGGCTAGGAGCAGGGTGTGCAGGCACACACACCTGGGACAGGGGAGCCTGACTGCCTAGGCCTGATCCTGCGGCCTGTTGCCCCTCCCCCCTTCCTGTGTACTCTGCATACGTTTATTCTAGGGGAAGTGGCAGCAGGCCGCAGCCACTGCCATGTTCAACTGGTGGCCTAGGATGTGTGTTGGGTTGGCCTATGGATTCTCATAGCTATGGCAGGCATTCCTGCTATGCCCAGGGACTGGCATCCCTGTGCATGAGTGCACCTATTTGCTTTCCCTCCTCCCTTGTGGGGGCAGAGTTAGGGCATTAGCGTGGCAGCTGCAACGTTTTTTGTAAGCGCTTTTGCCTCGCCGGGTGCCTAGCAGCTGATTTAAAGTTACTTTAGACTGAGAGGCCTGGCAAACTAGTTGGAATAACTTAAGTCATAAGATTCCATGCCACAAGTTTTTCATGGGAGGCAGGGTCCCAGTAAGCCCAGGCAAGGGAAGGCAGAAAGAGACAAAGGACATGCAGTGAGACCATGGAGGAAGCAGAAAAGGTGTCCTGACATCTTAGGTAAGGGAGGGGAAGGCAGAGCCTGGACACAGGGCTTAATGAGATCGAAACCAAATAAACTATACAAAGAATCAATGAAACGAAATGTTGGTTCTTTAAAAAGATTAACAAGATTGACAAAACCTTAGCCAACATGACAAAATGGAGGAGGAGAAGACCCAAATTAACATAATAAGAAATGAAAAAGAGGGCATAACCACAAATACTAATGATCATCAGAGAATCATTACAGAGTACTTTGAAAACTTACAGTCAAGAAAACTGGAAAAGCTAGATGAAATGGATAAATTCCTAGATGTATATAACCAACCAAAATTGAACCAAGAAGATATATTAAACACCTAAATAGTCCTATTACATCCAATAAAATTGAAGCAGTAATAAGATTCTCTCTACAAAGAAGAGCCCAGGACCTGATGGATTCAAGGCCTAATTTTACTAAACCTTTAAAGAAGAACTGACACCAATAGTCTCAAATTTTCCAGGAAATAGAAAGGTAAGAAACACTACTAAACTCGTTCTGTGAAGCCAGCATTACACTCATTCCAAAACCCAATAAAGATGTAACCAAAAAGGAGAATTATAGACCAGTATCTGTAAGGAATATAGATACAAAGATTCTCAAGAAAATTGTGACAAGCAGAATTCTTCTATTTTCATATATGGATGCAAAACATATCCACCATATATACCTTCATTCCCTTCTTCTTTGTGCCCACCAACCTCCCATTGATACACCCCCAGAAAAGATTTACATTTCTCCCCTGTCCTTCATTTTAAAAAATTAAGTGGGTTTTGCTTTGGTACTTCAGGTCTGTAAATATTGTGCTTTTATCAAATCAACCTCTTCCTCTCCATTACTTACTCATTCTCTATCACCATGCTCCCCTAATATTCAATAGCTTACTGTACAGTGGATTATATTATATTCATACATAGATTCAATATTTTTCATTCTCTAACATTTGCTTTACCTCTCCCACCTATTTACTTTGGCTAAAATTTTTAATAGAAATGGTTATATCAGGTATATTTGTTTTGTTCCTGATCATAGAGGGAAAGCATTTAGTTTTTCATCATTGAATATATGTTTGTTTTGTTTTTAATAAATTGTCTTTATGATATTGAGAAAGTTTTTTATTCACATTTTTAGTATGTATATATATACATATATATGATATATGTTTCTATATATACATTTAACTTATAGATCTAGCTTCCACGTATGAGAAAAAACATGTGAACTTTGATTCTTTGAGCTCAGCTTACTTCGCTTAACATGAAGTTTTCCAGTTCCATCCATTTACCTGCAAGCAACATAATTTCATTCTTCTTTATGGCTGAATAAAACTCCATTGTGTACATATACCACATTTTCTTAATCCATTCATCAGTTGTGAGACATCTGGGCTGCTTCCAAAGCTTGGTTATTGTAAATAGTGCTGCAATAAACATGGGTGTACAAGTGGCTCTACCATATCCTGGAGTCTATACTTTCATATATATGCTTAGTGGTATTATCACTGATCACATGGTAGTTCTTTCTTCAGTTTTTTGAGGGACCTCCATATTGCTTTCCATAGCATTTGCACTAATTCACATTCCCACCAACAGTGTAGAAGTGTTCCTTTTCCCCCACATCCTCTGACTGGGGTGAGGTGGAATCTCAAATGTTTTGAATTTGTTAAATGCTATTTTTTTGCATCAATTGAAAAGATCATGTGTTTTTCTCTTCATTCTAATAATATGGAGCATTAAATTGATTGATGTTTTCATTTTGCAGTTTTGGAATAAATCTCATTTTGTCATGATGATCTTATGATGATGTTTCATTTGTTTTTGAGTGTTTTGGTTTTTTTTCTGCCTGTATTCATAAAGGAATTTTTCCTTCTTGTGATATTTTTATCTGGTTTTTGTATTAGGGTAATGATGACTGGTAGAATGAGTTAGCAAGCATTACAATCTATTCCATTTTTTAAAAATAGTTTGAGGACTGGCAGAGTGGCTCAAGTAGTAGAGCACTTGCCTAGCCAGTGTGAGGCCCCTGAGTTTAAGCATCAGCTGAGTCAAAAAAATAATTTGAGAAGGATTGGTGTAAATTATTCTTTTTGTGTGTGATACTGGGGTTTGAAGTCAGAGCCTTTTGTTTGCTAGGCAAGTCTCTATCACTTGAGAAACACCCCCAACCCTTTGTAAATTATTCTTTAAATATTTGACCAGACAATCCTAGAGAGGTCGTAGACCTCTCTTTGTTGGGGAGTCTTGAGCTATGGATTGAGTTATTTACCTTTTGGTATGTTAAAGTATTTTATTTCTTCTTGGGTCAATTTTGATAGTTTTTAAAATAGGAATTTGTTTCACTAAGTTTGTGTAATTTGGTGATATAATTATTTATAGTGTCTCATAATTATAATTTTAACATCAGTATTAATGTATCCATTGTTATTTATTTATTTATTTTCATTTTATTAGCATATATTCTGATAGAGTAATAATGTTGCCATTTTGTGAATCAGCAGCCAAAATGGCAGCCCCGCCCTTAAACAGAAATTCCTGTGCTCCAAGACAAGCTCCGCCCCTACTGGAGACTCCTGCGCATGCGCTAACTTCCTTAACCTCCCTCTTCTATAAAAGCTACACCTGGCCCAGAGTCTGTGCTGTGCCATCTTTCCCTGGCCAGCCTGGCAGTTCGGGCCTGCCATTAAACTTTGCTCTTGGACATGACACACGCCTGAGGGATTAGCCATCACCTGTGTCTCTAGGTTGCTCCCATTGACTGATACTGGAACACTGATGAATGGATTAAGAAAATGTGGTATATGTACACAATGGAGTTTTATTCAGCCATAAAGAAGAATGAAATTATGTTGCTTGCAGGTAATTGGATGGAACTGGAAAACTTCATGTTAAGTGAAGTAAGCTGAGCTCAAAGAATCAAAGTTCACATGTTTTTTCTCATACGTGGAAGCTAGATCTATAAGTTAAATGTATATATAGAAACATATATCATATATATGTATATATATACATACTAAAAATGTGAATAAAAAACTTTCTCAATATCATAAAGACAATTTATTAAAAACAAAACAAACATATATTCAATGATGAAAAACTAAATGCTTTCCCTCTATGATCAGGAACAAAACAAATATACCTGATATAACCATTTCTATTAAAAATTTTAGCCAAAGTAAATAGGTGGGAGAGGTAAAGCAAATGTTAGAGAATGAAAAATATTGAATCTATGTATGAATATAATATAATCCACTGTACAGTAAGCTATTGAATATTAGGGGAGCATGGTGATAGAGAATGAGTAAGTAATGGAGAGGAAGAGGTTGATTTGATAAAAGCACAATATTTACAGACCTGAAGTACCAAAGCAAAACCCACTTAATTTTTTAAAATGAAGGACAGGGGAGAAATGTAAATCTTTTCTGGGGGTGTATCAATGGGAGGTTGGTGGGCACAAAGAAGAAGGGAATGAAGGTATATATGGTGGATATGTTTTGCATCCATATATGAAAATAGAAGAATTCTGCTTGTCACAATTTTCTTGAGAATCTTTGTATCTATATTCCTTACAGATACTGGTCTATAATTCTCCTTTTTGGTTACATCTTTATTGGGTTTTGGAATGAGTGTAATGCTGGCTTCACAGAACGAGTTTAGTAGTGTTTCTTACCTTTCTATTTCCTGGAAAATTTGAGACTATTGGTGTCAGTTCTTCTTTAAAGGTTTAGTAAAATTAGGCCTTGAATCCATCAGGTCCTGGGCTCTTCTTTGTAGAGAGAATCTTATTACTGCTTCAATTTTATTGGATGTAATAGGACTATTTAGGTGTTTAATATATCTTCTTGGTTCAATTTTGGTTGGTTATATACATCTAGGAATTTATCCATTTCATCTAGCTTTTCCAGTTTTCTTGACTGTAAGTTTTCAAAGTACTCTGTAATGATTCTCTGATGATCATTAGTATTTGTGGTTATGCCCTCTTTTTCATTTCTTATTATGTTAATTTGGGTCTTCTCCTCCTCCATTTTGTCATGTTGGCTAAGGTTTTGTCAATCTTGTTAATCTTTTTAAAGAACCAACATTTCGTTTCATTGATTCTTTGTATAGTTTATTTGGTTTCGATCTCATTAAGCCCTGATCTTTATTATTTCAGTCTACTGGTTTTGAGTTTGGTTTATTCTTTTTTTTTAGGGGCTTAAGGTACATAATTATGTTGCTTATTGAGAGGTCTCTGTTTTTTTTTTTAATGTAGCCACTTATAGTTATAAACTTTCCTCTTAGCATGGCCTTTGCTGTGTCCCACAGATTCTGGTAGGTTGTATTTTCAGTTTACATTGGATTATAGGAAATTTTTTAATTTTTTCCCTTATTTCTTCAGTTTTTCACAATGTGTTGCTCAGTCTCCCTGTGTTCGAATATTTTCTATTTTTTCTTTTGTTTTTGAAGTCTTGTTTTATTCCATTGTGATCCAGGGGGTTAATTCAATTTTTTTTAATTTGCTGAGAGTTGCTTTGTGTCTTAAATATGACCTATTTTGGATAAAGTTCCATGAGCTGCAGAAAAGAAAGAGTTTTGCCTGTTGCTGCGTAAAATACTCTGTACATTTCAGCCATGTCTATTTGGTCTAATGTGAGGAGTAGCTCTGAAGTTTCTTTGTTGATCTTTTGTCTGGATGACCTATCGGTGACAGTGTGGTATTTAGGTCTCCCACTATCACAGTGTTAAGGTCTATCTGTGCTCTTAGGGCCATTAGAGTTTTTTAATGTAGATGGATGCCCCTGTGTGTGGTGCATATATGTTAAGGATTGATATTTCCTCTCTATGAATTGTTCCTTTAATTAATATGAAGCAACTTTCATTGTCTCTTCTGATGGATTTTATTCTGAAATATACTTTGTCAGATATGAGTATAGCTACTCCTGCCTATTTATGGGGTCTATTTGCCTAGAAAACTTTTTTCCACCCTTTGACTCTAAGCCAGTGTTTATTGTTTTCAGTGAGATGAGTCTCTTGTAAGCAACACAGGGTTGGGTCTTGTTTTTCAACCCAATTTGCTATTCTATGTCTTTTGATTGGGGCATTGAGGCTGTTGGCAATAATGGCGTCGATAGGTTTCAGTTCTTACTGCACCCTTAAGCTTCTGTTTTCCAGGGTCATGGTCCTGCCTCCCAGGGTCACAGTCCTGCCTCAAGTCTAGCTTGAATCCTCCTTCTGCCCCAACCTCCAATCAGCGTGAACCATAAGATCCTAACCAATCAGATCATGCTGAGTCTCACTGAGGGGTATTTAAGCCCCTGCCCCTCTCTCTCTCTCTCTCTCTCGGCTCTCTCTGCTCTCTCTCTCTCCCACCCGGCAATAAAGAATCTCTTGGCCAGATCACTCCTCTCCACGTGGTCATTTTGGGGCCCACATTTCCAACATTTTGGTGCCATGACTCAGATGGAGGCTCCCCACTAATCCTGGTGGGACCCCCATTCTGACTCGCCCCACGACCACCCTGAGGATGTGACTGACCAGGACTCATCCTCCTGATCACCCTCGCTCACATCCAACACCAGACATTCTTTGGTGAGTCCACCTACCCTTCTTGGGCTCCCTTTGCGGTCTCTCCCTTCGGTGTCTCTGGGTTTTAGAACACTTTCCCCTGTTTAGCTATCTCTGGGCAGCTCAGGTGGTAGAGGGATTCTCTTCCTTGTCAGGCTTGGATCCATTTTGTCGTGGGTCTCAGAGACCTGTCATCAAAAAGCCTGGGCCCAGGTGACCAATAGCCCTCGGCCCATCAGCAGCCTGCAAACCACCTGAACTCAGTGACGGCTGATTCTCATGCACTTTGCATTTTCTCAGATATTTGTGCTGCACGAGGATGCTCCACAGTACATAATATCCTCCTCTCCCATTCCGGGACCGGGTCCCTCATAATGGGTGCCTCTACGTCTTCTCTGCTGTCTGACTCCCCATTGAGAGGGCATTTACATTCAGTGTTTATATTGAGAAGTTCCTCAATATTGAAGCAACAGCTTCAGTCATTTTTATTCCCCTTCTGCTCCTTTGTGAGTCTTCCTGTCTCTAGTTTCTTCTTCACATAAAATTCCTTTAAGTACCTTGTGTAGTGCTGGCTTGGTAGTTGTGAATTCCTTAGTTTTTCCTCGTTATGGAAGGTTTTAATTTCTCCTTCAATTAGGAAGGACAATTTTGCTGGATAGACTAGTCTAGTTTGACATTTGCGTTCTTTCAGGGCCTGAATTGTGTCTTCCCATGACCTTCTTACATTTAGAGTTTGAGTTAAAAAGTCTACTGTTATTCTAATGGGTTTGCCTTTGTAAGTGACTTGTCTTTTTTCTTTTGCAGCTTTCAGAATTCTTTCTTTGTTCCGTGTGCTAAGTGTTTTGATTATGATGTATCTGTGGGTGTTTCTTTTTTGGTCCTGACAGGTTCGGTGTTCTGCAAGCTTCCTGCACCTGGGTGACTCTTTCATGAGGATAGGGAAGTTTTCAGCTATTATGCTATTAAACAGTCTATAAATGCCTTTAGTTTGTATCTCTTCTCCTTCTTCTATACCCATGATTCATAGATTTTTGTCTTTTCATGGTGTCCCAGATAGCTTGCATGTTCCATTCATATTTTCTTAGAATTCTTTCATGTTCTTTTACTGTTTGGTCTAATTCCTGCACTTTGTCTTCTGCTCCTGATACTTTATTTTCAACTTGCTCCACTCTATTCCCTAAGCTTTCAATTGATATTTTTGCTTAGGATATTGAGTTATTTATTTTGGATTGATTATTTTTCAGGGTTTCCATGTCTTTATTGATTTCCTCTTTCATATCCTGGATAATTTTCTTAATTTCATTTATCTGCTTGTTTGTATTCTCTTTTCATTTAATTGTTTATTCACATCCTCTTTGAGGTCTAACATTAGTTTTTGTGCTTCTTCTTTGAGGTCATGAATCATTTTTACTGTTTTTTTTTTTTTTTTTTGAATTCGTTATTTGATATCTCTTCCTCTATGCAGGTGTTTAGATCCTTAGCGGTGGAAATGGCTCTTGAGGGAGAGTGGTTGTCTTGCTGTTTCATTCTGCATTGAGATTTATGCATTTGGAGTTGGTTTTGGTTAGGGTTTTAATCCCTTGTGCCCTTGTAGTTGGAGTTTTGAGTTTTTTCTCCTGGAGCTCCAGCAGTTTTCCTCAAAGATGGATGTGCTGGAAATGTTACCCCTTGCAGGGTTCTTGTTGTGATGCAGATTACCTCTTTTCTCCCCTCAGTGAGGGAGCTGGAGCTCCTGCTCTTTGACAGGGTCACAGGTACTCTCCTGCAGTCATGGTGGAGAGCTCTGGGTTTCTGGGTGCACTCATTTTAGAAGATAGTCTGACGGTTCTTCAGAAAGTTACAATAGACTTGTAATATGATTTGGAAATTCTACTCCTAATTATATACTCAGGAGAACTAAAAACATATGTCCACATAAAACTTGTACTTGAACATTTATAGGATTGCTACTTGTAATGTGCAATAAAAGGAAAAAACCCAAATGTCTGTCAACTGATGAATAAACAAATTGCAATACACCTATACAACGGAGTAGTATTCAGTAATAAAAAGGAATGAAGTACTAATGCATGCAACAACATAGATAACCCTTGAAAACAATGCTAAGTGAGAGAAAAGAGTCACTTATTGTCTAATTCCATTTATAAGAAGTAACTTGAACAGGAAAATCTATAGAGACAGAAAGCAGATAATTGGTTGTCAGGCCTTGGAAGTTGTGTGTGTGTATGAAGTGACTGCTTATGTGTGAAGGAACTTGAGGAGGGTATGATAAAAATGTTTTCAAATTGGATAGTAGTAATGGTTGTACAAATGTGTGAGTACATTAAAAACCACTGAATTGTATGTTTCAAAGGGTACATTTTATGGTGTATGGATTATATCTGAATAATACTTTTACTAAAAATATGTAATGATATTATTGGTTATACTTGACAAGGCAGAAAAAGCATCAGAAACAGACTGGGTCTGTTTTCTGTCTCCCTGGAAAGCGTTGCTGTGGGTACTGAGCCATTAACTACTATTTCATGACACCATGCCTAACCACGTCTAGGCTCTCTCAAAAGGCTCTGGAACTAACGTGTGAGGACTGTAGCACATTAGAAAGGCTTCCACATACTAAAAATGTGGCCATGTGAGAGTTACCTGAGATGCTTGTCAAACCAGATAATTGAGATCCACCTTGAAAAGTCTGATTTATTGTGCCTGGGGTGGAACCAAGGAATGTTTTTATTTACTTTTTTATTATGACATTTACAAAAGTTCTTACAGCATATCATAATTAAGTTCACCCCCTCCATTGACCTGTTTTTAATAGGCCTCTACAGGATTAAGAAACCCTCCAATTCTGCCATGCAGATGTTGATAGAAACAAAGCAGTAGAAAGCTTTCTCATTTTTTAAGTTTTATTTTATTGTTTTTACATTTACTTATATGTGTATATATTATTTGCCCCCCACCATTTCCGGGCTGAACCTGTTCCACCCTCTTGTTCTCTGTTAAGGAGAAAGCATAAAAGAAATAAGAAAAACATAGAGTTTTTGCTAGTTTGAGATAAAGATAGCAATACAAAGAGATTCCTAGTGTTGTTACCATGCATATGTGTATACAACCTATATTGATTCATCTCTACCAGACTTCTTCACTACATCCTAGTCCCCTTCCCATAGTAGCCTCTGCCAGTATAAGACTAATATATTCACTTCTATTCAGTGTGCACATCAACCAAGTTCAAGTTTTAGGTTTCCTTCCCTTTCCCTATTCCTCCCATGTGTGGTCTCCCTTAGTGTGTAACCCATGTCCAGTAATATGTCTGCATTTGTTTCAGGTCTATAATCCACACATGAGGGAGAACATGTGATTTTTGGCCTTCTGAGCCTGACTAACTTAGCTTAAGATGATGTTCTCCAGTTCCATCCATTTACTTGTGAATGACAAAATTTTATTCTTCTTTGTGGCTGAATAAAATTCCATTGTGTATAAATACCACATTTTCTTAATCCATTCGTTGGTAGTGGGGCATCTAGACTGTTTCCATAGCTTGGCCATTGTGAATAATGCTGCAATAAACATGGGTGTGCAGGTGACTTTGTAATAATCTGAGTCACATTCCTTTGGGTAAATCCCTAGGAGTGGGATTGCTGCATCATATGGCAGATTTATGTTTAGTTTTTTAAGAAACCTCCATATTGTTTCCAAAGTGGTTGTACTAGCCTACATTCCCACCAACAGTGCATAAGAGTTCCTTTTTCCCCACATCCTTGCCAACATTTGTTGTTGGTGGTGTTCTTGATGATAGCTACTCTAACAGGAGTGAGGTGGAACCTTAGTGCGGTTTTGAATTGCATTTCCTTTATGGTCAGGGATGGTGAGCATTTTTTCATGTGTTTTGGGGCCTTTTGGATGTCTTCCTTTGAAAAAGTTCTGTTTAGTTCATTTGCCCATTTCTTTATTGGGTCATTGATTTTGGGGGAGTTTAGTTTTTTGAGCACCTTGCAAATTCTGGTTATCATTCCCTTGACAGATGTATAGCTAGCAAAGATTTTATCTCATTCTGTGGGTGGTCTCTTCAATTTAGAGACCATTTCTTTGTTGTGCAGAAACTTCTTAGTTTGTCAATCCTTACTTTTATTTGCTGGGCTGCTTGAGTTCTACTGAAGAAGTCTTTACTTATACCTATTGTTTCCAATGTATTCCCTGCTCTTTCCTGTACTAACCTCAAGGTTTAGAATCTGCTATTAAGGCCCTTAACCACTTTGAGCTGATACTAGTACAGAGTGACAGGCATGGATCTAGTTTCAGTTTTCTGCAAGCAGATAACTGCATTTCCCACCAACATTTGTTGAAGAGGCTGTCTTTTCTCCATTGTATGCTTTTGGCAGCTTTATCAAAATAAGGTGGGCATAGCTGCATGGATTCATATACAAGGTTTTCTATTTTGTTCCAGTGGTCTTCATGTCTGTGTTTGCACTAATACTATGCTGTCTTTATTGCTATGTCTCTGTAGTATAGTTTGAAGTCAAGTATTGTGATACCTCCAACATTGCTCTTTTTGCTCATTATTGCCTTAGCTATTCGTGGTCTTTTGTGTTTCCAAATGAACTTTAGGGTAGATTTTTCAATTTCTGTGAAGAATGTCATTGGGATTTTGATGGGAATTGCATAGAACATGTAGGTTGCTTTTGGTAGTATAGCCTTTTTTACTATGTTGATTCTGCCAATCCATAAGCATGGGAGATCTTTACACCTTCTGTAGTCCTATTCAATTCTTTCTTCAATGTTTTGTAGATCTCCTTGTAAAGGTTATTTACATCCTTCATTAAGATTATTCCTAGGTATTTTGATTTTTTTTAGGCTATTGTAAATGGAATTGTTTTCCTATATTCTTTCTCAACTTATTCATTGTTGGTGTATAGAAAGGCTACTGATTTTTGTAAGTTGATTTTGTATCCTGTTACATTGCTGAAGCTGTTTATGGCATCTAGGATTTTTTTGGGTGGAGAATTTTGGTCTTTAAAGTATAGGATCATGTCTTCTGTGAATAGGGATAGTTTGATTACTTCTTTACCTATTTGTATTCCTTTTATTTCTTCTTGTTGCCTTATTGCTCTGGCTGGGAATTCCAGCACTATATTGAATAGGAGTGGGGATAGTGGGCACACTTATCTCATTCCTGATTTTAGGAGAAATGGTTTCAGTTTTTCCCCATTATGATGTTGGCTATTGGTTTGTCATGTATAGCCCTTATTGTGTTGACATACATTACTTCTAGTCCCAGTTTTTTTTTAAGTTTTTATTATGAAACAGTGTTGAATCTTATCAAAGGCTTTTTCTGCATCTATTGAGACAATTGAGTGGTTTTCGTCTTTGCCTCTTTTAATGTGCTGTATTACATTTATTGATTTTCATATGTTGAACCATCCCTGCATCCCTGGGATGAAGCTGACTTGGTCATGGTGAATGATCTTTCTGACACGTTGTTGGGTTCAGTCTGCCATTATTTTATTAGGAATTCTGCATCAATATTCATTAAAGGGATTGGCTTGTAGTTCTCCTTTTTGGATGTGTTCTTGTCTGGTTTGGGAATCCGTGTAATACTGGCTTCATAGAATGAGTTATGCAGTGTTCCTTTCCTTTCTTTTTCTAGGAAAAGTTTAAGGAGTATTGTTACTAGTTCTACTTTAAAGATCTGGTAGAATTCATCAATGAGTCCATAAAGTCCTGAACATTTCTTTTTTGGGAGACTCTTTATTGGTGCTTCAATTTCATTAAATGTTATAGATCCGTTGAAGTGTTTAATATCTTCTTGGTTCAGTTTGGAATGGTCATAAGTATATAGAAATTTGTCCATTTCTCTGATGATTGCCTGGATTTCCTTGGTGTTTTTTGTTGTCTCCCCTTTTTTGTTCCCAATTTTACTAATTTGGGTCTTATCCCTCTTCATTTTAGTCAGATTTGCCCCTAGCTTGTCAATCTTGTTTATTTTTTCAAAGAGACAGCTTTTTGTTTTGTTGATTCTTTGTGTGGTTTTTTTTTTTTTTTTGGTCTCTATTTCATTAATTTCATCCCTTATTTTTATTATTTCTCTCCTTCTGCTTGTTTTGGGTCCTGCTTATTCTTGTTTTTCTAACAAGTTTGAGATGTACTATTAGGTAATTTGAGATCTTTCTTACCTTTTAATATGCTCACTCATGGCCATAAATTTCCCTCTTAGGACTGCCTTTGCTGTGTCCCAAAAGTTCTGATAGGTTTTGTTTTCATTTCCATTAAACTTCAGGAACCTTTTGAATTCCTCTCTTATTTCTTCTATGATCCACTGATCATTGAACAATGTGTTATTCGGTCTCTAATTGCCTATTTTCTGCTGGTGCTTTTGTTGTGGAGTTCTAGTTTTACTGCATTGTGATCAGATAGAGATAAAAACTTGGGTAATTGGTAAAGGTGACACTATGGGGAAATGGGGTATGCACGTGGAGGAAGTGGTATGGGAGCTCCTGGGTTTTGTGGCCCTTATGTGCATTAAGTTGCATTTCTGCTGTTGTAGTGGACAGTGCTTGTGTCAGGGAATTCAGGGGCCTGTGGGTGTGTACAGTTGGTACAGTAGGCTAATGAGTGGGTA
Organism: Castor canadensis; assembly: GCF_047511655.1. Taxonomy (NCBI): domain Eukaryota; kingdom Metazoa; phylum Chordata; class Mammalia; order Rodentia; family Castoridae; genus Castor; species Castor canadensis. The sequence goes on from NC_133405.1 coordinate 86,766,459, forward strand.
GTGAGTGAGGGAGGGGTAGTGTGGTGACAGGTTAGGGAAGGATAAGTGGGGAGGCAAAGATGGGGAGAGAGTGGATGAGAAGGAGCAGAAAGAGTAGTTGGGTGGGAGAATAATGGATTATAGCACAAGAAAAGGGGGGAAGTGAAGGGGTTAAGAATAGCAATAAGAAAATGGTGATGGTAAAGTTAATCCAAAAATATCACCAGGTACAGCAACAACAAAAAGTTCAGTCTGCTTGGTAAAAGTTCTGGTGTTATTCCTTTGGCGTCCAATCCTGGTTTTGGTGCTTGATATTCTGGGCTTTGCAGGGAAGGGTGCTGCCCTTCTTGTCAGACAGCTTGGGGTGGAGACAGCTGGAGGGTTTTTTCTTTTTTTTTTTTTTCCACTTCCCTTGGTTTTATGGGCTTTCCATTACAAGCAGGATCTCTGATGTGGTCTCACCAGGTGACTGGCTTGTGAGTAGTATTTGGTTCCTTCTGTCCACAGGGTCTGAAGTTTGGTATTCAGAGCTGTTGTTCTGACAACAGCTGCATTGTCCTACAGGGGCAACTTTGTCCGGTTGGTTCCTCACCTAGCAAGTTGGAGAAATTCAGTTTTGAGTACCGCCCTCAGCCTTATGAGACCACCTCAGGGATCCACCACTGGCCCCACTTTGGGAGGTTGGCTTGTCGCCCCATTCCTGCTCTCAGCCTTTGTGCCTCACCTCACCTCTGCTTGGTGCTAGTTCAGCTACTCTGGGAGGTTCACTTGTCACCCGCCCTTGTTCTCAGCCTCCCCCACCACCCCCTCCCATCTTTGTTCACTGAGAGTTCAGCTCCTTGCCCCACCATATTTCCCAGGGCAGGTTCAGTGTTGCACCCCACCCCTGCTGTCAGTGTTAGATTGCAATCTGCTGTTTATGCTTTTCAGTTCTGCTGGGGAAGGGGGGAAATTCTATCTGCTCAGGGGTTATGCTGGAATATGTTCCCTGGGGATAAGTAGGGGAATGGTGCATGGTGTGTGTGGTGTGTGTTGCTCACCTGTTCATTCTGCAGTTTCATGCAAGCAGTTTTGGAACTGGCCAGCTGGGAGAAATGGCGTGCCACATAAGGAGGCTTTCCATGGGTTGGGGGTCCAAGATGTTACAGAGTTAGATTCTGATTGATGCTCTGTCTTCTGGTTATTAAGAGAAAAAAAAAAGGGCTTTTTTTTCTCGGGGCAGACACACCCTGCTGGCTGTGCCGCATCGGGATTTTCCAGGCAGTTAGATGTAATTAAAAGCTGTTTTAAGGGTCAGTCTTTGAATTTTATGTGCACCTAATGTAATGGCAGTTATTATTTTGGCTAGAAGCAATCATAATTACCCAAGTGTAGCTCCCACGTCTCTAGGTGGTTTCTGGAGTCACAGAGCTCAGAAACTCTGATTCCCTACCCCAACCATCATCTTGGATCTCCCTAAAGCTTTCCTAATAAACAAAAAATACTTCACAAGTATGCCTCAAGAGATGAAGGACAGAGGGTCTTCAGATTTAAATTAAAAAATAGTTGTTTTTAAGAGTGTCTGCATCTCACATCTTTAATTTGCTGTACTGTTCATGAAATCTTTCATATCTACCCATTTCTAGGATGATAAAAGTGATGCCAAGGGTCGCATAACAAGTCATGGACTTGAGAAAGACTGAAACCTATCACTAGATCCTTATCTGGGAATGATCCATCATATCGCACTGCTAATTTTTTTTGGCAGTGGTGATAATGGTGATTGAACTCAGGGCCTCATACTTGCTAGGCAAGCACTACACCACTTGAGCCATGCCTCCAGCACACTTTAAATGACACATTAGAGGTTCACTGATTCTTCCTCTCAAGAAAAGTATAAGCTGTCCATGCACAGTGACTCATGCCTGCAATCTCAAGTTAGCAAGATTCCATCTCAACCAATAAAAAACTTGGCATGGTGGTGCACACTTCTTATCCTAGTTATGCAGGACAAAGTGGAACTTAGTTGAAAAATAACTGAAGCAAAAAATTGCTGAAGGCATGACTCAAATGGTAGAAAACCTTTCTAGCAAGTGTCAGACAAGAAAGAAAGAAAATGGAGATAAAGGGAGAGAGGGAGGGAGGCAGGAAGGTAGGGAAGGAGGAAGAAGGAAGGTAGGGAAGGAGGAAGAAGGAAGGAAGGAAGGAAGGAAGGAAGGAAGGAAGGAAGGAAGGAAGGAAGGAAGGTAGGAAGGAAGGATAGAGAGAGAACCTGTCTGCCTGATGGACTTTACACAGCCAGGTCTTCTCTCAGCACCTCCTCTTGAGAAGGCCAAAGTGCAATGCTGCAAAAGCATGAATTCCATGGGTTTTTGTTCATAATTCCAAGACAATTATTATTATGTGTTTTTTCTTTTTGTATTGAATAAAATAATCTCTAAGAGCATTAAAGAAAACATATTTATAACAATAAAATAGAAGCGCCTCATAATCCCAGCACCTTCATTCTACTCTGTTCACATTTGCTTATTCCCTTCCAGAACACATATTTTAAATGGGCTGTAGCCACAATGTCTGGAACATTTGGTGTATGATGTTTTGACTTGTCATTCTGTATTATGCCACTTACCTGTGCAGTCTTTTATTTTTTTGTCAAAGCTGCCTAATGTTCTATTCTGTTGATGCACCAAAACAAAGCAATTTCCTTTTTTGTTTTTCTATTATCATATTATTGTTGTATTGGGGGTACACTGTGTCATTTACAAAAGTATTTACAATACATCCTAGTTAAATTCCTTAATGGTGAACTATTTTGTTGTTTCCCAGTAAAGTGCAATGAGGGTACTTGTACACAGTTTTTCTGTGCCTTTTAGAATCATTCCTTCAGACATATTTCTGTAGATTAGAATTGATGGATCATAGAGCATGAGTTTGCTTACAATTTATTAAATATTTCCATGGTGCTTTTCCAGAGCATCCAACAAGTCATTTATAGGGTTTCTAAGAGTGTATCAGTATACCTGCTTCTATGAAGATTTCCCAACATTGCATATTATTATTAAAAATATTTTTGCTACACTAGTGAGTCTAATATGCTAAGGCTTCCTATTTGGGACTGTAGTGGTGGCATAATTGTTAAGAGCACAAGTTGTACAAACATACTGCCTGAGTTTGCATCCTGACTCCATCACAATTCACAACATGAAATGTGAGGCAAGTTATTTAACCCCTCCTCGGCATGTACATTTTTCCCCTAGAAAATGAGGATGATAATGGTATCTAGTTTTTAACATTTTTGAAAGAATTAAATGAATCAATGCATGTAAAGTGGTTATAATAGTCCCTGTGCATCATAAGTGCCATGTTTACATTTTTATTAATATTTCTATTGTTGCTTTCTTATTTATTTTAGCAAGGTAAAAGCTCAAGATTGGGCTCTGTATGTTATGAGGTACCAATAAACCTCTTGTATGTTGTTTTTTGTGAGTTGATGTGCATGAAGACTTTTTTTTTGTGCTAAAGGAATAAGGAGGAATTTTTTGCTAGAATTCCAGAAATTGAAGGCAAGAACAGGAAAACAGAGGGAAATGGCAAGGTCTGTCCCTACCCCGTTGGATTGGTTTTTAGCCATTTTTAAATAAAATTCTCATAGCAACTTTGAGCCTTCCAAGAGGCAGGACTCCAGTCATAAGGTATGGCCTAGAATTGTGGAAAGGGTATGTCATTTTCCCCACTTCTGCCAAGAATACAAAACTATTATGGCATCTTAGGGACTAGTGGCTTGTAGAACATCAAAGGTCAAACTTGGCATACATATGTGTCTTCATGAAGATGTTTCAGTGATGATGGAGTGAAAAAACTTGACTTTGTATCTTCATGAACCCCCCCACTTGAGACAATATACTGAGATAAAAAGACATAATATGAGGGGGAGAGTTTGAGGGATGCTTAGGTTTTTCTAAGCAGCTCTAAGCTAAGTGCCCCTATCATCTGGTCCTAATGTTAAGGTGATCTTATCCTCATAGGCTGTCAAAGCCAGTGAGAATGTCAAATCACTTTTCTATGCATTTGGTTATTATTTGCATTTATTTTGGCATGAATTATTTGTTCATGCCTTTTACACATTTATCTATAAAGTATTTCTTATGAGTTGGAACTTTTAAAAAAGGCAACATAGTTGCTAAGTCTCTATATAAGAGGAGTTTTTTAAAGAGAGGATATAATTTATTCTCTCCACTCAGTGTTTCAGATCTGGGAGGGCAGCAGGCTGTGGAGACGCAGATAGTAAGTCATTCTTGTCAGGTCAGGATGAACTCTTCCTGAGCAAGGTAGGGAAAAACAAATAAACTTGAAACCTTCCTGCTCTAAATTTCTGAGTTTGGCTAAACAAAGACAAGCCAATGTGACTGGTACACAACAGTGTGACCCTATTAAGGGAGCATCTGGAGTGATATCCAAAGGAGTTGGCACTTAAATGGCTTTAAGCGTAAAAGAAATCCTATGTTAAGGCCCCAAGTATGCAGTAATATCAAATTTTCTGAGCTCCCAGTAGACTGAAGGACTACCCTAATTAGTGATATGCCAGGTTTCCTCAGGTCCAGAAGTATAATTAATGTTCGTATCTCCTTACTGGCTTTCCAAATAGTCAAATGATGTCCTAATTATCAATCAATACCTTTAGTTGACAGTTAATACCTCAACTGGCAAGCAATTAAGAGTTATAGGAATGGGACAAAAGATCAATATGAGGCAGGAAGACACTTGGTTTGAGGATTATAGTATATTGGCCTATAGGTTTAGATTTATAGGACTATAGATTTGGGTATTATATAATACTAAAGTTCTTTGGTTTTAAGATTATTTTATATCAGTAGATGTTAGTTCAATCTTCTTCAACATTCTCAGCAGAATTTTACAAATGAGAAATGACTGGTCCAAAGCAAGTGGTAGAGGAGAAATGAGGCAACAAGACTTTGGCTGTGTCACAATTTTCCAAGGGTTAATGACCTCAATTCTCTGCACTTGGTTTATTTTTTTATTTTTTTCTTTATTGCTGTGCTGAGTGGGTGTACATTGTGGCATTTACAAAGGTTCTTACAATGTATCAAATATGTCATACTTGAATTCACGCCCTCCATTACCCTGCTTTATCCCCTTTCCCCCTGCACTGGGTTTAAATTTAAAAAAAAAACTTTTTGTTTTGGTTCTGAAAATCAAACCCAGGGCAGGGAAACATGCTAGGCTGTAGAATTTCCACCATGCCACACCTGTAACCTTGAATGAATGACTTTTGAATAATGTTGGTCTTAGTTGAAAACATTGGCTACATTTTCATTCATTTTGCTTCTAGTGGGTAGAAGGCTTGGCATGCAGGAAGGGGAAGAAGGTGAGGGCATCCAGTTTTCCCTTTAATGGGCCAGTGCCCTGACTCTTTCCCCTACCCCAGCAGCAACGGGAATCTGAAAACATAGATTCTCTTTCCTACTAGGCTTTTGATCAGCACCCCACCTTCAGGAAAGGCCCCATACCTGCTAAAACATTTTCCAAAGGCCTAAGCACATAGCTTACAACAATATCTCCAGGGGTATGAAGAACAGAACATATTCACGCAGAGATAATTACCCTATATAGTTTCTCCAAAACTAGAGCCTCTGCCTGGCTCTAGGCAACTACTGAAGCTGAGGTAAGAAAAACAGAGTAGCGGTTATGAAGGAGAACAGTGGAGGGGGTGAATTCAAGTATGATATATTTGATACATTGTAAGAACCTTTGTAAATGCTAAAATGTACCCCCACTCAGCACAACAATAAAAAAAGAAGAGAAAAAACAGAGTGCCTACAATTCTAGAAGGGCTCTCTATCTCCCTCCCAATATACACAGAGGCATCCTGAAATCATGAGACCTAGACTTTCAGCTGTGCTGAGCCACAGTCTGACTGACCTCAGGCAAGTTGCTTTCCTTCTCTTAAGCCTCAGTCCCTCCATGTGTTTTGAAAATATGAGAATGCTGCTTCCTCTTAGATTGACATAAATAAAATAGGCAGCACAATGTATACTACAAAATAGCCAAGACAATGCCTTGCATAATAAATACTTATTTCATTTTCTGTGCTCTACTTTGTTTCCTATATAGATTATGAATCTCTTGACTCAGGCACTTGCCTAATACCAGCTCTGTTTGGGTTGGGAGCCCTTCCTTGCACTCACCAATCTTGTACCAAAGGCCTCAATGCAAGTTGTGGCTGTGGGAGTAAACTAAGAAATTCCTAGATTACCTTTAAATTTTAATGATCTGGCTCACTGTGGGATTGAGTCTCTTCAGTTCATAGCCCATTTAGTGACTCTGTTGTTTTTTCCATCAAGATGGGCTCACCTCTTTCCTCTTTACATTTCCCTCTAGGACTATTTGCTTTCCTCTTAGCCAATCTGGTCAGAGTATTTATTACCAGACTGTAGTCTGTGTGCTGTAGAACTCAGGCAATAACTATGCCTGTGCACCAGTTTAAGGTTTCTCTCTGCTCCAAGCAGTCACCTCAAGATAAGAATCCCCTCCTAGCATTCTCTACATACATCCTTAGCCTAGAACCAGACTGTCAAGCTGGCCAAGACTTTGGCCCCCAATTTCAAGGTCTGTATTTTCTCTCGTTTTGGTGTCAGGATTTACTCACCATCTGCAATTCCAACTTCTCATGATTTTCTTATTCTATCACTCCAATTCCCTAGGAAAACCTGAGCTAAAAAAAGAATAAAAACTCATTCACTCTGAGGCAGTAGTGGCTATTAATATCCATAAGCATGAAAGGACAGTTGCCTTCAAAGAGAAATTAAATGCTTTATGAATTTAGTAACTCACAGGTTAGAGAAAAATAGGGCATTGTTCTGAGGGTGATGTGGTGAGGAGACACTCAGCATCACAGAAGAAATTATCAGCAATGACTATGTCTAAAATATTTCTCATTCCCCAGGAGAAGAGAGTTTTCCCTAAGGTCACACAGCACAATTGCATTGCACTAAACACTTACTGTGTCTGTACTAGTCTTTATTTGGCATTGGGCCAGGTATTGGAGATCCAGAATTAATTTAAACACAAAGAGCTTACAGTGTAGACACAGATATAGTCACTAGACTGAATTAATAAGTTGCTTCACTACAAGTATAGATAAGGCTCTATGGTCATACAGAAGAAAGATATTCATGCCAATCGAGGAACTAGAATATTTCTGGTAATGTGGCATTTTCACTGAGCCTTTAAAAATGCATTGAATTTCAACAGGTCAAGCTATCTATGTTTGACAATTCCAAAAAGGGTAACAACATGAGCAAATGCACAGATTATTCATTATAGATTTATTTAGGGAAATACAAGTAGTTCAATGTGTTTGCATGAAGGACTGAGGTGTTAAGTGGTATAATGAAAGGCTAAGATGGTAGAAAAAGCTTAATAGTGGAGGATCTAAAGATTTGGTTAAGGAGTATCAAATTTATTTGGTAAGCAATGAGAAGCTATTGATTCAAGAACTCACATAATCAAAACTTTTTAAAGGACTAGTCAATCTACTGCTTCCTGTATTTCTTTTTCTTGGTAAATGACACTCATACAATTGCTGAAGACAGAAACCTGTGAGTCATCCTTGATTCTATCATCTCCCTTATCACCAACTGTGTTAGTCAGTTTTCCATTATGTAACAAATACCTAAGGAAGGTTTAATTGGGCTCACTATTTTGGAGGTGTCAGTTCATGATTGATTGGCTCATTTCTTTTGTGCCTATGGTAAAACAGCACATCATAGTGAGGAGTGCATGGTAGGACAAGCTGTTTACCTCACAGTGACTGGGAAGCAGAGAAAAAAAAAAGAGTGGAGTCCCATTATCCACCTCTAAGACTTCTTTCCACTAGGCCCCACCTCAAAGTTTTCATTATTTTCCAATATCACCAAGCTGGAGACCAAGTATTTAACACATGGGCATTTAAGGGACATTTCAGATCCAAATTATAGCATCCACATCTAGCACTGTAACAGTTGACAATTCTGTCTCCAAAAGTTATGTCAAGTCTGTCTGCTTCTTGCCATTAACTATTGCTACTTGCATAGTACAAGTACTGCAACAGAAACCTCATATTAAGGACTGGGAGTGTGGCCCAAATGGTAAAGTATTTGCCTAGCAAGCACAAGGCCCTGAGTTCAAACTTCAGTATAGAAAAAAGGTTTTTTTAAAGAAACCCCATTCAATTCCACATCTCACACCCCTAGTAATCTACTCACTATTTAAAATTCACATAACACTATGATGCCACTCCCATGATTAAAATCCTCCAGTGGTTTCTCCTTGCACTTAAGAAAAAAAATCCAGATTCCACACCATGACCAAGAAAGCCCTGAATGGTATGTTTTCTAAATTGATTTTCTTGGTCGGTGTGTTTATTTAACCAGGCCCTGTTCAGTTCATTAACCACAGAAAATTCTTCTGGAATCTCAAGTCTTCATTCTCTACCAAAAACCAAACAAACAAAACAAAACAAAATCCAAACTCTTCTCCCTTTCTCTGAATGGCTGTTGCATTCTTGTTCCACAGATGTAAACTTGAATGTCAAGTCTGTGCCTTCTGTCTTGTAAAACAGCCTTTCAGATAATTTGACATTTGACCTATAATTTTTTGTTTTCTGGGCCTCGAGTGAACAACTTTGGACTAATCATATTCTATAGTTTAAGGCATGTTTCTGTCATAAATTCCAATAAGATTAATTTTGTTTCATTAAGTTTCTTCACTCTCAACCCCTATTCTTGCCACCCTCCACCTCATAGGGACTTATTTCAATATGTGCAATATATTTCCTTAGATGTATCTATATCCTCAAAATTTTTTTCTTAATTTACGCAAATGAGATTGTGCTACAGATCTTGTTCTGTTTGTTAGTTTTTAAGGTAAACATTATGACTTTTTTGGTGATATGGGGGCTAAACTCAGGGCTTCATGTTTGCTAGGCACTCTCTACCACTTGAGCAGCTCCACCAGCCCCAACATCATGATTTTTAATATCTATCCATGTTGCTGTAGTTAAATCTGTTGCATGTATTTTCACAGTCCCACCAAAAGTTATTCATTCTCCAAATGACAGATAATTATCTCTGAATACCTACTACCAAAAACAATGTTGTGATGACCATATTTATGTGTCTTTATAAGTCTTTACTAAGGTTCCTCTAGACATACATCCAGGGATAGAATTTCGGGATCATATGTTATACACATATTGAAGTTGAGACTTTCATTTCTGGTAGTCTAGAAGATTAAATACCATGACTTATCCTTCCAATTGAAACAACTAAAATGCTTTAAAATACCTTTAAATGTTTAAAGCACATAATGAAGCTGGAAGAAAATAAAGAAACCTCTGGGACCAAAAGGAAAAATTAAAACAGCAATCCTGGGAGGTAAACAAATACAAAACGAGGCTTCTGCCTTAAGTATTAATATTAGCTATGGTTAAAAATGGGGAGATGAGGTAAAGTATTCATCCTATCTACATTTCAGACTCAAATAGGAGACCCTTATGGAAATCTAGGACCCCACAAGAATAATGAGAATAAATCCATTATATAGAAAAATAGCAAGAGCACTTACTTTTCTCAATCTTTGCGCCATGTGGAAGGAAATTTTTTAAATTTCCTCTGTGACTTCATAACCATAAGTTGACTTTCAAAGGAGTTTAGGGTCTGAACTCCTGATGACTAGCCCAAATCATCTCAAGCAAAAATTTAATTTAAGGTGTTCTTGGGTTCAGAGTGTCCCACATATCTTTTGGAAGCTGACTTTTACTCAAATCCTTTCTGGAGAAATACCTCAAAGTATTTCCTCAGAGAAAATTCCAAGGAAAATGGGATCTCATAGTCAAGGGACCATAAATAGAGCCAGTAACAATAATAAAAAGGAATTCAGATCCTTTATATCTTTAGATTATGGAATTATTAGAGTATAAAATAACTAAAAAATTTAATATCTTAATGAGTAAAGGAGAAGCTTGAAAATATAAGCAAGGAATAAGAAACTATAAGAATTGTCCAAGAATTTTGAAAAGTAATTTAATGTAATATTTAGAAATAAAACTTAAATGACATTAAATATTCAATGGGACAGATTAAAATAGCAGATTAGACACAAGAAAAGAGAGAATTCATGAACTTGAAGGCATTCACAAAGAAATGATTGAGATTAAAAGACAAAGTGATAAAGAAATGGAAGCTGTTGAACAGGGGTTAACAGACTTTGGGAAAAATCATGTAGCCCACCATAGGAATCAAACAATATTTGGTGCATGATACCTAAGAATTTTCAATAATTATTGGAAAATATCAATCCTAAGAACCTGTATGCTCAATAAATCCCCACCAGAATAAATAACAAGAAACACACAGCTGGAAACATTATGATGAAACTATTTTTTTTGTGAGTTTTAACTAACTTTTATTGTAGCATATTGTTGTTGTTTTTTTCTTTTCTTTTATTATTCATATGTGCATACAAGGCTTGGGTCATTTCTCCCCCCTGCCCCAACCCCCTCCCTTACCACCCACTCCGCCCCCTCCCTCTCCCCCTACCCCCTCAATACCGACCAGAAACTAATTTTGTTGTAGAGAGAGTATAAGCTATAATAAGAAGGAACAAGGGTTTTTGCTGGTTAAGATAAGGATAGCTATACAGGGAGTTGACTCACATTAATTTCCTGTGCGTGTGTGTTACCTTCTAGGTTAATTCTTTTTGATCTAACCTTTTCTCTAGTTCCTGGTCCCCTTCTCCTATTGGCCTCAGTTGCTTTTAAGGTATCTGCTTTAGTTTCTCTGCCTTAAGGGCAACAAATGCTAGCTAATTTTTTTAGGTGTCTTACCTATCCTCACCCCTCCCTTGTGTGCTCTCGCTTTTACCATGTGCTCAAAGTCCAATCCCATTGTTGTGTTTGCCCTTGATCTAATGTCCACATATGAGGGAGAACATACGAATTTTGGTCTTTTGGGCCAGGCTGACCTCACTCAGAATGATGTTCTCCAATTCCATCCATTTACCAGCGAATGATAACATTTCATTCTTCTTCATGGCTGCATAAAATTCCATTGTGTATACATACCACATTTTCTTAATCCATTCGTCAGTGGTGGGGCATCTTGGCTGTTTCTATAACTTGGCTATTGTGAATAGTGCCGCAATAAACATGGGTGTGCAGGTGCCTCTGGAGTAACCTGTGTCACAGTCTTTTGGGTATTTCCCCAAGAATGGTACTACTGGATCAAATGGTAGATCAATGTCTAGCTTTTTAAGTAGCCTCCAAACTTTTTTCCAGAGTGGTGGTACTAGTCTACATTCCCACCAACAGTGTAAGAGGGTTTCTTTTTCCCTGCATCCTCACCAACACCTGTTGGTGATGGTGTTGCTGATGATGGCTATTCTAACAGGGGTGAGGTGGAATCTTAGCGTGGTTTTAATTTGCATTTCCTTTATTGCTAGAGATGGTGAGCATTTTTTCATGTGTTTTTTGGCCTTTTGAATTTCTTCTTTTGAGAAAGTTCTGTTTAGTTCACTTGCCCATTTCTTTATTGGTTCATTAGTTTTGGGATGATTTAGTTTTTTAAATTCCCTATATATTCTGGTTATCAGTCCTTTGTCTGATGTATAGCTGGCAAATATTTTCTCCCACTCTGTGGGTGTTCTCTTCAGTTTAGAGACCATTTCTTTTGATGAACAGAAGCATTTTAGCTTTATTAGGTCCCATTTATCTATGCTATCTCTTTGTTGCTGTGCTGCTGGGATTTCGTTGAGAAAGTTCTTACCTATACCTACTAACTCCAGAGTATTTCCTACTCTTTCTTGTATCAGCTTAAGAGTTTGGGGTCTGATATTAAGATCCTTGATCCATTTTGAGTTAATCTTGGTATAGGGTGATATACATGGATCTAGTTTCAGTTTTTTGCAGACTGCTAACCAGTTTTCCCAGCAGTTTTTGTTGAGAGGCTGCTATTTCTCCATCGTATATTTTTAGCTCCTTTGTCAAGGACAAGTTGGTTATAGTTTTGTGGCTTCATATCTGGGTCCTCTATTTTGTTCCACTGGTCTTCATGTCTGTTTTTGTGCCAGTACCATGCTGTTTTTATTGTTACTGCTTTGTAATATAGTTTGAAGTCAGGTATTGTGATACCTCCTGCATTGTTCTTTTGACTGAGTATTGCCTTGGCTACTCATGGCCTCTTGTGTTTCCATATAAATTTCACAGTAGATTTTTCAATCTCTTTAATGAATGTCATTGGAATTTTGATGGGAATTGCATTAAACATGTAGATTGCTTTTGGGAGTATCAACATTTTTACTATGTTGATTCTACCAATCCATGAGCATGGGAGATCTCTCCACTTTCTATAGTCTTCCTCAGTCTCTTTCTTCAGAAGTGTATAGTTTTCCTTGTAGAGGTCTTTCACATCTTTTGTAAGGTTTACACCTAGGTATTTGATTTTTTTTGAGGCTATTGTAAATGGAATTGTTTTCATATATTCTTTTTCAGTTTGTTCATTATTAGTGTATAGAAATGCTAATGATTTTTCTATGTTGATTTTATATCCTGCTACCTTGCTATAGCTATTGATGATGTCTAGAAGCTTCTGAGTAGAGTTTTTTGGGTCTTTAAGGTATAGGATCATGTCGTCTGCAAATAAGGATATTTTGACAGTTTCTTTACCTATTTGTATTCCTTTTATTCCTTCTTCTTGCCTAATTGCTCTGGCTAGGAATTCCAGTACTATGTTGAATAGGAGTGGAGATAGTGGGCATCCTTGTCTGGTTCCTGATTTTAGAGGGAATGGTTTTAATTTTTCTCCGTTAAGTATAATGCTGGCTGTAGGTTTGTCATATATAGCTTTTATAATGTTGAGGAACTTTCCTTTTATTCCTAGTTTTCTTAGAGCTTTTATCATGAAATGATGTTGGATCTTATCAAAGGCTTTTTCTGCATCTATTGAGATGATCAAGTGGTTTTTGTCTTTGCTTCTGTTAATGTGGTTTATTACGTTTATTGATTTTCGTATGTTGAACCACCCCTGCATCCCTGGGATGAAGCCTACTTGGTCTTGGTGAATAATCTTTTTGATGTGTTGCTGAATTCGGTTTGCCATTATTTTGTTGAGGATTTTTGCATCAATGTTCATTAAGGAGATTGGCCTATAGTTGTCCTTTTTGGAGGTGTCTTTGCCTGGTTGTGGGATAAGTGTAATACTGGCTTCATAAAATGTGTTTGGCAGTTTTCCTTCCCTTTCTATTTCATGGAACAGTTTAAGGAGTGTTGGTATCAGTTCTTCTTTAAAGGTCTGATAGAATTCAGCACAGAATCCATCAGGTCCTGGACTTTTCTTTTTGGGGAGACTCTTGATTGCTGCTTCAATTTCATTTTGTGTTATAGGTCTATTCAGGTGATTAATTTCCTCTTGGTTCAGTTTTGGATGATCATATGTATCTAGAAATCTGTCCATTTCTGTAAGATTTTCAAATTTATTTGAATATAGGTTCTCAAAGTAGTCTCTGATGATTTCCTGGACTTCCATGGTGTTTGTTGTTATCTCCCTATTTGCATTCCTGATTCTACTAATTTGGCTTTTTTCTCTCCTCATTTTAGTCAGGTTTGCCAGGGGTCTATCGATCTTGTTTATTTTTTCAAAGAACCAACTTTTTGTTTCAGTAATTCTTTGTATGGTTTTTTTGGTTTCTATTTCGTTGATTTCAGCTCTTATTTTTATTATTTCTCTCCTTCTATTTGTTTTGGGATTTGCTTGTTCTTGTTTTTCTAGGAGTTTGAGATGTATCATTAGGTCACTGATTTGGGATCTTTCAGTCTTTTTAATATATGCACTCATGGCTATAAACTTTCCTCTCAAGCCTGCCTTAGCTGTGTCTCATAGGTTCCGGTAGGTTGTGTTTTCATTTTCATTGACTTCCAGGAACTTTTTAATTTCCTCTTTTATTGCATTGATGATCCACTCTTCATTAAGTAATGAGTTATTTAGTTTCCAGCTGTTTGCATGTTTTTTGTCTTTACTTTTGTTGTTGAGTTCTACTTTTACTGCATTGTGGTCAGATAGTATGCACGGTATTATTTCTATTTTCTTATATTTGCTGAGACTTGCTTTGTGCCCTAGGATATGATCTATTTTGGAGAAGTTTCCATGGGCTGCTGAGAAGAATGTGTATTGTGTAGAGGTTGGCTGAAATGTTCTGTAGACATCTACTAGGTCCACTTGATCTATTGCATATTTTAGATCTTGGATTTCTTTATTGATTTTTTGTTTGGATGACCTATCTATTGATGATAATGGGGTGTTAACATCTCCCACAACCACTGTGTTGGCGTTTATATATGCTTTTAGGTCTTTCAGGTTATGTTTGATGAAATTGGGTGCATTGACATTGGGTGCATACAGGTTGATAATTATTATTTCCTTTTGGTCTATTTCCCCTTTTATTAGTATGGAATGTCCTTCCTTATCTCGTTTGATCAATGTAGGTTTGAAGTCTACTTTGTCAGAGATAAGTATTGCTACTCCTGACTGTTTTCTGGGGCAATTGGCTTGGTAAATCTTCTTCCAGCCTTTCATCCTAAGCCTATGCTTATTTCTGTCAGTGAGATGGGTCTCCTGTAAGCAACAAATTGTTGGATCTTCCTTTTTAATCCATTTCATCAAATGATGCCTTTTGATGGGTGAATTAAGTCCGTTAACATTAAGCGTTAGTACTGATAGGTATGTGGTGATTCCTGTCATTTAGTTGTCTTAGTTGTTTGAAGGTTTGATTGTGTGTACCTAAGTTGAGGTTACTCTCTACTGTCTTGCTTTTTCTTATCCTGTGGTTTGGTGCTGCCTGTCTTCTCATGGTTAAGTTGGGTTTTACTTTCTGTGTGCAGAATCCCTTGAAGAATCCTTTGTAGTGGTGGCTTTGTGGTCACATATTGTTTTAGTTCCTGCTTATCATGGAAGACTTTTATTGCTCCATCTATTTTGAATGATAATTTTGCTGGGTAGAGTATCCTGGGGTTGAAGTTATTTCCATTCAGTGCCCGGAAGATCTCACCCCATGCTCTTCTTGCTTTTAATGTTTCTGTTGAGAAGTCTGCTGTGATTTTGATGGGTTTACCTTTGTATGTTACTTGTTTTTTCTCTCTTACAGCCTTCAATATTCTTTCCTTAGTTTCTGAACTTGTTGTTTTAATGATGATATGTCGTGGAGTAGTTCTATTTTGATCTGGTCTGTTTTGTGTCTTGGAGGCCTCTTTTATCTGTATGGGTATTTCTTTCTCTAGATTTGGGAAATTTTCCATTATTATTTTGTTAAATATATTACGCATTCCCTTTGCTTGCAACTCTTCTCCTTCGATGCCCATGATTCTCAAGTTTGGTCTTTTGATGGAGTCGGTGAGTTCTTGCATTTTCTTTTCACAGGTCTTCAGTTGTTTAATTAATAGTTCTTCGGTTTTTCCTTTAATTACCACTTCATCTTCAAGTTCTGAGATTCTGTCTTCTGTTTGTTCTATTCTGCTGGATTGGCCTTCCGTTTTGTTTTGCAGTTCTGTTTCGTTCTTTTTTCTGAGGTTTTCCATATCCTGGCTGGTTTCCTCTTTAATGTTGTCAATTTTTTTCCTGAGTTCATTTATCTGTTTATTCATCGTGTTCTCTCTTTCACTTTGGTGTTTATACAGTGCTTCTATGGTTTCCTTTATTTCTTCTTTTGTTTTTTCAAATTGTCTATTTTTGTTGTCTTGGAATTTCTTGAGTGTCTCCTGTACATTTTGGTTGACCCTATCCAGTATCATCTCTATAAAATTCTCATTGAGTACCTGTAGTATGTTCTTTTAAATTATTCTTGTGGGCTTAATTGGGTCCTTTGGCATAGTTTATCTTCATTTTGTTGGAGTCTGGATCTGAGTATCTGTTTTCTTCATTCCCTTCTGGTTCCTGTAGTAATTTTTTGCTGTGGGGAAACTGGTTTCCCTGTTTTTTCTGTCTTCCCGTCATTGTCTTTGGTGTTGTTACTGTCCCTGTACTGTGTGCAATTAAGTATTTTCTAGCTTGTAATAATAACAATGGTAATATTTATAATGGAAGGGTGAGCTGAAATGGAAAGCAAGAAGTTAAAGAAATGGGAAAAACAAATACACAGACTGGAGGGAGAAAACAGAACAAGGTATCTGACAAGAAGATTTCAAAGTTATAAACAGGGAGCTTTAGTGTACTAATCGACAGTAACCTGAACAGACATTAGAGAGACAGAGAGAGGATTGACAATCAAAAAATTAAAAAAAAATGTAAGAATAAAAATAAAATATAAGTAAATGAAAGAAAAATCTATTTATAAAAATGTATTAAAATAAAATGAAAAAATAGAAAATTTAAAAAAAACAAAAAACCAAAAAACCTCCAATTTCAAATGCAGTGAAGTCTCAGTCTCCAATCCTGGAGATGGTGCCTCAGATGTTGTTCTGTAGTTGTCTCATCAAAGGGGATGCATAAAGTAGAACAAAACTACACACACACGCACAAAAAACACCCCACCAAGTGTCCCAAGTTCAAATGCAATACAGTTTCAGTAAGTTTTTCAGCTTGCAAGTGTAATTTGGTTGTTCTCTCATCAAAGGTAGGGAGACAAAGAAAAAAAAAAGAGTCTGGAGACAGTTCTGAGAATGGTGTCTGCAGCTGTGGCTTGCCTGCCTGCTGCTGTCAGCCTGCTGTTGCTGGAAGCGTTATTTATGCAGATCTCTGAGGTGAGCTTAGCACTCACCTGGCCCTGCAGGCTTTGTTTGCTCAGATTTCTCCTGTGCATGAGCCTCTGCTACAAGCTTTCCCCTTTCCAAGCACTGGGAAATGTGACACTGCCCCCATGTTGTCAGGCCTGCGTGTTTATTTACAGTTCATGTGGGAAGTTGGTCTTCCCCCCTCTCCTGTGCAGTTCTCCTCCCACCTCCGCTTTCACAAGCTTTCCTGTTCCTGATTACTGGGTTGTGCTGCTGCTCCTGCCAGCCACCATGTTTGTTTACAGCTCATGTGGGAAGTGGGTCTTCCCTCCTCTCCTGTGGAGATTTCCTCTCTCCACCACTCTCACAAACTTTCCTGCTCCTGGTTGCTGGGCGCATGCCCCCACTCCCGCCAGAGGCTCTCTGGCCTGACCAGCTTGTTTATTTAGTCCCAGGAAGGATTCCCTTCCCCCAATCTTCAGTGCTCAGGGCGCCCCACCCTCTTTCCAGCTTGTGTTTATTGTTCTTATTGCTTATTACTCAGTTTCTCTTTTTTTCCCCAGGTGGAGGTCAGTCTGTCCAGGGGGCTATGCTGCTCTGGCCCAGGCTTGTCTGTGGGAGTACTGCGGTACCACAAAGCTCACCTGGTCCGCATCTTCCCAAGCCATCTGGGCGCCGGCGACTGGCGGCCCAGGGGCCCTCCTGGTTTCTCCGTTTAACATGAAGTGGAGATTCTCTGCGCTGGCTGGAGGTGTGGAGGGGTCAAAGTTATGCCTTTTCTCAGTGATTATGCCTCCAAAGTGTGTCTCTGGCATATCTCCAAGATTTCACTATAGGAGGCTCGCTTTCTGCTTCCTCCCTCTAGCCGCCATCTTGGAATCCCCCTAATGAAACTTAAAGAATCCTTCCTTCCTGTTAAGAAAAAGAGGTCTCAAATGCAATGAGAGATTAAATACACCACGTACAAAAGAGTAGAAATTAAACTGAGAGATGGCTGCTCAAAAGTAATAATGGAAGCCGGAAAGCAGAATACCTTGATATGCACAAGGAGATAACCAGAAATCTAGAATTACATATCTTTCAAAATGAAAATGACTTAAGGAACAGGGACATTTTGAGACAAGCAAAAAGAGAGTTTGCAACCAATAGACATTTTCTAAAGAGTGAAATTCAAGTAGATGGAATGGTGAAAGTTGTAAGAGTCAAAAGGCAACACTGAGCAAACTTTGGCAAATATTTAAGTAAATCTAAACATGCATTGACTGTATAAAACCAAGCCTATGTCTTATGTGAAGGGGGTAAAATAAGATGGAATTAAAATACTTGGCCAAAAGTAGAGTAGAAGTTGGGACTGCATGATTGAAGTTAAGATCCTCTTAAAGTTTTGGAGGAGGGTTAAAACATAAACTAAAATTGGACTCTTGGCAGTTAAATATGCATGCTAAAATAGAGTAAGCACTAAAAGTATAGAACATTTAATTTCCAAATGATAGAGGAAGGAAATCCCCCAATCATTCCAAAATATGACATATTAGTTACAGTTTTCCAGATAATCAGAAACAATGGAAGAGAGAGAAAGAGAAAGAGAGAGAGAGAAAGAATTTATTGTGGAAATTGACTTACATGAATATGGCAACTGAGAAGTCCCACCATATGCCATTTGTAAACTGGAGAACCAGGGAAGCCAATGGTGTAGCTCAGTACAAGTGTGAGAAGGACTGAGAGGCAGGGAGCTGATGGTGTAACTCTTGGTTTGAGGTCAAAGGCCTGAGAACCTGGGAATCCTCTAATGAAAGTCCAGGATTTGAAAGCTCAAAGATATGGAGTTCTGAGGTCCAAGGGCAGGAGAAGATATGTGTCTCAGCTCCAGGAGATAGAGAGAGAGAAGAAGAAGAAGAAGAAGAAGAGAGAGAGAGAGAGAATTTTCCTTTTCTCTGCTTTTTTTGTTTTATCCTGAGGCCCTCAATGGATTGTATAGTGCTCAGCCACATTTGGTGAGGCAGATCTTCCTTAGTCAATCCACTGATTCAAATACCAATGTCTTCTAGAAACACCCTCACAGATATAACACCCAAATAATGTTCTACCAATGATCTGATTGTCTCTTAACCCAGTCAAGTTGACACCCAAAATTAACCATCACATGTGGAGGGAAAAAAAACAGGGAAAGGTGGGAAATAGAAAAAGTGGGACAAACATTAAAGCACGTAAATTCATAGAAATTACCACTAATCATAGTAACAATAAAAAACTAAATTTACCAACTTAAGCACAAAGATCATCAGATTATTTTTTAATCCTGCTATAAGAAGTTCACAAGAGATATACCTGAGATACAAGGGCACAAAAAAGGTGAATGTCTAACTATGGAAAAATAGTAGCAACAACAAAAATGTCATAGTGGCTATATTGATATCAGTAAAAAAACTGTGGAAGGCTGAGGGCGTAGCCCAAGTGGGAGAATGCTGGCCAGCATGCATGAGGCCATGGGTTCAATCCCCAGTACCAAAACAACAACAACAAAAGACTCTAGAGCAAAAAGCATTAGTAGATATAAAGATAGTCATTACATAGTGATAAAAAAACATTGATTCACCAGTAACATATAACAATTGTAAACTTATATGTATTTAATGCAACATAGGCTCAAAATTAATATAAAGAGAAAAACTGAAAGCTAAGAGAAATTGACAAATTGTACTATCACCATAAGAAATTTAATATATCTCTCTTAGTATTCATGAAGCAGACAAAAAGGAAGTAAAAGGATGGAAGACTTGAACATAACGATTAACAAATTTGAACTAATGGACATATATAGAATTCTGCACCCAGTAATTGGAAAATGCATATTATTTTTAAGCATGTATGGACATTTGTGAAAATTTACCATGCCCTTCTAGGTCATAACACTAACCTCAACAAATTTCAAAGGTGGATATCCTATAGGTCAACAGAATGCAATTAATTTAGAAGTCAATAATAAAAATATAAAGATACATTTAGAAATGGAAAACACTCTTATAAGCAACACACAAGTCTAATCAGTGGAAAATTTAAGACTATCTAGAGCTAATAAATAATTAAAATACTACATAGCAAAACTAAAGCAGTGGTTGCAAGTAAATTTTAGTTACACATTTATATAATAAAATAAAAAGGCTCAAAATTAGTTAGATAAGTTCCTAACTTAAGAAATGAGAAATGGAAAAACAGAATAAACTCAAAGAAAGTAAAGGAAGGAATATTACACCTGTAATTTCACAAAGTATTGCCAGACTCTTTTTTGGCTTACACTCCCACCAGTAGTGCCTAAGAATTCCCATTTCCCCACATACTCATCAATATTTGACGTTGTACCCCTTACTAATTTTTACCAATCTTATCTATATAAAGTATCAATTCTTTTAACATATGCTTTTCTCGTCATCAGATAAATTGAATGTCTTTTCCTATACTGGAGAACCATTCAAATTTTCCCTTCTGAATTATTTTACTCTATCATTTTCCATCTATTATTAAATTTTGAAAATATTCAAAAGGTAGAACCACATTACTGGTGACTGTATGTGGGGCATTAGAAAGAGGGAAAAGTTAAGAATGAGACTATCAGTTTGGACCTCTCTGAGTTACTGCTTCTTCTCACCAAACAGTGCCAGTTTTTCTTGGTTATGGTATCTGACTCTTCCAGTTATAATTTTTTTGATGGTAGTGGGGTTTGAACTCAGGGCAGGCAAGCACTCTACTGCTTGAGCCACACCTCCAGCCCTGGCTCTTTCAAACTTTGACTTTCTGTCCTTTAAATAAGTTCTGATTTATTAATAACCCTCTAAAAGAGTCCCAGATCTGGGAAAGGCCCTTCAGGTCATCTTCCCATTATAGACTACAATGATTTGACATAGCCACACCATTAATTGTGGTCTGATGAAGCACCTAGAACTCACCAATGCCATGGTGTGATAGTAGGAATTTCTGTATTTAAGGTTTGTGTCATTCATTTCACAAACCTACCTCACAAAGTACCTGTAGGGCCATGTATTATACAAACTTCCCTCATTCTTCACAGCAGCAGGCTGTTCATTCTGCATACATTTCCGGAGGCATACGATCTGGATTAGGAATGGAGCATAGACTAATGAGACCAGAAAATGGGTTACATTTTTCTAGGGAGCAAGTAAATTACAACAAAGTTGTTGCTAGTTAAGTTTCCCAAACATAGACCACCCTTCTTTCCACTCATCTATTTCACAGATACTCACCATTAGTCGTAAACTGCTTATGAAGACTATTCCTTTTCCTTGAGACAAGCCATATCATGTACTCCATCACTGTAGATCCAAACCATCCTTCAAAAAAACAGCTTAAAGTCAGATTTATGAGCACAGACTCTGAAGACAGTCAGACATTTGAATTTGAGTATTGTTTCCACAATTTGCTATCTGTGAAGTCTTGGACAAATTACTTAATTTCTCTGAGTCTTGCTTTACTTGTTTGAAAAACAACATCTGTATTTTAGCAATATTATAAAGATTAAGTTAGATTATGTGAGCCAGGCACCAGTGGTTTATGCCTATAATCCTAGCTACTTGGAAGGCTGAGATGGGTCATGGTTTGAGGCCAGCCCAAGCATATAGTTCTCTAGGTCTAGAGAACTATTAAGTATCTCCAAAAATAACCAGGGAAAAATGGACTAGAGATGTGGCTCAAGTGGTACAGCACCTGCTTTGCAAGCATGAAGCCCTAAATTCAAACCCCAGACCCACCAAAAACAAAGTCACATGTATATATTAAAACCTTTAAACATGTTTAATCCTCCATGAATATCAACAATTATATACTATTGATATTCATTGGTATAACCATGCATGATCATAAAGCAGAAGTAAATTAGGAAAGAATCATAACGAAATGGGAAGAACACTAATTCTGAAAAAAGGAGGTCTAGGTTCAAGTTCTGACTACCATTGAGGAATCTTGAGTACACAAACATAAATGTGAAAGAAATGTTTCAAGAATGATGAGTGGGTACCTGCTAGCCAACCTCCCATAGTCCCATCCTCCACCTTTCTTAGCCTCTAGTAATCATTGTTATACATTCTGATCAACTTTTTGAGATGGAAGTTCTTGACCCAGGCTGGTCTTGAGCTCCTGAACTCAAGTGATACTCTTGCCTCAGCCTCCTGAGTGCTGGGATTACAAGCACGTACCACCATGCCCAATTCTAATCAACTTTTCTTCAGCACCCACATATCAGAAAGATTATCTGGAACTGATCTTTTTTGTACCTGAGTTATTACACTTAGCACAATGTCCTCTAGTTTCATTTTGCTGCAAATGAGAGGATATCATTCTAATATTCTATTGTGGTGCATACACAATGCAATACACATTCATCTGCTTGAATGCAATGAATACACATTCATCTGCTTTTTTGGGGGCAGTAGTGGGATTTGAACTCAGTGCCTCATACTTGCTAGGCAGGCCTTCTTACCACTTGAGCCACTCCTATTTTTAGTTTCTTGAGGAACCTCCATACTGTTTTCCATAGTTGGCTGTACAAATTTACATTCCCACCAATAGTGTATGAGAGTCCCATTTTCTCCACATCATTTGTTTGTCTTTTTGATAATACCATTCTGAGGTGACATATTTCATTGTGAGTTTGTTGTTTGCTTTTTTTACCATTTACAAACATTTGGAATTTTATTTTTTTAAAAAAATCATCACAACCATGAACATTGTTAAAGCTAGAGGCTCTCCTAAATTTCCACAATAATATTGAGCATGCACATAGGGCATTGTAAAGTCTTAAACAACAATCTTTAAAAGAGAGGAAAACTTGGCACACTACCATTAAACCTGTTTTAATGTTTCTTCACAAATGGTGAAAAACACTAATGTATGGACAAGGAATAATCATAATGTGTGTCCAACATTGTAAGTATGGAATTATAAATTTAAAACATTTTCTGTTTCCAAAAATAAATCTGGTACACAATGCAGCTTTTTAAGGTCTCTGAATCTAGTTGGGCCAGTCTCTGCCAGAGTTCCTGATGGTGCTCATCTTTATCCATTTCCCCTGGTCTTCCACATCTGCCTCTTCTTCCTTCCTTCTGTTCCACTGAGGGTCTGGGGGGGGACCAATTTGTCTTCCTCTATCAAAGCCACCTCAGTCCATGCCATGGCTAGTATGGGCAGTCATCTCTGTCTCCACTACGGCCGCCTCTGAACATTCCACCAGGACCATTGTGATCTATGAGACCACCCTCAACTTCACCCTCTGCCACCACAGCTTCCTCTGCCATGATCACCACTTGGAGGCTGGAAGAATAACAGGAGGAAGTCCTGGGGCTTTGGGGCCCTACATTGGTTGCATTCTGTTCTCCATGCAAAGTTCTGGTTTCCAAAACCTGAATTAGGACACTGTCAGTCTCCAGATTGGTGTTTGACACACTCCTCTACAGGGGTTCCCCCAGGATTCTCAGAAGTTTCCCTTGTCTGTTCCATGGTCTCCATGCCACTCATTGGTCCCTCCCCTCCATTGTCTGTTCCATGGTCTCCATGCCACTCATTGGTCCCTCCCCTCCAGAACCACTAAGACCTCCGCAGAGTGGTGGTGGCATCCTTCTGCCCTCATGAAGTGTTGTACCACCCCCCACTCACATGGTGTTCCTTGAAGGCTTCTTCTGGACAAGAGAATCTTTTGTTTGCTCCCTTGAAAATCTTTCCCACCAAACCACCTTTCTGCAGCCTTGGCAATTGGCAGGTCATAGGACACCATGGCATCACCTTTGGGCTTTTCTGTTTCCTTACCTAGGTACATATGAATCACCCAGTTCTCGTGTTCATCTTAACAACCCCACACAGCTTAAAGAAGTCTGACAGATCATTGAAAATCACATTGTCATTTAATCCTTGCATATAAACTACACTATTGTCAGAGTCTTCGTCAGGGTCTACAGGTGGGCCTAGATCATGGTATGGTCCTTCATCCATGGGTTTACCGTGCTTATTGAAGCCACCTCACTCTCCAGCATGCATTCTACTTATCCTTCTCCCCATCTACCTCTGTCCATGCCTCCACCATCAAATCCCAATCTTACCCTGCCCCAGTTATCAGGAGCACTCATGCTCATGGTCCAGAAAATCCTCCAAAATCCTGTCCATAAGCACCCATGCTGCTGGAGTGGTCCTGCTTGAATGAACACTGCTGCCCATAACTGCTCTATTGGCTATACTGACTTGGAGCCTTGCTGTAGGATTCAGAATGGGGGAATAAAGTAGTGGGAAGCTGCAGCCCATAGCTGCTTTATTGAACATAGCTACTCTGCTGTCTATAGCTGCTTGGTTGCCCATAGGTATTATCCTGAGAGTAATGCTCTGATCATAACCAGTCAGCTGTGTATAGCCATAGCTGGCAGGAGGATAGGATGGAGGTGTGGTGAGTGGCTACATGGGGCACAGGCAGCTCCCAGGAGCTTGGGGATAACTGTAGTTACTCTGTCTATATCCTAAAGTGAGCTAGTGTCAGCAAGCTTATTACCATCCTGCAGTCTTCCAAGGGTGGTGGCTGCTGGCTGGTGTCTATAGGCTGTGTAAGCAGGCTGAGTGCCAGATGCAGACTGAGCTGCATAGGAGGCCTGGGTGGTGGTGACTGTAGCAGTGGTGGTATCATAAGCACTGGTACTATATCCCTGGACAGGCTGACTGTAAGTCTGGAGGATGGGGAAGGCAATTGGAGTAGTATAATCAGTGGGAGGCTATGAGAAGTTGCATATGTGATCTGTCCATGGGTGATAGTGTTCTGAGCCTGGGTATTGCTGACATCAGCATAGGTTCTATACCTTTGATGTCCACATGCTGGGATTGTCTGTGCATATTCTTTTTCTTTTAAAAAAATTTTTGGTGGTACTGGAGTTTCAACTTGGGTCTTCATGCTTGCTAGGCAGGCACTAGTGCTTGAGCCACATCTCCAGCCCACTGTACATATACTTGAGTTGGATGGGTGATATAAGTACTGTAGGCAGTCTCCTGCCTCCATGTCTTCAGTGCTGGGATTACAGGAGTGCACCACCACATCAGCCTCATTGTGGTTTTGACTTGCATTTCCCTGATAGCTAATGAAGCTGATCAATGTTTCATAAATTTTTTGGCCATTTGACTTATTCTTTTGAGACATGTATATTCATACTCCAAACACCAATAGAAATAATACAGTATAGTGTGTACAGAACAGTGGGGGAGCTACTATTTCATAATAGCCTACTATGTATTTTATGAATGACTAGAAGAGATAAGCTTGAAAGATCCAAACACAACATAATTGAGATGAAAATATTAATTACCTTGACTTTATCAGTACATAGAACATGCATATTTTGAAATATTGCACTATCCCCCATAAACATGTACAATTGTCACATGCTAATAAAAACATTTAAAGTGTTTAAGGAGATGAAAACATTTTTTAAAACCCATTATTTAATCATTACTAACTGCAACTATACATCAAATAATCACATGGTACTTCATAACTTTTTACAATTAAAATAATAATTTTCTAAAGAAAGAAAAAAAGAGAGATGTATAGAATGTGCCTGGAGTGTAGGTTCTGTGGAAGAACTTTGTAAGATGGTAATACCACAGAGGGTGTTGAATGTCAAGCTTGGGATCTTATAAGGAGTCAGGAGTGAATGGCTTTGTACTTCAAAACGTCACTCCAGAAGTAAAATGGAGTCTGAGTTTGTACATGCTATAGTTTGGGTATGGCTCAAGAATGTCCCCCAATTACTCAATGTGGTAATGTTAAGAGATGATGTAACCTTTAGTTGAGTTAGTGCAAGGTAATTAGGTCATCAGAAGCATTAACTTCAGAAAGTTCTCATGGGAGCCCAGATAGTTTCCATACAAGTGGGTTTCTATAAAAGAGAAACAATGGCCACTTCCCACTTTTTCTGGTTTCCTCTCTTGGCCTGTCACATGCCCTTCTATCATTGTGAAGCCATCTGCCATAAGGCCCTTACCACAATTGAGATGATGCTGGTGCCATGTCTCTGAGCTTCCAAAAACTGTGAACTCTTTTCTTTATAAAGTTCCTCGCCTCAGGCATTTTGCTACAGCAATAGAAAACAGCCTAATATAGCATCCAAGATTCTTTGCCTTATGAATCTTTCTACAGATTATTTGGGTCTTTTATGTATCTAGTTACTCACTAGTTTAGCTGTCTGTGCATCTTTGCCTTCATTCGCAACACAGCCTTTTATCTTATGCTCTGTAGAAGAAACTCCAATTCTTGGCCAGATCCACTTGTGTTGGCACAACCTTCCAAGGCTGGATGAATCAAATGGTGCCAAGGTTATAGTCAATTCTCCCAATCTTAGAAATAAGATTCTTTGTACTATTAGTGTCTGTCTCTGACTGCTGTGTCCTGGCCTAGTTCTATCTCATCTTATTCCTCTTTCTGATTGGTGTCAGGACAGCTCATAAATGAGATCCTAGATTTTTTCATTCCAACATGTTCAGTTGTTATTATAGTGTAATTCTTTCTGTCTGCTGTTACCTCCTTCCTTGATATGAAGAGAGAGACAGAAAGGGCCACTGGCAGGCACTCCTTTAGGTAAATGTGGTCAGTCCATCCCAAAGCACTTGCCAAGAAACTCCTCCTACCTCATTTTTAATGTAGTTTCTTTTAAACAAATTATTTCAAAGCAAATTATTTTTTTGTTCTGTTACTTTTTTGAGGTAGTGGGGGCTGGACTCAAGGCTTTGTGTTGCTAGGCAAGCACTCAGCCCTTTTAAAAAATTTTTATGTTGAGATAAGGTCCTACTAAGTTGCCCAGGCTGACCTTGAATTTGTGATCCTCCTGTTTCAGCCTCCTGAGTAGCTGGAATTATAAGCATATCTCATGGTGCCCCACAATTCTATTACTTTTTTGACACTTTTATTTCAAAGGAGCTATCCAAGCAGACAAAAGTGATCCCCACTACAAGCAATCCCCTCATTGGTTACCAGGGAAACACCCTCTGCTGATAAAGACCCAATGTAGTACCAACCTCATAGTTGAGGGAGGGCAGGAAAGACCTTCCACAAAGTTGATAGCTAGTCTGCAGGCCAGGATATGGGGATCAGGCAATGGCAATCCTATTTTCTCAAGTCCTGGGGGAAAAGGGAACAGATAGTCAATTGCTGTCAGTAAGACAGAAAAACACCATGGTTGTGGATTCTAAGTGTTTCTTCGAGGCTAATCAGAGTCTCTCACCACCTCAGGAACCTCCATCCACCCTCACTGTGCAATTCTCAATGTTTGACTCCTATTCTTAAAAGAATCATAGAGCACACAACTAGTTGTCATTTTGGAAACTGAAAATCAGAGATGAGCCACAGGTCTGTGGAAGAGTAATTAATGACTATTAGCAGTCTCAGCTCTCACAATGACAATTTGTGAGACCCTTGGCCAAACTTTTTTTTGGGCCTCAGTCTCTCCAACTGCCAAATGAAGGGAGAAAGAATTGAAACAGGACCCTTTGAACTCTTATGCAATCTGAGTCAATACTGTCTCTTCCCTTCTCCACCATGAGGTTAACTTTGGAGTTCTAACAATGAGAAAGAACACCACCAAACCAGTCTCTCCCTCACATGAAAAGTGTGTACATTCCATCTCTGATATGCATCTCTACCCTTTCAAGTGAACTCACATGATGACCTTTGTATAGTCCATGGTGAATGAGCAGAGAAAAAGTAAATGATCCCCAGGGGAGTTGCATTGAAAGTGTTGGCCTCATTAATGAGGTGTGTTCATCAACAGAGCTAATCTCCTATGCACTAATAAGCAGTTTAATGGCCTTGTCTGAGCTTCCCACAGAAAAATACCAGGAAGAAAGAGGTCCCCAAATAGTTATTTTTCCTATGAGAAACGAAGCATGGAAGGAAGGAAACTGGCACTACTTAAGGACCTAAGTCCCTGTACTTACTATATACTTCATGTACCATCTTATTCTGATATAAGGAGATTCTAGCTATGGTATCTGTCATCCACTGATCTCCCAAAATTGATTCACATTTATCCCTTACCATACCCTGTATATTGCCCTTCCTTGGTTGAAGAAGATGATTTACCCCCATAGAGGAGACTTAATCTACGGTAGATGAGGAAATTGAAGTTCCAAGGATTGAAATAGATTGCCCAAGGTCACACACTAGAAAGCGTCAGCTAGAATTGGAACCCAATATTTCTGATATGTCAAGTCTTGTTTTTATTACCCCTTACAAGGACACTTTCATATCTCTCTTCTTGAGGACTAAGAATAACAGACCAAGGTTAAGTCTCAAGAATATTAAATAGGAAACTCAATAAGCTTGTGAGCTATGAGTCCCAAAAGATGTTTCAGATTGTGAATGACTTTCATATTTTAGGACTTAAAGTGTACCCAAATAAGCAAAATACCTTTGAAAGCTGATAAATGAATTAGATTTCCATTTAAAGAAGAACATGCTATGAGACTCCAGTGAGAGATCAGTACAGCCTCAATTGACTCTAATTCTCTTCCTCAGTCACCCCACTTTCTGTACCATTAAAATGTTCTATCTTCTGTAGCCTCAAAAGTGGTAAAAGGTGTCAGTCTTCTGGATTTCCCCAGCCTCCTTCAGATTCTAGGAGATAAAGTCCAGGACCTCATCCCTTGGCCAATGATGTCTCAGCATCATGAACTTATCCACCACAAAGAGCAAAGGAAGGAGTAGGAAGAGCATAGTGAGGTGGCAAGAGCTGAACTGCTTTTTCTCACAGTGTAATAAACTGATGGTGAGAAGGCTCTCTGCAATTTTCTCCCTGGTTCTGGCCAAATCATTTGACATAAGCCAGAAAGCTTCCATGGACACAGTCACGAATTCACACCTACGCACACCTAATGCCTTCCACATACATAGGTTTCCTGCCTGGTACTAAATCCTATACCAGGTGATTAAGCAACCTCATTGTATTAACTCCTCCAAATAACATTAGAAAATGGGGGTAATAATATGGGGGTAAATATTCTTTAAGTACTTATTATGTTCCAGGTCCTATTCTCTGGGCTTTGCGTATATTAACTTATTTAATCCTCACAATGACAAATCTTTGAGGAAAGCTCTACTGTATTTTATCAATTTTCAGATGCACTTTTTAAAACATTGTAGAGCTGGAGGTGTGGCTCAAGTGGTAGAGCTCTTGCCTAGCAAGCGTGAGGCCCTGAGTTCAAGCCCCAGAAAGTAAATAAAAATTTATTTAAATAATTTAAATAAGTAAATAAATAAATAACAAATAAATAAATGATTTACTTCAACAATATTTACTGCAAAAAGTAAATAAATAAATGCAAAAACTTTGTAACATCTCTGAAATCTTGAGGAATCTTGTTTAATTTTAATACCCTTTAATTTTACATTACAGTGTTTAATTTAGACTACTATAACAAAATACCATAAATTGGGGTGCTTACAAACAATAGGAATTTTTTTCTCACAGTTCTGGAGGCTGCAAAGTCCTAGAACAAGGCACCAGAAGAGTTGGTGCCTAGAGAGGGTCCACTTCCTGGCTCAAAGCAAGCCTCTTTTTGCTACAGCCTGGCACAGTAGAAGCAATAAACTAGCTAGGAAGTGCTTACTTTTTAAGGGTAACCTAACCACCTTCTCAAAGACCCCACGTCCTAATGCTATCACTTTAGGGTTAGAATTTCAATGTATGGATTTTGGAGCGACACAAACATGCAGACTGTAGTAAGCATTTATCATGAATTGTACATTTGTTAGTGATTATATCTCTCACTAAACTGTAAGTTCTGTGAAGAAGAAAACTTTGACTTTCACCATCTTATCCCCAGCTTTCAGCACACAGTAAATGCTCAGAAAATGCTGAATAAATTAATCATACAATTAATAATTAGACACCTCAAACTGGAAAGGTGACTAGAATTAACCATCCCTCTACTTGTAGACAGAAATACTTGCAAAATTGACCTATACTTTAGTTTGGATCCGGAATCTCCCCGAAGTCCCCTATGCTTATGGCTTAATCACCAGTCCTGGTGTTACTGAGAGGGGGTGGAATCTTTAAGTAGTGGGGCCCAGTAGGAGATCTTCCAGTCATTGGGAAAATCTCCTTTCCTCTCATTTTTCTTGTTATCTACCCCCAATAAGCCTATTATGCTTGTGCTTAGTTCTAGACCCAATATCTCATTAAACTTGTATCTCATAGCAGCTCTATAGTGTAGGCAGATCATGACTCATTATCTCCATTTTACAAAGGAAGATACTGAGGCCAAAGTCATGCATTGCCAATGACAGAGCTATCCTGGTTCTCATATCAGTGATCTTTCTATCACACATTCTTTCTCTGGACATGTAGATGAAAAATAATACCTATAATTTATTGAGTACTTATTCTCTGTGAAGCTTTGTGCTAACTATTTTACATTTATTAACTAAATTGAGAACATGGTTGGTGGTGTGTACAGAATAAATTGGAGGAAAGATTGGGGGTGATCACCAGATAGAAGGCTTTTGAAGTTGGTCAGATATAATAAGAATTCACACTAGGAAACTGATGATGGGGATGGAAAGTAAAGGAAAAGTGAGAGAGATTTCCATTGAATTAGCTAGAAAACAAAGAATCTTGAGGAAATAGGACAGATGAGTTTTAATGGAAGAAAAAAGAAGAAAAATGTATACTATAAAGAACAATGCTAGCCAGACATGGTGATATACACTTATAATTCCAGCATTTGAGAGGCTGAGGCAGGAGGATCACAAGTTCCAGGTCAGCCTGGGCTACATAGCAAGACTTTGTCTCAAAATATATAAATAAAATAAAAAAGAAGTATGTTGTTCAGCACCTGGGAAGCTGGATATCTTCTGATATGTGCACATTTCAATCACCATACTCCTGTTTATTCCTTCCTAAAGATGGAACTTTTCTCAAATGTAAGTTTTCACTGGTAGCTCCAAATGCATCTCACTTACTTCCATGTGCTGGCCATAAATCCTGCTCCATAGTCCCTCAAAGTTCTATTAGTGTTCACCTTTATGATGGGAATGGTATGTCTAGGGTAAAGGAGAGTTTGGCAGAGTCTTTCTCTGGATTTTGGGTCTGTACAATCTAGATTAGGAGGCTCCTGTTGTGGTCAGATCCATCCTGTCTTCCAAACACAAATTTCTACCTATATCTGAAATTGAACATGTTTAAAATCTGCTTTTAATCCAACCTGTTTGATTTTCTAGCTTTTATAAACAATCTCTCCAATCTCCCAGCCCCAAGACTGCAAGCCTTGAAATCATCCCAGACTTCTCCCTCCCTCCATTCTCCAACATTGAATCAATCACCAAGCCCTGTCAATTCTACTGCAACAGGGCTGACATCAATGTATGTCTTTTCATCTGCACTGCCCAAATTAAAGTCCTCATTGCCCCTAATCTGGATTATTTTAATAACTGCCCTAACCTCCTCTCTCACTCATCTGTATATTCTGTATGAAACATCTACCCACTTACTGAGCCCTTATGATGACCCATACATCAGACTAGTTAGTAAAGCTATGATGGTCTTGTCTTTAAGAAACTTAGCATCTAATTAAATAATATAGGTTAAAAATGACAAAAAAAAAACTCCCACCAAGTGTTATCTTGGAAGCATGTACTAAAATTCTGTGGGAACACAGAAAAGTGAATAAATATAACACT
The DNA here is from genome assembly GCF_047511655.1 of Castor canadensis. NCBI lineage: Eukaryota > Metazoa > Chordata > Mammalia > Rodentia > Castoridae > Castor > Castor canadensis. The sequence continues at coordinate 86,797,886 of NC_133405.1, forward strand.
TTATTGTGGTTGTTGGAGGAAGGGTTCTATAAGAAGGCTTTATAGAAGAGGTAACATTTGAGCAGAAAAGTATTTGGCCTGGTAAAGAAGAGGGAAGGTAGGCAGAGATAAGCATTGTGTGATGGTATGAAGTGATAAGTGATACTGTTGAGCAGCCTGAATGGTCAAAATATAAGGACTTTGCCAGTAAGGCAGGGTGTAGGACTCAGTGAGACCAGATAGTAACCCAAGCAACTTTTCAAGGAAGTAGGCTGGGAGTAGGATTATACAGTCACCTCAGGCAAGATTCAGGCTCAGGGTGCTGCTCAGGAGGAAGTTTGTTTCCTAGCAATACAGAATTAGGATTAGATTAGAAATGTGTCCAGGACCTCCTTCTTGCCCATTTGAGCAATGAGCCTAACTCACTGTGGCTTACCTTTTCCCACAAGGGCAAAATCAGAATTGTTCCCAGTTCTCCTCCTGCCAAATGTCATCACCAGCAAGCCTCACTTACCTTTCCAGCAGCATCTTCAGGCTGTGCTTCCCAGGACCTGTCTGAGCTTTTCCCAATGGCACATCAAACCCCTTACAGGTTCCTCTCCAGACCTCAAGAGCAGTGGGCAGGAGACATAGCCTCAGTACTAGGGTTTCTGTTTTTATCTCCTTACCCCAAAACGCTCATTCTCATTCTCCGCTGATGCTTCTTAACTTCATAGCCTTGCTGCATTATGCTCCTTTGTGTGCATGAGAGAGAGAGAGAGAGAGAGAGAGAGATGAATGAATTTCCATTCGTTCCTTCCGAATGGAGATTCTGTAAACTTTTGCCACTTGTGGATTCCTCACAGTGCTCAGGGACTTGAAAACTAGGGATCCAGTGATGTTGGCTGGGTAATCGAGAAAGTACTGCGCTTTAAATCCCTACCAGTGCTTCGTGTACTTTATGTTCTAGGAATGTAATTCCTGCCCACTGCAAGTTTGGCCAGAAATTCTCCTTAAACTTGCAAGTGCATGCCTTCGTTTCTCAGATTCCCCCTCTTTAAATCCCCACTCCGTTCAAAATCACTCCTATAGAGCTCTTTTCTTTTGTGGCGGACTCTCTTCATCTCTCTCCAGATCCCCAGCCTGCGTCTGTTTCCCCTGGAAAGTCCTAGCCCATGTCCCTCTCTCTCTCTGGTGGCCCCCCAGCCCCGTCCCCGCCTCCTCTCAGCCCCTTTCTCTGCAGCCCTATTCTCTAGAGCCTTCTCTTCAGCCCCGCAGCCCCCGCCTGTCACTGCGCCTGTGGATATACACCAGACTCGCTCCCCTCCCCTTCGCAGCTCTCCTGTAGCCCCTCCCCAGGGCGGTTTTAGGGCCAGAGGCTCTTGCTAATCCACCCGGGTCCCAACCAGCCCGGCCCCTTGGTGACTCATGCTCTCTTTTAGCAGACAAAGAGGAGCCTAGTTGGGTGACCAGCAAGCAGGCTACAAGAAGGTTCGAAACCCTTCAGCGGAGCCAGCGGGCAGACCATACATACGGTCTCTGGTCACTGGGCTGCTCTGCGCCCTCCGCGCCGCCAGAGAGGCCGCGCTCCATCCCTATGCGTTCCTCTTCTCCCTCTCTCCCTCTCCCAGGACCTAAATCAGATTCATCCCCCTGCTCACTGGGTAACCCCGCCCGTCAGGGGCACCCAGGCTCCGGGCAGTAGATTGCCAAGGAGAGCTTCACCACAGCTGCAGCACCGCCACTCCCCCCCGCCCCCCCACATCACCAGCGTCGCCGGCTTCTCACTGGCTCAAACTGCAACCCGGCTGTCCACGCCTCCGCTATCCTTTGGGCAAAGGCGGCGCAGGACAAGCCTTGTTGCTCAGCACCGGCGCCCCAGGTCTTATCAGCCACGGGGCCCACGATCACCTAGCAAGGTAAGTAGTTAAGACTGCTTGAAGGAACAGGTGGCCGTGGTGCTCTCCAGTGTGGCCAGGATCCAGACAGGAGGATGCATGCGGAAGGGGAAGGGAGAGGAGGGGGCAGAGCTGAGGGAGGGAGCACCCTAACGCCATTCCATTGCAGGTAGTTTTGAAGCCCAGTGAACATCCCGCTGTCCCATCCCAAACTTGCAAGGGTGGGCGCCACCTTCGAGGTGTGAAAAACACTTCCTTCTTTCCCTTCCTGCCAAGAACACGCCCTTGAAATCAAATCCTTAGGAAGTGTACCATCTATCAGGGCTGGGTTCTCCACAGTCCAGAAAGGTGCAGTATGGGGCAGAGGCGCCTAAGCCCCCTCCCCAGGCTGCGGATCAGGACTCCCCACCCCCAGCCCATCCGCCTTCACTCAGAGGGCGGGGACAGCTCTCTGTTTCATCCAGCCCCAAGAAGCTTTCCTCTACGCTAAGCCACAGTTTATTCATCTGTCAAATGGAGATACCAAAGTCCACTCACAGCCCTGCTGTGAGAATTACGGGAGGTAATGTATATGAAAAAGCACAGCACAGCTCTTGACATGCAATATCCACTTACTTCTATTTCTCTTTCTTCTTGACCCTTCAACCTTTAAATGACAGAAATCTGGCGAATTTCCTGTGGGGTCGGATTCTCCACCACCTAAACAGAAATCATACTGAATTAGCTGCCTCGGGGACAGGTCTGGGGAGGAAAGTGGGCCTGGGCAGGAAAGATCCAGGAAGAAAAAGAGAAATCCAACCATGGCGAGGAGAAACTCGGTAACTGAAGAAATCCGGGAAGAGGAAGAGTCCTGACAGTGGGAGGAAATACCAGAAGGGGGAATACAACCTGAGAAGGAGGTGGAGCCACAGGAATTTGAACGGGGGAGCCCCAGGCCAAAAGATGCCCCAGGAAAAAACTCTCAGAGATTTATGGAGGACATTGGAACAAAAGTGGTGCCACAGAGAAAGAGGGGACAGGGAACTTCATGCGACAAGAAACCCCAGAAACCCAGGAGACATTGCAGAAAAGGGGCGGAGCTAAAACAAGCAGGGAGGAGATTATCAGAGAGATGGGACTGCAGAAAATGGGTGGGTCCCCAGAGATGCAAGGAAGGGTCTCTAAGAAACAGAATTATGAAAAAGAGTTCAGGTCAGGTAGAGACAGAGAAGGTTTCCTAAGACAGAGGAAAACTACATAAGAACAATAGAGGGAAGAACACTGTGCCAGGTTTTTAGGGAAGGGAGTACAGAAAAGAGAAAAGCAAAGATGTGAGAACAGATAGTCCCCCAAAGAGATAAGATTCCAGAAAAAAGGTGAAGCTCCAGGGAGAGATGAAGGGGTGGGAACCGGATAGAAAAAAAGCAGGGAGGGGACGCATAAAAAGTGGTATAACCTCAAGATGTGTGTATGTGGGGGTGGGGAACTCTGCAAAAGAAAAGACCCCTACAGTCAGCACAGTTCATAGATCTAAGAGTCAGAGTCCTCAGAGAAAGATATGATCCCAGAAAAAAAGATGAGTCTCCAGGGACACTGACAGCAAATTCTAGAAGAAAGTTAAGACTCAATAAAAGGAACAGATGACTGCTACCAAGTATGGGATTTCTTTTTAAGGTGATGAGAATGTTCTAAATGTTATATGGTGTGGTTGTGACTATCCTGATAACCATTGAATTGTACATTCTAAATGGGTGAATTGTGTGGCAGCTGAATATCTTTCTATATAATTTAATATGTTCAATATAATTCAATATACATATACAAATATGAAAGGAAGAGAAAGGGAGCACCCATGTACACATGTCTTAGTATCATAGGAAGAAGAACCCTAGAGAGAATTTCAGACTTCCAAAATGGATGGCCATAGATACAGAATGATGGGATACCAGGGAAAAGGATGCACTGCAAAATGGGTAGGATACAAAAAAGGAGTAACTCTAGTGATTTATGGCAGGGGGGCTATATTAAAGAAATAAATAAAGAAAAGGGATGAAGTCATGGGAATGTAAATAGGGAGTTTTAGGTATGAAACAAAACTGCCTAAAAGTAGAGGATTCTCAGCTCTTCAGGGAAGAAACCCCAGGAGAGAAGTAGTTTGCCAATAAGGGTTACCACCCTAGTGATTTAGGGATGGACCTCCAGAAGACAGTATGAATTCCACGGACTTAAGGATCATGACTCTAAGATAGGTATTGAACTTTAGGAAATGGCTCTAGCATTAGATATTGGCTAAAGGTGTTGAGAAAAGGGGGAATAAGACTCTTAAGGCAGTAGAGCTTAAGAGACCCAGGGCAAGAAAGAGCACGTCATAAAAGTCAGGGTGCCAGACACTTGGGGAGGAGAGCAACCTAAAGAGAGATATTGGCGTCCAGAAAAAGGGAAGTCTCTGGGAAAGAAATGAGGGAGGGGCCTTTCAGGGAGGAGTTTTACCCCAGGAGAGGGCTGCAAAGGCCTGAACTCAGAGTTTTACCTGTTTTTCCACTGGGCTAGCCAGTAAGGCTGAGATGTCTATGGCTTAAGGCTATGGTAGATAAGGAGAATCAAGGAGGGAATGGAGCTGGGCCACCGCTCCAAGCCTTGAAGTCTTAATTAAAACTTTCCCTATTCCTCAGGAGGCTGAGGCAGAAGAATATCGAGTTCTAGGCCAGCCTGGGCTATATAGTAAGACCCTGTCTCAAAAAACAAAAAGAATAAAACAACAATAAAGCCAAGCAAACAAACAAAAAAACCCCTAAAAACGTCCAGACCCCTATCTCCTTCCTTCCTTTACCATAGCTTCCCAACTTGGTCCTAATCTTAAAGGCCTTTTATAACCACTAAAATTTAAATGGTATTTGGATAGAGGGATCTCCTTTCTTTTCTCAGATTTCAACTACTTAGGTACTAGCCTAAGATTTTTGATCCTGTGCTCATTTAAGGCTCACTTTGTTTTCACTATTTCATTAATGTGTCATCATTATTGCAACCACTGTTGTCAGAATGCTACATAAAATATAAAAAAACTAAGGAGAAGTGCCATGATGTAATAAGACAAAGTATGAAATGATTATTAGCCAGCTCTGTGTTGAACTTGGGTGTATTTGAATAATTTACTTTTCCCATCTGAGCCTATTACTTCATCTGAAGTTCTCTATGCCATTATGTGAACCAACTTCTGGGAAACACATTAACTCATTCACCTCAAGGTGTCAATTAGCAGAGTCACGGAGATTGTTGGCCATGGAGTTGACCTATTGGAGTTCCAAGAGATTCCCAGGTAATCTCACTGCCAAATACTAGCAGTCCCAGTGGAGCCACCAGGAGCTTCTAGGAATCCAAGGTTTGATGGACATGAAAAAAGATTCTGTTGTAGGATTGGGCTTGGTGGTCTGACAGTCACTGATGCCTCCATCCTGTATTATGTCAGTGAGTGAGACAAGTGACTGTTTGTTTGCTATGCCTGCCTCTCACCACTCAGAAGAAAGATCATGTATATAGAAGGCAGCCTCTTGGAGACCTTGGGCACCCCATTATCTTCAACCTTGAACTCATGGGCAAGTACCCTTTAGGGAAACCAGGTGAACCCCAAGTCTTTAATCACTATGCCCAGGAAAGATTTCTGAAAGATTACACTGCTCCCACAGAGTCCAATGCCCCCTCAGGTCCTCCCATCCCATGGCAATCTTAATTTGTTAAATTTATCAATTGGGTCAGAATTGGTTCCAGCGAACACTGGGTAAACTCCTTCTCCCTTTGATTTCATGCTGCCCTTCCCAGAGTCTCTGAATTTGGAGGTAACTGTCAAAGAGTAGGAGCCTCTGTGAGGTACTGCATTGCCTGCTGCTGTTGCCACAAACCCTAGGAGAGACCCAGAAGGACTAAGGTGTGTTGATGAATTTTAGTGGGGACCTGAACTCCTTGAACTATACCTTTCCCCATGGATGTATCCCCTGTGTCTTCTCAACTTAATTCAGGAGTATCTTTCTATGTCTCAATCCCCGAGCTAAAATGAGGACATGTGCTCTACCCAAAGAGGAGAAAAATAAGCCATGTTCCTTCCTTCCTTTCCATCCTGAGGAAAATATCCCTAGGGTAAAGTTAGACCTAGGGTCTTCCTAACTGGAGAGAATATCTAACATTTGTTCTTCAATCTCCTACCTCTTTTACTTACCCATTTAGGTACAGTGAGTCCAAAAGCTGTATCTCCATGGATGTTATTACTGAAAGGAAACTAAGCTACCTCCCTTATTTTACAGATGGGATTCTAAGGTCCAGAAAGAAGAGATTTTTTTCAAGGTCTCACACTGTTCATGACAGAATAGGGTATAAAGCCTGTATTTATCATTTTATTCCTTATCAGCACTACCCCTCTCACCCATCCCTACACACAACCTAAGGTTCTTGCAGTGTCAGACCAGTTCATTCACAGTGAAATGTTAGCCACCTAGTGGATTTTCCTTCCCAGGTAGATTTCCCCTTAAAAGAGGACCTTAGAACAGGGGTATTTTCATCAAAGGAAAGAACCTTCCAGATACTTAGAGATCTGGCATTTGGTATATCAGTGATATGCCAAGAGAAATTGGAGTGGGGAAAAATGGAGTGGGCAAGATTGGAGGGGGCTTGAGGTAGAGGAATACAGATGTCTTCATTTGGGCTTACATTTATAAAACCTACCCAGCTCAAGTATGAAACCTTTCCCCAAGACAGACACCATTCTTCCAATGCCAGCTCTAAGACAGCTACCTCAGACAGGAGTAAAATGATAAAGGGCCATGGTAAACACTCACCACTCAGCCCCAGACCACACTTGGTTATCTGAAGATTTTATTATGGAAGGTAAGGTTTTCAAGGAACCCTAATTCTTCTACATACCTTGGCCTCTGCACTGCATTTTTCTCCTTGTAAAACAGTTATTTTCCCTCTGGGGTTATTATGCAGTGGCCTGGATACACAGCCTACTTTGCCAAACAATATCTAGGAGTTAGACACAGAAATAAGCAATAAAGCTTTAAATTTTGTGAGCTTTTATAGAGCAGAGTATGATGTGGGGAGGGAGGACCTATTTATAGATCTATAGATACTGGTTTATCAGAATCCCCTTTAGGCACTGAGTCCTGTGCATGTCATCTTGCCAATCTTCTACCCCAGGAACAGAAATAGGAAAGGAAATATTCAGCTTTTTTGCTATAGTGTGACTTCTATATAGTTATGTGTGTGAGCTAGTGGCAATCTATATATTCATGAATATATCTGTGAGTATGGTCAGTTGTATAGGTCAGCAGTCAGGTCTGTGTGTTCATATTTCAGGTAAAACAAGAATACTTAGCATTGCTGGTTAACTTTGGCATGAATGAAAACAAACTTCCAAGGACAAAAATGATACAAGAAAAGATTCATTTATCTCAATTTCCCTAAATACTATCTAGTGGGTCTGTGTGCATGTCATTCTTGGCAAACACACAATCATACTTACAAAAAACATCAGTGGAGAAGATGTTCTTTTTTTGAGGCAGGGTATTGCTCTGTTGTCCATGCTGGCCTTGAACTCCTAGGCTCTTGTGATCCTCCTACCTCAGCTTCCTGAGTAGCTGAGAGTATAAGCACATGCCAAGCATTGGCAAGATGTGTTTATAGGGACACTAAAACTATTTACTTGACATAGTGATTCTTGGAATAGAAACAAGGTTTCAGTTTAGAGACAAGGTCTCTGAAAATGCCTGGGCCAACTGGGAGCTTGGGGAGCGGAATTCTTGTCTTGGCTCTTAGAACAAGTCACTGTGTGAGCTAGGGAAGATGTCAATAATCCAAGGTCTGTTTTCACCATCTGCAAATGTGAGCTGATGGCCATAGCCTTGCTTTTCTTAATTTTGAGGGTGGAGAGGCAAAGCAAAAACACAATGCCTGAGTAGGGGTCTCATATACACAGCTGTTTTTGTATTTGCGGGGGCTATGTCTTCTACTTGCCTCTCTGTCCCCTGCCCAGCTTCCTCCTGGAGAAAGGCAACTTCTTAGCCCCAGGAAAGCTCTTAAAGTGACCAGAGTGGATGATAAGTAGGTACATTGTGAGTGAGCCCAGAAAGTCCTACTTCCACCAAGTTCAGAGCAGGAAGTATTGGCATCAGTGCATTTGCACTTGGACCTCTGCCCAAGTGCACATGGAGTGGTATTATTCCTTTCTGTTCACTTCCCTATGGTGGTGAAGACCCTTCTTCAGAACTATCCATCCAGAGTTTCTACTCTCTCAACCTTCCACCAGCTATACACATTAACCTGCTCACAGATTTTTTTCTTTTTTACATGTTCATTATCTTTTTAATGTTTTTCTGCTCCCTTCACAATAAGCCAGTATGTAATTATGTAATTTTAAAAGCATACATAATTGGAAACAAAACACACAAAATGCTCAAAAGATACAAATGTTTTAATGTACCCTACTACTTGAGCTACTTCTCCAGTCCATTTTGCTGTGTTTTTATTTTGGAGATGGGAGTCTCATGAGCCATCTACCTGGGCTGGCTTCAAACTGCCATCTTCCTGATCTCATCCTCCCAAGCAGCCAAGATCACAGGCATGAGCCACTGGCATCCAGCTTGAATTTTGTATAAAAAAAATACAGGAGCCAGGCGCTGGTGGCACATGCCTGTAAGTCCGGCCACCTGGGAGGCAGAGATCAGGAGGATTGTGGCTCCAGGCCTGCTTAGGCAAATAGTTCATAAGACTCTATCCTGAAAATATCCAATTCAAAACAGGGCTGGTGGAGTTACTCAAGTGGCACAGCACTCACCTACCAAGCATGAGGCCCTGAGTTCAAACCCCATTACAGCCAAAAAAAGAAAAAAATAGGGCTGGTGGAATGGCTCAAGTAGAGAGTAACTGCCTAGCAAGCACAAGGCCCTGAGTTCAAACGCAAGTAACTTCCAAACTAATAGCATTACTTTGTCGTTTCTAGATTCTTCTACCCAATAGGGTTTTGGTGAGTCATTCATATTGTTTTCAGGATTTTTAGTCTATTTTTACAATACTATAGAGTATCTGTTGTATGACTGTCCACAATTTATCCATTTACTTCAATGGACATTACAAATAATGATGCTGTGAATATGCTTACACATGTTTTTGGTGATCATATATAGTGACTTCTGTAAGTACATGCCTAGGAGTAGAATAGCTGGATCATTAAAGTTAAGTAAGGCTAAAATTACACTTACAGATACTTTTCTTGAGGTGCTGGGATTCAAATCAGGGCCTCAGGCATGCCAGGCAAGCAAGCACTCTATCATTAAGTTACATCCCTGCCCAGAAGTTACTAACTTTTAATGGAGTCCAATTTATCATTTCTTTCTCTATGATTTGTGTATTTTGCTGCTCACAGAATTTTATGTCATTTTATTGGATTTACAAATGGGCCATCGGCTAGTCACCCTCGGTCTGGAAGTGGTCACTGCCTTTTTTGCAGTTTCTCTTGAAACTGGCATCCTTGTGCCAAGTAAGGTCATGTGGTCTAAAAATTATCCTCCTGGGTGTTGCTACCATCTTAGCCTTTTGTGTTCTCATCATTTCAGCAAGAAGGAACCTATTAGGTATGGTTTTAACAGCACTAGGTATCTGAAGGGAGAAGATGCGGCTATAACCTTAGGCAATTGCTTCTGTTCTCCCCTTCACTTTTTTCATTTGAAAAATGGAGCTAATCATTTCCATCTTCATCATCTCAACAGGATCAAATGAGACAAATCATGGTCTTTATCATTAAAAAAGTGCAACTCAACTATTCAGTCTCAAATCTAAGAAATAGAAATCAACACTAATGAGGTACAGAGCTGAGAACAATGACATAACTCTCTATAAAATCCAGTAGAAGTACAGTTTCTGCTGCCACTCATAATGGTGAAGGGAGGCCCAACTGAGGGATGGAAGTATGAACACCAGCAGATCACTAACTTTCCCGACCTAGTTAAATAATCAACATATTTTCAGCATATTTTGATTTTTCATTTTTATTTTTCCTTTCAGGTGATTTCAGTGTGGGAGAGATGGGGATTAGGGGAGTGGGGTGAGAGATGGGGGCAGCTAGGACAAGGCCCTGACAGACAGTGGGTAGTTCTCACTCCCAGTGCCACTGTAGGGACTGTGCCCTTTATGGTTCTGGAGGAGAATTCTCTTGTGATACAGAAGGTTTGAAGGCCTGCAACTTTGTCAGCCTGAAGCCATCCTGGCCTTTAGTCTTGTGTCTATAGAAAAGAGACTCCAAAATCTCCTTCGTTATCCAGTCCACAAAGCTGGGAGCCAGCCACACAGACTGCCTGGCTGCTGTCTGCTTTGGCAGAAGCCTTCCCACCTTCAGCAAGAAAGACCTGGGACCAGGTGACTTCCCAGGGGCCAATAGGTATTTGAGAGTGGCAGTGATGATATAGATGGGAGAGGCATGGTTCTTCCTAGAGACAGAAAAACAGTTGGGGGAGGAGATTTGAACCAGTCTGCCTCTAAATCTATTTCGTTTTTTCCTCATCCCTTTTGGAGGAAGCACACTGCCTTCTTCTTATAGGTATATCTGGGAGCCAGCTGATGAGACTGGAAAAACCCAGGAGACACAGGCCCAGTCCTCTCTGATGCTGTGCACAAGCCAGGTGACCTGAGTTCAGGGTCCCCAGCTGAGCTTTTGTCCCCTTCAACCTACCTTACAGGGGTGTTGTGAGGATGCAGTGAGATCATGTGCCCAACACAAAGGAGGGCTCAATAAATGTCTGTTGAATAGATCCATCCATGTGACAGTGCTTTGCATACTATAAAGCTTCATAGGAAATTGTTGGCTCAGTCAGTCCACTTTGTTATGGCCACACAAAAGAAGTGAATTTTGCCCCCATCCCATACTCTTCCTCAATATTGAGGTATGGGAATGAGATGGAGAGGAGAAGTTGAAAACAGTAAATAAAAGAGTAAGATAATAGCAAGTAAAAGAAAGACTTGGGGCCCCTGTGACTCTCCAGGAACTTATAGGCATTTGAGAGTGGCAGTGCTGGGTACAAGCACAAGGGCCTCAGGGCACTTTCTAGCTACAGAAGAGTAGACTTCCAATGGACCTTAGCTATTTACTTCAATGGCTTATCTATCTACATACCTCCAGTGATGGGTTGAAGCAGTGTAGTCTAATCCTACCCAGCTTTAGCTATTAGAAAATACTTCCTTGCATTAATCTGCTTCATTGAAGCTTCCAATTCTACCACTGTTCCCACATAGAAGAAAGCTAATGCCTTGACACCAAATGAGCATTCAATAAATGTCTGTTAACTGACATATGGACAGATGCTAGTGGGGAGCATCTCCTGTAATTTCAGCACAGATTTGGATTTCAATAAATATATGTTAAATAAATGAATGAATGACCATTCCCAGATAAACATGAAATCGGTGAACTCTTGAACTGAAATGGCCCTTTAATAGGTCATCCCAGTCTATCAACCTGCCTCTCAAGGGACTTTAAGCCATCCCATAGGATTCTGGGACTTCAGTATAACCATTCGTTCAGTGTCTTTGGATCAGATTATATCCTTATAGTAGAAAGAGTAATCTATTGATCCATCCTTATTCTTTTCCAAATCCCAAGGTAGATAGATGACAAAATGCAGTAGGAACTCCCAGTCTAGAGTGGAAGACAACACTTAAATCCAATGTGTGACAAATGCTCAAACAGAGAGGTTGCGATGGGAGCACAGGCCTTGGCGTGGTGGTGCAGAGGGACTATAGAAGGTGATTCTAAAGCTGAGTCTTGAGATTAAAGGAGCTTCACAAATAAGAGATGTGAGAGAAGTGGGTGGGAAAGGGTCAGGTAGTCCAAATAGAGGAAATTTCATGAAGTCCTGAGAAATGGGAGAAGATAACAAAATGGCCAAGATGTCCTACATGGGGTCCTGCAGTTTAGGGAGGAGGGGAACAGACTCTCACTCTTAAATCAGTTTAAGTCTAGAAGTGACCCAGAATTTGGCAAGAAGTTGGACCATAATCATGCTCCTTTGTTCGGCACTGTTTATCTGCACCACTCTAATCTCACCTGTAACCATCACAATCACTGTTCTCAAAGCTGTCATTACTAACTGAGGTGTCACCCTAATTGACACCATTCAGTAAACCATCATCCCCACTATTACTTCCCATGTCCCCTTCACCACTGATACCCACCATCTCTCTTTCATCATCCTCTAAGCCAATGTTTCAAAAATACACCAGGAATCAGAGAGAAATATTTTGTCCCTCTAGTGGTCCTAGAGATGAAGCCCAAAGCAGCTAAGCTACAAACCAAAAATTCTTTGAAATTTTATGTTTTGTAATAAATATTCACACAAGCTTTGTTTGCTTTGATATAGCCATGCTTCTTTAAAGATTAAAAACAATGCTAATTTGAATTATTTATTTTTTGTTTTTAATTGGCAGGTGCTCACTATACATATTTGTGGGATACAGTGTGATATTTTGAGACATGTATACATTGTATAGTGATTAAATCAATGTATTTAGCAAATTCATCACCATAAACATTTATGAGCTTTTTGTATGAAAAGATTCAAAATCCTTCTAGTTATTTTGAAATACACACTACAATATTGTTAACTATAGTTATCCTACTGCACAATAGAACATCAGAACTTATTCCTCTTATCTAATTTTGTACCAATTGACGAACCTTTGCCAAACCTCCTCTCTCCCCCCTCTTCCCTGGTCTAGGGATCACTGTTCTACTGTGTATTTCTGTGAGGTCAGCTTTCTAATTTTTATTAGCATATATTAATTGTATGAAGGGGTTTCATTGTGATATTTCCATGTATGCATATAATGTACTTTGATCAAATTCACACCTCCACTACTTTTTCTTACTCCCTCTTCTCTTCCTTTTAAAATGGGTTTCATTATTCTTTTTTCATACATATGAATGAAGTACTTCAGTCATATTCGCCCCCTTTCCACCATCCCCACTTCCTGCTGGTTCCCACCCCAAACAGTCCCCTCTGTCATTTTTTAGGTTTTCATTCTGCATGAAAGAAAGCATGCAATATTTGTCTTTCTTAGTCTGTCTTATTTCACGTAACATGATGATTTCCAGTTTCATCCATTTTCCTGTAATTTCATTCTTCTTTATGGCTGGATAATACTTTGTGTATATATACCACATTTTCATCATCCATTCATTGATTGATGGACACGTAGACTGATCCCATAGTTCAGCTGTTGTGAATAGTGCTACTATAAAAATGGGTGTACAAGTGTCTCTATTGTATGTTGACTTATATTCCTTTGGATATATGCCCAAGAGTGGTATAGCAAGAGCATGTGGTAGTTCTATTTTTAGTTTAATTTTTTTTGAGAAAACTCCATACTGATTACACTAATTTACATTCCCACAAACAGTGTATAACGCTTCCTTCCCCAACCCCTCTCTACCATATCCTTGCCAGTATTTGCTGTTTGTTTTCTTGATGATTGCTGCTCTGACAGGAGTGAGATTGAATCTCAATGCCATTTTGATTTGCATTTCTTTTATGGCCAAGGATGTTGAACATTTCTTCATGTGTTTATTGGTCATTTGTACTACTTTTGAGAGCTGTCAGTTCAATTCATTTTGTGCTTTATTAATTGGATTGTTTATGCTTTTGTGCTTAAATATTGAAGCTTTTATATATTCTGGATATTAACACACTACCCAGTGAATAGCTGACACAGATTTTTTCCCATTCTGTAAGTTGTCTTTTCATTATAGGAATTGATTCCCTTCCAGTGCAGAAACTTTAATTTGATGCAATCCCAGTTGTCAATTCTTGTTCTTATTTCCTGAGCAATTGGAATCCTATTTTAAAAAGGTATTACCTAATCCTGTATCTTCATTTTCCTCTAGTGGTTTCAGAGCTTTAAATCTTATATTTAGATCTTCAGTCCATTTTGAGTTAATTTTTGCACAGGCTAAGAGATAGGTCTAGCTTTAGTCTTCTACATGTGAATATTCAGTTTTCCCAACATCATTTGTTAAAAAAAAAAAAGCTGTCTTTCTCCACTGTATGTTTTTGGCTTCTCTGTCAAAAATCACATGGTTGTATTGTGTGGGCTTGTCTCTGAATCTTCTGTCCTATTCCATTAGTCTACATACTTGCTTTTGTGCCAGTACCATGCTATTTTTTTACTATGGTTCTGTATTATAATTTGAAGGCTCGCATCGTTCTTTTTGCTTTGACTATTCAGAGTCTTTTGTGCTTCATTGTCAATTTTAGGATTCATTTCTCTATTTCTGTTAAAAGTGCCATTGGAATATTTATGGGGATGGTATTAAATCTGTAGCTTTCTTTCAGTAGTATAGCCATTTTCATTTCTTTCTTCAAGGTTTTATAGTTTACATTGTAGAGATCGTTTGCCTCCTATGTTAATTTTATTCCTAGGTTTTTTTTTTTTGAGGCCGTACTGAATGGGATTATTTTCCTGATTTTTCTCAGCCTAATAATTATTGGTATATAGAAAGACTACTGATTTTTTTATTGTTGTGCTGGGGGTACACTGTGGCATTTACAAAAGTTCTTACATATTCATTTTTGTATAGGAAATACATCAACCATACTCACTTTCTTAACTTCCTTCTTTACCCTCCCTCTATTGTATGTGGCCTCCCGTTATTGTGACCTGTTTTTCATAAAATTGCTTGTATTTGTATTAGGTCTATATTCCACATATGAGAGAAAACATGCAGCATTTGATTTTTTGAGCCTGGCTAACTTCACTCCAGATGATGTACTCCAGTTCCATCCATTTACCTGCAAACGACAAAATTTCATTCTTCTTTGTGGCTGAACAAAATTCCATTGTATATAAATAGCACATTTTCTTAATCCATTTATCAGTAGTTGAGCATCTTGGCTGTTTCCATAACTTAGCTATTATGAATAATGCTGCAATAAACATGGTTGTGCCGGTGCCTTTATTGCAACCTGACTTACATTCCTTTGTGTATATCCCTAGGAGTGGAATTGCTGGATCACATGGCAGTACTATTTTCAGTTTTTTTGAGGATACTCCATACTGTTTTCCCCAGTGGTTTTACTCATTTACATTCCCTTCAATAGTGTATGAAGGTTCCTTTTCCCCCACATCCTCACCAGCATTTGTTATTGTTTGTGTCCTCAATGGTAAGACTACTGATTTTTATGTTGATTTTGTATATTACTACTTTGCTAAAAGTGTTTACCAGATCTAAGAGTTTTTTGGTGCAGTCATTAGGATCTGTTAAGTACAGGATTATATCATCTCCCAATAAAGATGATTTGACTTCTTCCTTTCCTATTTGTATCCCTTTTATTTCTCTTGCCTTGCTGCTCTGGCTAATATTTCTAGCACTGTATTGAATAAGAGTGGAGTGAATGGACACCCTTGTCTCATTTTTTATTTTAAGGGAAATGCTTCTAGTTTCTTCCCACTTAGAATTACATTGGTTATAGGTGTGTCATACTGTATCTTTTATTATGTTGAGGTACATTTCTTCTATTCCTAGTTTCTTCAGAGTTTTCTATCATGAAGGGATGTTAGATTTTGTTGAAGGCTTTTTCTGCATCTATTGAGATGACTATGTGATTTTTGACCCTGATTCTATTTATGTGTTGTAATATGTTTATTGATTTGTGTATATTGAATCACTCCTGGAATGAAGCCCACTTGACCATGGTGTATGATGTTTTTAATGTACTGTTGACTCAGTTTATGGAATTTTATTAAGAATTTTTGTGTCTGTTCATCAAGGAAATTGGTATAGAATTTTATTTTTTGTCATGTTTTATTATCCAGTTGTATTATTACAGTATTACTGGCTTCATAGAAAGTTTGGTAGCATTCCTTCTCTTTCTATTTTATGGAATAGTTTGAGGAGGATTGCTATTAGTTCTTCTTTAAAGAACTAAATTGAATTCAGCAATGAATCCATCCAGACCTAGGTTTTTCTTTACTGGGAAACTCTATTACTACTTAATTTCATTGCTTGTTATAGACCTGTTTAAGTGGTTTATATCTTCCAAGTTCAATTTGGGAGGTCATATGCATCTAGAAATTTATCCATTTTGTATAGATTTTACAGCTTATTAGAATATAAGTTTTCTAACTATTCTTCAATGATCTCTGAATAGCATTGCTAGTTGTTGTAATACCCCTTTCTAATCTCGAATTTTCTTTCTTTTTTTCTTTTTGATGGTACTAGGAGTTGAACTTAGAACCTCACACTTGCTAGGCAAGCACTCAACCACTTGAGCCATTCCATCAGACCATCTCTATTTTTTTTTCTTTGTTTGGTTGTATTGGGCCTCACACTTGGTAAGCCCAGGTCAACTAATTTTCTTAATGTGGGCCTTTCTTTTGGTTAGTTTGTCTCAGGATTTGTCAGTGTTGTCTATCTTTTCAAAGAACCAATCTCTTGTTTCATTAATTCTTTGTATTGTTCTTTTAGTCTCTATTTTATTAATTTCTGCCATGATCTTTATTTTTCTTTTTGTCTCCTGCTTTTGGGATTAGCTTGTTCTTGGTTTTCTAAGAGCTTGAGATGCATTGTTTGGTCATTTATTTGAAATCTGTCTGATCTTTTAACAAAAACACTCGTAGTTATAATTTTTCCTCTTAAAAGTACCTTTGTTATGTCCCACAGGTTGTTGTAAGTTGTTTTATTCACTTTTATTAGCTTTTAGATTTTTAGAATTTTCCTTCCTTATTTCTTTGGTGACCCTCTAATTATTCAAAAGTCAATTGCTCAGTTTCTACGTGTTTGGATGTTTTGTGTAGTTTCTCTTATTATTCATTTCTAGTTTTACTCCATTGTGTTCTGATAAAATACAGAAAGTTATTTCAATTTTCTTGTATTTGTTAAGATTTGCTTTGTGTCCTAAGATATCTATTTTGAAGAAAGTTCTGTGAGCTGCTGAGAAGAATGTGTAAGCTGTGGCTGTTGGGTGGAATATTTGTTAATTCCATTTGATCCATAGTATCATTTAATTCTGAAGCTTCATTGTTGATTTTTTGCCTGAATGATCTATCTATTGATAAATGTGGGGTATTGAAGTCACCCAGTATTATTGTATCTGTTTTCTCATCTATACAATAGAATTAATAACAATATCTACCATATAGGACTATTGTGAAAATGCAACACATCAATGCATGTAAATTCATAATAGTATCTAGCCTGTAGTATGTGCTCATTAAATTCTTTAAACCATGGCTGAGCCAATTCAATCTTTATAGAACACTTTCTCTATACTAGACACTGAAAGGTTATGCTGTGTGAGGCACTGAGTGGAGTCAGAAATGGAGCTAATTCAAATTGTTCACACTTGGTAGGTCAGGGCATCAGGTGTGAGAGGTCATTATAGAATATAAAACAAAATTAACCCTATAAGAAAGAGAAAATTAAGTTGTGTCTTGGAGCCATTAGCATTTCATAAGGGTCTTGAAAGATAGGTAGGAGAAAGAAAGGCAGAGATAGAAGGAAACCCATGGGTAAAAGGGCACAGGTAGGAAAAATCAAGGCACATTGAAAAAACCAGCATTGTAGTTTTGTTGGAACATGGGATTTTGAGAATAGTGAGGGATAAGATTAACCTATCAAAGACCTATATGTAAAAAAGAAGTTATTGATAAGGGAGTTCAGAAAGATATTTACAATGATTGTGTTTGCGCATCGGGAGTCTGAATGATTTTTTTTTTTTGTGGTACTAAGGTTTGAACTCAGGGCTTTGTGCTGGCTAGGCATGTACTCTACTGCTTAAGCCAGGCCTGCAACCAGTGATTTCTTTTTTTCATAATGAGCATATATCACCTTTCTCAAAAAGGACTTGAAGGGACCTGTAGGTTAGTGTAATGAAGGCCTGAGATCTCTTTACCATCAGCCTCCCAATTCTACCTTTATATACCTTTGGGTAAATCTGTGCTTCAGTTTTTGCATCTGTAAAATTCATTCAAGAAAAGTTTATTGATCACGTACTGTGAGCCAGGTACTTTTTAAAGTGGTGGAGATATAGTGGTTAACAAATCAAAAATTCTCCTGCCCTGTTCATATTTTAAGTCTTAAAATGAAGGTCTTCCTATTTTTACCACGAGCCTCTTCAAAAAGAGCCCCCACTAGCTCAGATTCTCTGAGTCCTCCTGGAATGTTTTGTTCTCTGTAGGCTCAAATGAGGAGCTTATGTGTCCTTTTCTATGTCCACTCACCCATAAAATGTTCCTATTGACACTTCCTCAGCTGCTCACATCTTCCATGATACATACTCTCTTCCATTCCTCTAAGCATCATTTTGTAAGCCAACCAAACTAACAGTTATTTCTCCAACTGTTTCTAAGAGATTAGTCCATGAAGAAGAAGGTTCAAGGACTATCTGCACATACCATGGACACACACCCCATTGCCCTTCACACTCTTTTCCAAATGTAGAAAATTGGGAATTTCCCAAATTCAGCAAACTTATCTGAGCACGCATGCCAGGCATGGTACTAAACTTCGTGGTAAGACCACTGCAAAGAGCTGAAGTTGTGATGGGCAGTTCTGCCCTCACTATAGGTTTCCAAGTTTTCAAAGAAACAGGCTAATAACAATCTGTCTCTTAACCAATAAGGAGCCTCTGGGAGGAAAGTCTGGATCCTAGTACTAATTCTGTCACTGTTTTCTCATGGAGTGGGAGGATTCTGGCAACTCTGGGCAAGGGAGGAAATGAGAAATAGTAATAAGAAGGAGTACTGGGGGTGGGGTGGAGAACTTCCTTGGTGTAAAGACCAGACAACACAATTCTACAATGAGTGCCCCCAGATTGGTATCTCAAAACCCTAGAGCAGAATTTTGTAGCTTTGTGGATAATTTTGGACCCAACATTGGAGGAATGTTTGGGAAAAGGAGGGATTCAGCAAAAAGGTGAACTTAAGTTTTAGCCATATGTGGAGGTCGGCCTGCTCCTGGTGAGTGCGGTGTCCCCTAGCTAAGTGGCTTGCTGAGAACAAAGAACTAATCATCTCAACTGATTCAGCCAAGGCTTACTTCCTTTCTTTCAGCCTAACACTACTGTTCTTTTTCTGTTTATAGTTCCCCCTTTCCTCCCTTTCTTTTCTTCCTTTCTTTGTAGAAAAAGCCTTACATTTTCTGACTGACATCAACTACCACCAGTCATGGGTGGAGAATTGTGGAAGCCAATCATCTCTCCCCCTCCTCAGCTGTCATCACCTCCTGTCCCAACAGTGTTTCCCACATCCCTTCATCCCATTCACCAGATCCCTGTCTTGGAAAGATGAATTGAATTTCGATGGTGGCTTCAGATTTGAAGATTTACTGCATCTCCTTCAAGGATAGGATAACATCACCCTCAGCCTTCTAGCCCCCAGCTGGAAGGCAAGAGCAGTAACTTCAGGAACTCCAGGAACTCATGTAGAGAAGGGACTGGAGGTTTGGAGTCTTAATGGCCTGAAAGTAGGAGGTAACAAGAGATCTAGCTTCTAGTCCAGCCAAGAAGTCAATGATATGATAGGCCACTTTGAGACAAATTACTTAACTTCTCTGGTCCTCAGTTTCTCATTTAATAAGCCTCTCCTAGATTTCAGAAAAAGTTGTCTTCCGTTTGTCTTCAGAAGGCTATTTCCTGTTTTTCTCTTTTGGGTACATCTATGAAGTAAACGTGCCTTTTAGGGAACAGAAGGGCTACAGGAGAAATAATATTTTTGTTTTGGTTTGGTTTGAGTTTGGGTTATTGAGACATGGTCCAGATGTGGCCCAGGATGGAATCAAACTTGCAATCTTCCTGCCTCAACCTCCTGAGTGCTAGGATTACAGGCCTGCACTACCACACCCAGCTAATAATGTTTTATGAGCAGCTGCAGAATTCTAGGTGGTCAATGTGGTTTGGATTATTAATAGTGCCATTTTATAGAGGAAGAACTGGAGATTATGAGAGATGAAATTGACCTCTCAAGAGCACACAGTTATTAAGTACCAGAGCTGGTATTGATACCCATGACTTTCTGATTTGCCAATCTAGATGGGCCGTGATCAGTATAGAAACTGGCATCACAAATGGCTCCTCTGACCAAGAAATGCATGTAACATTATAGATGTCTTTGATCAGTCACTTCCCCTCTTAGAGCTTCAGCTTCCTCATCTGTACAATAGAAGTTGGTTGGGAAAGGGAAGGGAAATATGTTGGATTATATGTTTATCTTTTGGAGCACTGACATTTTCTAAGTCTCAGGTTTTATGAATGTGTTTGCCTTAGTCAGGTCCTTGATGTTGAAAAAGGTGGATAATGATGAAAGTCATAAGCCAAGAAGACAGATGTTTTCTTTCCCTCCAGATATCCAGGCTGAGAGCAGTGGGTCAACCAGAGTGGAAGTGGAGCTCAGGGCTGCACGGTAAGGCATATGTATCACAGGACAGAAAATATATCTTCTTTTGCTTGGTGCCGGTGGCTCACACCTGTAATCCTAGCTACTCAGGAGGCAGAGATCAGGAGGATTGCGGTTCGAAGCCAGCCTGGGCAAATAGTTTGAGAGACCCTATATAAAACAAAACAAAACAAAACAAAAAGCCCAATCTCAATAAAAAGGGCTGGTGGAGTGGCTCAAGGTGCAGGCCCTGAGTTCAAACCCCAGTGCCACAAAAAAAAAATCTTTTAGGCAGTGTTTCCAAAACTTGTCCAATCTTTGTGATCACTATATTATTTAAATATACCTCAGCAGTCATCTCCCTTGGATATGCTAAGCCAATGGATTTTGGGTAAGATTAATCCCCGTCCCCAGTTCTGGATGTTCTCTCATGTGTGACACAGATGACTCCCACGGTATCTTCAGCTGATATTAATATTCATCAAAAGAGATATCGAGGCTAAAAGTGGTGGCTCATGCCTGTAATCCCAGCTACTTGGGAGGCAGAGATCAGGAAGATAACAGTTTGAGGCCAAGCAAAAAGTTAGTGAGAGTCCCATATCAATGAATAAGGTGGGCATGGGAGTGCATGTCTATAATTCCAGCTCCTGAGGAGGCACAGATAGGAGGATCACAGTCTTAGGCTGGTCCCAGGCAAAAAGCAAGACCCTTATTGCAAGAATTTTTGTAAATGGTACAGTGTACCCCCAGCACAACAATAAAAAAAGAAAGACCTTATCTGAAAACTAATTTAAAGAAAAAAGGGTTAGGGGCATGGCTCAAGTGGTCAAGGCCTTGTGCTTGCTATACTCTGAGTTCAAATCCCAGTATCGCTTAAAAAAAAGAGGGATATTAATAAATTTTTAAGAATAATAAGGAAATCTTTACAGAAACCACAAGCAGGAAAACAACCAAGTTTCTTAGATGTAGGTTCATACACTTACAAATCTTAATGAACACTTCCTGAGCCCTCAACTCCCTTCTACCCAAATTGCTTGGAGATAACCCTGGCATCTTCCCTCTGAGCTCTAAGTCCATCTACATAAACAAGACCAACTCCAAACAATTTACTTCAAATCTTCCAGACCACAAGCCCCTTCCTAAAATGTCTGCTTTTGGGTGTCAGGGAGACTCTTGATTAATTGATGATTAAGCTCTGGTGACTGATACTCTTGAATGCCAATGGAGAAATTTGTCTCTTCCAAGCTTAGGTGTATGTCTCACTCAACTTTTAACCTTTTGGGATTTCTAACTTGTATACATTCCCCTTCTTTCTTCTTACTCCCACCACCAGCATCCTCCCCCACAACCCACACACACTCAGAAAAGATCTGTTCAAAGTTCACAGGACTCACAATATAATACTTCTTGGAGAAATATTTTTATTTCATAGCAATAAGCATGGCAGACAAAGGCTCAGGCCTCAAGAGATTTTTAATCTCCTTAGATCATGAAATATTTAGTTTCATGCTAGCAAGCTCATAAACACTTTTGCCTTTTGGTTCATGCTTTTGTGGTTTTTTTAGGAAGTCCTTTCCTGCCCTTAGGTCAGAAAGTATTATCTCAATTTCTTATTAAATTTGCAGATGTTTATTAACCTTGCAGGCTTTATCTTTAATATTTATGTCTTTAAAAAATTTAGAGTACATCTTTCTATGTTGTGTTAGCTAGGAATTCTGTTTTACTTTTCTTAATATTAGTGAGCCAGTTTTTCCAGCATTATTTTACCTACCGGCTAATCCATTCTTTCCCCTTTACTTTGTGGTGCAACCTTTATTGTGTATTTAAATTTTATTAGTGCAGGAGTTGGTTCCTGAGCTCCTCTTCTCTTTTATTGGTCCATCTGTATGCTCTTCAGCTGACACTATGCTATTTAAATCACTATGGATTTCTAGCGTGTTTTTATATTTGGTAAGGCAAAGCGTCACACCATTACTGTTATTTTTAAATTGCCAGATAAAAGTGGATGTATTTATCATATACAACTTGAGGTTTTGAACTGTATATATATACATTATGGAATGGTTAAGTCTAGCTAACAAATGTATTATCTCATACAGTTATCATTTTTGTGGTAACACTTAGCATCCACACTGCATTTTTCAAGAATGAAATTTATCTGTTGCTATCCTTTTTTAAGGTTATTTAGTTGATCACGCCTTTATTCTTCACATGTATTTTAGAATATATTAAATAAAATGTAACTGAAATTTTTATTCAGATTTTATTGATCTAGATTAATTAGAGGGTAATATGAGAAGAAACAGAGGTATGGATGTCCATTGTTATAATAACCTATTATCTTGTGGCTGGAAACTTTGCTGATTTTTTTTTTGTCATGCTGGGGATGGAACCCAGCACATGCTAGGCAAGCCTTCTACCACTGAAATCCTGAGTCCTTGAATTCTTTTACTGATTCTGATATCATGCCTGTTACTTTTAATGGTTTTCCTAATAAGATGATTATATCTACTACAAAATGACATTTTATTTATTTATTTTGAATAATTTTACTTCTTTTGAATTTTTTCTTTCCTTTTCATGTTACCCAGGAATTCTAGTAGCATGATAAACAGTATGAGTAATAGCAACCATTCTTTCATATCCACCATCTTAAAGACTCTAGGAGTTTATTCATTAAATATAATGTTAGTTTTGGGTTTTTCATATAAAAAAAGAGATTCCTTTCTATTCCTAGTTTGCTAAGAATAATTTTTAATCCTAATTAGGTACTGAACCATCTCAAATGCTTTCTTCTGCAGCTATTGTGATTATGATTTTTTGCTCTATTATTATGGTGGAATTATTGATAGGTTTTCAAATATAGAACAATCTTTGCATTCCACCGTTAAATCCTACTTCGTCATGATATACTTTTTTTTGCAGTACTGGCGTATAAACTCAGGGTCTCACACTTGCTAGGCAGGTGCTCAACCACTTGAACCACTCCTCCAGACCTTTTTTGTGATGGGTGTTTTTAAGATTGGGGCTCATGAACTATTTGCCAAGGCTGGCTTTGAACCTTGTTCCTCCTGATCTCTGCCTCCTGAGTAGCTAGGATTACAGTGTGAGCCACAGATACCTGGCCTTCATGTATTTTTAAATAAATAACTAAAGTTGGTTAAAGCTAATGTTTAGGACATTTGCTTACATATTTACAAGTAAAATGAATTTACAATGTTCCTTTCTCATGTTTTCCTTATCTGGTTTTAAAATAGAGATCACTCAAACTTTATAAAAATTATATGGCTTTAATAATTGTACTTACAGGAACAAATTTTATAAGATCAGAATTAACTGTTCCTTAAAATGGTGGCTTGGGGGATGGAGGTAGAATCTTTGACTACTATTTCAATTACTTTAATATTTCTGCTCTAACTTTTCTATTTCTTCTTCATGAATTGTAGCTTGTTAATATTTTTCTTAAAAATACTCATTTTATTTAGGTTTGTAGAATTTTGTAGCACACAGTTCATAATACATTTTTCATCTCTGTTGTTTTCAATAGCTATTCTCTATTTTGTTTTCATTTTCTTTATTTGCATTTTCTTGGGTTTTTTCCTTGATCAGTCTTCCTCCTATCTGTATGACTTTTAAAATAATTTTTATCAAAGCACCAAGTTTTGGGTTTGTTTGTTTCTTCATTTTCCTTTATTTTGTTTCTTTCTTATTTTTTTTAATTTACTTTTGGGTAGTACTGAGGTTTGACCTCAAGGCTTTGTGTTTACTAGGCAGGTGTTCTACCTCTTAAGCCACACCTCTAGCCCCTTATTTATTTATTTATTTATTTATATTCATTTATTCATATGTGCACACATTGTTTGGGCCCCCCTTCGCTTGTAGGCAGAACCTGTTCTGCCCTTTTCTCCAATTACGTTGAAAAGTAGCCCTTTCTTATTTTTATATGCTATTGTTCTGTTTTATTCCTTTCTACTGCTATCTTTATTATCTTACATGTTTATTATGCTTTCTTTGTTACTTTTTTGACAGCTAACTTTTGGGGGGGTTGTCTATTTCAATGAGCATGCATTGTTTTTACAATCAGGAATTTTAAAATCAAAATAGAAAATGTAGGCTGGATGTGTAGCTCAGTTGCCTAACATATAAAAGAGTCCGAGTTCTACACCAAAAAGAAAAGAAAAGATAAGGTAACCAGTTGTAGTGGCTCACACTGGTAATCCTAGCTACTTGGAAGGCAGAGGCAGGAAGGTCTTGAGTTTGCAGCAACTCCAGGCCAAGTTAGCAAGGTCCTATCTATAAATACATAAATAAATAAATAACGAAAGGACTGGGAGTGTCACTCAAGTGGTAAATCACTTGCTAGAGCACTCAGTCAAGTGCAAGCCCCTGGGTTTAATCTCCAATACTGCAAAGGAAATGGTGTGAGAATATTTTGAAAAATATAAAGTATTACAAAAATACTAGTTTTTTTATAAAACAATAGTTTATTCCTTAACTTATAATAGATTTGGGTTTCTCAGGCCTAATTTCCTTTTAGTTTTTAGTATTTAAAAGTTTTTGTTTCTTTAGTAATTGCACATATTTATGGAGTACCGTGTACTGTTTCAATCCATGTATACAGTGTGTACTGGTCAAATCAGGGAATTAGCATTCCATCCCCTCATCATTTCGCAGCTGGAGCCTTTGAGCTCCTGTCTTTTGGTCCTTCATAAAATATATAATAGGTTATTGTGGACTATAGTCACCCCATTGTGCTGTAGAACACTAGAATGTTTTCCTCTTATCTATGTTATGGTATCTGTTATCCAACTTCCTTCTATTTTTCTCCCTTACCCATTCTCTTCCTTGCCTTTAGCAATTTCTATTTGAATCTGTTCTACAGTTAGATCAACTTTTCTTGCTTCCACGTATGAGAGAGAACATATCATACTTTCTCTCTTTGTCTAGTTTATTTCACTTAGCAAAATGTCCTCCAGTTCCATCCATTTTGCTGCAAATGACAGAATTTCCTTTATTATCATGGCTGGATAATATTCTAGTCTGTCTATCTATATCTCACATTTTTTATCCATTTATCTGTCAATGGGCTCCTACATTGAAATCGTATCTTGGCTATTGTAAATAGTACTGCAATAAACATGGGTGTGCCTTTTGGTACCATTATTTGATTTCTCTGTAGCAATTAACACGTTGCCCTGTTCCTCTTCAAACCATTCTCTGGCCTTGATATAAGTCTTATTGAGCTGGGGTTTTTTTTTGTGTGTGTGTATCAAGTATATTTTCCTCCGAACCTCTACATAATACTGTTTCTTTTTCTTTAAATATTTTCCACTTATACCCTTCCAGAACTTCTCCCTACTAACCATATAGTTGGCTAATCACGCCTATCTTTCAGGTTTCATGTTATCTATCACCTGCACTGGAAATTCAGGATTAACTTGCCCTTTTTCTGGACTCTGAGAAAACATTGTATTTACCTCTTTCCTCCTAATTTAATACACATGGTCATATTTATTCTGAGCATATTAATTGACCACAACTTGGAGTAAAACATTTTAAACTTTAAAAAGAATATTGAGAGCTACAAATTCAATTCCCTAGGACTAAAAAATAAAATAATAAAAATAAAAAGAGCTCATATCTCATGTATTTGTGATATATCATAAAATGGCTACATTATCTCTCTTTTAGTAGCTTAAGTTCTGTTTGAGGAAGGGCACACACTGAAAAATAAGACAATTCATCATTCTTCAACTTTATAAACATTTCTTGGGCACCTCTTATATGACAGGCCCCGTGCAAGGTATTTTATATACATTATCTCATATAATCAAGATCAAACTATAAAAATTCAAAGGTATCCGAGGGCATATACAGCTCTGACAATTTGAGCTTATGAAATGACATATGATGTGGATCTTGTCATGATGAGCATTGGTTTCCCAATTTTTTTAGCAGCTAATCAGTTTTTTTAGTGAGCACTTAACCAAATGTTAATAGATAAAACAACCAAAAGAGATAAATGGATTCTTAAGACCATTAAATCTGCATTGTTTGGTTGGTTGTGAGACATCTCCCTCCTCAGAAGTCTCTAATTCTAAGGAGCCCCACATAAAAATCACTACAGTGAACTAGAGAGCTCTAGGCTCCAATGTTTCATAGAAGTGAATTACTAAGATAGGCAACATTTATTACTAGTCTTAGTCTGTTTTCTGCTGTTATAATAGGATATCAGAGACTGAGTGATTTATAAAGAACAGAGATTTATTTGGCTCATGGTTCAAGAGGCTGAGAAGTCCAAGAGCATGGCATCAGTATCTAATGAGGGTCTTTGTGCTGCATCATACCATAGTGGAAGGCAGATGGGCAGGAGATGAGGACCATGAGCAAGCAAGAAAGGACAAACTTGGTTTTTATTATAAATCCTTTCCCAAAATAACTAACCCACTCCTGCGATAATGACATTAATCTATTTATGAGGGTAGAGCCTGTCACTACCTAATCATATTTTATTAGGGCCCATTTCTCAACCCTGTTGCATTGGGGATTAAATTTCCAACACATAGACTTCAGGGGACACATTCAAACCATAGAACTACTATTCTCCATTGTACTATTTTCTTTCTGTATTCCAGAACAGTGCTGTTTCTTCTGAACATCAGCACCAGCTGGGTGTGGTGGTGCACATCTGTAATCTCATCACTCAGAAAGCTGGGTCAGGAGGATCACAAGTTCAAGGCTAATCTGGGCTATATAGTGAGACCCTATTCCAAAAAATAAACAAACAAAAAACTGTATTCCAGTAAGTTCTGTACATCCCTAAAATGCGTCTCAAAAATTTTATTACCTTGGTAAAATATGTGAGGCCAGCATGGGAAGATCAAACAAGGGGAAAGCTTTTATATTTTTAATATATAGGGTTTATACATATCCTTTTGTTTAAGTAAATGATGTTTTTCCTTTAAAATTGGAAGGGAAAGTAGGATTGTTCTGCAGTTCTATGCTCCTGTTAGTGTGATGAGATGTGTGAGGTGCAAACTGGATGAAGGGCAGATACTTGTGAAGGAAAGAAAGGAGTGAGGCAAAGGAAAGAAAGGAGTGAGGCAAAGGAACCAAAATCCAAGCAACACTTTTACTTCCTTTTCCTCTCTTAAACACCCGGAGAGTTTCCAGGGCCTTGGAAACCTCAAGAAACATGGCCTTGACCCACAGAAATACCCATGACCACTTTCTATTCTACACAGCTCCACCTATGTGGCACTCCCTGTCACCAGTGACTGTCCCTGCTGCTTGACTAAGGAGGTGGATCAGTGGAAGGCAAGCTATCACTGAATTCTTGTCCTTGACTGGCCTGAGGACTTAGACTGGGTGTTTCTCATCACAGGTATTCATTTGTCTGAGATGTATTTCAGATGCTGACCACAGGCCTAAGATGGCTCTTGTTTGGCCTTTGACAAAAAGCAAGACAAAAAATACATATGAGTAGTACTAGTCTGAGGTTTTTCTTAACTTTTTAAAAGTATGATTTATAATATACATATAGACAGTAACATAAATCATGAGCAGTGTGTAATAAATAATTATGAAATAAAATGCTTGTTATAACCACTACCTAGTCAAGAAATAGAACTACCTCAAAACTGCCCTGTGTGGCCCCCTCATTCTTCCCCATTGGATATACCTTCATAATTTTTATCATAATCATTTCTTTGCTATTCGTTATCATTTTACCACACAAGTTGGCAATGTTTTGGCATATTCTTCCTTCCCTTTGGTCTGCAGTAGTTAAAAGCCCAGGTTCTGATAGTAGATAGACAGTCTGGTTTAAAAGTCCAGCTCTGCTGTTAGCTGCATGACCTTGGGAAAGTTACTTCTCTTCGTATATTAAATTCCATAGCTAACAGGCTAATTATATTATCTATCTCATATGATTCTAGTGAGACTGATGAGTAGACACAAATATATTAGAAGAGCACTGGTACCTAGTTTGTGCTCATTAATGGTTACTATTACTATTATTCTAACAAAATGAAAAGGAAAATACATTCTAGTCAGAGGGCTGGTGGGGCAAGGCAAGCCTCAAAGGAGTGGGGAGGCAGGAGGCTACCATGGCCCTGCCTAAAGACCTCATTCTTCCACAGGAAATGAAACCAACTCTAAAATCCTCCCAAGGTGACAGTAGTGCCATAAGAGATGATCATACTAGGAGTGACAGCAGAACCAGAAATGACAATGACACCAACGAGGTTGTGAATGCTAGTGGGAACTCAGTTGCTAGTGAAATCACAACCACAAGGGAGAACACAAGCAGTAGCAGCATCAACAATGCCGGTGGAAATGTAAGCACCAATGCAAACAGGAGCATCAGTGAAGAGATTGGTGCCTGCAGAATTGAGACTGGTAGTGAGACTTTGAGTACTGCCAACACCATGATCTATGGCAAACCTATCAGCGTCAGTGATAACATGGGTGTCAGTGAGGACTTGGACACCTTCAGGAGCTTGAGCCTGAGCACTGTGGGGAGCTTGAGCACTCTTGGGAGTCTGAGTTCAAGTGGAAGTGGGAGTTACAGGCAGCGGTCCACTGTTTTGGCCCTCAACCGGATCCTCAACCGATCACAGTACATCTCCAGGTGAGCACCATGCTTATTCCTACTTCCTGCACCCCAGCTTCCTAGTTCATAGGGCTGTCTGAAGGGGTCCAAGAAAAAAAAGCCCAGGTTAATAGAAAAACATCATGGGAAAGACAGTGCCTTAATCAGTGGATTAAGCTTTTTCATAAATAGTCTGTGGAGAAAATGACCAAAATCTTCAGAAAGGAGAGTGCAAAGGGAGGCCTCCCACTCTACTGCCCCTAAGCACCTGGAGTCTTCCTACATGAGGAAGATCCTAGAGATCTTCTGTTTTGTTTTTCTGCTCACTCTGGGACTACCCAATATGGTAGAAGGAAAGGCCAACCTGAGAAGGACAACTGTTTTTAAGACCCCTTTGCATCAGCACCAGCTACCAGCCATGGTTCATAAATTAGAATGTAAGAAACATACCAATTCCTCTCCAAATACCAGGCTTCTTTCACTGATAACAAGCACAACTCTAACTTGTACTTTTTTTCCATTTTATTAGCATACATTAATTGTATAGGGAGGATTCATTGTAATATTTCTGAATAGTCTTGCATTGTACATTGGCTATGTTTGCTCCTACCATCTTGCCCCCAAACCCCCTTCCTGCCCCACCAAAAACAATTGCAAAAGGTTTCATTGTTCTATTTCATACATGTATACTACAGCTTATACTTTTTAAATTTCCCATCTATATGCTTTTGTGGTAATGGGGCAGGCAGTGAGGAAAGAGGTTTTGGCAATGCCTTTCTCAGTAACCTTACCTCATTTTAGACCTGAGAGTAGAGACCTACATGGGTTTTCTTTCTGATGCTCTTACTTTACTGGGCCCTGGACCTGGGCATCAGTGGTGCCAATCTTTCCCACAGTCTGAGAAACTTAATGTCAGAGACTCAAGAGGCAAAAGAAGGGAAACAATGAAGCCACGTCCCAGCAGAAGAATAGTACAAAGTTGAAAGGGAAAAGAGAAACTATTTGTAGGGATGCCAGGGAAGGCTTTGTTTATGTGACCTTCAAACTGGGTCCTAAAGGATGATTGTGCATTTACTAGGTAGTGAGGTTGGAACACACAGATGTACCCGACACAGGAATTGCCATAGCAGTGGTCTAGAAGCATGAACCAGCATGTTATGTTCAAAGAACAGTGAGCAGCTGGAGTACAGGGTACATGGAAAGAAAAGGAGGGAAATAAATCAGGAAAGGCAAGATGGAGCCTAGCAAGAGTTTGGACTTTTTCCTATAAACAAAGGGGAGTCATTGAGGGCTTTTGATTTGCAAAGGATTGATCAGAACTGGGCATTAAAAACGAAGATAGAAATGCATCTGAAACCATCAACAGTGTGGTCCCCAAGTAAGGTTCTCTGCAGTGTTTGTCTCACTAGTTCATGACATATTTCTTTTTCCATCTCATTCTTCCTAGGGACCAACTATGGGAGGCCAGTCAGCCAGGTGCTGGGGCTCTGGTGGGAGCTCTCCATGGGCCCAAGTCCACTTTCCTCATGGATGATGAGGCTGAACTCAACAATGGTGCACAGATCCAGTTGAGACACCTTATCCTCTACAATGATACTCTCATCATTGCCAAGCCCAAGTAGGATATCCCATCCCCAAGGATGGTAGGATTGGAAAAGGGATGGGGGAGGCTGGAGTGGTTCTTTCTTCAGAAGGCCTTTGGGATAAGGCCAAGCTGCCTATGGGAACACTTCTATGGTCCAATAATTCTAATTTCCTCAATTTCTTCTTGTTAATGTACCTAGAATACAGACACCCTTCATTTTAGCTTGGGGAGATACAAAAGGGAGGCTTAATGCCTATGGCAAGAGAAGAGGCATAGGTCATATGCATTCATCAGGATGGGAGAGGGAAGTTAGCCAGCAAAAAGTCATCCTTTAGCTTGAGCCCCCAAGGCCCAAACCAGGATTGACAGAAGTTAGGGTGCAGACTTCGTCCTTCAGACCAAGACTGAGCTACCATGGGTATAAATCCTAGGTCCACCAACAGCCTGAAACTTAAGAAGCAGGTACGTCTGAGTGAGGTGTGGGTTGCATCCTGCCTACACGAAGTGACAGTGAAGGAGATCTGCGCAGACACCTCCTTTGTGATTGGTTGGCCTACAACCAACAATGTGGTCACCTTCTGGTAAGGCAGCCATGGTATTACTTTTTCTTCTGCATTATCCATTCTTCTTACTTTATCTCCTCTTTTTAAACTCTTAAAATTATTTTTACCCAATTGTGAAGTATAATCACATATAAAGTAGTATATAAAGTATGTATAACTTAATAAATAATTATAAAATGAACAGCTGTCCTAGCACACCTGGATTTTAGAAAATATAAGAATCAAAAAAGACATGGACCTGAAGGAAAAAGAGAAAAACAATTTGCATGTATAGCTAGTTTCAAAGGACTACACAGACCTCCTCCCTTCATGAACCCATATCAGGTTTATTAAGTGGCCACCAAAGCAATTTATTTAGTAGATGCTTAATGAATAGTTCTAAGAAATTAAAAACTGAAATAAAGCCATACACTAAAACCCAGCCATGTAGTATCACATGTGAACATAGGTATGCATAGATGTAGGGGATGTGATCAAAGATGTATGTGAGTACATGAACCTGGGTATGGCTATTTTATATGTTGCTTTTTAACAAATCCAAATAAGCACATTCACTCCAATGCCTTCTCATGTACACTTACATGGTACATATATTCATACTTACACTCTCACAATACACACTTAAAGATACACACATCTTTGCTGCTATACACTTATCCATACATACACATTATACCTGTGCTAATACATTATTCCAATGATAACAAATACTCTACATATGCTACACTACTCTACCAACCTAGACACATGCATGTGCATAAATCCTCACACACATACCCCTCAGCTCATATATACACCACATAACACACATACTCACATTTCATACCTACATACATATCCTTACACATGCTCATACATATTATACATGCATTCACAAGCACAGCCACTCTCTGGATCCTAGATATACCCAGGCTCATGTACTCACATGCACCTTTGATCACATCCCCTACACCTACACATACTTATCTATGCTCATATTTACACTCACACCTGAGTGATCTCTATCATACACACATGCACACAAACACATTTCCATGCACATGCACACTTATATAATTACTTCTACTGGTAAGTTCCTACCCAAGGTTTTCCTTTTCTTTTTATTTCCTAAGAAGTAATTAGCTTGCTAGGTGTGGTGGTGCACACCTGAATCCCAACACTCAAGAGACCAAGGCATGAGGATTGTAGGTCTGAGGCCAGCCTGGGCTACATAATGAAACTGTATCTTAAAAACCAAAAAGTAAAAAACATAAGAAAGAGAGAATTAGAGTTACTCAAGACCCCTGCCTGTGTCCCTTCCTAGATAACCATTCTGTTTGTGTGTATGTGTGTATGTGTGTGTGTGTGTGTGTGTGTGTGTGTGTGTGTGTGTGTGTATGTTTTGTCCTTAGTTCTCCAGAAACCAAGGAGCGCTGGTTTTCAGCTCTACACTGATAAGCCATTTCCTCCCTTTCCTCTCCCCATCTCAGTGTCTTCCTCAAGTTGGCCCAAGAACAGAATTGACCATGTTAATTTCTCTCTTGAGCAGGCTTCTGGGTGGCCCATTACGTCTCTGATCTAAGCAGTCTAATAGTATCCCTGACTACAAAGCCAAAAAGGTCTTTTCAGTCCTTCACTGGTGTTCCAGTTATCCCTGGATTTACTATGTAAGAGAAGAAAAATGGATGTTGGTCTTTTACTGCCTCTAGAAAAGATCATTCCACAGCCTCCTAAAGAGTTTAGCAGCCCTCACTCCCAAGATGTTTACCCCCAAGTCTGACTCAAATCCTCATATTCTAACCAAAGTCCATTTCTTCTCTAACAGTGTCTACAGGGAAGGAAACAAAACAGTATCGTCTTTTATATACACAATAGATTAAAGCACTGTTGATCTTTAGGTCTGGCTTTCACTGAGCAAATATTGGAAACAGTTTTCCAATCTTTGTGGGATCAGATGAAAAGACTACCTCTCAGAGAACAGCCTCAATTGCACATCTAAGCTTCCTTCAGTTCCCAACATGTTTCACTTCTATTTGATGATAGAGACTTTGAAACATTCACAGTGAAACATATTTTCCCAAGGATTTGCATTTTCCAAGGCTAGTCTACAGAGGTCAAAGTATAACCCAAGAATGGATGTTCAGTTCTGAGATAGGGGGACTTAGGGGGCAACAGGCATTCCTTGTGTCTCGCAGAGCCCTCAACTTTGACCACTCCTATGTGGCCCTTGGTCAGCATTGTTGGCTAAGTCCCTGCTTTCTTCATTACTACCCACCTCTCTCCCCACCCTTCACCCACCTCTCCACACAGTAACATCCAAGAACAGAAGCAGAATGATTTTCCAAAGAACATGACTCTTAGGATTCTGCTGATGGAGCTCGATGAACTCACTTCAGTAAGTCTCACTGACTGTCTACCTGTGAGCACTCTTGGAATTGCAGGTTGGTGGGCAAGAGGATTAGTGGTTTTGGAGATGTCTTCAGAAAATGCATGACCAGCTAACAATACCTCTGCCGTCCCAAGTCCCCCAGCTGATCCTACATGTACACTGTCAGTCCCTAACTTTGACTTCCATGAAGATGGTATTGGTATGTTTTCTGAACTGTTAATACCTGTTTCTCATCTTGAGTCACGTGTTGCCAGAAGACCTCACCCAGGAGAACATTAGCTTAAATCTATTATTAGCTCATTATTTCTTCACATAAGAAATTCTCCTGGCCTAATTACCCCCTGTCTTATTTTGGTTTTTCCCATTGGCCCTGGTGCACACGGAAGTGATGGGTCCGTGGGCTTGCAGGCATCTCAATTCATGCCACTATCTAGCCCCAGGGAGAATATGGCATTGGTGCTGTCTAACATGGATGAACAGGCACTCTACTTTCTCCTTCTCATGAGTTTATGACTTAATCCTCCTACTTCTGATGTGTTCTCTTTACACAGACCACCCTAATAACTGTGACCAACACTGAGACCACCGAGAAGGTCATTGGGAAGGCAGTGTATCAGCTGGGACTTTCTGTAAGTAGATACTGGTTTCAGTAAATTAGGGCATATTCAGCAGGCCCCTCTGATGTGTCAGAACCTGTGCCAGAGGCTGGGTGGGTGGCAGATAGAGAAATCATGGCTCAGTTCTAACCCTGGTTTGTGCTCTTCAGGGTCTTTCAGAAAAGGGTGGAAAGTAAATAAACTATGTCCACACAGAACACAGAACAGATAAAAATGGATCAATCCCCTAAGAGAAGCCCAAACTGTTGTGGCAAGTTGGAAAAGGAAGAGCTTACTCTTAGCTTGGAGTCAGGGGCAGCAAGAGGGAAGGTAGGACCCAGAGAGTTTCCTAAATGTGGTGACATTTGAGCAGAGCCTTGAAGGAAAGGGAGAATTTCTTCAGGAGAGAAAGAAGGGGAGGGCATTTGGGGTGGAGAGAGCAATATAAGTAGTGGGATAGAATTGAAGAAGTATGTGAAGTAGAAGTGAAGAACAGCAATAAATCCGAGTGTTACTACATGCTCCAGACATGTGAGGGACAAGGCCAGAAAGAAGTTACATGACTACACCAAGATGGGTGCCTGAATACCAGGTTGAAGAATTTGGACTTGATCCTCCAGACTGTAAAGAGTCACTGCTTTTTGAGCAGGAGAGTGACATGGTTGGAGTTGCACCTTGGGAAAGGCCTGTAAAGCATGGAGTTGGCATCCAAAGACAGTGAGAAGGGGCTAGGTTAAATCCAAACCCTGTCTCTGAGGCTGCAATTTATAATCTCATGGCCCCAAAGCAGTTTACAGACCCTGGTAGGAAGCTCTGGTGCGTGTATATGTTTGAGGGGTGTGTGCATGTGCATGTGCACACGTCTATATAGATATATATGCATCCTGAATAGTATATGCATATGTATGTTTACATAAAGCATGCAATGGCATGGCCTGTATTCTGGTCTATCAGTGTGAATGCATGTACTATCTAGGTATGAATTTTTCCATGTTCATGCTTGTTTGTATGCTTTGCATGTGTGTACTCATATGGGGGTATGTGGGAGGATCCATGTAGGAAGACACATGTGTAGTTCTTTTAATATGCCTTAAAAACATCTGTCTGCATATGCATATTCTCATGTGTATGTGAGTATGTACCTTGACGTACAGTTAAGCTTTGATTGTCTGCAGAGTAGCCCCTTTTGGATTACACAGGATGGATTTTCAGCCCCAGGCTGGTCTTCCCCACACCACCCAGCACCTTCCTGACCCACTTCTGTCCACTACCAGCTGCTGAGGGAATGTACATCCATTTTAGTATTTGCTTCCACAAAACAGAATTGGAAAGGTAAAACAACCTAGAGTCCACTCATGAGGTCTATGAGACCTTGCTCTGGGTCTTGCAAGTCCACTGGGAACTAAGTCATCTTTAGTTTAGTAGTCAGTGGACAAGGCCATCTGATTCTATTAACCATATGTATGAGGGCACAGGCTGAGAAGTCCTGGGAAAGGTGGGGAAAACTCAATGTAATGTTCATTCCTAATTGGAGGAAAGAGTCATAAGCTTCAGTCAGCTGTTGAGGTCTCCTCCCTTGTGCCATGTCGACTGGCCCCCAGGCACCATTGATCCCAACCTGCCAGTACACAGGCCCCAGACCTTTATCTCTTGCTCATTTTTATCACTTAGATTTGTTCCCCTCCCCCCAAAAAAAGATTTGTCCTTCCCCTCTACATTGTCACATCCCTTACTCTTAGCATTGCCTCAGGTCCCTTCCCCTTAGCACTAGCTTACCACTCCTATGGTAGACAGAATAATGGCCTCCTTAGGATATCTACATCCTAATTTCTAGAACCTTGAAAATGTTACCTTACAGAGGAAAATGGACTTTGTAAGTGTGATTAAATTAAGGATCTTGAGAGGAGAAGATTATCCTGGAATATCTTGGTGGCCAAATGTCACAAGGGTCCTCATAGAAGGGAGGCAAGATTGTCAAAGTAAAAAAAAACAGTGATTTGAAGATGTAAGTAGAGAAGTGAGGGAGGAACAGAAAGACATTGGAAGACTCCACACTATTGACTTTGAAGATGAAAGAAGGGGACATGAGCCAGGTAATGCAGGTATCCTCTAGAAGCTGGAAAGGGCAAAGAAATGAATTGTCCTCTTAAGTGTCCAAAAAGAACACAGCTCCACTCAACCATTTTAGACTTCTGACCTCCAAAATTCCAAGAGAGCACATTTGCATTGTTTTAAGACACTGAATTTGTGATGATTTATTAGAGAAGCATTAGGAAATTAATACAATTTCCTTCAGTAGTGCCTGGTCCCTCCCAGTTCAGAATTTACTCAGACCCTGCCCACTTAGCACTGTCCAAGCCCTCTCCCTCTTAGTTTTGGTTTTTGTCCCTTCCCTTCAATATTACTCTGCTCCTACCCTTGCCCCTCACCTATCAACACTATTCTACCCTGCCTTAATTTCCTTAATGATTCCTACCTCAAACATGCTTTTCTGTGATGACCTTAGCTCCTTTCCTCCATGAAGCCCTATACAGTCTGCAGAACTT
Organism: Castor canadensis; assembly: GCF_047511655.1. Lineage (NCBI taxonomy): Eukaryota > Metazoa > Chordata > Mammalia > Rodentia > Castoridae > Castor > Castor canadensis. The sequence goes on from NC_133405.1 coordinate 86,834,377, forward strand.
TGTGGGGAAGGATATGAGGGAAACATGACTACTTTTCCCAAGCACCAGCAGGGCCTCTCAAGATTGTGGAAGGTGAAGAGAGGGCAGTCCTACCAAGCCCCAGCCTGACACGTTTATACGTGCCTCCTCTTCACATCACTACTTTGCCCTTGTCCTCTCTTAGGGCCAAGCCAGCATTTCCTGCTGTGGGTGAAATCATCAAAGGAGGCCCTGTCTTATCCCCTCATTGGTAAGAACTTTGAGTTCTCTGAGGGCTTGCGTCAGGTTAGATTATGCCCTGAGTATCTTGGCAGCCTTAGGTCTATGTTCAGTGGACTCCTGGCTGCAAGGTTAACTGCCTTAAACATAAGATAGGGGCATAGGAAGTGGAGGCCACAGGAGTCACAAAGCGTCTGGAAATACAGAGATATTTGGCATTCATTAATTAAGCATCTAAAAGACTAAGAAGCCAAGTTCAGGACAAAGAAAAATCCTAGCAGCAGGGATCGAAGAGAGACATCCAGAAAACCTCCTGTTGGTTAATATCTGTTTCTATATCTGAGGATTCATTTAACTCTGAGAATCTTGAGGATAACTACTGTTGCCATTTCATGGAACAAAGACTGTCAGAACAATCTTTGGAGAATAATCTTTTAAATTTTGAGGAAAAGTGATATAAAGAGGAACTAGTGGACTGGGACATGGCTCAAGTGCAAGAGCACTTACCTAGCAAATGTGAGGCCCCAAGTTCAACCTCCAGTTCTGCAAAAAAAAATGAAGAACTAGACTCTTCATTCCTCATTCCAGATGTCCAAACTATAAATTCCTTGAATTAGCTACATGTTGGCCAAGGGGACAGTTATATTTTCTAGGTGTCTATAAAAGGGAAACCAAGGCAGGACAAGAAAATAGCAAGCTTGATAAACTCTGTTAGTCAGCTTTCCATCATTGAAACAAATATCTGAGATAATCAACTTAAAGAAAAAAAAGTTATATGTTGACTCATGGTTTCAGTCCATGGTCACTTGGCCCCATTGCTTTTGGGTCTGTGGTGGCATAGTACATACAACCCGGTGGGAGCACATGGCAGAACTACTACTCACCAAATGGGAGCCAGGAAGCAAAGAGGGACAGGAAGAGGCTGAGGTCCCAATATCCCATTCAACGGCATGCCCCTAGCAACCTAACTTTCTCCCGCTAGGCCCTACCTTTTAAAGGAGTCCACTGCCTCCTAACAGTACCACAGACTGGTGATCAAGCCTTTTTAAATATTTTTTATTAATTATACAAAATAATGAGTTTCATTATGACATTTTCATACATGCATACTATGCACTTCAATCATACTCACCCCCATTACCCTGTCTTGTCCCCCTCCTTCATCCTTCTGGTGATGAAACCTTTGACACAAGAACCTTTGGGGACTTTTAAGATCCAAACTATAAAAATGCTCACTGCTTTAAACTTCTCTAAACTGAGCTAGATAATCTCAACTACTTTAGCCTCTGTTCTGCTACCCAGTGAAAATGTCCTTCTTAGTGCTCTCTATTTGTCATTTCTATATCTTGAGGCTACTGGTATATCTCTTAGGGCTCACCATTACCTGACTGAGTTCTGAAAGAGAACCTTGGGCTCAGAAAAGTTAATATACATGCCTCCAGATACAGAGGGAACTGAGGACCAGGATAGCCTTAATACCTCACTCTGTGCTATGGTTTGAATATGAAATGTCTCCCACAGGCTGGTGTATTAAAGACTTCATTGCCAACTAATGGACTTTTGGGAGTGATTGAATTTAGAGGCCTCTGTCCTAATCATGGACTAATTTCCTGATAAATTCATAACATGATGGCATTATTAGAAGGTTGTGAAAAGTAGGAGGCAGTGCCTTGTTGGAGTAGGTTGCTGGGTGCATGCCTTGGAAAGATGTATCCTGTCCCCTGCTCCTTTTCCTCTGTTTCTTGTACAACATGAGATAAACTTCTTTGCTGCACCACATGCTTCCCCTTTATGATGCTCTGTCATGCCTCAGGCCCACAGCAATGGAACCTGCTGACTATGGACTAAAACCTCTGAAACTGTGAGCAAAAATAAATCTCTCTTTAAACTGTTTCTTTCATGTATTTGTCACAGCAGTGCAAAGTCTGATTAATACACATTGCAAAGATCTTTAGTCCCAGAATCGCAACATGAGTTCCCGGGTCCCACACCCATGACAGCCATCACAAATCAGTCACAGTTTCCTTCTGAGTCTATACACAGCCTCAGAATCCTCCAGATAGTCCTCCAGGTAGCTGCTATTCATTGATCAGAGCTAGCAAATGAATGGAAAACCCCCAGCAACTTCTTCCCTAGAGAAAAATTCTGTCATAAATGTTTGAGTAGTGATTGGAAGACATCAGAAAGAGGTGGTGGGTGGCTAAGGACAGAGTATTCTGCCACTGGGACAAAGTACATCTCCCCTTCTCTTCTAGGCCATGAGAGCTTGTATAGCATTGCTCAAACCAATCTGCGCCATGTGACCCAGCACACCACCTCAAAGACCACTGAGGACTGCCCTGATCCCACATCTCTTAGTCAGGTGCCTGAGAACAAGCAGTGTAAGTTTATCTTGAAGCACAAGAGCAAACTACCCACTGTACTGGAGAGAGGTAAGGGCTGTGGCCTGGTGTTAAGTTCTGCATGACCTCTGCAAATCCAGAAACAATATGTGGGCCCTTCGCTTCTGCCCCATTTTGGAGGGTAAAGTGAACTTGTTCCTTTTTACTCTCTATACAACAAACTCACAACTCCCTAATGAGGGTTTCTGGGTGCCTTACAATTCAATTCAATTTTGACAATAACTACCTGAAGAGAGTGTCAGGTCACACTGATTAAGGACTCAGTCCCACAAGACTGCTCTTTACTTCAGACTCAAATAGCAAGTCTCAGGTTGCGGTTTGTACTTCTGACCATATTGAGGTATGGGGTGGAGATGTGGAGCTTCCATGCCCTCACTGTATGCATCACTCTCTCAGTACCTCCACTTGTTCATAAGCCAAACGTTTCATTATATATTATTGTTCAAGTGTTTTTATAGAGCTGGTGGAGTAGCTCAAGTGGTAGAGTGGCTGCTTAGTAAGTATGAGGCCTGGAGTTCAAACCCCAGTACACAAAAGAGTTTTTATAGAGCTTGCTATCTAGACCACCCTTCCTTCCCAGTGTTTGGTGTGTAGTGCTGAAAATCCCAACCCTCCAGTCCTCTAATTGCTTGGTCTTTCTGGTGACTGGCTCCATCCTGAGGCATTGAGGTGCTCCACTTTAAAAGAGTGCATTAGCAAAAACCCATGAGGGGCTCATGAATAACAAAAGATTCTTATAAGGAGGAGGATGAAAAATGAGAATGGTGGATGGGGGTGAATTAAAGTATGATGTATTTGATATATTGTAAGAACTTTTATAAATGCCACAATGTACCCCCACCCAGCACAACAATTTTTTTAAAGGTATTTATTATTCAGGAAATTCCAGGGCCTTTAGGAGCTCTATGACACCAATCCAGTAAAAAAGACCATACACATTTCGTATTATGCCACACCCTCCCTACCCTTCTCTCCCCTATCCCCATGGTACTCTTTTGCTCCCAATAACCCTCTAACTGCCACTCTTTTGGGGAAGTATCAATCTTATGTATCCTAACTGTTCCTCTTCCCCACATTCTCAAATATAGAACTTAGTGAGAAGAAAAGCCTGAAGAAAAGGAAGTCCCTCTTGTTCTGGGCTCTGCAGAAAAACCCTAGCCTAGTCTTAGAAAGCTCCATGGTACAATCACCAGAGGAAGAGAATGATCACAAGCTCTTTGGCCTGGATCTGTCTACACTGTGCCGAACAGGCCACCTGCCCAAACCCATCATGGTAAGTCATTTATGGTGGCAGGCATAAGAGCTTAGGCCTAACAGTTGGGCCTCAGTAACTCTTAAGATTTCAAAGCTATTTTAGAGCATGGCTTAGCTCCCTCACACATCTCTGCTTTATCAGTAAAGCCATCCAATCCTAACACAGCATCCATAATCCCTATACATTCCACTTAAAGGCTTACCCAAAGGGCTGGCACCAACAGAACACAAATGTCTCAGGCAAGAGCTCTCCAGCTTAACCTAGCATCCAAGTACCACTTAGATGTTACAGGCAACTGCTTTCAGGATGTGCTTTGATGGAGATTGTTGATGCATCCTGCCTACCACACAATCCCTTACACTGTCACAATGTCTGTCTGGCTACCATTAAAATCATGTTGGAAAGAAAAAGGTCTGGAGATGTGCCTCAAGACTCAAGATGAGTTCAATCCCCAGTACTGCTCCCCCCACCCAAAAAAAAACAGGTGGTTAAACTAAACTGAGAAACCTGTCTAGTATGTTAGAGATAGAGTTCTGCTGCGGGTAAAAGGATGGGCTAGGGGACCCTACAGGTACAGGAGACATATGGGCAGGTAGGGCATTCTGGGTAAGTAGACACTCATGCTTGAGGATAGCTTGTGAATTTGGTTAGAAGGCATTGAGGGGCCTGCTCAGACATCTCCGGATCTTCATAGGAAATGCTGATGCTGTTATACAAGGAGGGCCCAACCACTGCTGGTATTTTCCGCTGCTCAGCCAATGCCAAGATTTGTAAGGAGATAAAAGAGAAGCTGAATTCTGGGGCACAGGTGTCCATGGCTGGAGAGTCAGTGTTTGTGGCTGCATCTGTCTTGACTGTAAGTCTACCTATGAATGCTCCAAAGTTCAAAGGAATGCCAAGGAGAAACCAAGATGCTTCTGACCCCTACCTCAGGCACATGGTCCTGAACCTCTCAGAGCTGCTCATGCCAACTACATTGACTTAACCAAGCCTCATTACCTCAGGTGGAAGAGGGTGGGAATGGCCAGCATTTCTAAAGGAAGCCCAGCATGAGCCAAAATGGTATCATTTACCATCAGCTGTCCCTTTAGTAAGTATAGGCCCAGGTCTAGGAGATGTGTGTCTCATAAAAATATATTTCATTCAGGAATTCCTGCACAACATTCCTGACAGCGTGCTGTCCTCAGGCATGCACAGCCAATGGATGACAGCAATGCAGGGGCGCACTAGTGAGCAGAAAGTCCATTCTCTCCAAAGGTAAGATCCTTGCTTCCAAGTTCGTGCCTGAAACTTGAGAAGAGAGACAGAAGCAGCTCTGCTGATGAAGAAAAAAAAGTGGGAGGAAATGTCAGTTCTCAATACATCAGATATTCTTTATGCAGCACACATGGTTCTATTTCAAGCTCTGCCCCAAAGCAGCTTGTGCCTTTTAGACAAGTGATTTCCCTTCTCTGGACATCAGTGTCTTCTCATTGTTGAGTAGGAGGGGAGGGTGTGGAGATTCTACAAGGATCCAAGAAGCACTAGTATTCTGATAAAATTATACAAACACTGAGGAAAAAAAACCTTACATGGCTTTCTCCTCCCAGCCCCCAAAGAGACCCCATACACATATTAAACTGACCTTTCTCTTTCTTGGCTTGTCCCCCACCCATCTAGGCTGATAGCTCAGCTTCCTGAAGGCAATCGCCTACTACTAAAATACCTCTTTGGCATCCTTGGCCACATTGTGGCCAACTCTGAGGAGAACCAGATGACAGCCTTCAATTTAGCCCTATGTGTCGCACCCAACTTACTGTGGTTGCCCAACCCCAAAAGTCCGGAGGACGAGAGCCAGAACATGGGCAAGGTAAAGAGTCCTCTACTCCTCTCCATATTAGGCCTCACAAACCACCCATCTTCTATCTACAGACATCTTCTGCCCTGTGTCATGAAAAGAGCACAGGTTTGGCCTGGGGTCAATCTTACATATGTCTCCTCATTAGCTGTGTAAATTCTAGCAAGTCATGTGACCTCACTTAGCTTTAAATCTCTTCATCTCTAAAAGAGGGTTTAAGACCTGGTTTATACATGTAATATCAACATTCAGGAAGTTGAAGGAGAATCATGAGATTGAGGCCAGCTGGGTTACATAGTGATACTCTGTCTCAAAAACCCAAAATAAAGAAATAAAATAAGGAGAAAAGGAGATAGTAGATGTAAAAGGACTTTGAAAGTTTATAAAGCACTGACCAAATAAAAGGGAAGGTGGCTTTTTTGTGTGAAATCTATCAGACTATCAATTTCCTGAAGCTAAAAGACCTTGTCTTATTCCTTTGGATTTCCGAACCCTCACCTAGCACCAGGCACAGAGCACTTCTAGCACTTCTTGATGAATATTTGGTGAATAAAAGAATAAATATTGTGTAGCAAAATGAGCCAATCATTGACTGGCTATATGATCTTAGATAAGTCACTTTACTTTTCTGTTTTCATTTCCTTATCAGTCAAATTGAAATGATAAAGAGTGTTTGAAATGTAAGTATCTGTTGAAAAATTCTTTGGTGGATCTTTTTGTCTGGGATGCAAGGCCTTCTAGGCTAAGAGGTTTGATATGATAGGAAGCAAAGAGTCACTAATTCTTCAGCAGCACCTCATAATGGGACTCCACTAGGCCTGTTCTCTGACTTGGCCTTGCTCTCAGGTTACAGAACTGGTTCAGTTCCTGATCGAAAATACTCCTGAAACCTTTGGAGAAGATATTCCTGCACTGCTCCTGAAAGCCCAGGCTGAAAGTGCCAGCTACACTGAAAAAATGTTAGGTAAGAGGATAACCCGAAGTCCTCAGGAGCCAGGCAACATTGTTTTCAATGTGTGGTGGGTTGAAAAGTGCACTAACCTCAGAGCCAGGAGCACAGAACTGAGTTCTAGTTCTAGTTCTGTCACTCTGTGATCTTGGGAAAGGCTCTTCCCTTCTCTTAGCCTTCTCTTCTCACATATGGACAATTGGGAAAAGTCACAACAATCATCAAAAATGAGACAGAATGGTGACTGGCTATGCAGAGAGAAGAAAGTCTGAAGCAAAGATGTTCCAGCTCTATCCATCCTAGTTTTGCCTCCACTTGCAAAGGAAGTGATGAAAAGGTCTGTGGCACAGGCAAACAGAGGTACATCTTAGCAAAGGACACTGGTTCAACAGGCAGAGAGGTAGGAATAGAAAAAGGGTTATGTGTTTCCATTGGAACCAACAGGTGGAAGCTAAAGGAATAGTGAGAGTGGGATGCCACAGAAGGTGCTCAGCCCCAGAGCTTCATGAATGGCTCTCACTTCTGCCCACAACTGGAACAGAGAAAGTTAAGAAGCTCATCTTCTCACACATATGTATGCACTAGTAAAGTACAGATACCACAGAACATACTGTATATACGTGCCAAGCCACTAAGTCCCATGTCCGTTTGACTTATGCCTAATAGTAAGGTTTGGAAATTTGCCTTTTCAGCTCACCACCTTCTTCTTCGTGGTCCCATGCTTATACTGTAAGGCCTATTCTTGATCCTTTTCTCTAATTGACAGTCATTATTCTCTGTTTTCCTTACCAGTACATTATTCTGAATATGGCCTGTGTATTCTTGAATCCCAACTCTGAAACTTTCTGGCTACGTTAACCTTGGGCAAGCAGCATCACCTCACTGGGCCTCCTTGTTCTTGTCTGAAAAATGGGGATAATGAGACCTGTGCTGAAGCGTGGGTGAGGGTTTTTAATTGGAAGAGTGTAAAATACCTAGTGCAGGGCTATCTGCTAGTAGGGGCTTAATAAAATGAGAGATTGCTCTCCCTCCCTTCTTTCACACTGCATCCCCATAAAAGGCTGCTCTGAATGAAAAAGAAAAGCATTCTCATCCTGTAAGACTTTGGGTTCCCATCCCCACTTCCATTTCTATCTTTGCATATTTGACCTTGGAACAGTTGAACAAAGGTTTGGGTTTGTTGAAAAAAGAGATACCCACAACTTTGGGATAAAGCAAGCCCTAAAAGGAGTTAAAGCCTATGCTTCGTGGACCCACTGTTCCAGAAAACTTCAAAGCTGGAAGGTTCCACACAGCTCCTGGTCTATCCTTTCCAACTTACAGACAGGCTTCAAGAGAGACAGCTTTCAGCAGGGCTTAATGGCACACACCCACTACTTGGAAGGCTAAGGCAGAAGGATCTCGAATTCAAGGCAAGCCTGGGCTACATAGCAAGACCCTGTCTCAGAAAACAAAGTAATAGAGTAAGAGAGAGGAAGGGAGAAAGAAAGGGAAAGGGAGAGGGAGAGGGACATAAAGATTGGCAACTTTCAGTGTAAAGTCACAGAGCAAATCAATGGCAAAATTGGTTCCAGAATCCAGAAACTGCTGTCTCATAAGTATATGTCCCACCGCCTCCTAGGCAAATATGTTTCTGTGCCTCATGGAGTCTGTATCTCTTCCTCACTCTCTCTTGCCATAGTCCTGAACCGCATTCTATCTTAAGATTTATGAGGCACACTTAGCCTTGTGAGATAGGCCTAGGCCACAAAGTACAGATCGTTGCAGGTGCTGGAGGAGGCATGCAGGATTCTAGCAGAGACAGAGGTGGTAATGGTGCTTACAGGCTTGCTTAGTAATCTGGACAGGACCTGAAACCTACATTAGCCCACCCATTCTCATGGTGACACTGATTCCAGTACCCCTGCCTTGGCAAAATCTCATGGCCTGTCTGTGCCTCTAGCTCTGGCACCACTCTCACCTGCATTCAACACAGTTTCCATATGATGGCTCTTATTGCTCCTGCTACAGCAAAACAAGCCCCTAGGCAAAGGCTTAGTTGTCCAACCTTCTCCAGAAGGTGGCCCTTATCACGTTGTCTGGGGACAGCCACAGAGTTAGCAACATTACCTGCCAGCCTCCTCAGGTCTTTTTGCATTCTTTATTAGCCCCTTGGAAAGGACCTTTTTCTAGTGGTTTGAGTTACCTTGCTTTCACCCCTCTGGCAGTGCATGTCTATGAGGCTTCGTGTCCTATCCCTTCAATACTGCCAAGCTTGCCACTCTTCTGTATCACTGCTGCCCTCAGAATCTACCTGCTTATGAAGCTAGAACTGTGTCCTGAGGAAGTTGAAGATGTCAGTGATGGTGACAAGGAGAAGACCATGACAGACTACAAGATGCTGAATTCCCACAGAGACTCTACTAAATAGCAACCTGGAAGTGAAAGAATGCCCTTGAAGGGGCTTTAGTTTTGTTTTGTTATTTCTTATTTTTTTTTTGAGACTGGGTCTCACTATGAATCCTGGCTGGCCTGGAATTCACAATCTTCCTGCCTCACCCTCCCAAGAACTGAGATTACAGTCATGATCCACCATGCCAAGCTTGAAGGGGCTTCTGTAACCAAGTTATTTGCCCATAGGTGATGACCAACACCTCGAAACAAGGACACCCAGAAAACAGCAGAACAGTATCTATATGCCTAAGTAATGATTCAAAACAGGACTGCTTGAAAGGGGGAGCCAGGTCACATAATATCTGACCCCCAGGAAAGGGAAAGTCAAGATCAAGCCTCCATGAAAAACCAGTTATACACTCCCACGTGGTGTGGTCTTCAATAAGTAGGGTAGGACTCTGAAGCCCATGGATACCACTACCACAGCAAAGCTGTAAACTTCTGAGCAAAGAGTAACACCTAAGAACTGCAAGTATGGTTCAAGTGGTAGAGAACTTGCCCTGGGTTCAATCTTCAGTATCACACACACAACAACAACAGCAAAAAAATCCCAAAACGGTGGCACCTCTGGTGATTCTTGACAACATTTGTCATATCACCATCCACAGCAACAGGGTAAAGAGTACTTATACTATGTGTGTCCTTTTTTATCTGTGTAATGCTGGGAATCAGAGTAGGTGATGCCCTATCACTGAACTGAGCCTCAGTTTGCTGTGGGTTTTTTTGCCTTTCATGTCTTTCATTTTTTTATCTAATAGTAGGGATTGAACCCATAGCCTTGCACTTGTTTAGCATGTGTTACATCCTCAATCCTTGTGCCTTTTCTTATTTAAGTCTATCCCTGCTCCTATCCCTGTCATGGAGAGACAGTGGCTACTTGAACCAGTCCACTACAAATGAGACCCTAAAACATCAGGTGGCCAAAATGTAACATGGAGCCCAAGGCTGTTATGAAGGAAATTATTGTCTGATAGGAAAAGAGTGTCATGGAAAGAAGGACAGCAGTAACATTGTTGTATGGTTTGGGTAAGAATGCTGCTTCATTTGGGATCCTCACCCCAGAGCTAAACCACTTTTGGAGTACTACAAAAGCTACTGATTCCCACTGTTTCTTCCTTATAGTTTCTGGAGCTAGGATCAGACAGCACTACAAAGTGGACTCCTTCATAAGTGGAAGTTTCTGGCATAAAAGAAGTTTTTCCAGGGATACTTGAACTTGGCGAGATGGAGCAGGAAAAGATTCTTTTGTTTGTTGCAGTACTATGGTTTGAACTCAGGGCCTCGCACTTGCTAGGCAGGTGCTCTACCATTTTAGTCATACCTCCAGCCCTTTTAGCTTTAACTGTTTTTTTTTTCAGATAAGCACTCATGTTTTGTCAGCTTTAGACTGCAATCCTCCTACCTATACTTTCTGAAAGCTGGGATAACAGGCATGTGCCATCACACCCAGCTTATTAATGGATATGGTGTCTCACTAACTTTTTGTCCCAGGATAGCCTCCAACCGTGATTCTCCCAATTGCCTCCCAAGTACCTGGGACTATAGACATGCACCACCAGGCCCAGCTGGAAAATATTCTTATTTTTGTTCTGCCTTTAGACAGAGAGGGCAGAAGAGCATTTGCAGAAGCCAAAAGAAGTATCTGAGGATTTGGATAAGTAAAAGAAGTGACAGAAAAGATGATGCAAAAGTGATCCTTGTAGTGTAGCAAAGGGTAGCAGAAGAAAGAACATAGGGTCTATTGAATCTCTTTCACCTAGAATCCTTCCATAAGGGGTGTCCAGGGACTAATCAAGTGTGAGAGCACAAAGAGGGATCAGGCAATTCAGCTCTTTCCCAGGAGCAAGGAAGCCAACTTATTGGGATGTAAGATATTAGGTAAGACTCTAGCAGTGGCAAGGAGAGCCAGAGAGAAGACACAGAGGGCTGAGTAGTTTGAATAGAAAGCCTGGCAGACACATTGTTCCCACACTATCAAAACAATGGGTAGAAACATAAGGCTAGAATTCTAGTCATTAAATGTGCTGGGCTTCCGATACACAAAGAACCTTTTCATATTTGGGCTCAATAAAGTGCATATAAGCCCTGTTAGCCCTTCTCCCTGTCCCTCCCAGCCAGTAGAAGCCATTCTTTCCACTGCATATATTCCCGAAGAACAGCAATATTACTAGCATTATAGATTTAAACCTTCGGGCCTTCTGCACCTTCCTCTTCCCATTGGTCACTCCAAAGTAAATATTCAACTAGACCCAAACCCATTCTCCTTCCCAGCTCTGTGGCTCATTGCAGAAGTTAATAATAAAAACGGCCTATTTAGGCGCTACATGGCTCTTTATCTGATATCAATGTGATCTTGCCACTTACGTACAAGCATATTCTTCAAAGGTCTGGGATCTACTAGCAAGATGCCTACTCTGTGATGCGAGACTGACAAGAGGGCATGAGGACGCACACAGTGCAAACACAGCCTCAGGTTCTAGTACAGGGCCTCTCCCATGGTACCGATTCTTCTCCCCCGTAGCCATCCCAAACTCAAAGTGAACTTCAGTGCCCTTCTCCAAAACTCCTTTACACCTGTATTTTAATAATTTTCTCTTCTCTTGCATTTTGGTCCTGCTCTCTGGTTCCTAGAAATCCCTCAGGCTTCACAGTATCCCATGAAATGGCCAATATTAGCTAGAGAACAGACTAGACAATATCTTAAACTTTCTTTGTGCTCTTGGACAAGCCTCTTCCCCTTCTCTGAATTGAAGTGCACTCATTTAGAGGCTGATATTAATAATCTCCATTGTTCTCAGTGCATATGAATGATGTTAATTAAATTCAAGACAAAAAACATTTATTAAGACTTATCTATAATGTGTCAGGTATCAGTGATGTAAAAATGAACCCAACATTTTCCTTGCCCTGCTCACAGTTTAGTTGGAAGATTAAATAAAAAAATAAAAAAGGCAGAGCACTATGGAGGTCGGATAGGTAAGGCTTCTGAAAACTTCAGAAGTATCTGGAATGTGGTGAGAAACAGAAAGACTAGAAGATGCCACTAGGAACTATGATGTAGCTTGGAAGCAGATTCCCTTGGCTCTAAGCCCTCTCTTTGCTGAGGGGTTGTGAGGGAAGCAGGAAGACCCAGGTAGCATCCAAGGTTCACTATTTAGATATCCAATCAGATTGCCTATGGTCTTAAGGTGTGATCTGTAGAGAAAAGGCAGTGGAATGGAAGAGACTACTGAGCTGAGGAGATAGACACTGAGTACTAGAATTAGTTCTGTCACTAAAATGGTATAAGCATCTCTGGGCTTCAGGGGTCCCCATCTCTATCATCATCAGGAAGGACAGATTGTTCTAGGGCTCATAGTCTTTGACTGTGATCTCAGAGCTCTAGAGTCCTTTGGTGGGCCCTTAGGCAGAATGAGGGAGTCATACAAAAGTAAGCAACTGACTCTCTGGATTGGGTCCTTCAATTTCAGTAGCTCTGCTTTGAGTTGCTTTCATAAGCATCTATGTGTGAGATCAGTGAAAAAAATCTTCTGAGGCTGTAGTATACAAGTTGAAAATCTCTAGACTATGAAGGGCATATGATGATACTTGTTTTTACCTTTTCTGTGCTATGGGTCTAACTCTGTACAAATTTAAGCACATTCTATAACCATTCCAGGCCTTGGTGACTATCACTTGCTCTTCACAATGGAGGATGGTGGTAGCCTAACTTCTTCACCACTCAGAACCCTATCATCATCCCCCCCACCCAGGGATTCATGTTTGGAAAGATTTTGTCCACCAAACAGTCTGCATTTATTAATAATCCAATTCCCCACTTTTTTATTACTCAACGACACATAACTGCCAGTTAGAGCCTCTGATCAGCATGAAATAACCTGCACTTCTGAACCAAAAAAGAATCAACATTTCAGCAAAGCTTGCAGTCCTTATTATGGACAAATGTGCAATTTCTGCTTGTCATTTTGCAATATTGGAAATTGCTCCCACCCCCCACTGGTCTTTTAAAAGGTCTGTGTTGGGATCCACCAAAAAGGAAGAGTTGGTTTCTAAGATCCCTTTCCAGCAGGAATAATGGGTGGGAATCTAGGGAGAAGATTATGCCTCCAGCAATATGGAAAATGGTGGCAAAGACTATAGCAGCTCAGGCAGGGTCTGCCTCCAGCTTGTTTGGTAGGGAATAGCCAAGGCATTGTAGCATCTTTGTTCTCATCTGCTGCTTGCTCCTTCCCACTGACCATTCTGTATGAAGCTCCATTTGCAGTGCTGAGGACCCTCAAAGGATTTTATGAAATTCAGCTTCAGGAGATAACAAGAAAGCAGAGGCTCAGAAAGAGGCTGAGATGGAGACCTCACTCACACTGGTGGAGTCTCTGGATCAGCCATCCCAGGAAAAGATGAAGAAGCAGATCCAGCCAGCAGAGACACAGACTGGTATTGCCCACAAGGCCAATGTACAAGGCCAGCCTATGGAAGCACAGGCTGAACCAGCAGATGCAAAGGCTATGCTGGCCCAAGTGCAGGCCAAGCTTGCCAAAGCAAAGGCCCAGCCAGCCAAGGCCAAGGCAAAAGCTAAGATGGCCTTGGCACTAGCTGAACCAGTTGAGGTACTGGCAAAGTCACCTAAAGCAAAAGTCAAGCTGGTCATGGCACTTCCTGAAGTGTCTGAGGTACAAACCAAGTCACCCAAGATGAAAGTCAAACTGGCCCTAGAACTGACTGAATCAGTTAAGGTGCAGGCAAGGCCACCCAAGGCAAAGGCCAAGAAAGCCTTGGCACTGACTGAACCAGCTGAGGTACAAACCAAACCAACCAATGTGCAGGCTGAACCCACTGAGGTGTGCCCTAAATTATTGGAGGTACAGGCTGAGACAGAGGCTGTAGAAGCTAAGGAGCAGGCCAAAGCAATTGAGAAGCATCTCCAGGGTCAAGCTAAAACACAGGTGGAACTTGCCAAGAAGCAAGCAGAACCTGCTGGAGAACAGGCCAGATCAACCCAGGAACCAGCTAAGAAGCCATCCAGAACTGTCAAGGAACAGGCACAAGGTGAGTCATCTAATATACAATCTGAACTCACTGAGGTATGGTCTATACCATCCCAGGTACAAGCTGAAGCAGCCAAAGTATGGGCTGGGGTACAGACCAAACCAGTTCTAGTGCAAAATCAGTTAGCCAAGGAACAGGCCAAACGAGATGAAGAGCAGGCTGAGGCACAGGCTAAACCAGCTGAGCAGCAGGTTGAGCTACTTGAGAAGCAGACTAAGCTAGCAAAGGAGCAGGTTCAACCATCCAGGGAGAAAGCTAACACAGGTGAGAGGCGGGCAGAGATGCAGGTTGAGCTGACTGAAGTACAGGCAAAGAAGCAGGCTGAGCTAGCCAATATTCAGGGTAAACTCAATGAAATACAGACTGATCTGGGCCAGTCACAGGCCAAGTTGGCTGAAGAGCGAGCCAGAAAGCATGTTGAGCTGCAGGTGGTAGCTCAGGCACCTGCTGAGCTGACTGAGGCCCAGGCCAAGACAGCTGGGGAGCAGAACAAGGAACAGCATGAACTGGGTGAGCCAACCAAGCCACAGTTTAAATCATCTGAAAAGCAGCCTGAGCTGGCCGAGGGACAGGCTGTGCCAGGCACTACTGCCCTCTCACCATCGGAACCCATTGTTCGCCCCAAAAAATCAAACCAGCAAGCACTAAAACAAAAACACCTACACAGTTGTGACCCCTCAGGTCAGGTCAAGAATGTCCAGCTCATCCTCAAAGATGGATCCAAAGCACCAGAAACTCTCATTCTCCAAGATGAGGTGGTAGATGGAGCAGGCCAGGAAGCCCTCACAGACAGCTGCTCAACAAGCAAAACAAGAGAGAGTATAAATCAATGCCTGCATGCAGGGTTTGCCTTGTTCTGCTGTGCTACCCGATGGTGGCCTTCTAAGCGATCTAAAACCAACCCTGACCACAAGAATCCTTAGAGGAGCTAAGAGCCCATTCTTCCCTTAAAATGAATAGATTGGGAGAGAACTCCACCCCCACAGCCTAAATAAGTTTGGAGAACTACCTAACTGTCTCACTCCAATCTTCCTTGACCCTCATTCTTCTCTATCCAGACTGCCTCCTCCCCCATTGTCCCATCCATATCCTCATTCACAATCTGCATTCACCTGCCCACTTACTCCTTACTGACCCAAACCAGGAAATTTGAGATTATGCTTTATAATGACCTGGAACATGTTCTGGCCTTTGCTGGTGTGCACTATAATCCACTTCCCCAAGTGGTTGATCGCTTTCAGTGATTTGGCCAAACTGATGCAGAGGATGGAACAGGAAAGAAACGAGAGCAATCTTTCCCTATCAGGACTCCCTTCTCTAAAAACCTACCATCTCATGAAGACCACATTTTTATGGTTGTGCTGAGGGTACATTGTGACATTTACAAAAGTTTAATCTCTCAGCTCACGCCTTCCTTTCCCACATATGTGACCTGGACTTCAATGTGTTTCATTCTGATTTATATTTTATTTGCATAAATTTCATTTACATTTTTAAAAATCATCCCTTCTTAACCCTAAGTCCAAGTACCCTTTCCTATTAGTTAGCTCAGGTTCCAAGGTCAGCTCAGGAACCCTACAGGTGCATATTCCTCATACATGGGACCTCAGTCTGCCAGAAAATGAGCCTGACCAGTACTGTCAAGTGTTTTGATATCTTAGCATCCTTTTGACAATTTTAGCAGCAGGAGATTTCCACCAGTTGACTTTTACCAACAAGTCTTATTGATGCTGCCTCCAAAATATTTCTTCTATTAGTCCCTCCCTCCTTGACTTTGTAGTCTTCTTTCTGTTCTCTACAAAATTGCCACAGCCTACTCACTGGCTGAACAGACTCTTCTCTGTGTCATTGTTGTCTAGGTTGGCATCAGGTAATCTCTGAATCACAGATTTACCCCAAAACTTGCAATTGGCTAATGTTGATGAAGTCCATACTCCTTCATAATTTGATTTTAAATTTATCACTACCTCATTTCAGACTTCTAAGGTCCCAGATATTTTATCCATAGCTACCACCTGCCCATTTCTCCTTTGGAAAACAATTCTTCCTTCTTGTCAAATTCCGTCTCCACTGCAAAGCCTTCCCTCTACCCCACTCAGATAGAGTTAGCCAGAACCCCCCTCACTTTCAGCTGTGTCCCCACTCCTGGAATTGAAGTTGTTATATGGTATTAAATGAAATGTGTATATATTGTTCTCCTGAGCTTTATTTATTGTGACCACCTTCTGTATTTGTGAACTCACAGTAGCAATGCTGGGCATGTAGAATAATTCAATAAATGTGTGCAAAGAATGAAGGACTCTTTGTCAATCTTTAAGACCAATCAAGCTTGTGGATACGGGGAGTAGATGCTTTATAGTACACTCTCTAGTGGGTCCTGAGTACTATTTGTTATCTTTCCCCATGATCAGAAAAATTACTGCCTTCTCCTATGTTCCCCAAGTCCAGGCCTGCCAGTGCCCCCCCCCCGCCACCAAAGAGAAGCCCACTAAACAGGAATATGAGCAGGGACAAGATGAGTTGAAACTTTTCTGCCAATGCTAAAGGCAATAGCTAAGATACAGTGTAACTACAATAGAAGAGAGGAGAAGAAGGAAACCTTAGCCTTGTTGCAGGATTCAGGTCTTGAATGGCCCTTCATCTCAGGAAGACTATCAACCTAATTTCCTTCTCACTCCTGGTCTCTGCTGTAACTGCTCAAACTCCTTCCATCCCTGCTCAACTTGATGCACTCTATACAGTCCACCCAACAACCTCTGCCATTGTATGGAAAATTTTTGTACTAAATATCAGAAGAGATATCCAGCCTGAATGGAAGAGAATACTAATCAAGGAATGTCATTAACATTTGCTAAACAACTATAAAATGTGATATTCTATAAAGAGAACTTGTCTTTGGGTCCAGTTTCCAGATCATTTACTTCCTTTAAAACTGGATTATTCCTTGGCCTATCACTATCTCTTAGGAATTAAATATATCCATAGCTGCTCATCTCATGTGAATAATACAATTAGTAATATTACATGTCAGCCCCAAAAGCTTCAAAAATCATATAAAAATATTCTCTAAGTGGTCCTGTCTACAAAGAGCTCTTGCAGTTTAGCTAAATCAAAGCATAAGGAATTATATGTATTTATCACAGAAAAAGTCCACCCAAGACACTGAATTTGATCTAATATGGAAGGAGATTCCCAAAGCAACCCCCCCAAAGTTGGGGCTAGAATACACAATGAGCTTTGGAGGTTCATTAAGTGGGCAGACGTACCAACTCACAGTGAATCCTGGGCATCCTTCTGAAGTTGCGGGTTACTGGCAAAGAGTCTCACCAGTTGCAGCTAGATGGGAAAGTGGGCCACACAAGTCTGCTTGGTCTGAGACTGGGTTAGAATACAAAGAATTAGTGGAACAAAGGTTGGTTCTTTGAAACAATAAATGAAACTGACAAACTCTTAGCCAAACCAGAAAAAAGAGGGAGAAGACCCACAGTAAGAAAGCTAGAGATGAGGGCCAGGGGTGTTGTTTAAGTGGTAGAGCTCTTGCCTGGCAAAGCAAAAGCCCTGAGTTCAAATCCCAGTACCAATGGAAAAAAAAGGAAAGGAAGAAAATTAGAGATAATAAAAGGGAGTCACAACAAACACCAATAAGATTCAGAAGAGAAATATTAATTAATAAATAAAATTAATTACTAAAATCATTAGGGAGTTCTTTGAAAACCTATATTCTAATAAAGTGGAAAATCTAGAAGAAATGGATAAATTTCTACATACATATGACCTAACAAAATTGAACCAAGAAGATATAAACTACTTGAACTGATCTATAACAAGCAATGAAATTGAAGCAGTGATAGTCTACCAACAAAAAAGCCCAAGAACAGATGAATTCACTGCTGAATTCTGCCAGACCTTCAGAGAACACCTTACACCAATGCTCCTCAAATTATTCCATAATATAGAAATGGAAGGAACACTAACCAAACTCATTCTATGACACCAGGGTTGCCCTAATTCCAATGCTGAAGAAGGTCATGAAAATAATAAAAATTATAGACCAATCTACTGATAATTACAGATGTAAAAATTCTCAACAAAATTCTTGCAAACTAAATTAAACAACATATCAAAAAGATCATGCACCATGATCAAGTTAGTTTCATTCCAGAGAAGTAAAGATGGCTCAACATATGCAAAATGATAAACATAATAAAACACATAAACAGAATAAGGGTAAAAATCATGTGATCCTCTGAATAGATACAGAAAAGGCCTTTGACAAACTCCAGCATACTTCCATGATAAAAGCCCTGAAAAAACTAGGAACAGAAAGAATGTACCTCAACATAATAAAGGCTATATACAATAAACCTTTAGCAAAAATCATACAACATGGAGAAAAACTGAAACTATTTCCTCTAAGCCAGACAGAACTGTTCTTGTACACCATTCCTATTCAATATAGTCCTTGAATTCTTAGAGCAATAAGGCAAGAGAAAGAGATAAGAGGGATACAAATAGGAAAAGAAAAAGTCAAAATGTCCCAATTTTCAGATTATCTGAACCTATATTTAAAAGACCCTGAAGACTCTAACAAAAAACTAATAAGAGATGATTTTTAAAAAACTTTCAGCAAAGTAGCAAGATACAAAATCAACTTACAAAAATCAGTAGCTTTTCTATATACAAATAATGAGCAGACTGAGAAAGAAATCAGGGAAACAATCCCATTCACAGTAGCCTCAAAATATTTAGACCAATGGAACAGAACAGAAAATCCAGAAAAAGCTCACATGGCTTTTTTAAATGTTTTTATTATCCCATATTAGTTGTTCATTGTGACATTTCTCTATATGCTTACAATGTAACTTGGTTAGATTCACTCTTTCCACCATTCTCCTTCCCCTTCTCCCCTTCTTAAAACAATTTCAACATATTTCACTGTCCTATTTTCATACAAGTGTATCAAGTACATCAACCATATTCATCCTTCTTCACTCCCTTCTCTTACTCTTCCTCACCCTTTTCCCTCTACCCTGTGTTATTCAGCAGTTTTCAGTGTTTCATTGTATCTAATTCCTACACATATATGCTACATTCCATTATTCACCTCTAACATTCCTCTGTTCTGTTCTTCCTCCCATAGTCTCCTCTAACAGTTCTACTTTTAGAAACATATGATAATGCTTGTATTTCCATTGGATCTGTCCTCCACATATGAGCAAAAACATGTGACCTTTGTTTTTCTGAACCAGGTTAACTTCACTTAACATGTTCTCTAGTTCCATTCATTTACCTGATAGACAAAATTTTATTCTTCTTTATGACTGAATAATATTCTCTTGTATACCACAATGGAATAGCACATTTTCTTTTTTTTTCTATCATTTTTATATTTACTCACATGTGTATACATTGTTTGGGCCATCTCTCCTTCCTCCCCCTCCCTCCCACCCCACTTCTAGGCAGACCCTGTTCTGCCCTCTTGTTCTCTGATTTTGTTGAAGAGAAAACACAAGAGCTAATAAGAAAGACATAGCATTTTGCTAGTTTGAGTTAAAGATACCTATACAGAGAGATTCCTAGTGTTGCTTCCATGCACTTGTGTATTGCAACGCACATTGATTCATCTCTACCAGACCTCTTCACTACTTCCTGGTCCTCTTCCCATAGTGCCCTCTGCCAGTTTAAGATTACTTTATTTGTTCCTCTACAGTGAGCACATCAACCACATTCAAGTTTTAGGTTTCCTTCCCTTTCCTTATTCCTCAGGTGCGCATTCTGCCCTTAGTGTGTGACCCATGTCCAATAATATTACTGCATTTGTTTTAGATCTATAAACTCCATATGAGAGAGAACATATGATTTTTGGCCTTCTGCGCCTAGCTGACTTTGCTTAAAATGATGTTCTCCAGTTCCATCCATTTACTTGCAAATGACAAAATTCATTCTTTGTAGCTGAATAAAATTCCATTGTGTATAAATACCACATTTTCTTAATCCATTCATCAGTAGTGGAGCATTTTGGCTGTTTCCATAGTTTGGCTATTGTGAATAGTGCTGCAATAAACATGGGTGTGCAGGTGCCTTCATAATAACCTGAGTCACATTCCTTCGAGTGTATCCCTAGGAGTGTATTGCTGGATCATATGGCAGATCTACATTCAGTTTTTTAAGAAGCCTCAATGTTGTTTACCAAAGTAATTGTACTAGTTTACATTCCCACCAGCAGTGAATGAGGGTTCCTTTCTCCCCACATCCTTGCCAACATTTGTTGTTGGTGGTGTTTTTGATGATAGCTATTGTAACAGGGTGAGGTGGAATCTTAATGTGGTTTTAATTTGCATTTCCTTTATGGCCAGAGATGGTAAGCATTTTTTCATGTGTTTTTTTGGCCATTTGAATTTCTTCTTTTGAAAAAGTTCTGTTTAATTCAGTTGCCCATTTCTTTATTGGTTCATTGATTTGGGGGGAGTTTTGTTTTTTGAGCTCCCTGTATATTCTGGTTATCAGTCCTTTGTCTGATGTGTAGCTAGCAAATATTTTCTCTCATTCTGTGGGTGGTCTCTTTAGTTTATAGACCATTTCTTTTGTTGTGCAGAAGCTTTTTAATTCATGTAGCCCCATTTGTCCATCCTTTCTCTTAGTTGCTGGGCTGCTGGAGTTCTACTGAGGAATTCCTTGCCTATACCTATTACTTCTAGAGTATTCCCTGCTCTTTCCTGTACTAACTGCAAGGCTTCGGGTCTGGTATTTAGGTCCTTGATCCATTTTGAGTTGATACTAGTACAGGGTGATAAACACGGGTCTAGTTTCAATTTTCTGCAGGCAGATGTCCACTTTTCCCAGAAACATTTATTAAAGAGCCAGTCTATTCTCCATCATACGTTTTTGGCACCTTTGTCAAAATAAGGTGGGCATAGCTGTGTGGATTCATATCTGGGTCCTCTATCTTGTTCCACTAGTCTTCATATCTGTTTTTGTGTCAGTACAATGCTGTTTTTATTGCTGTGGCTCTGTAGTATAATTTGAAGTCAGGTATTGTGTTACCTCCAACATTGCTCTTTTTGCTCATTATTGCCTTAGCTATTCATGGTCTTTTGTGTTTCAAAATGAGCTTTAGGGTAGATTTTTCAATGAATGTCATTGGGATTCTAATAGGAATTGTGTTGAACATGTAGATTGTTCTTGGTAGTATATCCATTTTTACTTTGTTGATTCTGCCAATCCATGAGCAAGATTAACTTCTGTAGTCTTCTTCGATCTCTTTCTTAGAGGTATGTAGTTCTCCTTGTAGAGGCCATTCACATCTTTTGTTAAGTTTATTCCTAGATATTTTGTTTTTTTGAAGCTATTGCAAATGGAATTGTTTTCCTATATTCTTTCTCAATTTTCTCATTGTTGGCATATAGAAAGACTACTGATTTTTGTTAGTTGATTTTGTATCCTGCTATATTGCTGAAGTTGTTTATGGTTTTTTTTTTTGGGTCTTTAAGGTACCAGATCATGTAATCTGAAAATAGGGATACTTTGAATATTTCTTTACCTATTTGTATCCCTTTTATTTCTTCTTCTTGCCTTGTTGCGCTATCTAGGAATTCCAGGTCTATGTTAGATAGGAGTGGAGAGAGGGGGCATCCTTGTCTCATTCCTGACATTAGGGGAAATGGTTTCAGTTTTTCCCCATTAAGTATGATGGAGGCTATTGGTTTGCCTTATGTATCCTTTATAATGTTGAGGTACATTCCTTCAATTCCTAGTTTTCTTAGAGATTTTATCGTGAAATGCTGTTGAATATTATCAAAGGCTTTTTCTGCATCTATTGAGATGATCAAGTGGTTTTTGTCTTTGCTTCTATTAATGTGCTGTATTACATTTATTCATTTGAGTATATTGAACCACCCCTGCATCCCTGGGATGAAGCTGACTTGGTCATAGTGAGTGATATTTCTGATATGTTGTTGGACTCAGTTTGCCATTATTTTATTGAGGATTTCTGCATCAATGTTCATTAAAGAGATTGGCCTGTAGTTCTCCTTTTTAGATGTGTCCTTGTCTGATTTGGGGATGAGTGTAAAACTGGCTTCATAGAATTAGTTAGGCAGTGTTCCTTTCCTTTCTATTTCATGGAACAGTTTAAGGAGGGTTGGTATTATTTCTTCTTTAAAGGTCTGGTAGAATTCAGCAGAGAATCAATCAGGTCCTGAACTTTTCCTTTTTGGGAGACTCTTTATTGCTGCTTCAATTTTACTTCATGTTATAGATCTGTTAGGTGGTTAATATCCTCTTGGTTCAGTTTCAGATGACCATAAGTCTCCAGAAATTTGTCCATTTCTTCAAGATTTTCAAATTTATTGGAACATAGGTTTTCAAAGTAGTCTCTGATGATTCGTTGGATTTCCTTGGTGTTTGTTGTTATCTCCTCTTTTTTATTTCTGATTTTATTCTGGATTTTAGTCAGATTTGCCAGGGGCTTGTCAATCTTATTTATTTTTTCAAAGAACCAGCTTTTTGTTTCATTGATTCTTCGTATTTTTTTGTCTCTATTTCTTTAATTTTGGCCCTTATTTTTATTATTTCTATACTTTTGCTTGTTTTGGATTTTGCTTGTTCTTGTTTTTCTAGGAGTTTGAGATGTAACACTAGGTCATTTATTTGTGATCTCTCTGTCCTTTTAATATATGCACTCATGGTTACCAACTTTCCTTTTAGGACTGCCTTTGCTGTCCTTAGGTTCTGGTAGGTGGTGTTTTCATTTGCATTAACTTCCAGGAACCTTTTGATTTCCTCTCTTACTCCTTCCATAACCCACTAATCATTGAGCAATGTGTTATACAGCCTCCAAATATTTTTGTATTTTCTGCCTTTGTTTTTGTTGTTGAGTTCTAGTTTTAATGCACTGTGATCAGATAGCATGCTGGGCATTATTTCAGTTTTCTTGTATTTGTTGAGGCTTGCTTTGTGCCCTAATATATGGTCTATTTTGGAGAAAGCTCCATGAGATGCTGAGAAGAATGTATATTGTGCTGTTGGAGGGTAAAATATTCTGTAGACATCAGATAGGTCCATTTGATCTATGGTGTTATTTTGTTCTAGAATTTCTTTATTAATTTTTTGTTTGGATGACCTATCTATTGGTGATAGAGGGGTTAAAGTCTCCCACTACCACTTTTTTGGAGTCCATATGTGCTTTTAAGTCCTTTAGAGTATGTTTGATGAAATTTGGTGCACTGACATTGGGTGCATATAGGTTGATAATTGTTATTTTCTTTTGGTGTATTTCCCCTTTAATTAGTATGAAGTATCCTTCTTTATCTCATTTGACCAGTGTAAGTTTGAAGTCTACTTTATCTAAGATAAGTATTGCTATTCCTGCCTGTTTTGGGGGACCATAGGCTTGGTAAATCTTCCACCCTTTCACCCCAAGCCAGTGTTTATTTCTGTCAATAAGATGGGTCTCTTGTAAACAGATTATCAGATCTTCCTTTTTAATCCAGTTTGCCAAACAGTGTCTTTTGATGGGGGAGTTGAGTCCATTGACATTCAGTGTTAATATTGATAGGTATGTGGTGATTCCTGCCATTTAGTTGTTTTTGTTGTTTAAGGGTTTGATTGTGTGCAGCTGAATCAATGTTACTCTCTGATTCCTTGTCTTTTCTTCTCCTGTGGTTTAATACTTCCCATCCTCTCGTGGTTTTGTTTGCTTTCATTTTCTGTGTGCAGAATTC
Organism: Castor canadensis; assembly: GCF_047511655.1. Classification (NCBI taxonomy): domain Eukaryota; kingdom Metazoa; phylum Chordata; class Mammalia; order Rodentia; family Castoridae; genus Castor; species Castor canadensis. The sequence goes on from NC_133405.1 coordinate 86,858,219, forward strand.
CTTGGAGAATCTTCTGTAGTGGTGGCTTGGTGGTCATATATTGTTTTAGTTTCTGTTTATTGTGGAAGATTTTTATTGCTCCATCAATTTTGAATGATAATTTTTCTGGGTAGAGTATCCTAGGGCTGAAATTATTTTCATTCAGTGCCCAAAATACCTCACTCCATGCCCTTCCTGCTTTTAAGATTTCCATTGAGAAATCTGCTGTGATTTTGATGGGTTTACCTTTGTATGTTATTTGTTTTTTCTCTCTTACAGCTTTCAGTATTCTTTCTCTGTTCTCTGTGCTTGTTGTTTTAATGATAATATGCCATGGGGAGGTTCTATTTTGGTCAAGTCTGTTTGGTGTTCTAGAGGATTCCTGTATATGCATGGGCAAAACTTTCTCAAGATTTGGGAAATTTACTGTTATTATTTTCTTGAATATATTATGTATCCCTTTGGTTTGCACCTCTTCTCCTTCAATGCCCATGATTCTCAGGTTTGCTCTTTTATAGAGTCACTGAATTCTTGCATATGTCTTTCACACCTTTTGAGTTGTTTGACTAAGATTTTTTCTGTTTTTTCTTTAATTTCTATTTTATGCTTGTGATCTGAGATTCTGTCTTCCACTTGTTCTGGTCTGCTGGAGTGGCTTTCCAATGTGTTTTTGGTTTGACTAAAGAGATTTTTTATTTCCAGGATTACTGTTTGATTCTTTTCTTTCTGAGGCTTTTTCATATCTTTGGTCAACTCCTTGTTTATATTTTGTGTTGTCATCTTTAATTCAATATCTCTCTTTTTATAGTGTTCTTTGTTTCACTTTTGTGTCTGCTGAAGTCCTCTCTGAGTTCATTTATTTGTTTCTTTGTCTTCTCATGCTCTTTATTTTTGGTGTGTTGAAAGTTATTGAGTGCATCTTGTATATTTTGGTTAACCATGTTTAGTATATTATCCATGAATTTCTCAGAAATTTCTTCATTGATTTTTTGTGGGTGTTGCTGGGCTCCTTAGTGACGTTTTTCATTGTTTTGTTGGAGTCAGGAGCTGGGTATCCATGTTCTTCCTTTTCCATGAATTGTGTATTGAATTATTATTTTTTTTATTATTCATATGTGCATACACACTTGGGTCATTTCTCCCCCCTGCCCCCACCCCCTTCCTTACCACCCACTCTGCCCCCTCCCTCTCCCCCTACCCCCTCAATACACACCAGAAACTATTTTGCCCTTATTTCTAATTTTGTTGTAGAGAGAGTATAAGCCATAAGGAAGGAACAAGGGGTTTTGGTGGTGGAGAAAAGGATAGCTATACAGGGCATTGACTCACATTAATTTCCTGTGCATGTGTGTTACGTTCTAGGTTAATTCTTTTTTATCTCACCTTTTCTCTAGTTCCTGGTGCCCTTTTCCTATTGGCCTCAGTTGCTTTTAAGGTATCTGCTTTAGTTTCTCTGCGTTAAGGGCAACAAATGCTAACTAATTTTTTAGGTGTCTTACCTATCCTGACCCCTCACTTGTGTGCTCTCGCTTTTATCATGTGCTCAAAGTCCAATCCCATTGTTGTGTTTGCCCTTGATCTAATGTCCACATATGAGGGAGAACATAAGATTTTTGGTCTTTTGGGCCAGGCTAACCTCACTCAGAATGATGTTCTCCAATTCCATCCATTTACCAGCGAATGATAACATTTCGTTCTTCTTCATGGCTGCATAAAATTCCATTGTGTATAGATACCACATTTTTGGAATCCATTCGTCAGTGGTGGGGCATCATGGCTGTTTCCATAACTTGGCTATTGTGAATAGTGCCGCAATAAACATAGGTGTGCAGGTGCTTCTGGAGTAACCTGTGTCACAGTCTTTTGGGTATATCCCCAAGAGTGGTATTGCTGGATCAAATGGTAGATCAATGTCTAGCTTTTTAAGTAGCCTCCAAATTTTTTTCCAGAGTGGTTGTACTAGTTTACATTCCCACCAACAGTGTAAGAGGGTTCCTTTTTCCCTGCATCCTCGCCAATACCTGTTGGTCGTGTTGTTGCTAAAGATGGCTATTCTAACAGGGGTGAGGTGGAATCTTAGCATGGTTTTAATTTGCATTTCCTTTATTGCTAGATATGGTGAGCATTTTTTCATGTGTTTTTTGGCCATTTGAATTTCTTCTTTTGGGAAAGTTCTGTTTAGTTCACTTGCCCATTTCTTTATTGGTTCATTAGTTTTGGGATGATTTAGTTTTTTAAATTCCCTATATATTCTGGTTATCAGTCCTTTGTCTGATGTATAGCTGGCAAATATTTTCTCCCACTCTGTGGGTGTTCTCTTCAGTTTAGAGACCATCTCTTTTGATGAACAGAAGCTTTTTAGTTTTATGAGATCCCATTTATCTATGCTATCTCTTAATTGCTGTGCTGCTGGGGTTTCATTGAGAAAGTTCTTACCTATACCTACTAACTCCAGAGTATTTCCTACTCTTTCTTGTATCAACTTAAGAGTTTGGGGTCTGATATTAAGATCCTTGATCCATTTTGAGTTAATCTTGGTATAGGGTGATATACATGGATCTAGTTTCAGTTTTTTGCAGACTGCTAACCAGTTTTCCCAGCAGTTTTTGTTGAAGAGGCTACTATTTCTCCATCGTATATTTTTAGCTCCGTTGTCAAAGATAAGTTGCTTATAGTTGTGTGGCTTCATATCTGGGTCCTCTATTCTGTTCCACTGGTCTTCATGTCTGTTTTTGTGCCAGTACCATGCTGTTTTTATTGTTATTGCTTTGTAATATAGTTTGAAGTCCGGTATTGTGATACCTCCTGCATTGTTCTTTTGACTGAGTATTGCCTTGGCTATTAGTGGCCTCTTGTGTTTCCATATAAATTTAACAGTAGATTTTTCAATCTCTTTAATGAATGTCATTGGAATTTTGATGGGAATTGCATTAAACATGTAGATTACTTTGGGGAGTATCGACATTTTTACTATGTTGATTCTACCAATCCATGAGCATGGGAGATCTCTCCACTTTCTATAGTCTTCCTCAATCTCTTTCTTCAGAAGTGTATAGTTTTCCTTGTAGAGGTCTTTCACATCTTTTGTAAGGTTTACACCTAGGTATTTGATTTTTTTTGAGGCTATTGTAAATGGAATTGTTTTCATATATTCTTTTTCACTTTGTTCATTATTAGTGTATAGAAATGCTAATGATTTTTCTATGTTGATTTTATATCCTGCTACCTTGCTATAGCTATTGATGATGTCTAGAAGCTTCTGAGTAGAGTTTTTTGGGTCTTTAAGGTATAGGATCATGTCATCTGCAAATAAGGATATTTTGACAGTTTCTTTACCTATTTGTATTCCTTTTATTCCTTCTTCTTGCCTAATTGCTCTGGCTAGGAATTCCAGTACTATGTTGAATAGGAGTGGAGATAGTGGGCATCCTTGTCTGGTTCCTGATTTTAGAGGGAATGGTTTTAATTTTTTCTCCGTTAAGTATAATGCTGGCTGTAGGTTTGTCATATATAGCTTTTATAATGTTGAGGAACTTTCCTTCTATTCCTAGTTTTCTTAGAGCTTTTATCATGAAATGATGTTGGATCTTATCAAAGGCTTTTTCTGCATCTATTGAGATGATCAAGTGGTTTTTGTCTTTGCTTCTGTTAATGTGGTTTATTACGTTTATTGATTTTCATATGTTGAACCACCCCTGCATCCCTGGGATGAAGCCTACTTGGTCATGGTGAATAATCTTTTTGATGTGTTGCTGAATTCGGTTTGCCATTATTTTGTTGAGGATTTTTGCATCAATGTTCATTAAGGAGATTGGCCTATAGTTCTCCTTTTTGGAGGTGTCTTTGCCTGGTTGTGGGATAAGTGTAATACTGGCTTCATAAAATGTGTTTGGCAGTTTTCCTTCCCTTTCTATTTCATGGAACAGTTTAAGGAGGGTTGGTATCAGTTCTTCTTTAAAAGTCTGATAGAATTCAGCAGAGAATCCATCAGGTCCTGGACTTTTCTTTTTGGGGAGACTCTTGATTGCTGCTTCAATTTCATTTTGTGTTATAGGTCTATTCAGGTGATTAATGTCCTCTTGGTTCAGTTTTGGATGATCATATGTATCTAGAAATCTGTCCATTTCTTTAAGATTTTCAAATTTATTTGAATATAGGTTCTCAAAGTAGTCTCTGATGATTTCCTGGACTTCCATGGTGTTTGTTGTTATCTCCCTATTTGCATTCCTAATTCTACTAATTTGGGTTTTTTCTCTCCTCATTTTAGTCAGGTTTGCCAGGGGTCTATCGATCTTGTTTATTTTTTCAAAGAACCAACTTTTTGTTTCAGTAATTCTTTGTATGGTTTTTTTCGTTTCTATTTCGTTGATTTCAGCTCTTATTTTTATTATTTCTCTCCTTCTATTTGTTTTGGGATTTGCTTGTTCATGTTTTTCTAGGAGTTTGAGATGTATCATTAGGTCATTGATTTGGGATCTTTCAGTCTTTTTAATATATGCACTCATGGCTATAAACTTTCCTCTCAAGACTGCCTTAGCTGTGTCCCATAGGTTCCGGTAGGTTGTGTTTTCATTTTCATTGACTTCCAAGAACTTTTTGATTTCCTCTTTTATTGCATCGATGATCCACTCTTCATTAAGTAATGAGTTATTTAGTTTCCAGCTGTTTGCATGTTTTTTGTCTTTACTTTTGTTGTTGAGTTCTACTTTTACTGCATTGTGGTCAGATAGTATACACGGTATTATTTCTATTTTCTTATATTTGCTGAGAATTGCTTTGTGCCCTAGGATATGATCTATTTTGGAGAAGGTTCCATGGGCTGCTGAGAAGAATGTATATTGTGTAGAGGTTGGATGAAATGTTCTGTAGACATCTACTAGGTCCACTTGATCTATTGCATATTTTAGATCTTGGATTTCTTTATTGATTTTTTGTTTGGATGACCTATCTATTGATGATAATGGGGTGTTAAAGTCTCCCACAACCACTGTGTTGGCGTTTATATATGCTTTTAGGTCTTTCAGGGTATGTATGATGAAATTGGGTACGTTGACATTGGGTGCGTACAGATTGATGATTATTATTTCCTTTTGGTTTATTTCCCCTTTTATTAGTATGGAATGTCCTTCTTTATCTCATTTGATCAATGTAGGTTTGAAGTCTACTTTGTCAGAGATAAGTATTGCTACTCCTGCTTGTTTTCGGGGGCCTTTGGCTTGGTAAATCTTCTTCCAGCCTTTCATCCTAAGCTTATGCTTATTTCTGTCGGTGAGATGAGTCTCCTGTAAGCAACAAATTGTTGGATCTTCTTTTTTAATCCATTTTGTCAAACGGTGTCTTTTGATGGGTGAATTAAGTCCATTAACATTAAGTGTTAGTACTGATAGGTATGTGGTGATTCCTGCCATTTAGTTGTCTTAGTTATTTGAAGGTTTGATTGTGTGTACCTAACTTGATGTTACTCTCTACTGTCTTGCTTTTTCTTATCCTGTGGTTTGGTGCTGCCTGCCTGTGCATGGTTAAGTTGGGTGTCACTTTCTTTGTGCAGGATCCCTTGCAGAATCTTTTGTAATGGTGGCTTTGTGGTCACATATTGTTTTAGTTTCTGCATATCATGGAAGACTTTTATTGCTCCATCTATTTTGAATGATAGCTTTGCTGGGTAGAGTATCCTGGTGTTGAAGTTATTTTCATTCAGTGCCCGGAAGATCTCACTCCATGCTCTTCTTGCTTTTAATGTTTCTGTTGAGAAGTCTGCTGTTATTTTGATGGGTTTACCTTTGTATGTTACTTGTTTTTTCTCTCTTACAGCCTTCAATATTCTTTCCTTAGTTTCTGAACTTGTTGTTTTAATGATGATATGTCGTGGGGTAGTTCTATTTTGATCTGGTCTGTTTGGTGTCCTGGAGGCCTCTTGCATTTGTATGGGAATATCTTTCTCTAGATTTGGGAAATTTTCCCTTATTATTTTATTGAATATATTACGCATTCCCTTCGCTTGCACCTCTTCTCCTTCTTCGATGCCCATGATTCTCAAGTTTGGTCTTTTGCTGGAGTCAGTGAGTTCTTGCATTTTCTTTTCACAGGTCTTGCGTTGTTTAATTAATAGTTCTTCAGTTTTTCCTTTAATTACCATTTCATCTTCAAGGTCTGAGATTCTGTCTTCTGTTTGTTCTATTCTGCTGGATTGTTTTGCAGTTCTGTTTCGTTCTTTTTTCTGAGGTTTTCCATATCCTGGCTGGTTTCCTCTTTAATGCTGTCTATTTTTGTCCTGAGTTCATTTATCTGTTTATTCATCATGTTCTCTCTTTCACTTTGGTGTTTATACAGTGCTTCTATGGTTTCCTTTATTTCTTCCTTTGTTTTTTCAAATTCTCTATTTTTGTTGTCTTGGAATTTCTTGAGTGTCTCCTGTACATTTTGGTTGACCCTATCCAGTATCATCTTTATAAAATTCTCATTGAGTACCTGTAGTATGTCTTCTTTTAAATTATTCTTGTGGGCTTCATTGGGTCCTTTGGCATAGTTTATCTTCATTTTGTTGGAGTCTGGATATGAGTACCTGTTTTCTTCATTCCCCTCTGGTTCCTGTACTAACTTTTTGCTGTGGGGAAACTGGTTTCCCAGTTTTTTCTGTCTTCCCGTCATTGTCTTTGGTGTTGTTACTGTCCCTGTACTGTGTGTAATTAAGTATTTTCTAGTTTGTAATAATAACAATGGTAATATTTAGAATGGAAGGGTGAGCTGAGATGGAAAGCAAGAAGTTAAAGAAATGGGAAAAACAAATACACAGACTGGAAAGAGAAAACAGAACAAGGTATCAGACAAGAAAGTTTCAAAGGTATAAACAGGGAGCTTTAGTGTACTAATTGACAGTAAGCTGAACAGACATTAGAGAGACAGAGAGAGGATTGAAAATCAAAAATAAAAAAAATAAAGATAAGAATAAAAATAAAAAATAAGTAAATGAAAGAAAAATCTATATATAAAAATGTATTAAAATAAAATGAAAAAATAGAAAATTTAAAAAAAACAAAAAAACAAAAAACCAAAAAACCTCCAAGTTCAAATGCAATGAAGTTTCAGTCTTAATAGTTTAGCTGTCCATCTCAGTCTCCAATCCTGGAGATGGTGCCTCAAATGTTGTTCTGTAGTTGTCTCATCAAAGGGGACACATAAAGTAGAACAAAACTACACATACACGCACAAAAATAACCCCACCAAGTGTCCCAAGTTGAAATGCTATACAGTTTCAGTATGTTTTTCAGCTTGCAGGTGTAATTTGGTTGTTCTCTCATCAAAGGTAGGGAGACAAAGTAAAAAAAAGAGTCTGGAGACAGTTCTGAGAATGGTATCTGCAGCTATGGCTTGCCTGCCTGCTGCTGTCAGCCTGCTGATGCTGGAAGCGTTATTTATGCAGATCTCTGGGGTGAGCTTAGCACTCACCTGGCCCCGCAGGCTTTGTTTACTCAGATTTCTCCTGTGCATGAGCCTCTGCTACAAGCTTTCCCCTTTCCAAGCACACTGGGAAAGGTGACACTGCACTTGTGTTGTCAGGCCTGCGTGTTTATTTACAGTTCATGTGGGAGGTGGGTCTCCCCGCCTCTCCTGTGCAGTTTTCCTCCCACCGCCACTTTCACAAGCTTTCCTGCTCCTGATTACTGGGCGGTGCTGCTGCTCCTGTCAGAGGCTCTCCGGCCAGGCCGGCCTGTTTATTCATAGTCCCGGGAAGGATTCCCTTCCCCCAATCTTTGGCGCTCAGTGCACCCCACCCTCTTTCCCGTGTGTCTTTATTACTCTTATTGCTTATTACTCAGTTTCTCTTTTTTCCCAGGTGGAGGTCAGTCTGTCCAGGGGGCTATGCTGTTCTGGCCCAGGCTTGTCTGTGGGAGTACCGTGGTACTGCAAAGCTCACCTGGTCCATGTCTTCCCAAGCTGTCTGGGCACAGGTGACTGGCGGCCCAGAGGCCCTCCTGGTTTCTCTGTTTAATGTGAAGTGGAGATTCTCTGCGCTGGCTGGAGGTGTGGAGGGGTAAAAGTTATGCTTCTTCTCAGTGATTATGCCTGCAAAGTGTGTCTCCAGCATCTCTCCAAGATTTCACTATAGGAGGCTCACTTTCTGCTTCCTCCCTCTAGCCACCATCTTGGAATCTCCTTGAATTATTTTTTGAGGAGAGTGGTTTCCATCCTTTCTTCTTCTTCCCATTGCTCCACTTGGTACTGTACAACTATGTTCTTGATAAGCCAGTGGTGGTTTTAATTGCCTGTTTTCTTTCCCTTGATTTAATTTTTGTGTTATGACTGGCTTAGTTGTTAGCTAGGTTGATGTGCTCATTCTGTCCCTGGCCTGTAGGTGTAATTTAGCAGTAATAAATTCACAGGTTAAATGCCAGACCAGTTGTTTACATATTATATAGAAAACCCCTTGGTGATAATATCTATAAACTGTAGGATTGGGGGGGGGTTAATTGCTTTTAGGCTAGATATAGAAATTTGGGATTTTGGTAAAGGTGACACTAAAAGGGGAGTAGGAAAAAGGGTGTGTGAGTGGGGGAAGAAGTATGGGTTACTGGGTTTTGTGGCCCTTGCGCATGTTTGGGTGCTTGTGTCAGGGATTGCAGGGGGCTGGGGTTGTGTGCAGTTGGTACAATAGGCTAGTTAGCAGGTAGGGAATGTGTATGAGGGAGGGGTATTGTGGTGACAGGTTGGGGGTGGATAGGAGAGTGAGGTAAAGACAAAGGAGAGAGTGGATCAGAAGGGGCAGAAAGAGTAGTTGGTGGGGGGGAGAACAATGGAATGTACCACAGGAGAAGGAGGGAAAGTGAGGGGGTAAGAATAGAGATAAAGAAATAGTGGTGGTAAAGTTAATAATACAGGGGAAAAACACAAAAAAAGAAACACAACAAAAACATGAGGTACAGGAACTGCAAAAAGTCCAGTTTTTTGGTAAAAATTCTGTAGATATTCCTTAGGCATCCAATCCTGGTATTAGCATACAAATGGGAACTCTAATGCGATCTCACCAGGTGACTGGCTTTTGAGTAGTATTTGGTTCCTTCTGTCCACAGGGTTAGTTTCAATTGGGAGGTGACATGAGACTGCCAGTTCATGCAGGGTGGTCAGAACTGTTTTCACCAGGCAGTAGCTGCAACTCTGTTTGGTCAGCTCCTTCCCCAGAAAAGTGGAGCAACTGAGTTTTGAATTGTGCCCTCTGTCCCAGAAGATCAACTCTGGGATCCAACACTTGTCCATCTTTGGGAGGTTGTTCTGTCACCCCACCCCTGCTTTCAGCCTTTGTGCCTCTCCTGACCTCTGATGGGTGACAGGGGCTCCTCTGGGAGGTTGGCTTATCACCCCACCCTCTCTATCAGCCTTTGTTGCTTGACCTGTGTTTGTTCTCTGAGAGTTTGGCACCTAGAGTTCTGCTCCTTGCCCCACCCCCATTCTCCAGGGCAGATTCAGCATTCCACCCCCAGTTCCACTGTCAGTGTTAGATTACAGTTTGCTGTTTATGCTGTTCAGTTTTGTTGGGGGAGTTCAGTCTGCCAGGGGCTACACTGGATTATGTTGTTGGAGGGTGGGTAAGGGAGTCATGTGTGGTGCATGATGCTCACCTATTCATTCTGCAGGTTCACTGAAGCAACTTTGGAGCCAGATGGTGGGGAGAAATGGCAACTGCTTTTCTCAGTGTAGCATGGCATAAGGAGGCTTTCCATGAGCTAAGGGTCCAGGATGTTGCAGAATTTAATTCTGATTGATTCTCTGTCTTCTGCTTGTTGGGAGAAAGGGAAAAAAGAGAGAAATGGCAGGGGAGCTTTTTTCCCAGGACTGGACATACCTTGCTGGCTCTGCCAGGTGGGATTTTTGCAGCTGTTAGGTGCAAGTAAAGGCTGACTTAAGTGTCAGTCTTTGAATTTTATGTGCACCTAATGTGATGGCAGTTATTATTTTGGCTAGAAGCAATCAGAATTACCCAAATGTAGCTCCAATGTCTCAGGTGGTTTCTGGAGTCATAGAGCTTAGGATTTCTGATTCTTTACCCTAAATGCCTTCTTGGATCTCTTCACATGTTCTTAATCCATTCATTAGTGTTAGGACATTGAGCTGTTTCCATAACTTGGGTATTGTGAGTACTACTGCAATAAGCAGGGTGTGCAAGTGTCTTTACTATAACCTGACTTACATTCCTTCAGATATATGCCTAGGAGTGTATTACTGGGTTATATGGTTGTTCTATGTTTAGTTTTTTGAGAAACCTCCTTACTGTTTTCTGTAGTGTTTATACTAGCTTACAGTCCCACCAGCAGTGTATGTGGGTTCCTTTTTCCCATATCCTCAACAACATTTGTTGTTGTTTGTGTTCTTGATGGTAGCTATTCTATCAGGAATGAGGAAGAATCTTAATGTGGTTTTGATTTGCATTTCCTTTATAGCCAGGGATGTTGAGCATTTCTTTATGTGTTCTTTGGCCATTTGGACTTCTTCCTTTGGAAAAGCACTGTTTGGTTCATTTGCCAATTTCTTCATTGGGCCATTGATTTGGGGGGATTTTAGTTTTTTGAGCTTCCTATATATTCTGTCAGATGAATAGCAACAATTGTCTCCCTTTCTGTGGGCAGCCTCTTCAATTTAGGCACTATTTTGTTGTGCAGAAGCTTTTTAGTTTCATGTACTCCCATATGTCAATCCTTTCTCTTAATTGCTGAGCCACTGGAGTTGTATTTCAGAAGATATTATCTATATCTATATGTTCCAGTGTATTCCCTGCTATTTCCTGCACTAGTTTCAAAGTTTCATGTCTTATATTAAGGTCTTTGATCCACTTTGAACTGATATTTGTACAGGGTGAAAGACACGGATGTAGTTTTAGTTTTCTACATGCAGATATCCAGTTTTCCCAGCAACATTTGTTGAAGAGGCTGTCTTTTCTCCATCATATGTTTTCGCACCTTTGTTAAAAATCTGGTGACTGTAGCTGTGTGGATTTATGTCTGGGTATTCTATTCTGTTCCACTGGTCTTCATGTCTGTTTTTGTACCAGTACCATGCTGTTTTTATTACTATGGCTTTGTGGTATAGTTTAAAGTTGGGTATTGTGATACCTCCAGAGCTGACCTTTTTGCTCAGTATTGCCTTGGCTATTCATGGTCTTTTGTGCTTCCGTATGAGCTTTAGGGTTGATTTTTCAGTCTTTGTGAGGAATACCATTGGAATTTTAATGGATATTGCATTGAACATATGGTAGTATAGTTAGTTTCATAATATTAATTCTGTTGATTCATGAGCATGGGAGATTTTTCCATCTTCATTGTTGTCTTCTATTTCTTTCTTCAATGATTTGTAGTTTTCATTATAGAGGTATTTCACTTCCTTTGTTAAGTTTATTCCTAGGTATTTTTTGAGACTATTGTAAATGGAATTGTTTTCCTAAATTCTTTCTCAGTCTGCTCATTGTTAGTATATAGTAAAGATACTGATTTTTGTATATTAATTTTGTATCATGCTACTTTACTTAAGGTATTTCTGGTGTCAAGGAGTTTTTCAGGTCTTTTAGATGTAAGGTCATGTCATCTGCAAAAATAGGGATAATTCGACTTCTTCCTTTACTATTTGAATTCAGTCATCTGACTTTTGACAAAGGATCCAAAAACATACATTTGGAGAAAACACACCCTTTTTAACAAATGCTGTTGGGAAAACTGAATATCCACATATTTCTTACCTTGTACAAAAATTAATTCAAAATGTATGAAAGAACTAAATGTAAGACCTAAAAGTTTGAAACTACTAGAGGAAAACATATGGAAAACTTTGATGATATAAGCATAGGTAATACTTTTCTGAATAGATCTTCAATTCCTCAGGAAATAAGAGCAATTATTGACAAATTGTAGTGTATCAAATTAAAAATATTCCACACAGCAAAGGAAACTATTCCCAGAATGAAGAGGTAACCTACAGAATTGGAGAAAATCTTTGCCAGCTATTCATTTGAGAATGGCTTAATATCCAGAATCTATAAAGAGCTCAAAAAATTAAACACCAGAAGAATAAATAATCCAATTAATAAATGGACAAATGAGTTGAGGAAACAATTCTCAAAAGAAGAGGTACAAATGGCCAATAAATACAAGAAGAAGTGTTCAGCAGCTTTATCCCTAAAGGAAGTACAAATCAAAAGTACACTAAAATTTCATCTCTCCCAGAAGGGCAGTCATCAAGAAAGCAAACAACACATACTAGTGAGGATGCAGAGGAAATGGAACCCTTACATACTTTTGGTGGGGATATAAATTAGTGCCACCATTATGAAAATCATTATTTAAGTTCTGTAAGAAACTAAAAATATAGCTACCTTTATGATCTTGCTATATTAGTCCTGGGAATGTACCAAAGTAATGTAATTCAGTATACAATAGAGACACCTGCACACACCCATGTTGAGCAGCACTAGTCACAATAGCTAAATTATGGAATCAGTCTAAGTATTCATTGACCCATAAATAGATAAAGAATATATATTCATTCATATATATTTTTGCAGGAAAATGGATAGAACTGGATATCATCATATTAAATGAAATAAGACAGACTGAGAGAGACAAATATCACATGTCCTCTCTCATGTGCAGAATCTAGACCTAAAAAAAGAATGAGATGAGTGTAAAACAAGGGGACTGTTTGGGGATAGGAACCAGTGGAAGGGAGAGGGTGAAAGGAGAGGATGGAAGGGAGTGAATATGCTCAAAGGATTTCATATACATGTATGAAAATGGAATAATGAAACTTGTTAAAATTGTTTCAAAAGGACACAGGAAATATGAAAGAGTAATAGAACAGGTTAATCCAATAAAAGCACATTGTATGCATGTATGGACATGTCACATTGAAACACATTTATATAATTAATATACAATAATTTTAAAACAGTCTCCAGACCCACCCTGCTTCTCTTCAAATCTCATTTACTCCTGTTTTGAACAAGCTACTTTGAGTCTGTTTCCTTATCTTGTAAATAGGGATAACATTACTATCTAAAATGCAAGGCTGTTAAAAGGATTAAATGAGTTAATATATTTAAGAGCTATCAAAAGATCTCTTGACACAGAGTAGACACTCAATGACATATTAGCCAGTATTTGATGGCCAATATGGTGATGTAGAATTCATTTCAAATGGGGACCTATGGGAAAATATACTCAGCTAGAATGAGGCTGAAAATTCAACATAGTCACTGATGCACTATGTGATTTTTTGGATAGGAGACTTAATTTCTGTGTGCCTCTTCTCCTCATGTATAAAATGAGGTTAATGACTGATAAGAAGTAGTACTAAGTACTGTGTACAACAGCACTTTGAAAATTAGAAGTGCATAAGTTGGGGTGGGTGATTGGTTGAAACTAGGGGACATGTGCATCTCAGAAAGAAACAGAGCAACATCTGTCTTTTTCATAGAGTGGGAAGATACAGGACAAAGAGGGTAAACTCAGGATTTCCAGTTCCCAGGCATGTAACTAAGATGGACATCATTGTTCAGCTGAACTAGACAGAAAAGTGTATTTAAGGCTTCACAAGGCCCCTTCCATCCCTGTCATTATCCCTTCCTCTAGGCTTCTGCTTTCGTCAGTGATCCTTTCAAACTCTCAGTAGCATGGGCATATAGCCTCTCCTTAGCATCATCCCCTTTTCTACCCTTTCCTTGCCATTCTACTACTTCCACTGTCAAATCCATTTCCTCCTAACCTTCCCCACCACTATGCAGGCCCTTATGAACTCTCACCTAGACTGTGATCACCTCAATAGATATAGAAAATCACTTTACAAAACTCAGCATATTTTCCTGAATAAAAACTCTCAATAAATTAGATACCAAATGAGCATACCTCAACATAATAAAATGTATATATGACCAGCCCACAGCAAACATTGTACTCAGTGGTGAAAAATCTAAAGCTTTTCTTCTAGATAAGGAACAATGCAAAGATGCCCACTGTTACCACTTCTATTCAATATAGTATTGCAATTTCTAGCCAGAACAATAAGCAAAAGAAAGAAATTAAAGGTATCCAAATTGGAATGAAAGAAATTAAGTTATCTCTGCTTATAGATAATATAACCTTCAATATAGAAAACCTTAAAGGTGCCACAAAAAAAGTAGAAATAATAAACTTGGTAAAGTTGGAGGATATAAAATCAATACTAAAATCAGTAGTATTCCTGTACATCAACAATGAACTATCTTAAAAAGAATTTTTTAATCCACTTACAGTAGCCTCAAAAATTAAATACTTAGGAGCTAAGTATAATGAGCTAATCTCAGCACAAACTATCAGTAGACAAGCACTGGAAAGGCAAGAAGGCAGAAAGCGGGCAGGTGATAAGCCACTCCCCAAAGCAGGGCAGGTAGCAGATCACAGAGATCATCTCTTGAGCCAATTACCAGCACCCAAAGTCAAACTGCCCAGCAAAACTGAAAAGCAAACAGTTATAACACACTGACAGCAGAGGGAGCTGATGGAACACTGAACCTGCTCCAGAGAAAGAGGGCAGGGCAAAGAAATAAACCCCCAATGTAGAAATCCCAGTAAACAAGCACAGCAAAAATCCACCTCCAAAGCAGGGCAATTAGTGGACTACAGAGCTGATCTCCTGAACCTGAGCAAAGCATGCAAACTTAAACTGCCCCATCTTCCTGAGGGAGGAGCTAACCAAGCAGCTGCAACTGAAGGTTAACACAGCTATCAGCTAAGGAAATTAATATCTCTGACCACCCTGCATGATCTGACAAAGCTACCTCACCTCACAATTTCAATTTAACTGGTAGACAGAAGAATAAAACACTACTCACAAGCCAATCACCTGGTGAGACCATGTCAGCGCTTCTGCTTGTACACCAATACCATGACTGGATGCCAGAGGAGTAACTCCAGAACTTAAACTAAGACTGATATTCTATTGTTCCTGAACCTGGTGCTTTTTTTTTTTCATTTTTTAAATTATTTTTATTTTCTATTTTCTTTTTGTTTGTTCATTTTTTTCCATTTATTTGTTTAGTTTTTTGTTTGTTTTGTTATTGTGGGTTTTTAATTTTTATTTCTATTTCTATTATCTTTTTTCTTTATATACTATCAACTTTACCATCATCATCTTTTCATCATTACTCTCACCACTTTCACTCTCCCTCCTTCTCCTGTGCTAAAATCCATTGCTCCCCCCCAACAACTCATTCTGCCCCACCTTACCCACTCTCTCCCAGCCATCAACTTCTCCTCCCATTCTCCCCCAACCTGTCACCAGACTAACCCTCTCTCTGACACACTCATCACCCACTGACCAACCTACTATACCAACTTTACACAACCTCAAACCCCTGCAATCCCTAAAACAAGCACCCTCTACTACAACAGAAATACACCCAAACACACACAAGGATCACAAAAACCAGCAACCCCCATACTGCTTCCCCCACTCACCCACCCCACTTCCCACCTCTCCCTTTAGTGCCACCCTATCTAACTCCCCAAATTTCTATAGCTAGCTTTACAAATGCCAACTCCCCAACTCCCACTGCTTATAGATATTAACACCAGGGGGTCTTTTATATAACATATAAACTACTGGTTGGATATTAAGCCTGTAAATTAGTTATTACTAAATTACACCCAGGCCAGGGACAGGCACACCAACCTAGCTAAAAATCCAAGACAGCCACAAAACAAAAATCAAATCAAGGGAAAGAAAACAGGTAACTAAAACCACCAACTAGCCTATCAAGAATGTAGTTACACAGTACCAAATGGAGAGATGGGAAAAAGAAAATGAGATGGAGATCACTTTTCCCAAAAAATAATTTAATACAGGATTCAGAGGGAAATAAAGAAAATGGATACCCAGTTCCAGATTCCAACAAAACAAAGATATATGGCACCAAGGAACTCAGTGATGCCCACAAAAAGATCCTCAAAGAAGATATTCTGCAAGTAATCACTGAGAATTTCATGGAGATGATACTAGACATGGTTAACCAAAATGTACAAGATGCACTCAAGAAACTTCAAGACACCAAAAATAAAGAATATGAGAAGACACAGAAACAAATAAATGAACTCATAGGAGCCCTAAATAACACCAAAGTGAAACAGAGGACACTATAGACAGATAAATGAATTAAAGATGAAAATAGAAAATATTAAAGAGGAAATGACCCATGATATGGAAAACCTCAGAAAAAGGAATCAAACAAAAACACAAAACACAGCAGAAGGCCAATCCAGCAGACTAGAACAATCAGAAGACAGAATGTCAGAACTCGAAGAAAAAATAGAAATTAAAGGAAAAACTGAAGAACTGTTAGTCAAACAACTCAAGACCTGCAAAAAGAATATGCAAGAACTCACTGACTCCATCAAAAGACCAAACCTGAGAATTATGGAAATTAAAGAAGGAGAAGAGGTCCAAGCAAAAAGGATTTGTAATATATTCAATAAAATGATAACAGAAAATTTCCCAAATTTAGAGAAAGTTATACCCATTCAGGTACAGGAAGCCTCCAGGACACCAAAAAGACTTGACCAAAATAGAACCTCCCCATGACATATTATCATTAAAACAACAAATACAGAGAGTAGAGAAAGAATATTGAAGGCTGTAAGAGAGAACAAACAAGTAAATATAAAGGTAAACCCATCAAAATTATAGCATATTTCTCAACGGAAAACTTAAAAGCAGGAAGCGCATAGAGTGAGGTATTTTGGGGACTGAATGGAAATAATTTCAGCCCTAGGATATTCTACCCAGCAAAACTATCTTTCAAAACAGATGAAGCAATAAAAGTCTTCCACAATAAGCAAAAACTAAAACAATATATGACCACCAAACCATTACTATAAAAGATTCTCCAAGGAATTCTGCACAAAGAAAATGAAAGCAAACAAAACCAGGAGAGCACAGGCAGTATAAAACCACAGGAGAAAAAAAGACAAGGAATTGGAGAGTAACATTGATTCAGCTGCACAGAATAAAACCCTTAAACAACAAAAACAACTACATAACAGGAATCACCACATATCTATCAATATTAACACTGAATGTCAACAGACTCAACTCCCCCATCAAAAGACACCATTTGGCAAACTGGACTAAAAAGGAAGATCCAACAATCTGTTGCTTACAGGAGACCCACCTCATCAACAGAAACAAACACTGGCTTAGGGTGAAAGGCTGGAAGAAGATTTACCAAGCCAATGGCCCCTGAAAACAAGCAGGAGTCTCAATACTTTTCTTGGACAAAGTAGACTTCAAACTTACACTGATCAAATGAGATAAAGAAGGACATCCTACACTAATAAAAGGACACCCTACACCAAAAAGAAATAACAATTATCAACCTATATGCACCCACTGTCTCTGCATCCAATTTCATCAAACATACTCTGAAGGACATAAAAACATATATAGACTCCAACACAGTGGTAGTGGGAGACTTTAATATGCTCCATCAAAAATAGATAGGTTATCCAAACAAAAAATGAATAAAGAAATCCTAGAACCAAATCACACCATAGATCAAATGGACCTACTTGATGTCTACAGATTATTTCATCCAACTTCTGCACAGTATACATTCTTCTCAGCAGCCCAAAATTGATCATATCTTAGGGCACAAAGCAAGCTTTAGAAAATATAAGAAAATAGAAAAAATCCCCTGCATTCTATCTGATCACAAGACATTAAAACTAGAACTCAACAACAAAAACAAAAAATAAACTATAACAGATAATTTGCAGAGAATTGGAAGCTGAACAACACATTAAACAATGATCTGTGGGTCATCAATGAAATAAAAGAGGAAATTAAAAGGTTCCAGGGGGTTAATGAAAATGAAACACAACCTACCAGAACATATGGGTCACAGCAAAGGCAGTCCCAAGAAGAAAGTTTATAGCCATGACTACATGTATAAAAAGGACAGAAAGATCTCAAATCAGTGACCTAATGCTACAGCTGAAACTCATAGAAAAACAAGAACAAGCAAACTTTTCCATGAAATAGCAAGGGAAGGAACACTGCTTAACTCATTCTATGAAGCCAGTATTACCCTCATCCCAAAACCAGACAAAGACACATCCAAAAAGAACTATAGGCCAATCTCCTTAATGAATATCAATGCAAAAATCCTCAATAAAATAATGGAAAACCGAATCCAACAACAGAAAGATCTTCACCATGACCAAGTCAGGTTCATCCCAGGAATGCAAGGGTGGTTCAACACACCCAAATCTATAAATATAATACAGCACATTAATAGGAGCAAAGACAAAAACCACTTGATCATCTCAATAGATGCAGAAAAAGCCTTTGATAAGATCCAGAACCACCTCATGATAAAAGCTCTAAGAAACGTAGGAATAGAAGGAATGTAACTCAACATTGTAAAGGCTATATATGACAAACCTATAGCCAACAACATACTTAATGGAGAAAAATTGAAACCATTTCCCCTAAAATCAGGAACAAGACAAGGGTGCCCACTATACCCACTCCTGTTCAACATAGTCCTGAAAGTCCTAGCCAGAGCAATAAGGCAAGAAGAAGAAATAAAAGGAATACAAATAGGTGGAGAAACTTTCAAAATATCCCTGTTTGCAGAATACATGATCGTACACTTCAAAGACCCAAAAACTCCTAGACACCATAAACAGCTTTAGCCATGTGGCAGGATACAAAATCAACTTACAAAAATCATTAGCTTTTTTATACACCAACAATGAGCAAATTGAGAAAGAATATATGAAAACAATTCCATTTACAATAGCCTCAAAAAAATCACATACCTAGGAGTAAACTTAAGAAAGGATGTGAATGACCTCTACAAGGAGAACTACAAACCTCTGAAGAAAGAGATTGAGAAAGACTACAGAGGTAGAAAGATCTTCTGTGCTCATGGATTGGTAGACTCAACATAATAAAAATGGCTATACTACCAAAAGCAATCTACATGTTCAACTCAACTCCCATCAAAATCCCAATGGCATTCATCACAGAGATTGAAAAATCTACCCTAAAGTTCATTTGGAAACACAATAGACTGCAAATAGCCAAGGCAATACTCAGCAAAAAATAGCAATGCTGGAGGTATCACAATACCTGACTTCAAACTATATTATAAAGCAATAGCAAAAGAATAGCATGGTAGTGGCACAAAAACTGATATGAAGACCAGTAGAACAGGATAGAAGACTCAGATATGAATCCACACACCTATGCCCACCTTATTTTTGAGAAAGGTGCCAAAAACATATGATGGAGAATAGACAGCCTCTTCAAACAATGTTGCTGGAAAAAGTGGTTATCTGCCTGCAGAAAACTGAAACTGGACCCATGTTTATCACCCTGTACTAGTATCAGCTCAAAATGGATCGAGGACCTTAATATCACACCTGCAACTCTGAAGCTAGAACAGAAAAGTGCAGGGAGTACTATGGAAGCAATTGGTATAGGCAAGGACTTCCTTAATAGAACCCCAGCAGCTCAGCAACTTAGAGAAAGAGTAGACAAATGGAACCACATATAATTAAAAAGCATCTGCACAACAAAAGAAATGGTCTCTAAACTGAAAGGACCATCCACAAAGTGGGAGAAAATATTTGCTAGCTATACATCAGACAAAGGACTGATAACCAGAATATACAGGGAGCTCAAAAATCTTAACTCCCCCAAAATCAATAAACAAATAAAGAAATGGGCAACTGAACTAAACATAATTTTTCCAAAAGAAGAAATTCAAATGGTTAAAAACCACATGAAAAAATGCTCACCATCTCTAGCCATAAAGGAAATGCAAATCAAAATCACCCCTGTTAGAATAGCTATCATCAAAAACATCACCAACAACAAATGTTGGCAAGGATGTGGGGAAAACGGAACCCTCATACACTGCTGGTGGGAATGCAAGGTAGTGCAACCACTCTGGGAAGCAATGGGGAGGCTTCTTAAAAAACTAAATATAGATCTGTGATATGATCCAGGAATCCCCCTTCTAGGGATATACCCAAAGGAATGTGACACAGGTTACTCCGTAGGCACCTATACACCCATGTCTATTGCAGTGCTATTCACAATAGTCTAGTTATGGAAACAGCCAAGATGCCCCACAACTGACAAATGAATTAAGAAAATGTGGTATTTATACACAGTGGAATTTTACTCAGCCATGAAGAAGAATGAAATCTTGTCATTCTAAAGTAAATGGATGGATCTGGAGAACATCATCTTAAGCAAGTCTAGCCAGGCTCAGAAGACCAAAACTCGTATGTTCTCCCTCATATGTGGACTTTAGCACAAAACAAATGCAGTAATATTATTGGACATGGGTCACACGCTAAGGGGAGAACACATACAGGAGGAATAGGAAAAGGTAGGAAACCCAAAACTTGAAAGTGTTTGATGTGCCCACTGTAGAGGAGCTAGTACAGTAACCTTAAAACGACAGCGGTCACTATGGGAAAGTGACCGGGAAGTAGTGAAGAGATCTAGTAGAGATGAATCAATTCAGGTTGTAACACACATGTGTATGGAAGCAATGTTAGGAATCTCTCTGTATAGCTCTCCTTATCTCAAACTAGAAAAAACACTATGTCTCTCTTATTATCACTTACGTCTTCTCTTCAACAAAATTGTAGAAGAGGACAGAACAGGTTCTGCCTAGAAGAGAGGGGGTTGGGGGAGAGGGAGAGGGCAAGGGGTAGAAATGACCCCAAAAATGTATGCACATAAATAAATAAACCAAAAACAAAGAAAACATGGAAGGAAAGCTTCTTAGCATTGGTCTTAAAATGATTTCTTGGATATAACACAGGCAACAGAAACAAAAATAAGTAAGTGGGATTATATCAACTTAAAATGCTTCTGCAAAAGAAATAATCAACAAAATGAAAACACACCCATAGAAAAGGAGAAAATATTTGCAAACCATGCATCTGATAAGGGGTTAATTTCCAAAATATATAAGGAACTCCTTTAACTCTTAACAGAAAAACAGAAAAGAAAAGAAATAACTCAAGAAATAGGTGAAGGACTTGAACAGACATTTGTTTTTTGAGACAGAGTCTTGCTGTGTATCCTAAGCTATCCTTAAATCTCTCTAGATCAGGCTGGCCTTGGACATATGATCCTTCTGCCTCGGCCTTCTGAGTGTTGGAATCACAGGTGTTTACCACTACACCCAGCTTGAACAAACATTTCTTCAAAGAAAAAATGACAATACAAATGACCAACAGGTGTAATAAAGATACTTAACAACATTAATTATCAAGGAAATGCAAATCAAAACCAAAGTGAGAAATCACCTCACACCTATTAGGATGACTATTCTCAGAAAAACAAAAGCTAACAAGTATTAGAGAGGATGCAAAGAAATTGGATTCCAATTTCTCTTACACCACTGACGGGAATGTAAAATAATGAAGCAGCTATGGAAAGGAGCTTAGGGCTTTCTCAAAAAATTCACACAGGTGCTGGAACACCAGCCAGTGATGCTGTTGCCACGGCTGGCCTTCCCTGTGGTCTGAAGTGGGGATGGTCCCCCACAGTCCCAATGTACAACTGACTCCTAAGTAGGAGTCTAAAGAGCTGAGCCAGTGGCAGGCTATGCACCAGCTTGCCCTAGATAATGAGAAGTCAATTCCATCTTGGATACATCTCCACCTCCAGAAGCAGTGGAGTGCACACATCCTGGAACCACACCACCAAATATTCAACATTTTCCTCAGGGCACAGAGATGTTGAGGACCTTTTTGGTATCTGCAGATGTATCAAAATCTGAGCCCCTGCCCTCAAGCAGTTCCCACTCATCCCCAGATTTACTGTCAGGGAATGTCTCCCTTCCAGCCTGGGATGATGATTTGCTCCAGATGATGCCCTTGGCAGAGCCTGGTATTCCAGCAGCACTCATTACATTCAGTGAGAATCTAAGGATCCCCCTGAGTTTCCAGTGAAATCTTAATGATGTCCCATCCCAGTGCCCCAACAATACCTTATTCTGGTCTCCCAAATGTTCCAGCAGAGCCTTTTGAAACGTTAAATTATTGGCACCAACCATGCCTTCCACTGAGTCCCAGGCTATGTTCCCCTCTTTGACTCAGCTGTTGCCCCCCCAGAGATCACTAGGACCTTGGGATGGCCCCATCTGGGTCCCAATCATTGCTAACATTAGAATATCAGGACTCTTTTTTGAACCAGTCAGACTTCCAGATACGCACCTTTCTACCTGAGCAGCCCTACACTGTCTCCGTAGAGAGCAGAGAACTCCAGGGTCCTGGAAGAAGCACCCAGGAGGCAATCCACGGTTTCAAGGCCTTATTTCTGCTAGTATAACAACTATGGAAAAACATATATCAAGTGCTCCCACCTTATGAGTCACCAGCACAAACTCACAGCTGGGAAGCCCTATAGATGCAATTGGGAAGGCTGAACATGGTCTTTCTTCCATTCTGATGAGCTTGGACTACATATCTAGATACACACCAGATATCAACCACAAAGATGTGATTAGCGTGGCTGAAAGTTCATGAGATCTGACCATCTCATGTAACACCAAAGTTATTCATCAGCAGATGCCCGGATCCCTAGAGCCTCAGATCAACAGTGGACAGACAGATGGTCCTCTTGTTCCTGGTCTTTAGGTCCATCTTGTCTTCTCATTTTGGCTCCTCTACCTAGATCCTGCTTGCCTCTGACCAGCTTGTCTCTTTAGTAGGTGTTAATTTAGATGGAGCCAGAGGAAGATTAGGAGGCAGTGTTGAAGCCCAAATAAAGGTCTGGAGCCTGTCAGGATTCTTCAAACCCCTCAAAAACTGTCTTAGATGTTTTCTCTTCTCTGGGATCACCTACTGCTGCCAGATGGGAAGATGGAACATAGAGATTGAGAGTTATTAAACTCTTTATCTCATGTCACTACCCAGCTTAATCCTTTAGTGACTCTGCCTGCTAAAGAAAATCCAAGTTCTTTATCTTGGTCTTCCTGTTTCCAGAGTCCAACAATGTTCAAATTGTAACCTTACCACTCACTAGCCATGTAATCTTGAGAAAGGTCTTTTCACGCAATGCTTTATTTCATGTTCTGGAATATGAGAAAAAGAGTATTGGGCTATATTAGATCTGTCATATGTACTACATCCACATGCCTGGCACTGACCCTTCACATGTCCAGCATTTCTGTCTCTTCCTACCAGACTTAAATGGAATATCTCACTATAGGACATGAGATCTGGCATTCCATGTAGACACAGCAACTTAGAAGAGTGGGGAGATTAAATTTTGACTAATGGGATATAACAGAAAGGAGAACACCAGACAGATAAATTTCGCCTTCTTTTCTGCCTTCCATGAATTGGTGCAAGGCATTGTTTCTCCCCAGCAGTACAGCCTTTGGGAAGGCCTCCCAAGTAGCCTGTAGACACACCTGCTGTGACTCTTTAAGGCTGGTCACGAAGCAGTGTCCAGTTTGGAAATGCATGACTTTGCATTACTTCCCATTCTTCCCTGCCTCACTTCCATTTCTTATTCCTAGTGTCTTAGGTTTTACCTCCTAAATAAAACTATTTAGTTCTTGTTTTAGGTTCTGTTTTCTAGATGGCTTGGGGTAGAAGGAGAGGAGGACAGTAGACTGGGACCGAGAAGGACAAACCCTACTGTCACTGTTCCTCCCCCAGCTAACCTAGGTGGTCTAGGTACCAGATATGAAGGGGCCTATCCTGTCCTGCTCTCCCTGGACTTGAAGGATAATGACTATCCTGGTAATTCAGCCAAATAGTTTAAAACCCCACTTCTGTACTCAGCAGACCATTTTACTGACCAGCAAGCTAATAGCAAGAAAAGAAAGTGAGCAAGCCATCAAGGGGCAAAGCCAGGATCTGTCTTCCCCAGAGGTGGGTCTCTTCCCAAGGAGATGGTGCCTTCTGTAGGTGTTGGCCTGAGCCTAGTCCAGTGCCAAACACTGTCAAATGATGGCCACACAGAAATGCCTCATATCTGATTCCTGTTCTCAAATGTCCATTTGGTCTAGGGACAGAGAGGTCTGGAATCTAGTTTAGTGGCCATGGGGAAGACAGCCCCTAAAGAGTAAGGTCAGAGAGGCTCTCTAAAGGATATGATCCTTGATTCCAGTAAGAGCATAACATCTAGTAATCCCTCAAGTGTCAAAGTAAACAGACAAGTGAATGAAGAGGAAAGGATATCCAGGAAGAGGGAGCATTAGCAAGTGCTCAGGAGAATCAGCCTGCAAAGTTTCCACCACAGAGAGAGCACAGGCTGTGCAGACCCATAGTGAGAAGCACAGAGACAACTAAAGGATGTGTCAGAGAAAAAAAAGATGTCCCAAAGAGGTGCCTGAGTCAGGACTGAAGGATTCATGGAGTGAGCTGTGCCTCCCATTTCCTGGTCATATACCATTGGTTATGCACACCCTGTGCTGAATAGAGGTTCATGAAGATTTCCTGCTCTGTTGTGGAGCAGAAAGATCATGCATGTGATCTAAGTGTGCTCAGTGTTTCCAAGGAGAGAAGCCAGACCTATACAGATTCAAAATTATTTTGGGCCTCTAGGAAAGCTCCCATAGCCTTAGCTGTGCTGACTGCTACCTTCCCGCACTTATACTGACCCCATTCTGCATGCTGCATGACTGTGCCACCAATGGCCCCAGCATACCTGGAGTGGGCAGCTAGATGTCCTTTATCTAAACTCAGTGAACATTATTTTAAAAAAAAAGACATGAGGATCTCCCCTGTGACTCATTCACTGGCTCTAGGGACTGAGGTCTGAGTTGCTGAAATTCTCCCATTCCCAACCAGGCACTGGGTTCCGTCTATGGCACAGACCATGTTGGTCCAGTGGGCCAAGGATGGTTTCTATTTTTTGCTCTATCTGGATCAAGCACAACTTTGTGAATAGGCTCAGCAATCCAGATCGTTTGTTGTTGGAATGGAAGATGATAACTTTGGTTGGTGACCCATTGTTTGTCAAGGAATGGATAAGAAGAGGTAACAGGCCAAATAGGCCAATGGAGAAGTCACAATCTAATGGAAGAGATATGTTATTAAAAACGGCTTGTTATTTTAAGTAACAGAAGAAAAGTGGATGAAATTTATTAATTAATTTTCTGTTTATTTATTGTGATATCTATCAAATGAAAAGTTCTGTGTTTATAAATTTAAAGGATAACAAATACTGATTTACCTTTTAGGGCACTTGAGTAAAAGAATTTTCTAATACATTTGAAGCTTTTTCATCCTTCTCCCCATATGTAACCACTATCCTGAATTTTGGTAAATCATGCCTTTATTACTTATTATTTTCTCATGTGTATCTATTCCTAAACAATATCTTAAGGGTTTTTATGGTTTTACTGTGTTTATTGTATCTGGAGTTCATTGAACTTCTTTAATCTGAAGATTTATAGTCTTAATAAATTTTTGAAAAATTTTGTCAAAAATTAAAATAAAATCACCATATGATCCATTAATCCTACTGTTCAGTATATACACAAAGTAATTAAAATCAGGATTTTGAAGAGATATCTGCATTTCCATGTATATTGCATCATTATTCATAATAGCCATGATCTGGAAACAACTTAAGTGTCTAAGGTCATAGAAATGGATAAAGAAAGTGTGGTCTATAAAGACAATGGAATATTCTAGAGCTTTTTAAAAGAAGGAAATCCTGCCATTTCCAACATGGATGAAAGTGGAGGAAATTGTACTAAGTGAAATAACCCACTCACAGAAGTACAAATATTACAGGGTTTCCTTTATATGAAGTATTATAGTAGTTGAACTCATAGAAATAGTAGATACCATGGTGGTATCTATGGAGAGGAATATGGGAGTTTTTTCAATAGGTATCATTTTCAGTTATGCTAGATAAATAAATTCTACAGGTCCACTATGCAAAATAGTGTCTATAGTTGGCAATACAACATGTGAACCTCAAAATTTATTAAGAGGATTTTAACCACCAAAATAAAAGAAAAGGACATAAGAAAACTGCGGGAGATGTTTGCACATTAGAAATCTGATCCAAGTATGCCTTGTATCGAGAATATGTAAAAAATATTTATAACTCAACAATATAAAGACAAGTGACCAAATTAAAAATGGGCAAATGGTGGCCCTTTTGGCATAGTGGGGAGAATGTCAGTCTTATAAAAATGGGCAAATTAACTGAATATTTTTCTCATTTTTCCAAAGAGAATATACAAAGGCCAGTAAGAATCCAAGCATGATGATGCATACCTATAACCCCCACTAATCAAGAGGTGGGGGCAGGAGGATCACGAGTTCTAGGCCAGCCTGGGCAAGGTTAGTGAGACCCTATCTCAAAAGCACACTATAAAAAAATACAAACAAAATGAATAGAATCATGGCTCAAATGGTAAAAGCAGCATTTGCTTATCATGTGTGAGGCCTGGATTCAATCCCCAATACTGAAAAAAAACAAGCACACGAATATATGTTGAACATCATTTATAAAATTAGTTTGTAAATTAGTAATAAAATATCTATCCATTAAAAAGTAGCCTAGGACCAAATTTCTTCACTGGTGAAAAGAATGTAAAAAGAAAGAATAAATCAAAACTACAATTTGATGTCATGTCACACAATTGGGTGAGAAGAAATTCAAACCTTCATACATTAATGGTGGGAATATAAAATGCTTTATCTACTTTGGAAAACATTTTGGCAGTTCCTCAAAAAGTCAAACATAAACTTGGTGCCAGTGACTCAAGACTGTAATCTTTGCTACTTGGGAGACTGAGATTAGGAGGATCAAGTTTCAAAGCCAGTCCAGACAAAAATTTAGCAAGACTCCAGTTCAACAATTAGCTCAGTGCATGCCTGTCATTATAGTTATGAAGGAGACTGAGATCAGGAGCATCATGGTTCCAGGTCAGCCTGGACAAGAACAGTTTAAGAGACCCTATGTCAGTGGGGAAAAAAGCTGGGCATGGTGGTGCACACTTGTCATCCCAGTGACAGCGGGAAGCTTAAAATAGAAGGATCACAATGCAGACCTGCCTGGGCAAAAATGAGACCCTATCTCAAAATAAGCATGGCTCAAATGATAGAGCATCTGCCTAGCAAACATGAAACCTTGAGTTTATACCCTCGTACCACCATCCAAAAAAAAAAAAGTGCTGGCATATGGCTACAAACCCAGCTATTTGTGAAGCTGAAGTAGGAAGGTCACAAGTTCAAGTGAAGCCTGGACAACTTATCAAGATACTATCTCAAAAAAATGTTTAAAAGGAGGTGAGGCTATAGCTCATTGGTACACCTTGAAGCCCTGGGTTCAATCCCCAGTGCTACAAAAAATAAAAATCTTAAACAGAATTATGAACCAACAATTCTACTCTTAGCTATATACCGAAGAGTACTGAAAACATGTCCACATAAAAACTTGTATAAGATTAGTGATAGTAGCATAATTCATAGTAGCCTCAAGGTGGAAAGAACCCAAATGTCCATCAAGTTATGAGTGGATAGATAAATTCCAATCCTTCCATGCAATGGAATTATTCAGTGATAAAAATATGAAGTATGGGTACATGCTATAGAATGGATGAACATTGAAAACATTCTTAAGTGAAAGAAGTCAGACATAAAAGGTCACATATTATAGGATACCATTTATATGAAATTTCCAAGTTAGACAAATCTATAGAGACAGAAAGTAGATTAATGGTTTTCTGAGGCTGAGAAGAGAAGGAAATAAAAGTGGCTTCTGCTTAATGGTTATGAGGCTTCTTTTCAAGATGATGAAGCATTCAGGAATTAGTGATGTGGTTTCACCACTTTGCTAATACTAAAGCCCACTAAATTATATACTTTAAAAATAAATTTAAAAGTTGACTGCAACATGTGCACCTCACAGGAATCCTAGATAGAAAAATTAAGTGAAAAAAAACTCATCACATTAATGCAAAAACTTGAAAAATAAAATAAAAATGCTTTAAAAATGTTTTTATTGAGGGGGAGAAGTGGCCCAAATGATGTATACATATGTAAGTAAATGTAAAAATGATAAAATAAAATTAAAAACATTTTTTATTAGTGTATAAGAGTTGTGCAGCAGGTTTTGCTGTGACCTTTCCATATATGCGTACAATGTACTCCAGTTTGGTTCATCCCCTCCATTACTCTCCCCTTCTTAAAATGACTTCAGCATATTTCAATGCTCTATATTCATACTTGTGTAGAAAGTAACTCACCCTCCTTTACCCTCTTCATTTACCCTTCCCCTCTCACTATTACCCTCCCCTTAATATGACCTGTTTTACATTTCTGTCCTTCATTGTTTAAGTGCCTGTTCATTGCTCATGGGATTTTGCTTAAATCAGTCTAACCCCCTCCACTACTCTTCCTCACCCTTTTCCATCTGTCCTGTGTTCTCAACAGTTTTCAGTGTGTTTCAATGTGTTTTGTTTCTCCTCCCTTAGTCTCTCTAGCAGCCCCACTTTTGGAAACATGTTCTGTACATATTTATATGTATATATGATAATGCTTATATTTGTATTGGCTGTATCTTCTACATATAAGAGAAAACATGCAACCTTTGTCTTTCTGAATCTGTCTAACATGACTTACCATGATGTTTTCCAGTTCCATCCATTTATCTAAGAATGACAAATTTTCATTCTTCTTTATGACTGAATAATATTTCATTTTGTGTGTATATATACATGTGTGTATATGCATGTATATATATATATATATCACATTTTATTAATCCATTCATTAGTTTTAGAGCATCTTGGCTGTTTCCATAGTTTGGCTATTGTGAATAATGCTGTAATAAACATGGGTATCCAAGTGTCTTTACTGTAACCTGACTTACATTCATTCCATCAGGTGTATGCCCAGGAGTGGTATTGCTGGATCATAGGGTAGTTCTATTTTTACTTTTTTTGAGAAATCTCTATACTGCTTTCCATATGGCTATGCTAATTTACACTCCTACTAATAGTATATAAGGGTTCCTTTTCCCATGCATTCTCACCAACATTTGTTGTTTGTTGCTTGTGTTCTTGATGATAGCCATTCTCACTGGGATAAGATAAAATTTGAACACTGTCAATTTGATCATGTATAACTGTGGTTATACTTTTGTTACTTATATTTTAGAGATATACTAAAATGCATACAGATTTTTTTATGTAATTTCTTTCAAAATAATATAGAAAGAAAATTCAGTGGGAGTGTGGTTAGAGTTGAATTAGCTATGAGTTGATGACAGTTGTGTCTTTGTTTTAAGTACATCAGAAATATTTTTAATATTTTATTTTCTATGCTATTTACTTTTGTGTGTATTCTGAAATTCTTACTAGCATCATATTATGACAAAATAAAAGCCCATTTTTAAAAATCACTATGCCATTTGGGTGTGTGGGAAAAGGAGATAAAGATTAGAACATTAGGACTTCTTAGCAGAAAACAGAGTTTGTATGTTTCCTCAGTATCAGGAGATCAGCTCTGTAGTCCACCAGCTGTCCTGCTTTGGAATTGGTGTTTTGCTGTGCTTTTTTACCGGGGGTTTATTTCTTTCTCTGGGGTAGGGTCAGTGATCCATCAGCTGCCCCACTACTGTCACTGTGTTGTGATGGTTTGCTGTTTGTTTTTCAGTTTTGTGGAGCCATTTGACTTTGGGTGTTGCTCATTGGCTCAGAAGATGAGCTTTGTGGTCCTCTACCTGCTGTGCTTCAGGCAGTAGCTTATCACCCACCCACTGTTGGCCTTCCTGCCTTTCCAATGTTTGTTTACTGAAAGTTCACACAGAGATCAGCTCCTTGCTCCTCCTCCTTCTCCAGTACACTTTCAGTGTTCCTGCCCCCTCTGCTGTGTGCTAGTTTTCAGTTCATTGTTTGTTGTTCAGTTTTCTTTTGTTTTCTTTGGGGGGGGGGTGTCAGTCTGCCCAGGGGCTGTGCTGGTTTACCCCCGGGTGGCTGGGTGGGGGAATACAGTGTGATGCTTGGCACTCACCTATTTGGTCTGCCAGATGTCTCGTAGGTAGGTTTGGAGCCAGTGGTGGTGATGGTGGCGACAGCAGCAGCTCTCCTGTTTTCTCAGTGTAATGTGGCATGGAGAAGCTTTCTATGGGCTAGGGGTTCAGGGTGTCAAAGTTTTGATTCTCCTTGGTGCCAAGTGTGGCTCCAGTGTCTCAACAAGGTTTTGGAGTCACAGAGCTCACACTGTCTGGTTCTGCACCTTAATTGCCATATTGGATCCTCTCACCATTCCCTTTAATTTTTAAAAAAGAATTCATTATATCATACTTTTGTTTCTTCAATTTCCATTTTCCACTCAGCAGTGTATCTTGAGCATCTTGAACAAAATTATATATCTATCTATATATATTAGAAATTCTAAAATACCCAATAAAGCAAATTAGGTAGGCTGGAAAATTATCATCAGCTACCTATGACTCACATTGCCTTAATGCCAAACACCTGTGAGCATATCACACCATCTCCTGACAGTCATACCTTGTACAATTCGTCAATTAGTAACCATTTGGCTTGCTATTTAGTGACTCTGATTTCCACAGAATACATCAAAGGGCTTCTCACTAATAAGGTTAAATTATTCTACACATTTCCCAGGGATAAAATTGCTTCTTACCTTTTGTATTTTTCATTAAACAAGGAAATTATTTTTTAAGAGAATGATTGTGATTTTTAACTATTCATGGAATTAGTGTTTGGGCATTAGTCATAGCAGTACAAAGTTTTCCCAAGAATACACGTGTAATTTTTATTTATTAGCCATGTGTTTTGTACCTTAGAAGCAAAATGCATACTTAACCAACACTACAGTCTACAACTGCTAATTGAATCATTATTTTGATTTGGATCATAAAACCAAGGTAATAATTATATTGCAAATTTACTCACAAGAATTCCAGAGTAATGAAGTATGCCCTTTCAGCTTACTGTAGATGATAAATATAATCACAGAATACCTGTAAACATATTCATACTATTGTCAGAAAAAAGTCTGTCCTTATATGAACCATGCTCTTTGACAAAGTGATTGTCAAAATCAAGTTAAGAGTCAGGACATGAAGCTGAGAGGTTATTTATCCTGGCCCAGAAAAAGCAGAGCCCAACTTCAGGTTGCTACCTTAATTTTTGTCAGGAGATCTCACAAAGATATGAGACCTCAGAACCTTACTATGAAGACAGGTAGACTCCAATGAGTAGAGCAGAAAAAATCCACTCCAAGCCAACCCATGGCACAGCCCTTAGTGAAGTCCTCCATCAAGTACTATGTAATCAGAAACAACAGCTGATTTTAGCCACAGGCTGCTCTGGCATCCTCTTTAGCACAACCCCCACCACGTAAGCCAAACAAGTCAACCAGGAAACTTGCATCTACATAGAGAGGGTCCCTAGAAAACAAGGTCTGGAACCCATCCTCTTTCCTAATTCTGTTGGAAGCCAGCTAAGGTGACCTTGGGTCATAACCCACCTCTAGCACATAGCTCAGAGTAGAATAGTGTTTACCAGGGGCTTGGGGAGAAAGATGGGGAAAAGTTGATCAGTAAGTACTAAGATACAGCTGGATAGGAACAATAAATTCTGGGGTGCAATCATACAGTAGAGTAAGTATAGATAACTATGTGCTACACATTTCAAAAAGCTACAAGAAAAGGTTTGGGGCATGGCTCAAATGGGAGAGCGCCTGGCCTAGCAAGTGCAAGGTCCTGACTTCAAATCACTGAACCCCTCAAAATAAATAAATAAAATAAAAATGAAAGCCTAAATTTTTTAAAAGATGAAAGAAAATAAAAAATAAGAGATTTTGGAAGTTTTTTGCAGCAAAGAAATGATAAGTGAGGACATAAATATGTTTAACATGATTTAAACACTATGTAATATATACATGTATTGAACATTATTTGGTATACCCTTGATATGTTCAATTTCTATGTTTTTTTGTATCAGAAAAAAGAACAAGACAACAATACACTCATGAAAGAAATCAATGAAAATATGGTCTAAATAAATAGAGCATCTGCTCATGAATTGGATGAATCAATATTGTTAAGATGTAATAACTTCCTATAGTCAATGCCAGAAAGTTATCTCTAAATAAGCAAATTCTACAAACCAATTCTAAAATGCATACAGAAATCAAAAGACCTAAAATAGCCACCCCAATACTGAAGAAGACCGTAATTATAAGATTCATACTGTCTGACTTCAAGAATTCTGCAAAAACCACAGCAATCAAGACAGTATGTTGGCTGGGAGCCAGTGGCTCATAGCTGTAATCCCAGCTACTCAGGAGAAAGAGATCAGAAGGATTATGTTTCAAAGACAGCCAAACAAACAGTTTGTGAAACCCTATCTCCAAAATACCCAACACAAAAAAGGGGCTGTCTCAAGTGGTAGAGTACCTACCTAACAAAGTATCAAACCCCAGTAAATGGAAAAGAATTGAAGAACAAAAACATACAAATAAAGCAAATTGATTTTGATCTGTTTTCTCTTGTTATTAATAAAAATACCTGAGGCTAGGTACTTTATAAAGAATACAGGTTTATTTAGCTCACAGTTCTAGAATAGTGTTAATATTCACTTACCTCTGGTGAGGACCTTCTGGTTACATGACAACATGACAGGTAAAATCATGGTAGGGGTACTGGGCATGAAGATTTTAGCCCATGAACCTTTGAGGGACACACTTGAACTATACCAAATCATATCAGGTACAAAGGCAATAAAATGGAGAAAGTATTTTCAACAAATGGTGCTCAAACAATTGGATCAGTGAATTTGAAAGCTGTCTGATTACTTAAGAAAATTAAATCAAGTTTTATCA
The DNA here is from genome assembly GCF_047511655.1 of Castor canadensis. Taxonomy (NCBI): domain Eukaryota; kingdom Metazoa; phylum Chordata; class Mammalia; order Rodentia; family Castoridae; genus Castor; species Castor canadensis. Next base: position 86,891,077 of record NC_133405.1, read on the forward strand.
TGAACCAAAATATAAAATGCAGTGCTACAAAATATCTAGAAGAAAACACAGGAGTAAATATTTGTTACCACGTATTTGTTGATGAATTTTTAGTTAAAACATCAAAATTTGATCTGTGAAAGAAAAAATTGAGACGTTAAAATTTAAATGTTCATTCTATTTGAAAAATAAAGTTAAGAGAATGAAAAGACAAGCCAAATATTGGAAGAACACATTTTGCTAAATGTTTATTAGATAGAAGACTTTGTTACCCAAATATACAGAAAAGTCTTACAAATCAACAATAGGAATGGTTCCAGTGAACCCACCTACTACCAGAGTAGGTAGTTCCAATGGCTTATCCTTCCACAGAAACATCAAGAAATTAAACTAAAACACAATCACATTTGTAAGAACTTTGGAGAACAGCCAGTAATTTGGATCATTCATTGTCCCTCAAAGGCTATGTTAAAGGTTTTTCCTTTTAACATATGCTTAGCACTATCTCCATATTTTTAATATTTTCTCTAAGAATGAGAAACCTAGCTTCTACTATCCACAATACACTCATAAAATAATTTGCACATATATAAGATAATTTTGGAATGTTAATCCATAACTCTGAAAACATAAGCCCATTAACTGGAGTCCAATATTTGTTTGCACTTTGTGTCTTTATGCTGACAAAATATAGCCAAAATACTGATAGCATCTATAAAATCCTGTGTTCAATTCCCAGCACTGAAAAAATAATTCACAGGTTAATTTTCACCCTTGCTTTCATTTGAAAAAACCTTTAAATTAAATTACTTTGTTTATATTTCATTTTTATTTTGTTTTTAATTTAATTTACATAATAATGGTACATAATTATTGGTACAGTGTGATATTTTGACACATATATAATGTATAATGATCAAATCAGGGCAATTATATCCATCACCAAAAACATCACCTCAAGAAAATGCGGCATATGTGCATAATTGAATATTGTTCAGCTATAAATAAGAATGAAGTCTTGTTTGTGGCAGCACAGATTGAACTGAAGGACATTATGTTAAGTGAAATTATCTAGGCAGAGAAAGACAAATAACCACATCTTTTCATTTGTATGTGAAAGCTTAAAAAGTTGATCTCATAGAAGTGGAGAATCAAGTAGTGATTATCAGGGTCTAGGAAAAGTAGAAGAGAGGGAGGATAGAGAAGGGTTGGGTAATAGATACAAAAATACAATTACACAAGAAGATTAAGTTGTATTCTACACAGTAGGGTGACTATAGTAATAGTTCATTATATATTTAAAAATAGCTAGAAGAGAGTTGTTTGTAGTTCTGTGGTTTTATTTTTCCTGGGATACTGAGGGGGGATGTGGATCAGCCACGAGTGTGATGAGGGGAAGAAGAAAGTATTTTGAATGCTCTCAACACAAAGAAAGAATATATTCCTCTAAACTTCCATCTTTGTTACTTTTGTTTGATTCCTGAGTATGTGAAATATTAGCATGGTTTGAGAAGTCAGAGCTATACAAAAAGAAATGCCTAATGTTCTTTCTACCCTGTTCTCATTTCCATTGCTTTACACCCTATTCCCACTCATCCTCCTGGGTAACCACTCACACTAATTTCTGATTTATCCTTACTGTGTTTCATTTGGTACAAATGAACAAATGCATGTATATTTTCTTGTTTCTTCCTTTTGTGTCTTAAACAAAAAATAACATGATAGAGATTTTCCTTTTCACATCATTTTTTAAACTTAACTATGTATTCTGAAACCACCCATAACACAGTATGCAGATATTCCTCAAAAAAAAAAAAACAATTATAGACCACACAACTTCTCAGGTTTTTTGCTGGAGATGTGACTCAAGTAGTAGAGTGCCTGCCTAGCAAGCTCCAGGCCCTGAGTTCAAACCCCACTACTACCACCAAAAAAAATTACAGCTATTCCTCATTCTGTTTCTTCTACAGATGTATAGTACTGTTTTTCAGATCTATTTATTACTGGAGTGCTATACATCAGAGTGGATTTCTGGATCAAGAGACTGCACTTTTCTTAGCAGTGCCAATGATACTTGTGAAAGACATAATCCCAAATGTTGAAATACTGAAAGATCAAAATTCCTAATATCTAAAATTCCCAAAACTATAATAATGAAAAATTAAAATCACAAATGTTAAAATCCTTAAAGCTGAAATCCTCAAAACTGCTATTCCTATTGGGAGGGAAAAAAGCTATACAAAGGGGCTAAAAAGCTGATTTCTGGGAAAGAGAAAGTGTGTGTTAGATTGCATACAGGATTGTTACATCATGTGAGGCAGAACAAACACCTAGAAACCTGGTAAAGCATGATTATATGTCTGTGAGGATATTTCCAGAGGAGAATACTGTGTGAGTCTGAGTAGACTAGGTAGGGAAGATCTGTCCTCAATGTTGGCAGAAACCATCCAATTGACTGAGGGTCCAGAGAGAAAAATTATAACAGGAAAATAAGTCTCTCTCTGACAGTTCAGACAGAGCTTCCTTTTGTTGCCTTGGACATCAAAATTTCAGGCTCTCTGGCTATTGAACTCCAGGACTTTCACCAGTAGTTCCCACGTTGTCAGGCCTTCAGTCTTGGGCTGAACATTACACCACTGACTTCCATGATCCTGAGGCCTCTGGATTTAGACTGAACCATGCTACTGGCATTCTACAGTCTCTAGCTTGTTGAAGACCTGTCATGGGACTTTTCAGGCACCATAATCACATGAGCCAATTCCTGTAATAAATTCCAGCAGATATCTATATATGTGTCCTATTGATTCCGTTTGTCTGGAGAACCTTAACTCATACAAATTTGGTACTGAAAAGCCAAACACCATTCATTCATATAGTATTCCTTACAATATAATAGGAGAGACCTGCGAAATTGTTCCCTGGCAAAAAGGCTGTAATAAGTTAAGCATATGAGGCGACTTAATGGTGAAAGACACAAATTTTAAAGCTAATTATTATTGGTGGTGCAAAACCAGAAAAATCACTCAATTGAAACGATGAGCAGCAACCAGACTTTCAAATTGAGAACATATACTTATATATACAAATTTGTATATATAGATATAGATATAGATATAATAGACCATAGCCACTCTCCAAACATAAGTTCATTGAGTGTTCTGAAGACCACCGGCAAAATATAAGAAATCTCCTCTCCCATAAATTTAATCTTCAACTCCTTTGTTACCAATGAGCTTGTTACCAGAAAGAAGGTAACCCAAGGAGTTCCCCAGAGGGAAGGATCCTCAACTTGGGTGCTAGGTTCATGATGTTTTTGTAGAAAAGAATTTCAGGACATGTTGAGGCTTTTCCTATGATAAGTGTCTTTCTTCAAGATTTGCTTTCCCAGTTCTAAGGGCATGATATCCATCTGGGCAAGGTCAGAGGGGATATTTTTCTACACATGCTACATACAGCTCAGTGAGGGAATATGAAAAACCAAAGAGAAGGACACATACACTTCTAATCAACTTATTCATTACTACTTTCTAAGTTTCTGTATTTTGATTCCCATGCCCCATTTTCCTAATCTATCCTGCCTCAAACTGGCTAAGGTCCTTTTGCTCTACTTGAATTGAACTCATGAGTAGGCAAGGAGTACCTCTTCTATTGTTGGTAGTCCTGGGTCCTCAAATGCCAAAGTCTTATGGGCTGGGCTAACAGACCCAGAGGCTTATAGCTTCAAGCCCTGATAACCATAGATTTTTGGCCACAAGACACATATATAGCTGTAGGTGCTTAGATTAGAGGCTTACTGCTCTGGGTTTCAATTGCCAGTGGCCCAGCACTTGGTTGCTAGTAAAATTCTTGGCTCTAAGCAGTAGCAGCAGTCAATAGCATCCAACAACAACTAGTGTTATGGCAACTAAGTCTTATGTGTCAGGACCTTTGGCCTTTACAGCAGCTCGTGTTGCAACGCTCAATCCTTGAGTCCAGTAACCAGGGACCAGTCTCTTCACCACTACTACTGCTGAGGCAGTGGCTGCTACTGCCTCTGCTGCCACTCTACTCCACTGCTGTTCTTCTTCATGTTGCCAGCTCAGCCTGCTCTACTGATGATAAAAATCACAAGCAGGAAAATACAAGACCATGTAGTCTTTTATTGGGTCCAATGTTGTAACACTAGTGGGCAAAGCAGGAAGGTGTCTGCCAGCTAATGGGAAAAGTAAGCTGAATAGCCTGCTTATATAGCCAGGAAGGGGGTGCGGCATAGATATGGTATGCAAATCAAAGATTATATTTGCAGCAATCACAATACAGCTTCCACAATCAATATTTTTTTGCTAAGTTACTGAGGAGGTGCTCTCCCTCCCATCTTGAGTGGGAATAACTACTGGGCCATCTAAAATTCACTAAGGTTTTTCTTTTTTTTTTATTATTGATGTGCTGGGGGTACATTGTGACATTTTTACAAAAGTTCTTACAATACATCAACTATATCACTGTTGAATTCACCCCCTCCATCATTCTCTTTTATCCCCCCTACCCTTCATTCCTGGATAGTTTCAACAGGTCTCATTATTCCATTTATATACATGTGTATGCCTGGGGTGCTACCTTCCATTGCCAATGCAGGTTGTCTGGAGCAAGGTCACCTAAAGCAGCACCTGTGGTTGTAGTGGTCCCGTGAAGCAAGTAGAGTGTTCTCAGATTGATTCATAAAGTATCCAAAACAATCAGGCTGCTATGACGGTACTCCAGCCTGTTGCCAGAGGAGAGGCTGCTGGGGGGACATTCTCCATTCAAGGCTGCCAGGCATAAGGGACTGGTCTATTTTCTGCAATTCACAGGCCTGAATTGACTGCTTCCAGAACTTTCCTTCATCCACAGGGAGGAAAAAACATTACAGAGTGCTGATAATAAAGACTTAAAGACAGCTCAACACAAAATTAACATTTTCAACAGCAACATTTAACAGCGCTTGGTACCCTGTCCCAGTGCTCTAAGGAAAATTAGGTCCCTCTGTTTTACCTTCATATCCACTGGCCATGCTTGTCTTCAAAAAATGGACTTCAACAAATTCAGAGACCTTCTGAACCAAAGACATTTGGTAATACAACGATTCCTCCACTATTACAAAACACATTAAATGATGAACTACTCTTGGTTAGAGATTTGACTATCAAAGAATATAAATTTCTCAGACTTACCACTAAATCTAACAGAAAAATTAGTACATGCTTCACTTTGGCTAAATGAAACTGTCCTGTACTGTTTTGTTTAATCAAATATATGCAATTCATGCCCCTATTGAACCTGAAAATTCTAGAGCAACTGTTCATGCATTAATGATTGGGAAAAAGCAAAAATGTTTTATACATGCTTATTTGAAGATTTGTCAGACTTTGCAGAAGAAAATATTTTCAATTGAATTCCCAAACCATGACAGATTTGGAATTAGGAGTGATCATGGCTTCTAAAGGTGAACTTCAAGGTGTTACCAATAAAGTTTTCTTTTTTTCCATTCAGCCCAATGTATTTGTCAGAAAATTCAGATAAGTAAAGTGGTTGTGCACTTAAACAAAAAGTTGTTTAAAAATGTGTCATTTGTCTGCATTGACATTCCTTCCAGCTAATGAAATTCCAGGACTTCTTTATGAATTAATGTCACATTTGCTTGAAGAAACCAGCAAAGTTACTTACTGGTTCAAAAATAATTATGTGCCCAGTAAAATAAGGAGACATGCAGTGGCATTGCTATTTAATCAACAATATTGTTCACCCAGACCAACAATAATTAAAAAAAAACAGTATTCTTCCTGCCAAATCTGTGATCTGTGTAAGAATGGAAGAGATTTCCATGTACCTGAAACAATGGTACAGAAGATGGGAAAATTTAACAGGGAATATTTATATGGGTATGTATCAAATCATAGAAGAATTTCAAAAAGAGTAGCACCACATAGAAAATGAATATGAAAGTATTCTCTAAGGAAAGTCACACTCTAAAAGAAAAAAAAGCCGTTATTCATCACAACACAAGAGTTCAAAACTTAGTTAACGTGAAGGACTGGAGACGTGGCTCAAGTGGGAAAGCACCTGCATATAATGATGTGAAAGTCAGGCAGCTAGTATAGATTGCCTCTGTGAAACTGCCTATAATCTATTCTTGTACACACTTTTTCATGTTGAATTTGCATTTTAGTTTTCTTTGTTTTTCTTTTTTAGTTTTTTTCCCATTGTTTAAAATTGTGTCCGTCATGTTTTTACAATATGCTGTGCTGTGTATTTCATCCTCAGGTTGTTTCCAATGCTGGAAGTATAAGTTGGGTAAAGATTTATAGTGAGTTCTAATTTATTTACTTCATTTTCTACAAATTGGACCACACAGAAGTGAATTATCACAATATCCACTTCATGTGTAGGCATTGTGTGTGTGTGTGTGTGTGTGTGTGTGTGTGTGCAATAACATTGAAACTTTGTCAGTAAATGAAGAGATTTCCTTTTTGTATGTCTGCATTTATGAAGGACAAAATTTCTTAAGATTTCAGCACTTTAGGCAACTGCTTTTTGGTCAATCTCATCAAAAGATAAGTCTTTTTTGATTGGAATAATGAAACCCACTAAATATTGTTTGATAAAGAGTAGAGGAGGGAAAGGATTAAGGGAATATAATAGAAGGGGTGAACTTGTTCAAAGTGCACTGTGACATCTGTGGAATTACCACAATGGCTCACCTTGTACTACTAATGTATATTAACAAAATACATAAAAAATTTAAAGAGAAGGTGAATATGGTGGAAATATTATGTACTTATGCATGAAAATAAAAAATGTGACTGGTTGAAACTATTTTAAGAATGGGGGAGGGGATTGATATATTGTAAGAACTTTTGTAAATGCACAATGTATCCCCAGTACAACAATAATATAATTTTTAAAATAAATTAAAAAATAAACATAAGGAAAGAAAATTGTGCCCCTCTACTGCTTATTTCTGGGAGGGAGTGGGCAAATGACTGGACAAGCAAGCTGGTTGAGTAATTATAAACAGAGGGCAGTTCATCCTTCTTAGGCTCCAGCTTCATCCCAGAACTGAAAGCTATGTATGTCTTCACCCAAAGTTTGATTCAAAACCTGAGGATCAGCCATCAGCATTCATTAGTGCCAGCCAGGAACATCCTTCAAAACAATGCATCCTTCATAGTAAACTAATTGTGAAGCCCAGGAAAGCTGTTTGATGCTGAGCAGAGAGCCTTATCCAGCCTACTCTCATCCCTACCACACTGGTTCCTTAAGGAAGCATAAAGCCCCATAAATTAAGAAAATGCTATCAAAGGGGTAGGACCAAACATGGGTGGGTACTCTCTCAAGAAGTCAAACCCATTACAGGTACTAAAACATACACACTGGTAAAATCCATAGGTCTTATTTAGACTTCACTATTTTATTTGTACTCAATTGCATGTGTGTAGTTAGTTTTAAACAATTTATCACAAAAATAAGTTTATGTATCCACTACTGCATTCAAAATTTGGAACAGTACAATCACAAGGACCTTCTTGTTGCCCTTTAATGACCACTCCCACATTCCTCTAATTCATGTCCCAAACACCTGGCAATAATTAATCTGCTCTCATTCTGAACATTTTCTTTTTTTTTTTTGGGTGGTGGTATTGGGGCTTGAACTCAGGGCTTTGCACTCACTAGACTAGATGAATGTAGCATTTTGGGTTTAGCTTTTAAACTCAATTCCCTGGAGATTCACCCGTTCAAATATTACTCATTCTTTCATTTTCTATTGCTGAGAAATATTCCAGAATGTGGATGTACCACAGTCTATTTAACAATTAATCCATTTAAGAATATCTGGGCTCAGTCCAATTTTTGGATTGACAAATAAAGCAGCTATTCAAATTGGTGCCTAGGTTTTTTGTGAATATAAGTTTCACTTCTCTGGAGAAATGCCCAAGGTAATTGCTCTGCCTAAGGTAGTTGCATATTTGGGTTTTTAAAAACAGCTTAATTGAAATACAGTTCATATTTCACACAATCATTTGAGGTATGTGATTTTATGGGCTTTACTATATATTGTTAATCCAAAACCACAATCAATTTTAGAATATTTTCATTAGTCTCTAAGAAACCACTGCCTCATCTAAAGTCATTCCCTCAGCCCTGCTTCAGATTTGGGCCATAATTCTAAAATACATGATCTTGAACATTATAATCCTGATATTGAAATCCCAGACAATCAAAATCCCTAGAATGTAAAGTCATGAAAGATTAAAATCCAAAAACAATTCTGGAAAAAGTAATTTAAAATATTTAAGGACATTTATTTACATTTTAAGAGGATTTCAGAAACATGTGGAAACATGACAGAAGACTACTGTACTAATGTACTGTACTATACTAAAGACAGGTACAACAGCTATGAGCAAATGACCTATATTCATAAAGAAATAGGTGAAAAAGTGAATGTCATATCATCTTCAGTAATTGTGTGCACCCGCCTTTATAATGGAAGTCATTTGAAATACCACCACAAATAACCTGTTTTTTAAATATATGTATTTTTTAAAATTTGTATCATATTGTTGTTGTACTTTGGGTACATTGTGACATTTACAAAAGTGCTTACTATATATCTTGGTTAAATTCACCCTCTCCATCATTCTCCTTTATATCCCCCTCCCCATTCCCAGGAAAGTTTCAACAGGTCTCATTTTTCCATTTTCAAATGTAAGTTCATAATATTTCCACCATGTTCACCCTCTCTTTTTATGCATTTTTGTGTATCTTTTATATGCATTTTTGTTAATAAAATAAAACACCTAATAAAATAAAATTGTTGGAATACACACATGGACACATAAATGAATACATTTTGAAGAGCAGTCTGGAAATACACATTATAACTTTAATGTACATTTCATTGAATTAAAATTCTCTTTTTAAAGAATCTATCTTCAAGAAATAGTTAAATTTATCTGTGAGGTTGTTCAGTGTAGGATTTTTTAAAACTGCAAGAGACTGGAAACAATCCAGTGGCTATTAATAGAAGGTTAAACAAATAAATTATATATATGTAATTATTTACAATAATATCAAAAACAACTAGCTTCCTTATTGTATTAACAGTGCTTATAAGTCTATAACTAGTATTCCAACAGTCCAATTGAAAAATGAGGGATGAAGCAAAGTTTTATGGGAAAAGAAATATAAATAGACATTAAACACATTAAAGAAATACTTATCTTGACTCATAATTGTGGAACAATAAAGCACCATTTTCTCCTATCACACTGATAAAATGGACATGTTCATAATGGGCAGTGTTGAGAGGATATAAGAAAACACTGTCTTTCTTACACTGTTACCAGAAGCACAAATGGCACCAATTCTTTGGAGGACAATTTGGTATGCATTATTTTGACTATTTCATTCAAAAAAGAGTTATGGCTGCTTTATTATTATTTCTGAACTACTTTTTGTTTTCCTTGAAATTGTTTCTTTGAAGTTATTTCCTTGTATTATCACTATTTCATCCCAAATTCTATGCTAGCTGCTTTTATCTCTTCTTAATATGTTCACATACACTAGATGTTTGCTCAATTTCATCTTGAGAAACTCTCTTGAGGAGATCCAAGATACTGGATAGGGTAGGGAATCAGAATTCCTGAGCTCCATTACTCCAGAAACCACAAGAGATATAGGAGCTACACTTGGGTAATTCTGATTGTTTCTAGTCAAAATAATAACCACCAATACATTAGGTGCACATAAAATTCAAGGACTTACCCTTAAAACAGCTTTTAATTACACCTAACAGCCAGGAAAATCTCAGGGTGGTACAGCCAATATAGCATGTCTGCCCTGGGAAAAAAGCCCCCTGGCCATTTCTCTCTTTTCTTTCTTTTTTTTTCCCAAAAAGCAGAAGATAGAGCATCAATCAGTATCAAACTCTGCAATATCCTGGAACCCTAATCCATGGAAGGCTTACCTATGCCGTGCCACACTAAACCCAGTCCCAGTAAGTGTCTGCCTTGAGAAAAGTGGCACACCATTTCTCCCCACCAGCCGGTTTCAAAGCTGCCTGTGCAAACAAGTATTCCCAACAGGTGAGCAACACATGCCAAACATGACTCCCTTACCCACCACCCACCACACTGAGAACATAATCCAGCACAGCCCCTGGGCAGATTGAATACCCCCCTGAACAAAGCTGAAAAACATAAACAGTGAATTATAATCTACCCCATAGTGGGGGTGGGGTGGAATGTTGAACCTGCCTCTGAGAATAGGGGTGGGGCAAGGAGCCAAACTCTCAGCAAAGATGGGACAAGGAACAAAGGCTGAGAGTGGAAGTGGGGTGACAAACCACCCTCCCAAAGTGGGACCAAGGTGGATCACTGAGCTAGTCTCATGGAACTGAGGGCAGTACTCAAAACTGAATCTTGCTGGGGGAGAAGCTGACCAGAGTTGCAGCAGTAGAACAATGCAGCTGCCACCTGGTGAAAACAACAGATTGGACCACCTTACATAAACTGGCAGTGAGTTATCTCAGGTCCAGATTTCAACCTTCCCTCTGGACAGAAGGAACCAAATACTGCTCACAAGCCAGTCATCCGGTGAAATCACTTCAGAGTGCCTGCTTATAAGTGGACAGCCCATAAGACCAAGGAAATCAGAAAAAAAAATACAACTGTCCAGCCAAATCCTCCCAAGAGGCCAGACAAGAGGAGCAGCACACTTCTGCACAAAGCCCAGAATACCAAGTGCCAATACCAGGATTGGATGCCAAATGAGTAAGTCCAGAAATTTAACCAAGCAGACTAAGCTTTTTGTTGCTGTTGTACCTGTTTTTCTAATGTATTATTAACTTTGCCATTACAATTTTCTTATCCATATTCTCACCCCCATCACTTTCTTGTGCTACAATCCATTCTTCTCCCCCAACTACTCTCTCTGCCCCTCCTCATCCACTCTCTCCACTGTTTTTGCCTTCCCCTCCTATCCTTCCTCAACCTGTCACCACGTTACCACTCCCTCCTACAACCATAAACACCCCCGAATCCCTGGAAACCCTGACACAAGCACCTTCCACTACAAAGTGGAAATACAACCAAACATACACGAGGGCCACAAAACCCAGCAGCACCCATACCTCTTCCCCCACCCACCATGCCCTCCGCCTTTTTATCACCACCTTTACCACTTACCCAAGTTTCTATCTCAAGCCTAACAACCATTAACCCTCCAACACTCACTGTCTATATATATAATCACCAAGGGGTTATCTATATAATATTTATTTTTTTTATTACTCATATGTGCATACAAGGCTTGGGTCATTTCTCCCCCCTGCCCCCACCCCCTCCCTTACCACCCACTCTGCCCCCTCCCTCTCCCCCCAACCCCCTCAATAACCAGCAGAAACTATTTTGCCCTTATTTCTAATTTTGTTGTAGAGAGAGTATAAGCAATAATAGGAAGGAACAAGGGTTTTTGCTGGTTGAGACAGGGATAGCTATACAGGGCATTGACTCACATTGATTTCCTGTGCGTGGGTGTTACCTTCTAGGTTAATTCTTTTTGATCTAACCTTTTCTCTAGTTCCTGGTCCCCTTTTCCTATTGGCCTCAGTTGCTTTTAAGGTATCTGCTTTAGTTTCTCTGCGTTAAGGGCAACAAATGCTAGCTAGTTTTTAGGTGTCTTACCTATCCTCACCCCTCCCTTGTGTGCTCTTGCTTTTATCATGTGCTCAAAGTCCAATCCCATTGTTGTGTTTGCCCTTGATCTAATGTCCACATATAAGGGAGAACATACGATTTTTGGTCTTTTGGGCCAGGCTAACCTCACTCAGAATCATGTTCTCCAATTCCATCCATTTACCAGCGAATGATAACATTTCATTCTTCTTCATGGCTGCATAAAATTCCATTGTGTATAGATACCACATTTTCTTAATCCATTCGTCAGTGGTGCAGCATCTTGGCTGTTTCCATAACTTGGCTATTCTGAATAGTGCTGCAATAAACATGGGTGTGAAGGTGCCTCTGGAGTAACCTGTGTCACAGTCTTTTGGGTATATCCCCAAGAGTGGTATTGCTGGATCAAATGGTAGACCAATGTCTACCTTTTTAAGTAGCCTCCAAATTTTTTTCCAGAGTGATTGTACTAGTGTACATTCCCACCAACAGTGTAAGAGGGTTCCTTTTTCCCTGCATCCTCGCCAACACCTGTTCTTGGTGGTGTTGCTGATGATGGCTATTCTAACAGGGGTGAGGTGGAATCTTAGCGTGGTTTTAATTTGCATTTCCTTTATTGCTAGAGATGGTGAGCATTTTTTCATGTGTTTTTTGGCCATTTGAATTTCTTCTTTAGAGAAAGTTCTGTTTAGTTCACTTGCCCATTTCTTTATTGGTTCATTAGTTTTGGGAGAATTTAGTTTTTTAAGTTCCCTATATATCCTGGTTATCAGTCCTTTGTCTGATGTATAATTGGCAAATATTTTCTCCCACACTGTGGGTGTTCTCTTCAGTTTAGAGACATTTCTTTTGATGAACAGAAGCTTTTTAGCTTTATGAGGTCCCACTTATCTATGCTATCTATTAGTTGCTGTGCTGCTGGGGTTTCGTTGAGAAAGTTCTTACCTAGACCTACTAACTCCAGAGTATTTCCTACTCTTTCCTGTATCAACTTTAGAGTTTGGGGTCTGATATTAAGATCCTTGATCCATTTTGAGTTAACCTTGGTATAGGGTGATATACATGGATCTAGTTTCAGTTTTTTGCAGACTGCTAACCAGTTTTCCCAGCAGTTTTTGTTGAAGAGGCTGCTTTTTCTCCATCGTATATTTTTAGCTCCTTTGTCAAAGACAAATTGGTGTTAGTTGTATGGCTTCATATCTGGGTCCTCTATTCTGTTCCACTGGTCTTCATGTCTGTTTTTGTGCCAGTACCATGCTGTTTTTATTGTTATTGCTTTGTAATATAGTTTGAAGTCAGGTATTGTGATACCTCCTGCATTGTTCTTTTGACTGAGTATCGCCTTGGCTACTCATGGCCTCTTGTGTTTCCATATAAATTTAACAGTAGATTTTTCAATCTCTTTAATGAATGTCACTGGAATTTTGATGGGAATTGCATTAAACATGTAGATTACTTTGGGGAGTATTGACATTTTTACTATGTTGATTCTACCAATCCATGAGCATGGGAGATCTCTCCACTTTCTATAGTCTTCCTCAGTCTCTTCCTTCAGAAGTTTATAGTTTTCCTTGTAGAAGTCATTCACATCTTTTATTAGGTTTATACCTAGGTATTTGATTACTTTTGAGGCTATTGTAAATGGAATTGTTTTCATACACTCTTTTTCAGTTTGCTCATTGTTAGTGTATAGAAATGCTAATGATTTTTCTATGTTGATTTTATATCCTGCTACCTTGCTATAGCTATTGATGATGTCTAGAAGCTTCTGAGTAGAGTTTTTTGGGTCTTTAAGGTATAGGATCATGTCATCTGCAAATAGGGATATTTTGACAGTTTCTTTACCTATTTGTATTCCTTTTATTCCTTCTTCTTGCCTAATTGCTCTGGCTAGGAATTCCAGTACTATGTTGAATAGGAGTGGAGATAGTGGGCATCCTTGTCTGGTTCCTGATTTTAGAGGGAATGGTTTCAGTTTTTCTCTGTTAAGTACAATGCTGGCTGTATGTTTGTCATATATAGCTTTTATAATGTTGAGGTATGTTCCTTCTATTCATAGTTTTCTTAGAGCTTTTATAATGAAATGATGTTGGATCTTATCAAAGGCTTTTTCTGCATCTATTGAGATGATCAAGTGGTTTTTGTCTTTGCTTCTGTTAATGTGGTTTATTACGTTTATTGATTTTCCTATGTTGAACCACCCCTGCATCCCTGGGATGAAGCCTACTTGGTCGTGGTGAATAATCCTTTTGATGTGTTGTTGAATTCAGTTTGCCATTATTTTGTTGAGGATTTTTGCATCAATGTTCATTAAGGAGATTGGCCTATAGTTCTCCTTTTTGGAGGTGTCTTTGCCTGGTTGTAGGATAAGTGTAATACTGGCTTCATAAAATGTGTTTGGCAGTTTTCCTTCCCTTTCTATTTTGTGGAACAGTTTAAGGAGGGTTGGTATCAGTTCTTCTTTAAAGGTCTGATAGAATTCAGCAGAGAATCCATCAGGTCCTGGACTTTTCTTTTTGGGGAGACTCTTGATTGCTGCTTCAATTTCATTTTGTGTTATAGATCTATTCAGGTGATTAATTTCCTCTTGGTTCAGTTTTGGATGATCATATGTATCTAGAAATCTGTCCATTTCTTTAAGATTTTCAAATTTATTTGAATATAGGTTCTCAAAGTAGTCTCTGATGATTTCCTGGACTTCCATGGTGTTTGTTGTTATCTCCCTATTTGCATTCCTAATTCTACTAATTTGGGTTTTTTCTCTCCTCATTTTAGTTAGGTTTGCCAGGGGTCTATCGATCTTGTTTATTTTTTCAAAGAACCAACTTTTTGTTTCAGTAATTCTTTGTATAGTTTTTTTCGTTTCTATTTCGTTGATTTCAGCTCTTATTTTTATTATTTCTCCCCTTCTATTTGTTTTGGGATTTGCTTGTTCTTGTTTTTCTAGGAGTTTGAGATGTATCATTAGGTCATTGATTTGGGATCTTTCAGTCTTTTTAATATATGCACTCATGGCTATAAACTTTCCTCTCAAGACTGCCTTAGCTGTGTCCCATAGGTTCCGGTAGGTTGTGTTTTCATTTTCATTGACTTCCAGGAACTTTTTAATTTCCTCTTTTATTGCATCGATGATCCACTCTTCATTAAGTAATAAGTTATTTAGTTTCCAGCTGTTTGCATGTTTTTTGTCTTTGCTTTTGTTGTTGAGTTCTACTTTTACTGCATTGTGGTCAGATAGTATGCACAGTATTATTTCTATCTTCTTATATTTGCTGAGGCTTGCTTTGTGCACTAGGATATGATCTATTTTGGAGAAGGTTCCATGGGCTGCTGAGAAGAATGTATATTGTGTAGAAGTTGGCTGAAATGTTCTGTAGACATCTACTAGGTCCACTTGATCTATTGCATATTTTAGATCTTGGATTTCTTTATCGTGTTTTTGTTTGGATGACCTATCTATTGATGATAATGGGGTGTTAACATCTCCCACAACCACTGTGTTGGCGTTTATATATGCTTTTAGGTCTTTCAGGTTATGTTTGATGAAATTTGGTGTGTTGACGTTGGGTGCATACAGGTTGATAATTATTATTTCCTTTTGGTCTATTTCCCCTTTTATTAGTATGGAATGTCCTTCCTTATCTCGTTTGATCAATGTAGGTTTGAAGTCTACTTTGTCAGAGATAAGTATTGCTACTCCTGACTTCTTTCTGGGGCCATTGGCTTGGTAAATCTTCTTCCAGCCTTTCATCCTAAGCATGTGCTTATTTCTGTCGGTGAGATGGGTCTCCTGTAAGCAACAAATTGTTGGATCTTCCCTTTTAATCCATTTCGTCAAGCGGTGCCTTTTGATAGGTGAATTAAGTCCGTTAATATTAAGCGTTAGTACTGATAGGTATGTGGTGATTCCTGTCATTTAGTTGTCTTAGTTGTTTGAAGGTTTGATTGTGTGTACCTAAGTTGAGGTTACTCTCTACTGTCTTGCTTTTTCTTTTCCTGTGGTTTGGTGCTGCCTGTCTTCTCATGGTTAAGTTGGGTTTCACTTTCTGTGTGCAGAATCCCTTGAAGAATCCTTTGTAGCGGTGGCTTTGTGGCCACATATTGTTTTAGTTTCTGCTTATCATGGAAGACTTTTATTGCTCCATCTATTTTGAATGATAGCTTTGCTGGGTAGAGTATCCTGGGGTTGAAGTTATTTTCATTCTTTGCCCGAAGATCTCACCCCACACTCTTCTTGCTTTTAATGTTTCTGTTGAGAAGTCTGCTGTGATTTTGATGGGTTTACCTTTGTATGTTACTTGTTTTTTTCTCTCTTACAACCTTCAATATTCTTTCCTTAGTTTCTGAACTTGTTTTTTTGATGATGATATGTCATGGGGTAGTTCTATTTTGATCTGGTCTGTTTGGTGTCCTGGAGGCCTCCTGCATCTGTATGGGTATATCTTTCTCTAGATTTGGGAATTTTCCGTTATTATTTTGTTAACTATATTACGCATTCCCTTCGCTTGCACCTCTTCTCCTTCTTCAATGCCCATGATTCTCAAGTTTGGTCTTTTGATGGAGTCGGTGAGTTCTTGCATTTTCTTTTCACAGGTCTTGCATTGTTTAATTAATAGTTCTTCAGTTTTTCCTTTAATTACCATTTCATCTTCAAGTTCTGAGATTCTGTCTTCTGTTTGTTCTATTCTGCTGGATTGTTTTGCAGTTCTGTTTCGTTCTTTTTTCTGAGGTTTTCCATATCCTGGTTGGTTTCCTCTTTAATGCTCTCTATTTTTGTCCTGAGTTCATTTATCTGTTTATTCATCATGTTCTCTCTTTCACTTTGGTGTTTATACAGTGCTTCTATGGTTTCCTTTATTTCTTCCTTTGTTTTTTCAAATTCTCTATTTTTGTTGTCTTGGAATTTCTTGAGTGTCTCCTGTACATTTTGGTTGACCCTATCCAGTATCATCTTTATAAAATTCTCATTGAGTACCTGTAGTATGTCTTCTTTTAAATTATTCTTGTGGGCTTCATTGGGTCCTTTGGCATAGTTTATCTTCATTTTGTTGGAGTCTGGATGTGAGTACCTGTTTTCTTCATTCCCCTCTGGTTCCTGTACTAATTTTTTGCTGTGGGGAAACTGCTTTCCCTGTTTTTTCTGTCTTCCCGTCATTGTCTTTGGTGTTGTTACTGTCCCTGTACTGTGTGCAATTAAGTGTTTTCTAGCTTGTAATAATAACAATGGTAATATTTAGAATGGAAGGGTGAGCTGAGATGGAAAGCAAGAAGTTAAAGAAATGGGAAAAACAAATACACAGTCTGGAGGGAGAAAACAGAACATGGTGTCAGACAAGAAGATTTCAAAGGTATAAACAGGGAGCTTTAGTGTACTAATTGACAGTAAGCTGAACAGACATTAGAGAGACAGAGAGAGGATTGAAAATCAAAAATAAAAAAAAAAGGTAAGAATAAAAATAAAAAATAAGCAAATGAAAGAAAAATCTATTTGTAAAAATGTATTAAAATAAAATGAAAAAAATAGAAAATTAAAAAAAAAAAACACCAAAAAACCTCCAAGTTCAAATGCAGTGAAGTCTCAGTCTCCAATCCTGGAGATGTGCCTCAGATGTTGTTCTGAAGTTGTCTCATCAAAGGGGACGCATAAAGAAGAACAAAACTACACACACATGCACAAAATACCCCACCAAGTGTCCCAAGTTCAAATGCAATACAGTTTCAGTAAGTTTTTCAGCTTGCAGGTGTAATTCAGTTGTTCTCTCATCAAAGGTAGGGAGAGAAAGCAAAAAAAAAGAGTCTGGAGACAGTTCTGAGAATGGTATCTGCAACTGTGGCTTGCCTGCCTGCTGCTGTCAGCCTGTTGTTGCTGGAGGCATTATTTATGCAGATCTCTGGGGTGAGCTTAGCACTCAACTGGCCCTGCAGGCTTTGTTTGCTCAGATTTCTCCTGTGCATGAGCCTCTGCTACAAGCTTTCCCCTTTCCAAGCACTGGGAAAGGTGACACTGCACCCGCATTCTCAGGCCTGCATGTTTATTTACAGTTCATGTGGGAGGTGGGTCTTCCTCCCTCTCCTGTGCAGTTCTTCTCCCACCTCCGCTTTCACAAGCTTTCCTGCTCCTGATTACTGGGCGGTGCTGCTGCTCCTGCCAGCCGCCATGTTTGTTTACAGCTCACGTGTGAAGTGGGTCTTCCCTCCTCTCCTGTGGAGTTTTCCTCTCTCCACCACTCTCACAAGCTTCCCACTCCTGGTTGCTGGGCATGTGCTCCCTCTCCCGCCAGAGGCTCTCTGGCCTGCCCGGCTTGTTTATTTACAGTCCCGGGAAGGATTCCCTTCCCTCAATCTTCGGCGCTCAGTGCGCCCCACCCTCTTTCCAGCGTGCTTTATTGTTCTCATTGCTTATTACTCAGTTTTTCTTTTTTTTCCCCTGGATGGAGGTCAGTCTGTCCAGGGGGCTATGCTGCTCTGGCCCAGGCTTGTCTGTGGGAGTACAGCGGTACTGCGAAGCTCACCTGGTCCACATCTTTCCAAGTCGTCTGGGCACTGGTGACTGGCAGCCTGGGGGCCCTCCTGGTTTCTCTGTTTAAAGTGAAGTGGAGATTCTCTGCACCGGCAGGAGGTGTGGGGAGGTCAAAGTTATGCCTTTTCTCAGTGATTATGCCTGCAAAGTGTGTCTCCGGCGTCTCTCCAAGATTTCACTATAGGAGTCTGGTTTTCTGCTTCCTCCCTCTAGCCGCCATCTTGGAATCCCCCCCTATATAATATTTAAATGACTGGTCTGGCATTGAACCTTTGAATTTATTACTACTAATTTACACCTACAGGCCAGGGACAGAAATAGCACATCAACATAGCTAAAAACTAAGCCAGTCACAACACAAAAATTAAAATGGAAAAAACAGGCAATTAAAACCACCAACTAGCCAATCAAGAACATAGTTGCACAGCACCAATTAGTATGAGGGTGAGAAAAAGAAGGGAAGGAAACTACACTCCTCAAAAGAAGAAAAAAATTCAATAGAGGATTTAGTGAGAAAAGAAAAAAATGCATTCCCAATAACTGACCACAACAACACAATGATAAATGTCACTAATAAGCCCAGTGATGCACACAAAAAAAGTCTCTCAAAGAGGAAATCATAAAGAAGCTCCAAGACATGGTTAAACAGAAAGTACAAGATGCACTCAAGAAATTTCAAGACACCACAAATAAAAAATGTGAGAAGACACAGAAACAACTAAATGAACTAAGAGAGGACTTCAACAAATGCCAAAGTGAAAGAAAGTAGACTATAAAAAAGATACATGAAATAAAGAAGGCAACACAAGATATGAAAGAGGAGTTGAACAAAGATATGAAAAACCTTATTAAAAAAGAATCAAACAGATATCCTGGAAAAAAAGTTCCTTTAGTCAAATAAAAAACACAGTGGAAGGCCACTCCAGCAGACTGGAACAATTGGAAGACAGAATCTCAGGGCTCAAAGATAAAATAGAAATTATAGAAAAGACAGAAGAACACTTAGTCAAACAACACAACAGCTGTGAAAGGAATATGCAAGAACTCAGCGACTCCATCAAAAGACCAAACCTGAGAATTATGGGCATTGAGGAAGATGAGGTGCAAGCCAAAGGGATATATAACATATTCAACAAAATAATAACAGAAATCTTGAGAAAGTTTTGCCCATGCAAGTACAGGAAACCTCTAGGACACCAAACAGACTTGACCAAAATAGAACCTCTCCATATCATATTGTCATTAAAACAACAAGCACAGAGGACAGAGAAAGAATATTGAAGGCTATAAAAGAGTAAAAACAACTTATAAAGGCAAACCTGTTAAAACAACAGCAGATTTCTCAACATAAACCTTAAAAGAAAGAAGGGTGTGGAGTGAGGTACTTTGGGCCCTGAAAGAAAATAATTTCAGCCCCAGGATACTCTACTTGACAGAGGAATAAAAGTCTTCCATGGTAAATAGAAACTAAAACAATATATTACCACCAAGTCACCACTACAGAAGATTCTACAAGGAATTCTGCACACAGAAGATGAAAGGAAACAAAAACCATGAGATGATGGGAGAAGAAAAGACAAGTAATCAGAGAGTAACATTGATTCAGCTGCACACAAGCAAACCCTTAAACAACAAAAACAACTAGATGGCAGGAATCACCACATACCTATCAATATTAGCACTGAATGTCAATGGACTTAACTCCCCCATCAAAAGACACTGTTTGGCAAAATGGATTAAAAAGGAAGAACTGACAATCTGTTGTATACAGGAGACTCATCTCATTGACAGAAACAAGTACTGGCTTAGGGTGAAAGGCTGGAAGAACATTTATCAAGTAGTGGCCGCTGAAAACAGGCAGGAGTAGCAATGCTTATATCAGACAAAGTAGAGTTCAAACTTACATTGGTCAAACAAGACAAAGAAGGACACTTCATACTAGTGAAAGGGGCAATACATCAAAAGGAAATAACAATTATCAACCTATATGCCCCCAATGTCAGTGCACCCAACATCATCAAACATATACTAAAGGACTTAAAAACAGATATAGACTTCAACACAGTGGTAGTGCAAGAATTTAATACACCTCTATCACCAATAGATAAGTTATCCAGACAAACAATCAAAAAAGAAATCCTATAACTAAATGATACCATAGATCAAATGGACCTAACTGATGTCTACAGAATATTTCACCCTGCAACAGGACAATATACATTCTTCTCAGCAGACCATGGTACTTTCTCCAAAACAGAACATATCTTAGAGCACAAAGCAAGCCTCAAAATATAAGAAAACTGAAATAACCTCCTGCATACTATCAGATCACAATGCAATAAAACTAGAACTTAACAACAAAAGCAACAGCAGAAAATATGCAAATAATTGGAGGCTGAACAATACATTGCTCAACAATCAGTGCATCATAGATGAAATGAGAGAGGAAATCAAAAAGTTCCTGGAATTTAATGAAAATGAAAACACCACCTACCAGAACCTATGGGACACAGCAGAGGCAGTCCTAAGAACAAAATTTATAGCCATGAGTGCACATATTAAAGACACAGAAAGATCTCAAATAATCAACCTAATGCTTCATCTCAAACTCCTAGAAAAAAAATGGCTAAAGCCAAAACAGGAATAAGGAGAGAAATAATAAAAATAAGGACCAAAATTAATGAAAGAGACCAAAAACAGCTTACAAAGAATTAATGAAACAAAAAGCTGGTTTGGTGGGGATTCCAAGATGGTGGCTAGAGGGAGGAAGCAGAGAGTGTAATTCCTAAAGTACAATCTTGGACAGACACTAGAGATACACCTTACAGGAAAAACCACTGAGAAGAGGCAAAACTTTGACTCCTCCACACCTTCAGCCTGCACATAGCATCTCCACTTCACATTGAATGGACAAACCAGGAGGGCTCCCGTGCTGCCATCAGACGGCAGTGCCCAGATGGCTTGGGAAGATGCAGACCACAAGGTGAGCTAAGTGGTACGTGGTACTCCCACAGACAAACCTGGGCCAGATCAGCATAGCCCCCTGTACAGATCGACACCCACCCAGGGAAAAAAGAGAAAAAAAACCTGAATAATAAGCAATAACAACAAAAAAGACATGTAGCAAAGAGGGCGGGACACCCTGAGCACTGAAGAGAAGAGGAGGGGAAATCCTTCACAACAAGCCAGCTGGAGAAGGCAGGAGCGGCGGCACACGTCCAGCAATCAAGAGTGGGAAAGCTTGTAAAAGTGGTGATAGGAGGAAAACTACAGGAGAGGGAGGAAGACCCACTTCCCACATGAACTGTAAATAAACACGCTGGCCTGAGAAAGCAGGTGCAGTGTCACCGCCCCCAGTGTGCTTGGAAAGGGGAAAGCTTGTAGCAGTGGCAGTCACGCCCAGGAGAACTCTGAGTAAATAAAGCCTGAGGGGCTAGGTGAGTGTAAAGCTCACTCCTGCGATCTGCACAAATAAAGCCTCCAGCAACAGCAGGCTGACAGCAGTGGACAGGCGAGCCACAGACACAGAAACCATTCACAGAACTGTCTCCAGATTCTTTTTTGTCTCCCTACCTTTGATGAGACATCAACTGTACTACACATGTATGCTGAAAAACTAACTGAAACTGTATTGCATTTGAACTTGGGACACTTTGTGAGGGTGTTTTTGCTTTGTGTTGTTTTGTTTTGTTTTTTTCCCCTTTGATGAGACAACAATAGAACTACTTCTGAGACACCATCTCCAGGATTGGAGGCTGAGGGACGAACACCAAAATGATTAAGACTGAAACTTTCTTGTATTTGAAATTGGAGATTTTCTTTTCATTTATTTATTTTTTTTTTATGTTTTATTTTCAATCCTCTCTCTGTCTCTCTAATGCCTGTTCAGCTTACTGTTGATTAGTACACTATCACTCCCTATTTATGTCTTTGAAACTTTTTTCATTGTTTATTTGTTTTGTTTTTTCTACTTGTTTCTTTCTTTGTTTTTACCTTTTTCTTCAACTTCTTTGCTTTCCATCTTCTCTCACTCTTCCATTCTAAACATCACCATTGTTATTATTACAAGCTAGAAAATACTTAGTTGCACACAGTACAGGGACAGTAACAACACCAAAGACAATGACGGGAAGACAGAAAAAACAGGGAAAGCAGTTTCCCCACTGCAAAATATTAGTACAGGAACCAGAGGGAAATGGAGAAAACAGATACTCAGATCCAGACTCCAACAAAATGAAGATAAACTATGCAAAGAAACCAATGAAGCCCACAAGAACAATCTAAAAGAAGAAATACTACAGGTAATTAATGAGAATTTTAGAGACGATGCTGGATATGGTCAACCAAAATGTACAGGACACACTGAAGAAATTCCAAGACAACAAAAATAGAGAATTTGCAAAAGCAAAAGAAGAAATAAAAGAAACCATAGAAGCACTGTATAAACACCAAAGAGAAACAAAGAACATGATTAATAAAGAGAAAAATGAACTCAGGACAAAAATAAACAACATTAATGAGGAAGCGACTGATGATATGGAAAACCTCAGAAAAAAGAAAGAAACAGAATTGCAAAACAAAATGGAAGGCCAATCCAGCAGAATAGAACAAACAGAAGACAGAATCTCAGAACTTGAAAATGAAATGGTAATTAAAGGAAAAACCGAAGAACTATTAGTTAAACAACTCAAGACCTGTGAAAAGAAAGTGCAAGAACTCACCGACTCCATCAAAAGACCAAACCTGACAATTATGGGCATTGAAGAAGGAGAACAGGTGCAAGCAAAGGGAATGTGTAATATATTCAACAAAATAATAATAGAAAATTTCCCAAATCTAGAAAAATCTATTCCCATACAGATACAAGAGGCCTCCAGGACACCAAACAGAGCAGATCAAAATAGAACTACCATACGGCATATCATCATTAAAGCAACAAGTACAAAAACTAGAGAAAGAAAATTGATGGCTGTAAGAAGAAAAAAAAATAAAATACAAAGGTAAACCCATCAAAATCACAGCAGACTTCTCAACAGAAACATTAAAAGCAAGAAGAGCTTGGGGTGAGATCTTCCGGGCACTGAATGAAAATAACTTCAACCCCAGGATACTCTACCCAGCAAAACTATCATTCAAAATAGATGGAGCAATAAAAGTCTTCCATGATAGGCAGAAACTAAAACAATATGTGACCACAAAGACACCACTACAAAAGATTCTCAAAGGGATTCTGCAAACAGAAAGTGAAACCCAACATAACCATGAAAGGGCAGGCAAAATCAAACTACAGGAAAAGAAAAAGCAAGACAGTAGAGAGTAATCTCAACTTAGGTACACACAATCAAACCTTCAAACAACTAAGACAACTAAAATACAGGAATCACCACATATCTATCAGTACTAACACTTAATGTTAATGGACTTAATTCCCCCATCAAAAGGCACAGTTTGAAAAAATGGATTAAAAAGGAAGATCCAACAATTTGTGGCTTACAGGAGACCAATCTCACCTACAGAAATAAGCATATGCTTAGAAAGAAAGGCTGGAAGAAGATTTACCAAGCCAATGGCCCCTGAAAACAGGCAGGAGTAGCAATACTTATCTCTGACAAAGTAGACTTCAAACCTACATTAATCAAACTAGATAAAGAAGGACATTCCATACTAATAAAAGGGGAAATAGACCAAAAGGAAATAACAATTATCAACCTATATGTACCCAATGTCAATGCACCCAATTTTATCAAACATACCCTGAAGAACCTACAAGCATATATTAACTCCAACACAGTAGTTGTGGGAGACTTTAATACCCCATTATCATCAATAGATACGTCATACTAACAAAAAAATCAATAAAGAAATCCTAGATCTAAAATATACAATAGGTCAAATGGACTTAGTTGAGGTCTACAGAACATTTCATCCAACTTCGACACAGTATACATTCTTCTCAGCAGCCCATGGAACCTTCTCCAAAATAGATCATATCCTAGGGCAAAAAGCAAGCCTCAGCAAATATAAGAAAATAGAAATTATGCCATGCATTCTATCTGATCACAATGCAATAAAACTAGAATTCAACAAAAAAGTAAAGACAAAAAACATGCAAACAGTTGGAAACTGAATAACTCATTACTTAATGAACAATGGGTCCATTGATGAAATAAAAGAGGAAATTTAAAAGTTCCTGGAAGTCAATGAAAATGAAAACACAACCTACTGGAACCTATGGGACACAGCAAAGGCAGTCCTGAGAGGAAAGTTTATAGCCATGAGTGCATATATTAAAAAGACTGGAAGATCCCAAATCAATGACCTAATGATACATCTCAAACTCCTAGAAAAACAAGAACAAGCAAATCCCAAAACAAATAGAAGGAGAGAAATAATAAAAATAAGAGCTGAAATCAATGAAATAGAAACCAAAAAAACCATACAAAGAATTAATGAAACAAAAAGTTGGTTCTTTGAAAAAATAAACAAGATCGACAGACCCCCTGGCAAACCTGACTAAAATGAGGAGAGAAAAAATCCAAATTAGTAGAATCAGGAATGCAAAAGGGGAGATAACAACAAACACCATGGAAGTCCAGGAAATCATCAGAAACTACTTTGAGAACCTATATTGAAATAAATTTGAAAATCTTAAAGAAATGGACAGATTTCTAGATACATATGATCATCCAAAACTGAACCAAGAGGAAAATAATCACCTGAATAGATCTATAACACAAAATGAAATTGAAGCAGCAATCAAGAGTCTCCCCAAAAAGAAAAGTCTAGAACCTGATGGATTCTCTGCTGAATTCTATCAGACCTTTTTTTTTTTTTCATTTTTCTTTTATTATTCATATGTGCATAAAAGGCTTGGTTCATTTCTCCCCCCTGCCCCCACTCCCTCCCTTACCACCCACTCCACCCCCTCCCGCTCCTCCCCCTCAATACCCAGCAAAAACTATTTTGCCCTTATCTCTAATTTTGTTGTAGAGAGAGTATAAGCAATAATAGGAAGGAACAAGGGGTTTTGCTGGTTGAGATAAGGATAGCTATACAGGGCATTGACTCACATTGATTTCCTGTGCGTGGGTGTTACCTTCTAGGTTAATTCTTTTTGATCTAACCTTTTCTCTAGTACCTGTTCCCCTTTTCCTATTGGCCTCAGTTGCTTTAAGGTATCTGCTATCAGACCTGTAAAGAAGAACTGATACCAACCCTCCTTAAACTGTTCCACAAAATAGAAAGGGAAGGAAAATTGCCTAACACATTTTATGAAGCCAGTATTACACTTATCCCAAAACCAGACAAAGACACCTCTAAAAAGGAGAACTATAGGCCAATCTCCTTAATGAACATTGATGCAAAAATCCTCAACAAAATAATGGCAAACCAAATTCAACAACACATCAAAAAGATCATTCACCACAACCAAGTAGGCTTCATCCCAGGAATGCAGGGGTGGTTCAACATACAAAAATCAATAAACGTAATAAACCACATTAACAGAAGCAAAGACAAAAACCACTTGATCATCTCAATAGATTCAGAAAAAGACTTTGATAAGATCCAACACCATTTCTTGATAAAAGCTCTAAGAAAACTAGGAATAGAAGGAAAGTACCTCAACATTATAAAAGCTATATATGACAAACCTACAGCCAGCATTATACTTAACAGAGAAAAACTGAAACCATTCCCTCTAAAATCAGGAACCAGACAAGGATGCCCGCTATCTCCACTCCTATTCAACATAGTACTGGAATTCCTAGCCAGAGCAATTAGGCAAGAAGAAGGAATAAAAGGAATACAAATAGGTAAAGAAACTGTCAAAATATCCCTATTTGCAGATGACATGATCCTATACCTTAAAGACCCAAAAAACTCTACTCAGAAGCTTCTAGACATCATCAATAGCTATAGCAAGGTAGCAGGATATAAAATCAACATAGAAAAATCATTAGCATTTCTATACACTAATAATGAACAAAGTGAAAAAGAATATATGAAAACAATTCCATTTACAATAGCCTCAAAAAAAATCAAATAACTAGGTGTAAACCTAACAAAGAATGTGAATGACCACTACAAGGAACACTAAAACTACTGAAGAAAGAGATTGAGATCTCCCATGCTCATGGATTGGTAGAATCAACATAGTAAAAATGTCTATAATCCCAAAAGTAATCTACATGTTTAATGCAATTCCCATCAAAATTCCAATGACATTCATTAAAGAGATTGAAAAATCTACCGTTAAATTTGTATGGAAACACAAGAGGCCACGAATAGCCAAGACAATACTCAGTCAAAAGAACAATGCTGGAGGTATCACAATACCCGACTTCAAACTATGTTACAAAGCAGTAACAATAAAAACAGCATGGTACTGGTACAAAAACAGACATGAAGACCAGTGGAACAGAATAAAGGACCCAGATATGAAGCCACACAACTATAAGAAATGGGCAAGTGAACTAAACAGAACTTTCTCAAAAGAAGAAATTCAAATGGCCAAAAAAAACATGAAAAAAATGCTCACCAGCTCTAGCAATAAAGGAAATGCAAATTAAAACCACACTAAGATTCCACCTCACCCCTGTTAGAATAGCCATCATTAGCAACATCACTAACAACAGGTGTTGGAGAGGATGTGGGGAAAAAGGAACCCTCTTACACCACTGGTGGGAATGTAAACTAGTACAACCACTCTGGAAAAAATTTTGGAGGCTCCTTAAAAAATTAAAGATTGATCTACCATATGACCCAGTAATACCACTCTTGGGGATATACCCAAAAGACTGTGACACAGGTTACTCCAGAGGCACCTGCACACCCATGTTTATTGCAGCACTATTCACAATAGCCAAGTTATGGAAACAGCCAAGATGCCCCACTACTGACGAATGGATTAAGAAAATGTGGTATTTATACACAATGGAATTTTATGCAGCCATGAAGAAGAACGAAATGTTATCATTCGCTGATAAATGGATGGAATTGGAGAACATCATCTGAGTGAGGTTAGCCTGGCTCAAAAGACCAAAAATTGTATGTTCTCCTTCATATGCGGATATTAGATCAAGGGCAAACACAACAATGGGATTGGACTTTGAGCACATGATAAAGTGAGAGCACACAAGGGAGGTATGAAGATAGGTAAGACGCCTAAAAAACTAGATAGCATTTGTTGCCCTCAACGCAGAGAAACTAAAGCAGATAATGTAAAGCAACTAAGGCCAATAGGAGAAGGGGACTAGGAACTAGAGAAAAGGTTAGTTCAAGAAGAATTAACCTAGAAGGTAACAGACATGCATAGGAAATCAATGCAAATCAACTCCCTGTATAGCTATCCTTATCTTAACTAGCAAAAGCCCTTGGTCCTTCCTATTATTGCTTATAGTCTCTTTTCAATAAAATTAGAGATAAGGGCAAAATAGTTTCTGTCAGGTATCGAGGGAGTGGGGGGGAGAGGGACGAAGGAGGGGGTGGGGGAAGTGGGGAGAAATGACCCAAACGTTGTATGCACATATGAATAAAAAACAAGATTTTAAAAAAACTCGTTCTTCGAAAAAATAAACAAGATTGACAAGCCCCTGGCAAATCTCGAAAACACCCAAATTTGTAAAATCAGAAACACAAAAGGAGAGACAAACACTAAGGAAATCTAGAGAATCGTCAGGGACAACTTTGACAAACTATATTCAAATAAATTGGGAAATCTATAAGAAATGGACAAATTTCTAGATACTTATGGTCATCCAAAACTGAACCAAGAAGATATTAAATACCTAAACAGATCTATGACATATAATGAAATTGAAGCAGCAATAAAGAGTCTCCCAAAAAGGAAAAATCCAGGACCTGATGGATTCTCTGCTGAATTCTACCAAACCTTTAAAGAAGAACTAATACCAATACTTCTTACACTTTTCCACAAAATGGAAATGGAAGGAACATGGCATAACACTTTCTATGAAGTCAGTATTACACCCATCCCAAAACCAGACAAGGACACAGACAAAAAGGAGAACTGCCAATCTCCTTAATGAACATTTATGCAAAAATCCTCAATAAAATAACGGCAAACTGAATCCAAAACATATCAGAATGATCATTCATCATGACCAAGTCGGCTTTGTCCCAGGGATGCAGAGATGGCTCAACACACCCAAATCATTAAATGTAATATAGCGCATTAATAGAAGCAAAGACAAAAACCATTTTATTATCTCAATAGATGCAGAAAAAGCCTTTGATAAGATTCAACACCACTTCATGATAAATGCTCTAAGAAAACTAGGAATAGAAGGAATGTACCTCAACGTTATAAAGGCTATATATGACAAACCTATAGCCAATATCATATTTAATGGGGAAAAATTGAAACCATATTCCCTAAAGTCAGGAATGAGACAAGGATGCCCACTCTCCCCACTCCTATTCAACATAGTCCTGGAATTCCTAGCCAGAGAAATAAGGCAAGAACAAGAAATAAAAGGAATACAAATAGGTAAAGAATAAATAGCCAAAGTATCTCTATTTGCAGACAACATGATCCTATACTTCAAACACCCAAATAACTCTACCCAAAAACTCCTAGACACTATAAATAGTTTTAGCAATGTACCAGGATACAAAATCAACTTACAAAAGTCAGTAGCCTTTCTATACACCAACAATGAACAAATTGAGAAAGAATATAGGAAAATAGTTGCATTTACAATAGCCTCAAAAAAATCAAATACCTAAGAATAAACTCAACAAAGGATATAAATGACCCTACAAGGAGAACTACAAATGAAGAAAGAGATAGAAGAAGACTACAGAAGGTGGAAAAATCTCCCATGCTCATGGATTGGCAGAATCAACATAGTAAAAAAGTCTATACTACCAAAAACAATCTACATATTCAATGCAATTCCCATCAAAATCCCAATGATATTCTTCACAGAGATTGAAATATCTACCCTAAAGGTCATTTGGAAACACAAAAGACCATGAAGAGCCAAGGCAATACTGAGCAAAAAGAGCAATGGTGCAGGTATCACATTACCCAACTTCAAACTATAGTAAGGAGCCATAGCAATAATAGAATAGTACTGGCACAAAAACAGACATGAAGACCAGTGGGACAGAATAGAGGATCCGGATATGAATCCATGCAACTATGCTCACCTAATCTTTGACAAAGGTGCCAAAAACATACAATGGAGAAAAGACAGCTTCTTTAACAAATGTTGGGAAAAGTGGCTATCTGCATGCAGAAAACTGAAACTAGATCCATGTTTGTCACCCTGTCCAAGTATCAGTTCAAAGTGGATTAAGAACCTTAATATCAGACCTGAAACCTTGAAGCTAGTGCAGGAAAGAGCAGGGAATACACTGGAAGTAATAGGCATAGGTAATGATTCCCTCAGTAGAACTCAAGTGGCTCTGCAACTAAGAGAAAGGATGGACAAATGGGACTACATGAAATTAAAAAGCTTCTGCACAACAAAAGAAATGGTCTCTAAACTGAAGAGACCACCCACAGAATGGGAGAAAATATTTGCTAGCTATACATCAGACAAGGGACTGATAGCCAGAATGTGAAGGGAACTCAAAAAACTAAACTCCCCAAAAGTTAATGTCCCAATAAAGAAATGGACAACTGAATTAAACAGAACTTTTTCAAAGGAAGAACTCCAAATGGCTAAAAGAGTACATGAAAAACTGCTCACCATCCCTGGCCATAAAGGAAATGCAAATCAAAACCACACAAAGATTCCACCTCATTCTCTTCAGAATACATCAAGATCACCACCAACAAATGTTGGTGAAGTTGCAGTGAAAAACGAAACCTCATACACTGCTGGTGGGAATGCAAGCTAGTACAACCACTCTGGAAAACAATATGGAGGCTCCTTAAAAAACTAAACATAGCTCTGCCATTTGATCCAGCAATCCCACTCCTAGGGATATACCTTAAGCAATATGATTCAGGTTACTAAAAAGGCACCTGTATATATATATATATATATATACACACAATGGAATTTTATGAAGAAGAACGAAATGTTATCATTCGCTGGTAAATGGATGGAATTGGAGAACATGATTCTGAGTGAGGTTAGCCTGGCCCAAAAGACCAAAAATCGTATGTTCTCCCTCATATGTGGACATTAGATCAAGGGCAAACACAACAATGGGATTGGACTTTGAGCACATGATAAAAGCGAGAGCACACAAGGAAGGGGTGAGGATAGGTAAGACAACTAAAAAACTAGCTAGCATTTGTTGCCCTTAACACAGTGAAACTAAAGCAGATACTTTAAAAGCAACTGAGGCCAATAGGAAAAGGGGAACAGGTACTAGAGAAAAGGTTAGATCAAAAAGAATTAACCTAGAAGGTAACACCCACGCACAGGAAATCAATGTGAGTCAATGCCCTGTATAGCTATCCTTATCTCAACCAGCAAAAACCCTTGTCCCTTCCTGTTATTGCTTATACCCTCTCTACAACAAAATTAGAAATAAGGGCAAAATAGTTTCTGCTGGGTATTGTGGGGGGGAGAGGGAGGGGGCGGAGAGGGTGGTAAGGGAGGGGGTGGGGGCAGGGGGGAGAAATGAACCAAGCCTTGTATGCACATATGAATAATAAAAGAAAAAGGAAAAAAAAAGGCACCTGTATACCCATGTCTATTGCAGCTCAAGCAGTAGAGTGCCTGCTTTGCAAGCATGAAGCCTTGAGTTCAAACCCTAGTCCCACAAAAAAAGCCAAGAAATGTACAAGGACCCAAGTTCACTAAGCTGTCAGGGGCTTGCTTAATTTCCATAACAGTAATGTTTTTTCCTAATGATTTTATTTACTGTGTAACTCCCTGCTTCCATTCTGTCAGGTGTCCTTTCTCTTCTTTGGAGGCACAGTGCCAAAGAATTTTGAAAACTTACTTGTTTTTTTGGGGGGGGGAGATTTGTTCATTTATTCACATGTGCATACATTGTTTGGGGCAGTGTGGAGAAATGACCAAAACTTACTTGTTTAGACCTGGCTGGGAATCATTATACTCTGTGCAGTTGAATGGAGAGCTGGCCAGGGCATTTGAAGTCACATTTGAAGATTCCTATGTTTTTGAGAGTAAGGGAAGGACCAAGGGTGTCACCTTGTCCTAAGGGACATGGAAACAGAGTGGGAAAATCTGGCTGCTGTCTGATCTGATGCCAGACAGCAAGAAGCACTGAGGCCAGGAAGTTTTCACCCCAAACAAGAGCTTTAATTCAAAGGCAATGAACTCAAAAGAGCCCTAACATTGTAGGCTTGAAAATGATGTTCAAGATGAGGGGACTGACTGGATGGAAGAAGGGGACTGACTGGATTCTAATCCTCAGGATCTGTTTTCTTTATGTACATGGTATCAGCTTCTACTGTCTTTCTGTTGTTTTTCTTAGAGTCACTGATGTTTAGCCACATTCCCTACCTGATATACCATTCTTTATTTTGAAAAAGCAAATTTTTATTGTGTTAAATTATATGTGACATAAAACTTATTATTTGATCATTTTTAAGTGTACAGTTCAGTGGCATTAAGTATTCACAATGTTGTGCCACTGTCTGTTTCCAAAACGTTTTCATCATTCCAAACAGAAACTCTATAACCATTAAGTACTAATTCTTCATTCCTCTCCTCTATCTTATAGCCTCTATCCTACATTTTGTCTCTATTAATTTACTTATTGTAGATATTTTGTATAAGTGAATTCATGCAATATGTTTCCTTACTTACTGTGCTTTCAAGGTTCACCCATGTATCAAAACTTTACTCCTTTTATGGCTAAATAATATTCTGTTGTATGAATACACCACATTTTGTTTATCCATATCTGTTAACAGACCTTTGGACTGTTTCCATATTTTGGTGATTGTAAACATGGGTATAGTAAGCATACCACTGAGGATCTCCTTGCATGTTGACATGTCCCATTATTGAACAAATGCCAACTTAGGGTAAAGATGGTTCAGTGGCATGTTACTGGAATCAGTTATGAACCACTTGGAAGTGTCTGAGTCACAACTACTTTCCTTTTTTGATCCATAATGGGCTGCTAACTCACTGTCCCTATTTGGTATGTTTTTAATGGAATGTTATTAATAATTAGCAACAGTAAAGACATGGGACACATCTATCATAAATCAAGTCAGCCATAGACCTGGAGCCAGATCTCAGAAGTAAGTCCTTCTAGTAGGCCAGATACTAATCTTTTAGATGCTAGATTATGATAAAATCTAAAAAGTCCTGGGAAAGGAGCTACAGTAGTGAGGACAATGGTAGGAAGGAAGACTAAGGACTATAGCAAAGTATTTCAATATTTTAACAACTCGGATAGTTGTACTAGTGCATTGAGCCTATACCAGTCCTGGACATGTCCATCACAGAGTCCTAGCTCTCAAGCCTGGCCCCACCTCCCTTACCACCTCTGGCAGTCACTCTCTGGCCTCTGCATCTCTGGAAATGCATTCTTGTGAATTGACATATTATTTGATTTCTGTCCTGCATGACTATCCACTCTCTCTGACCCTGACCAGATTTCAAAGACTACTTCATACTTGTTGACCCATTCCTATGATTCTCAGAGCTGTCTTCAGATTCAGTTGGCCTAGAATTTAGCAAATTTTAAACAAGTGACTTCTGCTCATT
Organism: Castor canadensis; assembly: GCF_047511655.1. Lineage (NCBI taxonomy): Eukaryota > Metazoa > Chordata > Mammalia > Rodentia > Castoridae > Castor > Castor canadensis. The sequence goes on from NC_133405.1 coordinate 86,923,944, forward strand.
ACTTCCAAATATCCTGCCCAACTTCATAGGAGTTCAGCTTCACTCTCCCAGCTCCACCTCAGGCTGTATCTACCCTGAAACTATGAGCATTGACTAAACATGTTGGCTGCAGCTGCCCACACAGCTGTTTTTTCCCCTCAGTGAGTTCTCATGCCTCACCTTGGCAGAACACATTCTTAAATATTTAATTGTACATAAATATAGAGTACATTGTGATGATTTGATACATGTATGCATGTGTAATCATTAATACCAGAGTAATTAGAATGTCCATCTCCTTAAACAATTATCATTTTTCTGTGTTGGGAACTTCAAACTATTCAACTCTTCATAAGATACATAATAAATTGTTGTAAACAATAGCCACTTTGCTGTAGAACACCAAAGTTATTCCTCCTGTCTAACTGGATGTTGTTGTCCATTATCCAACTTCCTCCTAATTGCCCTGTCCACTATACTTCCTAGCCTCTAGTGACCACTATTCTACTCTCTATGTCTATTAGATCAATGTTTTTAGCTCCCACATATGAATGAGAAAGTATGGTATTTGTCTTTGTGCCTGGCTTATTTTACTTAACATAATGTCCTACAGTTCTATCCATGTAGGGCATATGGTTTGGCAAGTAATTGTCTTCTCATGTTTCATCTCATGATAGCAACTTTCAAGTCTTTTTCTTTATAAAAAGACCGTTTGATATGATTACAAGGATAAGCAAATACACCAACTAAAGAGAATAATGTCCTGAAATACACCCCCACATATACACTTTGTTTGTGACAAAGCCACCATTCTACTTGGGGTTGAGTATGGAAGGATACTCTTTTCAATAAATCTTGTTGAAGCAAATTGAAACCTATAGGGAAAAAGGAACCTTGACCTCTACTTTACACCATGCATGAAAGTTCATTCAAGATAACTTAACATGAAAGCTTAAAAAAAAGATCCACCAGAAAAAAAATTGTAGATGAATATCTTTATATAGGGAAGAATTTATATAGGGAAGCATAATAAAAAGCACAAACCATAAAATTCAATAAACTGGACTTTATTAAGATTACTTCATCAAAATATGTCATTAATAAAATGAATAGACTAGGCACCAGTGGCTCACTCCTGTAATCCTAGCTACTCAGGAGGCAGAGATCAAGAGGATTGCAGCTTGAAGCCAGCCCAGGCAAATTGTTCCCAAGACCCTATCTCCAAAAACATCACAAAAAAAGGGCTGGTGTGGCTCAAGGTGTAGGTCCTGAGTTCAAATGCCAGTACCACAAAAAAAAAGTGAATAGACAAGCCACAGCTGGGAGATTTTATATATATATATATATGTGTATATATATATATATGTGTGTGTGTGTGTGTGTATATATACATTTATATGACTTTATTCTAGACTATATTTAATAAGCTTCTATAAATCAGTAAGAAAAAGACAAATAAACAAATAACCCAATTAAATGGGAATTTTTATATGAGATATTATAAAATATAGTATTCAAATATTGATAAATACATGAAGATGTGATCAACACCAGTATAATCAGTGTAACAAGACATCACTATACACTTACCAGAATGGCTAGGACTTAAATGTACTTCATTAGTTTTTGGTGAGACTGGGGTTTGAACTCAGGGCCTTGCACTTGCAAAGCAGGTACTCTACCACTTGAGCCAAATAGCTTCCAGTCCAAATAGCTAGGATTTAAAAGGTCAACATAAATTGATGAGTGTGTAGAGCAACTGAAAAATCTCATATACTCATGGTAGGGGTATAGATTGGTTCAACAATTTTGAAAACTATTTGCAGTATCCAGTAAAGCTAAGCATATCATTATATAATCTACTCCTAGAAATAAAAGAAGTAAGTGAAGAGTACTATAAAAAGACATATGTAAGAATGTTCATAGCAGAATCATCCATAATAGAAAGAAACTGCAACCTGATCAAATGCTTGTCACATGTTCATACACTGTAATACAACTTGCCATACTGTAACATACATGAATGTTGTATGTCTCCATTTATTTATATGCAGTTCAAAAATAAATCCACAATGACAGAGTTTAGAAATACTTCTTGAAGGAGCATCAACTGAGAAAAGTCATATGGAATTTGTAAGTTTTTTTTATAAAACTAAATATACACTTACCATATGATCCAGCAATTATGCTCCTAAGTATTTATCCATGTGAGTGAAAACTTATGTCCATGCAAGAAACATATAACAATATACATAACAGTTGTATTCATAATTGTAAAAACATAGACGCAACCAAGATGTCCTCTCAGTAGGTGAATGGACAAATAAACTATGGTACAACCATATAATGGAATATTATTTGACACTAAAAAGAAATGAGCTTTCAAGCCATGGAAAAATGTGAAGGTAGTTCAGATACAAATTTCTAATTGAAAAAAGACAAACTGAGAGGACATACATGCACTCTATGGTTGCAACTATTTGACATTCTAAAAAAAAAAAGCAAAACTACATAAAAAGTTATTGCCAGGGGTTAGAGTGAAGGAAAAATGAGTAATTGAAGTAGAGAGGATTTTTTTTTTGACACGAGGTCTTGCTATGTAGCCAAGACTGGCTCAAATTCATGATCTTCCTCTCTCAGCTTGCTGAAGGATGGAATTACAAACATGTGCCACCATGCCTAGCAGTACAGAGAACTTCTAAGATAGTGAAACTATTCTGTATGATAATATAATAGTGGGTATATCATTATTCATTTGTTCAAACCCATAAAGTGTACAATGCCAAGAGTCAAGCCTAATGTAAACTATGGACTTAAGTAATAATATCATGTCAATATAGGTTCATCAATTGTAACAAAAGTACCAATCTACTGTGAGATGTTGATAGTGGAGGAAGTTAAAATACATGTGTGGGGGCAGAAGATTTACAGAAACTGTGCTTTTACTCCATTTTGCTGTGAACCTAAAACTCTCAAAAAGCAAGGTCTATTAAAAATAATGTTCAAGGCTGGGGATGTAGTTCAATGTTAGAGCACTTTTTTGGCATGCAAAAGGTCCTTGGTTCAATTTTCAGCACCACAAGTAAAACTAATGCTTGATGTGTTGGTACACACCTGTAATCCCAGCACTCAGGAGACTAAGGCAGGAAGATCGAAAGTGCCAGGCCCTCCTGGGCTACATAGTGAGACCCTGTCTCAAAAACCAGTAAATAAGTAAATAGGAAACCATTCTTAAGAAAGAAAAGGAAGAAATATGGACCTCTAAAGGTTCTATCCTCCATAAATGAAATGAGAAAACTGGTTTTAAGATTTTCAGAATCAATTCTTTCAGACCTAGAATTGAGCTAAAGGCTTCTAACAGTTCTGGGAATACTCATTCAAGGAAGAGTGCCTGAATCTCAGTAAGAACAGTGAGCTCTGTTGCATTTTATCTTGAGGTGTTTCCATTTCCTCCTCCTCAGGCCTATGGTAGTCTTGAAAACTGACACTACTATCATGGTGAAAATCTGCAGCATGGTACCAACTAGATAGAACAGAATTGGGTCAATATCCTTCAGATATTATCTTTTATTTGGCCTGTTTTATTTCACCAACAGAATTATCTTTTATTTGACCTGTTTGGTGGTCCCCCAGAAGACTGGACTCTGTGCAAATTCAGCTCAAAGTGACTTTTTCTTAAGGAATTTGTCAGAAACAAAGGCAATTTTTTACCAACATACCTGTCTGAAGTGGTGAATAATAGAGCAAACAATAAGTTAACCAAAAATCTTAAAAGAAAAACAAGTAAATGAGATACCTAGGGCTTTGATAATCTTCTACATATCCTTGAGAATCTAAAAAGCCATGTACATGCATGGGGCTGTCAGGGATGTGTACATGTTCACAAAAGACCCAAGAAGACCCTTAGCTCTCACTTCTGGCAGCCTTTGAGTCTCTCAACAAACAAGACGTGAAGGCTAAGGAAAAGATGTAAACTGCCTGAGTGTTGAAGGCATAGTTCACCATGTACAGAGAGTCTCCTGGCAAAAACTAAGAAAATTATTGGTTCTAGGAATTCAAGTAAATCTCTGTCCAATCATTAGCTGATCACAAGGTAAGCAAACAAAGACTCCAGTGACTGCACATGAGACAAAAAAGGCTACAGAATTAATAGCAAAAATTCATGAAATAAACAAACAACAAAGATAAGAACAAACCCTGAGGAGGGATAAGAATCGCATTTCAGAGTTTTATCTATCCTGTAAAAAACTGAATAAATTGAAACAATACAAAATATGTTATCTGTCTACGATGGAATGAAATTTAGAAATCAAGAAAAAATTTTGGGAATTCACACAAATTTGTAGAAATTTTAAAAAACACATTCTGTAACAACCAAGGAGTCAAAGAAGTATAGATGAATGAAAACAAAAACAGAACATGGTGAAATGTATAGGAAGATGTACTTAGGGGAGAATTTGTAAGTTGTAATATCTATATTAAAAAGAAGAAAAATTTCAAATCAGTAACCTAACATGTCACCCCAAGGAGCTAGAAAAAAAAGAGGAAAATAAATACAAAATGAGAAAAAGAGGGGAAAAGGTAAATATTGAGAAAAAATAAATGAAAAAAATTAGAAAACAATAAAGTCAACAAAACTAAAGTTGAATCTTTGAAAAGATCAACAAATTTGACAAAGCATTAGCTAAACTGACCCACAATAATAATTACAATGATTAAACCAAGAAAGGGGGGCACACACTGTAATCCCAGTTTACCTGGGAGAAAGAAATAGGAGGATTTTGGTTTGAGACCAGCCTGAGCAAAAAAAGAAAAAGTTAGCAAAACCTCATTTCAACAAACAAGCTGAGTGTGGTGGTTCACACCTGTATTTCCTAGTTATGCAGGAGGTAGAGGTAGGAGGATCACAGTCTGAAGCTGGCCATGGGCAAAAAGACCTTATCTGAAAAATAAACTAAAACAAAAAGGGCTGGGGGAGTGGCTCAAGTGGTAGAGTGCTTACCTATCAAACACAAGGCCTTGAGTTCAATCCCCAGTACTTCCCCCCCCCCAAAAAAAAGAATGAGAGGGAATACATTAATATGAAGATTATAAAAAAAAAGAATCACAAAGGGTTACTATAAAACTTGTATGCCAAAAGTTAGATAACCTAGATGAAATGGACAAATTTCTCAAAAAACACAAGCTATTGAAACTAACTCAAGAAAAATGGAAGGTTAGGCCTGGTGGCTGAGATCTACAGGATAGTGGTTCAAGGCCAGCCCAAGCAAGAAGTTTGCAGGACCCCATCTCAGCAGAGAAAAGCTAGGTGTGGTGGCATATACCTGTCATCCCAGCTTCAGCAGGAAGCATAAAATAGGAGGAACAAAATTGAAGCCGGTTTGGGCAAAGCAAGTCCTATTTCTAAAATAACCAGAGCAAAAAAGGGCTGAGGCCATGGATGAAGTGGTAGAGCACCTGCCTAGAAAGTGCAAAGCCCTGAGTTCAAACCTCAGTACTGCCAAAAAATACAAACAAAAGGACTGGAGGCATCTCTCAAATGGTAGAGCATTTGCCTAGCATGTGAAAGGCCATGTGTTCAATTCCCAGTACAGAAAAAAAAGTCATTCAATGTAATACATGTATTAATAGAATAAGAGATAAAACCCATGATTATCTCTATAAATACAGATAAAGTATTTTCCAAAACTGAATAGTCTTTCATGATTAAAACATGAAAAAAACAATAAGAAACTTCCTCAGAAACCTACAAAAACCCATACCTAGAGGTTGGCATGGCAGTGCCAAGTCTGCGATTCTAGCACTCGGGTGGCTGAGACAGAAGGATTATGAGTTTGAGGCCAGTGTGACTACCTTGTGAGACCCTGTCTCAAGAACAAACAAATAAGCAAATGAACAAAAACCCACAGCTGACATCATACTTCAATGGTGAAACACTGAAAGCCTTCACCTTTAGATTGGGAAGAAGACAAAGAACTCTAGTCTTGCTGTTTCTGTTTAGTATTGCACTTATCATTGTAGCCAGGACAATTAGAAGGGAGGGAGGAAGGAAGGAAGGAAGGAAGGAAGGAAGGAAGGAAGGAAGGAAGGAAGGAAGGAAGGAAGGAAGGAAGGAAGAAAGAAAGAAAGAAAGGCTACAGCAGAATGGACAGCAAGAAAAAATCTATCTCTATTTGCAGATGACATGGTCTTGCATATAGACTATTTTAGATTCCCCCAGCAATAGAGCTGATAAATAACTTCAGTAGAGTTTCAGGATAGAAGATCAATATGAAAAAATCAATTGCATTTCTATACAAAAGCAATGAACAATTTAAAGCTGAAATGAACAAAAGTCAACTCACAATATCATTAGAAAAAAATGCATAAGAATACATGTAAGAAAAAATTACAATTCTTGAGCTGGGGCATGGCTGAAGTGGAGGAGCCCTTGTAACAAGCATGAGGCTCTGAGTTTAATCTCTAGAACTGCTGCAAAAGAGAGAGGGAGGCAGGGGGAAGGGAGGGAGGAGAGAAAAGAAAGGAAGGAAGGAAGGGAGGGAGGGAGGGATAGAGGGATGGAGGAAATGAGAGAAAGGAAGGAAGGAAGGAAAGAAGAAAGAAAGAGAGAAAAGAACTAGAATTGTAATTATTGTATACTGAAAAACTGCAAAATGGAGTAGAAAACATATAAAAGCTAGACATGGTAATGCACGCCTGTGATCCCAGCAACTCTGGAGGCTGAGGCATGAGAATTGACAATTCAAAGCCAACCTGGGCTACCATAGTAAGACTCATCTCAAAAAATGAAAAAAAAAAACAAATAAATAAATGAAACTATATTTCAGGGCCACCTCCAGAGTCTGATTCAGTAGGTCAGAAGTGGATCCTGAAGCTGAAGCTGCTGGTGATCCAGGGACCACACTTGGAGAGTCAATGCTCTAGAGTCTAGTGTGGACCCACACTGGTACAGATGGAGTTTCAGAGAGAGAAGGGACTTGTCTGAAGTCACATGGGACATCAGGCAGTGATGGGCCTAGAACTTGCTTCCTCACTCTTCTGTGGGTCTTCATGGTCTGAGTGGGGCCTTACCTAATCTTACAAAGCTACCTTCATCTTGGAAGTAGTGCTCTTTTGCCTGATTTCTAAATTTAAGTATAGGTCTTATATTTTGTTAATATTTTTGAGGCAGGATCTTGCTATGTAGTGTAGGCTAGCCTGGAACTCACTATGTAGCCCAGACTGGCCTCAAATTTGCCATCCTCCTGCCTCAGCCTCCCAAGGCAGGGATGCAAATTTGTGCCACCATGCCTGGCTTCAAACTTAATTATAATGTCTGGGCAGGAAGGGACCACAAACACTCCTGGATCCAATCCTTTCTCCCCATTTTTTTGTCAGTACTGGAGGTTGAACTCAGGGCCTTATGCTTGCTAGGCAGATACTCTACCACTTTAGCCACATCACCAGCCCTTTTTGCTTTGGTTATTTTTGAGATAAGATCTTGCTTTATGCCTGGGTGGGCCTGGACTGCGATCCTTCTATTTATGCTTCCCCATGTAGTTGGGATGAGAGGTGCACACCACCATACCCAACCATTCTTTGATATGAGGTATGAGGTATCATGAAATTTTTACCAGAGCTGGCCTCAAACCACAATCCTCCTGATCTCAGCCTCCATTGTTTCAGTTTTCAAGATAGGATCTCACTATGTAGCCTAGGCTGGCCTCAAACTCCAAATCCTCCTGCCTCGGTCTACTGAGTCCCAGAATTATAGGTGTGTGGCTCCTTTCTTTCCCATTTTATAAAGTGGAAAATTAAGGCCCAAGAGTCAAAGGGACATGTCCATAATCACAGTGGCAGGACGTGGGCTTAAACAATTTTCTGCCTCTGTCCAGACCTATATCCAGTCTGCCTTCGGGCACCTTTACTGTCTCAGCTGCTTTGTTCCCAATTGTATTCCTAAATGTTCCCCTCCACCACAGCCTTTTATTATCTGTGCACAGGTCCAAAGGGAGCAGGGCACACTAGTCTTAGTTCCCTGTTTATAGCTGAAATGGAAAGCCCCAAGCTAGTTGCTCTTTGTGATCATGGTATCTCCCCTGCCAGGTAAGTATGCTAGTTACTCTTTGAAAACATCCATTCACCCACCTCCTTCAGGGGTCCTTATTGAGTTCCTTATTCTCTTTTTGCCTAGACCAGACTCTGCCTCAACTCCTTTCTCCCCACTATCTTAGCAATAGTGTGGAACACAAAGCTGATCAGGTTACTTGCTTAAAACCGCACTCTGGAGCAAGCAGAGTGGATCAAGTGGTAGAGCACCTGCCTACCAAGCATGAGACTGAGTTCAAACCCTAGAACTGCTCCCCCAAAAAATTCACTCTGGCTCCCATTGCAGAGAAGCCAAAATTCCTTAGCCAAAGGGCATTCATGGCTCTTCACAATTTGACTGGTCTTATCTACCTCCATCTCTCATCATCTGTCTCCCTCCAGCACTTTACATTCCATGCACAGTAAACCCTGGCAAGCCCCTTAACATTCCAGACTTTCTCATGCCTACATGCTTTTTTAAATGATTATAATTAATGTTTACTGAGCACTCACTCTTTGCCAGATACAGTTCAGCATGCTCTATAGTTATTACCTCATGTTACCTTCACAACATCTCTGAGGCCAAAGCAATTATTACTGATGAGGAAACTAAGGCAAAGAGAGGATAAGTAACTTGCCCAAGGTCATACAGTTTGCAGTGACAGAGGCAAGATTTGAATGTTTGCTGAGTTTCAAGCTCAGAATAGTGAATATATTAACTTCATTCCCTGGTAGTACCACTATCACCTCATTTTCCATGAATTAAAAACCTAGATAATTTTCCTTTAACAATTCCTTCTCCCTTGCCTTATCCCTTTGCCCAGTTCTCCTGTGTCCTATTCTGCACCTCAAATAGCTTTTTAATGCCACACCTGCTTTACTCTTCTGCTGCTGGGACTGTTGCTTCTAGAGTGACCTCCTCACTAAATCTCTAGTTTGATTTCTAATCTTAGCTGCCAGTCACCTGCCAGATCCCCAACCCCTCCTCTCACCTCTTTTCTCAGCTTCTCAAGTCCTATCTGGGTTGATCTCATGTTCCCTGCAAGCACAGGTGATATCACCCAGTTCAGACAATGTACTCCTTTGTTTATCTCTCTTGTCTCTACCTAATTCTCTCTGGGTTCACTTTGGGCATTGAGCTGCCCTCAAGATCCCTCTACCTGCATATCAAATAGGATTCCATTTGCTCAGCCAAGACAGAACTCATGCTTTCTTCACAGAGGTTTCCCTCTCTCCCTCTGTAGCAGGGAGGAGGATCAGAAGAAAACAAATGAGGCCTGAGTTCTGAAAAGGCAGCAGGGGGGAAGGGATAGCATAGCAGAGAGATAAAGCCTAAAGAATTCAAAGGTGAAGACGGTCACATAGCACTAGGGATAGAAGGGCACTTAGCACTAGGCTAAAGTAGCCTGTAGAATTGCATGTAACCATATATGGGTTAAATCTTGTTTGTTTGTTTTTTTAATTTTATTGCTTCTGTAATCTGCTTGCAAGGGTATATAAGGTGAGACTCCTTTGTTCTTGGGGCTTAACCTTTGGACATGAGTCTGCTGGGTCTGTGCTGGCACAATAAAATGTGGCTTCTTGCTAATTGCCTCAGAGTCTCCTATCTCAGCTAACAAACTCTTGCAACATTTCTTGGGGGCTTGTTATCTGGGATTGCAGAGATGGTGAGTTATCACCTCCCTTGTCACTGGGGTGTGACCCCTGGACCACCAGGAGGAGATCCCACCAGGTGCCAAGGGACAGCTTGATCCAAAGGGGGATTCCTCCTCCCAGCAGGTTGGGGTGAGGGCCTCAGATGCACAATGGATCCCAGTGAGGTGCAGGAACCAGAGGGGAAGGGAGCACCACACATCAGACTGGTAAGAACTCGGGTTCAGATTCAGGCCTGCCTCAGAGGGCAGAAGGGGAGCTTGATCACCTCCCAATGAGGCATCCTAGCAACCACATTTTTGGGGGTGAAATGGTGTCTCTCAGGTTCAGGGAGCAGGGTTTAAGTACTGTGCTTTATGAGAGTGTGTGAAAGTGAGAGCTGAGATGCAGCCCAGCAGCTAAGCGATGAGGATTCCTAATCCTCGGTCCCATGGCGAGCTCATAAGGTCAAGGGTGAACTCTAACAGGGGTTTATATGGACACAAGCCAGAGAGACACCTAAATCTTCGCAAGGGGAGCAGCAGGAGATGGTCAAAGAGGCTGCTTTTCCAAAACCCCTCCCCCTCTGTGTCTGTCTAGCAGGCTGGTAAAGGGAGGAGATGGGGGGCCAGAGTAAGAACACTCCCTTGGAGTATATGGTTAAAAACTTTAAAAGGGGATTTAATGGATATTATGGAGTTAAGTTAACTCCTAACAAGCTTAAAGTCCTTTGTGAAGTAGATTAGCCTGCTTTTAGTGTAGGATGGCCCCTGGAAGGGTCACTAAATAAAACTGTGGTTAATGAAGTTCACAGAGTAATTGTAAAAACAAAAAACAAAAAAAAATCCTAACACCCAGGAGAATGGGAAAAGCCAAGAGGCTAAAATCGGCCTTCAAAAACCAGACTCTGTTTTTTATTTAAATTCAGGTAGCAATTTATTGGGAGAACTAAGGAGAAATCAGTCTTTCAGTCTTGATGGGTAGCTTTGGTGCTCCAGTTTGCACATCTTCACCCAAAATGGGCATCCTGAAGGAGGACTGAGGCTCAGCACTAACTGAGCTCTTACAAAAATTAGCACATGAACAATGGACTTGTGCTGATACATAAGATCTGGTCTGACTTGAAAGAAAAGGAATGTTGCAGAAGGGTTGTGAATGTGGAGAGGGGGAAATGGAGGAATAAAAACAAAATTGGGATGAGGTCTTCATGAGTGAAGTGAGGGGAGAAAGAGAGAAAGAAAGAGAGAAGAAAGAGAGAGGGGAGAGAGAGAGAGATAAAAGAAAAATGTCATAAAATGTTTGGAGACAGAAAAGGATGAAAGGTTTAATACACTCCTTCAGTTGAGTTTTTATATCTTAAAGATTAAAAGTAAATAGAAAATAATTTAGGATTATTAAAATATGCCAGAAATACTAAACTTGCTGGCAACTTTATTTCTAGGGTGTATAAACAGGGAGAACCTATCTTAAAGGGTGAGAAAAAAAGGAGCAACTTTGACTGTTGCTAATTAAAAAAACTGCTCCAAAAGATTGGTAGAGTAGGCTTGGTCTGATATTGAGACAGTCATGACATGTTTATGTTTCCCTTGTTAATGGCTGGTCAGATTATGCATCCATCTAATGGTGCATTCACAGTGTATGTGTATGAGTAAGCATCTTCAAAATGGTTCTTAAACTGCTGCTATAAGGATAATATGATACTTAAGGTAACAAAAAACAGGGTATTTTTTTTAAAGATCTCTGTTATAAACAGCTTAGGCTTTTTACACATAAATATGTAAACATCTTGAGAACAGTTCTTATTATAGAGTCAATGTAAAAAATTATTACTCTGTTCTACTGCTGCTTTTTAAGAAAACCAGTTTTCAGACTTATTTCAATCAGGTTGCACTAAGATACAGCCATTCAGGGGTTAACACTCCAGCTCAGACTAGAGGGGAAATAAAAAAAAGAGGGGGCACAGCCTGCAGCAGGAATCTTGAAATTTGGGTAGTTAAAGAAAGGACCATAGCATATTTCATTCTGTCATAAATACAATTTGGAATTTAATTCTCTCTTATATTACATGGGTCTATTAACAAGTGGGTTTTCTATAAATTGCTTTTATACAAAAATAATTTTAAGTTTGCTTTCTTTCTTGTTTTTTCATACAAATATAAGGTTCTAAGTTAAAATATTTTATGAGTAATTTCAATAAGTAACATATATATATAAATGATATTAAAGATATGGTTTTTAAAATAAAAGGATAAAAAATACTTTAAAAAAAAGATAAAGACAAGCTCCTCTGGGGGATACAAAATAAGTTGTCATAAAGGTACAGAGTAAGTTGTCATAAAAAGATGGAGCTTATAGATGCTTATGTAAGTGATTAAGTTGACTAAAATCTAAGAGTTACATTAAAGGTTTTGTAAGGTCAAAATTTAATGTACTGACATTGAACTAAAACTTAATTCTCCAAGCTCATAACAACAAGACTATCTTTAAAATATTGTATTGTTATTGATAACATTTACAAAAAATTGTCTTAAAAATGGCTTTTGTTGTGTCAAGATAACTGTCAGGAATTTTTGATGCTACAGGTTAATCCACAAATTTGTCAAGACAGCAAGAATTTATTAAAACACAGAGAGACAAGAGGCAGCTAAGCACAGGAAGTACTGCTGCTACACTGATGTAAGGCTTAAGACAGATATACTTATGTAAAGCCAAAGTACACCCTCCAGATAGGATAAAAAATAAATAAATAAAAACTCAAAAAAGGGGCACTATGCCAGAAGTCAAGACCTCCAGTTTTTATTGGACTCAACAGAGTGGAGATGTTAGTCCTACTCCCACATGTTGGATGGAGGGAATTTTCACCCTGAGATGTTCAGATTGTTCAGGTTGGTGGGATCCTGCTGTATGTCATGAGCCATATGTTAATGTCAACAATCTGGGATGTGATCCCTTATCAACATCTGAGCCATGATTCTTGGCCACTGTATTTCCTAACTCCACACTTAGTCCCCATAAATATTTACTTGTGTTCTCTGGTGATTTTTGTCAGGGTTTTAACTACTAAGGTAACTGAGTCATGTTCATTTAAGAGTTGGTTTATGTTGGGGTTAACAATGAGGACAGCCATGTTAGGACTAGACCCCTTCCTCCTTGCAGATGGCTTACCTTTATCTTCCTGGATAGATGCCAAGGGCAGTTGGTCAGACAGTGACCTAACTACCACTTATCCTTCTTGGTTGCCCAGCAACAATATCCCTTAGTGACCTTCCTGGTACTTTTCCACTAGTTCCCTATATCTAGCCCAAGCCTGTATATGGCAATGGGCTCTAGCTCTCTTGCTGGGATCTCCCTCCATAGGGCTCCTCCCTAAATAATAAACCCTGTACTGGTGTTTGAGCAATCTCTCTTCCTCTTCCATGACTCTTATTTTCTAACAGTTTATATAAAGCTTTCTAGATGACCTCATGACTAAACAGCTGTTGTCTTGGGTGATTCTAATACAGTTGGTTGGTACCCTGTATGTGTCTGTGACTGGGCTGTTTGGGTTTACTAAAACTGTTCTTTCCCACTACAACTGATAAAAATCTAAGGTTTTACTTCAAGAACAACTAAACTAATATGAATATATAACCTCTATAGAGTTGTGATGCTGTTGCTGCTTCCTATACATTAAATATATTTATGTTTTTCAAGTATATCAAGCCTTCTAAAATACAAAATTTAGATAAACATGGTAACAAAAAGTTACCATGATATACTGTTCTGTTAGTTGCTAAATTGTCCATCAAAATTTTAACCATGTCATTACAGTTCTGATCCTTTGGGGGCATTTACAATCAAGTCCATAAAAAATTGACTCTAATAACTACTAATGTGTCAACAAGGTTAAACTACTTAGCCTTTTAGACATCTGCTTTTGTTAGATTTTGTTTTGTATTGTCCTTGTCTAGAAGCCTGCTGCCTAAGAGCCACTCCTTCTAAGCCTCTTTGTTGCTTAAATTTGGTTAAAAGGGTCTATTTGGCACTGACTCCCATCTGATCTGTTCATTATTCCCCCCCTGATGTGGGACCAAAACCAACCAAACAAACAAAATCCAGAAAAGAGCAACCAACCAAGAAAAATCTTCAGTCTGAGGCCATATCACCCTGAATACACCCAATCTTGTCTGATCTCTAAAGCTAAACAAGGTAGGGCCTGGTTAGTACTTGGATGGTAGACAGATCTTCAGAAGATACTGCTCAGAGACAAGCAGTTTGGAGACAAGGGGGGAATGCCATCAAAGTTCAAATGGAGTCACGATGCCAGACCTCTCAAAAATAACCAAGGCTGAGAGGATTAAAGAAATGGTTCTTATGCATGTATGGCTATCTGGCATTAAAACCCTTCCAGACACAAACTCATATTTTTAGATAGGGTCTTCTACTTAAATAGAGACAAGATAACTATTTTCACTGGGTTTAAACATGTCCTTCAATACTTAAAGATGGTGGCTTTAACTTTTTTAAAACAACATGTTTTCTTGGACATATATGCTGATAATATATTGTTGCTATGGTAATTCTACACAGTTAAAAAAAGACATTGTCTGGGTAAAAAATAAATGAAATGTCCACCCACTAAAACCCAGTTGGAGGGGCCCTTTTGTTATTATCTTGTCTACTACTCCCACCGCAGTTAAAGTAGCAGAGATTGCTCCTTGGATCCACCACAATTGAGTCAAGCCAGCTTCTCTTGAGTGGCAGTGCATCTCTGATCTGGCTTCACAGTGTAAGATCACCCTCTGGAACCTGAGCGCCCTCCCTTGGCAGAACTCTGCTTCTCAGGAAGCAACAGGGGCCCAAGAACAATGGGATGACTGCCCTGCACTAGTCACTCCGGAAGCTGACTGGTCTACACACGGCAGAAGCTTGAGGAGTCAACTCTCCAACGGGACAAACGAGTTATTTTCCACACCAGTTATCTCTCTGTAATGCACTGTCACCCCTTGTCTGTATCTGATGCTGTAGTTCTCACCCTAATCTTCGCCATAGGCTTGGCAGAAACAGCCCCCACTGGTTGGTCTACAGTGAAAGGTTTTTATTTCCTCTCTTCTTTCTCTTTCGGACAGGATGCATATTTACTATTTGTTACTATTGATCTGTTTTCCTTTCGTGACCCCAGAGCCCTCCTCCTGTGATCTATGTATGCGTAGTACTTGAGCAGAGAGTGTTGTTACTAAGACTTTACTTTTCCATGCTTACTATTCCTGTGCAGGCTCTGTCATAGGGTCATGCACTCACAATCACACCACCTATCTAGTATGCTCCCATGGTAATCAGCATATCTGCTTCAACCCCACTTACCGCCCTCAGGAGCAATGGTTAGAGATCAGGAGCATCCACCATCCTAGGAACCTCATCAGCTGCAGCAAGGTGTTTAGTCCTGATAAACCAGTGTCAATGCTCTTTGATGCATGGGCAACCATAGACAAAGGTGGATGTGGAGGTACATGCTATGGCTGTGCGGGCCTAGCTTGGGGAAGAGCCTATATGTCAAATGAGAAGTAAATGTGCCAGGGAGACAATTTTGGCCATGTGATGATAATGGATTCTTATTATTGCCCTTATTGAAGTTGTGTTTCATGGGCCACATGACAGAGGGCTAAGCATGCAGACCTCCTTCACAAGCGGACAGCTGCCCCTAACTGCACCTGTGGCACCCGTAACCCTGTAAATTTCACTGTACATAAGCCATCTGATTGGACACAGGGAAAAGTAATTACTATAAGGATAAACAGGGTCTTGACCGTCAGAGTCTGATATGCCTCAAATTAGTAACTGTTACCCATAAGAGTTCCTCATACCAAGTTTTTCACTCCTTTTATAAGGAGATGAGGAGTGAATTTTCTATCTCTACCAAAGCTAAAAACGTGTTCCTTTCTCTAGCTGAGTCTATAGCCCAGACATTGAATGTCACTTTGCACTATGTTTGTCAGGGAGCCAACATGGGAGATCATTGGGCTTGGGAAAAAGATGGCAGATGGCCTCTTGAGTAAATCATCCAGTACTATGGTCCTGCCACCTGGGCAAAAGACGGTCCTGGGGTTATCGCACCCCTACATATATGCTCAACCTCATCATCAGGCTGTGGGCTATTGCTAAAATTATAACAAATGAAACTGCAAGAGCCCTCAATTTGCTGGCAAAGCAAAGCACTAAGTGCCATCTGTCAGAACCGCCTGGCCTTAGAGTATTTGTTGGCTTCTGAGGGAGGAGTTTGTGGAAAATTTAACCTAAGCAACTGCTATTTACAGATTGATGATGAAGGAAAGGTCATAGAAGGGATCACAGACAGAATGAGAAAGCTTGCCCATGTCCCCATCCAGACTTGGAGAGGATGGGATCCCAATGACCTGTTTGGAGAGTGGTTTTCTGCCTTAGGTGGATTCAAAATTTTGATAGGGGCAATAGCCCTAATCCTGGGAGCATGCTTAATACTGCTCTGCCTGGTCCCCCTGGTATTGTGGTCTATCAGGACTATTATGGAGACCATTAGAAAAAGGGAAATGGCCTCACATATAATGATGCAATGGAAATACAAACCCCTAAATTAAGATGATGCTGTTTGACCCTAGGTGGGTCTGAGCATCAAAGGGGGGAATAATGTAGCAGGGAGGAGGATCAGAAGAAAACAAATGAGGCCTGAGTTCTGAAAAGGCAGCAGGGGGGAAGGAATGGCATAGCAGAGAGATAAAACCTAAAGAATTCAAAGGTGAAGAAGGTCACAACACTAGGAGTAGAAGGGCACTAGCACTAGGGTGAAGTAGCCTATAGAGTTGCATGTAACCATAGATGGGTTAAACTGTGTTTTTTAAAAAAATTTATTGCTTCTGTAACCTGCTTTGCAAGGGTATATAAGGTGAGATCCCTTTGTTCTCAGAGCTCAGCCTTTGGACACGAGTCTGCTGGGTCTGTGCTGGCACAATAAAAAGTGGCTTCCTGTTAATTGCCTCAGAGGCTCCTATCTCAGCTACCAAACTCCTGCAACACCTCTAACTTAGCTCCTTGAATGATATCACCATTAACCCAGTTGCTCAGGCCTCTAAATTAAATAATCATTGTTCTCCTCTTACTCCTACAGCCAATTCATAAGTCAGTCATGTCCAGTCTACTTTTAAAGATTATTCCAAATACAATCACTTCTTTGGGATTTGAACTTGGGGCCTCATACTTAGCTAGGTAGCCTACCATTTGAGCCATTCCAGTCACTTCTTCATTCCTCCAGGCCATCACATCACTTAAGTTACCATAACGTCTGGCCAGGTCAGCTGCAATGATCTCCAAACAGATCTCACTGCCCTCGTTCTTGTTCTCCTATCTATCATCCATTCACCACACAGCAACCAGAGACAACTTTTAAAAATTGTAAGCCAGGTTACATCACTCCCTTGATTGAAACCCTTCAGTGGTTTTTCACTGCATTCAGAATGAAATTCAAATCTGTACCATGGTCTACAGGGCCCTGTGTGATCTGGCTCTTGCTTACCTCTGATTGTATCTACCACCCTTCTCCTGGCTTACTATGCTCTAGCTACATTGTTCTTATTTATGTTTCATGGATATCCCAAGCCAATTCCAGTATCAGGCCTTTAACTATCCCACTGCCTGGAATGTTCTTCTCAGAGAATTTCTCATGGCTAACTCCTCATTATTCAGGTGTCAACTCATAGAGATCTCCCTTTATCACCATACATAAAGTAGCCCTCACCTTCAAATACATACATACACATCTAAGATAGCTAACACTTATGGTTTACAATGTAGTAGATACTATTCTAAGCCTTTTCCATGTAATAAATGTCCCTTACCATGTTCCTATGATATTATAGATGAGGAAGGACACTAAGACACCAAAAAAGTTAAACAACTTTCCTAAGGTTTCACAGTTAATAAGGGGTTAAACCATGATTTGAACTCATTCTTTACCTTATTATTCAATTATAATTTTTCTTAACATTTCTTACTAATTGAAATGATCCACTTTATCTATTTTTTAACGTTTCACTTATTACCTGTTTGTCTGACTAGAATATAAGCTTCACAAAGGCAGGATCTCATGTGCACAGCTGTATCCTCCAAAATTACCTGGCACATAGTAGGTATTTAGTGTTTGTTGAATGAGTGAATGGCTCTTCCCTGGAAACGTGTTCCTTTCTCCAGTAGGGATGATCTGCCCATCCTTTCTGAATTTCAACATTTAATTTTCTAGGACCAGCTTCAGTCTTGCTTTCCCTCAGAAACCTCTTGCTCACCCTCCCCTCCTCACTCCTGTAGCATACATATTGTCTGTTCCTCCACTGACTCCAGCTCATGACTTAACTTCCACTGAGTGGCCTTCTTTCATGAGTGTATCTGTATTGTGCCTTCCTGACCTAATTGTTCAATCTTTCCAAATACAGACCTTGACTTTCTCAGCAAACTCATTCACTGCCAGACCAATCTTGGTACATAGGTTCTACATAAACACTTGTTTTATGAATTAGCAACTCAATTTCACTAAATATATTACCTGGGTCTACAGATCATTTATAACCATGCAAAATTACAGATCCAGCCTCTGGTAGAATTTACTATAAAAAATGTCATTATTTTCTGTCTCCTAGCCAGTTCATCCATTCATAGCAGAAGTTTCCCAACCCCCAGGATAAATTATTTTTTCTTATGGCCTTCAGTTTGCATCCTGTCAAGACGGGTTGAGAAAGTGTTAATTTCTCCCAGTTTTTCCATGTCCATTGACTCATCCAAGGAAACTTATAGCTTAACTTGAGCTTCTTGTCTTGCCTCTGTTTGTACAACTTTCCCCCTCACCATCTTTAATCCAGGGGCATCTTTGGTGGGTTTTGGGTCTTTGTAAATAGAAAAACTTAGCAGCAGGCTGGTTGAATTGCCACAAAACTATTTATTTTTTTTTTGGAAATGAAAAACTGTACAAACCAGGTCTGAATTTCTGAGAAAATAGGTTAAGGGACTTGGTACTGGTTGCAGAATTCAGTATTCCCCAAATATAAATATACGCTTGTGACATATTACTCAAAATGAGACAGTTTCACAAATTATTTCTTGCAAGTGAACCCCTGTCCAAGGGCTGTGTGTTAGGGGTCTGCTAAGCTGTGCGTTCTACAACTGGGATCCATGCTAAAATTAACTATTGAAACTTAAGAACCCAGAATTCTTCCTTCTGATCTTGGAGCCCATGTTTTGTTTCTCTATTTGTCCTTTGCTGCTTTCTTTAGCAGTGTTTTCTAGAATAACACTTTAATTCCTTTTAGTGGTCTTTTTGCTTATATATTTTGATCTATTTAATTAGTGGTTGCTCTAGTGTTTATCATATACAGCTTATCAGAACCATCTTCAATTTGTACTAACCTAATATTTTAGTGAGATAAAGAAACATTACTCTTTTTTTTTTTTTTGGTAGTACTGGGGTTTGAACTCAGGGCTTCACATTTGGGAGGCAGTGCTCTACCACTTGAGCCACACCTCCAGCCCAAGAAGCATTACTCTTATGTATCTGTATTTCCTCTCTCTTTTTTTGTGCTATTATTTTATACATATTACATCTATAAAGATTAAAAATGTAATAATATATTGATATGATTATTTTATAGTTTTATGTCTATTAAAGAAATGGAGAAAAGGAGAGCAAAGCATTTGTGGGCTTTGCTATATTTACCCTCTTATTAACCACTTCTGCTTCTCTTTATTGATTCATGTGTGTTCCAGTTACCATCTGCTGTCTTTTCTTTAATACAGCATGACTCCCAATAACTGCTTTGGGCTGTTATTGTCAAGTATGCCTATATGTTATAGGCTCAACAATGCAATTATATACATACTGTTTTACACGATTTCCTTTTAAAACAATCAAGACATATGCATTTATACAGTGATTAATTCCATAATTTCTGATTACTCTTTGTTTCTATGTATGGATTCAAATTACTGCTTGGGGTCGTATTCTTTCAGCATAAGGACTTCTAAAACGTAGAATTTCCATTTGTTTCTTCTATATAATTTACACCTCTTTATTGATATTCTCTATTTGATGAGACATTATCATCAAAGCTTGCTTTACTTTTTTTTTGAATTGGAATTTTGTATCAAGATAAAATTCACATACCACAGACTTTATACTTTTAAAATTCATAACTTAGTAGATTTTAGCATATTCACAAGTCTGTAAAAACATCACTACTATCAAATTCTAGAACATATTTATCATCCCCCAAAGAAACTTCATGCCCATTAGCAATTACTCTCCACTGTCCTCCTCTCTCTAATATAAACCCTTGGTAACCACTCATCTATTTTATGTCTTTATGGATTTGACTATTCTGGATATTTCAAGTAAACAAAAGCATAAATATGTGCTATTTTGTATCTGGCTTCATTCGCTTAGGATAATGTTTTCAAGATTCATTCATATTATAACAAGAATCAGTGTATCTCTGTGACTGGATGAATAATATCTGGTTTTACTTATTCAAACATCAGTTGGCAAGCATTTGAGTTGTTTCCGTTTTGGCTATTATAAGTAGTGCTATTGTCAATATTTGTATGCAAGTTTCAGTATGGATATATGCTTTCACTTCTCTTGGGTATATACCTAGCAAAGGAATTGCACAGTCCCATGGTAAATATGTTTAGCCTTTTTGTGGGTGTTGGGGATCTAACTCAGGGCCTCATGCATGCTAAGTAACTGCTCAACCACTAGCCCCTATTAAGGAACTGAGAAACTGTTTTCCAAAGTGATGGCACCATCTTACATTCCCATGAATAGTATATGAGGGCTTAATTTTTCCATTTTTTAGCCAACATTTGTTATTGTTTCTCTTTTTATTAAGTCATTTCTTTTTTTAGTTTGTTTTTGATGGTACTGGAGTTTGAACTCAGGGCCTCATGCTTACTAGGTAGGCACTCTACCACTTGAGCCACTCCACCAGCATTGTTTCTCTTTTTAATGATAGTTTCTTTTTTTTGGTGGTACCGGAGAATGAACACAGGGTCTTGTGCACGTGAGGCAAGCTTTCTACCACTGAGCTACAAAGCCTTTTTAGTGGATGGCAAATTACGGTATCTCAGTGATTTGGATTTACATTTTGATAATGTTTAATGGTGTTGAGCCACTTTATATCTTTTTTGTAGAGATGTCTATTCATATCCTTTGCCCATTTTAAGATTGAATCATTTGTCATTTTATTGTTAAATTGTAGTAGCTCTTTATATTCTGTGTACTAGCCCCTTATCAGATACATGATTTTCAAATATTTTTCCCCACTATACAGGTTGGTTTTTTTTTTTTATTATTCATATGTGCATACAAGGCTTGGGTCATTTCTCCCCCCTGCCCCCACCCCCTCCCTTACCACCCACTCCGTCCCCTCCCTCTTCCCCCCACCCCCTCAATACCCAGCAGAAAATATTTTGCCCTTATTTCTAATTTTGTTGTAGAGAGAGTATAAGCCATAATAGGAAAGGAACAAGGGTTTTTGCTGGTTGAGATAAGGATAGCTATACAGGGAGTTGACTCACATTAATTTCCTGTGCGTGTATATTACCTTCAAGGTTAATTCTTTTTGATCTCACCTTTTCTCTAGTTCCTGGTCCCCTTTTCCTGTTGGCCTCAGTTGCTTTTAAGGTATCTGCTTTAGTTTCTCTGCATTAAGGGCAACAAATGCTAGCTAATTTTTTAAGTGTTTTACCTATCCTCACCCCTCCCTTGTGTGCTCTCGCTTTTATCATGTGCTCAAAGTCCAATCCCATTGTTGTGTTTGCCCTTGATCTAATGTCCAATATACGGATTATTGTTTCATTCTCTAGATAATACCTTTGAGGTAATACATTTTTAGTTTTGCAAAGTTCAATTTATCTTTGTTCTCCTTAATGTGCTGTGCCATTCTAAGAAAGCATTTCCCAATCCATGGTCGCAAGGATTTCCACCTATCTTTTCTTCTAAGAGTTTTAGTTTTAGATCTTTCATCTATTTTTATATATGTTGTGAGGTAGGAGTCCTATTTCATACTTTTGTATGTGAGTAACCTATTTCTCGGTATCATTTGTAGAAATGATTCTTTCCCTTATTTAGTTGTCCTGGGGTCATTGTCAAGAATCAATTGACCATCGATGTTAGAATTTATTCAGGTCTCCCAAATCTATTTCAATGATCTCTATGTCAACTTTTATGCCAGTGTCTCACAATTTTGAGTTCTCTAGCTTTGTAATAAGTTTTGACACTGGGAAGTGTGAATTCTTCAACATTGTACTTTTTCAAGATTTTTTTGATAGGTTTGGGTCTACTGTATTTCTATATAAAATTTAAGATCACCCTTAAACAAAAAAGAAGCACAAAAAAGAAGCAGTTAGGAATTTTATAGTGACCGTGTTCGATCTACAGAGGCCAACTTCTGCCGCTGTAACTCTGGACAAGTCCCTTTGACTCTTGGGCTTCACTTTCCCACTTTATAAAATGGGAAGGAAGGGTTGGATCCAGGAGTCTCTATGGTCCCTTCCTACCCAGACATCATAATTAAGTTTGAAGCCAGGCATGGTGGCACACATTTGTAATCCTAGCACTGGAAGGCTGAGGCAGGAGGATGGCAAATTTGTACTACTTAATAGCTTTTGTACAGACGTATACTCTCCATCCTCACTTCACACTCTACTTCCCACCACCTTCTATAATAATACCCAACGTGGTTTCCCTGAATTTTATTGATACAGTAATAAGTGAGAATTGTAGGAGCTAAGACCTGGAGGCATTTCTTGACAAAAAGACAGGACATGGGCCTGACTACTCCAGGAGTCCAGAGACAAAAATAAATATTCTCACTGGGTATAGTGATACGCAGCTGTAATCCCAGCTCTTGGAAGCCTAAGGCAGGATGGCTTCAGGCCACTCTGGGCTGCATAGCCTCTATCTATGTTCCAATGCTGATCAAGTCTAGGAGCCTCACACAGTTAATGTTGGGCTCATACCACACTAGAAAAGTTGGCTTGGAACTGCAGATGTGGCAGTCTATTAGGTTTGACAGTCCTGTGACTTGAGAGTTATCCTGCTTTATTTTTGAGCTTATCCTTCTTGTTCAATAAAATGGGGATAGTTATATTCCTCCTCCCCATAGTGAGGATAAAATGAGATCAAGGGGAAGGTGGTCTATAGAGTAGAAATTACAATGAAATAGTTTTTTTTTTCCTTTCAGTGGTACAGCATTTAAACTCAGAGCCTTGTGCCTGCTATACAGGAGCTCTAGCACTTGAGCCATGCCTCCAGCCCTACAATGAAATATCTTATAGCTACCCACCCCTACCACAAAAAAGATCGAGTCATAGTGAAGTCTTCCTAACTTTTATTGGCACTGAAATAGAACATGGGTTGAGCATAAACCCCTCCAAAACAATTTTTAAAAAACCCAAAAATACACATAAAACCTGAATATAAAATCTAACCTTTCTCCCCAACCTCCCTGGGGTGGGTTACTGCCCTTAAGGCAACTAGATTGCCCCACAATTCCAGATTTGAATTTAACTGATATAGGACATATCACCTAGTAAGTGTCAATATAATTCACAGCAATGCATACAAGACTCCCCATGGTTAAGTGGTGTATGGGATGGGGGGAGGCTGAGGGAGGTTCTGGGCTAGGGGAACTGGATGGAGGGACAAGACAGCCCCTTGGGTACTAAACCCTGGGGAGAAGGCAAACAGGAACAATAAAACCAAATAATAAGTACTTTAAAAACTGGATTGTATGACCTATAGTGACAGGTAACATCACTAATACTGAAAGCTTACATAATTGTTTCTGGCAAAATATTCTTTAATAATATAGTATATGCTTCCTAGGTGTAGGGGTGATAAAGGAATGAGGCCAAAATGATTCTGCCCCAAGACTAACATCTATTAATACTGCATTAGCAAGAAAGGCAGAAATCAATGTTGATTAGATATCACTAGAATATATAATACTGGCAGAAAGTAAAAGAGCAAACAGGAGATAGGACAAAGAAGCTGCTCCTGGCATGAGAGCAAGAGGTGGGGGTGTGGAAGGGACCAGGCCAGAATACTCAGAAGCTCTATGGTATATAGTTCCAAGGGACAGCACAGCTGGTGACAAGACCTGGGTTAGAGGTTTGTCAGAGGCAGGGCCCAGTCACCACCTTGGAACAGGGGTGATGAGCAGGGACTATTGGGCACCTGAGAGGGTTGAGTAAACTGTGGGACTAGAGGCAAGGCATTCTCTCTCTACACAGATTCCTCTATGTACTCCCTAATTGAGCCTACTGGCAGCAAAGATCTAGGACTCACTGAACCAAGGCCTGCTGTGAAGCAGGAGCTGTGGCTCTAGTATCTCTGATAGGGGAAGTGGCCTAGAACTCCTGGCATAGAAAACACTGAAGCCAGGTGTGAACATTTCCTCCCTTTTGGTAAGAGCTATAGGTGAGGCTGGCTGAGCTTTGTGTTACTCATCCCTGCTGTTCTAGCTGGAGGAGATTTGGGGATTGGAGGGTAAAGAGACAGATGCAGAGAAATAACCAAGGACCTGGAATAAAAAGGGGTACCTCTGCCCATAGGCTTACATGACACAAGCTTAGGCTCCCATAAGGCATAGGGGCAGGATCTCTTACCCATCCTTGCCTGAACAGAAGAGTCAATGGCCTTCTGGGATGTCAGTGAAGCCTCTTGAAGGCACTGTCTCCCCCATCCCACCCTGGGGAGAAAATGAGTCCCTGAACTCAGGGACAAGGCTTATTGGGACTGAGTTTTTAACAGGCCCAACCTAGGAGGTAGAAACAAGAATGACTACACATCTCTTTATCCTCCAATCATTACAAAGCCTAAATAACTCTAAAAGGGATGGGCATTGGGAGGCCAAATCCTAGGTCAGGTGACATACTAGAGCAGATAGCCAGGGCTCTGCCTCCTTACCTAAACCCTGTGATACTCCAATCTTTCAAATCACAGGACTTGAAAGAGGAAGGCTGTGGTGAGGCACAGGAGGGGAGCTAGCTTTCAATCTACTCCACACTTGATTCCCATAAGATAACAGTAAGTGTGGGAGTGTTTGCCAAATCTAGTGGAAAGTGCCTCTGAGCTGGGGAAGTGGTCTTTCTAGCAAGCTAAATTAAATGGGACAGAAAAGGAAAAAAGAGTCCCATTGGCACCACAGTGGGCTATTTGTCTGCCCAGGGATGTGAGTGGGGGCTGAGGAAGTAGATTTGGTCCTATGGCTGCACTGAATGCTTGGCATGATTCCAGGGCTGCTCTAGTTAGTGGCTCCAGCACAGTGTGAGTTACGCAATGGTATAGAGTGTGGAGGCAAGGATGAAGGGAGGAGGGGGTCCCTGGAGGCTGGGTGCCCATTACATGGATTCAAACTCATCAATGCGCTGCTTGGTGTTGCCCTGTCGAATCTGGCGCAGGGTCTTGTATTTGTCTCGGCCCAGTCGCATGTTCTCAGCATGGATCATGTCATTGGCAGTCTTCTTGGACTCATCACGGGCATTCGCCAGCTCTGAAGTGAGGGCCTGTGGGAATGCAAGGGTCAGTGGCTTCCTCTCATTTTAACTCCACTTGATCAGATTTTTCTTCTGTTCCTTTCCCTTCCTCTCTCCAGCCCATATCACCCATATGAACTGACATAGGACAGAGAAAGAGAGAAAGAGAAAGAGAAAGAGAGAGAGAGAGAGAGAGAGAGAACAAACACAAGAGAGCACGCCATTTCCAACTTTACTAGTACTACAGTGGGCAAGAATTAAAACACACATACTTAGGTAACTAATTGATGATGGTGAGTATCCCTTGAAGAGTAGAACAATACACAAAAGATTCAGGTAGGAATTTTTTCTTCTAGCTATGTTGTGAATGTAAGTGGGGCAGAGAAAAAAATCAAAAAGGGAGGAGGTGCCTCCCCTTTAAAGTTTCACTTGAAATAGGCTCAGACTCCCATACAGCACTGAGATAGGCTGCTATACCTATCCTTACATGATAGTCTAGGAAATGCCATGGGCTATTAAGTCAATGCACACAGTCTCCTTTCCCTGACTCTTGCACTCTGCTTAGCTACCTTCAGATGCTTCTGCACACGCTCGTTCTTCTCTGCCTCAGTGGTACGTTCCTCCTCACTGCGGTCCTTGGCCATGGCATCAGCCCGCAGGTCAGCACTGGCCTCCGCCCCGTTCTCATCCTGTTCATCCTGCTCATTCTCAGCAGGCTCCGCCACATGAGGTGTACTCATGGCAGTCTTCAGCTCAGCACGTGTCTTCTCTAAGTCTTCCTGTACCATCTGGGCCTGTTCAGAGACAGAAAAAGAGGAACTGGCAGTCAGACCAAGTAACTTTTGGCAACCTCAGCATGCTCATAACAGTCTGTACGAGGCAGACAGCAGGTGGAATAAGTCACTTCATTTGCCTGATCCCTAGTTTTCTCAGTTGTAAAATAAGAACATTTGTACCACCTTCCAAGGGGCATTGAGGAATTCTGTAAAGTGCTTAAGAAAGCCTCTCATAATGCCTGTTGTCAAAGATTAAAAAGAAAAGGAAGCCCAAATCTAAGGAATTTAAGAAGTTGGAATATATACATGTGGTACTTCCCCTACACAATGCTTTGCTGAGTGCTGTACCTTACCTTCTGCTGCCACTCCACAGCCTCACTCTCCTTTTTCTGTCGGGCCATTTCCAGCTGAGAGATCCGAGCTGTCAGCTCTGCCATTTCTGAAGCCTATGGATAAATAAGAAACCTGTGAGAGCTGGGCCTTCTGGTCCTCAGGGACCTAGTGTTTGCCACCCCAGTCCTGCTGGGAAACCAGTAGGGAACCTGCTGCTCCACTTGCTTGCAGTCCAGTGGCTCTTTTAGCCAAACCACTCCATTCCAGTCCCATCTTCCATACCCACCACTTCCTTTTAAGTCAAAGCTAGACTATAGGTCTCCTGAAACAAACAACATGTCACCTCTGTCCCTCTTCCTCTCTCAATATTGCCAAGAATGCATGTAGTTGGGGCCTTAGGAAAGCTTTAGAGATCACTGTCTGAAAGGTAGACCCTTCCCTGCTGTCCTAGAATGCTCAGGTCTCCACTAAGACTCTTCCCAGAACAAGTATAAGAAAGATACTCAAGTATCACAAGGCAATCTGAACAAGGGGGAAAAAAAGTTTATGCACACCCTCACACCTTGGGCAAACTGCCCATGATAGCCTCTTCCTGAGAGATGAGGCTTAGTTCTCTCTATTCCCACCCAAAGTAGTACAAAGGAAGAGTACATGCCAAGGAATCTGGGACACAAATTTTTATTTCTAACCCTTGGGAATTATGAAAAAATGCATGGATGCTCATCCTAGTCCCCCACCCCAAAATGCTTGGACACACAGTTTTGCATGTGACTTTATGGAACAGGCAGCAGAAAAGGAATGCAATCTTTGCTCAACCACAACTCACAGTTAAGAGACTTTGGCAAGTCTCTTAATCAACCTGAGACCTAATTTCCTTATTTGGGCATATTATCCTATCTGAGAGCTAATCCCATAGGGATAATGGAAAAATTAAGAAAGCAAGGAAAAGGAAAATATGGCTAAGATAAACACACACAATAGGTACTTAACTAATTATGAGTCCCTTTTATTTCTTTCCTTCTTCCCTTTTCCTTTGCCAGGTTAGCAAGTCAGATCTTCAAGGAATAAGAAAGTGAATAAAAACTAAATGTTAGGGAAAACCTTTGGTGAAGTTCGAGGGGCCTATGCCAGTGCTTCTCAGCTTGCTTCTGAATGAGCTATTAGAGAGACCTGTGGCGTGGAAACGTGCTGGCAAGAGTAAGTCCTGTAAGCAGAGGTAGCTATAGATAGATCAGCAGACAAGGAAGAAAATGCAGATCCCACAACTCCAACCAATTGTGCAGCTTTACCAACTGTTCCTGAGTCTTCTTCTGGTCCCGAGAAGCCTGAAGCAGGGCCTCCTTGGCCTCCTCAGCTTCTTGACGCTCCCTGGCCAGCTTTTCAGCCTCGCTCTGGGCACGCTTCCGTTCCTGCTCAAGTTCCAGAGCCCTGCGAGTCTGTTCTTCCAGTTCTGAGCAGAAAAAGCAGGGAGAAGATGGTGAAGGGCACAGAGGTGAAGTTGACATGTGAGCTTCCTTCCCAGAAATGTTTCGCCTCCATGGCAAAGCTAGCAGAAGGTTCTGAGAACTCTTCTTGCCTCATCCTTCATCTACTCTGTGACCACACCTGGACTACATGGCCTCAGTCTATAGCTCAGGCAGAAGGGTCTCCAGCTCAAGGAAAGGTTCTGGGGAAAGCCAATCTCCAAGATGACCCTAAGCCTCACCTTGCTGAGCCTTCTTAGTCTGTTCCTCAATCTGTTTCAGCTTCTCCATCAGTTCTTCCTTCTCCCGTTCAATCTTTTCCTTCTCCTTTTCTGCCATCTCACGCTTCTTCTTCTCATTTTCCAGAAGAGCACTATGGAAGGAACAGGAGAGATGTAACAACATAGTAAAGTTGCATGGAAACCGAATTTCCTGGCCCTGTGTTCCTAAGCCTCCACCCTTCCAACACATCCAGGGTTTATAAGCTTGAACCACTCTCCCTTTCCTCTATATCCCTGCCCTTACATTATAGCCCCATATGGGCTGGTATACTCAGGGCCCAGTCTGTTTGCCCCCAAGTCAGGAGACCCAAACTGGAATCCTTGCTCTCAGAATAATCCACCGGATGACTTTAGTTATGTTGCTACTTTGCTCTGTCCTCAGTTCCCCTATCAGTAAAATGGCCTACTAATTCCTGACCTATCTGTCTTGTGGAATCATAGGAAACAAGTTTTGTCTTTGTGTTGGGATGTCATACTTCAAGTCTGGAGATTTCTGTCCCTTGGTGAATGTCTTTTCTTCCTCTGAGCCTTCAGAATACTTGGTATACCCTTTCCCACATGTCTTATTTTCCACTGCTCAATATATATGTATGAAATGAATGACACAGCCATTTTGTGTGTGTGTGTGTGTGTGTGTGTGTGATCTTTCCCTCTCTCTCCTACTAGATTGTGAGGTCACAGAGGGAAGGTTCCTGCCAGATGCAGCTCTGTAAACTACTCTCCAATCCTGGTAAATTTTTTCTTAATAAATGTGATCCTTGGTGTCTAAACATTCATATATGGAGTAATTTCCAGCGTACTAGATTAGAATCCTTCTGAGATTCCAAATTCTTTATGACAGAGTACCTACTAGAGCAGTGCTCCTCGAACCCTAACATGCCTAAGAATCACCAAGGACTGACCTTCGTAGTTCATTGAGATGAAATTCACGTAATATAAAATTAACCATTTTAAAGTGAACAACTCAGTGGCATTTAGCACATTCACAATGTTGTGCAAGCACCACTTTTTCTAGTTCCAAACATTTTCATTACTCCAAAGTAAAAGCCCATACCCATCAAGCAGTTTCTCCCCATCTTCCCTCCCTAGTCCCTAAAAACCACCAAACTACATTCTGTTTCTATAGATTTTTCTCTTCTAGATTACTTCCGATAAATGGAATCTGACTTCTTTCACTTAACATTATATTCTAGAGGTACCTCCACATTGTAGCATATATGGCTGAGTAATATTCTGCTCTAGTTTAGATATGGTCTATCCCTTCCCATCAAAGTTTCACATACTAGGGGTTTGCTCCCCAATGTAATGGTATTGAGAGGTGGTGAAACCTTTGAGGTGGAGCCTAGTGGGAGATGATTAGGTCACTGGGGGAACCATTCTCAAAAGTGATTAATGCTTGTCTGGAGGGAGTGGATTAGGACTCACAGGACTAGATTAGTATTTGAGACAGTGGCTTGTTATAAAGTGAGCCTGGCACGTCTCCTGAATTGATCTTCCACATGTGACACTCTCCATTTTTGCACATAATGGAGACGTAATGTCTGCCATGTTATGAAACAGTATGAGGCTCTCACCAAATGTAGCAGCCCAATCTTGGACTTCTCAGCCTCCAAAACCATCAGTCAAAATAAACCTCTTTTCTTTATAAAATACTCAGCCTCATGTATTGTCACAGTAACACAAAATAGATTAAGATATATTCCATTATGTATATTTACAATTCATTTATCCATTTATCCACTGACAAACATTTGGGCTATTTCAACCTTTTAGTTATTTTCAATAGTGTTGCTATGAACATGTGTGTACATGTATTTGTCTAAACATACATTTTCAATTTTGTTGGGTACTTATCTAGAAGTGGGATTGCAAGATCATGTAGTAATTCTATTTTTAACTTCTTGAGGAACTGTCAAACTGTTTTCTGCCATTTCACATTCCTACCAGCAATGTACATGAGTTGTAATTTCTCCACAACCTCATTAACACTTATTTCTCAGTTTTATTTCTCTTCTTGGCAGTACTGGGGATTGAACTTAGGGCCTCACACTTGCTAGGCATGCATTCTACCATGTGAACCATCCCACCAGCCCTCCAGTTCTCTTTCTTATAGCCATACTAATGAATGTAAAGTAGTACCTAATTATGGCTTTCATTTGAATTTCCCTAATGAGTAAGGATATTTTCCTGGGCCTACTGACTATCTGCATATCTTCTTTGGAGAAACAGTCAACCTGGGATCTTAAGATGCAGATTCTCATCAGTAAGTCTAGGACAGGGTCTCAGAGCTTGCCTTTCTTAATTCCCAAGTTGATGCTGATGCTGTTAGCCTCAGATTACTTGGAATATCAAGGACTAAGGGCTTTGTAGGGAAAATTCTGGGGGCTTTGCCCATTTCTACTCCAAATACCCTGCAGAATTCAGGCTCAAATGTGTCTGGAGCCCTTGGCTACTATCACTATATTGGTCAGTTAGCCTGGAGCAATCCAGAGTCTACCTGGTACAGCAATGGCGTGAGGGTCATAGACAATGGGAAACTATGAAATGCCCCTCCCTCTTATAAGCCTCTGAAATCTTAAGATCTGATGCCTGCTTCCCAAGAACAAGGATGCTCATGCCTGAGACTAAATGTAGGGGCTATCATCCCTAAACAGTTCATTTATTTCCAGTCCTGGGTTGGCTTCATATCCTGTCTTGGCAGGCTGGGCACCTTTGAGAGGCTTCTTTACCCCAGGTCTGCAGCACCTACCGTTCCATCTGTTTCTGGTGCTTCTCCTCCCGGGCCTGTGCCTTCATCTGCTGTACCTCAATGGTGTCAGGCTTGCGACGGCGCATGTATAGCTCATGGTTCCCCATGCACAGGGCCAAGATCCGCTTGTTAATCCTCAGTCGGGGAGCATAGAAGACAAAGTCCTGGTGAGAAAACAGCAGTCAAAAAAGAGTCTGGAAGAGGTTGAACTTGAGCTTCTACCTACTGAAAAGTTAAATCCAAAAACATGGAGAGACTGTTTAATTCCATCCTTTGCACTACAGATGGGAATGATTCAGGGTGGTGAAGTGATTTGCCCAGAGTCAGACAGCAGTTTTGCAGTAGACCCAAGACTAGAACCCAGGTTTCTTGTCTCTAAGACCAGTGCTCTTTCCACCAAGCCACAGTTTCTTTCAACCTTTAGTTAAGAAAAGCATCCTAAAATACCCTCAATTCAGTTGAAGGATTAGAACTGACTTTCTCTGCTAATTAGGTCTCACTGAATTCTAAGGGGAGGGTCTCTCAGAAGCCAAACAATCCCTGTATAATACCATAATGGGTACAGTGTGAGTGTTGAACTGTTTTTGTAATCTCCAAAAGGCATATCCTAGACCCAGCCCCTTAAACTGTTCTTGGAACAAGGCAGGTTTTAAATACATACATGAACACATAAATCCCTAAACATTGATTGTCCTGGGCGTTGTTTGTTAAATAGGCCCTTGATCTCAGCTGGCTTTGTTACTTACCTTTTTCTGATGAATGTTGAGCACAGCAGCAATAAAAAAAACACACATAAAAAAACCCAGTGAGTTTGAATTTCTTACTACAGATACCACTGGACCAAGGTCACCAGCCAATGAGCTAACCACCATCTCCTCTGCCACTGAACCCAAATTGCTATCATTCATATACCTTAGGGTAGAATGGAAGGAGCACAGGCTCTTAAAGTCGAATAACCCAGCTCTAATGTTTTTAGCTGAGGAAATCACTCCATCTCTCTGAATCTCAATTTCATCAATTCAGTGGGTATGCTACTACACACCTGCCCATGTAGTTGAGGCTTTAAGGAGATAACATATATTTTTACTTAACAGGGGAAATTCAGACATCTCAGAGCTGGAGAAGGGTGAGCCCTCACAAAATAGTTCAGGGTCAGCATGGCCACTGGCTCTTCTTGGAAACAAGGTACACCAGGAGAACAGAACCTCATCTCAGATTTCTATCATACTCTCAATTGACAGCCTTCTGGTCTTATTAGCTGCAGGCAACTGAGTGAGTGAGAAGTGTGATGGATCTGCTAAAGTAAGGACTGGACTCAAAGCATTTTCTTCATCTTAGGTTGTTCTGGAGAAAAGTCTGAGTGGGCAGCAATAAAGCTATAGAAAAAAACCAAATTTGGAAGATCATCTTTAGAGCTGGATTTCTCCTGGCTCTGCCCTTTTTCCACAATTAAAGATAAACCAAACACATGAACAGTGTCTGCCTTCTGAGCTCAGGGACTTGGAAAGGTGAGGTGCATTCTGTTTCCACCACAGTACTCAAAACAAAAGGTGATGGCTAAGAAGCAGAACTTAGGACTGTCTGTGCTACTCCCCATTCACAGAGGAAGATGGATATTAGGGTGGCACCTGAGACACAGATAGCAGAATGGCACCAGCTACAGGATGCCTTCTGGCCATTTGTTAGCACTGATATCCCATTTCATCTCAGTTTCCATTTATGCCTCCTGCTCATATGTGCATGTACACCTGCATGTATATGCACACACACCAGAATAGGAAGACAAAAACTATGATGTGATTGCTCCTAGCATTATCCAAACCTTAGCAAAGTACCTGTCATAGTCAGAGGGAGGGGTCACTCACCGGAGCTTTTTTGTCAATAGGCTTGATGACAAATTTCTTATCATTGAAAGAGATGTTCCTGATTTCACTCCAGGGAAAGCCAATCTTAGGAGTCAATCTGTACAAATGGAGACCACCAACATCAGGACAAGGGCAAGACAAAAAGACATAGAGAGCTAGTGCCCCCACATAAAAACTTCTTCCTTGAGAAAGTAGACCCATTGTCAGTTCAACCTGTGTATTACATGGCACCGAGTCAATTGCCAGCATTGAGGTTGCATAAAAGACTTCCTTATACACAACCAACATACTTCTTGTTCTTATCTCCAAGATTTGTTTTGTTCCATTTTTGGTTGAGGCACAGACCTTGTAATCCTGCAAGAGAATCTTAGCCCTATTTAACTGATATACACACATATATATATATATGTGTGTGTGTGTATATACATATATATAATGAATTCCATGATTCAGAAGTTATATGGAATGATAATCAAGACTCCATCTTCACCCAAGGCAAACCAAAGGGGAAAATAAGCAAGTGAGATAAGGCTATGGCAAAGATTATAGGCCAAAAGTACTAAATCATTACATGGGACTTAAACCTAATTACAAATCTTGACAAAATACATTCTAGGTCCATACTGTACCCCCCAGAAAATGCAATGAAAGTCACATATATAATTTTAAGTTTTCTATGCCATGTGAAAATGAGTGAAAAACAAATAGGTGGAACTAATTATAATAATAGTTTAATTAACCCAATATACCCCAAATACTATCATTTGAACATGTAAGCCAAAATTTAAAAAAAAATTGAGACATTTTACATTCTATTATTATCTTAGCTCTAAAAGGTTCCCCAAAAGCTCATGTGGTTTGGTCTATACCTAATGGCATATTGGGAGATGGTGGAAATTTTAGCAGATAGAGCCTAGTTGAAGGAAGCAGGTCATTGGTGCCAGGCCCTGGAAGGGTGTTTTAAGAGCCCAGCTCCTTCCTCTCTCACTCTCTGCTTCCTGGCTGCCATGAAGTGAGCAGCTTTACTCTATCCATGCTCTCTACAGGCCCAAAAAGCAATCGGGCCAAGCAACCATGGACTGAAACCTCTGAAATCATGAGCTAAAATAAATCTTTCCTCTTTTAAGTTGATTTCTCTTAGGTACTTTGTCACAATGACAGCGAGGTGACTAACACACATTTGTTTTTTGACATTACGTCTTTAAAGTCTGGTGCATACGTTATAACATGCTTTATAGTAGCAACATTTTAAGTGCTCAATAGCTACATGTGGGTAGTGGCTACCATGGTGGACAGCACAAGTCTAGTCAATACAGGATTTAGAGGTTTAAGTGAGGTTGTACAATCATCTGGGCTAGACTAAATTAGGAAGGAAAAGAACTAAGAACATGGTGAGGGTTGAGCCCTATGTGTCAAAATGACCCAAATAAACTAAGAGAAGTCTGAAGTATACCTGTCATTCTGCTCATAGATGTTGAGACCCAGGGCATCAACCCCCAGCCACAGCTCTGAGCCTTTCTTGTTCTTGATGCTGAAGTAGTTCACACCATACATCTCCAGGTCTTGAGCAATCTTCAGATATTCCAGGACAGCATCCTCCCTAAATGACGACAGGCAGGAAAGGGTATGTGCGGAGGGAAGTCTGTGAATCAGACTCAGGAAGACAGAGAAGCTTGCTTGCTTTCTGTTTCTGACAAGAATCTGGCTATCAGGAATAGGAAAGGGGATAGAATGAGCAGATAATGGAGAATGGAGAATGCACATGACTTTTGTCACACAGAAGCTGCTATTAGGAACCCAAAGTCCAAAACTCTCAAGAGGAATAAGGGTAGGCCGACCCTTGCTGGCCTCTGGAATGTTAGTTGCCATAGAAGCTATTTTCTTCCTACCATTCACTATGCAAGCCTCTTTTATACAAGCACCCTTTTTAGATAAGGTGGTGAAGGAAAATGATGAGGTTTGTCCCTCAACTAGAAAACTCCCAAATGCTTTGCAATGTACAAGCAACTTTCCCACTTCCTTTCAGGGGAGGAACAGTATACTAGGTAGCCCAGAAACTCCCTAGGGATCCTGAGGTCCCCTCCATTTCTTTGTGGTCCAAACTATTTAGGCTACTAGCGGCCACCATTCATCTAAACAAACAACAGCAGTCTTAATAATGGTTCAGGTTTGACTTCTAAAGTGCTGGAATCAGGCTAGAGGCATGGCTCAAGTGGTAAAAGTGCCTGCCTAGCAAGCACAAGGTCCTGAATTCAAACCCCAGTATCACCAAAAAAAAAAGTTTAAGTACCAGAATCTCCCTTATCTCTCTCTCTAACATTCACCAAAGTCCCAGGTCATCTGCCTCTTTTCCTTAGAATCCAATGTCATTCTCCCTAGAAAGGCAGTGGGGCCCATAGCTGGTAAGACAGACTTACCTAAGCATGCCCCGGTGTTCCTCATGCCACACCTGGATCCGCTCCTCCCACTGGTCCTTATTGAGTTTGTGCTGCTCCAGGACTCTGGAAAGCCAATGGATGGTAAGTGCAAAGACCATGGGCAGGAGGGAAACTAAGAGGTTGGTGAAAATGTGAGGTCAGCCCATTTAAGGTCCGTCACACTGGACTCAGACTGAAATTACTGTAGAAGGTATTAGACATAAGGAGCTGCTAAGAGGTAAGAGAGCTACAAGAATGGATGACCAAGAAGGACAATGGGATAATCTTCCTTTGTATCTTTAACCAGAAAACTCAATAATGTGCTTTAGCCACCAAACACAGCAATAATATATCAAAAGTCTGTACTGACCTGAGGGGCTAAGAGTAGAGATGGGCCTCACAGAGCTAGGCACATTCTCTCCAAGATCCTCTTGGGAACAATTGTTTGTATTTCTAAGAATATTGTTCAGAGATGAGAAGATAGCTTTTTGATACAGAACAGAGAACTAAGCCCAAACAGCTTTTGGGGAAACTAACAGGCCCAACCTCCCAGATCTACTAGATTGTAAACAAGGTTTTCTTTAAACATGTCATCTCAGACATCATGGCAATGACTCAGAAAGAGTCCCAGGACACAACTAGTTTCCCTAATCCCTTCTGATGGGTTGTGCACATACTACAACTCCAATGGCACTAAGGATCCAAGAATGATGCTTCATTTTTCCTTCTAATCCAAAAGCCTATGGAAATGGACATCGGATACAATAGAAAAAACCTCAGGGTTAAAAAACCAAGAAATTAAGTTTTCAAGTCTGGCTCTGCCTCAAATGAGCTGTGGGAGATGGGGTGACTCAGTGTGAGTTCCTTTGCACATCCATTTCCTGAGCCAGGAAATAAGGATAATGCCTGTCTTATTTATTTTGTGTGTTGTCGTGATGCTAAAACAAAAATAATGAGTGTTTGAGAGCTTTCAACTTTGAAGTTTACAAAAGCAGAAAACTCTGTATACTGGTTATCAGTATTAAAAGACTATTTGAGCTCCCCCATGTCCCTGCCTTGTGTATTTCTCTATCTCCCCTGTGAACTTCTGAAATAAAAGGTCTAAATCAGTGAGAGGGATTGAGAAAATAGAACAAGGGAGAGGTAAAAATCAATCCATCTCTGGTTCTACATAAGCACCTGTCTCCAGAGTAATGAACTTTTGTAATCAGGGATAGGTAAAAGGCTTTTGTTTTTCATTTTGAGAGCCAGAAAAACAAGGTATGACACAATATGCAAATACGTCTCTGGGCAGCGTAACATGGTATTCAGACAGACCCTACTGGATCTGACAGGAACAGATCTGGCAGCTCCTGTGGAGCAGCCTTGGGCTGCAGCACTTTGGCCAGGGTGCCACCTCACCTCTGTGGCAGCAACTTGTCTCCAGCCAGGTAGCCAGACTTGTGCACCTCCTTATTGAAGTCGCCGTACTTGGACTGGACAGCATAGGAGGCCAGAAGCACAGCAGTTTCAGGTGGGCAATAAATATCATCATTGAGAATACCCTCTTTCACTTGCAGAAAGAACAGGCGCTGGGTGATATCCTGGATCAATTCCTCAGATACATCCTCAGGATAGAACTTGGCCCGGAACTTGAAGAGCAGGGGGCTTTCCTTCCGCACATCCTGTGCGGTCACCTGAGAACAGCAAAAAATAGTTATAAGGTAGAGAGAAGACACTAAAAGGTCATCAATTTGGGTAATCCCAGAGAGCTGGGAGGTAACCCTGTTGATAATTTCAAAAAGAGACATATTACTTTCATTAGGGATCCCATCTCAGATCCATAATCATCACCTCTTGTTAGGAATTTCTTCCTAACATCCACTTATGATCAGAAACCAACATTTTCTGACAACATATCCAACTGGCCTCAGAGTCTAAGGGATGGCTTTAAAGAGCTTTTTTTTTCAGGCTCCTGTAGCTCCATAAACTAGCCATGTAAAGACTAGGCAATATGAGTGAGGCCTAGGAATTGGCTAGGCAAGAGCACAAACTAAATCTTCTTTTAAAACCTGAAATTTCCTCCTAATGGTTTTGCATTTGTCCAGCAAAAGTCTCAGCTCTTTGGGAAAACAAAACTCTACCAGCAGAAAGTGGGTACCTCCTATACACAATCAGGGAAATAACCTCAGCCCTGTATGGAGAACTCTAAGGACAGTCAGCCAGTTTGAACACAATGAAATGGAGGACTACTAGGTTTCTGAAGAGATGATACTTGGGGCAGAGAGCTTGATTAGGCTCAAATCATCCCATGTGGAGTCCAACTGAGAGAGAAGATCAAGAAAGAGGGAAGCGTCTGTATGGATAAGACATCAGTAGACCAGTGGAAGAGGGGCAGCCTAAGATTGACATCTTTAAGATTTTTTTTTCAGTTCCAAAGTCTATAGCTAGGGTGGGGATGTAGCTCAAGTGGTATAGTGCTTGCATAGCAAGCGTGCCTTAGCAAGCACAGGGCCCCAAGTTGAAACCCCAGTACTGCAAAAAAAAAGTCTATGGCTCTCTTTTTTAACAAATCTAAAGCCCTTGAAAAGAAGAAAGGTGTAGCAATCCCCCCTTGAAGAATCACTAATAGCTTTGATCTAAAACAAGTCAAATTAAACACAGAGCTTCCAGTGGAAAGGAAAGGGTCTCCTCTCCCTTGAACACAGCCATTCTCACTGGCAAAAGTCAAATGGAGACAGAAACAAGAGCTTTGCCTTGGCCAAGTCCTCTTCCCTTATTCTGACCAAGGGGGTCAACAGACCACCCAGTGACAAACAGAGCCTTAGGTATCCCAGGTTTGCTAGCTAACACATGTTATCCCCCTGAGTATGTTCTGTTGGAGGAAGGAATTCCATACCCAGCAGAGGAGTAAACAGTTACCTTCTTATTGAGTTTCAGCCAAGTGGAGAAACCCTTAGTGTCTTGGTACTGTAGCCCAAAGAACCAAACTTCCCTCAGGCCAATAGTTTTCACCACCTGGAAGAAAAGACACGAAACAATCATTGGTTGAATGCCTACCCTGTGCCAGGCAGAGGGAACACAATGGTGGAGTCAATCTAGTCTCTGCCCTTAAAGGGTTTATTAAGATACTCAAGATCTGAAGAAGATACACTTGGGCAGCAGTCAAGGACTGATGTCATATGCAGAATCCAGATTTTTTTAAAAACATGAGAGTAGAAGGGGGTCAATTTAGGAAGAGGCAGAGGACCAGTGGGAAGGGGGAGGGAGGATAAGAGAAGGTAATGGGGTAAATATGATTAAAGTACCTTATATACATGTATGAAAAGGTTATAATAAAGCCCATTATTTTGTATAATATATGCTAATAAAAAATTTTAAAAACTAATGTCAGCAGCTCTGCATCAAAGTACTACTGTGAAGTAGAAAAATGATCTATTACTTAAGAGCACTACCACACACCAAGAAACTTACATTTGTTATCTTCTTTAATTTTCACAGTAGTCCTATGATATAATCAGGCACATTTTTTAGATAGTAAAAGTGAAACTCAGAGAGATTAAAGGATTTGCCTAGTGAGTGGCAGAGTCATATCCAGTACTTCATGCCATCTCCTCTCTCCCCCTACAATGCCTTGTAGCTGTCTATGCACTGAAGGCTGCAGGCAGAGATTGTTGGGTTAAATTTCTGCTTCTTGGTCTCCTGGGTTACTCCCATATAGTGTCCTTTATCTTTCTATGTTTATCCATTTATTATAAAGGGTATTACAAAGGATATAGATAAATAATCAGAAGAGATGAAAAGAGTGAGCAATAGGAGAAGGAATGCAGATCTTCTTTGTCTTCAAGCACACCCATCCTTCAGGAACCTCCACATGTTCAGCTATACAAAAGCTCCCTAAGTCCAGGCCTTTGGGTTTTTAGGATTATCATGTGAGCATAACTGATTGGATTATAAGTCACTGATACCATCAACTCAATTCTTTTATCTTTAGAAATTGGGAGTAATGCCCACACCCTTAAGACTGAGTCCTGTTTACAATATCCAAAGAAAGAACATCTGAGAAGACAAAGCAGGGACTTTGGTATCTATACATCCCAAAGCTATGTTGACCCTGAGTGCTGAGATGCTTCTCTTCAGGCCTTGTTAGAGCCGAATCCCGATTCCCTTTACTATTAGCACAGGTTAAGCGTAGGAATGGTGGGTACCTCAGTGAAATAGCTGAGGAGCTCCCTGCTGCCCTGGGCCTCTTGGCTGAGCAGTGGGCAGGAAAGAGAAGCCTGCCAGGAAAACACAGATGGGGTCTGTTCTTCAGTCCCTGACATAAGCATGTCAATGGTCTGTCAGTTCAACCGTGGCATGCCCACCACTGGGGATAATGGCAATGAAGCTGAGCCACATCCTGATGAGGTCAGGCTAACTTCAAGCAGTCTCCTTTAGCTTTTCTTTTGGTGGAGGAAAGGATGGAAATGAGGGTTTAGGGTGAGGTTAGTAGGGACTCTAAGTGAGATAACTGGAGAGAGAAGCAAACAACATGGACCTGAAGCTAATGATGTCCTTCCCTGTGAACCAATTATTTCCCCTCAAAACACAAGCATGCAACATGTGTGTGCAAATGCAAACACACACATACACACACCCATCCACTGTTGCCACTGAGTTTCTACTATTCATCCAGAGCCAGGTCCCACAGGAATATCCAGAGCTTGAAGTCTACACCTTCAGGGCCCCAAAGAAAAAGAAGCCATATTTTATGAGCCTCTATGTGCCAGAAACTGAACACAAAACAACCCTGTAAGATAGCTATTACTTCACTTTATAGATGAAGATACTAATGTTTAGAGGGGCCACCTGCCTAATATCACAGAGACATCGATGGGTCTGACTGCAAAGTCTATACCCTTTCTTCTCTGGAATGCTGTCTCCTAATGCCAAAAGCTCAAAGGAACTCAGGGCTCCTAGGATTCCCAAGTGACTAACTGCCTTGTCTTTACTTTGGCCTAAATATCCCAGGCAATAATGTTAGGTATCGGGAAAACTGAACAAAAGTCTCACTTCTGTCTGTGTCTCCAACTTGCTGTGTGATCTTAAGGCAGTACATGTCCCTCTCTGTGCCTCAACACCCTCATCTATCCAATTTGGGGGTGTGTCTTAAACAATCTTGTTCTCTTAATTTGTCTCATTCTTCTAATTAAGCTAGAAGGTGTTTTGCAAATTGCTAAGAAAAATAATATTATTTCCCACCTATCTCTTGCTGACTTGGATAATTAAGAATATGTTTAGGGCCAGGCATGATGGGTCACACCTGTAATCTTAGCCACTCAGGAGGTGGAGATTGGAAGATTGTGGTTTGAGGCCAGCCCAAGCAAAAAGTTACTGAGAACCCATCTCAATAAAGCTGGGCATGGTGGTACATGGCTGTAATCACAGATATGCAGGAGGCATAAGTAGAAGGATCACAGTTCAAGACTGGCCTGGGTAAGATGCATGAGACCATCTCTGAAAAATAACCTAAAGCAAAAAGGGCTGGAAGAATGACTCAAGTGGTAGAATGCTAAGGCCCTAAGTTCAAACCCTAGTACTGCAAAAAATAAAGTTAAAAAAATGTAAACATGTTTAAAAGGATAAATTGGGGATGGTTAGAAAAGATCAAAGGGTTTCCAGGGCTTAAGAGCCAGTAAGACCCTTATTTGAAGTCAACTGGCTGCCAGAATGCTTACTACTGAAATGTAATAAGGACTTTTTGCAGAAGATGGGGGGATGGGTATTGGAAGATCTTTTTTTTAACTCTTATTGTGGATCTAATAAACAGTTCTTCTGATTTTCCACAGGGTTGCTGAAGGATGGTGTGTTCAGAAGCAGCTGGTGGGAAGTTAAGTTCCAAGAGACAATTCAGGGGCTAGTGGAGTGGCTCAAGTGGTTGAGTTCCTTCCTAGTAAACATAAGGCCCTGAATTCAAACCCCAGTAACTTTAAGAAAAAAAAAAACAGAACCAAGGAACAATCCAGTCCCAGAGAAAAAGACTGAACATAGGATGGCCCATTTGAGCCAGGATCTAGGTTCTGGGGGAGTGGGGCAGACTGGGAAAAGAACTGGTAGAGCATCAATAGTCAGGAATCCCATGAGTAAAGGTAAATAAAGCAGACACAGACTATACAGCCAGTCCTGGAGGATCCAGTGAGCTCCTTAGCCTCTTGTGCCGTGTAGTCTGTTTCACTAGTAGAATGGGTGGGGGGGTAGGATTTGGGGAAAGTAGTTCTGAGAAGTTAAACAAAGTAATAGTTAAAGCAATCTCAAAGAAACATTTCAGGATCAGTGTGGGATTCTGAACTCTGACCACTGCCATTTCCTTTGTGAACAGAGTGAAATCAGAAACATAAATTTTCCACTTCCTTAGGCTCTAGGGCTTAAAGAGATGAGCAGTTGTCTCTCAGCCTATGCTGAAATTCAAAGTGAGGAAGTGAGTATATGAGGGAAGGAAATATGGTCTGAAGTCAGAATTTTTTGAAGACAAAAAAGAACAAAGCACAAAATAGATGACCCCTGACCACATGTCCATCAGGTACCAGGAACCATTTGATCAGCAACTCTTGACCCCATTTCCAACTCCCAGGACATAGAAATGGGGCCGTTTTGCTCACTTCCAGCTAAGACCTACACTCCCAAGGGAAAGAAACTGCTTTTCAAGTAGGAAATATCTACCTCCTTGTTCCAGAAACAACTTCTGTGGATCCAGTGACTAGTGTTCCTTTATTATTTTATTATTATTGTTTATTATTATCTTATGCTGAGAAATGTCTCCATCCACTAAGAAAAAATTCTTTTTTGGTTTGCTTTGGCCTCGGGCAGCCAGCTCATCTAATCTAATCCAGTATTTCTCAAAGTTGCCATGGGAGAAATCCTTAAGCAACAGAAAATAAGGAATGAATATACCAGGGAGTATATTCATTGTGGAGTAGAAAGGTAAGAGAGAAGAGATAAGGAGACAGCTGTAAACCAGCCAGAATTTCTTTCAAACCTCAGATTTAGTCTTAATTGTGCAAATGTTGAGACCCCATCTCACCAATAAAGCTGGACATGGTGATTCTTGCCTGTCATCCCAGCTGCAAGTGAGGCATAAATAGGAGAATCACAATCTAGGTCCACCTGGGTGAAAAGACAAGACCCTATCTGAAAAATAACTAAAGCAAAAAAAGACTGGAGGCATGGCTAAAATGGCACCACACCTGCCTGGTAAGTTCAAACCCAATTACTGCCAAAAAAAATACAGCTTTGTTTTCACCCACCTCACTCATGTTCACTTATAGTTAAAGGTCCAACAACAGATTATATATTTTATATAATTTTTTTCACAGTACTAGGGTTCGAACTCAGGGCTTAGCACTTGCTGGGCAGGTGTTCTACAGACTAAGCCATGCCTCCAGTCTTTTTTGCTCTGGTTATTCAGGAGATAGGGTTTTACTTTTTGCCCAGGCCAGCCTGGACCATGATCCTCCTATATTACGCTTCCCAGCATCACTGGGATGACAGCTGTGCACCACCACACCCAGTGTTTTTTGATGCCATTGAGATGGGGTCTCACAAGCTTTTTGTCCGGGGCTACCCTCAAGCCACAATCCTCTCAATCCCAGCCTCCAAAGTAGCTAGGATTACAGATGTGAGCCACCAGTGCCCAGTTACAGTTATTTTTAAAATTAGATGAAGAGCACAATGCCCCAAGTTCAAACCCCAGTACCATAAAAAAAACATTTAAAATTAGATGAAGATTTTTATTTTATTTATTATTATTGTTGTGCTGGGGAGACATTGTGACATTTACAAAAGTTCTTACAATGCATCATAGTTGAATTCATCCCCTTCCCTCCTTTATTCTCCCTCCCCTCAAGAAAAGATTTTTAAAAAGAACAACCAATATTAGAATGCCTATGATGTACCAGGTTCTTTATTTATTTGAAGATTAAATCACAAAAATCTCAAGATTTTAGTGTAATTATCATCTTACTAAGGAAAGTTCTGAGAGGCTGAACGAACCATTCAAGATTACACAACTAAGTAACAGGACAGAATTTGAACCAGGGCTGAGTCCAAATCCTGTGTTCTATACAAAACCAACACAACCTGAACCTCAAGGATATTTCTTTCATTCTTGGTGGGAAGAGAGTTGCATCTGTCTAGAAATTCAAGATCCTAGGGGCAGAGATGCTGTTTGTTAGGTCTAGAGATACAGTAGACCTTCAGTCAATGAGTCAGTGAGTAGAAATGAATGTATTTGCTGAGATTTCACCTCTCTCCTAGAGCTCAAAGAAGACCTTGAGAGGAGAGGCAGGAAGAGATAAACAGAGCTGGAGACCCTGGAAGGGGAGAAGCCAAGCAAGAGAGTTCTCAAAAATGTTATTCATAAGCTGGGTGCCAATGGCTCACACTTATAATCCTAGCTACTCAGGAAGCAGAGATCAGGAGGATCGTGGTTCAAAGCAAGCCCCAGGCAAATTGTTCGAGAGACCCTATCTCAAAAAAAAAAAAAACCCATCACAAAAAAAGGGGCTGGTGGAGTAAAGTGGTAAAAGTGCCTGCCTACAAGTGTGAAGTCCTGAGCTCCAACCCCAGTGCCACCAAATATATATATTCATAGTGGTGGCACTGCCCTCTAGTGGCACCTAGGTAATTCAAGATCCTTTTGTCAGCCTTTAGAGGTCAGAGCAAGCAATAGATAGAATTCCTGTAGCAAAATGTGTTCTCTTTTTCCTGGTAATAAACACACTCACAAGAAGAAACAGAGGTAAATGAGAGCAACTCCGGGCCCCACTTCTGTTTCCCACTAGATCCTGGGCCTCCTCAAGTTATGGCTTACCATTGTTGCCTGTTATTTATCACCTGTGCCAACAAGGGTGCTTCCTCTCCAGTCTACTTCCTCTCTGGTCATAAGCCAGATGACTGTAGGGATCCAGGAAGGCCCCAGAGCTTTAGCCAATTCCTTCTAAGGAGTACAGCTCCTTCCTCCCACACCCCAGCTACCCTAAGGAAGTCCTCCTTGAATGAGGGGTCTCAAAGGCTAGGCACAGTGGACCTCCTCCCTTACACCTCATCAAGTTAGAAAGCGTGAAGAGCTCACATCCTCCAACTGCCCATGAACACAGATCTCTGTGGCTTCCCATCCTGACCTACCTTCAAATCAAGAGGGACAGATGCTCAATTCCTTATCTTGAGCTCAAATCTCTTTTTCCTATAGTTTTAACTTATGAGGTCATAGCTCTGCCCCTTCTAACTTCACAAGAAGTGACTGCACACTCATTTCTATAGCAGCACATCAGAAGCCTAAGATCAGAAAACACGGTGTCTCTGAGTTTTCTCCAATCTACAACAGCCTTATTCACCCCAACCATTGTAGTGCAGCATTTGTTTTGTGTGTGTGTGTGTGTGTGTGTGTGTGTGTGTGTGTGTGTGTGTGTGTGTGCAGGGGTGGGGAATATATGTTAACTTAGTCAGAGCTATATTGGAAACTCTGTATCACAACTCACTAACTAATGACCTAGGTTATTTTCTTTTACCTCTCAGAAGTGTGATCATTATGAGAATTAAAGCACCCAGCCATGTAAGTACTTTATCATTTTATGTAATGGGAAAACTTCAATTCTACTCTTAGCAATTTTCAAGAATACATTTTTATTTAAGAATATACTATTATTAACTGTAGTCACCACGTCATACAATAGATCTCTAAAAGTTATTCTTATCTGATTGAAATATTATACCCTTTGACCAACATTTCTTTAACCTCCACCCCCTAATTGCCTAAGCCCTGGTACCCACCATACTACCCTAGTTCCATAAGAG
This sequence comes from Castor canadensis, assembly GCF_047511655.1. NCBI lineage: Eukaryota > Metazoa > Chordata > Mammalia > Rodentia > Castoridae > Castor > Castor canadensis. Next base: position 86,968,853 of record NC_133405.1, read on the forward strand.
CAACATTTTTTAGATTCCACATATGAGTGAGATCATGCAGTATTTGTCTTTTTGTGTATGGCTTACTTCACTTAACATGTCTTTGAAGTTCACGCATGTTACAAATGGCAGGATTTACTTTTTTCATAGTCAAGTAGTATTCCATTGTTTATATACTACACTTTTTATCCATTCATCCATAGATGGACATTTAGGATGACTCTATATCTCAACTTTGTAAATAATGTTGCAAAATTAATATGGGAGTGCAGATATCAATTTGATACACTGATTTCATTTCCTTTGGTCATATACCCAGTTAGCTCAATTTAGCCATCTTACAAATGTATACATATTTCAAAGTATCACTTGCATGATAAACATAATTTTTATTTTTCAATTAAAAATTAATTTTAAGCAACAAAACACCTCACCAGGGATAGTCCATAGTAGGTACTCAAAAAATGATACTTCTCAACATGACATTGATCTTTTGGATGAGAAATTATGAACTTCCTGGTTTCTTCTCCTTTCCTCAACCATTACAAAGACTAATAGTAGCTTTTAAAACTAGCACATCAATCTGATCTGGGCTCCCTACCATCTGGACTTCCCTCAGAATCACTCCTATAATATGCAAAGCAAACCAATACTAACAAAGAATTACCAGACCTTGTGGGTTTTCAAAGTTAATAAACCTCTTTATTCAAGAATTTTTCTGCCTCAGGCTTTAAATCGTGCCTTCCTCGCCTTCAGCAGCCATCCCTCTCCAATGCAAACAGACAAAGACCCTAGTGTTGAGGGAAGGGGATGGTGTTGTCATTTGGTTTGAGAGGGGGAGTGAGTAGAATCATGCCTCTGGGAAGGAGTCTAGAAAGAGGCTAAAAGAACCTCAGACTCTTAGCTGGGCCTTATAATCCACCCTGACAGATATCCTCCTCTCTAAAACCACTGCCCAGAATATTGCCATCTAAAACAAAGGGTCTGACAGCCTATGAAGTGTATGGACATCTCCTTTTGTTTCAGAGACAGCTAGAAGCTTATCCAGGAAGAGATGTCCCTCTGATAGCTGTCCTCTGCCTCCTACATATGCCAATTCAAATGAGACATTTCCCTTCTTTTTACAGAAAAAAGGTTGACTGAAATCTAAATAGTGGTAATAGAAACAGGAGAGAAGGCTATATGGAGTGCAGAAATAAGTGTCAGAGATAAATTTTTGAGAGATAATCAAATGTGAGAGAACAGTTAGGCACTGCACAGATGGGAAAACTGAGGACTGAAGAAGAGAAGGTATGCATAAAATAACATATAGGGAGTTAGTAACAGAGCCAGTCCTAGAGTCCAGGATTTTTGACTTTCTATCCAATACCCTTTCGACCAGGCTGGCCTTTAAAAGCTCTCCAATATAAAACCTGCATGCAAAGGGAGAATGCAAAAACTTTAATATAATCAAAAATGCATTCAGTCATTCCAGACTAGCACTGTAAACACTTGTGAGCACATTACTTTACTTGTAGTAAGTGTGTGTTTAAAAATTCCTCAGACTAATTTGTATTTTCACAAATTAAATATTGAAGATTTCCCTGCACCACTCAAAACAAAAGCACAAAACAAACTCCACATAAGGAGTAAGTCCTAGTTAAATCCAAAGTTAGATAGTCTGAGGATCATCAAGCATATCTCCCACTCTTAGTTTATGAATCAGACAAGAAGCATCATGGTATTAGAAGGGGAGTTTCATTTATTACATCTCTACTACATGACGGATGCTTTATGTAACCTCTTTCCTATCTGTATTTTCTTATTGTCTTTATCATCTATTTCTAATTTACCTTTTTGGGATTTTATGCAACCTCATATGCCACCATAACCACTTTTTTTGGTAGCAGGAAAGATATAAATATTACATTCTTTCATAGCATCAAAAAGCCTTTTAAAATAGGTATTGGATGGGGGGGCAGTACTAGAATCTGATCTCAGGGCCTTTTACTTGCTAGGCAGGTGCTCTACCACTTGGTCTAATACCAGTCCTAGTATTCCCAAAGCCTAGCTAGGAAAACAAGGATGTTGTTTCCTCAACTGTAAAATGGGGTCAGTAATAATTCTTAAACTCACAGGGCAATTGTGACAGTTGAATGGGTTGTCAATAATCAGCCTAAGTAAGCTCTGGGAAAACGTTAACTCTCATCTATATTAGCCACAGACAACAATTTTCCCACTTTTTGTAACATCAGGAACTCAGAGAGAATGCCTAAACTAGTCTCATATTTCTAGTCATCCCTTTCTTCCTCTTACATGGAGCTGTTTTCCACTAGCTCCATCTACTCCCATCTCTGTTTTCCACTTGTGTTTTCTCTCACCAGAGTGTTCACAGGAATAGAATTAGCCCATTTGACTATTCCCTCTTTCTTCTTGCCTCTCCCCAACTCTGGGGAAGTTCTCATATAGTAGAAGGACCCAGAATACAAGGGAGAAAGGAACGCAAGAAAGTTTGTAGAATTCATAAAGGTAATAAGTAGCCCAAACACCCTGGGTGATAAGTCAAATCCCCATCCCAAAACAGGCTGCTAGTTGGAAAATGAAATAATGACCCCTGTGTTAAGAGTCCCAGCCTGTGGAAATGGGAGTCCCCACTTTTGCTATTGGAAGTTTGGCCATAGATGGCACATTCCTTTGGCCCCTGGAAAGTCTCTTAATGCCAAAAGATTCTGTAGCCCTTACTTTCTGGCAATGGTAAATGCATAATAAAGGGATACTCTTTAGTTGGAGAAGGAAATGACTACTACATTGATAGTGAGTAAGCAATTATCCCCATGGCATCCCTCCAGGAGATAATGTGCCCTCTTTCTCCATTAAGAGAAAGTGTTGTCCTTAAGAGTCCCAACATTCCTTTAAAAGAAATGTACATAGAGTTCATTATCTCAGGGAGAATGAGTTGGTTTCCTTCTGCTAGGAAACAAAAAGTGACAGAAGCTGTGTGGTGTAGTGGGAAGAATGTGGGTTCAAATCCCACCCAGACACCAGCTAGGAACAATTAAGCTATTTAACTTCTGAATCTCATCATTAAAATAGAGAACAGAGAAGTCAGGTGTGGTGGTACATACACTGGAGAGACTGAGGTAGGAGGATTGTGAATTTTAGGCCAACATGGGCTACATAGCAACATTTTGTCTCAAAATGTAAAAATAAACAAATAAGTGTATGAATGAATATATAAACAAATAGAGAAGAGATCACTTACATCTTTCAGGGTTGAAAGGAAAGTTCCATATGCTCATGTTTTCAGAGCACTTATCACATAATCATAATCTCCTTCTCTTTTCTCCCTTCTTCAGGATCAAGGATAGGATTAAGGGCCATGGGTGTACAGGCTACCAAATTTAAACTTTGCCTCCTTTTTTATTAAGGCTGGACTCAGCCTTTATTTTAACCTCCCTTGGAGAATCAAGTAGGAAAAGAGATTCTCTGACAAGAGGTAGAAGGCATGGATGGTCAGCATTATAGTGGAAGCTACTGAGAAAAGAGGAAGTGGCTAAGGGACAAGAAGTCCCTTCCTTACCTGGTCAAACAGCTGTTTGCCAGTGGTGTTGGGCTGGATGGCAAACTCCAGCTCTGCATCCATGGTGGTCACACGCACACTGATCTAGGATGAGATTTAAAAAAAAGGCACATTAGTGGTCTCTGTTCGACTACAAAGGAAGGTACTAGGATGCTAAGAAACTGAGCAACTTAGATATGGTGGGAAAAAAAGGGGACTACTGACCCAACAAGCCATGCCCTCACCCATGTTCCTGATCAGCTTATTGAAGACAAAAAAAAAAAGTCACAGAGCAATGCTTATCAAGGGGCAAACAAAAATGCAAATCATCCACTACAGAGAAGAACAAAATGTTGATTATAGTTCTTCCAGGAAGTCTTCCCCAGCTACACCAGCCAGCTCTACCCTACAGCCCTCTTTTCTCACCTCTCATCTACAGCCTTGATTATCTATAGCACAAGAACATAATTGCAGGGAAAATTAAGGGCAGGATAAAGAACACAAGGTTCCAAGCCTAGCGCTGTAACTGGCTCAATCTACAAACTTCACTAACTTTTCCTTTTCCGGGCCTTAGCTTCCCTCATCTGTGCAAGGGCAGAAATGGGGTGGGGGTAGTTAGTTAGATGAGGTGATCTCTACGAACCATTCCAGTGCTGACGTCTGTGGTTCTATATACTGCCTTGCATTGTTAAGGCTTCCTGTATTTATGTCTCATTGACCTCCCTAGGCACAAGAGAGGAAGGGGGCCTCAGTAAAAGTGGGTGTGGGTAATACAGAGGTGCTATCAAAGCCATGCCAATGTAGGAACAAAGGGACAGGGACAGGCCCAGACCAAAATAACTCATGTGATTGCATAGGCACTAGAAAACACAGCCACCATCTAATGAATAGATACCTTAACCTAGGTCAATGATAGCTGGAATTTCATTGTTAGAGGGTTTTTCCTTTGGCTGAAAACCTAACAATGATAGTAGTAGTAGTAGTAGTTATAGTCACAATAAGCTGCAGCTTTCATGTATCCAGGCTTATTACTCACAAGATACTTCAAATGCACTAACACTTTTAACCCTTTAATCACTCTGTAAAACAAAAAATACTGTCTTTGCAACAGGGAAGAAATAGATACTTACCTAAGTGGCAGTTTGAATCCAGGTTTAAGTACAAACCTCACAATATAAGCCAATACTTTCATTGGTTTGAAAGTACAAAAGTCTTCCATTAAAAGAAAGCAAAGATAAATTTTTAATAACTAGCTATTTCACCTAAGTAATCTACAGGGGACAATAAGATGGCTTGTTACGTGGTCAAAAAAAATCACTATGAAGAGTATTTCAGAAACAATATTTCATACAGTGCATGAGTTCAACTTTCTAAAATGTACACATAGAAAAATGACTGGAATAATGTCAAAGTGTTAATCAGGATTGGTTTAAGTAGTGATCTTATGGGTGCTTTATTCCTTCTTTAAGTTACAAAAAACATATAATTTATAATTCATAGGATGGTGGCATACTACTTATACTATTAAGTGAAAGACTAAACATAGAATTATCAAAGATTTGTGAATGCCTATGAAATAGATAAGATAGCAGTGCTTGAACCTCTGTGCCTTTCCTGAGCAGCAGAAAAGAGGGGGCCAGACAGCCATTTTGCCAGCTAAACAATTTTGATGAAGACCAGACCCAGGGAACAACTTTGTAAATAAAGCTCACCAGGGATCCAGGGAGGAAATCTATTTCAGGATTGACAATGGGACAGGAAAAGCCCTAAAAGCAGGAACAAGTAAGGCAAGTATCCCATGGGAGTAAGGCACCTTGACTTGGTGTTACTCCAGGCTTCCTGCCAATCCAATGACCCCTACAGAAATGCACTCTCAAAGTAGAGTGAATGTGGCCCAGTGGACTGGAATTTTGGGGATCACCAAGCTACATCTAGCCTCAATCCTTGAGCTGGGTCAGGGGTGACCTCCAAACACTAATGGCTAAGGGTTCAGGAAAGAGTGGAATGGGGACAAGTGGGCTTTCTAGCACATTGGTTTAATCTCACCTCAAAATTTGTGTCTAACTTAGAATTACCTCTCCAGTACCCCAAGACTCAATGGATACCAAGAAAATGCTGGCTATATGAGTAGGTACCAAGCAAAGGAATACAAGAGATAGACAGCTATAGGGCTTGGGATGTAGTTCAATGGTAGAGTGCCTGCCTAACATGTATGTACAAGGAACTGGGTTGGATCTCCAGCACATAAAAATATTCTAATAAAATGTAAATACTATACAAATAGTTGTTATTCTATTTTGTTTAGGGAATAACGACAAGGGAAAAAAAGTCTGCACATGATCAATACAGACAGAATTTTCCCCCAAACATTTTCAATCCATATGCTGAACCCATGTATGTGGATGGACAACTACAAATTCTATCCCCAATGCAAATTCTATCCATGGACCCCATGAAGCTACAAGGATTTCAGATGATAATTGATAGAATTAATATTTAAGGAACTACGGTTGAAATAAAGCTATAGAACCATTCCCTGTCCCCAAAGCACCTACTAAATAATAGGAAAACAATAATGTTCAAGGAAGACCCTGAGAAGTGCCATATCCAAAAAATAGAGAAAATTTTTGTAGAAATTAGGAATCACAGTTCAAAGTGGGGTTTTTGGGACTATACTGGGGTTTGAACTCAGGGCTTTGTACTTGCTAGACAGGAGCTCTACCACTTGAGCCATACCTCCCCAGCCTCAAAGTGGTTATTTTCACTGGTCTCTAAAAACAAAATGGATTTTAGAAATGGGAGATACGGAAGTAGAAGAAAGAGCACCCAATATCCCAAGCAGAAAAATCAATGTGTGTGATTGCCTAAAAGGAGGAAGGGATACAGATGACTGTTTAGAAGCAAGTACATAGGCTACCCTTAGGAAAAGGAGGCCCTCAGAGTGAAGAGTAAACAAAGAGGCTGGGAGGAAGGCAGGTGGAGAGCTTTGAAGGATGTTTAAAAGGCTGTGTCTTTAATCCTCTTGGCAGTGGTCATCTAGCCTAGAGGCTCAGAGAAGAGTGGTATAGAATCAGAACTGGACTTTTTGGAAGAAAGTAAATGGAGAGGAAATCAAAGAAGGAAGTGGAATTCAGGGAAACATACCACTGTCTAGGAGTTCCCTTTAATTCACCCTGTTGGAATGAATTTTCTAGGAAGTCAGCATCTCTTACAGATAATGACAATTGAAGCTCATGTCAACCTAGTATCTTCAAGGCACTGATCAAGGGTGGGGCCCAGTTGCTAATCCATAGTAGATACTCAAGTATTTGTTAAAGAAATATTTGTTAAGTAAATAAATCGGTAAAGAGGAGCCAACCTGGGTTAGAAATAAGCATGTCAGAGAAGCCAATGTTGGCCATGCTTCCTCCCTCATAGGTGGAGCATTAACCTAGAACAAAGGCTCCTCTAAAATCTGAAGGTGTCAAGTTGAAACCCAACTGAAACCTGCTTCTCCCGAATCCCTGCTCAGGGTTTCTATCACTCCACTATGGCTGCTTCTCCAGATATAGCAGCCTAAGGTTCCATGAACTTCAATGTGGAGACAAGTTTTTTTAAAAAAATAGAATGAAAAATAAACATAAAGGAACTTCCATACTTGACACCTCTTAACTCAGTAGAAAACATGTGCCAAAAGAACAAGGCCACTCTCCTGTTTTCTGTGTGTGTCAGAAGGAGAGGGGAGAAAAGGGTAAGAACATAACTGGAACCTAACGTTGATGGCAAGGGAGTTGTGTTCAAAAGTTTGTTTGTTCTCAGATGATGTGGGACCCAAATGTACAAGATGAGCTGAAGGCAATACCCACTGTCACACAAGGCCCCCACTGCCTTCCTTTCGGGTCTTGCCTCTGCTCACTCACTGTGAAGAGAGTGGAGTCTAGTTTGGGAGGCAAAAACCTGAAAATGAAGCCTCCAAATTCAGCAGAAACTTCCCAAATAGCCTCTAGGCTTGGGAAGTAAAGGAGCTGATGTAGGCAGGGTGGTATTTTAAGACATAGTCCCTAACAGAGAACATTTTACATAGCTAAATCCATGCCTAATCTAGGCCCGAGCATCTAGGCACAGTCTGAGGTCAAGGACTGTGTCTATGAAGAACATCAAACATTTAGGGAACAAAAATGGGAATGCATTTGGGGGCTGTAATCCTCTCACACAAACGCTAGCCCTCCCACCTCTACTCCAAGAACAATAAACCCACTCTTACTTACTGAACAATTGAACTTAAACACGTCCCACTTCGAGCCCTTTTCTGAGCATTAATAAACCCATCTTGGTGGTCCACCATCCTAATGCATCAACACACTGTAATTGCTCCTACATCCCTAGTTGGCTAGCCTGAGACACAAAAATAATCAGGCCAGATGCTACCTCTGCTTTGGTGGCAGCAGCTGAGATACTTTGGTCTCTGGGTCTGATGAGTTTCACATAAGAAATTTTCCATTTCCCTAGAGCCAGGAGCACCCAAGCCACAGAAAGGGGATCTGGCAATGATTTGCCCTTACCTGCCCTGTTTCACTGAACTATAAGATGGCTCTTTCCTAAACAGAAGTTTGGGAGGAGGGAAGAAAGAGAGAGAGAGAGAGAACATGTTAACTTGCTCAAAGCATTGATGGGATACTACTGGCCCCAATTCATAGATGAAAAACTGAAGTACATAGAGGCAGGTAATAGAAGGATGGAAATGAATACATACTGAATGCCAACTATGTGCCAGCTTCATCACCCACAGACTTACTTAACATCTGAGTAAAGCCATATTTACTCAGCCAGCAAATGGCAGAGGTGGGTCTTCTGGACATTCCTGGAGCTCCTGCCACAACTCCACCCACCTCTCTAGTCATGCTGATTTCACTGCTGTCTTCAGACACTGCCTTGGCAACTATTTTGGCCAAGGCACAAACACTGTGGCATAGAAGCCTGGGTAAATATGGGAAGCACTACTTGGGAAGGCTCCCTTGCCTCACTGGACAGAAATTGTGAGTCTGAGATAAATGACCTCACCTCCCACCTGCCATCTCCCCTTTGTCTAGGAGTACCCACTCTCTCCAGGCACTTTCAGTGGGACTGCTTGTGTGAAGAAGGCAATTGTAATTTGGGGAGGGCAGCTAGAGGAAGGACAAGCCATTCTAAGACAACCCCAAACTAGTCTCTTCCCTGACTACAGAGTCATCCCAGTGTCACCCAAATCATTTTCATCAGCCTGAAGGCCAATCCTCACTATGTAGACTCTAGCACCCACCATTTGCTGCTGCCAGGGCTAGGGCCAGGGCAGGACAGGGCAGGGCAGGGCCTGGTCTGCCTTGCTTCTTCAGATGACAGCACTGCCTCAAACAGATGTTTTCCATAAGGAGAAAAACAAGGGTTGCTTTGAATCTCTAGCCTAGGAGTTAGTCTCCTCCTTCTGCTCCTCCTCCTTCTTCACTGACTCATTCACTTAACAACTCAGCCTCTTCCCTGTTGACTTGGAAATGGTCCTTGGTACAGTTATCTGTTCTGACCTCTTCCTGCCATTTCCAGACCTTTAACACAGCCATTTAAGACCTGTCTGGGATTAACCTTTCCTATACCTGTGTTTTTTCACTATAGCTTCTAGAAAGTAGAACCACACCCAATGCTATCCATACCCATAACTTAATGGGTCAGCATTTAGTTCTTCAGCCACTCCAACCGCCCCAGAAGGTATAAGAAAAAAGGGTCTCCTTTCATTTGCTTTAGCTCAGCCCTGCTCTTCCAAAGTTCCCCAAGAAGCATTTCAACTCAGAGACAAGAACTTATTGAAGGACTGAATGCTATTCTTTCAGTTACCATGTTTGGGGCACTAACCTCTCTTAGCAATGATAATATAACACCTTATCACTGTAGTAGGAAAGCTAAAAAAAATCAGAAACAGTGATGTCACCTGAGCAAGCTGTAACTTCTTCATCAATTTAGTTTTAATTGCTCAGCCACAGGCCTAAGTAGAATCCCCTTTCTATTTCTCTTTGCATGTAAAATTTAGGAAGGAAACTAGCTCCTTACTATCTTTCTTCACCTAACTTTTCATCTCACTATCAAAAACAGCTCTGCCAAGACACCTAGAAGCACACATTGCCCCACCCCATCTCAGTTCTCCTTCTCAAGTGCATGGGCTGCCCCACAACGTCCTTTGGATGACTATTCCTCCTCCCTACACTTCACCCTGATTTAAATAATTTAAACCAAACATCCTAGAATCTCATCTGGATTCTTCCTCTGAACGTCTCATCTCAGTTCTCCAAGCCAATAAACAGCCCAGAAATCCAAACTGTCAGACCTGAAATGGTCCTCAGTAATCATTTAACTCAAACCCAGCAATTCACAGCCAGGAAAACAGAGGTCCAAAGAAGGGATGACACTGGGTCAGGATCACACAGCTACTAGGTAGTGTGAGAGCAGGGATGAAAAACCTAGTTCTTGCTGGGTGCAGGGGGCTCACTCCTACAAACCTACCTACTTGGTAGGCAGAGAATAGGAGGATTGTAGTTTGAAGCCAACTCAGGGAAATAATTTGTGAGACTGTCTTGAAAATACCCAACACAAAACAGGACTGGTAGAGTGGCACAAGTGGCAGAGTGCCTGCCTAGCAAACATGAGGCACTGAGTTCAAACCCCAGTACCACAAAAAAAAAAACCCTGGTTCTTGGAGCTGGCAGTATAGTTCAGTGGTAGACTGTGTACCTAGCATTTGTAAGGACCTGGATTCGATCCCTAGCATCGCAAACAAAAAAATTAAATCCTGGTTCTTGATCCAATAGCCTATTAAATAAGTGATAGCACCACCCTGCTCTTAGAAAATAGTAGATACTTCATGCATAGTACTGTGGATCTGAACAGACTATGTGGAGGAAGCTGGACCAGACCAGCTTGCTTCCATGAAAGACTCTGGCACTATTTGGAAGTCTAGCTTTCACACTGAGACATTCATCATCACCCATTTTAGGAAGACTAAATCTTTTATAAGAACATAAAAGGAAAGAGGGAGAATAAGAGGAATGAGTTTGTATCCAGGCAGCCAAGAACAACAGATTCCTTCAATTACCATAAAACATTGAAGGTGTCAAAATAAAAAAAGAAACAACTCCACTGCTAATAAAGTAAGTCTCTGAATGGAAGAAATGGTTCTCTGGGGCCACACCCAGCTGGGCTTTACACTCTAATGTCAGTTTCCTGCTTGACCCAGCTTCCTGCCTGCAAGTTTCACAGGAAGTACTTGTAGACTGGAAACATAGACCATTGTAGGCTACCTGAAGATGCCAGCTCTGCTCAGGACACCAGAAGAGGGCTCTATTCCTTCTGCTGAGCACACCCAGCAACCTCCAACATCACATTGCTGAAGCACACTGGAAACTGATCCAAGCCCCAGTTTGGGTTCCATCAATTGCTCATGGGAATCCTGCCCTGTCCTGTGCTCCTCAGTGTTAAAACTGCTGAAGCTAGGATCGATCAGTTAGCTAAGCAGGGCTAAGGGGAGGTTTTCAGGTCTAGACACAAAGCACTGTTTCCAACTCCAGAACTAGGCTAAAGTTGCCTTTCTACCTATCTTGTTGGTGTGCAGACAAGCAAATCCAGTACCTGGAGAACCCACAAAATTGAAGTCCTTGTCCCAGGAATAATGGGACTCAGCTCTTTTAGGGGCAAAGTACGGTATAGTGAGAGAGACTTCAGAGTTTCTTTGATCTTCTTCTTTATAAAACTCAGTTTCACCAGCCAGCAGAGATCAGGAGGATCATGGTTCAAAGCCAGCCTGGGCAAGTAGTTTACAAGTCCCTAACTCGAAAATACCCAACACAAAAAAAGGGCTGGCAGAGTGGCTCAAGTTGTAGAGTACCTGCCCTGAGTTCAAACCCCAGTACCAACAAAAAAATAAATAAAACCCGGTTTCCAGAGCTGGATGTAGCTCAGTGGAGAGCACTTGCCTAGCATGCCCTAGACCCTGGGTTCTATTCCAGCACTGACAAAAAAAACCCCACTCAGTTTCTTAATCTATAAAATGGGTCTAATAATATGACCCTCACTACAGGGGTGTTGGGAGATTTAACTTAAAATAACAGATATAAAAGTACTTGGTACATCATAAATAGAGTGTAATTGATGATTGTTAATCCCTCCTCTTTGAAATATTTTATTACAAATATCCTATCTGTTAGGGATAATTTCAAACAAAAACCAGTCTGACTACAGAAGGCTTGGGAATGTCTCAGAAGACCTCCAAAGAGGCCTCTTAACATAAAGGACTCATTCCTTTTAGGACTCTAAAATGCAATTAATTTCCAGTTGGCTTAGACAATGTGCAACCATGCACAATTAGACACATACATATCCCTGCATTATTTTAAATGCTTTCTCTCTTAGAAGGGATGGAAAATTCACCCAAGAGGCAGAGCCCTAAAGGAAGATTGAACACAACAGAGCACTTTTAATGTTACCATATCTTTTTCAAAGGCTGCCTGATCTTCCTTCTTTATTCTGGACTCTACCCAGCCATTTTCTCTAGTCATGTCCCACTGATACACAAAACACCCACCCCTCAACACAACCTGCCAGGACTTCCAAACTCTGTCACTTGATATTATAAAGATTATAAACCAGGTTGCAAAATGGCTCATCAAAATGACCTGGGGCAAAAATTTAAAAACAAGTCCCTCACCTCATCCACAGAGGTTTTAACTTATCAGGTTAGAAGTAGAGCTCAGGCATCAGAAGTTAATAGCCTCATAATCCCAAGGGCCAGCCAGATTTGGGAGCCCCTGGCATATGTAGTTCCCTGAACCAACCAGCTTGTCATGGGCTTATATTAAAAGGGTCTAGAAAAATATCTGATGGAAGGGAAACACAGAAAGAGCAACTGCAGCAGCTTCTGGGCTTGTTGTTTGGTGAATGGCTCTATGGGGTTGAATACAGCCCACATCCACAGAAGATAAAGAATGCAGTAAATCCTGCTACAGCCCCCAAATCCCTCTGCATTCTGGTGTCCCTATTTATAAAGAGGGACAAGGATTATGCCTGTTCCTCCCCACCGAGAATCATCACTACACAGCAACACAGACTAAAGTACTATCTCTGTAGTAAGAGAGAAAACCTGAGCATAAGAACCTGAGCCTTGAGCTCTCAAATTTCCCCACTTGTAAAATGGGTAAAATGATGCCACCGTAGCAGGAGCACTGTGCAGTGCTAATGAAGTAGTTCCCAAACTTAACTGATCATAAGAATCATTTTTAGCCCTAGTCAAAAAAATCCATATTCCTGGGTCCCCATCCTAAGCTTAATAAAACAGACTCTCTAGGAGGGGCTCAGGAATTTATATTGCAACAAGCATCCCAAGTGAGTCTTCAAATCTGGAAAGTTTCAAGAACCATCTCCTGGTAAAGATGGTGGTGAGATGTGCACACAGGACCAGAGGTCTGGTCCTCCAAAATGCTTTCTGGCCCAAGATCCCCATGACAGGGACCTTGAGGTTAGGACTCAGCAGAGCAAGTTCTGCAGCCAGGAGGAGGAGACTAGAATTCTAATCAGAAAGCTAAGTGTGCCAAACCTTTGGGCTAATGTGCAAAGTCTTCAACCATCCTCCTACCTAGTTAAGAACCAGACAATGGGAGGAAACAGAATGTGCAGATACCTCAGCAGCCAAAACAGATTGATCAAAATGTTCTAATTAAGACCCCCATCAGAGCCCTCTTGAGTTCTTTGCCTCTTAAACACCCCACATTCACTCATTCCTAGGACAACCTTCAGGCAAGGAGCAGACATTAAATGCTGTTCTCTCACATCCTTTCCTGGATGTGCTGGGAACTAGGGGAACAGAAAAGTCATGGTAACATGATGCTACATTTGCATACTGCTATGAATAGGTTGCAGGGGAAGGGGTGGGATCTAAGACAAGTGTAACTAACAATGCTGTAGTGGAACCAGCCTGCACTAGAGCTAATCATGCACATCTCCTTCCTAATTCCTCCATCAAGGGAGTTTATGTTGGCAAATTTATACCATGGGAACTGCCAAACAGCACAAATCATGACTTTGCCGGCTGGTTATTAAACATTTATATGCACAAGACTAGAAATAAAATACATGAAAGGTAAGCATTCTTAAACCCATTTGACAAATGAGGAAACTGAGTTTCAGAAAAAGGTAGCAACTGCTAACTTCATGACCTTGACCAAGAGCCATGTCTGACTGGCAAGCTACAAATCCTTTGCTTTCTACCAGAACCCGAGGGTAGTAAGAGGCCTTTCTTTTCAACCAAAAGGTGGCTATCAAAGGACTCTCCCAACAGCTAAAGGCCAAACAAGGGTATCTAATTATGCCTAGTGTGCCACCAAGGAAAGCTAGAGGTTAGAGAGTCCAGGACAAAGACATGAAGGCAATAAGAGACAGTCCCATCCCACCAAAAGTGGAGCAGGGATTAGGCTGGAAATCCCCAATGGAAACCACAGCATGTTCTTAAAGCTTCTTCCCAGATATCTGACAGGGACATAGGGCTCTGAAAGGAAACCTTGGGATATTACAAATTACTAGACCTCTTGAAGTCTCAGTTTCCTACAAAGTAAAGAAGGAGTAATAATGCTGACCTTATAGAATTGTTGTGAAGATGGCATTATCTACTTTACTTATAAGGAAGGTAACTGGCATGTAGCAGATGTTACATAAGTTTTGGTTCCTTTACCCTGCAACCTCAATAGCCAATCCAGATTCTTCTAAGGCCTCTGGCTCACATGTATACATATCTCCATTTGTAATCATTTCTCCATTTGTGCAGTGCACTATAGTTTAAAAGACACTTGCCTACATGCATTCTCTCACTGGATTCAACCCTGTATGAAAGACAGGGCAGAGACAAGCACCATTTTACAGAGGGGAGAAATGGAGGCTCAATGAGGTAAAAGGCATCTTTGTTCAAATGTGGAGACAAAACTAGAACCCAGGCTTCCTCAACTACCAGTACACTGTTGTTTGCCCTTCCACATTTCTCATATTCAAGGTTATAAAGCATCCTTCCAAAAGTTTGCCTATTATTTATTTCATCCAAGAAATATAGTTGCCTCTGGCCTCAGGTTATGACTTAGTGCTACAACAAGGGTTCTCCTTTGGATGGGAGAAAAACAAGGCAGCACACAGTGTGGTAGAGGCAGCCACACCATTAGCTAGGAACAACCAGCCAAGAACAGTGATCAAGAGATTGGGCCTGGGTCTGTTCCCAATAACTTTAGGCTGCTCCCTTCTTCCTTGAATGTCCGCCACTGTACTGGGTAGGCCTTGCTCAGTGTTTTTGTTTTGTTTTGGTTTTTACTTTGTAACTTTTTTTGAGGTACTGGCACTTGAACTCAAGGCCTTCACCTTGAGCCACACCTCCAGACCTTTTGGTGATGAGTATTTTCGAGATAGGGTCTTGCGAACTACTTGCCCAGGCTGGCTTCAAACTGCAATGCTCCTGATCTCTGCCTCCTGAGTAGCTAGGATTACAGGCATAAATCACCAGCGCCCAGTCTGACTTTTAACTTTTTCAGCGGCTTTCTCCCTCCTTACTCTAAATAGAAAAATCACATGAAACTTCACAACATGCAGTACTTAAAAGTAAAGCTGCTGTTACTCAAGAGGGGCTATAACTCACCAAGCAGCTTAGCCAAACAGTTTGCAACCCACTGGACTAGCAGCTTGAGAAAAGAGAGCTCCAAGTCTGGCCTTTTAGAATTTCAATGATCCTAGCTCTGTCACTGATTGCTTACGTGGCTCTCAGGGCCCTCAAATTTCCCTACCTGCAAACTGAAGTTATATTAGCTGAACTCTAAAGGCCCTTTCAGGGAGTCCATCTATCTCCATTGTGAAGAGGGACCAACATGAGCAAAGACACATCCCTATGCCCTAGAGAGCCCCCTCAGTCTCTGATGACTGTGAACTGAACTCTTCATGCAGTTCCTCAAGCACTGGGTGAATGGCGGCTGGGCGGGTGGGCAAACAGGCAGGAAGGAGGGCGCCTCACCCTCCCTTGCACAGGAAGCTAGCTACATCCTCTTTTCCCCACCCTAAGCAGCACATCTCCAGAGGTCCCCAGCAGAATCAGTGGGGGCAGGGAAAAGAAGAGGATAGAACCTAAAAGGAAACCAAACATGTAAATCACTTCAGTGTGTAAAGAAGCCATCTGGGAGGGAGGCAACCAACTAGGGCCCTGAGCAGCAAAGTAGCCCCATTGTCTACTGGGGCCCAGCTCCCCAACAACACCTTGTCAAAATGGCCTATGGCTACAGGAGTCAAGAAGCACAGGCTGGTACAATGAGCATCCTGGGCCCACCCATTCCATACCATTGAGCTTCTGCAATCCAAAAAAGCTGGGCCCTGCTAGTGCCTAACCCCTGTAATCACAGCTACTCAGGAGGTAGAGATCAGGAGGATCACAGTTCGAGGCCAGTCTGGGAAATAGTATCTCAAAAATACCCAACACAAAAAAGGGCTGGTGGAGTGGCTTAAGTGGTACAGCGTCAGACTACCAAGTGTGAGGTCCTGAGTTCAAACCCTAGTACTGCAAAAAAAAAAAAAAAGACAGTAGACACACCATGGGTGGCGTGGGATATATGCGTGAGTGAACACTCAAGAACTCAGGGGCTCTTTATACCTCTCAAAGCCAAGGAGGCAGGCATCAACCTTCAAGGTTATACAGCCAGCCCACTTTCCCCGCCCCCGCCCCCATACCCTGTGACTAAGGCCCAGCCCTCCCCACATCCTGTTCTCAGAGAACACGTGGCTGCCTGGGGAAAGATAATGTCATTACCACACTTCCCCTCCCTGGAGGAGGCTTTGGTTAACTGGGGAGGGAAATCGAGTTCTCTGCCTGACCAGGATGAATAATCTGCAGTAATTCTCCCAGTTTCACAGATGGGGACAAGAAGAGTGATAGCACTGGAAGCACCTTCCTCACTGGAGGATCCATGCCTAAAGACGGTGATGATCCAAAGTGCTTCTGGAAAAGGGAATTTTCTGGAAAGCCCCAAATTGGCAACTTCTCTTACATTTGGAAACTGAATGATGATATACCAATGTTCTTCCTTGATTAATGAACCAGGAAATGCAAAAATACAATAAAATTATATTTTTTAAAAGCTGCCAAATGTCACTCAAGTATACACATGGGTTTTAGATACCAGCATTGGCATTTCTGTCAAAGTGGCATGATTTAATGAGCTTAGAATGACTTTGGTCACTTGGAAAAAGAAAATGACTTCAAGCCCATAGGAAGCAGTTCCCCCAACAAACTCAAAGGGAAAGGGCAGGGGTAGCACAGCCCTATCCATTGCCGGATATCTCTTCATTCCTCTTTAACCAGCTCACTTTCTGGCTCCCCCTTGTCTTCACTTCTTAAACTATAAATATAGTAAAGAATGTGGCTTAACATTCCTTTCAATATTCAGGGAGGGCCTCCTTGTTCATCCAGGGTGAGAAGTCAGAAGGCAGATGTCATTCTACAGCACTGCTTCATTAAGTACAGACTTTCAGTGTGGCATGAACCTAGGCTGGGATTCTGGCTAGCCACCTCTAAGCAGGATGTCCCTGGTTCCACCCAGCCTACTCTACTGGTCCCCACACCTAATCTTGCAGCTCAACTCAACTCCTGCCCACATCAAGGAACAAAGTTTATCACACAGACCTTCAGAAAATAAAGACTCTCAGGCTGGTGGAGTGGCTCAAGTGGTACAGTGCCTGCCTAGCAAGCACAAGGCCCTGAGTTCAAACCCCAGTATTTTCAAAAACAGAAAAGAAAGACTCTCAAAGACTACTACAGTCAGATGTGATGGCACAAGAATGTAATCCCAGCAATCCCAGCACTGGGGAAGCTAAGGCAAAAGGACTGCCAAATTCAAGCCAGCTTCTGTTCTACCTCAAAAAAAAATCAGCTGGGCACCCATTAACTCACACCTGTAATCCTACCTACTCAGGAGGCAGAGATCAGGAAGATCGAAGTTCGAAGCCAACCTGGGCAAGTAGTTCGCAAGACCCTATCTCAAAAAAAAAAAAATCACAAAAAAGGACTTGTGGAGTGACTCAAGGTGTAGGCCCTGAGATAAAACTTCAGCACTGGGGAAAAAAAAAACCCTACCTGCAATGATGTGATGAAGTCTGCTCCTAACCCAAGTGTCTCTGTTTATAGCAACTGGCTCACAACCTTCATTTTTGTAACCCTCCTAAAGGCAGAGGTATAAAGCCTAAATAATGACCTCAGATTCTGTGGATCTATCATTGTTTTTGGTTTGGAAAAGGCCCTTCTAGGGAAAACAGAAGAGGGAGGCAAGAGGGTTGGTAGAGAACATATGGCATCCTGCTTATTAGTTTTGGTCCCTACATAGCTTAAGATAACTTCTCTAAAAGCTGGCTTTGTTTTTCTGAGTTGATAAAGCCACATCTTGCCCTCTAAACCACAAGCTCATCTACCAACTTACTGAAACCAGTAAAAACTGTTTAACCTACCGGGCAAAAACACCAGGGTTTTTAGCACCCCTACCACCACAAACATATCTTCACACCCTCTAAATGCTGAGGTGAACATCCGTGAACCTACCCAGCCCCCTCATATATACATCAGTTCTTTGGGTAGAGCAAGAACCCTTCTTCCCATCAGTCCATCGTTGGTGTAGTTTCAGTAAGAAGCAGGAAAAAGGCTCACCAGAATCCCAACAGACATTACTCAACAGCTTTTCCAATGGCCCAGGAAGCATACATTATTCTGTAATCCAAAGAGACTCCTAAAAATATAACTATAATCGTAGTAGGACCTGGAAAAACAAATGAGACTACCTCTAACCCACCTCAAGTATTTCAAAAGGACCCAAACATAAGCAACACACATACAGGTTCCATGTAACACCAAGTTATTAAATACCCAATATGGACCAGACCTTGAGATGATTTGGGAGGGGGGCCAGGGAGATAGACAGAGAAAAAATTTTTGAGAAAGGGTCTCACTATGTAACACCCCCCCAGGCTGGCCTCAAACTAAATATCCTCCTGCCTCTGTCTCCCAAATGCTGGGATTACAGATGTGCACCACTATGCCTACCTGGGAGAATTTTTTGTCGGGAAGAGGCAATTTGCACAGACATGAATGGGGAATTATCATTTTATGATCAAGGACAGTAATAGAGGTAATCAAAGCAGTTGTGGAAAGACAAAGAAAGGCATCTAGGCCAGAATGGGAAAAAGTAGAGAGACAACAGAAATTTCTAGACAAGGCCAAAATCTAGGCAGATTTCTATAGAAAAAAGCTAACATGTCCAGAAAGATAAATAACACTGTCATAGGAAAAAGGTTAAACTAAAGGGCGGAGCCCATGGTGTTCTGGATAGAGAGACAGCATGTACAAGGACACAAGGCAAGAAACACAATGAATGCCTTCCAAATTCCACAGAGAAACATACAATAAATGAAAATCCTCCCAAAGGCATTAAGTTAAAGATCAAGGCCTCTTTCTCCAACTGCCTGACCTTCTTACCAGAATCTATCAGAAGAAAATAAATTGGAGACCTTTTCACCATCTTGGCATTAGGTATCAGCTCATCAGATTTGGGAAGAAGTGCTTCAAAAGCAGAGACAGAAATCCCTAAAGGCAGAGCCAGACAAGGCGGGCTAATGTACAAGATACAAGGAGGAGCTGACTTTGTTCCCACAGCCCCACTGAAGCACCAACTTAGCTTAATGAGCACTACCTGCTCTAGCAACCACAGACCTCATAGGAATCGCTCTCCAGAACTGAGGGAGCCCACTATACTCTTGATCTATATGTAGAACCTGTCCACCTGTAAATAAACCGGGAGGAGAGACCAGAGTAAGAGTCCCCTGTACCACACCCTCTCTTCCCTCCCCACCCTGCCTCCACACAAGGAGGAAGTGAAAGCTACCAACACAGCAAGGGCCTGGGGTGGGCCCCAGTCAAGGTTGCCTGGCTTCTGCAAAGGGGCGGGGACTCATTGATTTCACAAATTTTTGCCCTCTTGAGTAAGGGTTCCCTAATCATTTTATCATCTGCACATCCTCCATCCTTCCCACCCCACAACCACCTCTTCTTCCATGGGTCTCATACACCTCTTCTCCTTTTCCCCCTGCTCCCTCATCTTGGGAAGTTCAAGACTTCCCAGAGCTGGGGTTCCTATACAAAATGACAGACATACCCACACAAATTGTTCCTCCTCCACCCAACAAGCAGCAGAAGACTCGGACAGGGCATGGGGAGGTCACTGCAAACTAAATCAGTCATGGGCATAACTGAAATATTGGTTTCTCATCTATTAAAAAAATCATACAGAAGCTGGGAACTGGTGGTCCATGCCTATAATCTTAGCTACTTGGGAGGCAGGGATCAGGAGGATCGCAGTTCAAAGCCAGCTTGGGCAAGTAGTTCGCAAGACCCTATCTCAAAAAAAAAATCACAAAAAAGGGCTGGTGGAATAGCTCAAGGTACAGGCCCTAAGTTCAAGCCCCAGTACTAAAAAAAAAAAAAAAATTATACAGGGCTAGTGCAGTCCTGGGGACACACTTACAAACTAGAGACAGAGCCCAAACAGCGTCCTATAATTCTTTATCTTAAACACTTAAAGAGAACAAAATATGATGAAAGAGATTTAGGGAAATAGGACATTTATCAAGCACCTTTAATACACTAGGTATATTCTCACACTCTCAAGCTCTTTGATCCTCTCATAAAACCCAACGAAGTGAGTATGCTTACTAAACTCCACTTTAAAGATAGGAACTATGGGTCAGAGAAGTTAAAATACCTTACCCAAGGTCATGCAGCTATAACTAATGGTTGAAAATTATTCTAATATTAGGCCTCCTTCATTTATCTTATGACAACCACTTTCGCTTCCTTCAAATCACTTTAAACAATGCTAACCAAACCCAGGCCCCACGGCATGACCCGAGGCAACTCTAACTTGGGACAGTCACCATTAATTGTATCTGAAAAATCATTTAAGTCATCCTCACTCACTGGTTACCAACAAATAGTCTGCATATTCCTCAGGGTACTCCATTACTGGAGATAGAGGTGCAGGGCTTTGGGAACACTAGGAGCCTTGGTGAGTGCTTACTTCTTTGTACCTCAGGTTCACTGATCAAAAGCCTACAACTAGGTGTGCATCTACAAGTCAAGATATGGTTAGGAAAGGAAAGCATAGCAGCAAAGTGAAGAGAAAGCAGACCTGGTGCAACTCCTCGTTACAACCCTGACCTTTACAGGAGAGTGACTTGAACTTGGCACCACACTCCCTCCACTCCAAAATTCTCAAAGACTCATCATGGTATGAGTGCCCAAATAGGCATGCACCTGCATAAGCATGCAATAGCTAACACACTACAGATGGAGCTGGAAATTTCTCCCTGGGTGGGTAAGCCTACCACTACAACCACACTAGAGTATCACCCCTCATAACTCCAAACAGTCACACTATCTTCCTCCAAAAGTACCAAGGATTCCTTCTATCCAGGGTGGGCCCACAGCAACACAAGGGAGATACCATCTCAAAAAGACAAGTTTGATTTTAGGAGGTTCAACAATGTCAGGGATTGAGTGTGGGGGAAGGAACAGCAAGAACTGGCTGCACTTCTGGAATCCCCTGTTGAGTACAGCTTTGGACTTTTGTGTTTGTGTTTTCCAATCTCCCTAATTACTATCAACAACAGCTGCATATTTATCAGATTTGGGACCATTTGTGATGAAAAGCAAAGTTTTATAAAGGCACAGTGAGCTGGAGGAAAGCATCCTCTATCAGGTTTTTTCCTGCTCTAAGAAGGATACAATTTTAAATCTAATTCCAGGTAAATATAACCTCTGACTGTATACCAGAAGGAGACAGAAAAAAGAGACAGAAGGAGAGTATTTTACTCAATTAGTAACCAACATAGAAAGGATTTATGATTTGCAATAAGCAGCCCAATCATAAATCAGAATTCAAAGGTCTATAATGTGCATGACTCAAGAAAGAGATGACTTTAAGGAGTCATTAAGTATATAAGTAAAAGCAGTGTGTGGTGGAGCTCACCTGTTGTCCCAGCTACTCAGGGGGCTGAGGCAAGAGGATTATTTGACTCCAGAATTTGAGACCATCCTGGGCAACAATAGCAAAAAAAAATATAAAACTAAACTTAAAAATGGGTATACAATAAATTGGTAGTACAAAACATAGTCTACCAGGGGCTTGTAAACTGTTTCTGTGGCCACACATGGTTTCTGTCACATATTCTTCTTTCTTAATAATGCTTTTTTAAAAAATAAAAACATTTTACTTTTTTTTTTACTTTTTTAAAAAAGTAAAACCTGGGCTGGCAGAGTAGCTCAAGCAGTAAGAGTACCTGCTTATCAAGTGTGGGGCCTTGAGTTCAAACCCCAGTGCTGCCAAATAAAATAAATAAAATGAAATAATAAAATAAAATGTAAAACCTATTCTTAACCATACATACAAAAACAGGACCCAGCCTGGGAGCTGGTGGATTATGCCTATAATCCTAGCTACTCAGGAAGCAAAGATCAGGAGGATTGTGGTTCAAAGCCAGCCTAGGCAAATAGTTCATGAGACCCTATCTATCTTAAAAAACCCATCACAAAAAAGGGCTGGTGGAGGAGTGGCTCAAGGTATAGGCTCTGAGTTCAAGTCCCAGTACCAAAAAAAAAGAAAAAACGAATCCACCGACAAGTTTGTTGATCCCTAGGCTAGACCAAATATTGCTTGTCTGATAACTCTGCAAGGTCTCAACCTGTGCTACCACTCCTTCACATTGTCCTTCCAAAGAAATGGGCAGCAAGGGTCTTATCTGACAGTTAGCCAAAGACAACTGACCCACAGAACAGATAATCATACACAGCAGCCTACTCCCTTCCTATCAAAGGCACTGGGGAAAAACAGACAATAAGCTTAGACCACTAACAATCTTTCCTCAAAGCATATTCATATATCAGAAAGGCACTGAGCCAAGCTGATTCCCCAACTGCAGGTCCCAGGCAAGGGTCTTGAACCATGGAGTGTCTGGCCCCCAGGTCTCTGGCTCAAATCTCTGAGCTTAGAGAACAAGTGGCATGTATGGGAGAATAAAACAGCAAGAAAGGAATCCCTTTCAGCTAGCCTATTAAGGGCTCAAGAAACAAAGGGACATTTATGGCTTGCTTTTCTCCCTGTCCCGTCAGAAAAGGTTTGGAGAATAAAAGGAAATCAAGTTAGAGACGCCAAATTCCGTGGGAAGGAGAGGCTAAGAAGGAAACTAATGCCAACCACAAAGCTTCAAGGCTAAAGATTCGTGGCAAACCCTGCACTCAAGCCTTTTTACTTTGGACTAGGTCTAGGATGCTTGTGGTCTGGTTATCACTTCTCTTATAAGGAACTAGAGAGGAGAAACAATCATTCAGAAGTGCCCACCTTCTAACCTCCCACTCTGGTTCTTCACAGTTGTCCTTCCTATAGGAAAAAAAGAAGGGCTGGTGTGTCTCAAGTGGTAGAGTACCTGCCTAGCAAGCATGTAGCCCTGAGTTCAAACTCTAATACTGCCAGAGAGAGAGAGAGAGAGAGATACAGAGAAAGCCAGGCTTGGTGGCATACACCAATAATCCCACCACTTGGGAGATTGAGGCAGGAGGATCAAGAGTTTGAGGCCAGCACGGGCTATATAGCAAGACTCTGTCTCAAAAAAAAAAAAAAAAAAGCTGGGCACTGGTGGCTCATCCTAGTTACTAAGTAGGCAGAAATCAGGAAATCACAGTTCCAGGCCAGCCCCAGCAAAAAGCGAGACCCTGTCTCAAAAATACCCAACACGAAAAAGGGCTGGTGGAAGCCAGGTGTTGGTGGCTCACCTGTAATCCTAGCTACTTAGGAGGCAGAGCGGTGCGAAGCCAGTCCAGGCAAATAGTTCACCAGACCTTATCTCGAAAAGACTGGTAGAGTGGCTCATGGTGTAGATTGAGTTCAAATCCCAGTACTGGAGAAAAAGGGAGGGGGAGCTGGTGGAGTGGCTCAGTGGTAGAGAGCCTGCTTTAGCAAGCATGAGACCCTGAGTTCAAAACCAGTGACACAAAAAAAGGAAGAAAGAATACACACATGTATGTAAAAGGGTGTGCATCCAAAAAGTCAACTTTTGCAAGAACTGTAGGCTTCTAGATACAAGATATGCCACATACAGATAGCTTCAAATACAACCCTTTCCTCCCCATTGGCTTTCCATACTCCTCCACCAAGAGATAGAGGATTTTTAGGGAATCTAGTGTGATTCAAGGGAGGGCACAGGAGTAGAAATGTCCTCAAATTAATTCAGCAGCTACTGCGGCCCTGAAAATTATGGGGGCATTTTACTAGGAATTAGGAATGTAGAGATTATAACAAGCCCTTATTTCAAGGAGTTGCCTATTTAGTAGGAAAAGGACATGATTCTTGGACCTCACAGAATGAAGTACTTCATTCACCCTAAAGTTCCCAGTCTTATTCTCCCACATGTTCCCTTGAAGGCTGGTAAGAGAAAAGAAACCCAAGGTGTCCTCATGGTGTTGTGTGGTTTTCCACATTAAAGTACCTTCTCATGCCTGACAGGACTTAACGCTTATTCTCTAATCAGGGTGCCACAGAAGAAGTAGTTGGAAAACAACACCACACTGTGCTATGGTGCCAGGGCATGTGCAAGAGCTTGATGAAAGTACAGAAGTAGCAGGGGCTAGGGCCTAGAAGAAGCTGCTCTATGGCTGGGCCCACTCCCTAGTCAGGTATAGAGGCCATCCAGCTGAAGTAGAAATCAAGGAATAAGCAGTCCTCAGTTCCCAACCACCCTGCCTTGGATACAAGACAGAGCCAACCCAGCACTAAAGAGTGAAGTCATCAGGTCCTTGGGCTCTTACTCACCAACTGCCTATAATGTTCCTACTAACTGAATGCCTTGGTGCCCACAACATTACTCACCTCCCATCCTTTCCTGTTCTTCCCCTTCTCCCCACATTGGTCTGCACATGCCCAGACAGTGAACACAGTCTCTAAAGAGAGCTACTCATCTCCCTTGGGTCTAGTTAGTTATTTTGAACACCACCCCTTCCTCCAACCCTTGTGGTTTGGAGGCTATAGCTCCCTTTTCCAGGCCCTTTTCCCAAGTTTAGAAGGTACTCAATTGAGCTATTAGGATCATGTTTACCTCCAGTTACCAGAGTGAAAAGAACCCTAAACAAAGTCTCAGCTCAGCTATATCCATGCTCTTTGGGCATGGGCACAAGAATCCCCTTTATCAAGTTCAGTTTTCTTGTATGTAACAAGGAAAAGCTCCCATTAAGATATATAGGTATCAACCTCTCCTGAACATTGGAATTCTTTAAGGGAGCTCATTAAAAAAATTCTGATGCCATGCCGGGCTCACATCTATAATCCTAGCTACTTAGGAGGCTGATAGGTTGGGAGGATTGCTGTTTGAGGCCAGCCTGGGCAAACAGTTCATGAGATCCCATCTCCAAAATAACCAGAGAAAAATGGACTAGAGGGGTGGCTCAAGAGTAGAGCACCTGCTTTCTAAGCACAAAGCCCTGAGTTCAAACCCCAACCACACCAAAAAGAAAATACTGATGGCAGGGCGAGGGGTATAGCTCAGTGGTAAAGCACTTGCCTAACAGGCACAAGGCCCTGGGTTTGATCACCAGCACCATGCACAAAAAAAAGTGATGCCCACAGCCCTAACCCATACCAACTATAGCCTTCACATGCTTCTATAAACTGGCCAAGACCAACTACAAAGGCAAGCTGGACTTCCCCAGGCATACCCTATCAGAAGACAGGGAGTCTAGCCAGGCAACTGTGGCTCAGCCTGTAATCCTAGCTACTGAGGAGGCAGAAATCAGGAGCCTCGAAGTTGGAAGCCAGCCCTGGGCAAATAGTTTGGGGGGAACCCTATCTCTTAAAAAAATAATAATAAAACAAGGGCTGGAGGATTGGCTCAAGAGGTAAGAGTACCTGCCTAGCAAGTACGAGGCCCTGAGTTCATACCCCAGTGCCACCAAAAAAATAAGGGAAGACAGGGTGTCTAGCTGGTTTCATACAAAGCTCAGCCTCTGACTGTAAGAAGGGCAGCTCTAACAAGCAACCTCCAGCTTCATTCTAGGGCTACTGGAGTCATGAGTTCAAACCCTTGCCCCATACACACTTTTTGCAGTGTTGTGGATCAAACCCAGAGCCTTGCTAGGCAAGTGTTCTACCACTGATCTACATCTTCAGCTCCAAACCCTTTTCTAAAACCTTGCCTCAAGTTTACAACAAAAAAATTTAAATGTATCAGCACTAGCAAATCTAACCCCACATGCTTTGACATCAAGTATTACAACTTTTCCTTCCTCTAAAGGATTAGTCCTATTTGCCAATAAGAACTGGGTTTTCCCATTTAACACATATGTTCACTGTAGTACAATTTTAAGGACCTCCCACCTTACTCAAAGGATGTGATGGCAAGGGAGAGCTGCTCTTCCTTTCTCCATAACCTTCTGCTCTAGTGACACATTCCTATAGACTTATCAACCGCTTATAGCTTGTAACCAGGAACTATGCTAAATCATCTATATCATGTCAGTCTATTGCCTGTTTCTGATCAGTTCCCTGAGAACTAGCTTTTACAGAGCATGCTTCCCTCCTCACTTCACTGACTCCTGCTACCTTGCAGCCTATCCCTTCGCCTAGTTATACTCCTGAACATTACCAAGAACATCCATAAGAGTCTCTTCTCCAAAAGCCAGACATGGCTAAGCACTCCCAAGCTCTCAAAGCTGGTAGAATTGCCCTGTATGTCTCAATTCCCCAAAGAACAAGACCATTTCTGAAATGTGTGCCACTATCTTCCTGCCCCATCAGGGCAGACTAACCCCCACTGTCAGAGGAATGAACACATCTGAGTAAATCACAGAACTTCAAAGCAAGAATAGCCCTCAAAGATTAGCTTATTATCCTTGCTACTTGGGAGGCTGAGATCAGGAGGATGGAAGTTCAAGGCCAGCCCGGCAAATAGTTCATTAGACCCCCCATCTCCAAATAATCAAAGGAAAATGAACTAGAGGGGTGGCTCAAGAAGGAGAGCACCTAATTTGCAAACATGAAGCCCTGAGTCCAAACCCCAGTCCCACCAAAAAAGAAAACCTCAAGTGCTAAGGATGTAGCTCAGTGGAAAAGCACACGCAAGGCCCTTGATTTGATTTCTAGCGAAAGGAGGGAGGGGAAGGGAAGGGAAGGGGAGGGGAGAGGCGGGGAGAGGAGAAAAGAAAATCAATACACATGTTCCTGCCAAGGTACAAACAAGACCCTACATTAGATAGGTCTAAGCAACCCCCAAACAATTCTCACTTGCTAAGAAGCAACTACTACGTGTCTAGTGCACAGCAGAACCAAGTAAGTTATTGGCTCAACCAGGTGGAAAGTGCAACTAGCCTTAAAGGCAGTAGTCTAACACTAGCAAGAGGGTGACACAGGAAACCAGCTGCAAAACAAGAGTCAGGCGAGGCCCTGAGCACACAGAACACAAACAACCTAACAGGTGGCCATCCCCACACTAGCCCTCAACTGCTAGAATTCTTTAATTTCATTCTTTTTTTTTTCCTAAACTTCAGAGACTAAAAGAGACATTAGCAGCTACTGGAATAGGGATAGGGCCAAACACTTAAAGCTGAATTTAGCTTCAGAACTCTGGTCTAACCATGATTGGAGCTTAAGTCCAATAACATTTGTTTTCCTTTTCCCACACCCCACCCTGTGCATAGTCTAAAACCAGTCTTTTGCCTCCCGTTCAAGTACTGTCTCTGTTACTCATTGGCTGAGTAATCTTTGCAAAGTCCTTTAACCTCTTTGAGCCTCAGTTTCCCTATGGAAATGTAGAGGTAATTCCTAACTTGCCAACTTGAGAGAGTTAATGAGCATCACATGGCATGATAATAGCAGTAAAAAGGAGCTATACAACTACCAAACATACTACAAATATTGAGAATTAATTACACTGTATTGGGCCCTTCTTTTTGATCCAGACACAGGGTAAGAAAAGCTAGGGGTACCAGAAAATAATTACAGAGCAATACCAGTCAACCTATAAAGGGGTTCCTTAAATTCATATCTGACTGGGCTATTTATTTTATTTTTCTAGTTTGCTACATAATCTTTTAAAAATTTTATTAGTGTAAATTAATTGTACAAAGGGGTTTCATTGTGATATTCCATACATGCATATAATGTATTTTGATCAAATTCACCCCTCTATTACTCTTTCTTAACCCATTTCCCCCCTTCCCTCCTTTTTAATACTTATTAGTGGGTTTCATTATGCTATTTCATACATATATATAATGTACTTCAATCATAGTCCCCCCGCCAAGCTGGGCTATTTTTAATAAGTAACTAATTGAAAAGCAGACAGCTGTCTCCTAAACTTATAACTCTCTCCCAGCTTCCTAACTCTACAATTTCCTTTTCTAGGCTGCTCAACTAGAGGTTCCAGAGAATCTTGGCAAGAAAGGGCCCAAATAACTCTTTTAAGGTTTTCTTTAGGCCAACCACTGGCGGCTCATGCCTGTAATCCTACCTACTTGGGAGGCTGAAACCCGGAGAATCACAGTTTAAGGCTAGCCCAAGCAAATAGTTTGCAAGACCCCATCTCTAAAATAACCAGAGCAAAATGGACTGGAGGTGTGGTTCAAGTGATAGAGCACCTGCTTTGTGAGCATGAAGCCCTGAGTTCAAACCCCAGTACTAACAAAAAAAAGAAGGAGGTGGCAGATAGCTCACACCTGTAATCCTAGCTACTTGAGAGGCTGAGATTGGGAAGATTGTAGTTCAAAGCCAACCCAGGCAAATAGTCCACGAGACTCCATCTCCAAAAGTTATTCTGGAGTAAAATGAACTGGAGGTGTGGCTCAAGTGACAAAGCACCTGCTTTGCAAGCATGTAGCCCTAAGTACAAATCACAGTTCCACTAAAAAAATATATATTTTCTTCAGGCTTGGCTCTTCATAGGTTGAACCCCACTCAAATCCTCCCAGACCCCAGTCCATGCAGTGCACACTCACACATGGTCTTCTCTGCCTCCAGTCTTTAAGGGCTGGTTGCCTTGCTCTCAATTCCTGTTTCATAAATTTGTCACCCCTACCTGACTTCACACCCTAGTGAGTCAATGAGAATACAAATAATCTGGGAAGTAGAAGTCTATCACATCTCTTGCTCCAGAAGGCAAAATTCACCATTTTTCTTGTGATTAAGTTACCCACACCAACAAAATAGTAATATGGATTACCCAGCAATAGCAATATAACCTCTTTACTTTGGGAATTGGAGAGATGCGATTACCTAACTAACTACATCTTATTTGAAGTATCTCTTTGAAAAGTTAACAGAGTTTGCATTCCCTGAGCTCAACTGGCTTAGGACAACAGGCAGTCCACAGATAGCTGGAACAAGTAAGTTTTGTTATAAATTGTTGAGAGCTGATTTTATGGCAATGCCTCATTGGTCCCAAATGGTCTATAGAAGTGAACTTTTCCTGATAACCGAGACTTACCCTTTTAAAAATCATAATCATTCTTAACAGTGAGCTCAGAGTCTTTCATCTACAGATATACTCTCTTGCCTTTGTCAACAGAGACTATTAAAACATGATTTAAACTTCTCTGAGCACCTAAGTCCAGTATGCTTGATTTTCTACAAAGCTAACATTTGAGGGTTTTCCAATATTACCTTATCCAAGTTTCCCACCAATTCTGAGGCTAACAGTATCCCCACTTTACCAATGGGAGAATGGAAAGTTCAGGGAGATTAAGGGACATCTCCAAGGTCATGCAGCCAGCAAGTATGGAAACACAGACTGTCCTACAAGCCTGGCTTACAATAAGTAGGCCAGTGATACAGTGATACATTGGATCCAAGCCTTCTTATGTAGCCAAAAAACAAATTCTTAAAAATATCACCCCCTTTCCCTTTTTGGAGACTGATCTCAGAGCTTTGCTCTCCCTACCCCACAAGGATTCAGAAAGGTCCACTCACTCAGCCTACAGGCAGTTTCCTGTTTGTCTAAATGGGAAGGCAATAATGCCTGCAGTGACTTGTAGGTCCAGCCCAGCCAGGGTCAACTTCTAGTGGCAGAGGCTCTAGGATTAAAGGCGGGACAAGCAGAAGCTCTGCTCCACCCACTGTCAGAAGTCTGGGATCTAAAAAGACAAGATATGGGTGGAGCCTGCCATGAGTGGGCAGAAGAGAGCCAGCATTTCTGGTAATTCTGCTTCTCCTCTTCTGGTTTAGCTCCTTCAACATGATCAATATTCTCAAACCAGCAAATTTCTACAATTACGATTGCAGCAAATAAGCTAGAATTTTTTTCAAGCTATGTCATATGTATTTGTATTTCACAAATCACCATCTCCCTCAGCTGAGTGGTTCAGCAGGCAAGTACTCTGCAAAATTCCACTTTTCTGCCACCTGGAAAAGATTTCTGGTATGTTTGTTGCAGGAGTGAGGGAAGGAAGGGAATTCTAATCCAGACTCACTGATAAATGAAAGGCCCACCCACTACTTCTCTTTGGGAAAAACTGAAAGTCACTGGTGCAGGTGGCTCACACCTGTAATCCTAACTACTTGGGAAGCAGAGATCAGGAGGATCAGGGTTCGAAGCCAACCAGACAAATAATTCAAAAGACCCTATTTCAAAAACATTAACACAAAACAAGGCTGGTAGAGTGGTTCAAGTGGTAGAACTCCTGCCTTGCAAGCATAAGGACCTGAGTTCAAACCACAATACTGCCAAAAAAAAAAAAAGAAAACTGAAAGTCATGTATGTGCCCACCACCAACACACACACACACACACACACACACACACACTCATACCTTTTTTCCTTCACCTCAGACAGCTTTAGCAGCCAGAGATCTTTTGAGAAGCAGGGTTCTCAGTCAGGCACTGCCAGAAAGCAAACTACCCCAAACTGGCAAAACCACAGAACAGAACTCTTTCTGTTATATACGTTATACACAATATAAATGACATGAAATCACAGAAATCTCTAGATCTTGGCAGAGCATGGAAAAGGAAGTAGCTCTCATCATCCTTTGTATCAATACAAGGGTCCACAAACCCCACCTTCTTCAGAAAGCCTTCCCTCCCACACGACCAAACCCTTGAGATGTCCTCTTTGTCCTCTTTCTTTTCCATTCGCTAAGGAGTATGGACCCTTTCCTTATGCAAATTTTAAGTGTTCTGACCATTTGTTAATTTGCTTATTAGTGAGCCCATATGTAATTTAAAATTTGATTTGACAAAAAAAAGATGGCTACCATCTACAAAAGCAAAAAAGCAAGTTGTAGAACAATATAGATTAGTGTTATATGCATATTGAAAGCATACGTGTATACATGCATTAAAAAGAGACTTTAAAAATGTTTACAGTCAAAAAGAGACTCTTTAGTAATTGGTTAATGGTGATTCTCTCTGGAAGGTAGAGTCAGGGGCAGAAGATAGAAACTTCATATTTTTCAGTTTTGTTTCATTTCCCACAGCAAATATGTATTAGTTTCATAATGAAAAAACAAGCTGAAAACTGTAAAATAAAGTCTGTCATTATTTAAGTTTGCCCTACAGTCTGTTAACGTTCCTTGTACAGTATATAGCTCAGCACTGTAAAAACAAATGAAGAATGTCCTTTAAAGACAAAGTGATTTTCAGAGACTATTTTAGGGCACACAACCTTTCCTAGTAAGCCTACACCTATACCTCCCAAATGCTGGCCATACCCTTCAAAAGTAAGTAGGAGAAAATGCTCTTTTATTACTCTTAAAATAATCCTACCTTGACCAAAACATCCCAAATCTGCAAACACATGTAACTATGGCCCTCAAGCAGTTTAACCGGTAGTGGTGTTAGTTGTGGCAACAGGAGCAACAAGAATGGACCTCAACATGATCATCTCCAAGACTTCTCTGCTATCCTCCCTGATCTGCACCTGGCTCTGCTCATCCCTGAGCACAGGGCTCAACCCAATCCCTAAACTTCAGGGACACAAACCTCTTAGGATTGGATTATACAATGCAGCCCTGCCTGCTGGCCATGCCATAATAAGCAGTACACATACAAAAAAAAACTGGGTAATGCTTCAAATATGTACTTTACAGCCAAATTCTGGGCTACATCACAAAGGCAGATAGAAATGCTTACTTGGCTGCCCAGTAGAATCCACTAAAAGCTTTGACTTAAATACTCACCCCTTGGCGTGAACACTACTTTATTGTGTGAAGACATGGAAATGGGGAGTGGAAATTGGCTGTGAACAAGCTGGCTAATCACAGATAAATGGGCTCTCCAAGGTATATATGAAGGACAATGTCTTCCCATTCCCTGATGCTACTCAGCTCTATCCTGTCAGGGCCCATCTGGGTCCACAATAGGTAGTTTCCACTAGATCACTGGAATTGCTATTTGACTTTCTGGAAAACCTAGCTAAAGGAGTCTCAGGAAGACAATTCCAGCTTGACAAAAGTCTATGTACTGAACATATCTATTTAACAGATATTTGCTGAGCACCTACTCTATGCCAGGCACTTTGCTGGATAGGGGTATAATGAGTAGTGGGAAACCATCTCTGTTCTCATGAAACTTACATTCTAGTACACTAGGCTAATATAATGGAAAGAATACACTCCTGAAGGTCTTGGCTTCAAGACCGGCTTCTGCTCCTGACTTACTACCAGACTTTGAACAAGTCCCTTCCCCTTATTGTTTTATAGTTGACCAACAAATCTTCCATAGGCTCAGGTAATTTGCTTCTTATAATTTTTTTAAAGGTACTAGGGTTTGAACTCAGGGCTTCATGCTTGCTAGGCAAGCACTCCACCAATGGAGCCATGCCCCCAGCCCAAATAATTTGCTTCTTTACAAACATAAAATCCTGGGGTGGACTAGGCATTTGCCAAAACAGCAGCAACAAGCTGTGGGTAGTATGTGGGGAAAACAAAAAACACACTAAATCAAGACTATCTACACATAGACCTTGAATTTATCATGGATGGATCCACATGGGCAGTTTGCCCAAAACAGGTGGGATGGAAAGAGTGCATAATCAGTGACAGATATAAAGTTCTCTCTTAACAGTACATGGCAGACTTGGGGCCAAGAGACCTGCTAGGTGTCCGGTTTCACTACAGCTTCTATAAATACTTTTACCTTCAGCTAAAGGGGTGTTAGGAAAGCTTCAACTCTAACACCACTTATTTGATGCTAAAGGGCTAAAGAGAGAGTGGCACCTTTCCTCCCTTCCCAGCCACATGTGGCCATTCTTTAGCAGGGCTTTACTGGGGCCAGTATGAACCACGCTGCTCAGGAGAGTGGGGAAATGGTACTTCTCTGCATGCCTCATACTAAAAAGAACCAGGCCGTGGAGCACCTATGTGGGGATCGGAGAAACTATAGCATCTAACATTTTGGGCTCAGAGATATACACATATGACAGAACTTTAAAATGCAGACTGGAACAATAATTCTGCAGTGCCCCAGGCCTCCCTCTTCTATGCCTCACATCTCACAAAGCACTTTCAGGTACATTAATGCTCTGAATGAATCCTCACTATAATCCTAAGAAGTAACCTTTCCATTTCACAGATGGAAAACAAAGATCTGGATTTTCTTGTTTTTCTTTTTTTCTTGGCAGTATTGGTCTTTGAACTCAGGGCTTCCCACTTACTAGGCACGTGGTCTACCTCTTGAGGCACATCACCCAGTCCCAGAATCTGAATGTTTTAAGGAATCTGCAAAGCTCAGCATGGTGGTACATGCCTGTAATCCCAGCTATTCAGGAGGCTGATGCAGGAGGATCACTTGACCCCAGGAGTTTGGGATCAGCCTGGGCAAAGAAAAATGAAAAGAAATAAAAGAAAAACTGGTGACCAAAGATCAGCTAGGCTTTCCCTGTACTAACACTCAGGCCTCTCTTCTCTGTAGGTGCTAATGCTCCCTCCCCTTCTCCATGGTGTATTTTCTGTATGCCTAGTGCTAGTATATCTTCTCAGGAGCACGTCCAACAATGTGGGATCTCTTGCATATACTACTGCTGTTTTTCCCTCTCTGTGTCTAATAGTGACTAAGCACTCTTCAAAAGTTTGCCTAGCCCTGACCATCTCTACCTGGAGATGGCCACTTCTTGAGGCAGGGGAAGCCAGAAGCTTTCAAATCCTTAAGTTTACTGAAGGAAAAAGCTTGGGAGAGCAGGTGTCTGCAAAACTACATAATAAGTATCATAACAGAAGTTCTTACAAAGTACAATGGGGACGCAGAAGATAAGGCAACCAATAATAAGAATATTAAGGAAAGCTGCCAGGGGCTGGAGCATAGTGGTACAGTATGTCTATAGCATACATGAGGTTCTGGGTTCGACCCCCAGTGTCACCAAAATAGGAGAAAGAGAAGAAGAAAACTTCCAGCAAAGGAGGAGGGGAGGTGAACAGAGGCATCTGACATTTCAAGCTGAGAGGAAAAACCATAAGCTCAAACAGAAAGACATAAAAGGTATGGCTTTACCACAACTTTTAAGGTGTGGGTTATTTGGGAAACCTTTATCCCAGCTACAGCATAGTGCAGGAGTGGGAGATGAACCTGGAAAGGGAGAGAGGACTGGGTTAGGTACCAAAGGACCCTCCTTACATGACATACTAGAGGGTTCAGATTTTCTCATGTTTGCATAACTGGCAAACACTGGGACTAATCTAAATGTCCCCCAAAGGGGGACTGGTTAAACTTTGGCACAGTCATAGGGTGGAATTTTATAAAACCATTAAAATGTTCGTTTTAAAAATCAAATAGAATTTATCCAAGCTTTCAGTAGTATGTTTAGTAGGAGAAAAGAACTAGGGTTTCTTATGTACACAATCAATGCACCGCAGAAAACTAAGGTACAAATGCAAGATGTGAGAAGAAATAAAAATAATTGCTATGCTAAAGTGATGGGTTTATGAAAGATTTTGCCCTCTATTTGCTAAACACTGTCATATGCCATGTTGAGTTTTATACAAAGGGGAAATATAAAAACAAAAAACCATTCTTCTTTCATTTCACTCTACATTCCTTCTTCTGTCACCTGCTTGCTTACCCTCCCTTACCAAAAGCCATTTTGATCTACCACCTGCAAGTGGCATCCTTCACAGCCCACGTGAGAACCATAGAAAGAATGAGGAGCTGCCAACAAGGCAGCTATCCACAGACGCAACCTCTTTCATGGCCCAAAGGCCACTGCAGCTCAATGCTGGCAAAGAAACTTGCTCCTAAGCATTGCCCGGCTTTACCCAAGTAAACTTTCTCTGCTTAAACTTGCCTTATGTACTTGGTCCTAAAAGGAAGAAAGCAGATGCCAATTCTTCAATCTTACCCTCGTCAGGGAGCTCAGAGCAGATAAGGCTCATGTTCATGAACATCTAGGTGGCTGAGATACAACCTGGGATCCCTGATTCACAAGCAAACACTGGACAAAATGACAATAACGAGGAGGAAGAAGATGAGGAAAAACAGATCCAGACAAGTGCAGTATCCTCAGGAACTTGCTTATGCTGTTTCAGCCCAGCAGAAAGACACTCAGGAAATTCAGAATCCCTTCTCCTTTAATCTCTATAGGTCTAACACCATTTTCACAAAATGAAGCATTAGTTGAAAACTCGATGTTACGTACTAGACACTAGGTACTAGATGTATGGCAAACTCCCTGGCTAAAAATTCCTACTGTTTTTCCACTGAATCCCATATCACCAGCAATCCCTATACTAGAGCAGCACAAACATCAATGACTCAGACAGAGGAAGCGGAAGGAGAGCTTAGCAATTCAAGACTCAGCCAAAAGCAATTTCATAGCCACAAGGAGAAGGATGTTGTAGTGGGAGAGAGTAGAGGAAGTCAAGTCTCATTTACACTTAGTTTTGGTTTGATGGAATAATGACCAGTCCAAGGGTCTTCTAGTCTTCCTGGAGTCATCAATAACCAAAAATAGCCAGCAACTCTAGTTTGCAGGCTGGACTCGAAGGCCCCACCCAAGGCTTTCTCAATCAATAGTTGTTTCTCCAAGCCAGGATTCTGCTCCCCCTCCCCCTCCAGCAAGTACTATGGTAGCTCCAGAGCAGAACTCACTGAAATAGAGGGGTGATTACATATTGATAGCTGGGGGACAAAACAACACCCTCAGTGCCATTCTAAAGTGAAGAGAGCAACCTCTTCAGTCATGCTCTTTGCTGTTTCACTCTTTCCAAGAACCCTTTACTATCTTCTTAGACTGATCTCAAGCTGGGGGCATACCTCAAGTGGTAGAGTGCTTGCCTAGCATGTACAAGGCCCTGGGTTCAATCTCCAGTACCAAGAAAAAAAAGACTGAGCACAAATAATCAGAATGGACAAAAAAGCCAATGTGTCCATTTCACAGATAAGAAAACAAAAGCTCATAAAAATGATTTGTCCAAGGTCACATAAGTAGAGACTAAAATTCAGATATCCTGATTCAGTCCACTACTCTTTCCATTGTACAATGTGTACTGAGTGCCCCAAACTTTGTCAAAATCTCAGCTCTTCTAACCTAAGCTCAGAACTGGGAAAGAGAGGCAGAGGCACCTTGGACCCAATCCACCCAAGAAAGTCAAGTGAGGAGGCTAGGCATATATAACAGGCACATGCCAAGACCTGGATTTACCAATTGAAAGGCTTTACCTACTCCAGATAAATAGTTTCTGATGCTACAGAGTCCTACCTTACCCAACCTCCACACTCAGAGCCTTTTCAGGCCAAGCAAGGCCATTTCTAGGCAGTCAGAGATCTAGGTAAGAAGCTAGAGAGGGGTGAACAGTGGGGTCGAGAGGGCAAAGAGAGATAAGAAAGCAGGGTGGAGAAATCACAATCATTCCAGAGCTCTCTCATCTGTCTCTCTCCTGCGCCACTCCTCCCCCATTAGGGCTCTAGTCAAGGAGAAAAGTTTGCAGGTAACATTGCATAAACTTCAAGAAAGCATTCCCTGTACTGAAGGAGAACAGGAGACTAGTTGAGGCCAGGGGAGTATTGAAGGGGGCAGAAAATATCCAAATAAGGCTGACTTGACTGGTAGGGAATCATCAGGAAAGGTTCCAGAAGCTGACGTCTCAGGGAGGAAGGCTTTAGTCATCGGTTTCCTTTGGCAACTGGACTAAGGCCAGAAGGCAAACTCCCAACCTTAAGAAAATGCCCAGTCTACTGCACAGAGAAAGGCAAGAAGCCTAAATTTTCCCAAGACCCAACTCAAGCCCTACCTGAGCAGCTCTCCAAGTACCCAAAGCAGAGAGATATAATGTAACCCTGAAGCAAAACAACAGATGTTCTTCCCAATTGTATGCTAGATTCACGGCGGCCCAAGCAACAGGTGAAGAAGGAACCTGAGGAAGGGGACTTTCTGATATTTCTGATATTTTCATGTTGGGGAAAAGGAAAATCCAAAGCCAAAGAGGTCATGTGACTTTTGTTCTTGAGTATAGGAACTCCTATGGGTTAGTCTCTCATAAGTATCTACAATGCTTGATGAGGAGTTTAGCTTACTAAACCCTTGAAAGATAACAAAAGACTTGATCGGCTTAACTAATGACACCCATACTGGCTGTTATCTTAACATCCACCCCCCAGCCCCATACCACAGATTAGTCACAACAACATTAGCTCTTGCAACAGTAAGTAAGAGCCCTTGGTATACTTCATCAAACACCCAGCCTGAGATTTCTGAAAAGGTACTGGACCAAGGGTGGGGCAGATTAGACTGAAAAGATCAGGAACTATCTAAACTATCTTCAGAATAGTAAAACAAGATCCAGGGCTACAAGTGTGGCTCAAGCAAGCACAAGGCTCTAAGTTCTGCCAAAAAAAAAAAAAAAACTTGAGCAGGACACTGGGGGCTCATGCCTATAATCCTCACTACTTGGGAGGCTGAGATAGAAAGAATCATGGTTCAAAGCTAAGCCCTGGCAAATAGTTCATGAGACCCATCTCCAAGAATAACCACTGCAAAATGGACTGAAGAGGTGGCAAAAAGTGGTAAAGTGCCCGCTTTCCAAGTGTGAAGCTGAGTTCAAACCCCAGTCCCACCAAAAAAAGAAAAAAAAAACTTCATCCTTCCCAGGTATTTAGGGGGAGCCAGACTAAAAAGAAAGAACAAAAAATACTGACCAAGCCTAATAGGTAGCCTTATTCCCCCTCACAGGCCTCAACCCCTATCACCTCCCAAATATACACCCAGGAAAGGATTTTTCAGAACTATACTTTTAAACAATCAAAATGCTCACATCTTACTTAACCTCTTTCTAATTTGGTCTTGAACAATACTCTGGTCACACAAAGTATCAAATTCCCACAAGATAGTAGGCTTGCCAAAGATGGGAAGAAACATAAGACTTTAAAGCCACCAATCCTAGGAGTTCCTTGGCAAAACAGTACTATAGCACTAAGCAAGCACAGAGCCATTGGCTGTAACAGTAGCCTAGAAGCTATGTCAACACTTACCTTATGCTACAAGTCTATTGTAAGGAGCATAAGATCTGATGTCCCTTTCATTAAGCATAGCCCAAAGAGCAATGTTTTGAAAATCACCCAAAGGACTCTGTCTCCAAATTCAAAGCACAGATGCTACAGCTTGGCTCTGGCCAGAAAATGCCATACTCCTCCAGCTATCATAACCATACACCGAGAACTCTTTCTCCCTCCCAATCTCTACCTTTTCCCAAATACCTGATTTCATAGCAAAGCCACTGAACAAACTGAAAACTGATTCTAGCCTGCTGACCAAACTAGAGTCCTCACTGAGCTCTACTCTTCAGTCTACCCCATATGGAAGCATGAAGGAGGGATGGAGGTGTGGCTCATGTAATAGAGCACCTGCCTAGCAAGTACAAGGCCCTGAGTTCAAAACCCTCTACTGCCAAAAAAATCATCCATGAAGCATGAAGGAAGGAATCGCCTATATACCTACTCGGGCCAGAAAGACAACAATTTTTTTTAATTAATTCACCCAATTCTGGAAAACCAAGATACAGTCTCAATCATAGACCCTTTTCAGAAGGTTTGCCAATTAAGAAAGGATGCTCCAACTGACCCTAGAAAGGAAAGAACAGCTTGGTTTAAGCTTACATGTACATCTCTGTGGCTCTCCTTGAAATAACTAGTACCTCGAGCCTTCATTTCAGACAAATTCACTTTCAAGAGGGCACTAGCCTAGGCCCACCTTGTTTACACTCATGTACCAAAACCACATCACTTTTCCACAGAATGGCCACTGCCCCCAAGTGTACACATCCTTTAACATCCTGTTAATCCCCCAGTAAACCCTTTCCTTATCAAAATCTATAGAAAATGTCATGCATATATTTTTATCCAACTTTTTAAAAAGTGAATTAGCCCTAAATCCCAATTAAATAAGAAATCTTTGAAGGCATTAATTTTATCTTCTATTCATTTTATTTGTATTCCTTACGGTACATGGTAGCCATTCAATCAATGACTTGAGCCCAAGAGTTCAAGATCAGCCTGGGCAACATAGTGAAATCCTACCTCAAAAGAAAAAAAGAAGAAAGAAAGACAAGAAGAAAAAGAAAATAAAAAAGAAAGGGAGGGAAGGATGGAGAAAGGAGAGAAGGAAGAAAGGAAGGGAGGAAGAAAGGAAGGAAGGAAGGAACGAAGGAAGGAAGGAAGGAAGGAAGGAAAGGGCTGAGGATGGAGCGCAGTTGCAGAGGACTTACCTAGAATGCACAAGGCCCTGGGTTCCATCCCTAGCACCACAAAAAAAGTTAAGCAACTTGCCCAAGGCTACACAACTCAGTTGGTCACATAGGTGGAATTTGAGTCTGGGCAGTTTGATTCTACAGTCTGTGCTTTAAACACTCCATTTCTGTGAAGGCCTGAAAAGTCCCTTTTTAGCTAGCTACCTTCCCCATTGGACTACAAGCACTTTAGAGGTGAGTGGTGAGAGCCGAGGCCAGGAGACTCCAGTTGCTATAAATGGTTGCTATAGCAGCAAATATTGTCACCAAATTAGAAAGGAAAGTACCATAAATGTTCTCCTAACTCAAGGGACAGATCAAGCTGGAACAATGAATCAGAATTCAGAAATCAGATCTCAAAATTTAAAAGAGCACAGAGAAAGTGGGGAATTTGGGCGAGAGGCAGGCAGGAAGAGAAGAAAGTCATTCTGAGGCCCCAGAAGAACTGAATCACCCACTCACTGAAACCTGCTACAGCAGAGGCTATCTAGGGAACTCCACTGCAGCTACCTTATCAATGAAATTGATACAAAGCCAGTTCTCTGGAAGCCTGTGCCCCCTGAGTGAAAATAGTTGTTCTTCCAAGGGAGCCAAATCCAGTGAGGGAGATCACTAACTTGGGAACTAAGAAAGCCAAGTTCTGCCTGGCATGGTAGGATATGCCTTTATATAACCCCACCACTTGAGAGGCTAAGGCAGGAGGATCCCAAGTTTGAGGCGAGACTGGGCTACAAAGTAAAGGCATTAATTGGATCTTCTAATTGTATCTGTCTCAAAAAATAAGAATGAAAATTAAAGAAATAAAGCCAAGTTATACTTTCATTACATTATCAACTTTACATATCCCCTAACAAGCTGCTTAACCTCTCTAGTTATAAATACGAAGAGCCAGGTGGTGGCTCATGCCTGTAATCCTGTAGGCCCTGAGTTCAAACTCTAGTATCGCAAAAAAGAAAAAAAAGATATGAAGAAATAACTACTCCCTCAAGACTCTTAGGACACAACGCCTAGTCTCAAGCAGGAAAATATAATAGGTATCCTCTCCCTATCTCCCTCCAGGCCACACATTTACCTTCTACCACCATTCACAGCCAAAGCAAAACACCTACATAAGAAGTGCTACAAAGAGTTCTTAAGATGAGACCAGAGCCTGAACCATCTCTATATAAAGAAGCCCCTAAGGGCAGCTCTACACACTCAGGACTGGCTCTTCTCATGACTGTAAAACTATGGTCAAGTCACTCCCAGCACAGAGATAGAAAACACTTGAGGGCTGGCAGAGTGGCTCAAGTGGTAGAGCACCTGCCTAGTAAGCATGAGGCACTGAGTTCAAACCCCAGTATGGCCCAAAATTTTTGCCAGCCACAGGTGACTCATGTCTATAATCTTAGCTACTCAGGAGGCAGAAATCAGGAAGATCACACTTCAAAGCTAGCCCAAAGCAAGTATTTCTGGAGACCCT
The DNA here is from genome assembly GCF_047511655.1 of Castor canadensis. Lineage (NCBI taxonomy): Eukaryota > Metazoa > Chordata > Mammalia > Rodentia > Castoridae > Castor > Castor canadensis. The sequence goes on from NC_133405.1 coordinate 87,009,629, forward strand.
ATCTCAGAACACCCAACACAAACAGGGCTGGTGGAGCAGCTCAAGCAATAGAGCACCTGCCTAGCAAGTGTGAAGCCCTGAGTTCAAGCTCCAGGACTGTCCCCCACCCCCGCAAAAAAAAGGAGCCAGATGCTGGTGGCTCAGGCCTGTAATCCTAGCTACTCAGGAGGCAGAGTTCAGAGGGATTAGAGTTTGAAGTCAGCCCAGGCAAGAAGTTCGCAAGACCCTATCTCAAAAAAAAAAAAAACCATCAAACAAGGACTGGTGGAGTAGCTCAAAGCCCTGAGTTCAAACCTCAGTACCAATTCAAAAAAAAAAAAAACTAAAAAGGAAACACTAAGCCACTGAGCCACCCTGCAGTGAGTGGCCTCCTATACTGCAGGCCAAGCAAAGTTGGATTTAATCATAGCCAATTTCCTTCAAATCTCTTTCCTTTTCTGGGCTTTGGTATCCTCATCTAAAATGTAAAGGCTGAACTGGAAGGACCAGCTCAGATGTTCTAAGGCTCAGATATTCTCACTCCTTGAGAATATCTTGACAATCCAGAACAATCATCTAAAGGGAAGCTTGCCAGGCACCAGTAATGATAATCCTAGCTACTTCGGAAGCTGAGATCTGGAGGATTGTGGTTCGAGGACAGTCTGGGCAAATAGTTTATGAGAGCCCATCTCCAAATTAACCAGAGCAAGATGGACTGGAGGTGTTGCTAAAATGGTAGAACACATATTTTGAGTTCAAACCCCAGACCCACAAAAATAAATAAATAAAGGAAAGCTTAAGGGTGAGAAAGCTACCCCAAGTACAGGTGCATTTATTTAAAATGTTGCACTCACAACAGCTCAATGGGGGTAGATACTTTAGCAGGTTTGTTTATGCCCAACAGTTTCTCAATATCTGCCAATATATCTAACCACCACACTCACTAAGTTAGAAATAAATTTGAAACACAACCTACTAGCTTCCAGGCCTTTTGGCAGAACTCTACAGGTTCTATGATACTATCAGGAAGGCACTGGGAAATGTGAAGTACAGTAGAGAAACGTATAGAACTTTTGGTATCAGAGCTCACCGGTCAACCCACAGCCTTCATAATATAGTCTCACTTGGTTTCTTTCCTTACACAGCCCTTTCCTCCTCAAGAAGAAATGGCCAGGAGTACTCATGCCAGTAATTTTGTCTGATCTACTAACTCGCAAATTAGAAACTATTCTGAATTTGCATTCAGGAAGAAATAGCAGTCTAGAAGCATGAGGAAAAAGAAGATACATTTTATCAAGGACTGTCCAACTTTGTATACCCAACACTACCTGGTGAGGCTCTAACTCCAAACTCCAGTACCATATGTGGTGGTGTGGGGGGGAAACAAGCTGGAGACACTGAAGATCTGAGGAAAGGAATTTCCCAGGGCCCCCTTATTTCATGTGTACAACTTTAATAAGGATACGTGAAAGAGTCTTCTTATACAGAATGAGAAGAAAAGTTCTCAGTTCAGTTTTGCTTTCCATTTCCCAGTACCCACCTTCCAAATTCATGCAATCCTGGCCTAACCCTCCAAAGTGACAGCTCTTGTACCAAACATTAGAACCTGGGATTGAAAAGTTTTTCAGCTCTATCAAGCATGAAATGGGAGGAGGGATGAACAGCAAAAACCAGTAAGTTATGAAAAGACCAGCCCCATCACTTGACCAATAGACTGCTCCAAATGAGACCACCTTTGTACTCTGTTTTTTTTTTTCCTTTTGGGACAGAAGAATGACATGGAGTAGCAGGAAAAAAGATTGTGAGTTAAGAAAAGCACATGATAAACTCAGTTCTATCTCTGAAAGATCAGAGACAGTCACTTCTATCTTTGAAGATCAGAGCAATTCTGGCCAAGAACGGCCCAACCCTGATAGTGTTGATAGCCAGATCTTCTCCCCTCTAGGGACCCTGAGTCTAGAAATTCCAGTGGAGGAGGTATTCCCAGGAATATACAAAGGGACCTCAGACAGGCTGTTGCCAAGCAACACTATTAGAATAGAGTTCAGAATAATTGTGTCTGTCATCGCATCTCATCCAGAGAGAATTAGATTTGGAGACAGTGGGATAGACTAGTTGACCTCTAAATGTCCCTTCAAGCTCCACCATTCAGTAAAGGAGTGATGTGAGAAGAAGCAAGAAAAAAGAACTCCACACTTAAAACAAGCTACTGTTACAGGCATCTAGAGAATAATGGAAAGTTAGCAGATTCATGGCCAATACCATACCTACTACTGACTCACACAGCAACTTTTCCCTCCCTAAACATACAATGAGGAAAGATTAGTTGGTGCCTTGGAGGGTCCCACACAGGACCTCTTGCTCCACCAGCTCCTCCTGCTCAGAAGACTACTCATAGACAAGCCCAACAGAAATTCTCAAGATGGTTCCTGCTCTGTCTCTATCATCTACACTTTTACAAAGGGTTCACTGAACTAAAGAAATAAAAAAAGTAGAAAAGAGGCAAAAGCCTCTCTCTTACACAACCTCCATCCCTGATTTCCTGCCCTACCCTGAAGTCTATAGACGGGGTTGGTTCAAGGGTTAAAAGACAGATTCTGCCCTCTATTCACTAAGTACCACTTTAGTGTCACTTGAGTGGCTCAAGCAATGCTAGGAATGGCAGGAGAATAAATAGTCCACTCAGCCCCTGTTAAAGTTTAGCTGAATACAGGCCCAGAAGCCCTCAAATACTTTAAGGAACTGTGCTCTGTGTGTGCTCACATGGGTGGTACAGTCAAATGACCACTTGATCACCTTTCTTCTGAGCTGTTCATCTAGGGCTAAAAATTCAGCAAAGCATAAATTTTTACCAAGATTGAGCCTCTAAGTCCTAGCTTTGCCACTGGTATGCCTCAATCACTCTAGTCCTTCTCTATCATGTGTTTCAATTCTCCATCATACAATGGGAAAAGTTGGACTTGGTAATTGTGGAAAGTCTTTTAAACGCTAACAATAAATTGTTAAGTAGAGAAAACCTCATAAGCATCTTGAAAATTCAAAATAATCTCTTTTTAGGGAGTCTAAGAGAGCTGCCAAAGACTTTGGAATCTTATTTAAAAAGTTAAAGAGGTTAGGGAAGGGGAAAGATCTTTTTTATTTGTAATTGTCTTATCACCAGAAGGTATAGATGGAGGTTAATAAGCTTTTCCACCCTGGCTACCAAAGCGGACTCAGGAAACTGGCAACTAGAAGCACAGTCCAAGAAGGGAATGTTTTAACAGATTTAACAGAGGCTGGCCTGACTTGGAGAAACAATTGGCTATAAAAGTGAAACTGACCCTGGAAAAACTGCAGACCAGGATCATATGAATGAACAGGTTTGATTTTTCCACTATCTTTCTCTATCTGTCACACTCCACACCAGTGGAGAAGAGGAAAATAGGGAATTTTCCCCTCTTCATTAAAGTTACTGGCTAGTATTCAGTAAAATAGGGTGTGCCCCTGGAGGGCTCAAGCCTTGGAATGATGAATGCAGAAAAGTAACGGGACACTCCCAAATTCTACCAGGAGACCACACAAATGCCAATGTTGATCACTTTGCCCAAATTACCAACTTCTTTTTATATGAGAACCATGAAGGTTTGAAAATAAGGGACAATTTGCTTTGGGCAAGAAAGGGAATTCAAACTTTAAGAACCCAATCATTGGATCAGAGTAGGAAGTCAATGGGATAAGCATCAGAAATCCTGGACCCCAATCCTAGCTCCATCACCGTGTGTCCTTAAGTAAGCACTTTCTGGTAAGCCTAAATGCTCTTCTTTTTTTTTTTAAGAGTTGTACTAAATAAGTCTCCGAGGCCTCTTTCAGGGTAATAGTCTATGGTATTAACAGCACAATTCAGTTGTTTTTCCTAAAAGCTGCCATTCCTTGAGTTGAACAATATGGGAAACTCTCTAATGGTATTAAAATCCAACCCTCTCCTTCCAACTTGATTCAAATTTCAGTTAATTTGCATAAAAATACCATCAGTATTCAGGTACTTTCAGTACCTCAGGACTGACCTCAAACACCTTATACTCCAATCTATCTCCATATCCAGGAAAAGGATCACCATACTGTCTTCTTAACCACTTTTGGGGGGGCAGGGGGACAGACTGGGATTTGAACTCAGGGCCTATACCTTGAGCCACTCCACCAGCCCTTTTTGTAAAGGTCTTTTTTGAGATAGGGTCTCACAAACTATTATGCCCAGGCTGGCTTTGAACCAAGATTCTCCTGATCTCTGCCTTCTGAGTAGCTAGGATTACAGGCTTGAGCCATTGGTGCCCAGCATCTTTGCCACTTTTGACAGAGACGGGATGGTTAATGAAACTTTGAGGCAATTTTACAGGCTCATCAAGTTGTGTGTTTAAAGATGAGATGTCTCAGAATTCAGTATGATGTATACCGTTAGGGAAGAGAGGTCACAGCAGTCTATTCCCAGAGATCCACCTAACTGGGCAAAGCCACACGTTAATGGGAGGCAGGAATAAACCAGAGAGAAACAGACCCAAAGAGAGTCTCCTGGAAAGATCTTCATAATTCTCTGTGTTGGTAGAGTCAGTAGGGTTTTTTTCCTCCTTCTTTTTTGCAAAGCCACTTTCTCTCACTTTGTAAGTGGAGGGATTTTGGAAGAAAGTGTAGAAAAGCTCCATGTCATAAAACCACCACAGGCAACTTAAAAGAGAGAGATGGTGAAAGCATGTATTTGTTTAAAACTTGGTGTTTCTGAAGGACAGAGTTTTGGAAAGGCAAGAATATGTTGGCAGTGAAGCTGGAATACAGCAACATGGCGACTAAACCTCAGCATGTACCCAAAGAACTGGGCCCCCTCTCTCCTCCTCTCATCCCAGGGGCCCCCTGCCCTTCTCAAGTCACTCTCTCAGCTCTCCAATGCTCGGGCAGTCCTAGGGAAATGAAGCTAGTAATACTGCATAGCCTAGACCAACCTAACAAGCTGCCTAGCCTAAGAGACTCAAGCCAAGGTGGCCACCAAGCCTTCCTCAACAAGGGAAGGGCACCAGCAGCCATTTGGCATGACTTGCACAAAAGCAAGCAGAGCTCATTAGTCAGGCACACCCCTCCCCCGCTCCTCCCTCTAGGGCATCCGGCCCCCCTAGGCCCCACTCGCAGGAGGTTTTTGCTCTTCTCACAGCAACCAATGAGGTGGTGACCAGATCCCCAAATCAACTAGCACTCTAGAAGGTGTGACCCCACAGGGAAGAACCCACACCACACAGAACAGTCCGAAGGGGATAGAGAGGCATTAAGTAATGGGAAGGGCAGGGATTTAGTGGGTGGAGTAGAGGAAGAAACCGGTCTTCTCTCCCAGTCGGTTGGGCAGGCCTCTCCTCAGACTGCTGCCTAGTAAACTGTTGGCACTCCTAGGTAAAAGGAGGTAACCTGAGTGACAAGTCCCTCTGCATCTCTCTCCTCATCTCTTAGTGGGAAACAACTAAAGCCGCCTGGGGTGGCTATGGTGGGGGGGGGGGGTGCGGGATCCGCCCTGCGCAACTCCCTCTCTCCTCCCTGCTTCTCTGTTCCCATGGCCCCTCCTGGTCGGTAGCAGCCTTGCACCAGAAAGGCGCCAATTCCTGGGCTGCGTGAAGTGTTCTCCTCTAAAGTGGAGTCCTCGCCCCAGTACCCACGACCCTTCAGGGGAAGTGGGGAGCCCAAGGCCCGCAATAAAACCTTCCCCACTTCGCATCCCCGACGCAAGGAACTGGAACCAAACAGGTTGACCCCGCCCTGTTCACACTTCTAAGCCTAGACACCCCCAAATCCTCCCGAGGGTGTGCCAAGCCAGGCTCCCACTCTAGTCTCCTCCCCATCTCGGGCCATGGCGGAGGGCACGGCGTCCCAGGCGAGCCGGTGGCCCGCAGCCATCAGCAAAGGACTAAGAGGGGCAACAAGAACCTCTGGGGTCGACGGTTCGGCACTCACCGTCTTAGGCATGGTGGATGGTGGCGGCAAAGGCAACGGAGTTGGCGAAGTTTGGCTAGAAACTGTTTGGGCAGCACTGAGCACGCAGTACACTCGGCTCAGATCGGGGCCAGCAACTCGAATTGGGTCTCTCTCTTGCGTCGGGGCGACTGCTTGGCTTCCTGCTAACGGGCCACGACTTCACAAACCCCACCCAGGAAAGAGCCACCCCCGTTGCGCCGCCCGCTCCTTTATGTGGCCCGGCTTCCGCGCCGCTCCCCGCCCTCGCGCCCGCCTCTCCGCCGGCCGCCGGCCTCGCCCCGCCCAGCCCAGCCCAGCCCAGCCTGGCCAAGCCAGCCACGTGGGGGTCCGGTTTGGGACCAGCCAGCCCACTTAGGATCCCACCCCAACCCAGGCCCACCCGGTACCTCTCCTATCTCCCTCAGACCCTAGCCCTCCACTTCCCAGCCATCCTGCCCCGCCCCCACTCTGGGCCACAACCGGACCCTGGGCCACACCCTAACAGATGCTTACGCAGCCCCAGACTGCAACTTTCCACTGATGGAGAACTCACTACCTATGGAAGCTGCCCGTTCCTTCTCCAGGCAGTCCTCCTGCCTCTTTCAAAACTGCGCCTAGGGGTATCTAAATTCTTTTTTCTCTGTGACTTCCACCAGTGGATCTCAACTCTGCTTCCTGGGGACAACAAATCCTCTACTGTCCCTAACAGCAGCTCAGAGGTCTGAAGGTCCCATGTTCCCAGGAAACGATTTTTTTTTCTTTTGGCGGTACTGGGGTTTGAACTCAGCACCTCACGCTTGCGAGGCAGGTGCTCTACCACCTGACAGCCCTTTTTCAGTTGGGTATTTTTCCAGATAGGGTTGCTGCGAACTATTTCCCAGGGCTAGCTTTGAACCTTGAACCGCCATCCTCCTGATCTCTGCCTCCTGAGTAGCTAGGATTACCGCCCTGAGCCACCGGTGCCAGACCCCAGGAAACTTCTTTTGGCTGAAGTGCATCTCCTCCAACACTTAATCCATTCTCTTCTGTAGGACTCCTTCCCTATCATATTTCCTCTCCATCCTTACTTTGTCCTCATTTTCATCAGAATTGAAATCCTTTTCCAGGTATCTGTCTTCTACTAGCTTTCCTTCCTCCTCAAATCAGTGCCTTGGCCTTGAGCCCTTCCCCAACATACTTTATGATGAGGCTGTAATTTCTTCAAGTGATGTGCATACCCCCCAGTCTAGTTCCTTGGGGCATGTTTGCAAGCTCCCTTTCTCAAATTCACACAATTCCAGGACAGCAGTGTTCTAGACTAGCAGTTATGCGGCGAAGTCCGAGTTTTAGTTTGAAAATGACTGGCTCCATTCCTCTGGCAACTGTGCTGAGACATGCTTTGAGTATCATTTGTGATGTAGGACACCACAAACCTCAGTAATGGTGTGCCATCATGGGACAGCAGAAAAGATATTTGGGAGGGGCAGTCAGGAAAGAGCTTCTACTCACAGCTCTACGTTAACTGACTTTTGACCTCTGTGCAGTCTTGGGTAAGTCCCTTCTCCTCTCTGGTTTTGAGTTTCCCCTTCTGTAACAAAAACTGGACTCCTGGGTTTCCAAGGTCCTTTCCCATTCTGGCATTATTAAAAAGATGAGAAAGGAAGTAGATTACCTAGAAAAAATAGATGAGCCTAGTCGGGTGGTATAAGGTTGTGCATTTACACTCAGAAACCAGCAGTCCTATTTCCAAGGAAGAACAGCACCATACCAGAAAGCCTCAGGGACAGGAGAAGCAGTGGCAGCCAACCACACTCCTTGATACTGCTATTGTCCTTTTTTCCCAGAAGTTCAAACTCACTGATTACTTCATTCATTTTTGCCTAGAATCCATGGAGTCCTGGTACTAGGCTAAATGCCTAAAGGAAAAGGAGAAGTTAATTGGAGACTCCAACTTTCTGGAAAGTGGAAATCCCCCATGTGTCATTCCCCACCTCCTATGCCAACACTCTTCTCCTGCGCGCGCACACACACATACACACACACACACACAGAGGACAGCTGGGTAGTGTGTCAAGCAGCTGAGCACACTACTAAAAAGAAAAAGGGGCACAGAATCCAACTAGGAATGAGAGAAGGTGTCTTGAGGGTGGGTAGCTAAGGAAGTAGGTGAAAAGACAGTCTGAGGGAGAAGGGTGGGGTTGGACCAAGGGGAGGAGAAGGGTAGGAAATGGAGGGAGAACACAGACTACCAGATAGACTGCTGAGTCCAATCTTTACTCCAGGTCAGGGAAACTGAGACTCAGAAAGAGGAAAGGACTTACCCATGGCCACTCACTGGCATGGAAAATGGGGCAATAGAGGATACAAAGAGCTCAATTAAGAATCTGTTGCAATAGAATAAGCAAGAAATTTTGAGGATTAGAACCAGGTAAGTAGTTCTGGTAATTAAGGTCAAGCAACTGGACGGTACTAGCAGGCTACACTTGAAACCCTCTGGCTGGAAGGGACTCATCTCAGTTATCTACTTATCTCCAGAACAGAGGCAGGGGTTGGCGCTTTCTTATTCTTTAAGATGGCCAGGAAAAAGCACCTTTGTTTCCTACATGTTTGTATGCCATGTCATGTCTATATGACCAGAACTCCTAATCTCATCCCCACCCTACCTCTTACTATGATTTTATGTGACTTGAGAGATCAGTCTTCCTGGAACCAGATTAATCCTCACAATTAAATTTCAATATGATGAGGATTATATGATCAGTGTTTGTAGTGAGAAAGACATGGAAATAAAGGCTAACCATCCATGCATAGGACAGCTATCCTGGGAGAAGTAAGAGACATGAAGAGATTAACATTTTTAGATGAGATGAATTCAGAAAGTTCAAGGAAGGACAAGCAAGTTTTTTTCCAGAAAGCAAAGCAAAGTGAGGGCCAATATGAGCAGAAGGTGGAGCAGGGACATTAAGGAGCTGAAGTCCAAGAAATCTGGAAAGCTGGAGGCATCTGAATGAGGGGGATGACAGGTGCAAAAGAAAAAGATTTGATCTGGGCCCTAGGGCCACACTTGGAGTGCAGTTGGAAAGGCTTGTGGTTCCTTGGGTATTGTTCAGAAACAGCAGAAAATCTGGGCATCAAAGTCAAGCAAATGGCAAATAAGAAGAGTGTAAGGCCGATTTATGTGAAAGCCCATGACAAGCTCAAGAGAGAAATGAAATTGAACTTGTAATCACTTCCACATATATCGTACTGCAATAAAGAAGCTTCTGTATTCTTCATGCCATTCCTCCTTCAGAGGACACAGTGCAGGATAGGAGATACAAGAGAGGAACTGACTGGGGAACAGTCCTGAATCACAGGGATACTTTGAATGAAGACATCCCCCACCCAATCCACTGGAAGGTAACAGTTGAATTTTACCCATCACTAACAACTTTTTGGGGATACTTTTCATTTTCATCATTACTAAAAAGATCTTCCTTACATGTAAATTCTATCTCTTCTCCTTTACTCTGCATATTTTCCCTTGGTTGATCCTAGAGGAAAGAATGAACTAAGCCTCTGAGGATGATCCTCTTCTCCACCATGCATAGAAGAGAAATATAACAGAGAGAAATGAAGACAAACATCAGCTTGATCTACTTTGAGATCTTCTCACTCTTTTCCTTCCCCTAAATTGATAGCTCAAACACTTGGCTAGTTGTGCCCCTTCCACAAACAAAAGAATGGGCTAAAGAATACACTGTTGCCTCCCTGACAGAGTTTATCTTGTGGCACAATATGGGTGAAATTATAAACCAAAGCAGTAAGGATATCTTGCTTTTAACCATCCTCATTCTTTTACTCACTTCTTGGAAATAAAAAACATAGTTGGGGTAAAAAGGAGAGAAGATAATATTACTGAGGCAGCTACTATGTGCTGAGCGTTATGGAAGTCATTTCAATATGTATCCTTATGTAACTTCATAAGAATCTCTAGAGACAGGAATAAAAACATTGAGGGTCTAAGGAATGAAGTGGCCACACAGTTTGTTGACAATAGGACATGTATCTGGGCCTGGGTCCCGTGAGTCCAAAGTCCACCTTCTTTATATCATCCTGAGTCCCTGATCTCAGTCCTGAGCAGTGAGTAGGCACACTTGTGGAAAGAGGTACATTTACAGTGCCTATCACCCCTGCACCTTAGTGGGCAGGCTAGACAGCTGGAGGTAGCAGGTGGGTAATAATAAATAGCGCTGATAAGGCATCTTGCCAGGATCAAGTGCCTGAGAATATTTATTATTAATCATGCTAATGGGCCACTTGGAATATGAAATTAACCCCACAGAGAGGATCTCCCAGTTGAGTCACCAGCCCCCATTCCTACCCCCACAGATTCGTGACCATGCATATGTGTCCAAACTGCATGCCCAAGGGAGAACACAGCCTGCTGGGTGTACAGTCCCTCCCTGCACCAGGCACAGTGCATGCTCATGCATGCTCATACACCTAGAAGGACATTCCCCATCCCTCCACCCTGCCCGTGGGTCCAGCAGTGCCAAGTGCCTGATAGGTGCCAGGTTTTAGGTGAGGCTCCCTGAGGTGTGCTCGTCTTCTTCCTCCCCAGAAGCTCTTTATCTGTTGGAGCGGTAGTTTTGCTGTTAGCGCCGTCTGTTGTGTGCACAATATCATCATGTTTAATTCTCTGTCTGACCCTTGCCATTGGTCACCAAGCCCTGCTCTCTGTCTGTCTGTCCTTCACAGCTTCCCTCCCTCCCATCTCTGCTGTCAGTGTCATATGTCAGCCCTCTCTGACTCTGGCCTGAGCTGTCCCAACAGGCTCCTCCTCCAGGCTGCCTCCAAGGTGCCCTGCCCAGGCCATCTCTACATGGCCATCCTCCCCATGGTCACCATGGTGATCTTTATAAACTTCAACTTTCACCCATGCTCATAGCTGGCAGGTGACCCACACCCCAACACACACACTTCCCTTCCCGGCCTTCTCTTCCTCCCACGGCTCCTCAGCACAGGCCTTGCCCTCTAGCCAGGCTACTCTCACCACATGCAACAAGGAACAGCTTGCTCTTGTCTCTGGTCCTCCTGGGCCTCACCTGTACAAAGTCCTCCCTCATCTCCCTCCTTGTGCTCTTTGTCTCCTCCCAGCTCCTGTAGTGCCCACAGTCGGTCCACAGTGCTCATTGGGCCTTCCTTTCACATCCTGCTTTGTCTTGTCAATTGCTGCTTTTTTATTTCTTTTCCTCCATTCCAGGCTGGGCTGTAGCTGCTTCCATAAAGAGATTACACATTGTGTTCTATGCAGAAGGAGCCCAGCACACTTCCAGGCATATCGTTGAGGCTCTGGACAGATTGCTCAGCTAGGCCCTGAGGGAAGAGGGATCTGCCATTCTCATTTCCAGCCCTGTAAGCCAATTATTAACATGTATGTATTATATCCAGACTCTCTAAGGACCCAAATTCCCCCTCATACTGCCTCAACTTCTCTGTTAAGAAACAAGAGCAATAGAACAGTGCCTCCTATCTCATTACTCCTTTCCCACCTCACAACAATGACAACACACACACACACACACACTGCACCAGTTCTGCTCCAGTGTACCTTAGAAGAACACTCTACTATATATAAATACTACTGTAATACTATAATAAAGGAAACAACATAAATGTCCATCACTGATGGACTGATTAAATACATTTTTGTAAGGCTGGGAGTAGCTCAGATGTAGAGCATTTGCCTAGTGTATATGTTTGTATCCTTTGATTTTTTTTCTATGAGCACAAATTACTTTTTTTTTTTTTGCAGTACTGGGGTTTGAACTTAGTGTCTCAAACTTGCTAGGCAGGTGCTGTACCACTATAGTCACAAACCCAGTCCCTATAAATTAATTTTATAATAATGTAAAACAAAGCCAGGCACTGGTAGCTCACACCTATATTCCTAACTATTTGGGAGAAAGAGATCAGGAGAATCAAAATTTGAGGCAAGCCATGGCAAATAATTCGCAAGACCCTATCTCAAAAAGTATCCAACACAAAAAAAGGCTGGCAGAGTAGCTAGCAAGTGTGAGGCCCTGAGTTCAAACCCCAGTACCACCAAAAAAATCATGTAAAACAGTAAAAAAGAAAGATGAGGAAGAGGAGGTAGTAGAAAGGAAGAAGAGGACAAGGAGGAGAAAAAAGTTTTAAAAAAACATCTAGGAGAGAATATATACATATATATATGTAGGGGAACAAAATCAGGAACCAAATAGTTTATGGCAAACTCAAAAAATGGTAAAACTTAAAAGTGGACAAATGGCCAGATGTTGGTGGCTCATGCCTATAATCCTAACTACTCAGGAGGCAGAGATCAGGAGGATCCCAGTTCGAAGCCAGTCTCAGGCAAATAGTTCATGAGATCATATCTCAAAAAAAAAAAAACCATCACAAAGAAGGGCTGATGGAGTGGCTCAAGGCCCTGAGTTCAAACTCCAGTACCTCAAAAAAAATCAATATATTTGATACATTATAAACACCTGTGTAAATGTCATTCAGCACAACAATAAAGGGGGAAAAAAAGCAAAGTTCTTACATTAAAAAAAATCTCTAAGGCCTAGGATGGTGGCACTTGAGAAGGCTGAGCTAGTTCAAGGCCAGCCTGAGCTTCAAAATCAGCTTGCACTACATAGCCTGTTGCAAATAAATAAATAAATAAGTCCCCAAGGATTTACTTGATATTAAATTTCATAAATGTTAGCAGTGAGCTATGGATGCCAGGGGAGTTAATTCAAATCTGAAAGGTTAATGTCTAGGAAGAAAGGGGCAGTTCTACCTTCTTCCCTGGTCAAATACTGTTATAAAAATTGTATTCTGTTGTTCACTTTAAGGGATACATGCATACACACTGCAGTCCGTCCATAGGGGAGTGAAATGGGAGGGGCTGGGACCCAGGACACATGAGTAAGAGTTGAAATATTTAAGATTGTTCAAGCTGAGAATAGAAAATTCAGAGAGATGTTATCTATGTCTTTGACTTTTGAATGACAAGGAGCAGTGCTAAGACCAATGACACAAAGCTATAGTGCAACACAAGACAGAAGGTACTTACAGCAATGGCTGTCCAAAACTGGAGAGAGTCACTCTGAAAATTCTGAGGTCCTCATAATTGGAGGTGTGTGAACAAAAATTTGATTACCACATATTCTAGGGTGTTGAAGAGGAGATTCCTATGCTCTGAGAATCTATGAAATCAATATATTAAAACTCCTCAAGTGAAGCTGGGCACCAGTGGCTCACACTTATAATCTTAGCTACTCAGGAGGCAGAGATCAGGAGGATCGCGGTTTGAAGCCAGCCCTGGCAAATAGTTCATGAGACCCTAACTCGAAAACACCCAACATAAATCAGGACTGATAGAGTGGCTCAAGTGGTGGAGCTCCTGCCTAGCAAGCGTGAGGCCCTGAATTCAAACCCCACTACCACCAAAAAACCCCTCAAGTGAAAGAGTCACTTTTCTCTGATTATTTATGAAATACAAGCAATAATTAACAAATGGAATTGCATCAAATTAAAAAGCTTCTACACATCAAAGGAAACAATCACCAGAATGAAGACACAACCCACAGAATGGGAGAACACCTATGCCAGCTATTCATCAAAGGATTAATATCCGGGATATACAAAGAGCTCGAAAAATGAGCAATAAAAGATCAAATAATCTGCCGGGTGCTGGTGGCTCATGCCTGTAATCCTAGCTACTCAGAAGGCAGAGATGAAGAGGATATGGTTTGAAGACAGCCTGGGCAAGTAATTTGCAAGACCCTATCTCAAAAAAAACTCACCATAAAAAATGGACTGGTGAAGTAGCTTGAGTAATAGGCCCTGAGTTCAAGCCTCATTACTGAGGAAAAAAAAAGTCAAATAATCCACTTAATAAATGAGCAAGTGAATCAAACAGTTCTCAAAAAATGAAATACAGATTGCAAATAATTACATGAAGAAATGTTCAGCATTCATAGCCCTTTTATGGCTATGAATTCAAACCAAAACGACATTGAGAGTCCACCTTATAGCCAGTCAGAATGGCTATCATCAAGAAAACAAACAGCAGCCCGGCACCAGTGGCTCATGCCTATAATCTTAGCTACTCAGGAGGCAGAGATTAGGAGGATTGCAGTTCAAAGCCAGTCTGGGCAAATAGTTCATGAGGCTCTATCTCGAAAATACCCAAACAAAAAAGGGCAGGCAGAGTGGCTCAAGTGGTAGAGCATCTGTCTAGCAAGCATGAAGCCTTGAGTTCAATCCCCAGTACTACTCCCCCTAAATGCTGGGGAGAATGCAGGGGGAGAGGGGAGCCTTATACACTGTTGGGAGTTATATAAATTAGTGCAGCCACTATAGAAATCAGTATGGAAGTTCCTCAATAAACTAAAAATAGAACTACCTTATAATCCTGCTATATCATTCTTGGGCATGTATACAAAGGACTGTAAGTCAGCATATAATAAAGATACCTACACACCCATGTTTATTGCAGCACTGTACACAAGGCCCTGTATTGGGTTCTGTGAATACAGACAAGAAAACACAGAAAACCCCACCCTCTCAGAGCTCATTGCCTGGTGAGAGAGACAGACAAAGAAAACCATTATGGAAATGTATTCTTTCCAGCACTCTTTGCATTTTAAATGTTGAGGTATGGGGATCAAAGGCTTCATCTCAGCAGGGTCAGTTGAAATTATTGGCCCAGCATAGAAAGCTTTCACCTCATTGCTCTGGAAATGAAGCCCATAGGTAATTAAACAAGGAACTGAAAAGATGGCCCAGGGCTTTGAGCAGACTCTTTTCCCCATTTCTGAGTCCTCCATATGAGCACAGCCCAACAACTCCTGTATATGCAGGTACCAGTGGTTCAGTCCTGCAATCATAGCTACTTGGGAGGTAGAGATCAAGAAGACCAAGGTTTAAGGCCAGGCAGGGCAAATAGTTCACGAGACCCCATCTCCAAAATAACCAGAGCATGCCTGGCGCTGGTGGCTCACATCTGTCCCAACTACTCAGGAGGCAGAGAACAAGAGGATCATAGCTCAAAGCCAGTCTCAGGCAAATAGTTTACTAGATCCTATCTGAAAAAAAAACACAAACAGGACTGATAGAGTGGCTCAAGTGTAGAGCACCTGCCTCAAAATCATGAAGCAAGATAGCTGCATGAATTTTTAGCATGTGTGAGTAAAAGAGAGAGACAGATAGAGACACAGCAATAGAAAGACAGAGGGGGGAGGGAGGAAGAAGGAGAATTATGGAGTAGTGAATGTAACTAACATATATTGTAAGCACTTTAATAAATGTCACAATATACCCCCAGTACAGCAATAATATGATAATAAAAATTTTAAAATTTTTGACCACTTTTCGCTTGCTCTCTCAGAGAGAGAGAGAGAGAGAGAGAGAGAGAGAGAAAATGTACCTGAACGGTAGCATGAGATAGTATAAAGAACATTGAAACACTGGATTTGTAACTAAAAGGCCTGGTAGTGTTCTCAGTTTTGCCATTCATGAGTTTAATAACTTTAGGTAAATCAATTGATTAACCCAAGCTTCAATTTCTTCCTCTGTAAAAACTGAACTAATAATAATCGCCACTTCTAAGGATTGTTGTTACGAGGATATATAAGGTTGGATATGAGAAGTACCTTGCAAACCATTAGGTGCTTGCACATGGAAAAAGGGGAATCATAGTTATGTTTATTTGGGGTGTAAATCTTAGTGCCAGAGTCTTCCTGGACCCAGATGGGCCTCTGTTTGATCGTATGCCTGTTGTTCATACGCTCCCATGCTTGTTGCTTATATGTTCATTTGCTTTTAGTGTGTAGGGCTGGTGGAGTGGCTTGAGTGGCAGAGCACCTGCTTGACAAGTGTGAGGCCCTGAGTTCAAACTCCAGTGCTGCCAAAAGAAAAAAAACTTGCCTCTGGTTACTGCTTACTGTGTGACCTTGGGTGTGTCATTTGCAGGTGGAATGGCTCTAGTGGTAGAGTGCCTGCCTAGCAAGCATGAAGCCCTGAGTTCAAACTCCAGTACCACACACACACACACACAAAAACTTGGATGCTTTTATGTGTGTTGTTAGGCCTAATGTGTATTTACAAGTAGGCCTGATAATGTAGTAACCTCTTTCTCCCACAGCTTGCCTCTGTTCTTTTCATCCCACCTGTGTCTCAGACTAAAAAACATTCTAATATTCCTTTTTAGGGGTAGCACTGGAGTTTGAACTCAGGACCTTGCATTTGCTAGGCAGGCACTAGAAATGTAGGTTTCAGCTGGATGCTGGTGGCTAATGTCTGTAATACTAGCTACTAGGGAGGCAGACATCAGAAGGATCTCCATTCCAGGCCAGCCCAGGTAAATAGTTTGAGAGACTCTATCTTGAAAATACCCAACACAGAAAGGACTAGAAGTGTGGCTCAAGTTGTAAAGTACCTGCCTAGCAAGCTTGAGGCCCTGAGTTCAAACCCTAATACCACCACTAAAAAAAAAAAAAAAGAAAAGAAAGAAATGTAGGTTTCAAACATCCCCAACTATATGTTAAGAGACTCCCCCCATTCTGGGCATGGTGGCACACATCTGTAATCCCAAGTGACTGAGGCAAGAAGATCATGATTTCAGGGCCAGTCTGGGGTACATGGTGAGACTCCATCTCAAAAAAGAAAAGTGTCTAACATCTGTAATTCCCAGCTACTCAAGAGGCAGAGATCAGGAGGACTGCAGTTTGTAACCAGCCCAGGCAAATAGTTCAAGAGACCCTATCTTGAAAAAAACCCATCACAAAAAAGGGCTGGTGAAGTGGCTCAAGGTGTAGGCCCTGAGTTCAAGTCCCAGAACTGAAAAAAAGGAAAGAAAGAAAAAAGAAAACAGGGAAGGAGGGAGGGAGGGAGGAAGGAAGGAAGGAAGGAAAAGAAAAAGAAAAACCTTCTCCCTTCTTCTCACTGTGCCAAAGGCAATGTTTTATACTCAGCACAGCCATGTGTACATGCAGACGTGAGCCCACTAGCAGTTTGTGTCTCAGTGGGGAGTGTCTCAGCAGGGCCCTCCCTCAGGGTTTGAAGTGTGCCTCCTAGCCAGCTAGAAGATGAGATGCTGGAGGAATAATGCCACAGGGCAGGGGAAGAAGAGGAGCTGTTCTCTAGTTTCCCCTCTAATATACACCACTCCCACCAACTCAACTTCCCCTTCTCTGTGATTGGGGGCCAAGAGGTCTGCCTCTACTTTCCTCAGGTTAACAAAGCCTTAAATCTGCTTCCTAATGACTGAGTCCAAAGATGTCCACCCCCTATTCTGACTATCAGAATGTTTGGAAGAAGAGAGAGAGCCTTGCGTTTAACCCAGAGAACCACTGAATCTTTGAGCACAGTCCTTCATCACTGCCTAACTCCATTTCTCTCATATCCTTATGAAAGGATGAAAATAGAAGTCAGAATCCTAAAAAATCATACCTTTAACAACATCTAGGCTCCATGTCTCCATTTTGCACATTTAGAAACTAAGGCCAACTGGGCCCCAGTGGCTCATGCTTATCCTAGCTACTCAGGAAGCAGAGATCAGGAGGATTGTGGTTCGAAGTCAGCCCAAGCAAATAGATTGTGAGACCCTATCTCGAAAAAACCCTTCAAAAAAAAGGGCTGGTGGTGTGGCTCAAGGTGTAGGCCCTGAGTTCCAACCCCAGTACCACAAAAAAAAAAAGAAAAAGAAAAAGAAAGAAAGAAACTAAGGCCAAAAGAGGCTAATGGACTTGTTCAGAGAAAAAATCTTGCTCTCCTGATTCCAAGGCCAGCGAACTATCAAACAAGTTAATTAAAAAAAGATGAATGGCCCTATATTCCTGTTGCTTTGAGGACATTACCTGAAAATAGAAGTTGAGAGGTTTTTAGGGAGATGAAAAAAGGTACAGAGGCTGGCTGGTTGGTCTTTCTCCTGAGAGTTGCTTGAGTTCCTGGCCTAAGTTCCTGGCTCGAGGTGGGATCTGAGACCCAGAAGAAATATGGGATCTATTGTCCAGAGGACAATCCTGGAAACTGGGGAGGTCTTGCTCCTCTTAAAACATGTCTTCCAGCTCTCCGACAAAAGCCCCTGAAGGAAAGAGTTGTCCCTTGCTTTCTCTTTTCATCTAGAAACTTGCCTGGTGCCAGGCCTCCTGATCCATGATACTTGCCATAGAAATTTGAGATCATTGGTCTAGCTCCTTGGCCAAAGGCCTCTGTCTGGATCCACCCACTGGCTAGCTGTGCACCTAAGCTGCAAGTGCCCCAACTGAGAGTTGCCTCCACTTTCCAGGGGACTGAATTAGCACAGCACACACCAGGGGCTATGGGCTTGCCTGCTTCCCATTCCAGGGTTTTGACCTCATAGACTGCACTGGGGATAGGGATGGAATAATGAGACCCCTTACCTCATCATGTTTACTTATTTATCATCTCGTTTACTTTTGCAAAGTTTTCTGCCACCTGAGCTCTCCCACTTTCTATGCAAGGCTGGACTTGGTCTGCTTCTACTTTCTGCTCAGTGTCATACCTTTTCCCATTTCAGAGTCTCAAACCTTTTCTCATCTCTGTTCAAATGCTGCTCTTTCTGCCTGATTCGTTCTTCCAGGAACATTCTTCTTCTGGCTCTTTGCATGACTGGCTCCTTCTCTTTTGTTAGGTCTCAGCTTAAATATTACTTCTTTCCTTGATTGTTCTTTCTAAAATTGAATGCCCCCCACAAAAAAAACCTTATTCTCAATCTCAGAGACTTATTTCCTTCACAGCACTTATGGTTTGTAGTAATGTATTTTACCCATACACTTACTTGTTTAATATTTACCTCTTGCTGGGTAATGGTGGCTCCTGCCTGTAATCCTAGCTACTTGGGAGGCAGAGATCAGAAGGATCAGGGCTCAAGGCCAGCCTGGGCACATAGTTCACAAGACCCTATCTCAAAAATACCCAACAGAAAAAAAGGTCTGGCAGAGTGGCTCAAGTGGTAGAACGCCTGCCTAGCAAGAGTGAGACTCTGAGTTCAAGCCCCAGTACTGCCACAAAAAAGTTTACCTTTCTGCAATAGACAGAATGATGTTCCCCAAACATGTTCACATCCAAAATTTCAGAATCTATGAATATGTTATATTACAAAAAAGAACTAAGATTGCAGATGGTATTAATGTGGCTAATCAGTTGTCCTAGAGATGGGAATATTAGCTGGGATCACCCAGATGGGCCCAATGTACTCATGGGGTCTTTATAAGTGGAAAATTAGAAGAGAAAAGCATGAGAGAAGATCAAAGTGATGTGATATGAGGATTTGACCCACCTACTGCTGCCTTTGAAGATGGAGGAGGGGCCAAAAGCCAAGGAATGCAGGCAATCTCAAGAAGCTGGAGAGGCAGGGAAATAAGATTCTCTCCTAGAGCTTGCAAAAAGAATTCTGCAGTGGTGACCCATTTTAGACCTCTATAAAAAATATTGTGCTTTTGCTTTTGCGTCTGTGTGTGTGCTTTTGCTTTTGAGACAGTCTCCCTATGTAGCCCAGGCTGACCTCAAATTCACCATCCTCCTTCCTCAGCCTCCCAAGTGCTGGGATTACAGGTATGTAAATTAGCCTAGAAAATTTATGTTGTTTTAAATCACCAAGTTTATAGCAATTTTTTTTGGTGGTACTGGGGTTTGAATTCAGGGCTCCATGCTTTCTATGCAGGTGTTCTACCATTTGTGCCACACCTCCATCCCTTATAATAATTTTCAAGGGAGCCACAGAAAACTACATTCCTCCATTAGCCCATTTTTTTTGGCAATACTGGGGTTTAAACTCAGGGCCTTATACTTCTTGGCAGGCATTCCACCACTTGAGCCACTCTACCTGCCCAATTTTGTACTGTGTATTTTTGAGATAGGATCTCTTGAACTATTTGCCCATAGCCTGTAGTTTTAATGAGGCAAGAAGTATGTCTTTTCTACTCATCATCATAGCCATTGCTCCTGGCACAGGTTAAAACTTTAATTAAAATTGGTTGGTTTAGATAAATGGATCAAGCATGGGCATGCTTTACACATGCTCCCTCTATGTGGGGTGGCATTTTTATCGAAGGGACCGAGCTCAAAGAAGAAGAAGGCGGCCAACATCTTCCCAGAGAGTACCCAATAAGAGAGAGAACCTGGAAGTCTGAGACCACCTACATTGTTTACTTCTCAGTAAACAACACACACACACAGAGATGCTGATTCTCATTCAAGAATCTTTCCTGTAGCACTTGGTATGTGCCATGTGCAATGCCAGGAGCTTGCTCATATGCTATTTGAGGATGGTGGTGGTGACAGCCTGTTTCCACACATTTTATTCCCTGATACCTCATTGCTTTGCCAGGGTAGTGATTCTCTAGCACTACTAAGAGAATGTATGAGCCCTGCCCAAGTCCATGTAACTGGTAAGTATAAGATTTGGAACTACAGTCCAACTCTCCAGACACCAAGCCCAGTAATATTTTTGTTGTTGATTTTTTTTTTGCATTACTGGGATTTGAACTCAGGGCCTATGCCTTGAGTCACTCCACCAGCCCTTTTTTTGTAATAGTATTCTTCAAGATAGGGTTTCACAACCTATTTGCCTGCCTGGGCTGGCTTCAAACTGCAGTTCTCCTGATTTCTGCTTCCTGAGTAGCTAGGATCACAGGCATGAGCCACCAGTGCCTGGCTTGGTGTTGATTTTTTTTTAACTACTTACATCCATTGCTCCCTTAAACATAAGCTTACATATTGAAGCTACATACCACATCCTAATCATTCTACCTTTTCCCTGATAAAGTGAAACACCCTGCTTTTTATCAACCACTTTTCCTCCATTTTCATATTGGTAAAAAGCACAGTATATGGAATAAAGGGGTCACAGGATTTGGCATCCTGGCCTAGCTTTGAGTGCTCATTGGTAACATATGGACAGTGTGATATTTGGCACTCTCTCCCCGTCCAGATTCCACCTTTCATTTCCAGACACATCTCTCCCTTTAAATGCAACTGGAGAAAAGATTGGTGGTACATGCCTGTTATCCCAGCTACTCAAGAGGCTGAGGCAGAAGGACTACTTGAGACTAGGAGTACCAAGCCAGCCTAGGCTACATGGTGAGACACCATCTCAAAAAAATAGAAAACAAGTGAAGCATGTGGTACATGCCTATAATCACAGCACTTGGGAGGCTGAGGCAGGAAGATCATAAGGCCAGAATGGGCTACATAGCAAGTTCCAGATCAGCCTTGGTTACATAGTGAGACTCTGTCTCTTAAAAGAAGTAAATGAAGCTTGGGACTGTTGGCTCATACCTGTAATCCTAGCAACTTGGGAGGCAGAAATCAGGAGGATCACAGTTTGAGGCCAGCCTGCACAAAAAAAAAAAGTACAAAAAAAGGGTTGGTGGAGTCACACAAGTGGTAGAGTGCCTGCCTAGCAAGCATGCGACCCTGAGTTCAAATCCCAGTACTGTCCCCCCCCAAAAAAGTAAATGGAAAGAAAAAAAACACAACTAAGTTTCTCTAGTCAAACTGGTGTCTTTATTTTCCGTGTTCATTCCCTATTCCCAGAAGCACTCAACAACAGTAGCTATGGTCAATACAGGCACCTTGCTATGTACTTGATATGCATTATTAATTCACTTCTCCTTGCAACAACTTCAAATCATAAGTACTATTATCTCGCATGTTGTAGAGAAGGAAGCTTAGGCTGGGGGCATAGAGTGAGAAGCCCTGGGTTCAACCCTAAGTACCACAAAATAAATAAAGGAGAAAGCTGAAGACGAGAAAGAATAAAGTAACTTTTCTAAGGTCATTAGCCCTTGAAGATGGTAGGATATGTTCCTAGGTACTCTGAACGCAGGGCCCAAACATTTTGTTTTGTTTTGATCTGGCTTGGTTTTGGTGCTAGGTATTGAACCCCAGATGTCATACATACTAACCCTGTACACTTACTACTGAGCTACACCCCTAGTATCACATTTTCAACTATTATATTCTGTCTTGGCTATTCTGTATTCACACACACACACACACACACACACACACAAACATACACAGAGCATTCATACCTTGGAGCTTTCCTCTAGTTATTCCTTCTAGTATGCTTTGACTATTTGTGTCCCCTCCAAAACCCATATTGAAACTTAATTCCTAATGCAACAATATTAAGAGTAGGGTGTTTAGGAGTTGATTAGGCCAGGAAGGTTCTACCTTCACAAATGGGATTAGTAACCTTATAAAAGGGCTAGAGGAAAATAGCTAAGCTCCTTTTTGCCCTTCCATCTCCTCTGTCATGTGCGTATACAGCATTAAAGTTGCCATCTTGAAGGCAGAGGCTAGGCTCTCACTAGACACTGAACTTGCTGGCATTTTAATCTTGAACTTCCCAGTCTCTAGAACTATAAGAAATAAATTTCTGTTGTTTATAAATTTCCTAGTCTCAAGTATTTTGTTTTAACATCATAAACAGACAAAGACACTTTCCATCTAGAAAGTGGGAATGGGAAGTTTGGGTAGTAAATGGTAGAAAAAAAACATGATCTACAATGTCAAGAAAGCAAGAGAGATCATGGAAATTTAGATATGTGCAAGCAGATTGATGAGGCTGGGGGATTAGGTTCATGTGGCAAATAAGCTCCACCACACACACCTCTACCTCAACATTTCCAAAAATGCTTTAACATTCCCTCTCAAACCTGTCCCCCTCTAGAAACCTAAGAATCATCCATAGCACCCCCTTCTTCCTCACTCACCCCCATTTCAGCGCACTGTCAAGTTCTATAAATAAGCCTCCTAAATTTCTCTCAAATCTGCCTGATTCTGTCCATCTCCACTATCACCATCCTGATCCCAGCTGGGTCAAATGGACAACTGCAGCAGATTCCTAACTGATTTCCCCCCATTTCCTTTTGGGCTCTGCTCCAATCCACACTCCATAACGCAGCCAGAGGAATCTTTTCAACTTCCATATCTAATCATGTCACTCTCCAGCTCTTCTAATTAAAAACAAAACATTTATCATAGCCCTTAAAAACCTTTTAGGGGCTGGGCATGGTGGTACACACATGTAATCCTAGTACTCCAGAGAGTGCGGCAGAAGAATTTTGAGTTTGAGACCAGCCTGGGCTACATAGCCAGTTGGAGGCCAACCTGGACTACATAGCTTGACCCAGTCTCAAAAACCAAAACAAAAAAAGAAACCTTTATGGTTTGGTCACTGCTTACTTCTCTAGCCTATGTCTCAACCAACCCTCCCTTCTAGCCACACTGCCTGCCCTCTCACCCCCAACCTTCCTCCTTCCCTCCCTCTCTCCGTTCCTTCCTTCCTTCTGTAGCCCAGGCTGGCTTCAAACTCATGATCTTCATGCCTCAGCCTCCCAAGTGTTAGGTTTGTAGGAGTGTACTACCATGCCCACCTCACTGCCCTTCTTTCTGTTTCTAAAAATGTGTCATGTGAACCAGGTGCCAGTGGCCACACCTGTAATCCTAGCTACTTGGGAGGCTGAGATCTGGAGAACTGTAGTTCAAGGCAGCCTAGGCAAATAGTTTGAGAGACCCTCATCTCCAAACTAACCAGAGCAAAATGGACTGGAGGCATGGCTCAAGTGGTAGAGCTCCTGCTTTGAAAACACGAAGCCCTGAGTTCAAACCCCAGTTCCACCAAAACAAAAATAGTGTCACGTGGCAGGCATGGAAACATACACCTGTATTCTCTGGAGGTGAAGACAGGAGGATCATGAATTCACTATCAGCCTGAGCTACATAGTAAGTTCAAAGTCAGCCTAAGCTACATAGCAAAATCTGTCTCAACCAAGGGCTGAAAACGCGCTTGCCTAGCATGCACAAGACTTTGAGTTTGATCCCCAGCACCAATAAATAAACAAACGAATGAATAAATAAACAAATAAATAAATAAACAAATAAAAATGTTTTACCACTCCCAACCCACCCCCGATAAAAATATTTGCATGTTGCTTATTCTGTAGACGATATATACTTCCCTGCTCTCACCATTTACCTAGTTAATATCAATCCAATCTTATCTTCTTTTCTGTTCATTTTTATTAGCATACAAAGGGGTTTCATTGTGGTAATTCCATACATGCATCTGTACATCAACTATCACTTCTTGTGGAACTTTCTAAAACCTTCTTCATGTCAGGACCCCTGCAATATGTCCTTAGAGAACTAGCCACCCTTCTTCCAGAGAACTTACCACAGTTTCTAAGTATGCATTTGAATCTTGAGATGATTTGTGTCTGTCTGCATAAGTGGAGGATAAATTCCAAGAGTTTAGGAACGATGTCTGTTTTTATTACTCCTAAATGCCAGTGTCTAGCACAGTGCTTGGCATATAGTATAGTTGGTACTTAGGAAGTACAATGAAGAAGAGGCAGTAAATTGACAAAGGGTTTTGTGTCTCATACTAGGATTCTTGAATATTATCTTCAAGGTAATGAGGAACTGCTGATAGCTTTAAAGCAGGAGAGTGACTTACTTAGGTTTTGTTTTTCAAAAGGCCAGAGGAAGACAGAATGGAGTTGATGAGATGGAGCAGAGGATATAAAATTCAATGTGGAAGCTACCGTAATAACTCAGACAAAAAATAATGAGGAACTGAACTATTCTATCTCCTGTGGGCCAGCCATCTTTTAACTGATTTCACAAATGATTTGAGGTAATTGACCACAGGAAAGCAATATAATTACAAAAATAAAATAAAAAAAAAACCAGAATGAGAGAATTCAGGATCAGGAAGCCAACACTAAGGGACGTTGCTGATGTGGGTGAGGAAGGAGGGGGAATGAGTAAGAATATAGACTTGGAAGCCAGAAGGGCTTGTACAGTTGAGCTGGGAATTTGGCACTGAGCGTCCTGGAATTCTGAAGAGATGGAGAGCTGAGGAGAAAATGAAAAAGTATACTCATTCTTTGTTCTAGACTTAGACAAGTACTACCAGGAACCAAGAGAAGAGAATAAATTGGAGAGAGATTAAGAAGATAGAATAGAGCTAGGTGCGGTGATACACATCTGTAATATCAGCACTCAGGAGGTTGAGGCAGGAAGATTGCATGTTCAAGGCCAGCCTGACCTACATAATAAGACCCTGTCTAAAAAAAAAGTTAGAATAGGAGTCAGTGATTAAAGGTGTGAAGTGGGGAGAAGATGACAAAACTTTTGGACATGTTAAAATTTAAAGGCGGAAGACAGGCTCAGGAGGCAGTTGAGCAGTCTTCTTTCAACATCACACCCCTCTCCCTGCTCTCTCTCACACCATGCATTTCCTCTTTATTGGAACCACACCTAAACATCCCCTTTTAAGTTCAAAGCTTCAAACTTCTGTTCCTTTAGTTTTAAAATCTTTTGAGGTTTTTTTGGTACTAGAGTTTGAACTCAGGGCCTCATACTTGCCAGGCAGGTGCTCTACCACTTGAGCCACTCCATCCACCCTGTTTTATAACTTTTTTCTACCTGACCAACTCCTATCACCTTTGCAACCCAAGTCAAATGTTATTTCCTCTGTGAAGGTGTTCCACCCTCAGCCCCATGCCTCACAAAAATTCCATTCCTTCTCTGTGCTCCTACAATGCTTTGTACACCCAACTCCATCAAGAACATGATTTGAGAAAACTATGGTACAGAAAGAAAAAGAACTTTGTGTTTATGGGGATGGGGGAATAAGAGGAGTCATTACATGAAGCCCACAAGATCAATGGAAAAATTGCACTGATGCAGATGGGAACAAAAATCAAAGCAGAGATCTTGGGGATTAGGACCTGTCAGGGCAGAGGGCTCCTGGCCCAGAGCAGCCTGGAAAGGACATTCTGGGAAGGATGGCCTGAGGACCTGCTAGCCCGGGCCCAAAGTCCACATGGCTCAGCCTAGACTCAGCACAGACAGGGGACGGTGGGGTTGGGCCTCTGGTATTCCAGGATGAGTCAGGGCTAGCTGTCAGCTCCAGTATTTGGAGGTTTAGGTCAGGACAGTGTAAATCGAGTTCTGAAATTGAGGATGATTCTAATTTTCCCATTGGTTTTGTTAATCCTTCTCTGTTTGCCCTGGAGGTATAAGTGGTTAAAGAGCATTAAGTATCTGACCCTAGCTTAAAACCTTTCAATGGTGTTCTGACACCTACCAGCTAAAGTCCAAATTCCTTAGCTGGGCAAATATGATCACTCTTATGCCCTATCTGGCTACCAACGCCCTATCCACAAGTCATACCAACTCCCGGGCTGGACTAGAAAAGCCTATGTCCTTCCTCTGCTGGCTTGCACCCTGTTTACCTGGAGAACTATTACTTTTCTTCTAGTCTCAGCGCATCTCACGGGAGAAGTCCTCCCTGACCATAGCCACTCCCCAGACTGAATTTCATTCCCCTGCTTTGAGCTTCCACAGTCCTTTTTCTCTTGCTCCTCGGAGTGTGTTTGTGGTAGGTGTAAAATACATCACCGCCAAAGGGACATATAAGTATACACCCATAAGCCCATAGAGAAAGCAACTCTGGGAAGAAGGAAGCTAGAGGTATGGTTCGAACGGTAGAGCGCCTGCCAAGCAATTGGGAAGCCCTGAGTTCAAATCCCCGTACTGCCAAACAAATCAAAACAAACACACAAAAACTCTGGGAAGAAAGAGTTGGGCATCAAGGTGTGCTGAGTTTGAACCCCAGCTCTGCATCAAGTGAGCTATATGTTCTTGGATGATTTTACCTCTCTAGGTCTCCATGTATCCATCCATTTGACTGTGGGATAGGACTGGATAGGTGTCTGTTGTCCCTTTAGCTCTGATATCTTAGGATTTATTTTATTGATTGTTTTTATAGTGTTGGGGATTGAACCAAGGGCCTTGCACATGGTAGGCAAGTGCTTTACTACTGAGCCACACCCCAGCCCACTAATATCTTACGATTTTTTTTTTTGGTAGTACTGATGCTTGAATTCAGGGCTTGCTAAGCAGGTGCTCTACTGCTTGAACCATTCTGACAACCCTTTTTTGTGTTGGATTTTTTTTTTTTTGTGGTACTGGGGCTTGAACTCAGGGCCGTCACCTTGAGTCACTCCACCAGCCCTATTTTTGTGAAGGGTTTTTCAAGATAGGGTCTTTTGGAACTATTTGTCCCGGTTGGTGTTGAACTGCGATCCTCCTGATCTCTGCCTCCTGAATAGCTAGGATTAACGGCACAAGCCACCAGTGCCTGGCACAATTTTTTAAATGTTAGGGGAAGAGGGAAAGGAACCCATGAGAGAAAAAAGAATAGCTGAGAGCCAGCCTGCCACCACAATGGATGTTACAGGTTTAACTGGCAAGCATCTTGTGACCTTTTCAGCCTAGCAGTTACTATGTATTATTTATAACATTTCATCCAGCAGTGAACTTGATTCTTTACAGATCACTGAGCTCTTTCACTAGCATTTCACTTTAAGGTAGCCACTGAGAGATGCAGAAAATGTGTTTAAAGGCTAGCCCCATCTTACCAAAGAGAAAACGGAGGGAAAGACAGTAGTTATCCCAATCAGTGCTCAGACAACTTAAGGTTTGTTTTGTTTTGTTTTATGAGATAAGGTCTCACCATGTAGCCCAAACTGGTGATTTTCCTGCCTTAGCCTACTGAATGAAGTGCTGAGATTACAGGTGTGCACCACCAAGCCTGGCACCACCCACCCTTTCAGTTTCCAGGGGTTCGGGGCTTGCAATTTTTAAACCAGTAACGTCCCAGGCAAATCACATTTTGTTCACCCAACCAAGTAACTAGCCCTCTTGCCCTTAATCACCCAAGAAGCAAGTGACTATATTTGGGGATAAATGGAATCCTACCATACCATCCTTTATCCATGGGTCTGTCCTACAAGGGGACCAGGAGGCTAACCCAGCCCCTCTTTCTTCTCCCTTAGGCTAGATTGCACGTGACTAGGCTTCTCTTGGTTTAGTGGTTTATGGCCCTGGTTGCACACTTCAGAAGGTTTTCTTTGGTGGGACTGGGTTTGAGCTCAGGGCTTTGCACTTACAAAGCAGGTGCTCTGCCGCTTGAGCCACACCTCCAGTCCATTTTGCCCTAGTTATATTGGAGATGGGGGGTCTCTCAAACTATTTGTCTAAGCTGGTTTCAAACCACAATCATCCTGATACCAACCTTGCAAGTATCTAGGATTACAGGTGTGAGCCACCAGTGCCTGGCTTTGTTTAAGAAGTGTTACAAAAATAACTATGCCAATACCCCATCAAAGACCAGTTAAATTAGGATCTTCTGGTTTGGGTATTTTAAATACTCTCTGGGTGACTCTACTGTGTGGGCGGGCATAGAAACTACTGAGTCTAGTGGTTGTCAGCTTTAACCACAGAGTACTTGGGACCCTGGATAGAAAAACTCCTCCCTTAAGGGCCTCCTCCCCCTCCTGTCTTGCCCAGCCTCCCAATGCACAAAACTTCCTCCAGACACTCAGAAAAGGCCCTCTGCAGAATGCAGAAGCCCTTCCCTACTCCTCCCTTTTCCTGGCAGCTTTAGGTGATCCCCTTCCCGGAATTATTGGCATTTTTGCAAAAGAATTTTGGAAAGCATTCAAGATTCAAAGGACAAAACACTAATGCAAAATCAGCCCTGAAGGAGGTACTTTGAGGCCGAGGGATAGGTCTAGTGCCCTTAGAATCATACTGTCTAGGTAACCGCTAACTTATTCAGCCTAACAGTGGAGCCAATTTAAACTCCGACGTCCAGGTGGGAAGAGGAGGGGAGAGTTCCAAGCTCCTTCTAGAACCCTAACATTTCTATAGGCTAGAAGGAATGAAGACGGGAAGGACCAAGGGGGTCAGAAGGTATAGGAGAGGGATCTTTTTGAGGGGAGGGGTAAGAAGCCAGACTGTCCATGTGTGGCCTTTGTGTTAACTCACTGCAGGTCCCACTGGACTTTATTTAGTCCCTTGGGCCCTTGCCTTTCCCATCAGCCTCAGGCAGGCAACGCAAGTCCACATTTGTCAAATCTGAGAGTTTCAAAACCTAGAAGGGGTCAAGCACCAGTGGCCCACGCCTGTAATCTTAGCTACTCAGGAGGCAGACATCAGGAAGATTGTGGTTCTAAGCCAGTCCGGGCAAATAGTTTGTGAGACTGCAAGACCTTATCTCAAAAATACCCAACACAAAAGAAGGGCTGGTGGAGTAGCTCAAGTGGTAGAGTGCCTGCCTAGCAAGCATGAGGCTCTGAGTTCAAATCCTAGTACCACACCAAAAAAACCCCAAAAAACTAGAAAGGAAGAGACTTAGAGGTCATTCAGTTGACTTGCTGACTCTCTCTTTACACATCTCCAGTAATGAGAAGTTCACTCCTCATCCCCTGCTAGACAGCCTACTTATCATAGGAGAGCTGTGATTTAATAAAAGAGCTTCTTTTATTTAAATCAAAATCAATTTTTCTGGGATTTCTATCCGGTTTGGCCCCAATCTTTTAACTGTGTCCCTGACTTGGATTCCATTCCCTCCCCCCACATACCTGCCTACTTACTTCCCTCTGGACAGACTCCAATTTGCCACTTATCTGTGTGCCTTTTAACATGTCATACCCAAACCTGGACCCCAAAGGACTCTGACTAATATAGAAATGAAAAATTACTTCCCCTCCTTTTACTTTTTTGGAGACTGAGGCTTGAACTCAAGGCTCACACCTCAAGCTGTTCCACCAGTTCCCTTTTTGTAATGGGTTTTTTTGAGATAGGGTCTCTCAAACTATTTGCCCAGGATGGCTTTGAACTGCAATCCTCCTGGTCACTGCCTCCTGAGTAACTAGGATTGAAGGCATGAGCCACCAGGCCCAACTGTTACTTCCCTTCTAGAAATAATGTTTTTACTAGTGTTGTCCAGCATCATACACACACACACACAACCATAATTTATACTCTATGAGCTAGTTTATAACTCCTCTTTTGGGCTGGGGGCATGAGTCAAGTAGTGGAATGCTTGCTTAGCAAGTTGGAGGCCCTAAGTTCAAACCCCAGTACTGCAAACGTACAAACAAACAAAAACAAAGCAAATTACACTTTTTCCAATCATTAGTGTTTCTTGGGCATCTTGCATTTAACTAATATAGCTCTACTTCACTATCTTAAGCAGCTTCATGGATGTACCATAGTTTATTTAACCATTCTGCTAGCAAAGGACATTTGGGTTGTTTCTAATTTTGCACTGTGAAGCAACACTGTGATGAATAACTTTATGCTTATATCTCTACACATTCATCCACATTTGGGCCTCAGTTGGTCAAAAGGTAAGCAAATTTAATTGTTTTTTATTTTTATATAAATAATATTATCCTGGCCATCATTCAAAAATGATTTAAGTAATAATAAGAAAATTAATGATTTTTGGGAGAAGAGAAGCCCCACCCAGAATGTGTGTGCTATACCAAAGAGGAAAGGACTTACTCAAGACACAGACAGAGAGCTGCTGGCTTTTTTTATTTTTGAGACAGGGTCTCACTATGCAGCCTAGACTAGCCTTGAATTCGTGGTCCTCCTGCCTTTGCCTTCTGAGTGGTTAGGATTATATGCATGTCTCACTATGCACAGCTACACATTTTAAATTTTGACACCAAGCTAGTCAAAAACAATTTTTTACACCAGTTGCCAGATAACCTTCAGAGAGATTCTCTAACCTTCATTTCCATGAACAATGCATACAAATGCTTTTGTCTTCACATGCCCACCAACACTGGATGTCAACAGTCATTTTAATATCTGTCAATATGCTAGGTTGAAAAAAATCCCCTTGGTCTTTATTTTTATCATTTAATTACTATTGAGGTTGAGCATCTTTTCATGTTTAAGATAGTCACTTAAATTTCTTTTTTTTTTTTTGGTACTGGAGTTTGAACTCAGAGCCTACACCTTGAGCCATTCCACCAGCCCCTTTTTGTGATGGGTTTTTTCCAGATGGGGTCTCAAGAACTATTTGTCCAGCTGGCTTTGAACCTCAATCCTCCTGATCTCTTGCCTCTTCAGTAGCTAGGATTACAGACGTGAGCCACTGGAACCCAGCTGTATTTCTTCTTTCGAAAAATTGTTTTTTCCATATTGGGGATAGAACCCAGATCCTGGTATGTGCTAGGGAATTGCTTTACCACTGAGCTACACTCCCAAATCATATATTTTCTCCTGGTACATTTAGGCCCTTATTCCAGCTACTATACCTTATCTTCTGTCTCCTCTTCCCTCGTTCAGAATTCACCATCTGACCGGTGCCCATTCCTGTAATCCCAGTACTCAGGGGGCTGAGGCAGAAGGATCTCAAGTTTGAGGCCAGCTTGGGCTACATAGTGGGTTTCAGGCCAGCCTGTGTTACCTAGTGCAACCCTGTTTCAAAAAACAAAAGGTTGAGTGCCTGTGACTCACATCTATATTCCTGGCTACCCAGGAGGCAGAGATTAGGAGGATCTTAGTTTGACACCAGCCCGAATGAATAGAGACCCTATCTCGAAAAAATCCTTCACAACAAAAGGGCTGGTGGAGTGGCTCAAGGTGTAGACCCTAAGTTCAAACCCCAGTAAAAACAAAAACAAAAGGGATTGGGAGCGTGGGTCAAGCAGCAGAGTGCCTGCTTAACAAGCACAAGGCCCTGAGTTCAAACTCCAGTACCATGAAAGAAAGGAAGGAAAGAAAGAAGGAAGGAAGGAAGACAGGGAAGGAGGGAGGAAAGTAGACTTCATCATCTGGTACCCACTCCTCTTTGCTTCCTGTTAAGAGAGAATTCTTCTTTATTTTGTTCTGTTGTGGGTCTTATGGGGGGATTGTTTGTTTGTTTGGGGGAGTTGTAGCTGTTGCAGTACTAGGGATTGAACTCAGGGCCTCAGGTTGACTCTCTACCACTTGAACCATGCCCCCAAGTCCTAAGAGGAATTTTTTTAAATCCAGTCTGGCCTTGAACTCATGATCCTCCTGCCTTGGCCTCCCAAGTGCTGGGATCTCAAGCATGTATGACCACAGCCAGATATTTTTTGAGATGGAAGAGAGGGTCTCACCATGATGCCTTGGCTAGTCTCAAATTCTTGGGCTCAAGCTATCCTCCAACATCAGCCTGTCAAGCAGCTGGGGCTGTAGGCATGGACTATGGTGTCCAGCTAGTAGAGAATTTATTTTTTATTATGTTCACAAAATTGTGCAATTCTAAAATCTAATTTTAGAATATATTCATCACTTAAAAAAAATCAGTCACTGTCCATTCTCCCCTTGTTCCCCAATCCCTGGCAATCACTAATGCACATTTTTTCTCCTTCATATTTGCCTGATCTGGACATTTCACATAAATGAATCATAAAATATATAGTTTTTTGTGTCCAGCTTATCTTATTTGGCATGTTTTCAAGATTCATCCATATTTTAATATGTATCAGTACTTTTTTCTTTTTGTGGCTAAATAATATTCCATCATATGAACACACCATATTTTGTTTACCAATTTGTCAGTTAATGAACATCCAGATTTTTTCCACTTTTTGGTAAATAGGGAATTCTTGGAGCAGATTACCACACAGGAGTACATTTTAAGCATGAAGCCCTGAGTTCAATCTCCAGTGCCACCAGAATAAAAAAAGAAAGACTAATGAGGGCTGAGACAAGTACCTTAGGGAAGTGATTTGGAGGAAGCCAATTCAAGGAGGAAAAGTGGTGTCATTGAAAAAGTACCACATTTTCTTTGGTTTGTGGTATGGGGGCTTGAACCCAAGACCTTAGACATGCTAGCTAGCAAGTACTCCACCACTGTACCACACCCCTGACCAAGACCAGGTTTAAAATTGAACAGATCTATACCAGCACTAGCTGTGTGATGTGGGCAATTCATATCCCTGCTTTGAGTTCCAGTTTCCTCATTTATAAAATGTGAGCACTACTAGATGTTCCTTATGGTTATCACTGGTTTGTTACCTGTGTCCTTCCCCTCTAGTTTCATTTACTGTTGCTCTCCCAGCATTTAGCACGGCACCTGAAGAGTAGGTGCTCAGCACATATTTATTGTCAGAAGTAACCAGCACATAAGAGAGGGCTGGCAGCAGTTCCTATGCTCTCCTTCCCTCTCAGAATTCCCCTGCCCCCAGCAGACCAAGCCCTCAAGTACAGAACTGGGGTTTGAACTCAGATCCTACACCTTGAGTCACTCCACCAGCTCTTTTTGGTGATAGATCTTTCTGAAATAGGGCCTCATGAACTGTTTGCCCTGGCTGGCTTCTAATCTTGATCCTCCTGATCTCTGCCTCTTGAGTAGCTAGGATTACAGGTGTGAGGTACCAGCGCCCGGCTCTGCTCCCTGATTTAGGTGAGGTGGCCAAGAACTCATGGGCCAAGAAGGAGCTGGATCCACACTCTGTTTCTCTTAATGGGGCAGATCATGCCAGCCTTTTCTGAGCAGTACACAATATCCATATGCAAGTTTAGGAGCCCACCAGAGCCTGCTGTACAGGGTATGGAACAGAGACTCAGGAGGTAAAATGACTTGCCCAAGGTCACATAGCTAGGAAATAGCAGAGCTGGATTCAAATCCAGTTCTATCTTATAATCACTGTTCCACCTAAATGTCAGAACTATGGTAAGCATCAGAGATACCACCACCAATAACTCCTGATGTCTCAGGCTGCTTACAGTTTAGTAGAGAAGGTGGATGTATAAACAGTTGATACAGGCACAGAGTGATAAGGCAGTGACAAATGGAGGAGAGGAATCTAATCCAGCTTTAGAGAAGCAGAAAAAATTTCAAAGCCAGTGCCAGTGGCTCATACTTGTAATCCTACTTACTCAGGAGGCAGAGATCAGGAGGACCAATTGTGGTCCAAGGCCAGACCTGGGACCTTGTTTTGAAAATACCCAACAGAAATCAGAGTGGAGTGGTTCAAGTGCTTAAGCTGAGATTTAAAGGATGAGTAGGAGTTTTCCCCATAGGCCAGGGAGGGAGAAATTCATGATAGGCAGAGGAAACAAAAGCCAGATGTGTGAGTACACACATCAACTACAAAAACATATTTTACCAAAGAAGGAACAAACAAATCAATTGGTTAGAACAGAATCTAAAGACAGTCTAAACTGAACTGCATAAGAGAATGTATGGATATTAACTGTTGAATTTCAGGCAATGACTATTTTATTGAAAGCCCATGATGTGGCAGATAATCAATCATGTACTGGGGAGATAGCCATTGTGAAAAATCATGGTTTGAAGCTAGCTAGCAAAAAAAAAAAAAAGCAAGACCTTACCTCAAAAGTACCCAACACAAAAAAGAGCTGGCTGAGTGACTCAAGCAGTAGAGTGCCTGCCTAGGAAGCCTGAGACCTTGAGTTTAAACTCCAGCACTGTCAAAAAAAAATTCACTGTTTTCATGGAACTTACATTCTAGTGGGGGAGATAAACAATAAACAAGTAAATTGAAGCTGGGCTCTGGTGGCTCACGCCTGTAATACTAGTTACTAAGGCCGAGGTCAGAAGGATAGAGGTTCAAGGCTAGCCCAGGCAAATAGTTCATGAGAATCCATCTCCAAAATAATCACAGCAGACAGGTGCCAGTGGCTCACACCTGTAATACTAGCTACTCAGGAGGCAGAGATCAGGAGAATTGCAGTTTGAAGCCAGCCTGGGCAAATAGTTCAAAAGACCCTATCTTGAAAAACCATATCACAAAAAATTGGGCTGGTAGAGTGGCTGAAAGGTGAAGACCCTGAGTTCAAGCCCCAGTACCATAAAAATAATAATAATAATTAGAGCAAAATTGACTGGAGGTGTGGCTTGCTTCACAAATGTGAAGCTCTAAATTCAAATCTCAGTCCCACCAAAAAACAAAAAGTAAAACAGCTTAATGTATAGTATGTTAGATAGTGATAAATTCTAACTAAAAAGCAAGGGAGATGATAAGAGATGTGGCAGAAGTTGGAAAATTAGATAAGGGAGCTGAAGGAAGGCCTCCCAGAGAGGCAACAATTAAGTAGAGATGTGATGGAAGAACTGAGGAAAGAAGTAAGATATCTGAGGAAAGAATGTTCCAGATAGAGGAATTACCAAGGGCAAAGTCCTAAGGTAGCAGCTCACGTTTTATAGAACATCATGAAGGTCCTTTATGTTGAATACAGGGGGTGATCTTGGGGAGTTGTGGAATCAGATCAGAGAACTGGGAAATGGTTATCTTTGGAAGGGAAAGTATGAGGTTTTTTTTTTTTTTTTTTTATGAGAGACAGAGAGGGAGGAAGAAGGAAGGAGGGAGGGAGAGTGAGAGGGAGAGAAAGAGAACATGGGAATGTCAGATTAGGAGACTGTTTGGAAGGTTTCAAAGGAAAACAGCAAGTGAGAGACATTTGGAAAGATAAGAGGGGGTTAAACCACAAACAGGTTTGTATAGGATCTGGGATTTTATCCAGCAGGTACTGGGGAGCAAGTGAATGCTTTAAGCAAAGTGACACACTCAGTGTTGCTTCTCCTCCCCACTACAAAAATATGATAGATCTATCTGGCTAGTATGGAAACTAGATTGCTCAGGGAGAGACTGGAGGCAGAGAAACCAAGCTATTGCAACAATCCATGTCACACATAGTAAACTAGGACAGAGGTGAAGGGAATGATTTTAAGAGATTCTTTACTCTGCCTTCCTTCTTGAAAGATATTAATAGTGCCCCCTCCAGTCTTCACATATAAATTCTAAAGGAGCAAAACTAGCTGCCCTCTAGAATCCCTTCCAGGATACTTTGGAGTCTTAGGGTTAAATACTTTATTCATCCCTCCCCCTCTCTGGCTGGTTCATCATAGGCTGCTGCTCCTCCCCTCTCTTCCATGGTGCCCAAATCTGGGGCAGTGTTACAATTGCTTTCCCAGTGGCTGCTGGGAGCTGAGGAAGAGTACAGGGAAGGCTTCAGTTATTCTGTCTTCAACGAATCCTCTGGCATCCCAGGCTAAATGGAGGGGGGTAGACACCGCCTTCTGGGATATTTTGAAAGCTTTCAAAAATAGCCTCAAGGCCTCAGTCAGAGAGCATAGGGCCAAGACACAGACTGAATGCTGGAACTTACAGTCTTTGCCAAGTTCCCACTCAGGCTCCATCCCCGGACTGAATAAGCCAGTTTTCCCTCCTTCTTCCTTAACAGTCTCTGGAGGGCCCCACCCAAGCCCGAAATGTTCAAATTTAGCTCTAAGTCTCCATCCCTAACTCCTCATCAGAGAGAGCTGGTTAAGATGTCTGTGGACCCTGGGAAGGGAAAGAAAATGAGGCAAAGACACAGAAAGGTTGAGACTTACACACACTCACAAAGGTCAAGAAGCAAAAGAAAAGAAACTGGTATGTGAGGAACAGAGAGAAGGAAAGACAAAGTGGCAGGGACACACACAAAAAGAATGAGGCAGAATTCAAGAGACTGGAGGGAAGAAGAGAAAAGACTCAAAGATAGAAAGGAATATAGAGGGAAAGAAAAAAAGTCAGAGGGAAATAGAGGGAAAGATACATAGAATGAGAGACAGAGAGCAAGGGAGAGTGGGATCCAGGAAGAGTCAGAGTAAAAGAATCTGTAGCTTACAGGCCTGGAGTGGTCACTGTAGAGTCTAATGTCTCAGAGGTGCCAACAGCTCCCACCCCCAGATGCCATGACTGTCAGAGAATAGTGAGCCCAGGCAGCCCTCGTATTTACACAGTGCTATCATCGGGTACTCACACCCACCATATACTACAGATGTGTAGACAAATAATCAGCTTCAAATCAAATACATGGGGCTGGGTTGTAGCTCAGTGGTAGAGCACTTGCCTTGCATGTGTGAGATGTAGGGTTCTATCCCCAACACCACAAAATAAACACATAAACAAACAAACAAAAAACACAGGGCCTGGGGGCAGGGCTGAAGTGGTTGAGTGCCTGCCTAGCAAGCACGAGGCCTGAGTTCAAACCCCAGTAGCACAAAAAATGTGCACAAAGAAATAGTCCTAAAACTGAGAACATTTTCCTATTTGATGTTTTGAAAAACTAAATTAGTTGTTATGAAAGAGTTGGGAATGTTACTGATTTTCTTTACCCTGATTTCAAAGGTTTATTGCTATTTTTATTTTGAATTATGTGTGGACAGAGAGAGAGAGAGAAACCAAACAACATAAAAAGAATAACAACAAAATAAGAAAATTCATGTGGACAAGGTATCACATCACCTAGGGCCTCTAAAATCTTCACCTGACCCTGCCACCATAGCTCTGTGGCAATGTAGGATGATGGAGAGAAACTGTTTTCCTGCTGGGTCGGTTTGAATGCCTCTGGGACTGTTGCTTTTCAGTCACTTTTGCCAGCCCAAAGATTTGTCCCTGGACAAAAGTAGAAACTTTTAAGCAAAAATCTTTCCTTTGATGGGAGAGGGATAGGGGGAACAAGGAGGCAAATGAAAGGGATTGGTCAAAAAAGGTGAAGAAGGTGTGTGTGGTCTGGTGGGAAAAATTAGACCATGTAGGTTTAAGGTTCAACTATGTCCCTAAATTTCTGGATGCCCTTCAGTACATGGCTTTATCCTTTTGAAATCCTCAACTTCTGCCTTTTTTTTTCTTTTGAGACACTGGGATTTGAACTCAGTGCCTCAAACTTGCTAGGCAGATGCTCTACCACTTGAACCCCTCCACCAGCCTTTTTTTTCAGTACTGTGGATGGAACTCTGGGACTAGTGAATGCTAAGCACACACTCTATCACTGAGCTATATCCCTAGACCCTTCTCTTTTTTTGGTGGTACTGGAGTTTGAACTCGGGGCCTGATGCTTGTTAAGCAAATGCTCTACCACTTCAGTCATGCTCACAGTCCTTTTTTGCTTTAGTTATTTTTCAGATAGGGTCTCATATTTTTGTGCTGGCTGGCCTCAAACCTTGATCTTCCTGATTTCCACTTTTGCAGTAGCTTGGATCACAGCACCTGGCCCTCAGTCCCTTCTTAATAAAGTGGGACTAATACCCATATGGTTTGCATAAGACTGGGCTATTGGAAATTAAAAGTATGAGAAGAGTTCCTATTATTTTATTGACAAAAGCTTTAGAGAGGGCTGATGGAGTGGCTCAAGTGGTAGAGCACCTGCCTAGCAACCATGAGACCCTGAGTTCAAACCCTAATACCAAAAAACCAAAAAAAGCTTTAGAGAATACATCAAGGCTAAAATATCTCCTCTATGGATGAGGCAACTAAGAGAAGAAGATACTGATCCAAAGTAACAGTCAAGTCAGTGGCAAATCAGGCCTAGAATGCAAGTCTCTTGTTCATTCCAAGGCTTATTATTATTATTATTATTTGTGGTACAGAGGGTTGAACCCAGGGTTTCACACATACTAGGCAAGTGCTCTAACAGTAAGCTACATCCCCAGTCCCTAACCAAGACTTTCTGAATTTCACTAGAGCAAGATCAGAAGGAGAGAACAAGAAGGCCTGAGAGGCCTGGGGAAAACAGGGCAAACTAGAGCATGGAGTAAAAAAAATGGAAATCTGTGTTTATAGTCTTAATAAGAACTGAGCTCTTGTAATCCCAGCAGGAGGGAAGCTGAGGCAGGAGGATCTTAAATTAGAGGTCAACATATACCACATAGCAAAAATACATCTCAAAAAACAAAAAACAATAAGCCAGGTGCTAGTTACTCGCATCTGTAATCTTAGTGACTTTTTTTGTTGTTCTTTTTTTTCCTTTTGGTGCTAAGATCAAACCCAGAGCCTCATGCTTGCTAGGCAAGCACTCTACCACTGAGTTACATCCCAGCTCAATCCTAGCTATTGGGGAGACTGAGGAAAATCATAGATCGAGACCAGCCAGGGCAAATAGCTTGAGAGATCCCATCTCTGAAGTAATCAGAGCAAAATGGACTGGAGGTGTGGCTCAAGCTGCAGAGTGACTGGTCGAACAACTGCTTTGTGAGTATGAAGCCCTGAGTTCAAACCCCAGTCTCACCAAAAATAAATAAGTAAATAAAAATAAAAACAATAGCAAAAAGAACTGAGACATGATTAATTAAATGTTTGTAACTGTATTTGGGCTTTGTTTGGTGATAGGTTATAGAGAAAGTAT
Organism: Castor canadensis; assembly: GCF_047511655.1. Lineage (NCBI taxonomy): Eukaryota > Metazoa > Chordata > Mammalia > Rodentia > Castoridae > Castor > Castor canadensis. The sequence continues at coordinate 87,048,575 of NC_133405.1, forward strand.
AAATATGCCTAATATGCAAGGAGGTTTTGTACAGAAGCCCTTGGAAAGTGAACATAGGAAGCCCACCAGGAGCCCAGTAAGGAGTTAGCTCCTTGCCAGTAGGCATCTGGGCAGAAAGCCCTAGAAGACAAGGGATGCCACCAAAGTCTCCACTCTGCCCAAGGGAATTTATGGCTCTCCAGTGGCTATGGGATACTAGAAGACAAGGGATGCCACCAAAGTCTCCACTCTGCCCAAGGGAATTTATGGCTCTCCAGTGGCTATGGGATAATGTCTAAACTCCTTTTGGTGATATGTAAGTCCTTGATTGATCCTTTACTTTCTTTTCCTGTGTCATGTTTGGCTTCTCTCCACCCTGACCTCCCTGACCTGTAGTCATTTTAAACTTCTTCTGGCTACCATAATAAATCCTATCTGTACTCTCTGCCTGAAAAGCATCCCCTTTTGTTTAGCTAAGCTAACTTACTTTTCAATTCTTAGCTGAGGATAACCACTCCTGGAAAATCTTCCCTGAACATCCTCCATTCCTAGTTTGGGGTCCCATAATTTATTTTTATCTTTTTCTTTTTTTGGTGGGACTGAGGTTCGAATTCAGGGCTTCACCCTTGCAAGCAGGCACTCTTATCACTTGAGCTACAGTTCCAGACCATTTTGGTCTGATTATTTTGAAGATGAGGTCTCATGGACTATTTTCTGGGGCTGACCTTGAAACACGATACTCCTGATTTCAGCCTTGCATGTAACTAGGGTTATAGGCATGAGCTCCCATAATTTCTTGATTATGACATATCACAATCTAGACTGACCATTATTTGCTTCCATATCTTTGTCCTCTATGAGATGATGACTATTTTGAGGACTGGGAACATGCCCTCATTTTCTATGTAATAATAACCATAATTATAATTTATCTAGTGGTGCTCGGTCCTTTGCACACATGAGTCCTATTGAGGTAGTTATTGTGAAGCAACTCAGGTCACACAATGAGATATCACTGTGCATCTGAAAGATTGACTAAAATAAAAACACAGTAATAACACCAAGGTTGTGAAGAAACTGAATCACTTGCTGGGTGACAGTGGCTCATGCCTGTAATCTGATTTACTTAGAAGGCCGAGATCAGGAGGATCACAGTTCAAAGTCAACCTGGACAAGTAGTTTTTGAGACCCTGTCTCAAAAATACCCAATACAAGTGTGCGCACACACGCGCACACACACACAAAGGCTGAAGAAGTGGCTCAAGTGGTAGAGTGCCTGCCTAGTAAGTGTGAGGTTCTGAGTTCAAATCCTAGTACCACCAAAAAAGAAAAGAAGCCAACATCCCCCAAACAACAAAATAACAGGAAATAATACTTTTCAATATTAACACTAAATTTTAATGGTCTCAATTCTCCAATCAAAAGACCTATGATAGGTTGGATTAAAAAGCAAGATCCAACCATTTGTTATCTACAAGAACACATCACACTGACAGAGACAAACATTGGCTTTGGATAAAAGGATTAGAAAAGATTTTCCAAGCAAATGGACCATAAAATCAGTTAGGAGTATCTATACTCAATCTGATAAACAGACTTCAAACCAAAATTAGTCAGAAGAGACAAAGACGTTAACTTCATATTAATAAACAGGAAATAACAATTGTTAACACACACAACAAACAGTGGCAAACCAATTTCATTAAACAAACATTACTTGACTTACACGCACAGATAGACCCCAACATAATAATAGTAAGAGATCTTAATACTCCACTCTCATCAATGGATAGGTCATCCAGACAAAAAAGCCAACAAAGAAACTTCATAATTAATCAACACTATAGATCAAATGTACTTAACAGAAATTTATAGAATATTTCATTCAGTGACTAGACAATACACATTCTTCTCAGTAGCCTATCAATCTTTCTCCAAAACAGATCCTACTTTAGGTCATAAAGCAATTCTTAACAAAACCAATATAACAGAACTTCTGGGCTATAGCAAAAGCAGTACTAAAAGGAAAGTTTATACCTACGAGTGCTTACATAAAAAAACAGAGATTTCAAATACTTAGCCTAATGATGCAACTCAAGCTCCTAGAAAAATATGTGTTCAACATATTAAAGTTTTTTTTTTCATTTTTCTTTTATTATTCATATGTGCATACAAGGCTTGGGTCATTTCTCCCCCCTGCCCCCACCCCCTCCCTTACCACCCACTCCGCCCCCCCCTCCCCCCCAATACCCAGCAGAAACTATTTTGCCCTTATTTCTAATTTTGTTGTAGAGAGAGTATAAGCAATAATAGGAAGGAACAAGGGTTTTTGCTGGTTGAGATAAGGATAGCTATACAGGGCATTGACTCACATTGATTTCCTGTGCTTGGGTGTTACCTTCTAGGTTAATTCTTTTTGATCTAACCTTTTCTCTAGTACCTGTTCCCCTTTTCCTATTGGCCTCAGTTGCTTTAAGGTATCTGCTTTAGTTTCTCTGCGTTAAGGGCAACAAGTGCTAGCTAGTTTTTTAGGTGTCTTACCTATCCTCACCCCTCCCTTGTGTGCTCTCGCTTTTATCATGTGCTCATAGTCCAATCCCCTTGTTGTGTTTGCCCTTGATCTAATGTCCACATATGAGGGAGAACATACGATTTTTGGTTTTTTGAGCCAGGCTAACCTCACTCAGAATGATGTTCTCCAATTCCATCCATTTACCAGTGAATGATAACATTTCGCTCTTCTTCATGGCTGCATAAAATTCCATTGTGTATAGATACCACATTTTCTTAATCCATTCGTCAGTGGTGGGGCATCTTGGCTGTTTCCATAACTTGGCTATTGTGAATAGTGCCACAATAAACATGGATGTGCAGGTGCCTCTGGAGTAACAGTCTTTTGGGTACATCTCCAAGAGTGGTATTGCTGGATCAAATGGTAGATCGATGTCCAGCTTTTTAAGTAGCCTCCAAATTTTTTTCCAGAGTGGTTGTACTAGTTTACATTCCCACCAGCAGTGTAAGAGGGTTCCTTTTTCCCCGCATCCTCGCCAACACCTGTTGGTGGTGGTGTTGCTGATGATGGCTATTCTAACAGGGGTGAGGTGGAATCTTAGCGTGGTTTTAATTTGCATTTCCTTTATTGCTAGAGATGGTGAGCATTTTTTCATGTGTTTTCTGGCCATTTGAATTTCTTCTTTTGAGAAAGTTCTGTTTAGTTCACGTGCCCATTTCTTTATTGGTTCATTAGTTTTGGGAGAATTTAGTTTTTTAAGTTCCCTGTATATTCTGGTTATCAGTCCTTTGTCTGATGTATAGCTGGCAAATATTTTCTCCCACTCTGTGGGTGTTCTCTTCAGTTTAGAGACCATTTCTTTTGATGAACAGAAGCTTTTTAGTTTTATGAGGTCCCATTTATCTATGCTATCTCTTAGTTGCTGTGCTGCTGGGGTTTCATTGAGAAAGTTCTTACCTATACCTACTAACTCCAGAGTATTTCCTACTCTTTCTTGTATCAACTTAAGAGTTTGGGGTCTGATATTAAGATCCTTGATCCATTTTGAGTTAATCTTGGTATAGGGTGATATACATGGTTCTAGTTTCAGTTTTTTGCAGACTGCTAACCAGTTTTCCCAGCAGTTTTTGTTGAAGAGGCTGCTATTTCTCCATCGTATATTTTTAGCTCCTTTGTCAAAGATAAGTTGCTTATAGTTGTGTGGCTTCATATCTGGGTCCTCTATTCTGTTCCACTGGTCTTCATGTCTGTTTTTGTGCCAGTACCATGCTGTTTTTATTGTTATTGCTTTGTAATATAGTTTGAAGTCAGGTATTGTGATACCTCCTGCATAGTTCTTTTGACTGAGTATTGCCTTGGCTATTCGTGGCCTCTTGTGTTTCCATATAAATTTAACAGTAGATTTTTCAATCTCTTTAATGAATGTCATTGGAATTTTGATGGGAATTGCATTAAACATGTAGATTACTTTGGGGAGTATCGACATTTTTACTATGTTGATTCTACCAATCCATGAGCATGGGAGATCTCTCCACTTTCTATAGTCTTCCTCAATCTCTTTCTTCAGAAGTGTATAGTTTTCCTTGTAGAGGTCTTTCACATCTTTTGTTAGGTTTACACCTAGGTATTTGATTTATTTTGAGGCTATTGTAAATGGAATTGTTTTCATACATTCTTTTTCAGTTTGCTCATTGTTAGTGTATAGAAATGCTAATGATTTTTCTATGTTGATTTTATATCCTATTAAAGTTTTAAAAAAGCTAAAAAAATAAGCAACCATAATATTTCTTTCTTTCTTTCTTTCTTTTGTGGTACTAGGGTTTGAACTCAAGGTCTTCACCTTGAGCCACTGCACCAGCCTTATTTTTGTGATGGGTTTTTTTGAGATAGGGTCTCTCGAACTATTTGCCCAAGCTGGTTTCGAACACTATCTTCCTGATCTCTGCCTCCTGCGTAGCTAGGAGTATAGGCGTGAGCCACCAGCACCCAGCACAACCATAATAAAAAAGTAATGAACTATTGATATACACATACAACTCTGAATTGACCTCAAAAAAAATTGTAGTGAGCAGAAAAAATCAATCCCCAAATCTGCACATTGTAAGACTCCATTGATATAGTATTCTTTTTTTTTTTTTTTGGCAGTTTTGAACTCAGAACTTCATGCTTGCTAGGCAGGCACTCTACCACTTGAACAACTCCGGCAGTCCTTTTTGCATTGGGTATTTTCAAGATAGGGTCTCATGAACTGCCTGGGCTGGCTTCGAACCTTGATTCTCCTGATCTCTGCCTCCTGAGTAGCTAGGATTACAGGCATGCACTACCAGTGCTCAGCTAGTATTCTTGAAATGATAAAATTACATATTAATATACAATTTACTATGGAGCAATTGCCCAATAAAGCCATCTTTAAGTTGAAAATATAAATCAAAACTGCATTTAAAACCTATCCTACCAAATGTCATAGCTTAGCAACATAGTATACATTAGAGTAGCAGTTATTTTCCCTTCCTGATCATGTGACTGTCTGGGATCTCTGGCTTGCTGCCACTACCTAGCACCATGGGAGACTATAACACTGTATATTGCTAGTCCAGGAAAAAATAAAAATTGAAAATTTGATGTATAGTTTCTACTGAATGCATTTCACTTTCACAACATTGTGAAGTCAAAAAAATCTTGTCAAACAAGTTGGGAACTGATTGTATATAGAAAACAGATTAGTGGTTGCCAGGAGTTAAGAAGGTGATAGGGACAGGATGTAGGTGGGAGGTTATAATAGGATAACATAAGGAATTTTTGTAATGATAGAAATTTTCTGTTTCTTTTTTTTTGTGGTACTGGGAATCAAACCCAGGGCTTTGTGCATGCTAGGCAAACACTTAACCATTGAGCTACATCCCCAGTCCAATGTTCTGTTTCTTGAATATATCAATGTCAATATTTTGTGATACTGTACTACAGTTTTGCAAAACGCTTATCATTGTGGGTAAATGGGGGAAAGATTGCAGAGAATCTCTGTATTATTTCTTACAACTGCATGCAAATCAATCTATCTCAAAATTATGACTTCAATTTTTTTATTTTTAATTTCCCTATGTACCCCAGGCTGGCCTCAAACTCATAATCTTCCACCTTCAGCCGCCTGAGTGTGGAATTACAGTCACGGTTCACCACCTAGGACACAATTTTTTCTTTTTCTTTTTTGCAATACTAGGGCTTGAACTCAGGGCCTACACCTTGAGACACTCCATCAGTCCTTTTTTTTGTGATGGTTTTTTTTGAGATAAGGTCTTTTGAACTATTTGTCCTCCTGATCTCTGCCTCCTGAGTAGCTAGAATTAGAGGAGTGAGCAACCAGTGCCCAGCTAAATAGTTATTCTGTTTTTTTTCTTTTTGGCAGTACTGTGGTTTGAACTCAGGGCCTAATGCTTGCTAGGCAAGGGCTCTACCACTTGAGCCACTCCACCAGCCATTTTTTCTTAAAGAAGTGAACTACTGATATATGTTATGACATGGCTGTACCACGCAAAAATTACAGTAAGTGAACTGAGTGAGTGCCTGTAATTCCAGCACTTGAGAGGCTCAGCCAGGAGGATCATAAGTTTGAGGCCAGCTGCACACCTGTGGTTCATGCCTGTAATCCTAGCTACTTGGGAAGCTAAATTTGGGAGGATTGCAGGTCAAGGCCAGCCCAGGCAAATAGTTCACAAGACCCCATCTCCAAAATAACCAGAGCAAAATGGAGGTTCCTGAAACAGTAGAGTACTTGCTTTGCAAGTGCAAGCCCTGAATTCAGTCAGTCCCACAAATAAATGCATAAATAAATAAATAAGTTTGAGGTCAGTAGAGGCTACATAGCGAGACCTTGCCTTAAAAAGGAAGAAAAAGAAAAAAGAAAAAAAATCCCACTAAGTGAAAGAAGTCAATAACAAACTACCTCATAATATATAATTCCATCTACATGGAATATTCAGAAAATAAAAATCCATGGACACAGAAAGTAAACATTTGGTTGCCTATGGCAGGGGTAAGGAGGGGGTGATGGGAAAGGGCGTGACTGGTAAAGGAAACAGGGTAATGAAATTGTTCCAAATTTAGATAGTGGTAATAGTTTCACAACTCAGGGAATATACTTGAAACCACTGAATAGTACACTTTAAATGGGTGAGAAGCTGCCAGGCACTAGTGGCTTATACCTGTAATCCTAGCTACTTGGGAGGCTGAGATCAGGAGGATCAATGGTTCTAGGCCAGCCTGGGCCAATAGCTCAAGAGACCCCATCTCCAAAATAACCAGAGCAAAATGGATTGGAGGTGTAGTTCAAGTGGTAGAGTGCCTGCTTTGCAAGTGCAAAGCCCTGAGCTCAACACCACCCCCACCAAAAAAACAAAACAAAACAAAAAGTGGTGAGAGACTGGAGGTGTGGCTCAGTAGTAGAGTGTGTCCTTAGCATGCACAAAGCTCTGGGTTTGATCCTCAGGACCACAAAAGAAAAAAAAGAAAGAAAGAAAAAATAATAAAGAATGAATTTTGTGGAATAGCAGCAGGTATGATGGGCATGGTGGCACACATCTGTAGTCCTAGCTATTTGGAGGGCTGAGATAGGACTGCTTGAACAGAGTAGTTGGAGACCAACCTGGACAACAAAGGGAAAACCTCCCTCAAACCAATGCAATACAACACAAAGCAAAACAAAGCAAAATGCCAGATGTGGTGGCATACGCCTGTACTTTCAGCCCTCAGGACTCTGAGGCCAGCCTGGACTACATTCTCAAAACCAAAATAAAACAACAACAACAAAAAAACCCAAAGCAAAATAAAAAATTCACAAATACCTTTCTGGAGGAAGTACAAATATTGAAATTGTTAGGGAAAGTCTTTAAAGATACTGTACTTCATGAGTTCAAAAAACTAAAGGAAAATATGGACTAAAACATGGAACTAAAAGAAGTCAGGAAGAATACATAATTTAAATATAAATAACGAGATAAATTACTTAAATGGGGTCTAAAAATATATAAGACAAACAACAAAAAGGGAGAAGAAGTAATCCCTTCCTTATCAGTAACTACGCTAATGTAAATTGATTTAACTATCTAATCAAAAGGAAGAGATTGGCAGGAAGAGATTTGGCAGTACTAAGGTTTGAACTCAGGGCTTTGTACTTGCTAGGCTGGCACTCTACCCCTTGAGCCATTCTCCAGCCCAAAAAATATGATTTATACATTGTCTGCAAAACACTCTGTTTATATCCAAGGTGCAAATAGGTTGAACATGAAAGGATGGGAAGAAATAGCTGGGTGCAACTGGGACCCCAGTAATCCTATCTACTTGAGAGGCAGAGATCAGAAGATGGTGATTGGAGGCCAGCTTTGGCAAATAGTTCTCGAGGCCTTATCTCAAAAATACCCAACATAAAAAAAGGACTGCCTAAAAGGCGAGAGGGCCTGAGTTCAAACTCTAGTACCACCAAATAAAAAAGCAGCTGGGTAGATATACATATGCCAGACAAAATAGACTTTAAGTTAAAACCTGTTATGAAAAAGAATAAAATTATGTATTGACATAAAACCTATTCATAAAGAATATATAATAACTATAAACATATATGCATCAATTTAAACTCCAAAATATGAAACAATAGCAAACTTGAAGGAAGAAATGCACAATTCTAACATATATATATATATGTTTATTATATATACATATATAAAACATATATATATTTTTTGGTGAGACTGGGATTTGAAGTCAGGGTTCCATACTCACAAAACAGGCACTCTACTGCTTGAACCACAGCTCCAGTGCATTTTTCTCTGTTTTTTGGAAATGGGGTCTCCTTAACTGTTAGCCTGGGCTAGCCTCGAACCATGAGCCTCCTGATCTCAAGTAGCTAAGATAACAGGTATGAGCCACTGGCACCTGGCTACAATTCTATGATACTAATGGAAAGTTCAATACTCTACTTTCAATAATAGATAGAAGATAAAGCAATAGAAGATTTGAATAGCACTAAAAAACAGCTAACCTGTACTCCCAGTTTACAGAATAGCAGAATACACATTCTTCTCAAGGACACACTGAGCATTCTCCAGGATAAGCCATACATTAGGTCACAACATATGAATTTTTAAAAAGATTGATCTGATACAAAGTACTATCTCCAACCACAGTGGAATGAAGCTAGGAACCAACAATGAAAAGACAACTAGAAATATACAGATCAGTAGAAATTTAAACATGCTTTTCAAGAATCAATGAGTTAAAGAATAAATCACAACTAAAATTAGAGCACTTGCCTGGCACTGGTGGCTCCTGCCTGTCATCCTAGCTACTCAGGAGGCAGAGATCAGGAGGATCGTGGTTTGAAGCCAGCCCAGGCAAATGATAAAATAATAAAAATAAATAAAAGAGAGCTCAAATTGATAGCCCAACTTTACACATTGATGGATAGAAAAGTAATAAAGATTAGAGATAAATAAAAAAGACTACAAGAACAATAGAAAGAATCAATGAAAAAGTTGGTTCATTGAAAAACTGAACAAAATTGATAAACTTTTAGCTAGAATAACAAAATGATGAAATACACATGTGCATAAAGTCAGAATTGAAAGTGGAAACACTTCTATTAAAAAACTTACAAAACTAAAACGAATTATGAGAATACTATGAATAAATGTACACCTAGATAAAAATGAATAAATTCCTGAAAACACACAAATTAACTAAGGTGACTGAAGACACAATAGAAAACCTTAACTTAGGCCAGGTGCTGGTAGGATTTAGGCAGCAGAGATCAGGAGGATTGAGGTTCAAAGCCAGTAGGGGCAAATAGTTCAAAAGACTCTATCTTAAAAATACTCAATACAAAACAGAACTGATGGAGTGGCTCAAGTGGTAGATGCTACCTAGTAAGCTTGAGGCCTGAAGTTCAAACCCTAGTACTGCCTCCCCCCCAAAAAAAGACAAGAAAAAAGAAATAAAAAGCATCAAAATTGAAAATATCTTTATTCGCAGATGACATAAAACAATATACAAAATCCTAGATAATCCATAAGTCTGCTAATAAACAAAGCTAATAAATTCAGCCAAGTTTCAGAGCATGATGTTAACACACAAAATCATTTGTATTTCTATGCAGCAGCAAAGCAATCAGAAATTAAATTTAAGAAGCAATTCTGTTTTTATTTTTTATTTTAAAGTATCAAGTGTAAAATAAAAAGAGTTTATTGGAGGCTAGAGGTGTGGCTCAAGTGATAGAGTACCTGCTTCACAAGCAGAAAATCCTGAGTTCAAACCCCAGTACCACAAAAAAAGAAAACATTTTTCATTTTTTATAAGATTAATATGTGCATAATATATTAAACAAGTAGTTCATAAAGCATATGATGGAAAAAAATTCCCATATCAAAAATCAATTCCATTTAAAAATAGAATGTAAAAAAATAAAATATAAGAATTAATTTAAGCAAGAAGTAAAAAACTTATTCATTGAAACTACAAAACCTTGCTGAAAGAAATTTAAGACCTAAATAAATGGAAAACATTCTTCATTAGTTGATATGAAGACTTACTCTTATTAAAATGCTAATCCTGGACTGGGGGAATAAAATACTTGCCTGACATGTATAAAGCCTGAGTTTGGTCCTTAACACCCTCCCAATGCCAATACGACCTCAAATTATCTACAAATTCAATGCGATTCCTATTAAATTCCAGTAGCTGTGTTCTTGTTTTGTTTTGTTTTTGAGACAGGGTGTTCTATGTAGCCTAGCCTGGCCTCAAATTCCTGATCCTTCTGCCTAAGCCTCATGAATGCTAGTATTACAGGTGTATACCACCATGTCCAACTTTATCCTTTTTCTGAATGAAGTGGAAAGGCCAATCCTCAAATTCATGTGGAATTTCAAGGGATCCCACAAGGTGAAAACAGTCTTTAAAAAAGATAAAGGAAGATGGGGGACACTTTTCTAATGAGCCAGTGGCTCACATCTGCAATCTTAGCTACTCAGGAAGCAGAGATCAGGAGGATTGCGGTTTGAAGCCAGCTCAGGCAATTAGTTTGTGAGACCCTACCTTGAAAACACCCATCACAAAAAGGCTGGCAGAGTGGCTCAAGGTGAAGGCCTTGATTTCAAGCCCTAGTACTGCAAAAAAAAAAAGGAAAGAAAAGAAAAAATCTTACTACAAAGTTATAATAATCAAAACAGTATGGAACTAGCCTAAGTATAAACTTACAGTTTAATGAAATTAGAACTGAACGTTCAGAAATGAATGCAAACATCTGTGGCTAATTGGTTTTTGGGACAGGGACTGGGGCCAATCGAAGTGGAAAGAATAGTCTTTTTGACATATGATACTAGGACAATTGGACTTCCACATGCAAAAGAATGGAGTTAGACCCTAATCTGACATTTTATGTAAAAATCCAATCTAACTGGATCAATGATAGGAGCCAAAACTATCAAAATCTTAGAAAAAAAATAAGGGTAAATCTTCATGGTGTTGGATTTGACAATGGATTCTTAGATATGACACCAAATGTGAGAAAAGAAAAAAATAGATAAAATTGAACTTCCTCAAAATTTAGAACTTTCTGCATCAAAGTATATTAAGAACTCAAAAAGATAACCTTCAAAGTAAGCAAAAGTATTTTTTTCTAAGTTAATATGCTTTTACTATTTAGAAGTTAGTTGTAATAAAATAATACACAGTTTTAGAGTGCTATTTGTTCATTTTGGGTTTTTTTTTTGTGGTACTGGGGCTTGAACTCAGGGCTTATACCTTGAGCTACTCCACCAGCCCTTTTTTTTCTTTATGTTAGGTAATTTCTAGATAGGGTCTCATGGAATTAATTGCCCAGGGCTGGCTTCAAACCACGATCCTCCTGATCTCTGCCTCCTGAGTAGCTAGGATTACAGGAATGAGCCACAGGCACCCAGCTGTTCATTTGTTTATTTGTTCATTGAACAAACAGCTATTGCATGTCCTTTATATTCCAGGTGGGGATGCAAAGTTGAGCTAGGTGAATGCTTTGACCTCAGGGTTCCAAAGGATGTAAAAGTGGATACCAAAGAAAGAATTTGAAAATCCTATGTGATAGTGTTTAATATTGTGTTAGATTTTCATTACTGTAACGAATACCTGACATAATCAATTTATAAAGAGAACAAAGTTGTTTTGGCTCATGATTTTAGAGACTTCAGTTCATGATCAGTTAGCTCCATTGCTGTGGGTCTGTGGTGGCGCATCATGGCAGGAATTCATAGTGGAGTAAAAACTACTCACTTTATGGCCAACATGTAAAAAACATAAGACCCACTATCCCCTGCAAGGCCATGCTTCCAATAACCTAAAGGCCTTCCACGAGGCCTTTCTTGCTAAAGTTTCCACCACTTCAGAATAGATGTCTCTTGGAACCAAGCCTTTATCACATGGACCTTTGCGGGGAACACTTAAGATCCAAACTATAGCAAATATTCAAACTATATAAAGAATTCCTGTAGTTTAATAATAAAAAAAAACACACAACCTCTCTTAGTCCATTTTGTGCTGTTATAACAGAATACCTAAGACTAGGTATTTTATAAAGAACAGAAATTTATTGGCTTTTTGTTATGGAGGCTGTGAAGTCCAATGTTGAGGGGCCAGCATCTGGCAAGGGCCTTCTTGTTACATCACCACCTAGCAGAGGGTGAGAGGGTGAGAGAGAGAAAAAGGAGGATCAAACCCACCTTTTTATAACAAACCCACTCTCACGGTAATAGCAGAACCCCATGGCCTAATGACCTCTCATTAGGTCCACCTCCCAGTGCTGTTGCACTGAGGATTAAGTTTCCAACACAGACTTGCTGGAGGACACAGTTGAACCACAATATTCTACCACATATCTCAAAATATATTTCCTTCTCACATGCAAAATATATTCATTCCATCCTAATAACCCAAAGTCTTAATTCATTCCAGCACCAACTCAAAAGTCCAAAGTCTCATCTTAATTAATTATGTTTGAGACTCAAGGCATAATTCATCCTAAGGCAAGCTGCTGTGAGCTTGTGACATCAAACAAGATATCTACTTCCAAAATACAATGGTGGAACCAGTATTAGATAGACATTTCCATTCTGAAAGGGAGCAATGGGAAAGAAGAAAGGAATAACAGATCCAAGTAAGTACAAAAATCAACAGGACAAACAACATTAGATCTTTTTTTTTATTTTTGGCAATACTGGGCTTTGAACTAAGGGCTTCGTGCTTGCTAGATAGACACTCTATCACTTGAACCACACCTCCAGTTCCAAACAATATTAAATCTTAAGACTCTAGAATAATCTTTGACTTCTTTGCTACCTTCTGGACACATGGGAGCAGTGACTGGGCCCCCAAGGCTTTATTTAGGCAGCTCTGATCCCCTGGCTTTGCTAGGCTCAGCTACTATCATGGCTTGGAGTCCTGTGCCTGCAGCTCTCCTAGGCTGGTGCTGCATGCTGGAAGCTCTACAGATCTAAAGCTTTTCTCTACAGTGGCTCTGCCCCTGTGGCAAGTCTCTTTGCACCTGCAGAATTAATGCTACATGGATACTGCCAAGAATTGCCACCTATAGTTTCTTAAGCTGCAGCTTGAGTTGCACTTGGGCCCCTTTGAGCCACACTTGAGATGATTGAAGAGCACTGCACCAGAATGGAGAGAACAGATAATGAGGCAATATAGGGCAATAAATGCTGAAGTCACATGAACACCTCTCTGGAAACCTTGCCTTCAATGTCCTAACTTGCCTTGAAGATCTCTGAAATGCCTTTTGGGTCATTCTTCTATTGTCTTAATGAACAGAACATGGCATCCTTCTATCAATATTAACCTACTTTTTTTGTGGCACTGAGGTTTGAATTCAGGGCCTCACACTTGCTAGGCAGGTGCTCTACCACTTGAACCACTTCACCAGCCCCATATTAATATACTTTCACAAATAGCTGATTGGTCACATCCTCAGTATTTTCTCCTGAAATCACTTTTCTTTTTTATTCTTCACATGGCTAGGCTGAGAAATTTCCAAATTTTTGCTATTCTGTTTCCCTTTTAATTATGAATTCCATATTTAAGTCATTTTCTCTTCTGTAATTTTATTGCATGCAGTTAACAGAAGTCAGCAGCTCCTTCAATATTTGCTTAGAAATGTCCTCCATCAGATATTGTGGAAGACAGGCCTTCCATAAAGCCCTCGGGGATGGACACAATTTAGCCAAATCCTTTGTCTTTTTGTAACAAGGATGGTCTTTACTCCAGTTTTCGTTAAGATGCTCCTCATTTTCATCTTACACTTCATCAGAATCAGAAGTTAACTTTAGCTGGGCACCTGTAGCTCATTCCTGTAATCCTTGCTATTCAGAAAGTAGAGATCAGGAGGAACATGGGTTTGAAGCCAGCCCCTGACAAATAGTTCATAAGACTCCATCTCCAAAAATACTCAACCAAAAAGGGGCTGGTGGAGTGGCTCAAGAGATAAGAACACCTCCCTAGCAAGTGTGAAGTCTTGAGTTCAAATCCCATTGCCATTAAAGAAAAAGTCTTTATTTTATTTTGTTTTTTAGAGATGGGATCTCACGTTGTTGTCCAGGCTGTTCTGCAATGTCTGGGCTCAAGTGATCCTCCTACCTCAGAATCCTGGGTAGCTCAGACTATCTTTACTTTTCATATTTTCACTAGCATTCTGATCATGACCTCTTAAGTAATCAGTAAGAAGTTTCAGATTTTCCTTTAATTCTTTTCTTCTGAGTACTCTTCTGAATCTCCCTAATGCTTCATTCATGATAATTTTTATTCTTTCATTTCAAAACTGTTCTAGTCTCTATCCATTAGCTAGTGCTAAAGCCACCTCCACATTTTCAGGTATTTGTTCATAGAAATACACCACTTCTCTGGTGCCAATTTCCTATCTTAGTCTGTTTTGTGCTACTATAACAGAATACTTGAGACTGGGTAACTTTTTTATCCTTTTTATTTTGCAGTGCTGGAGAGATGGAACCTAGGTTCTTGAGCATGCTAGGCAAGAACTACTGAGCCACATACTCAGCCTAAGTCTAGGTAATTTCATTTTTTTTTCTTTGCACTACTGGGATTTGAACTCAGGGCCTATACCTTGAGCCACTCCACCAGACTTTTTTGTGATGGGTTGTTTCGAGATAGAGTCTTGAGAACTATTCAAAGCCTGACTGGCTTTGAAATGTGATCCTCCTGATATCTGCATCCTGAATATCTAGGATTACAAGTGTTAGCCACTGGCGCCTGGTTGGGTTATTTACTTATTTATTTTTTGCTTTATAACATAAACATTGTATTTATTTTTATAATACAGCTTCTAGGTTTAAAATACTTCTTTTTTCTCAGTTATAAGAGCAAGTCATACCCATTATAGCGTATTTGTCAAATATTCAAACATTTGTGCATTGTTGGTGGGAATGTTAAATGATATAGCCACTTTGGAAAAGAGTGTGATAGCTCCTCTAAAATTAAAAACTATATTACCATATGATCTGGCAATTTTGCCTCAGGCATACACTCAAAGTAATTGAAAGCAGGGTCTAAAAGACATATTGTATAAACATAGTCACAGTAACATTATTCCCAATATCCAAAAGGAAGAAACAACCCAAGTGTTCATCAATAAATGAGTGGATAGATAAAATGTGGCATACATATGTAATTTAATATTATTTCCCCTTGAAAAGGAACGAAATTCTGATACATGCTATAACCAAGATGAATCTTGAGGATATCATGCTAAGTGAAACAAATCAGTCACAAAAAGACAAATACTATATGATCCCATTTATATGAGGTACCTGAGTAGTCAAATTCATTGAGGCAGAAAGAAGAATTAATGGCTTCTAGGGGATGGTAGCAGGGGAAAATAGGGAGTTGGTTTTTTTTTTTTTACAGAATTGGGATTTGAACTCAGGGCTTATACCTTGAGCCACTCTACCAGTCCTTTTCTGCAATGGGTGTTTTCGAGATAGGGTCTCGCAAACTATTTGGCCCAGGCCGGCTTTGAACAGCAATCCTCCTGATCTCTGTCTGCCTCTTGAGTAGCTAGTATTACAGGCATGAGCCACCGGCATCTGGCCAGAGTTGTTTTTTGAATGGGTATAGAATTTCATTTATGCAAGTTCTGGAGATTGGCTATACAACAATGTGAGTATACTTAACACTAGTGAACTGTGCACTTAAGAAATTATTAGGATGGAAAAAGAAGAAATTATTGGGGTGGAAAATGTTATGTGTGTTTGACTGCAAATAAAAACTAAAAATATTTTAGCTTAACATCTTTATTTATTTGTTTTGCAGTGCTAGGGCTTGAATTCAGGGCCTCCTGCATGTTACACAGGTGCTCTACCACTGAGCGAAATCACCATCCCCTTAAATTGTTTTAAACAGCCTCAAAATTAAAATAAAAAGGAAATAAGTGGATCTAATTGTTGGTGGCAAACCCCACAGAGAGGAACTCTCAGTTAACTTCAAAGCACAGGAATTTGCCAGCATATTCCCAGTGGCATGTCCCTGGAGGACAAAAAAAGAACTACAAGAAACCTTAGCTCATTTTGTACTTCTGTGGCAGTTGTTAGCATTCATTTTCTGAGGAGTTTTGAAGGTTCAAAATCCACTATCAGGCAGCCCCATTGGTTTAATCTCTGGTGGAGGCGACAAGTGGCAGCACATCATGGCAGAAGTACTTGTAGGAGCATGAAGTCATGTAACTCAGAAGGCTGAATGCCTATCATCATTCTTCTGAGGTCTCTGTCCTTGACTTGCAGATGGCTGCCTCTCACTATGTCTTCATATGGTCTTTCCTCTGTGAGATCATCCCTGGTGTCTCTCTGTGTGTCCCCACATATTAAAAGTTTAAAAGTTGGGGATGATGGGGGAAGACCTAACCAATCTACAATGTAAGGCTATTCAGAATTGTCACAGTGACTCTCCACTGTATGATGAATTGTTCAATATTGTGCAGAAATTCTAACTCTCATACCCCAATTTCTTGTGATAGGGTTTTTTGAGATAGGGTCTCATGAACTAGTTGCCTGGCTGGCTTCGAACCATGATCCTCCTGATTTCTGCCATCTGAATAGCTAGGATTACAGGAGTGAGCCACCAGCACCAGGCTATTGAGCTATTTAAAAGAATGACATTCTGATACATGCAGTAGAGCTCTGGAAACATGCTAATAAAACAAGCCAATAACAAATGTGCAAATATTGTATGATTCCTCTTATATCAAATACCCAGAATAGGCAAATTCATAGAGACAAAGTAAATTAGGGGTTCCTAGGAGTAGGGTGGGGAAGCAGGGAATATGTAATGATTACAGAGTTTCTTTCATTTATTTATTATTAATTTTTTGTTGTTTTCTTTTTTTTATTGTTGTGCTTGGGGTACATTGTGGCTTTTACAAAAGTTCTTACAATGTATCAAATGTATCATAGTTGAAATCATCCCCTCCATCATTCTCCTTTATCCCCCCCCTCCCCCCAGATTACGGAGTTTCTTTTTGGGATGATGAAAAAGTTTCAGAAAGAGATAAGTGCTTGCACAATACTGTGAATGTAATTAATGCCACTGAATCAAATACTTTAAAATGGTCAAACTGAGCCAGTGGTTGTGGTACAGGCTTGTAATCGCCAGGATTTGGGAGTTAAGTCAGGAGAATCATGAGCTTGTGGTCAGCCTGGACTATACAGTGAGACCCTGTCTGCAAAACAAAAGTAAAAAAAATTGGTTGCATTGGCAAATTTTATGTTACAGCTGTAACTATGAAGTTCTTACTCCATGATAGGTACTATTCTAGGTACTGAGCGACCAGTAGTGAAGAACATTCTAGTGAGGGGAGACAGACAACATGTAAACACATGAAACCTAGCTTTTAGCTTTGGCATTGTTGTACTTCAACTTTTCTGTAACCACTTGCTGAATCCCTGGCTTGGAGCAGGCCCTGGAGACCTAGACTGTTGAACTAGGTTCTAATCAATGATCAATCCATGGAGTTGGGCATCTCCTCTGCAAACAGTTTCTGTCTCTCTCTTCCCTCTGCTCTCTAGGCAACCAATTTTGCCTAGTCCTGCATAGACTTGAGCCTCAAACTCAAGAGCTGCCTTGCAATAACAGAGTCCAGGGCAGGCACAGGGAACCCAAATGTTGCTCATCTCTCTTCATATTCCTTTGGATCCTGGTACCTCACTGCTGTCAGTTCTCTTTGATGAGTTCCTTGGATGCCTGGAGAACTGTTGGCACTGCCCTTCCCTTATTTTTTGCTCAGACCCCTGTGATTGGCTCTCCAGCCATCTCCTCCATTTCCCGTTCTGTCCCATCATGGACTTTTTTTCCACAGTTTCAAGGCTTGCCACATCAACAAAATAACGGGCCAATCCAAGCCACTGTTCAAAGAGGTAAACCTTTGGTGTCAAGGAGGCAAAAATCAAACATGTCATTTATTCCTCAGTTTGGTAAACATTTAATGAGCCTCTGCTGTTTCCTAGGTATTGGCAACTTCACTTCATAATTAGAATAATGGCGATAACCACTTATTGAAGACATATAGTGTACAGGACACTTCCAAAGGATTAACTCACTGGTATTTTGAAAATTAATATAGTTCTATTTGGGCTTAGGAGCACAGATCTGATAAATAACAAATATAATATCTACCACTAAGTATGTGTCCCACTAGCATGTAAGTTTTGCAAAAGCAAGGCTTTTATGTCTGTTTGTAACCTCAGTGAGCTCCTAGTAGAGTGCCTGGCAAATAGTATTTTCTAAATGAATGAATGAATGAGCAAAATAGATTAATACAACCAATATCCCAGGCACTGTGTTAGGCATATAAGCTAGGGCTCTAAGGCAGACCATCTCTGCTATCATGGGGTTTGTAATCTAGTCATCAATCACACCAGTCATTGAGGTGAGTGCTGGGAGGGAGGGTGTGGTAAGAGTGACACACAGAAGCAATTTCCTAGTCTGCAATGTGGGAGAGTGTCCCAAAGCCAGTGACATCCAAGGTCTGAGGAAGGAGTAGATTTGGTGATTGTTAAGGAGAGAAGGTTAGCAATGAGCTTGGGCTGTTAAAAGATCAGAAAAATGGTCACTGTGACTAGACTGTGGCTACGTACTAGGTTTTCCCAATTGTGTTAATGGTAGAAACATTACTAAGCTAAGACCACTGGGGAAGAGCAGATTTGGGAAAAAGATGTTTAGTTCAGTGCCTTTCCCTGCTCTCCTTGCTTCCTTTACTTATCAATCTGCAGTCACCAAAAGAATTCTGTCTGTTCTACTTCAAATTCCTGTTTTAGAATGCTTCTTTCATGTGGATGTAGTGGTCTCTAGAAACACTACAAACTTCCCCTGGGGGAATCACTTCTAGTATTGTGGCTTCAGTTGCCATCTTTATGTTGATGAAATCCAAGTTCTATCTCTATCTACACTCTTCAATGAGCTCCAAACCCTCATGGTCAACCACCTTTTGGGTACCTCCCCCTGGACATCTCACAGGCATCAAAATTTTACCACGAAAACCCTACCAAACCAAAATTTTCACAGTGTTCTCTATATATCTGTCTTCTGCTCCAGCATTCCTTGTTTACATGAATGTCTTGCTGTATGCCCAGTGTTCTCCAACCAAGGAACACATAAGTCATCATTGTCTGCTCTTACTCCCCATATCTACCCCGAAACTGAGTTCCACACATGCTACTTTCTGCATAATATAGAGGGGTGGTTAAGAGATTGGTATCTAAACTAAGCTTGCTTTAGCTAATATTCTGGCTTTGTAACTTAGTCACCTAAACTTTCTGTGCCTTGGTGCTATCACTTGCAAAATGGGAATGATTATAATGGTACCTATGTCTACTTTATAAACTTGTAAGTATTAACTGTATTAATCTAGGTAAAGCACTTAGAATAGTTGACTGGCATTTAGTAAGAACTTACTTAGTTAAGTACCTATTAATTTCATTATTGTGATGGTGAAGATGATGATAGTGATAGTGATAATGATCTATTATGTCCCTTGTGTCCCTCTTGCCTGTGACTATCACAGTATAGACTCTCTTCTTGCCTAGATCACAAGAGCTTCCTAACTTAGCTAATTGGAATGTAATAATAAATGCACTCTGCTGGGAACTGTCATGACACAAAAGTTTATTAGATATGCTTCCTATCCTCCTGGAGTCTAGAAAAACAATACAGCTGATGTGGTTTGGATATGAAGTGTTCCCATGGGTTCATGTGTAGAAGGCTTGGCCCTATAGCAGTGTCCAGAGGTGATAGGATTATGAGGGCACTAACATCAACAATGGGTTAATCCACTGATGAGTTTGTGATTAAATGGGGTATTGAGAGGTGGGTCCCAGTTGGAGGAAGTAGGTCACTGGTGGTGTGCCTCTGAAGGGTATATCTTGTTCTCAGCCCCTTCCTGTATGATCTCTCTCTCTCTCTCTCTCTCTCTCTCCCTCCTGCCATGCGGTGACCAGACTCCTCTGCCAGAATATTCTTACCTCCAATGCCTCAGACTCAAAGCAATGGAGTCAACAGACCATGGACTGAAACCTCTGAAACTATGAATCAAATCTTTTCTCCTTTAAGCTGATTTTCTAAGGTATTTTGTCAAAGCAATGGAAATCTGACTAACACAATAACCTAAAATTGCACTGTCCAACATGGTATCTGCTAGCCTCAAGTGGTTATTAAATTATAACTTTAGATTCATTAAAATGAAATCTTATTAGATATTAACTTCCTTAGTCACATTAACTACATTTCAAGTGCTCAACAGCTTGGGGTCAGGCTACTTAAATTCATATCCTGGATCTGTCTTCCACCTGCATGGCTTTGGACAAGTTACATAACCTATCTGAGCCTGTCTTTTCCTCTACTAAATGAGTCTAACAATAGTATCTACTTTAAGGAGTTGTTGTAAGGGTGAAATCAGTTCACATATATAAAGTATTCTAGTTTTGGCTCTGGAATTCATTTTTTCTCTCTCTTCTTTTTGAAGTACTGGGGTCTGAACTCAGGGCCTTGTGCTTGTGAGACAGGTACTCTACCAAGTGAACCATGCCTCCAGCTCTATAATTCACTTTCTGTGTAATCTTAGTCCCATTGTTTACCCTCAGTGGCCTCAGTAGGATGCACCCCTCTCTCTCTATGTACTCCAAGATTCCTATCAGTTTCAGTAGTATTTAAAGGAAAGGATCTGTTTCAGATGGCATAAAAGAGTTGAGGTAGAAAATAACACATCTGTGAGGGTTACAAATTAGAGCTGTCATTTATCAAGTGTTAACTCTGTGCTGAGCACCGTACGTATATTGTTACGCTTAATTTTCTCAGCAGCCCTCTGAGGCAGTAATTTTCCTCATTTTGCCAATGAATAAAATGAGATTAGAGAAATAGAGATTTGGAAAGGCAAGGCCACTGTCAACTGTTACATAGCCAATGGTGAGTGGAAAGGTCTGCTCAGGTCTGCCTAACACCAAAACCAGACTCTGAGCCACACTGCCATACTGCCTTGATGGGAAAAAGTGGAACTGAAGAAGTGGATTAGAGTCACTCTAATATAATATGGAGGGGGCTTGGGAGGGAAAAAGACTGGAATAGGGAGACATATTGAGAGATTGTTGTATGCAGGTGAGAAATGATGGGAGTCTTGAACTGGAATAACAGCTCTGGGGATGAAGAGAACAAGACAGATGTGAGATGCATCACTGCTACTCTATCACTCTATTGTCAATTCTTTAAGGGAAAGAACTGCCTTTTCCATCTTTATATCACACCACAACACATACATACATACAGCACAAAATACCACATTGCACCCAAGTCCACTGTTAGTTAAAATGGTTTCAATTAAAAATCAGTTCACAAGACTCTGGCTGGAGATACGGCTCAATGGTAGAGCACTCGCCTAGCATGTGCAAGGCCCTCATCTTGATCCCCAGCACCATGAAAAAAAAATCAATTCCTATTGGATTGAGGAGGCCAACATGGCTTATAGATTTAGAAAATGGGTCTTAGGGAGAATTCTGAAGTTGCTTTCTGTGAGGTGTAGAGTTGTAGAGTGCTCAAAGCGTGTCCCAACTGCCTTGCTTCCCCTATCCTAAAGTCTGTTCTTGGCAGAGCCCCATTTAGGGTAAAGCCAGCCTTCCCTCCCAATCATCTGGCCTTCTGGACTGGGAAGGAGGCTCTTTCTTCTTGGGCCTCCCTTCCGCTTTCCCTAGCCTGGGCAGTGAGTCCTCTTCGTAGTATTTGAATCAGAGGAAACAGATAGACGGAGGAAGTGAAGAAAAAACAGGCTGCCTGGGCTTTGCTAGCCAATGTAAACACTCAGTGGTTTCCTGTTGTTGCAGCCCAAAGCGTCCCATGACATCATTCCTGGCCTTTCCAGAACACACCGGCTCAGCCCAGCCTGCCAACCTGCCCAGGGCTTAGTGGCAGTCACCCCCTTCCGAACCAGGATTAGATCCTCCGGAACTGGGAAACTTCTCCAGGCCAACCATTCCCCACCTGCCAGCCAACCATTTAGGATTTTCTAGCCCTATAAGGCATTAAAGGCTGCAGACCGGACATGCTGTCCCACTTCCCAGAGGCCCAAAGGCTTATGGGTCAGAGAAAGATTTCCCAAACCGGAAAAGTTATTTTACTTCTTTTAATGGAGATTTGGAGTCAGGAAAGGTAGATGAGGTTGTGACACACAGCTTCTGAAACAGGCAGTAACTGCTTCCTTGCCTCTTCACTCCACCCCAGGGCTCACAGACTTGTATTCTCAGTGTTGTTCACAAATTCCTAGAAACAAACTGTGAAAGTCCTTTCAAGACTTGTAGCTTAAGCTTTCTATGGTACAGATGACAGCACTGAGGTCCAGAGAGGGAAAAAGACTGAACTCAGTCACACAGCTGGTCAGGGCAATATAAGCTACCCACTGCCAGAGGTCTAAACCCAAACTATCTATCCAGAGGCAGAATGATAATAGTTGTGAGAGTTCTTGACAGGGAATCCAGAAACCAGGATTTGAGCTCTAATTCCTCCGTGAGAGTTTGAATAAATTCCTCCTTTTCTTTAAGCATTCTTTTAGCTACAATTTAATTCAAGACAACAAATATTTGTTGAGAGCCTAGTATGTGTGGTAGAGCTGGTGGCTTCTTGGGATGAGAGAAAAGCATGACAAAAAAAACCTTCCCATTTCACAGGTTGAAATGGAAAGAAAATGAGAAACATTTTGAATTCCGTGAGAGCTAGAGCCTATGTGTACTCTATTCCTCTGTGTCTAAGCAGAATCAAACCATATCAGAGGTGGGATCCTTTGGGGCTGCAGCCCCCTGCCCACTCCCTTCAGAAGACAGCAGAGTGTTCTCATTGGACCACAGTTTCGTTTGCAAAAAGTTTCCCAGTTCCAGTCTTGTTTAGCTGGGTATATTTGCATAGAGAGGTGGCAAGGTCTTAAATTATTATCTGGAAAATCAAGCCAAATGCATTATGGTAATTTCCGCAGCCAGCAGTAATTGGATTTCAAGCTGTAGCTGTGCCATGGAGCACAGACAATTCAAAATGGATCTTTTAACCAATCAAATCCATCATAGCCTAGATTAGCAAACAGAATTCAGAGGCACGGTTAGGGGAAAGGATGCCTATTCCTGCACCCAAAGATGCATAGGCAATGTGAAGCCATTTCTTTAGCCAATCAATTTAATGAAACACGCACAAAGCAAGGTACAGACGCGTTTAGATGCCTGGAGACGCACATCCATACGCAGATGCATAAACAGAAGGCTACACACGCACATTGGGAGACACACAAAATAATGCACACACACTCCCAGAACAGACAACCCACAGAAAAAAAAGATACACACACACACACACACACACACACACACACACACACACACACACTCCAGTCAGAAGCTAAGAAAAGACAGGTAGCTGTTTTGGAGTTCTGGGAGGATGCTGCTGTTTGACAACTTGCTCATCTCTCTCCTTCCTCCTAATTCAAATACTATGGAGTATTTTCTCTACAGAAGCAAGCCTTAGAAAGCTACCCTCATACCCCCACCCCATCACATCAAATTCTTATTGCCTGTCTGTTGCCTGGACTACAGCAAAGATCTTCTGTCAGAGTTGCCTAGGGTTAGTATCTTTCCTCAATCCATCTTCCACAGGGCTGCCTGCCAAAGGGAATCTTTCTAGAGCTCAGCCTTGTTCTTGTTTCATCCCTGCTCAAAATCCTCCTTCCCTCCCTCTTACTGGCACCAGCCAACCTATGCACCTGGCATTCATGGGGTGACCAAAACCTGGGGTTCCCATGCTCTTTTTTATGTTCCTTGCTTTTTCAGAAGGCACAATGCACCTTGTTCACCTCCCTACCCATGCCCACCCTCATCTCTCCTGCCCTTTGTGTTACTCCTTTAGGAAAGAACCAGCCCCTTCTGCACCTATCAAAACCCTGCAAATCTATCATTATAGATTTTCCTAGGTTGTTTGAATTTTTTTTTTGAGGTACTAGGGATTGAGTTCAGGGACTCTACCACTTGGGCCACCCTCCTAGCCCTTTTTCAATTTTTAAAAGGATGATTATACCTTTGCGATTAAAATTTTGTTGATGTTTTCATCCTTCAAGACCCAACCCAAAAGTTACTTCTTCCATGAATTCTACCACTAATCTTCCCCCAAACACTGTATTACAGAACTGAGCTTAGCCCAGTTAGCCTTAAGAGGCCTGGGTGTTTCAGTCCTCAGGGAACTGATGGGGGAAGAGGACAGATCTCCCTGATGCTAGTGCTTCCTTTAGGGCAGATGATGTGCTGGCATTCTTCCTGTGTTACTGCAGCGTCCATAGTCCTGCAAAGACAGACTGAAAAACTCCAGGCCTATGGATTCTCAGACCCATCTGTTTTCAGATACCCTATTCTAGTCATAGGTTTGAATTCTGGTACTGACACCAGTTTGCTGGGTGACTATGAGCACGTCTCAACCTTGGTCAACTCTGGCCTCAATTTTTTTCAAGGATCATTTTAGTTTTGGATTCTATTATTTCAAGATGCAAGATTTATGCAGGTCCTCTCATTATGGCTGTCTGGGACTAGGTATGCCTGCTTGTCATTCTCTTTCTCTCTCCCCTCAATTTTTTCTCCCTGTTTCTATCTCTCTTCTCTCTCTCTTCTCTGTCCCTCTCTCTCTGATTCTATCTCTGTCCTCCATGCTCAAGTTCAGACTCTGGTGCATCTTCTGTGTTGCTGGTGAGCAGAGGTAGAAATGGGGTCTTTCTGGGGTTCTCAAGAGGTTCAAGTTCCCCACTCCTCTGAAGGGCTCACACAACTAAAAAGAAAGATGGCAGAATAAAGTGTCTCATATAAGAAGTTGGATGTAAGTGGCACATACCTGTGATCTCAGCACTTAGGAAGCCAAGGCAGAAGGAACACAAGTTTGAGGCCAATTTGGGCCACAGAATGAGACCCAGTCTCAATAAAACAAAAACAAAAAAGACTCTCATAGCAGGGCTTGTGGATCCTACCCTCCAGCTTTTCACCCAAAGAGAGAGCACTGCCCACAGCTCACAAACAGCTTTCATTTCCTAGATGACTTGAACTAAAGGTTCTTAGCAACCAAATTCCCACTCCTCGCCACAACCTATCATTTTGCAGATATGAATACTAGGCCCACAAACAGGAAGGGTCTGGTCCATTGCTACACATGGAAGTAATGGAAGAATAGAAGAAAATGTTGATCTCCTGATTCCTAATCAAATGTTTTGAAAAAATTATTCAATTGGTTCAATGGTATCACTTGAAAGTTTAGGTCACTTTGCCAAGAGAAGAAGAGAAAGTTGTGGATTGCCATTGGACAAGGTGGTGACCTAATCAATGTTCAGGTAAGGACAGGGATTGAGTCTCCTTTGTCTCCAATGAAAACCCAATTACACTGTCTTACCCCAGCTCAGTGATTAATAAATTAGGGAGGGATCTGCTAACAGGCACTTGGGATATATCTGTGTACCCCATAGCTTCCTCTGGGGCTTTGGGTATTTGTGCAGAACACTCCAGAAACTTGGAAATCAAAAGATCAAGGGATTTAGTCTCAGTCTGTTCTAAACTTGCTCAGTCTTCCTTCACCTCTCTCTCCTCAAAAATAATTTTCATCTTCAGAAAAGCAGGGGTAATGATATCTGCTCTTTTGGCTCCCTGGGACTTGGAGAAGTAGCAGTGAAAAAATAGATAGGAAAAAGCTTTGAGAAAAACAAGACAGTACTCTGCAAATGTGATGGCTGGGTGCTATGGTGATGTCCCAGCTAGCAATTATGTTCTCCGCAGCGGTGACTGTGGGCGCCGAGTGAGTCATCCTCTCACTCTCAAAGCTGGAGGCCTTGAAAGGGGAGAAATGAGGTGAGCCTTTTGTTAAGAGTTTTTTTTTTTTTCAGTAGAGGGAGAGCAGAACAAGGGTGGACAAATACTCCCCTATACACTCACATACACACAATGTGTGTCTCAGAATCCAGACTCTCAGGGATAAAACAGCTTAAGTAAGGATTGTGTCATTGTCTCTGCTATTTAATTCTGAGATTCAGGGATCCCTAACTCACTTCGGGGGGCGGGGAGTCTGTGGGTGAATAGAAATCAGGGTACCAACTTCCACTCAGTCCCAGTTCTATCTTTTCTTTTTTTTTTCTTCCAACACTGGGGTTTGAACTCAGGGCCTCACGCTTGCTAGGGGCACTCTTACTGCTTGAGCCATTCTGTCAGTCCTTCAATCCTAGTTCTAACAGCAACTATAGTTCCGACAGTCACTAATTTACTCTGGGGCATCAGGCAAATTGCATTCCCTCTATGAGCCCTTTCATTAGAAACAAACAGGATGAACTAGATGACTAACAT
This sequence comes from Castor canadensis, assembly GCF_047511655.1. Taxonomy (NCBI): domain Eukaryota; kingdom Metazoa; phylum Chordata; class Mammalia; order Rodentia; family Castoridae; genus Castor; species Castor canadensis. Next base: position 87,074,975 of record NC_133405.1, read on the forward strand.
TATTTTTCAAGAGTCCTAGACTACAACTTAAAACCTATCTCATTGCCACTTTAACTTATTTATTAAGTAATGCAGATTGTACTTTTTTATTTTGTAATATTTTGTGATTTTTTTAATACAACACTGTATTTGTACAATAGAACAATTCTCAGCTGATGGAATGAATGAAAAAAATGCATGGTTTTACTTAAAAAAAAAGTCCTGGACTAGCATTCAGAAGACCTGGGTTCAAGTCCTAGCTCTGTCACAATTGTATAGCTTTAGAAAATTCTTTCCTGGGCCTCATTTTTCACAACTATAAAAAGAGGCATTTGGATTATTATTAAGCATCATTTCAAATTCTGAACAGGGATTCAGAAAATCTGGGTTCTAACCCTAAATGCCACAGTGAATCACAGGCTGAGTTCAGGCTTTGGGCCTCAGTTTCTCCTAGGTTTATTTTTTTTTGGTGCTGGGATGGAATCCAGGGCAAGCCCTCTACCACTGAACTACAGTGACAGCCCACTTCTCTACCTTTATTGTGAGGGAATATGAATATAAGTTATCTAAACATACATAATGATTCTGACAGCCTGTGTTCTAGAATTTTACAAGCACTGAGAAGGAAGTGAAGGGCTAGAGAAACCACACCCAGAATTATTTCTCATAAACTGGCTGTGGTTGCCCTCTATGGGTCTGAGATGAAAGTGCAGACCAAACTGAAAGTCGCTGAGGCAACTGCTGAAAGGCTGAGGCAGGAGGACAGAAAAGACAACTGGGTGTTCACCAGATAGGGCCCGACACAGGCTGGGGTTACCCACAGACTTTTTTTTTTCTGAGAAGGATCAGATAGAAAGTGTGTTTTTGGGAGACTGGGCCTTCCCATCCAACCACCAGAAATAGACCTTCCAGGCCTGAGTAGATAGAGCAGGGCAAATGGGGTCTCTGCTATGGGCAAAATATACAGACTTAGGGAGATATAGATGAATATTTGAAGATGGAGTGTCACTATACTGTGAGAGTGCTTCTGGGAACAAGTTAGCTCATGTCTGAGAAGTTTTCACATGTAAGGCAAAGAATTCTTAACATATAGAAGGATGTACTCAAATTAAAGGTGTGTTTCAGCATCCCCATTGTGTTTATCAGCTTTCTGTTGCTATGATAAAAATACCTGAGAAATCAAGTTAAAAAAAGGAAAGATTTATTTTGGCTCATGGTTTCAGAGGTTTCAACCCATGGTCACTTGGCCTGTTTGCTTTTGCGCCTGTAGTGAGTCAATACATCATGGCAAAAGCATGTGACAGAGGAAAGCTGTTCAACTCCAGACTTCCAGGAAGGAAAGGGGTGGGACAAGACAGGAGAAGGGAGAGGAGATAGGGGCAGAAAGCGAGGCTGCGGGCCCAATATCCCTTTTGAGGGCACAATCCCAATGACCTAACTTGTTTCTACTAGGCTCTACCTCCTGAGAGTTCTAGTACTTCCCAGTAGTACCACAGACTGATGACAAAGCCTTAACACATGGGTCTTTGAGGAACACTGAAGATCCAAACTCTAACACCCATCTTGTCCCTGCCTTCTCCAGAAGAAGGATAATTTATGCTTGGAAAGAAGAAAGAAGTGACCTCAGTATGGGAGCGAGATCCTAATCATGAGAAAGAGATAAATACTGGGGAGTGTTCAGTATTTGGAAAAGGCCTTAAGGTCTAGAAGATTTGTGGACTCAGTCTTGCAGGGCATTATGTGCTGGAGGTTAGATGGAATAGGTACATACTAAGACTTTCATTGCTGTCATTATGTGCTGTTTCATAATACAAGTACTAGGCAGGCCATGAAACTCTGTACTCTCCTCTCCCTTCTCTCCTTTGGTTGAAAGTCTAATTATTCGATCCAGATACAAGGGGAAAAGCAAAGGGAAGTGGTGTTTCTTCTTGTGTGATGGATGATTGCACCCCTATTTTCTGCTTCTGACTCAGTTCATAAAACACATCAAGTCCTAGCCTCTTTCTGGGTTTCAGTTTCCCCACCTGAATCAGGACAGAATTCAACTTGATGAGACTCTAGGGTTTTCCCAGCACTGACATTTTACCTAGTTCTTTTTGTAATGTTCTATGGCATTCTCTCTTGCTCTACCCCTATCCAAGTGCAGCCCAGCTATTTTAAGGTTCTTTTTTTCACATTTTTATTAGTGCTTTTTTTTGTGGGTACTAGGGTTTGAACTCAGGGTCTACACTTTGAGCCACTCCACCAACCCATTGTTGTGATGGGTTTTGTCAAGATAGGGTCTCGCTATTTGCCCAGACTGGCCTCAAGCCTTGATCTTCCTGATCTCTGCCTCCTGAGTAGCTAGTGTTACAGGTGTGAGCCATCAGTGCCCAGCTTTATAGTGCATATTAACTGTACTATAGGGGATTTTATTGTGATGTTTCTATGCATGCATATAATATACTTTGATCATATTCATTACTTTTTATGTCTCCTCCTTCAGGGTTCTTTCAACTCCAACATCAATCAAGCTTCCAAAGTTTCCATATTATTCTAGCCCCATTCTCCTCTCATCCCATCAAGGTCATTGCTGTTACCCGCAGTAGGACAATCTTTTCTAATTTGGTCACAAATTCTAATCACACACCTCTGACACTAGTGAGTTGACAAAGATCAATACAATACTCCTTGAGGTGACAGAACTCACAGCTTCGTCACTTCTTCATGCACTTGGGAAATCCCCTCCCATCTTTAACCTCATTTCCTCCCATCTGTATCTTAAAGGCAGTGGACTAAAATGGTGTCTGAAAGCAGAAAATTGCTCCAACTTCTTCAATTTCTAGGCAGTAAGAGGATAAGTATTCTAACTTTGATGGTTTGCTATGATTACGATCTCCTTTCAGTGCTCCTTAAATGGAAACCTCTCTGATATGTACCCAGGTTTCTACCAGCATGCCCTAAGGAGAATAGCCAGCCTTCTAGTCCTCAACTCTAGACCTGTTTTCCTCCCTTCCCGATCCTGTGCTGAGTACACAAAAAGTTTTCCTCACTCTGTCAAGCTTATTGTGAGGAACAGAAACAATGAAGTTGGCAAACTGTTTTCTACCCTATCAAATGATTTGCCTACTAGCCCTATCCCTGCTGATGCCTACAAACCTTTCCCAGAAAAAAAAAAAAAAACACAGACAACCCTGGAATGGAAACTTCAGAGGACATTTTATTTAAAAGTTTTGTAAACAGAATTATGCTCACAGTGAGGGCTCAGTTCAACCTCCCAGCTCAACCTAGTTGTCTGGGGCAATTCCTTAGACAACCTAATGATTTGATGTCATACCTGAGGAGGTCCCTTCTCTCTCTCTTAGAAGCCAGTTCCAAGAGAAGTGCATGGTGGGGAACGCCACAGGAAAAGCCAGGAGGGAAGAGCACGCGGGTAGTAAAAAAAGAAGAGGAAGAGTTTGGAAGGTGGGAATATTCAATAGCAGCGAAGGATGGAGGTAGACCCGTTGTGGGTACTAAAAAGTGTTTGGAAAAAAAAAAAGAATTATAAATGAGTAAAATATGTAAAAAATCCAGAAGAGGAAATTGCCTATTTTTGTTAGCAATCACAGTTTCCTCGTTCCTGTCCATGCAACGTGCAAAGATAACACTTCATGTCTATTAGTGACTATATACTGTTATCATGGCCGAGATATTGTGGCTAAAATTGACTAATATATTGTGATTACTAATGGTTAATACTATGCCTAAGATGATATGAAAAAAATCACACAGATGGGGAGGAGGAGGGAGGATTGGGTGAGGATATAATGGGATGAAGAAGTCATGGAGTTAGAGTGATTCAGGTTTAGACATGGATGACCCAAATTTGCTTGGAGTCTCCGAGAACATTCAAAGGCCTCCTTATACCTATAAGGAGCTTTTGTCCCAGGAGCAGTAGGAGAACAATGCTACAATTAGGCTATACCTGGGCACTGAAGGTACCAATTGTCATCAATACCTACAAGCAGGTGCTGTCAGATATTCACAGGCAATCATCATTGATTGTCAATTATCATTGATACTCATAAGCAACCAATGCTGATACTCTATGGCTACCATCACCCAGAAGTTCCCTGTCTGGACTAGGGTCCACTTGGGGGGCCAGGATGAAAGACTGAGAAGAGACAGCTGGTTGAACAGGATATAGCACCAATCTAGGATGAACTAACTTCTATCCTTCCTGGTCATTCTGGGATTAAGAGAAGGGCCCAAGGTGGGGCAGGGGGACACTGCGGCCCTTCCTCCAGGGTGCTGCCTTGATAAGGAAGAAGAGTCTTACCTACAAGCCATGGTTAGCTGATCCTGATTGGTGGGAATTACCATGATCTGGGGCTACTCTTGAAGGATTCTTTGCCAAATCCAAAGCCAGAAATCCATATCTATAATTAGAAACTGGCAAGAAGAAGGAAGGGAAGGTAGGGCCCATCCCCTTTGACCAATGGCCCATTATACGATCCCACTGGGCCCTAGTTTCTGGCGAGCCAGGGCTACAGCATAATAGCGCTGGAAGCGGACCAAGAGCACGGGCACCAACAAGACACCAGTGCACATGCCCACTGTGGCTGTGACAGCAGCAGTAAGCTGACCCAGAGCAGAGAGAGGGTAGACATCTCCATAGCCAACAGTGGTGAGAGTTATAACAGTCCACCAGAGACATGTAAAGATGTCTCCAAAGTGGAGCTCACCCTGACTTGGAGTGGACATGCCCAAGAGCTCTCCATAGAGGAAGAGGGAGCCAAAGAATAAGATTTCAGCCACCCAAATCAGGATAAAGGCACACACTTCTTTCCAGGACGAATGGAGGGTATGAACCAGCACTCTTAAGGCCAGGGACTTTTCAAGAAAGCCCAAGAGACGAACCAATTTGAGGACATAGAGAGAACGAATGGCCCCAAGGGTGAGGCTAAGACTGGGTTGCCTTTCAGCCTTATCACCCACCACCAATTCCACCAGCACAGGGAACAAACAGAAAATGTCAGCCAGGTTGAGAGGGCTGCACAGGAAGCGCACTTTATCAGGGCAGGAAATGGCCCGGGCAAAGAGCTCAGTTCCAAACCAAAGGGCACAGAGCAGTTCCAGGTAGAGCAGGTGAGGGGCACGGCGGTAAACAAGACCGTTGTTCTGCTGCTGCTGGTATTTTCCTCCTACCCCCACCCCATGTCCCATAGGAGTGAAGTTGGCAGTGAAGTAATCCAGCTGGACCTCCGTCTCCTGGAAGAAGATGACCAATGCACACACAGCAAAGATTGTGGAGATCAGGGAAAGGCACTGGGAGAAAAGAAACATATCAAATCTCATTTACCAGCCATCCCCCACCTCTCTACATTTCTACCCTTCTTTGTCTCCCTTTTTAGGTGATCCCCTCTAATTGTCCTGCAGAAGTCTATAGATTCAGGCCCCAAGGACCATGCCAACTGTATATTTATTGTGGCAACTTGGCTGGGCCCTTTGGGGGTTAGAATGTCTAGCATAGTGCCATACATTGTGAATGAGTTACCTTGGCCCCTAGGGAAGACCGGGGTTGATCAAGAAGCACCCAGAGCCATGGCTTCCAAGCATTCTGCAATCCCTGGCCTTCGATAGGGTTCAGAAGATGGCGTTCATCCATGTAGGCGTTTTCACAGGCCTCCCAGGACAGGAAATCCTGGGTACGGGTCTCTCTGCCACTTAGCTTGAGCCAGCAGCAAGGTGCCAACGGTGCTTCAGCCAGGCCCCAATAAGCCAACTCCTCCTCTAGGACCTCCCGACAAACATCAGCAGGGCAGTGCAGTTGCCGAGTACGGTAGTAGCCCAGGACATAGCTAAAGAGCTCAGGATTGCGGTCAAAGAAAAACTCTCGGACTGGTGGACCCTGAGCAGCTGTGGTGCCAGGCGGGGGTGGTTCGGTCAGCTTGTAGAGGCGGGTACCTGGAAAGGCCCGCAGAGTGCTGATGTAGGTCTCGTGGCGCATGCCCCCCACGTTCAGGATCAGTTTATCATCCAAGCCCTCCATGGCAAACTGTGAGCCCGCTTCTCGACTGGCTCGGATCCGCTGGCAAGAGGAGGGATGACAGGAGTTAGGATGGGGTCCTCTTGTCTTCCTCTCTCTTCCCAGGCTTGGCCAGGGCAGGGAGGGGGCTGAGGACCACAGAAGTGATGTGGCAGCCCAGGCACCCAGGGGAGGCTACTCCAGGCAGGGAGTTGGGGTAGGGGTAGTTGTTGGTGGTGTCTCTTCCTCCTGGGTCTTCAGGAAACAGGAAGACAGCTCTCTGTTTCTCAGGTGTGGTCACAATGGCTGACCAGAATGTCTCCTAGGCCCAGCAGTTCCAGGAGAAAAACCAGCCTAGCCTGTAAACAGATGTCTTTCGGGGGAGTCTTGGGAGATGCCTGGTGGCTCTGAGAGAACAATTATGCCACAGTATACAGCAGGGGAAGTCACAGACAGGCAACCGCAGACTAAATGATCAAGATGGGTACAGGGACATCTCTTAATTCTCTGGCATCACTTTGAAAATTTGAGATGGGGTGGGTGGCACAGGGAATAAAAAGAGGAGCTATCAAAAGAGGCTGAGTACAAGGGATGGGAATGAAAATGGAGGTGGCAGAGGAAGCTAGATGGGCCTTAGAGATCCCTAGGCCTCCAAAAGGAGTAGGAGGTGCCTGACTTGAGAAACTGGCTGGGGGGGCGGCAGACCTGACAGCGGTGATTTTTGACTCCGACTTCCCTGGCACCCGATCCCGGGCACTCTGCAGCAGCAGTACCAGCAGCATCAGCGGCAGGAGCCTCTGTAGGTCTTGCTACTGGACGCCCTAAAATCGCTTTGGGCTTAATGAGTTCCTTGCCTAGAACAGAGGGTAAGAACAGTAGAGGGGTAGGGGGAAGAGAGAGAGAGAGAGAGAGAGAGAGAGAAGCACAGAAAGGCAAACCAGGGGGAGTCAAAACACACAGATCAACATTTCCATGCTCCCCTCCCCAGGCAGCTTCTCGTATTGTCCCTAAGGGCAAAAAAGAAGGCAAAAGCAAACACTCCCAGCTCAGGAACCCCACCACACACCCAGGCAACCCCTGCTCACTCACTTGGTTGTTTTGCATGGTCCACAAACACTGGCAGTGAAGGGACCAGTGGCTGGCTGGGCGGCGGGGCAGGAGGCGGTGGGGTGGGTGGTGTGGCCGGCGATGCCGCCACCTCCGGAGTTTGTGGCTGCTCCTGCATGGAGAGATCTCAGGCCCCAGGGCCAGGGTGTACTCATGGAAGAGCTGACTAGGAGCTGGAGTTTTCCAAGAGCCTCGTGTTCCTGCTGTGGTCAGAGGAACAAGTGCTGAGAGGCAACAACTGGACCCAGGGCTATATGTAACCCCCTCACACCCGCCTGCTTGTTTAGGGAGGCAATCCTGGCCCCCAGCCTACAGGGAATCAGACCAGCCACCTCCCTGGCCAACTTTGCTGCTCCTCCTTCCTCCCCAGGCTCAGTTCCAGCCCAGAGTAGAGGGAGGGGAGGGACGCAGCTGGAGGAAAAACAGGAAGTTAGGTGGTCCGACTCCAGCCAAAAGGCCACCTCACAAGACCAGCTAATATTTAGAACAACTTTCTACCCTCACCCCACCCCCATCCAGTCCCACTCTAATTCCCCACCCTCCCCCCAGCTCCACTACAGTCCTAGCAGAAGCCAGCAAAGGAGGAAGGAGTGTTGGGGGAGGGAGAAGCAAGTACCAGGAGACAGCCTGGGAGGCCAGATGTGCTCCTGGCTATGTCTAGCAGTTTCTGCCTGTTCGTTTTTTTTCCCCTTCTCCAGAGGCCTTGGTGCTAAGGATGGGGGTACTGATGGGACAAGGGAAGGGGAAGGGGAACAAGTGAGTGCCTGCTTGCTTGTGATCTGTGCCAAGACTGACAGAAATTCCAGGTCCTGTGAGATAAGCTGCATCCCTTCTTCTAGCCATCCTGCCTCACTCCTGGCTCCTGTCATATTTTGCTACAGATGAGAAAGAAACACTAGATGATTCTAAATTCCAAGATATCCCATACTTCCACCCCTTGGCCCAGCCCTTGTGCCTTTCCAGAAATTTCTATGAGGAATGAAGATTCCTACTATACTCCAGCACCCTCCCCAACTCTTTCTTTTTTGGCCCATCCTTCAGAGCCAGAGCATAGCAGGACTGAGAATTTCAAGACATGCAAGCAGCATCCTGGTTTCTCTTCCCTTTTGGTCATGGCTTGCTATGGAGCTGGTGGAGGAAGGTAGTCTCCCCAGTGGACTTTTGGGTAGAGTGAGGAAGGAGGGGAGTGGTGACAAACAAAAGATTACCAGGGAACTCTAAATTCAGCTATAGCAAGAGTCAACTCTACAGAGTACTTTGTTTTAAAACAGTGGAGTGGCTCAAGGGGTACAGCGCCTGTCTAGCAAGCATGAAGTCCTGAGTTCAAACCCCAGAAACAGAAAAGAAAAACAAGACAGGGTTTTGCTATGCAGCCCATGCTGGCCTTGAACTGAGATTCTCCTGCCTCAGCTTCCCCAGAGAAGAGCTTAGAGTTGGGTTCTTAAATAAGCAAAGAAGTGTGAGAGGGCCCTAGGAATTAGGATCCCTACAGGAAATACCATGTTGGGAATGAAAATGGCCCACCCAATTCCTTTGGCCCACAACTAAATCTATATGTGCATATTACCTGGCTTTTGCCCAATCTTTTCTTCTTCCCTCCTTCCCTTCTTCCTTCCCTCCCTCCCTTTCTCCCTCTTTCTTTCTTTTTTAGATAGGGTCTGGCCTTGTAGCCCAGGTTCGCCTTGAATTCACAATCTTCCTGCCTCAGTCTTCTGAGTGCTGGGATTATAGGTGTGTACCACTACACTCAGTTTGTGTTTCATCTTTTCTATAAATTGTAACACTGCCATGGGCAAGGTGGAGAAAGACTGAGAATTTGTCTCTCCCGTAGTTAGTTTGGGCCAAAACTGTAAATAAATGAGAGTGAGCGTTTGAATCCAGGGCCAACTAAGAGGGTAGAGGCAGCCCTTTCCTCTCTCAACCCTGCAGAGCACCCTTCTCTTCCTGCACATCCTACCCTTCATGTACTCCTGCCTTTTTATTTCCTGATTCCTTGAAACTTCCAGTCTGTTTCTTTCTTCCAAATTTTTAATACACAGCATTCCTCTGTTGAGACACTTGTCTCAATCTCCTCTGGATGTCTATCAACTACTTTTTCTTTCATATCTATCTCCACTGGAAACTCTTGAGGGAGCTTTCCTTTACTTATGCCCCCCAAGACAAGATCCTGTGCTCTGATTTTCACCACATGTTGTGGAATTATTTTTCCTAGAGCAGTTTTCATACTAGAACATTATGATGTATGTGTCCATTACCCCATTATATTAGTTTGTTAACTGCTGTTATTACAAATTGCCACACACAACATAAATTTATTTTTTTCAGTTGCCACACTTATCAGTAGGATAAAATCAAGGTGTTAGCAGGGTTTTGTTCATTTCTGGAGGTTCTAGGGGAAATTCTGTTTCTTTGCCTTTTACAGTTCCTAGATGCCCTCTACATTATTTGGCTTTTCTTTCTTTCTTTTCTTTTTGCAGTACTGGGGCTTGAACTCAGGGCCTAAACAATGAGCCAATCCCCCATCCCTTTTTTGTGATTTTTTTTTCAGGATAGGGTCTCTTGAAGTATTTGCCTGGGCTGGCTTTGAACCATGATTCTCCTGGTCCCTGCCTCCTGAGTAGCTAGTATTATAAGTGTGAGCTACCAGCGCAAAGCTCCTGCAAACTTCTTCCACTTATAAGGATTCCTATATTGATATTGGGGCCATCTAGATAATTCAGCATAATCTTCCTACTTAGGATCATCTAATTAGCAACTTTAATTCTATCTGAACTTTTGTTTCCCTTTGCCATGTAAGATAATATATTCATAATTCTAGGAATCAGAATGTGGATATCTTTGGGGACCCATTATTTTGCTTTCCACACCCATCTTCACTCTGAGCTCCCAAAGGGCTGAGCTATGTCTGATTTATCTTTGCAACCTCTCACCCTGCACTCTTCCCTCCAGCCTGTGCCTGGCATTGAGTGGCACTCAGTGGCTCTAAGCTGTCATGGTTAGCAAATCTCTCACTTTTCAGACCACATACTTCTTCCTTCTTTAAGTCTATCTTAGATTTCACTTGGTTTATTATCCTAATTGGACTGAGGCCAGCTCCCGTGATACCTCAGCCCTGTTGCTATGTGCCTGGAGCTGGGTATAACCTAAAGCAAACTAGAGATGGAACAGTTTGCACATCTCCTAGGATGGCTCTCTCATCCTTGGAGCAGGGCCTCTTCCTATTCCTCAGAAGTCAGATCTTTTAAATTTTTATCATCTTAGTTTCAGGAGAGATTAGGGGAGTGGAATACATTCTTTCTCTGGGTATACTTTCAGGCTTCCTCTTCTTTTGATCTACCATGCTTCCACTCAGGCTTGCTTGGTTCCATTCACTTTAACTGTTTTTTTGGTAACCTTGTATATGTGGGAGGGAGTGGATCTTGCTTTCTCCAAACTGAAGGACCGGACATTTTGAGAGTCTGTTTTTTACACTGTGTACAGAGCTAGCCATGTAAAATGGGCTCCATAAGCCCAGAATCTATATCCCAAACCATTGTGGCAAATTCTTCTCCCACTCCATTCCTCCTGCCACTTCAGAGTACTCTCTGTTTGCCCAAAACAGCTTAATTGCACCCATCCCAGATTTTTCCTTAAGCTATTCCTTCTTCCCAAAATGCCTGCCTTTGCCTCCTTTCTCCATCCCCTCCCCCATAAACATCTTTTCATTTTTCAAAGCCCAGCTAAAATGATTCCTCCTCTGTGAAACCTTCCTTATCATCTGGTCAGAATTTATCCCTGCTTCCTCCCTGCTTCCAGCAGTTTATATTTCTTTTTTTAAATTTACTTATTTTGTTAGCATATTATAGTTGCACAGAGGGATACACTGTGATATTTACATATGTGCTTAAAATACATCTTAATTAAATTCATCCCCTCCATCTTTCTCCTTCATACTCCCCTTCTTAGAACAATTTCAGCAGGTTTCATTGTTCCATTTTCATACATGAATACAAAATGCATCCACCGTATTAGCCCTCCTTCACCCTTTCCTTATGTCCTCTCCCCTCCCTCTACCGCCAGGCAGCATCTGTTTTACCTTCCTGTCCTTCCATTTAAAAAAGTAACATCTTTGTTAGCATATGATAGCTATACAGGGGGTTTCATTGTGACATTTCCATATATACATATATTACACCCCAAATTGGTTCATCCCCTCCATTATTCTCCCTGCTGCTACCCCAGTCCCCTTCTTAAGGTGACTTCAACAGTTTTCAATGTTACATGTTCATACATGTATAGAAAGTACATCAACCATATTCATCCTCCTTTACTCTCTTCATTTACTCTTCCCATTCCACTAGTGCCTTCCCCCTAACATGAGCTGTTTTACATTCCTGTCCTTCATTGTTTAGGTGTCCATTTTTCAGTGGGGATTTTGCCTTGCTATTTTAGCTGCAAATATATTGTGCTTAAGTCAGTCTACCCCCTCCACCAGCAGTTTGGATTTCTGTTTAGCACAGACTCTATTCTCCCCTGCCCACTGGTTATTTGTTTACTCATCTACTTCCTCACTGAATGGTAAATACTTCTGGGTTTTATTCACCTTGGTTGCCCACCTGCCACCATATCCTTGCCTCCATCATACTGCGCTTGGCATGGTCAGTCAGTGTTTATTCAGTGAATGAATGGCTCCCTCATCTTTTCCTTGGCACCACTGGAAGACGCAGGAGAAATCCTGGTTCAAAATCCTCCTGCTTCCCTGACCCTCCCCTCCTCATCCTCAGCCTCACACACATATGCCCTGGCCCTTGTGCTTTTTTTCTATACTCACCCTCTGTGTATCCCACAGGCACAAACTATCATATGAATGACTTTCTGGAGTATACTCACATACTTATAGGATTATGAAGCTGGAAGACACTTCAGTGATCCTCATCTGCCTATTTCACAAAATGAGAACTTAAGGCTCATAGAGGGTAAGCACCTTCATCATGTCGGTAACCTAGTCAGAACCAGATCCCTGAAAAGTTTTCAGGTTTTAAAATTTCTTACACTTGTGCATAGCCACCTCCCATTAGCTGGGTGAAGAAAAGTAGATAAATGGTGCCACATAGTGGCTAACAGGGTTAGCTTCACCTAATGGTCCTGTTCCTGGAAAGTGAAATTCCCAGCCACACCCTGCTCTTCCCCCACCCTCTACCAAGGATGAGGGAGTTTACGTTCTAGGAATAACTCACAGGATATCTACATAGCCCCGGCTTCCATAGACAGCAAACAGAACCCAACCATATTGTTCAGCTTTTTCACCAAGAAGAGTGGGAAGTGGGAATAGCACACAGCTTAGGACCCAGAGAGTCAAACTTTCAAAAGGTAGTTGGAAAAGGGGACTCAGATCTTCCTTCCCTGAACCAGCTCAGAATGCTATTCCTTGAACCCGTGCTGTTGGACTGGCTACTTTTCTGAGTATTTCTATGCCATAGCTGGTCTACTAAGAACTGGTTTCACCTCCTGGTACAGGCTTTTCTCCCCAGTATTTGCAGATCCAAAGACCCAGGAATCAGGACTAGAGAGGTAGACACCTTAGATTCTTTCAATAAGGGTTTTAAACAAGCTAGTTTCTGAGGTTCCTTCTTTGCACAAAGAGCTGCACTTTAGTTGACCTCCAAGCCTTCCTGGTCCAGATTCTAGCAGCAATCTTCTACATTGTAGGTCAGAGGAAAGAGAGGTTTAGTTTCAGGCAGAAGAGGGAAAAGAGGGGAAGATTTCATGTCATCTGCCAAGGTCTGACAGCATATCTCATCTGGGAATGGAGATTCTTGGAAGTTTAGGAGAAAACAAGAAACTTCTTAGGACTGAACCTAAGCCAGGGCCACCTGCTTGGCCCCTCCAATGAGCCTGTCATCCTTGACACCCGGTATGGCTGGATGCCTGGATGGAAGGAAAGCGGGGGAGGAGTTAGGCTGCCAGGAAAATGAGACCTGGCCCTAGCCAGGTTCAAGAATGAAATTGGGGGCAGATGACTTATAATCAGGCTGAGGTCCAATGACAAATCAGGCAAGAGTCCTCGGGTAAGTGAACATTAGTCTTCGTTTCTCTCCCATCTGGGTTGGTGAGTTCCAGGAATCTGTCCGAAGTATGGGGCCCTGAGTGAGATGATTACTGGCAGGCTGGGGAGGGAGGGGTGCTTAGAAAGCTGGGTGAGAGGAGTAAAGGATGTTAGGAGATGGAGAATGGAAAACACTGGTGGGCAACAGAAGCTTGGGGGGAGGCAAAGCATATTTTGTGGGCTGGGGTGGACAAATGCAGCCAGATGATGTTCAAATGAAATGATCTTGAAAATCAATTTCCTAGTTGGCTTGGAATGCCTAGGAATAAAGTAAGACACCCTTCCCCATGCCAAGGACTCAGACCACAAGTTCTTCTATTCACTCCCCTGCTCAGGCCCAGAGCACATGATGTCATTGGGGTTGCTGTTTCTGGAGCTGGCATGAACCTAACACTTATTATCAGCTGGCATGATCCTGTACTTATTATCAGCCCTTTATATGAAGCATTCCATATACTGTAATTAACTACCTTTCAACATCTAGCATGTAATTAGAACACAGGGGCAATGTGGCCATGAATGGCCATCTAATTAGTACCTCATATCTCTGTGAGGTTGGCAGGACATGGGGAGTTATCTCCATTTTACAGATAAGGAAATTGAACCTCAGATAAATAGGGTTTCCTTCCTTCCTTCCTTCCTCCCTCCTCCCTCCTTTCCTCCTTTCCTTCCTTCATGCTGGGGATCAACCCAGGGCCTTTCATATGCCAGGAAAGTGTTCTAATTCTGAGCTTATCCCCACTCCAAGAGGTAAAGTCAATTAATTAAGAATCTCAGTGCTGGAGGTATCTCAGATCATTCTAGTCAAAATCTCCTTTTGATGCTCAAGTCTCAACTCTTTCTACCTCATTATGCCCATTTGCAGTGACTGGGTAGCTGTACTTAAATACCTGCAGCGACTTAGAAATCACCATGATCTAAGACAGGCTTTGTGGTCTACAGCCTATTAGATATAGGGCCTGATCTAGGAACCTAGGATTTAGGCTGAGTTTAGAGAAGAACTGGAATTTTACTTTGGCGTACTTACTATTTCCCAGATTGGGAGTTCTTACGTGATTTTTATGTTACAACATAAGAGGATTTTACATCCTCTTATGTTGTAACAAAATCAAGACTCAAGAGGGGAGGGGGAAAATCACCCAAGCAAAGGGAGAGAAATATCGAACTATGAAGTGCTAAAAATAAGTTTTTATTCTAGAAAAGCATCTGGGCCAGGGTGAAGACAGGAGAAATGGAGTAGAACTGAGGTGGGAAGGAAAAAGGAAGTCTAGCTAACTCCATGAAACCCAGAAGACCTGAAGGATATTCCAGTCAACCTGTAATTAGAAGTTTCAGTGCTGATAAGATGTGGTGGCAGTGGTGTCTGATCCCAAATTGGGGTGCTGCTTCTGTTATCCAGGTTAGCAGCTGCCACATTGCAGATAAACTCCTCATCCTTTGCCAGAATGCCAATGACTGAAATGAAAAAGAGAAATCCAGCTCCCATGTAGCCTGAGAAGCTGTTTTAGAGTTGGGGTCAGGAGAGAGGAGTTGTCAAGGACCAGAGAAACTAGCCCTACAACTAATTTTTTCAGTGCTGTTATTATATAGTGAATAGTTACAATACATATGACTACTATTAGCAGAAAACCTGGGGCCCAGGAAGAAGTTATCATCTACATGACATTAAAACTAACTTAACTTGATTCACCTGATTGTTTTAATGGAAAACAATCAGCTAAGCTTCTTGGAGTGAAACTGTCTAAATAAACAAGTCCTCCAACTAAAGTTTTTGCTTTTCCATTACTTCTTTTGATTCATGGAGACATTAAGTCTGGGTCTGACTTGATTTTCTGGTATTCTCAGCTCACCTGATGCTCAGCAGAGGATAGTCACTTCTGTGCCCATCCCAATATTCACAGCCCCACAGCTGTTCTCTCTGTCCATTCTGCCTTTGCCAGGCCTGTACTCTACCTGCAAGTAAGAATAGGATCCTGTAGGATCTTTCTCTCTCTCTCTCTCTCTTTCTTTCTCTCTCTCCCTTCCTTCTTCCCTCTCTCCCTCTCTTCCAACTTCTCTCCCCACTCCTTTCTTACCCCTCCCCACGGAAATAGGAAGGGCTCTAAATTTCTGATTCAGGGCCAGCCCTCTATATACTGCTGCCTCTGCTCATAGGGACTTCATCTTATCCAGCCTATGCATTCCCTATCCATTCACTGCTTTTGACAGTAACCATCTGCCTCTGGGGATACACAAAGAAATGGTAGGAATGGAAACAATTTCCTTTTCCTCTCTTGAATTAGGGAAACATAGGAGGGAGAGGAGAGCCATTTCCACCTTGAGAAAAGTAATCCCCTTGTTCCTTGCATTGGTCCCCTCATGGAAGACACCCTCTGGTAGCCTTGATCCGAATAGGAAAGCAAAGGATTTTCTAATGAGCAAGGACAAGGAAAAGCAAAGGAGATTGGCAAGGCTTATCCCTGAATTCTCACTGGGACAGTCAGCTGAGTTCTGAAAACCCTGGGAACGATGAATCATCTGCATCTTTTCCACCTTGCTTGGTTTTCCCCCAGGAGTTAGAGAGCCATCTTTTGCATAGTTTTGTTGCAGGAGGCTTTTAGCTGAGATTCGAGACACTGAGGCAATTTAGCAGGAAGCAACATTTATTGTGCCAGCATAGACCCAGCGGACTCGTGTCTAAAGACTGAGCCCTGAGAACAAAGGGGTCTCACCTTATATACCCTTGCAAGCAGGTACAGAGGCAATAAAATTAAAAAACAAGGTTTAATCCATATATGGTTACATGCAATTCTACAGGCTACTTCAGCCTAGTTGTTTAGTGCCCTTCTACCCTTAGTGCTGTGTGACCTTCTTCACCTTTTAATTCTTTAGGTTTTATCTCTCTGCTATGCCATCCCTTCCTCCCTGCTACCTTATCAGAACTCAGGCCTCATTTGTTTTCTTCTGATCCTCCTCCCTGCTACAGTTTATTTAATTGAATGCATTTGTGAGTATTCAGTTTGGATGCTTGTGGCCAGAAAGTGATAGGCAGGAAGCTAAACAATGGATGAATGTTGGGGAGGGCTGTTGGGGAAGGAGAGTAGTGAGTAACAGTAAAGTGATAAAAGACTAAGAGGAATGAGGGAGATTGATGGAAGGGGTGAATCTAATCAAGGTACATTGTAAACATATGAAACACCTTTGTACAACTAATATATGCTAGTAAAAAAATACTTTAAAAAAGAAACAAAGGGAAGAAGACTGTACAGAGGAAGTTTAAAAAAAGGTATGGGGCTGAATCCCCAGCAGGAATCCACTCCACCATCCCACCCCCACTCTCACCCCTATATGGTGCTGCTATCTAGTTTAACTAGAGGATGGCACCTCAACAACTAGACAGATAGGGCCTGCCTCCTCACTGAGCAGGGAGCCAAAATGTGATGAACCCTTCCCAACTCCCATGAAAATACTCTACCAAAGAAGCAGGAAAACAAAATACTCCATGGGCTGGAGGTGTGACTCAAGAGGTAGAGTGTCTATTTTGCAAGTGCAAAGCCCTGAGTTCAAACTCCAGTCCCACAAAAACAATACTCCACCAAGAGGATATCTAATGAATATGACCCTGCTAAAGTATGCATTAATGAGAAGGACTCTTACAGCTAGACGAGAGATCTCAGGGCCCATCTAGGCCATAGCTCTTCTCTGCTTTCCAACACAACTGGCTTGGAGGTAAAGAAACCAAAAGGGAAATTATTCCAGTTAGTCAGACACAGCTATATGCCTCTGATTTGAGGGAAGATGAGAGAGAAAGGCTACTAAGGGTCTTCTGTAACCATGAAATCTTAACACAAATGAATACGTCCCAAGGGTAGATTTTCAGCATACTTGTGGACTAGTGGGGGACAATTTAGGGATGAAAGGTCCCACAACATCCCTCTATCCACATCAGAAGATGTTAAAGTAGGGAACTTTAGCATGCAACTCTCAATTCTGGGCCCTGAAAAATCAAGTGAAGACCCTATACACTGTCCTCTTGTCCTCATTCTAGAAATTCAGATTACCCACTGTTCAGGCCTTAACTTCAACAGGAAGGCCACACCCTTTTTATTCAGAGCCTTGAAACAGCATAGAACAAGTTGACAGGATGTCCTATAAAGGTACAAAAACTAAGGGAGGAAAGGGTTAACGGAATATCTTGGCTACTCATTTTCCTCCAAGCGAGAGGTTCTCAGATGTTGCTCTTGAGCAACCAGAGCCAGGCTGAAAAACCTCAAAAGAATGCAGGAACCATTTGAGAAGAGACGATTAGAACTAGAGATTTCCCTAAAGAGGTAATGTGCTATGACCAGGATTGTATGGAATATTTCAAGAAAATCAACTAAGCTGTCAGATCAAGACCACGACAATCATTTGTGTATTTTTCTGCATATTCACTGTTCAGGGCTCTGATACCTGCACTTTAATTTATCCAGGAAATTAGATCTACATGTCTAATTAGACCTAAATGTTATTTAGCATTTAGACATGCCAATATGAATCCTTCAAGATCATGCTCTTCCAACTTCCCTGAGAGCTAGACAGGGAAATTTATAATCAATCCATTTTTATACCAGGAGGAAACTGAGTCCATAGTGGTAAAGAGATTTGCCTAAGGTAACGGTATTTGGAAAAACCAAATTTAAGTTTTCCAAATTCTCAATCCAGTGTTTTATCCTTGTATTTTTTATTCTAAGGGTAGATGGGGTAGAGGTGGAGAGCAGGAGAAAGAGACCATTCAGGCCTTGGATGCAACCCCAAAGGTAGGGTAAGGATAGTTGTGGGTGTCAGGGCCTAAAAGGTAGAGATGGTGTGGAGGAGAAAGCCTTGAGGCCTGTGGCTGCAACTCTGTGTAAATCAGCTGCTTGTAATGGATATAGTTGATGGTGTAGCAGAAGACAGCCACTTTGTAGAACATGTTCTGCATTTACAGAAAGGATACAAAGATAGCCTTGGACCCAGAGTTAAAGCTCATGGTCCCAGTTGCCATGCCATGGGTTTGGGCATGGGCCCCTGAGTTTCCGGAGAAGTATAAGGCTCATGGCCAAAGCCTTCACCATTAAATGATCCTTACAAAGTACTTTCAGACTTTGCAGAACCAGCCAGAATCCATCTCAGGCCATTTAGCAAAAGAACTTCTGCAGCTCTGACAACTGTAGGAAATTGGCACAGTGGAAGAAGGTGAATTAAGCAGTCCGTGGAGCAAGGAAAGGGCATTGACATGAGGGAGCTGGGCAGCTGCTCTGGCTCCGGACTATGAGACCCCTCCAACAATTACTCTCCCCACACATGCACTAACATCTGCTGCTGTTTTCTAAGATGAAGCAGAAAGGTAGGCCTCTGGACTAGGCCTAACCAGAGGAAGTGGGAAGGGGAGAGAACAAACAGGATAAGATGGGGTTGGTTCAAGCAGTAAAAGTGCCTGCCTAGCAAGTATGAGGCACTGAGGAGTACAAACCCCAGTGCTGCCAAAAAAAAAAAGAAGCAAAGAAACAGGATAGGAGGATAGGATGGAAGAGGAGATCTTTGGGTTCCAGAGGACAGTGATGACAAGGCAGTTGGGGTGGGTTTCAACCAACTTCAGTAAAAATGAATTTTGCACTAAGAGGAGGTGGCCTCTTCCCTGGCTTATCTTCTAGGAGAAACAGGCTTCAGGCCACCACAGGGAATAGAGAACACAGTGATTCTAGAGGCTAACTTGGAGCTTGCTGCTGATAGATACAACGAATGCTGTGAGAAGAAGGAAGCAGGGAGAGGGGAGCATAGGAGACATTAGTCGAAGGCTAGGAGCTCACCTTCAGCACCTCTTTATTCTAGTCCATGAGGCTGAGAAAGAATAGGGAAATGAGCTTGTGACAAATCTGATCATGGAGGAAGGTAATGTTCCTCTTCTTCTTTAGATGACCTACCAAGCTTCCAAATATAGTGACAGCTCTTACATAGACTGAATCCTCTCCCTGAGGAGGGCGAGTGTTGTATGTTCAGTAGCCTCATGTGCATCAGCGCCAGTCCAGCCATGTCAACCCATTTCCATAGCACTCAACCTCTGTCCCCCAATCCAGAGGAACATATACTTGAACTCACAGGCCTTAATGACTCACTACCACTCCACTGGCCCACAAGCACACTGAATCACTCTAGTTTACAATAATATACTCATACCATTATATATTTGCATTCAATATATTTCTTTACCAGAAACATGACATACACACAATCACAAAATATTCACAATTACACAACCCTGGATATAAAAAAAACCTCACATACTATATATGTATAAACTCAACTAAACCTGTACGTACACATTCAGCCATACTCACAGCATTCACACTCATCCTCTTCAGGCATAAATATGTTGGTAATCTCATACCTCCTTTCATAGATATACCTCTACCTAGCCACATAATGATATACAGACACAAAGACATACCACCACACTCATTCACACATACTCACCCTCTGTGCTCATCCACACAATTCAGTACTGATTTCTTATGTACCCAGCATATTGGTTTGCAGGTACTAATTCTTTATATTGCTTTGGAAGTACTTTTAAGTATTTCTTCTGACATCCTAGCTTCTTGCTTCCTATTCCTTGTCATATGTATTTTTTTCTTTTCCTTTTTAAAACTTATATGGAAAATTTCAAATACCAAGATGATTTCCTATGAAATATCGCCCAACTTCAATAATTATTTATACATGTTTAACAATTCAACAGACTTTTAGCATGTAACAGTACTCAGCATAAGTATGCTACTGGAACATAGAGGAGGGCTGATCATGTGTTTAAAAAATATTTGTTGAATTGAACATTTCTGGTCACTTGGTTGGCCTTTTAGGTTAAAGAAATGATGAAGATCTGGGCACCAGTGGCTCACACCTGTAATCCTAGCTACTCAGGAGGCAAAGATCAGCCTGGGCAAATAGTTCCACCAGACCCTATCTTGAAAAACCCATCATAAAAAATAAAAAATTGGACTGGTAGAGTGGCTCAAGGTGAAGGCCCTGAATTCAAGCCCCAGTACCACAAAAAAGAAAGAAAGAAAGAAAGAAAGAAATGATGGAAAAAGTCACTGTTCCTGTCTTTGGTGTGGTAGAGAAAACAATTATGAACACAAAATGCCCATAATTCATTGGGCTTAATGTCATATTAGAACGGGAGTTTGCACGCTAATGGCCAGGGTAGCTGGTTATGGGCTTTTAGGAATAAAGTTTTAGCAGCACCCAATTCATTTACACGTTGCCTGTGGTTGATTTTAAGCTACAACAGCAGAGTTGAGCTGTTGTTTAGAGGGGTCTGAAGTACTGGTGCCAGAGTATTCCCTGCTTCCTGCCTCCGCTCTTCTCCCCATCCCACATTTGGGCCCAGTGCACCTCCAGGATGTAGAAGATGTTGTTGAAGCCATGCAGACCAACTAACCTCATCATCACGCTCCTCTCAGAGATGCCTTTATGCAGGTAGCTCAGTACCAAGACTCATAGCAACAGTTTGGATTCTAGACAGCTTGAAAAAAAAATCCTGAGAGTCAGTCCCTGAGGGTTTTGGCCCCTGAAAGGCCTTCCACCTAGCATTGTTGTTGTTTTTTTTTTTAATAATTTTTATTAGGATATATTCACTATGGGGGGGGAGATTTGTAGTGACAATTTTGATTAGACTTATATTATACATTATTTACATTGCCCCCATCATCTCTCCCCCACCTAGCATTCTTCCAGCAGTTAATAGGTGAAGTGTGCATCTATTTTGGAGCACTACTGATGCATGAATTAACTAAAAGTAAAAGCAGGAGAAAAGCTTAGCATCCCTGCCTCCATTTTGTATCTGTCATCTTTTGTTGTGAATCATTCTCTTCCATAGTTACTTTGGAATCCAAGAATAGGACCTATCGATAACATATTTATAGGGAAAGAGGGAAAAAAAATGCCTTCAAGGAAAGGAGCAATGGAATCACCTCATCACAGACCACCTGCCAGGCAACAGTGTTTGCTCCCTTCAAGTGATAACAGTGATAACTTCTCCAGAAATCCTCCCCTAAAGAAGGACTAAGACAATGATCTACCGGAACACACCTGTGACCCAGGACTGTTTAGCAATTATGGACACACCTCTCTCTCCCACCCTAATTCTTTGTCTGTTTAAAACTAAACCTCGTGACTACACCCTGAAGATGACTGAAGATGGGCTGAAGAGCTGCCTTCCTATGGCATGCTCATTCCACATAAATCTCCTTTCTCTGCCCGTCACTATTACCTGTCTCTGTATTTGGTGTATAATGCTGAGTGGCTGGACCTGACATGTGGAATCCCAGGAGTTTGGTCCTGGGACTTACACCTCCAGTTTCATTAGATCAGATGATCTCCATTTATTCTGGGAAGAAACAGGTTCAAAGAGGTGAAGTGACTTGGCCAAGATCACACAACTAACATTATGGGATAAATTTTGTCCCCCCACCCTAAAGTGCACATGTTGAATCTTTAATTTCCAGTACAATCACAGAATGTGATTGTATCTGGAGATAATGCTTTTGAAGAGGTGATTAAATCAAAATTAGGGTGTTTGGGTGAGTCCTAATCGAATCCAACTGGTTGATGTCCTATTAAGAAGAGACTGGACTTCCTATTATTGCTTATACTCTCTCTACAACAAAATTAGAGATAAGGGCAAAATAGTTTCTGCTGGGTATTGAGGGGGGGAGCGGGAGGGGGTGGAGTGGGTGGTAAGGGAGGGGGTGGGGGCAGGGGGGAGAAATAAACCAAGCCTTGTATGCACATATGAATAATAAAAGAAAAATGAAAAAAAAAAAAAAAAAAAAAAGAAGAGACTGGAAAAGAGGCAGGCAGGCTGACTGGCAGACAGAGTAGCACAAAGTGTTGCAGTCCTGTGTCGAGAGTTCTTACCATCGTGGGCCAAAGAATTGGCTTGTGAAGCAGCAGATTGACTCAACACAACAAGGTCAGCACACAAAGTAGGATTTATTAAAGAAAGAAAGAGCTACAGCTAGAGCAGTGCAGTAGAGCCCAGAAACAGGTGACTCCCTGCTCAGGTGAGGGCTGGGACTTTTTAACAAACACTTTTACTCTGTGTTTGGGTAAGGGTTAGGTGGGTTCTTTCCATTGGTCGTGGAGTCACACACGTGGGGTCTCTTCAATGAGCTGGTCAGTTTGTCCCTTATGGGGGGAAACAACCTTGAGAGCATTCTGTTTATCAGCCGCATGGCAGATATATGAGACCATGTATCTCCTTCTCAGGATGCAGGATTCATACTGCTCTCCATGGGGGATGGGATACTCACTCACTTCTCTGTCCTTTAGGCCCCCAGACCCAACAAGGCCCCCTCTGAGATAAGTACCCAACTTCTGTTGGGGAGAGGGGTGATGACTCGTCTATCTGCTTCCTGCTGGCAATGGGGCATTGAGGGGTAGGTGTGGTGGTACTTGTCTCAGGGGTTGACCCCTGTAATCTCCAGAGGCCCCTGATAGAACTGGATGGAGGGCTAATGCATAGGCAGAGGTGAATATTCCTTGACTAAGAGCTGGAATTTGATCCATTGGCTGTTGAGATATGAATCTGGAGAGAGCATTTATTATACAAGACCCAAATAGGAATATGAGAAGAAGCATAAACAGGGGGCCAACTAGAGGTAGTACCCAAAGAGCCCATCTCTATATGTTGTTCCAGAAGGAACACAAATTGGCTAGCTCTTGTCTCCTTTTTGTAATGTGTTCTCTTAACTGTTGGGCCATGTCTCTGACCACCCCAGATTTATTAGTATAAAAGCAACATTCTTCATTTAGGAAAAAGTATGTTTCACCCTTTTCAGCAGTTAATAGGTGAAGTGTGCATCTATTTTGGAGCACTACTGATTCAAGTGAATCTACCTGGTCTTGTAAAGCCTCTATGGACCGTGTGACCTGTTCTATGTCATTATTAAATTCTGTCGACAGCTTTTGACTGTCAAGGAGATGCCCCTGATGTAGTCAGTGCCTATTCCAGCCGTGATCCTCATGGCTATCAGTAGGGGAATGATTTGGATAGTTCTCTTTGATCGAGTGTAAGCCACTAGAGGAATAGGAAGGAATTGGTTACCAGGGACAATATCAATTTGTGGGATTAGGAGAGACTTAGTACAGATTCCCTTCCAGCTGGGAGGTAGGCAAGTGTAGGTGGCAGTTCCACAACAAAATAAGTTCCAGGAGAAAACAAACACTGAGTGTCATTTGTTGACTGTGTGATATTTATGCAAAGGCTCTTGGAGACTTCCCCAAGTGGAATTGACCCCGTCAACTTTGGAGGCATTGGGTGGCAGGATGGGTTAGTTTTACCTTGACAATATTGGGTCTTGTTAGGGGAAGTCCTGATATTTTACCTGGTGAAGTCCCAAGTGAGTCCATGGGGGGAGCCAATACCTGTGAGAGACTTGGGGAGAGGCACAGCCAGCTGTTCTCAGCTAGAGAGAGATTTGTATAGTTTAAGAGATGATGGGTGGAATTAAGGAGTTGTAACACACATATGCATGGTAACAATACTAGGACTCTCTCTGTATAGCTATCTTTATCTCAAATTAGAAAAATGCTGTGCTTTTCTTACTATCTCTTATGTTTTCTCTTCAACAAAATCAAAGAACAGGAGGGCAGAATAGGTTCTGCTGGAAAGTGGGGGAAGGGGTGTGGGGAGGTGCCCCAAAGAATGTATATACATGTAAGTAAATGTAAAAATGAAAAAATAAAATGAAATAAACTTGCTGCTTCTGAAAAAAAAAAAGGAGTCTGTATATCCAGAGGTCTAAGTCATAAGTACTATTGGGTTGAGAGAGACTTTCAACTGGTCATTTGGGTTAGATACTCAGCAGACAGGGCCTGTCACCATAGGGCAAACTAGATCTGTATAACCTCAATAGCTTTTAGTTGTTAGATTTCCAATTGAATATTTTTTCCATTTGTATTACAGGAAAGGACTCTGTCTGTTCTGTAAAATCTTTGTGGTATATGGGGATAGGCAGAGGTGCAGGGACATTGTGGCAGTGCTGATTCTACAGGGGCTGGAGTCAGGTTATCAAGAGGTATGGCTGTAACTAGAGGAGAAGGGAGGGTCATTACACATGGAGGAAGAGGGACAGGGCCAGAACCAAATCTCTGGGAAGTATGTCTGGGTAACAGATGTAACAAGAGTTGCAGTGTGGCCCCATTATTTAAGTTTGTCCCCCATGGAGGCAGAAAGTGGATCCTTGTTTGACACATAAATCAAGTTGATTGCCCCAAGGGGGGGCAATGTACTTTGCATCTACAAGGGGGGTAGGAATCCATTGTTACAGGGCGGAGTAAGGCACAGATTATGAGAGTAAGTGGAGCACGAGGAACAGGACACTCAGGATAAGGTACCCACCACTTAAGGCCAATCACTGGAGCCTGTCTACTCAGGGGGAGAGGTTGCTCACAAACCAACACTCAAGATAAGGGGAACAAGAATGTAAACAACCCACAAAAAGGGAGAAAGTGAAGACATAAGTTATGTGTTCAAGGTGTTCCTTTTAAAAAGCTATTTTGGGTCTTCCACTGGTTCACAGGAGTAGGCTG
Organism: Castor canadensis; assembly: GCF_047511655.1. Classification (NCBI taxonomy): domain Eukaryota; kingdom Metazoa; phylum Chordata; class Mammalia; order Rodentia; family Castoridae; genus Castor; species Castor canadensis. Next base: position 87,099,730 of record NC_133405.1, read on the forward strand.
TGGCTCCAGGGTAGGTGCATCAAGCTCTGGTGTCCAACCTTTGGCTCAGGAGATGTGAATCCAGGAGCCTACCCCAGCAACCTTAATTCCTGTGAGTGTAGATAACAAGAGTGGGTGTGGCCCCTCCCAAGGGGCTTCAGAGAGACCCTTGGGATCATGGAGACATTTGATAAAGACTAGATCTTCAGGACAAAAGGCAGCTGGGGAGAGACATTGGGGCTCTTCTCTCTCCAGTTCAGAGAGGACCTGCTGAAACTTGTCTAGTTGAGTGATATGAGAGACTAGGTTTGTTACTTTGGGGTCTAAAATGAAATCCTTTTGGAGAAAAGGTTTCCCATACAAGGCTTCAAAGGGAGTAAGGCCCATTTTATTTGGGGAATTTCTAAGTTGGATTAAGGATAGAGGTAGTAATTTTTGCCAGGGAAGGTGAGTTTCTTGAGCCAATTTAGACAGGTGTCTCTTGAATAGTCATTGGCCTGTTCAACCTTACCTGAGGATTGGGGTCTCTGGGCACAGTGGAGATGACATTTGATTCCCAAAGCCTTAGAGACATCCTGAGTGACTTCGGCTTGGAAGGACTGCCCATTGTCACTTTGGAGAGTCTGGGGGAGTCCATATCTAGGGATTATCTTGTTAATTAAAACCTTAGTTACCTCCCAGGCCTTTTCAGAGGAGCAGGGGAATGCTTCAACCCACCCAGTAAAGGTATCTACCAGAACCAGGAGCAATCTAGAGGTTGGGCCCCCTGGAAGGCGGGTGAAGTCAAGCTGCCAGTCCTCCCCTGGATATGTCCCCCACCTCTGAGTTCCAGGGGCAGGCAGAGCAGTGTTGCTGGAGTTGTTATGCTGACAGAGTTCACATCCTCTAATAATATCCTGGAGAGTATCTCTGAGTTTTAACCCCTCAAATAATAGCCCTGCCAAGGAGAGTGACTTATGGATTCCTGGGTGATAGGTCTGATGTAGGGTTTTTAGGACTTTCCATCAACCACTCTGTGGGAGAAATAATTTGCCCTCAGGAGTTATCCACCATCCTCTATGATTTAAGGAATACCCTCTCTCTGAAGCCTGTGAATGTTTGGTAGGCAAGTATTGGGGGCATTCAGAAGGAAGGAGGGATTGTTCCCACAAGAGGGGTCCTGAACATAAGGCTTCCCAGCTGCCTTCTTTGCCATATCAGCTCTCTGGTTTCCCTTAGCAACCTGATCCTCTGACCTTTGATGTCCAGGGCAGTGAATTACTGCTATTTACTTTGGAAGTAAGACTTCTTTTAAGAGGTTTACAATTTCCCTGGGATGTTTGATAGGGGATCCTTCAGAAGTTAACAATCCTCACTCTTTCCAAAGGGCTGCATGGGCATGTAGGACCAGGAAAGCATGCTTACAGTCCGTATAGACATTGGAAGTTTTTCCCTCAGGTACTTGTAATGTCTTAGTGAGAGCTATCAGCTCATCCAGTTGGGCACTCATGGAAGGAGGCAGAGGTTCCGCCCATAGGGTCTCAGTGAGAGAAACCACAGCTGCCCCTGCTCATCTACTTCTCTCCCAGATGAATGAACTTCTGTCTGTGAAGAGAGGGAGGTCTGGGTCCAGGAGTGGCTGGTCAAGGAGATCAGGCCTAGCTGAGTAACATTTGGCTAGTACCTCCTCACAGGAATGCATGAGTGGCTCCCCCTCAGTGGAGAGAAGTGATGCTGGATTTAGGGCAGAGCACACCCGAAGGCTCATGTCTGGACATTCTAGTAATTGGGCCTGGTATTTAAGTAGTCTGTTGTCTGAAAATCATAGTCCTCCTTTAGTTGTTAGAAGCCCTCCAAGATCTTATAGAGTATGTATGGTTAAGGGCTGTCCAATAATCAATTTTTGGGCCTCTCAATTAAGAGGCAGATCACTGCTGGGGCCCTTAGGCACCCTTTAGCCACATTGTCTAGTTCTCTGCTCAAATATCCCACTGGTTGTGGAGTGGGCCCTCAGAGCTGGGTTAGTACTCCCAGGGCTGCTCCCCTCTTCTCACAGACATATAGCTGGAAGTGGTCTTGGGTGGGCAAGCTCAATTCCAGGGCTGTTTGGAGTGACCGTTTGAGGGCCTGAAAGGCTTTTGTGTTTTCAGAGTCCCATTCTAAAAGGGATTGAGAGCCTCACTGAACATCTGTTAGGAGGTACAGGGGCCTGGCAAGGGCTGCATATCAGGGGATCCAGATTCTTCAAAATCCTGTAATGCCCAAGAGAGCTCTAAGCTGTTTTATGGTTTGGGATAGTGGGTAATGGAGGATCGCGTTGATCCACTGGTGACTCAGGGAGTGAGTCTGTCCCTTTAAGACCATGCCTAGGTAGGTGACCTGAGGGAGGAATAATTGGGCCTTTTCCTTGGAGACTTTGTATCCCCAGGAGGCCAGAAAGTTTAAAAGGGACGCAGTCGCCCTGGAGATGAGGGGCTCTGTGGCTCTGCACAGAAGTAGGTCATCAACATATCGAAGAAGGGTGGCCTCTGGGTAGTGCCAATCTAATAAGTCTCTGGTTAGGGCCTGTCCAAAAAGATGAGGACTTTCTCTAAACCCTTGTGGCAAAACTGTCCAAGTTAGTTGTTATGAGGGGTTAGTGATGTCTTCAAAGGCAGAGGCTGACTGTCAGGATGCAGAGGAATGCAAAAGAAAGCATCCTTTAAATCTAGTACAGAGTAATATTGGGCTTTTGAGGGTATTTGAGCCAATAGAGTATAGGGATTGGGAACAGTTGGGTGGAGGGTAATGACTGCTTCATTAATGAGCTGGAGATCTTGAACAAGTCTCCACTTATCTGGTCCTTTTTGGACAGCAAGAATAGGAGTATTGTAGGAGCTGGAGCAACTGATTAGTGTCCCTTTTTTTTAAAAGGAATATATTATAGATAAGAGGCCTCATCATCCCTCAGGCTTGAGGGGATACTGCTTTTGATGTGGAAACTGTGAGGGATCTTTGAATTTTATTTGAATTGGGAGGGCCATTTTTGCTCACCCTACATTCATTCCATCAGTCCACACTGTAGGATCTACTTGTTCCTGAAGAAGGTGGCAACAGAGATAGTCTCCTGAGGGGAGTAGAATTTGAGCTTTTAGTTGAGATAGTAAACCCCAACCCAGCAGGGGTATTGGAGTCTCAGGGACTATGAGAAAAGAGTGACAGAAGTGGAGGTCTCCCCAAGAGCAGGCCAGAGGCTGAATAAAATAGCACTCTAGGGGCTGCACAGATATGTCCCAATTACCTTGTTATTGGAATGGGGACCAGGAGAGAATGGTAAGACAGAGAAACAGGCTTCACTGTCTAGGAGGAAGGTGACCTTTTGCTTCTCCACTATTATGGTTACCCAAGGCTCCTCAACATTGATGTCAAAAGTGGAGCCTGGACAGTAGGACCTGGGACCCATCAATCCATAGGAGGTGGCATCCCACTTTCCACCTGGAGGTGGAGGCACTTAGACCTCCAGTGGTTACCTTTGCAGAGAGGGCAAGATCCTGGTGGGGGCCAGGGATGTCTCCCAGGCTGTCCCCCTTTTAGGCATTCCCTGCAGAAGTGCCCCTCCTGTCCACCATGGCAGCAAGATTGGGATGTAGAGCCCCATTGGGTGGGGCACTCCCTGAGACCTGTGATTAGGTCATGATGTTTTTTATCCTTTTCTCTCTTTTTAGTGAGGTCCCGGTTATAGTATATAGACATGGCTAGTTGTATTAGTTGGTCCAATGACTTTTCCCCTTCAGCCACAGACTTTTGGAGTTTTATATGAATATCTGGGGCTGACTTCATTAGAAATTTATCTTTGAGGAGGACCTCTCTCACCTGTGACTCTGGGTCCTCTGTAGTATGCTTTTGGATAGCATCCTTAAGGTCTTGTTGCACTACAGTCACCTGGGAATAGTTTAGAGGTTTAACTTTGGCCCTTTTTAGCCCTTCCACTATAAGATGGATAAAGTGGTATCGATGCCATTCACCTCCCTCATTATTTTGATCCCAATGTGGATCTGCCAAGAGGACTGCCTGTGCCCCTGTGAGCATGAGCATATCTATTTCCTCATTTCCAGGTGCCACAGGTATTGGGGATCATTGTAGATGGAAATTGTCTCCAACTTGAGTGGCCTGGGCTAGGACCCATTGCTTTCCTAATGAGGAAACACTCTGGTCCAGGAGAAGCATAATATCCTTCCATGCCAATTCAAAGGTTTGGATCATAGAAATAAAGGCCTTGATAAATTGGTCTGGGGCATCAGTATAGCTACCCAGATCCTTTTTAATCTCCCTTAGATCTGGTAACTGGATGGGGACCTAGACTTACCCTCTTCTTACCACTGCCTGTTGAAGGAGGAAACAACCATTAAAAAGTCCCGAATATTGGGGTGGCTTGGAAGGCAGGGCAGAGGGTGGAGCAGTAGAGGGAGCAGGAGGGATGGGGACCTTGTCACTGGTAAGGGACTTTTCTGGTCCTCCTTTCCCATGTTTATCCTGTGGCTTACAAAGAACAGCAAGGGTCTGAGTATCTAGATAGCAATTATGGAGCCATTTTGGGTGATCCTGGAGATAAAAGAAAAACTGTATATAGGAGACCTCAGTCCACTTTTCCTCCCTTTTACAGAAAAGGTCTTATTGGAGCATGGTATTATAATTTCAGGAGCCCTCTGAAGGCCATTTCTCTTGGTCACCCAAAGGATATTTGGGCCAGGCCTCAGTACAAAGAAAGATGAGGGTTTTTTTTTCTTGAGATTATTAGGGTCGAGGTCGTTCCAATGTTTCAGTAGACAGGTCAGTGGAGACCGATTGGGTACTGAGGCCAGAAGACTGGAGGGGACAGGTCCCATCTAGAAAAACTTGTCAGACTCCCCTTTCATCAGTGTCCCAACTGGGGATTGACCTGATGAGAGCAGGCATGCCTGTTTCATGATTTCTTTCTGCCATCTGTGGCCAGGACTAAAGGAAGTGTAGTGACTACTAGGACTGGGCCACCCTACCAACTCAGTGAAAACCTCTAGGATCCTGCCTTTTAGGCTTATATCATCAAAAACAGACAGCCGAATGGAAGGCTACCTCTTTAACAAAGGAATGAATCACCTGGAGAAGTGCCTGTAGAGTTAGAGAAGGGAACTCAGGGGGAGTCCCAGGGCAATCATAGTGCCACAAAAGGGATGACTAGTGTCAATATTTGGAGGAAACTTTTTTATGCTGAGGCCAAAAGTATAGGGAGTTTTAAATGAGCGGTCCAGAGACCATAGCAATGCCCACTTTTTGGCTGTTCTTGGAAGGTTACATTAGTGCTTCTTGGGGACCATGACTTTGGGATAAGAATTGGATCTAAGGGCTGGGTTGGCCGGGCTCGGGCACAAAGTGGGGCTGGGTGCAGGGCTGGGTGAGGTGCCATGGCTGGATGAGGTGCCTCCACCTTCTCCCATGCCTGGGACAAGTGACCCCCTCCGCCCATGTCTGCCCCTGTGGTCCGCCGCTCCTCCCCCCAACATGTGTGAGCATTTGTTTGTTTGTTTTCCCCTTCATCCCTTTTTGAGGCAGTGGCAGTGGGTCACAGTTTGTCACTGTGACTGGCTGGTGGTGGCAGCAACTCTGGACACCAGCTGGGACCTTTCCATGGATTGTCTTAGCTGCATCGGAGGCTGTGCCCAGGGGTTGGGGTTTGGGCATGCATGTGGCACAGAGGCCCAAGTCAGTCCTCACCCCCGCTGGGTCTGCCTCCTGGGCCACAGTTCCATATGGTGCCCTTGCCTTCGCTGGTGCCCAGCAATTGACTCAGAACCAGTGTGGACCAAGGAGCATGAAAAACTAAGTGTGGGAGTGACTCAAGAAAGTTATAAGATACTATGGTAAGAGTTTCCCATGGGATGCCAGGGTCCCAGTAAACACAGGGAGGGAAAGGTGGACAGAGACAAACAAGGCAGTGGGACCAGGGAGGGAGCGTGTGAGTAAAAGTATGTCTGCTGTTTCTGGCAGGGACAGAAAGGACAACCTGACATCCTAGGTGAGGGAGGGGGAACAGAGCCGAGAGTCAGGACACACGCTTGAAGGATTAACAGTTGGGTGTGTTTTCAGGTAGCTCCCACTAAGTGGTACTGGAACACTGTCAGCCACACAAAATCTCCACTCTTGGGTTGCTGCCTCCAGCAGAAGGGGGTACTGGCAGGTGGGGGAAGAAGAAGAGCGCCAAGTGCTGAAATCAAACAGGCCTCCTCCAATGTAGCATAACACATACATGAATCAACCATAGGCTCAGTCTCGACTTGCAAGGAGGGAGCAGAGAGTACCCCCAGATCCAGAATTGCCATGAGGCCAAAGTTGGCTAGGAGCTATTGGCCTGATACCGTGACAGGAAAGTCCCTCAGGAAGACAGGAACAGAGAGACAGGGAGAGCAGAACAGGGAAGTCTGCTTTTAGCTAGTACTCAGCAGGGGGGTTCCCCTAGCAGGAGTATCCAACAGGGCGCCAGAGGCTCACAGTCACACCTTATGCAAACTCCTGCTGGTTTGGCACTCAGTCGTACTGACCTTGGTCCAGGAGAGGTATCCCTTCCTGCAGTTGTCAGAAAAGTTGCGGGCCAGTGTCAAGAGTTCTTGCCTTCATGGGCCAAAGAATTGGCTTATGAGGCAGCGTATTGACTCATGAGACAACAAGGTCAGCACACAAAGTAGGATTTATTCTAGAGAGAAATAGTTGCAGCTAGAGCAGTGCAGCAGAGCCCAGAAACAGGTGGCTCCCTGCTCAGGTGAGGGCTTTAACTCTGGGTTAGGGTAAGGGTTATGTGGTTTCTTTCCATTGGTCATGGAGTCGTGCATGCAGGCTGTCTTTGATGAGCTGATCTGTTTGCCCCTTATTGGGGAAAACAATCTTGAGAGCATTCTGTTTATCAGCCCCATGGCAGATTTATGAGACCATCTATCTCCTCCTCAGGGTGCAGGAATGTAGATTTATGAGACCATGTCTCTCCTCCTCAGGGTGTAGGGCTCATAGTGCTCTCCATGGAGGATGGGATACTCACTCACTTATCTGTCCTTTAGGTCCCCAGACCCAACAAAAGGAAATATCATGTTGAGGACATAGAAAAAAGGTGATCATCTTCAGCTCAGGAGAAAGACTTTAGAAGAAATCTACCCTACTGACATCTTGACCTTGAGTGTCTAGCCCCCAGAGCTGTGAAAAATAAATTTCTGTTGTTTGTAAATTACTCAGGCTAGCACAAATGGACTAAGCTATCTACACTAATGATCAGAGATGGAATGGATCTTTTCCCTTACTGTGTTCCCTCTGGCTTCTGTTATAGCACTTATATTCTGCCTTGAATTCCAGGTTTATAAGAAGTGAGACCCAGAGAGGTTAAATAACTTGCCCAAGAAGACATTGCCATGAAATCAAGCAGTTCATAACTTCTGTTATGAAGTTCCCTGTAGTGTTACCAGGCTGAATAGTCTAAGAAGCCACTGGTCCAGAAGACTCCTGAGTCCTTGTGTCACCTAAACAGAGAACTGGACAGGGACACAAAAATGCAAAACAGTAATAAAACTTTATTGGAAGAAAAGGAAAGAAATAGTAAGGAAAAGAAAAGAAAAGCACTGCCGGAAAAGCAGTGGGCCCCTGCCTGATGGTAAGGAGGCATCGATTAACAAAACTTTATTGTAAGAAAAGAAAGAAGTACTGCAAGGGAAGCAGCAGGCCCTTGCCAGGTGGCACAGAAGCCTTGATTTCTTTGTTTAAGCCCAATTTATAAGTTGTAAGGTGGGGAAAATCTTGGCAGTCCTTAAGGAGGGGTTAGGGTGGCTGGCAGGATTACTTAACACAGCCTTATCACGTAACAAGGGGTATTCTACATATGTGTTTATGTTAATTTTTAGAACTTTAATTGTATGTATGAGATGTGACCAATATTCATGAGGTCCTAAATAAGAGGACTTAGCTGGGAGGTCAAATTGAGGGAAAGCCTTTTTTTATTTATAAGTAAGGCAGACCCAGAGGCACCTCTTCTGGACAACATCTTGCAATGATATTTATGACCACAAGGTATTTACAACTTAAAGGGGATTTATTGCTCTAGAGATGGTTCATGGCTGTGCTGGGGTGCCTGTTAGCTTTGTTTGCTTAAGAGAAGAGGGCCCCTAGTAAGTTGTTTTCCCTGCCTGCTAACCTGCCTCATGAGGATAGTGCTCACACATGTTTACATGTCCACAGAATCATATGAGATGTAAATGAATGTACCTGCTGCTTCTAATATAGTAGAATGAAAAGAGAATGTGGGTTAGAAATTTGGAAACTTAAGTCTCAATACTTGTTTTGTCATTTATAGGATGACATTGGGAACAATCACATAACTTTATTGAGTTTCTATTTCTTTATTGGAGAAATTGAAGGGTTGGGGGAATGGCTCAAGTGATAGAGCCCTGCCTAGCAAGCATGAGGCCCTGAGTTCAAACCCAAGTACTACCAAAAAAAAAGTTTGGACTAGCCAGGCACTGGTTACTCACACCTGTAATCCTAGCTACTCTGGAGGCAGAGATCACGAGGATCTCAGTTTGAGGACAGCCCAAGCAAATAGTTCACAAGACCCTACCTTGAAAATACTCAACACAGGGATTCTGGAGTGGCTCAAGTGGTAGAGTGTCTACCTAGCAAGCGGGAGGCACTGAGTTCAAACCCTAGTATGCCAAAAAAAAAAAAAGTTTGGAGACATGAAGCCCTGACTTCAAACCCTAGTCCCATCCCTCCCCACCCCCTCACAAAAAAAAGAATAGAAAATGGAGACAACAAAACAGTCTACACACTTCACTGGGAGTTGTGAAATAATGGATGTCAAACTCCTTTGAAGCCAGTGAAAAGCTTGGTTACTTATGTAAATATGCACAGATACATATATATATGTATACATATACATATATATGCTCACTTAATGCTCTCTTCTTTCCTGCTCTTCCTTTCTTCCTAACCTCCCTCGATCCACAAAAAGACTTGGGATAACCATTTATACAACATATATGTGGCCTAACTCAATGTACAATATGTACATAGAAATATATACGTTCACACACTGTATATACAAAATTTATACACATGTATTAATATGCATATGAATATACATACTTTAGTTGGACACAGTGGCACACTTCCACAGTTCTGGTACTTAGAAGGTTGAGGTGAGACAATCTCTTGAACCCAAGAGTTTGAGGCTAATCTGAGTAACACAGTGAGATTCCATTTCAAAAACAAAAGATATATGCTAGGAGCAGTGTCTTGTGCCTGTAAATCTAGCTACTTGGAAGGCTAAGATTGGGAGGATAGTAGTTCCAGGCCAGCCCAGGACAATAGCTCACAAGAGGTCCCAACTCCAAAATAACATGAGCAAAATGGACTGGAGGTATGGGCTCAAGCAGTAGAGTGCCTGATTTGCAAGCACAAAGTCCTGAGGTCAAACTCCAGTCCCACCAAAAGATAAATATATGTATATATAAACACACACATACTTACCATTTCTACTTAATCACCCACAGTACAAATATATATTGCATTTATCCTGTATACTTGTTATTATCATTATTATTACTACTATTATTATTGTGCACTCCTACCCTACCATTCCTCTCTTGTCATGCAGGGAATCTGATAACCTTATCATTCCATGTCAATCTTGGGAGGAGGGTTTTTGTTGGTTTGTTTGGCCATACTGGGGTTTGAACTCAGGGCCTTGTGCTTGCTAGGCAGGTGCTCTACCACTTGAGCCACACCTTCAGCCCTCCATGTCAATCTTGAATGAAGTCTCCATCAAATGCCAAACTAAGGTCACAAGTTTCCTTGCATATTTTTCTATAATCCTAGCACCAGGCACTCCCTTGTCCCCTCTTGTCCTTCCCTCCCTTAGGCACAGAGAAGTACCACATGGGGGTCATCAAGCCTGTACTTTGGCATGGGGCTAAAGATCCTGTCCATTTCCTCTTTCACCCTAACCACCCTCAAAACAGACCTCATAGTTTTCCAGTCACATTTTGATGTAATTGGGTCAAAAAACCTCATTTTCAAAAGCAAGCTTAAAGAGTGACTTTTGGGCCAGGTGCTAGTGGCTTATGCCTGTAATCCTAACCACTTGGAAGTCTGAGATTGGGAGGATAGAGATTTGAGGCCAGACTGAGCAAACAGTTCTCAAGACCCCATCTCCAAAATAACCAGAGCAGAATGATCTGGAGATGTGTCTCAAGAGGTAGAATGCCTGCTTTGCATGTAAAAAGCCCTGAGTTCAAACCCCAGTCCTGCCAGGCACTGGTGGCTCATGCCTCTAATCTTAGCTACTCAGGAGGCAGAGATCAGGAAGATCATTGTTTGAAGCCAGCCTGGGCAAACAGTTCACAAGAGACTCTATCTGGAAGTAACCGATCACCAAACAGGGCTGGCAGAGTGGCTCAAGTGGTAAGAGTGCCTACCTGGCAAGCAGGAGGCCCTGAGTTCAAACTCCAGTGCTGCCAAAAAAAAAAAAAAAAGAAAGAAAAAACCCAGTCCCACCTTTCCCCTCAAAAAAAAGAGTGATCTTTGGAGACTGAGTTCAAATCCTAAGAGTTCTACACCTTGCTAGTTGAATGACTTCAGGCAACTGACATGACTTCTCAGCACCTTTACTCCCTTTACCTATGAAAAATAAGTTAACTTGCATTCAGCATTAGCAGTGTTCCTGGCACATAGTAATCACCCAATAAGAAGTAGCCATTCTCACACATCATGGGCAAGGTAGGGTTCTCTGAAATCAAACAATAAATAAACTTGGTGCATCTTCCTGGAAGGTCAATTTTTCTCCATGGTAAATAACTGAAAACATTAATCTTAAACAGATTAATTAAGGAAACCTATAGCTTGCCTCTGACTGTCTTCCTCAGACCTTGTCTACTTTTTCTGTACTTTGTGTCCCCTGAGCCAGGAAGGGTGCATGCCACTTAAAAGTCACTAAAATACTTGTAAAATTATATGAAATGTTTTGAGTACTTTTCATGTAAAGTATTATAATTACAATTACCCCTGATTTAAATATTAGGAAAGCAAGATGGGCAGATATCTGGAGTGGGCATTCAAATGCAAAAGAGAACTTTTTGCCTGGCAGGAGATCTTGGGGGCAAATGTTAGAGGGGCAACAAAATCTTCATGCCCAGGAAACAGGAGAGATGTCTGTCTGTCAGGCAGAGCAGAGGGTTCCTTTAAAAAAAAAAAAGTGCTGGAGATAGAACCCAGAGCCTTATGTTGGCTGGGCAAGCACTGTACCAACGAGCTACACCTCCAGCCCAGAGTCGAGTTCTGGACTCAGATGAAAGCAGGAAGGTGGAGAAGGATGTTTCCACCCTTCAGCCTTCTGTTTGAACTCCTGCTCAGAGAGGTGAGAGATGATGGGTTTTAGACCTTATAGTCCTTGTATTCTCAAGGAGTATTGGGTTTGTTGGATGTACTGGTCTGGGGTTTTTAGAGTGACTTTTATGGGAGTGCGGTGGGTAGCAACTATAGGAAGAGAGGTATCCCATACCTCTCGATGAGAGGGAGTAGGGATGTGGTGTCAGTGTAGGGGGGGAGGTCTGTCAAAGGAGGACTAGCATCTGGGTAGTAGAGGGTTAAGAGTGCTTATGTAGGAGTGTTAAAGTGTAAGGAAGCATTGAATTTGAGAAAGATGTCCCTTTCAATAAGTGGAGTGGAACATTGAAGAACAAAAGAAGTATGAAAATTGAGTATTAAATAGAGTACAGAGAAGGAGGCCCATACAGAGTAGAGTAAAGGGCTTGCCATTAGCCCCCACAATAAAGAAGGAAGAAGGGAATAGGAGTCCAGAAAATTCTGGTAAAATTGAGTAGGTAGCCCATGTCAATAAGGAAAGAGATCTGCCTACTTGATATCAACAGAGTTATCCTGGGTTCCAAGGCAGCAATAATCTTGCTGGGGGTAGTGGCTCCCAGGTCCCATCAGTCTTCTGTTGCCAGGTCTAGAAGGTCCTCCAGTCCTGGGTCAGGGGAAGGTGACTGGTGAGTACTTGCTGTCTTTGGGCAGGTGGATGGATCCCACTGTTTACAATCTAATTTCCAGTGTCCTGTTTGATCACATAGAGGGCAAGGCCCTGGTGGCTTCCTGGAATTGGGGGCAAGCTTTTGCCCAGTGGCCAGGCTGGCTACTTTTGTAACAGGACCCTAGGAGAGCCTTTTGCCCCTTGTTGGTGTAAATACAGGGTGTGTTATATGGACCCTTTTGGAGCCCTTTTTGAATAACCTCTGCCAACATCAGGCCTGATCCTTCTTGAATTTTGGGACTTTTTGTTCTTCTCTATTTTTTTTATTTTGGCAGTACTGGGGTTTAAACTCAAGAACTCATGTCTGCTAGGCAGGCACTCTACCACTTGAGCCACTCTGCCAGTCCTGCTTTTGTGTTGGGTTTTTTGCCCAGGCTGGCTTTGAGCTGTGATCCTCCTGATCTCTGCCTCCTGAGTAGCTAGGATTACAGGCATGAGCCATCAGTGCCTGGCTCTTCCTCTCTATTGTTAAAGATCTTTGTGACACCCTTTATAAGGTCCATTCAGGATGTTTCTGGGCATCCTCTAATCTTTGGAATTTTTGCAGATGTCCGGGGCCGACTCAGAAGTAGAGGTAAAAGTGGCCTTCGTTAGTCTCAGGGGTTAAGTAGTCAATAATAGGTAGATGGGTTCTTGCCTAGCTCCTGAGTAATTTCCTTAATCTTTTTATAGTTAACTGCACTTTAGAGTGGATTTGTTCATCTCTGCCAGGAGACAGGTTATCATTTTCCCCCTTTGTCTTAGATCCAAGGAACTTTCCTGATAGTTCCAATTAGGATCTTCCCTGGGGACAACAACTGTCTCAGTGGGGTTATAGTTAGAATTCCTTGCAATATGTGGTGGGATCTAACACAAAGGAGTCAATGGGATTTTCAATTTGTGGTAAGTCAGAAAAGGGGAAAGGAACATGAATATGGACAAGGCTCTCTATTCCCACCATCTTGGGAAGGGGGAGGACAGTGGCTGGATCTGAAGAGGAAGAGGGTAGAGGAGGGTGCAGGGAATGAGATCATGTGGGGGTATGAAGAAAGAGAAGGTGGGGGCTGGGAATAGGGTGGAGGAGCAAAGGGGGCCTCGGCTGGAGGAGGGGAAGCAGGTTGGGAGCTTGACAAGGAAGAACCTCTTTGGTGGGTCAAAATCTGCAAAAGACTGTTTGAAGGAAGGCTTATTTGTGGATGTTTTTCATTTAGAAGGGGGATCTGGAAGAAGTTACAAGACTGACAGAGGGAAGGTTTTGAGTGAAGATAAGCAAAGTCCTGGATGTAAGGGACCTCAGACCATTTATCATAATTTTGAAGGAAATTTTTGAGATCATGCTGAATTTGGAAATTGAAAGTGCCGTGCTTGGGCCAATGATTATCATTGTCTAATTTATATTGTAGCCAGACTGTGTTAAAATAGAAAATTAGCTGTTTTGGTTTGATGGTCTCTGTGAGACCCAGGGTCTGAAGTTTTTGGAGAAGACATCCAGCAGACTGTCTCTCCGGTGTTTGGATGGATTCTGGCCCATTTTTGTGGAAAAGGTGATAAGCAATCCCTAAATGGGCCTACCATCAGAGGGCAGGAGCTTTCCCACTATCAGTGCACCTGAATTTTCTAAGTGTCCCCAGAAAATAACAGGCAAATCCACCCAGTTGGTGGACAGAGGGAGTCTTTTACACAGCACTATGACTTCTGAGATAAAGTCCTGCATTCTGATAGTCAGTGTGGGAGAAACTCGGAAAGAGGAAAACTTACCAAGATTGAAGGCTAGTGTTGGATTGGGGTTCAGTGATGGGGCGTGGTCCCTGACAGAGCTGTCAAAGAAAGGAAAGAAAGGAAAAAGAGAAAAGAAGAGAAATTGAGTGACAAAGAGGGAGGGAGAGGCAGCAGGGGACGGAAGGGCGGGGGTAGACGACAATGCTAGTCTCTGCTCAGGGTCTGGGTGTTATCCCAGGATGAGCTGCCATTGGCTACTACTTCCAAGGTTGCAAGAACTGGGAGTTAAGAGTCAAGCCTGCAAGCCCTGTCCTGGGTTTCAGCACCAGATGTTAGACTGAAAAGCACAGAGAAACAGACAAGAAGAAGGCTCAATATCAGCACAAGTTTATTTAGGAGAAGAAACCTGCAGAGGGGGTCTCCAGCCAATGCTAGAGCCCACTGCTGCTTACAGACTGGGGATTTTATTGAAGAGGAAGGACCTGGTAAATAGTAGGGGAAATTTTTCTCATTGTGACTTGTCTATTGTCCACTGCTAGGGATAGGCAAGGAACTGGGACTTGTGTTCTGGCACAGGTGTTGGGAAACAAGATGTTTCCCTTGGGGGCAGGCATCTCTACTGGAGCTAAACCACTCTAGAGTCAAGCAGAGTTTAAGATGGTGATACCAAGTTGAGGCCTAATAACCACCAGAGTAAGAATGGGGTAAAGTGGGACACTAGTGATACATTTCCCTGGAAAGGGCTTCTACATGGGGAAATCAGATTACTGCAGATCAGTTTTATGTCTTCTACTTACTAGTTATGTGGCCTCCAAGAAATTTGTTCATCTCATGGCATCTCACCTATAAAATACAGACCAAATAAAATCTTCCCTCTCAATCTTTAAGTGTTGTTCAGAGGACCTAAGATAACTCATCATGAAGATACTATAGATCGTAAATAGTTAAGCATGTGTGCAAAAGGATTCTTTTTTTTTAATCCTTTTTTTTAATTGGTGGAACTGAGATTTGAACTCAGGGCTTTGCGCTTGCAAAGCCTGCACTCTACTGCTTGAGCCACACCTCCAGCCTGCGATAAGGATTCTTAATAAAAGTAGATTTGGGGGCTTGCAGAGTGGCTCAAGTGGTAGAGTGTCTGTCTAGCAAGCATGAGGCCCTGCATTCAAACCCCAGTACTACCAAAAAAAATTAAGAAATAAGGGTAGATTAAGAGGACTTTTAATACAAGATTATTATCATTCTTCTCCTTGAGACATTAGATGAGCTGTGGACTCTGAAGTAACTAGTAGCCCTCAGCCTCCTCATTACTATTAGTATCTGTGAGCAGCATTAAAGGGAATATCAAGGAACTTTTCCACAGATGCTTATCTGAAGAAGAGCCACCAGGTGGAATGTAGGAAGTGGGTTAGGGGTCATATTGCTATAGAAGAAAGCAGAAGTGATATCCCAGCAGAGGTAGGCAATTCTTGGCAAGATAGGCAGACTATGTGGACTTTGATTTATATCTTAGAACTCCAATATTTACAATGACTGCCTAAAGCCTGGGTTCCATCTCAGTAGCTGCTACCTCAAAATGTTGTGGAAATGGCTGTAATAGTGCAACCCAGTAGTCCTACCTACTAAGGAGGCAGAGGTAGGAGGACCAGGAGTTAGGGACCAGACTGGCAATACAATGAGACACTGTGGGGGATAAATGAATTTAGAGAGTAACTTTTCAATGGTCATGTGCTACAAATAAGTGAGCCAGCATTATCAGCAAAATAGACTTGACCTGCTCAAAGAATGGTTCATGCATATGTCTGCACTTCCTAACTGACAGTAAATGCCTAATAGTGTCACATTCTTTTTAGAAGTCTCCTCTTTCTTCTAACCATTCAGTGATATTCCAGTTTTTACTATAAAAATCTAAACTCATTATCTCGTTATCCACAAAGCTTATTCATTACCCCACATCCCCATTTTGGTGAATGCCATCGCCACGTTCAACACTGGTCACAGCAGCACTACAAAGTTATCTTTAGTACTATACAACATTAAAGAATTATTGTTAACTTTTTTGAGACAGGGTCTTGCTGTGTAGCCCAGTTTGGCCTCTAACTCAAACTCTAAATCCTCCTGTCCCTACCTCCCAAGCATTGGGATTATAGGTATGCACACCATCATGTAGGGCTCTGGTGTTGCTGTTTTGTTTTTTGTTTTGCAGTGCTGGGGATTGAAGACTAGATACCCCACTAGCCCAGAACAAGTATTTTAAAAATGAGTGAGTATTAAGGATCCATTTTTACAATCCTGATGTGGGACTGTGAAGCCTACTGAGACAGATGAATAAGGAGGGGTTCTCTGTCATCTATCCAAGGCCATATGAAGGAAGAGCCATATGAAACAGGAAGTGTCCTGGTTCAGAGTTGATCTGGGTTGGGGTGAGTGCACATTAGATTGAAAACTAAGTCTCAGAGCAAGGAGATAAGTCAAAACCCAGGCTGTCTTGAATCTTCAATCTCCTGCAACTCAGAGAAATGGGAGAAAGGCAGGGTAGAGGAGCGTAAGGTAACCAGTAGCTGTTCTGAAGTAAAATACAACATGGGTTGTAACTTATCAGCCAGTGCTGAGAGGTTTCCTTGAGGCATGTTGGCAAATGGGCAGAGCACAGCAGTGAGATACAGCTAGCCCCTTCTGCTAAAGGTCCTTAGTGCCTGGCAGAGACAGGCCTAAGAGAAGAAACAAATGCCCACTACTGAGCTCATGGCCATGGCAGCTGGTATGCTAGGTGGCAAGAAGGTCAGCATTTTCTCCTCTATTTCCCCTCAACCCCACCACATAGGCCTTTCCAGGGAGAGAAGCAGAACTCAGAGTAAAAGCAAACTTAAGTCACAAGCAAGAGTAAGTGAGAGTTAGGTTTCTATGAGTCCTTGGAAGACCTGTTCCCTCAGACAAGAGGGAGAAGGTCAAAGGTCTCAGACTTACATGCCTATCCCTATTAGCTGGCAATTCAGAGGTACAGAAACTCTTCAGCTTATAAGCATCCCCAGGCTCCACTACTTGCTCAGCCACCTTTACCTCCTGGGTGAAGCCACAGTTGCACAAAAAACTATCTTTCTTTCAAGAGTGGCAGCCGGCCGAGAGACAGTAGCTCAGGCCTGTAATCCTGGCTACTCAGGAGGCAGAGATCAGGAGGACTGTGGTTCGAAGCCAGCCAAGGGCATAGTTTGAGAGATCCTATCTCTACAAACCAATAACAAAACAGGGCTGGAGGAATGGCTCAAGCTTCTTTGGGGTTCCTTAACCCTACCCTTTCCCTATCTAGGTCTCAAGGAAGGGCAGGATGGACTCCTCAGGAGACCTTCCCTCAGGCAACAGTTCTTCCTCATTCTTGCCATGCTAAACCCATCTACTTACCATTGACTCATTGCCTTTCTAGGTGACTTTTAAATATAGGTGTTAAGAAAGTGGGTTTAAGAATCAGATTACCTGAGTTTGAAGCCCATTCTCAACATTTACTAACTGTGTGATTTCAAGAAAGTGACTTACCTAATTTGGGCCTCATTCTCATTTCTTCCATTTGTAAAATGATAGTTTCAGTCTCCACTGCTTGAGCCACACCTCCATGGAGTACATTTTTGCTATGGTTATTTTTGGAGATGGGGTCTCACGAACCATTTGCCTGGACTGGCCTGAAACCACAAATCTCCCAATCTCAGCCTCCCAAGATAGGATTACAGGCATGAGCTACCGGCACTGAACCTAAAGGGTTTTTTTTTGTCTTTTTGTGAGTCTAGAAATGTTGAAGGGCAACAGGAGTGTCTTGGAAAGCATACTGAGCCATGTCAGAAGCCCTTGGGTTTGCTTGGCCACTCTACCCCTGTACCAGACATACTATATGACCTTGAGCAAGCTATCTAACCTGTCTGAGCCAGTGATACCTTATCTGCAAAACAGGCTGATGATCATCCTCCTCCCAGGGTTAGGGGAAGATTAAGCCAGATAAAAAAGCTATAAGATCTCTCCCTGCCCCTGGTACTGGGGCTTGAACTCAGAGTTTACACCTTGAGCCATCCACCAGGCCTTTTCTGTGATTTTTTTTTTCGAGATAGGGTCTCACAAAGGATCAGAAAGTATTAAGACAGTCTTTGACTTGACTTAAGTCTAATTAGACACAGTGATGCAAATAATTATAAAACAATGCAAAAGGCAGAGGTAAGGATACAGATCCATGTGGGCTGGGGGTGTAGTTCAGTGGCAGAGCACTTGCCTAGCATACATGAGGCACGGGGTTCAGTCCCTAGCACCACAAAAAAGAAAAAAAAAAGATATATGCCCATGATAAAGTACCCAGGCTAGCAGGAAGCAAGGAGAATTTTTAATCACTGTGCTTTCCTTTAGCCTAGCCACACTCCAAAACTGGTTTGGGAGGATGGAAGAGGTTAGGGTTGGGGAGTGAGGACAGGCTTATGGGGATACAGTACTATTTTCTAGGTGAGTGGCAGCAATATATATAGAGGTCTCAGTGCATTTAACAGAACATCACATTATAATAATATTAATAATCACCATTCATTGAGCACAAATTCAGACATCTACACTAAGCACTTTACTAATATCATTTCATATAGTTCTCCCAACTCACTGAAGTACGGCAAGCCCCTATTTTGCAGCTAGAGAAATCTAAGCTCAGAAAGATCCAGCAACTTGTATAATTTTATGCAGTAAGTTCATGCAGCAGTTGGACTACTCATCTGTGAGTCTTCAAAGTTCCTGCTCTTTATTTTTTCATGAAAACTGAAAAAAAAAAACCCTCCCATCAACAACATATTGTGTACAGCCTAAAATCATAACCCACAGGTCCAGGAAACAAACAAAATAAAACCTGAGAGGCTTCTCTGATCCTTAGTCTTAACACATGCTATTGCCTGTTGATTTGTGGGGGTACTTTAAGAAATATTTATAGAAATAAAAAAAACTTAGAGAAAAGTCTATGCCAACCTAGACAAATGAGCTATACCCAAGATCCTGGCATTGAGAAGTACTGAGACAACTGTCACCTTACCAATTCCTCTGGTGACCTGGTTTCCTCCTTCCCTACTTTCTTTCAGGGGGTAGGCACTTGGTTATGGACATGGACATTTCCAAGAGTTCAGAGATCAGCAAGGACTGCTCTTCAGCTCAAAGTATCAAGCAGCCAAACTTGGCAAGAACTTCCAGTTTCCTATTCTGCACCAGGACTAGGACAATGTAAAGAAAGTTAGAAGTCTTCTGAATGATAACTTAGCAGCCTAAGTTCTTAACATAGGGCTAGCCCCTTGGGTTTTATAGATCACTGCTTCCCTATCTCTAAACTGAGAGTTAAACTAGCTGATCTTCTTAAAAGTTCCTTCCAGTTACAACAGTCCATGTGTCTGGAAGAGTTTGCATTAACAGTTTTAAGTGTCAGAGTGGATCTCTGTAAGAATGCCTCTTCAGTGTCCCTTCTGAAGTCTTACTGGCTGGCTGGAGACCAGGGAGTAAGAATGGGGGGGTTGGAGAAGAAATCAAAGAAAATTGTTCTCTAGAAACTTTGGATTCAGAGAACAGCTAAAGCTGTGTTGAGAGTAGGCAGCTCCTGTTAGGCAAATATCAGTAGTAATAAATCCTGGCCTTTGATCCAAAGTTACTCAGGTAAGAAATGAACAGCTCACAGCTCCTACTGGTGGTACTAGGAGCAAATGCAAGTTTGTTTTTGAGTTGTTAAAGCTAGAGCAAGGGAGACTGAGGGTGTGGTTCAGTGGTAGAGTGCTTGCCTAGCATTCATGAGGCTCTAGGAACTTAGGGCCCCAGTACCACAAAAAAAAGTTAATTGGGAGTTGGTGGCTCCACACCTGTAATCCTAGCTACTTGGGAGGCTGAGATTGGAAGGATCCAAATAGTTCACAACACCTCATCTCAAAAATAACCAGAGCAAAACGGACTGCAGGTGTGGCTCAAGTGGTAGAGTACCTGTTTTGTTAGTGCCAGCTTTGCAAGTGAGAAGCTCCGAGTTCAAACTCCAGTTCCACTAAAAAAAAAAAAAAGAGCTAGAACAAAAATAGCTGTTTGTGACACCAAAATGCAAGCCAGGAAGAGAGCAGAGAGAGATAGTACATTTTCCCACAACTGGCAGAGAAAGCCCCAGACTTCTCTAAAGAAATTCCTTTTCCTGAAAAAGACAGCTATCTTTCAAAAGTCTTGGCAAGAGCTTGTGATGCCAGATGATTAGGCAGAATTTTCGAGGAGAAAATTCTCCTTTTTGTGGGGTTTGGGGTGAGATGTTGAAGATTCCTGGAAAATGATAGTGTACTGAGGAAATGTGAGCTCCAGAATGACATGGTGAATTCACTTTTTCCTGCCTTACATCATGCCACTCATTTCTTTCACTTCACTTCCTTCTACCTAAGGGATACTGGTCCAGAAAGAACCAAGACAATTTTGCAGAAGCAGGTACCTAAGACTCCCTCTTTGTTCATGACCATCTTCTTACCTTTGGAGTGATTTTCAAGATGATTTTCACAATACTTCAAAGAGGCTCACTCCAGCTCACTTCAAGCCAAAGACTTGCCATAGTATGTTTAGAATTGTGCATTCATATGATCACCAGCAAGTCACTGGCTGCATTCTGATAGGTCTTCTCTGTGTCCTGGGAGAAAGGAAGATTTCAGAGTGGAATGGAAGGGAATCCTAGGCCATGCCAGTGTGGTTTTTGAAGACCTGAAACAGCTGGCGGAAGGGCTCAAGTGGTAGAGTGACTGCCTAGTAAGTGTGAGGCTCTGAGTTCAAGCCCCAGTACCATTTAAAAAAAAAAAACCCAAAAACGGAAGACCTGAAATAATTCCACCTGTTTTGAGTGGACTTGCACAAATGCCTATGGATACACCTAAACCATCCTACTGCAGTAAGCCTTAGTTGCTTCTTCAAGGAAATATGGAGATTACTTTTGTCCCAGGCTTGTTTTCAGGATAAAACAGTATATGTAAAGTGCTGAGCATATAGTACCTTTTTTTTTTTTTTCTGACTAGAGTGACATCCTAATTTGCCCAGGACTTTACTGGTTTTAGCATCAGTTATCATGGGAAAAATCCTCAGATCTGGCAAACTGGGGCAATTCTTCACTTTATTTTCAGTTGTTTCTTTTCAGCTCTACGAATGAAGGCATAGTCCAACCATCGCATGTCCTTAGTTGTTTGACTGACAAATCAATCTGCTTCCGTATTTCTCTAATCAAAAGCCTAAAGATTATATATATATTCAACAAATTGAAATGTGCTTCTGATTCTACTCCTAGCAATAACTGTGTGGTCTAGGGCAGTCTTTCACAACTACCCCTGTGATTTTACTCTCAGGGGACTTTTGGTAATATCTGGAGGTATTTTTCATTGCCACAACCTCAGAGAGAAGTGAGTGCAGTTGGCACCTACTGGGTAGGGGTCAGGGAGGCTGGTAAATATTCTATAATGCATAGGACAATTCTAACAATGAATTATTTGAGTCAAAATGTCAAAAAAGCTGAGGTTCAGAAGTGTTAGTCTAGGAAATATTGTTACACAACAGATGTTAAAAATGAAGAATCTGGGGCTGGGGATGTAGTTCAGTGTTAGAATGTTTGCTTAGCAAGTGCTGGGTTTGATCCCCTGCACCACAAAACCAAACCAAACCAAACCAAATCAAACCAAACCAAACCCTTAAGACTCTGAGGTGGAGAGAGCTGGAGTAAGTAGGTCAAGGTCTTAAGAACTGGAACGTGGCCCATGTCAGATTCAAACTCAGACTGGTTGACTAGATCCAGTTTTATTTCTCACAATGTTTCAACACCCCTGAATGATGTTTTGTTTGGTACCTCATTTGGCTGTATTGCATTCCTGGCATGATAAGACACAGCCCATGTTAGAGAAGGGAAGATGGAGTCTCCAAAAGTTTCATTTTCAGCCTCTCAATTCATTTTAACTGTATCATGCAGCCTAACCCCATGCCCTAGGGGAACAGAGAGACAATTCTTCTAGTTTTTGGAAGAAAGAATATCTTTATCTCCTATTTCCAAAACCAGCTCCCCAAAAGGACCTCATCTTGCACTGTATTTTATTTATTTATTTATTTTCCTTTGGCAGCACTGGGGATTGAACTCAGGACCACACGCTTGCTACACAGGTGCTCTTACAGCTTGAGCCACTCTGCCAGCCCATCTTGTCCTGTAGATCTCATAGATATGATCTGTTGATATAATTGAGTCCAAAGCTCTCATTTTACACATGAGGATAATGAAGCCCTGCCAAGGGTCTGTCATGGTCTTGCAGAAGAGGGATAAGAACTCAGGTGTCCTGCCACCTAGAGCAGAACTTGTGCTACTGCATTCTGTGAAATCAGGACTGCAAGATAAATAGGCCATTCCATATTATGCAAATATAGTGGTTGGTGCAGGCAACACAATCTCCTCAAACCTGTGTACCAAGTAGGTTCCCACTTTTTTAAAAAACAAATCCAGAATTTTTATTATTTTTCTTTAAACAACTGCCAAGACTAAATCAAAGAAATAGAAGGCCTAACAGTTTGCTCTGGTTTTTGTTATTCAGATTTGGAGATTTTTTTTTTCTTTTTGCTTATTTTCTTTTTATTTTTACAAATACAAATGAAATATGAAAAAAACTACTTCAAAAAAATCTAACATTTCAAGAAAGTCTATCAGTTGCATTCTAAACATTTAAAACCTACCTCACAATTTAAATTTCAGTGGTAAAAACAGTAGGTTTTAGAATTATTTTGTGATCACATATCAAAAAAAAAGTTCTATTAACACCTTTTATTCAGATAACTACACCAGTGAGAATCAAACTTGTCAAATTTTCCAAATGGCATTTTTTCTACATCAAAAGGTAGTCATGACTAAGAAACAATTTGGATTATTCCTGCATCCAAAATGTTTATCAAAGCCTGTATTTGTCACAGGATTTTGAAACGTATAGAAGCTAAGAAATATTCCAATGAATGAACATACCAAAAGTCAGTAATAAACGAGACATATTCCTTTGGGGAAATGGCTGTTTTTTTTTAAATCCAGTCTGTACATGCAAAGTAAGCAAGGAGATTCAGTCTTTTTTCTTCTTTAAAAATCCGTTACTCCTAAAATATCATTCTACAAAATTGGAAGTGAAGGACTAAAAGGCCAGGAGAGGGAAGGGGCAGACACCAGTAACACAAAAAGAAATAAAATTGTACAAACTTAAGCAGTTTATAATTGACTAGACTCATCATACTCCAAGATAACAAAGGCTGGTTGAAGAAATTCACCATACTGCAGGAGCTGGGGTTTATATGCTACATGAAGATCAGAGATAAGCAATTCACTGCCTTGGAGCAATTCCCCTTCCCATTCCAAATCTTGGTTTCTGCACCATGCCTCCACGGGGAGGGCCTCTCATTCCACCACTCAGCCCACCTCGAGGGCCTCCAGGTCCCCGTAGGCGGTTATCTCGGAGGTCTTCTTCCCTGGCGGCTCACGTCTTCTTCTCTTCCTCATTTAGACGACTTCACCTCTGAACATGATGGGCCTGTTGCTGAGAACCTTCTGAACAGGTTCAGAATCATCAAACATGACAAAGCCGAAATTGGGTAACTTCCCGCCGCTGTTGATGCGCAGCTCCACCAAGTTCCCGTAACTTTGGAAGAAATCCTTAAGTTCTGATTTGTCCACCTCATGAGGCAAGTTGCCAATGTAGAATTGGTGACTGTCAGGGTGTCTCACAATTCTTCGGGGTTCAACATCACCTTGCTCACCAGCCTCGCGGGTTGGCCTGGATCCTCTCTGCGGAGGAATATTTATTCGTTGTTCTCGAACTCTTTGGTCCCTCTGAGGCCTCTGTGGTGGAATCTGAGATTCAGGTTTAGACTCTGGACGGGGCTGTGAAGCTGGCACTTTAACAACGTGAGGTGGTATCCCAGGACCTGGAACGGCTCCACTTGGAGGAAGATTCTTACTGGTCACAGATGCCCAAGAAAATGTCCTCAAGTCTTCCTGCACAGTCTGAGCGATGTCTGTAGGTGCTGGAGAGGAACTCTTCTGAGCATCCTCAGGAGCAGTTTCTTCTAATACCGGCTCACACTTTTCCTCTTGGATTTCAGATACAGGTTCCTGCTGTGGTTCTGGTTCAGGATCAGGCTCTGGCTC
Organism: Castor canadensis; assembly: GCF_047511655.1. NCBI lineage: Eukaryota > Metazoa > Chordata > Mammalia > Rodentia > Castoridae > Castor > Castor canadensis. The sequence goes on from NC_133405.1 coordinate 87,123,630, forward strand.
AGCAACAGGCTCCTCTAAGTGTTCTTCCAAGTCATTGCGGACATTCTGATCATAGAAAGTTCCAGAGTCATCAGGTACCACTTCAGGCATCTTCTCTCTTCAGGTTCTTCTACTTCTTCCTTAGACTCTTCCTGAGGCTCAGTAACAAAGCCACCAAAGACCTCATCTTGGTATCTGAAGATATCATTATGAACACAGAATTTATTTGCAACAGAGCCCTCAGGAGCAAGGACAAATGGAATCTTGGCAGAACCTGGTTGTTGTTGGACAGCAGTCCCATCACCTGGACCACTCATGGACAGTCGCGTGTCCATCAACATGGCGAACGCATCAACATGGCGAACGCATCAACATGGCGAATCTTGGTGTGGCAGTTGGTAAAGTTTTGTGACATCACTTTCCTATGAATTTCTTTCTGTCCATAGACTGCATGGGCTGGCTTTCCACTTGAATCCAGTCCCCCATGGACATAGGAAGAGTTCTTGCCATAAAATCTATGGAGCATGTCAGGGGCCTGGTTCAGCAGTGTGTCATACTGTCTCACAAATTCCCACCTGACCAGAAGCAGAGTAGGCTTCTCCATAACCATTGCTTTGGTCAATTCAACCTGCGTGGCTGACCGGGAGAGGAACAAGCTTTGCTCCACAGCACAGAGGGCAGCAAGAATCCCTCATGCAACTGCTTCCACACCATAGGTTCTCTTAATATCCTGGAATCTGAGGATCCTAAGAGGGTATGTTTGTGTTAAGAAGGAAGGGAGCTATAGCGCCTCTCCTTTCCCTTTTGATCTCTTTGTGGTCAGGGCTACTGAGACCCTTTCACTTCAACTCCATCTCGACAGGTTCACTGCCTGGTTCTTCCCCCGGTGCCTTTGGCCTTGTTCAGTTTTACTTTTCTAGAGGACAACTTTAAGGCCAAGCAAGTAACTTAGTGGTAGAGTGCTTGCCTAGCATGCATGAGGCTCTAATGTAACCAGGACCACAAAAGGAAAAAAACTTCAGTTTTGCAGTGCTTTGTTATTCAAGGATTCAAACTGACAAATTCTCTCATTCTCTTTCTCTCTCTCTCTCTCTCTCTCTCTCTCTCTCACACACACACACACACACACACCTCTCCATGCTTAACATTCTTTATTCTTCAACTAACCCAGGCAATCTTCTCCCCCTTACCTTTCTCTAACTGCAAAGGAGTAGATGCCTATTAAACAAGTAATACAAACTTCAGTGATGTGGCGCCAGTAAACTGGGAGATAAGAACCAAGGCCTGGGCTGGTGGAGTGGCTCAAGTGGTAGAGTACCTAACTAGCAAGCTTGAGACCCTGAGTTCAAACCCCAGTACAACTACCAAAAAAACCCCCAAAAAAACAAAAAACAAGAACTAAGGCCAACAACTGGCCTGGGGGTATATACTGTGTTACATACCCTGAACTGAGCCACTGAGCAGCCCTTTTAAAAAGGGACATCTCTCAAAAGTGGAGCTACAGAGCTTTGAGAGATTTGGCTCTCCCTATCCCCTTCATCTGACGAATAATAAATCTTATTTCCTTTTCTTCAAAAACTGCTGTCATTATTTATAAATTGACATTGTGTCAAGGGACTGAATTTCCAATAATAATAGGTTCCATCCCCAGCAGTGCAAAAAAAAAAAAATCTGACTGAGGTTGGTGGGGGTTGTTCCTAAACCTCAAGGCAAAAAATTCATCCCGAATGAAACATTTTCTTGTTTATTTTTACTAAATGTAAAATTTTCATGTCAACCTACCATGGTACCTATCTGTAGTCTCAGCTACTAAGGAGGGTGAGGCAAAAGGATTACTTGAGTCAGGAGTTTGACGCCAGCTTGGACAACATAGTGAGTCCCTGCCTCAAAGAAAAATGAGAATAAGGATAAAGATAAGAATAAGAATAGGAATAAGGAGAAGGAGAAGATGCATGACTCACTCACCTGAGCGCTGCGCTCTGAGCGCGCACGGCTCTTGCGTCCTCAGCCCGCCTGTCCCTCCGGCCCGACCTGCGGCGACTCACGTCCCGCTGCAAGGCCAGCAGCATTCCCCGTAGAGTACACCCTGTGCCCGCCGCCACCACTCCAGACGGCGAGATGGAGATGTCGGACCTCGTCATCGATGTGAAGCCCGAGCCAGACGCACAGTCCCTGCAGGCCCAGGGACTGGGGCACTTGTCCCCGAAGGACAAGTCCACCCCCGAGAGGTTCGGGGGTGAACCCCGCCAGTTCCCGGGCCCCCGGGCCGCTGGGGCCGCCCTCCATGCTTTCGGCACGGGGAGCCACTGGGCCCTGTGGATGCCGCTGACCCCTAACCCTGCCAACCGTCAGCCCTGGACCGACAAACACCCAGATCTGTTGACCTGTGGCCTCTGCCTGCAGACCTTCCCATTGGAAGCCATCACTGTCTTCATGGACCACAAGAAGCTGGGCTGTCAGCCCTTCAGCGGCCCCAGCCCCGGCCAGGTGTCAGAACCCCCAGAGCTGAAATCCCTGAGCTGCCTTCGCTGTGGCCAACAGTTCGTTCACTGGGGCCTGGAAGCTGCTGCGCCACGCCCAGTGGGACCATGCGGTGTTCATCTACCAGACGGAATCGGAGGCCCCGGAGGACCTGCTGCTGGGCCTGGCTGAGGTGGCCGCGGCTGTGTCAGCAGTAGTGGGGCCCCCGCCTGAAGCCAAGGCCCCTGGCACGAGCGGCATCTCCCGGAGCAGTCCCACGTGCCTGGTGTGCAAGAAGACCCTCAGCTTCTTCAGCAACCTCAAGGTGCATATGCGCTCACACACAGGTGAGCAGCCCTATGCCTGTGACCAGTGTCCCTACGCCTGCGCCCAGAGCAGCAAGCTCAACCTCCAAAAGAAGACCCACTGGCAGCTGTCAGTCCCAAGCCCCGGCATGGCCACCAGCAGCCTGGAGCCAGCCTCCATCGCCCCTCCAGAGCCCGCTGCCCACGCTGCCACACCAGCCAGCACCCTTCCACATAGCGGTGGTGAAGGGGCCAGAGCTGCGGCCACAGCGGGTGTTCAGGAGCCAGGGGCTCCTGGCCTTGAGGCTCAGGCAGGCCCCAGGGGGGATGGTTGGGGACTGTCCCCAAAGCACAGAGAACTGATCCTGTAAAGAGCCAGGTTATCACCCAAGAAGATCCCCAAGTCAGGAGGCAAGAGCCGTGGGCCCGGGGGCAGCTGTGAGTTTTGCGGGAAGCACTTCACCAACAGCAGCAACCTCACAGTGCACAGGCGCTGGCACAGGGCGAACAGCCCTATGCCTGTGACCAGTGTCCCTATGCCTGTGCCCAGAGCAGCAAGCACAACTGCCACCGCCGCATGCATGGCCTGGGGCCTGGCAGCACCTGCTATGAGTGCCCACACTGCTGTGTGCCCTTCGGCCTGCAGGCCACCCTGAACAAACACCTGCGCCGGAAACACCCTGAGGTGGCCTGAGAGCTCAAGTGCTGCCCCTCACTCTGTCCATGTTCTGTGTCCCTCCTTGTCCTTCCATGTTAGTAAATGTCATCCACTATTTTAAAAAAAAAAAGAAGATGCATGACTCAAGTGATGCACTTACTTAGTATGCATGAGGCCTTGGGTTCAATCCCCAGCACTACAATGTTAAGTAAATTAAATAATAACAAAACAAGCACAAGAGAGCAAATAAGAAAAAAGAAGGGGAGGGAGGTGGCCCAAATAATGCATACACATGTAAGTAAATGTAAAAATGTTAAAAGAAAATAAAAAAGGAAAACAAAAGTTAGAAAAAATAAAGTAAAATCAGATGAGTTTTCACAAATGTAGATGCCTGTGAAACCATGGCCATAATCAATACAATGAACTTATTAAACACCCCAAATTGAGAACTGTTTTTTTTCTTTTTGCAGTATTAGGGATGGAATCCAGAGCATCATTCATGCTAGGGAAACACTCAACCACTGAGCTACATCCCTGAGAACTGGTTCTTTTTTTTTTTTTTAATTTTAAATTACAACCCAGTAGTCGTTTGTAGAATCACCTTGATGAGAGACAAATTGATGAGAGGCAAATCTGGATGACCCTGGCGGTTCATTTTCTTCCCCTTTTTCAGTAGCACAGCTGAGAGTTGGCTGTTCTGGACTGAGATTCTATCTGTGGGAAGACCAGGCCTTTGGCTGATGTCAGCTTTCCTGGCAGGAAAGGCTGTTCCTAAGGCGTTTTGTATGCAGACCTTGGTCCTGGTTCTGCACATTCCCTAACATTGTTCCTGATTTAGGAAACACTGATATATTTCTTGTTACTTACAGAAATTAGGTATTTCCCAGTGTGAAGGTAAAGTTCATTGTTCTCTTGAAGAACCCTGCTTTGCTGGGACTTTAACTGTAGTTCATGTAGAATGTCTATGACCACCGTTGTGCTATAGATCAAGGAGAGTTCAGGAGACTGTGTGGACTCTGCTTCTTCTCTGCTTGTTTGTAACTTCCCTGCACCCCTATAAACCCTGTGCTACATCTGCATTCTATGGTGTGTCAGAAGGTGGCTCCCTAAATATCACCAACTCAGACTGTTGATAAGACAAAGCTGGGTTTATTGTTTACTGGGTAAAGGAGAACATCACCTCTGTAAAGATTTAGCAGTGTCTCAGAGAGTGGGTGGCAAGGTCACAAAGGGAATTTTGGTTTGTGGTAGGTCTTTCAATGTAGGGATTTGATTTGGGTTAAGACAAAGATTTTGATGAAGAGTTTAGGATTGGTGGAAACAGCAAGGTAAGGATTTTGAGGTGAGGGATTCAAAGAATCTTAGGGAATTTCAAACTCTGTTTGTGCTTTCCATTGAATAGTTGATGGAATGTTCCTGAGATGGATTTCTTTTTCTTTTTTTCTTTTTGTTACTGGGGTTTGAAGTCAGGGCTTCACGTTTGCTAGGCAGGCACTCTACCACCTGAGCCACTCCACCAGCCAGAATGTTCCTGTGCTGAGCAATGGTGCCATTTGCCTAGGCAGGGGAGTTCTAGAAAAGTAAAGCCATGCTAATGATAATAGTAGACCAGCAAGTCATGTTGGGTGTTTAGGTTGAATAAGGGTACAGAAGGTTTTGCTTTTCAGGTGTTAGTTGTATATGTCCATAACCTCCTTATATGGCAGTGATAAGCAGCATTTTTCAAAAAAACAATGAAACTAAGAAAACTAGAGTTGAATTGATTTTTTTTTTGGCATTGCTGTAAATCGAACCCAGGGTCTCATACAAGCTAGGCAAGACACTACCATTCTTAGCCCTAGAGTTGAACTGCATTTAATAAATGTATTGTTTTGTGCAACATTTGTTTCAGTTATACTTGCATGAAATGATTTATGAAGCAAAATGTATTTCTTACAAAGAATCTGGACTGAAAAAAAGTTTGAAGGCTATTGCCTTATGAAGATACTGATAGACCTCCTAAAAGAGATGATCTCTTTCTCAGTAACTTGTGCTGAAGATTGGAACAGAGGCCCTGTTTGGGTAGATTAAGAGGTTGACTGGAAATTTTGAATCCATAATGCTTTTACCATTTCCACAGGGACCATACTGCTACTAAAGCATGAAAGATAGAGACTAGGCAAGAACAATTTATTTATTTATTTATTTATTTTTGGTGATACTGGAGTTTAAACTCAGGGCCTCTGGCTTGCTAAGCAGGTGCTCCCTATCACTCCAGCCACTCCACTAGCAGACAATTTATTTTTTAAAGAACAAGTTATTACATTGTTACCATGTAAAACAAACTCTCAAAAAGGCTTTATACTGAGATTCAGTCTACTTAGACAGGGGACTGGACAAAATGACCTCTGAGTGCCCTCTCATTGAGAGAACATTATATTATCCTCTACAGAGGAGTATAAAACACAAGCAGGCAGTTACTTTGAGGTGTGTTAGTTGGCAATCACCTCACAGTATGTGGTTTTGAGGCACTCCTGGATAGAATAATAGATGTGGCATATTGGCCAATTAAGAGCTTCCTTTTTCAAATGGATTATCTACTACTTCTCTGAGGAAATTCAGCCACTTTAGGGATTTGGAAGGCTTGGAGGTTTGGAAAGAACAGTCCCCCTAATCAGGCCTGAAATTCCCCAGGGGGGTCCATTTCTTTGCCTAAGGCACTGACTCTCCTTTGTTCAAGCATTTCAGCCTTTTGCATAGCTTTTGTTTTCTTTTGCTTTCCTGTTTATCAAAAAAAAAAAAAAAGCTAAGAGTTCTTTCTACTTAGGAACAGAAAACCCAAGAAACATTGCAGCACTACCTTGGGAGCTCATGTGCTTTGTTCAAGAATCATTCAATAAACAAGGATTAAAGATAATAGGGATCCAGGTGGGCATGAAGGCTGACTTCTGTAATCTCATCTACTTGGGAAGTAGAGGCAGGATCATGAGCTCCAGGCAAAGATGGTGGGGAGATCCTGTTTCAAAAACAGTCTGGTGGAGTAGCTCAAGTGGTAAAGTGCCTGCCCTGAGTTCAAACCTCAGTACTGCTAAAAAAATTTTTTTAAAGGGCTGTGGGCATGGGCGAGTGGTATAGTGTTTGCCTACCAAACATGAGGCCCTGGGTTCAATCCCTAGCACTGCAAAAGATAATTGGGGTCTGAGGCTGTGTTAAGCCCTGGGGACCCCTGCTTTTGAAGCTCTCATGGTTTGCAGGAGATCTGTAAATAGGAAGAACACAGCCCATGTCTGAGGATTGTAGACAGAGCCAGTGCTACACAGAGCTATGAGAAAATCACATTTCCCTCCTTTTCCTGTTGTTTGTAGTAAAAATAATAGTAAAGTTTATTAGGAAAGGCATTTAGTATAACAAGATAAAAGTGGGGAGAATGCAGGAAATGGGAGTAGAGACTCCTTCCCCCCCCTTTTTTTTAAATTTTGGCAGTACTAGGGTTTGAACTCAGGGCCTACAACCTTGAACCACTCCTCCAGCTCTTTTTTGTGTGATGGGCTTTTTTTCAAGATAGGGTCCCGGAAACTATTTGCCGGAGCTGGTTTCGAACCGAAATACTCCTGATTTCTGCCTCCTGAGTAGCTAGGATTACAGACGTGAGCCACCCGTGGGGGGCTATGGGAGATATTCTTTGTGTGTGTGGTACTGGGTTTGAACTCAGGGCCTCACGCTTGTCAGGCAGGCGCTCTTCCACTTAAGCCACTCTACCATCCCTTATGGAAGATATTCTTAAAGTTGTCGGCTGGAGTTCACTAATGTGGTAAAAACAACTGTTTTACTGGCTGATATACCTGTCAGTGAAATCAACAAATGATTTTCTGGGTGGATGTATGTAGTGAGACCCTGCCTCAAATGAATAAGCAAAAAGTCCTACAATTTTAAGCTATGAAACAGAAGTCTGGAGTCCAGACTAAAACCCTCACCATACATATAGATAAAAAGAACTGGAACTTAGAGGGGCAGAGGTTTGTTCAATGCCACTTAGTTAGTGACAAAACTCAGGTAACGCTAGAACCCAGGTCTGTATTCTGTCAAGCTCTCATTCAAGTCATTTTGGCCTCATATCGCTGTGCAACAACATGCTGGTACCAATTCAGAAGGCAGTGCCCTGCCTACTTGCCATGAAAGCAGTTTTTTCAACCCAACCATACCTATTTATATGTTAATTAGATATTTTCTCTGTAGTTCAGATTCAGTGTCCAAAGTGTTCTACCGGATTAAGTACTGATTCATGGAAATAAAAACATAACTAAAAGCACATTTCCAGGAAGTATACTAGTCGATCACAGTCCTTCCGCAGTCCGCCAGGGGGCAGTCCAGACACTCCCTTTCGGAGCTGAGGCAGAAGCGAGTAATGCAACAGGGAAATTGGCGGAACCTAGAGGCTGAACACTTGCAGTTGTTAGGACTGCTTTGTGAAAAGAACACTTCCGGCCGGTGAGGACGTCTTCCCACGTGTGGTAAAAGAGGCTCCCAAAAACCATGTTTCGATTGGCTACTCTCACAGTGGGAGGCGGGCTTGCGTCGGGGTCACTCTCTCCCATTGGCTGCTGGCTCGGCGGCCGTTTGGAGTGAGGGTAGCACGTTAAATTGAAGGCTGTGCCCACAGACGCGGCACCGGGTTGGCCTCCATCCCAATTCTGGTGCGAGTCACGGGTTTGAGCAGGTCTGGGTCCCCAGGGGATGGATCGCGTGTGGAGTGCGTGGTACGGAAAGTGCGTCAAAGAGAAAGGGTCGTCGCCAGTATGGGCCCAGAGCATCGTGGTTTCCTGGCTCAGCAGGGCCGAGTGGGACCAGGTGACGGTCTATCTGTTTTGTGATGACCATAAGTTGCAGCGGTACGCGCTGAACCGCATCACGGTGTGGAGAAGCAGGTAAGGTGGCGGGCTTAACCTTTTTGCCTGCATGCTGGTGGAGCCTTGCCTCTTCCTTTGTGGAGTTCCTAAAAGGCTCTATTTTCTAGTCTAATAAATTGCCATTCTCCCAAGTGCCTGAGAGAAAGTCAAAGCCAAGCTTTTGTACTAATCCTATTTGTGGATGAAAACTAAGGGGTGTGTCTCAACAATCCTTTTGTCATATCTGTGAGGTTTAACCTTTACCTCCAAAGTGTGACCTCATTTTCTTGGGAGGGGTCCCCGAGGGACCAAAGGGGCTAAAGCCTCCTACAGTGACTTTTCAGATTCTAATTAGGGTGAGTGGGAGAGGGTATTGCTTGAAAAACCATGTTTGAGTGGGGGGTGGGGGAGAATCTCAATCTAGTTGATAAGATTGGGTTGGGGGAAGAGAAACAAGGATATGGGGCTTCTCTAGCTGAATTTTTTGAGAGTTTGAGGGTGAAAAGGGTGTGTTCTCAAGACTGATAGTGTAGCAGTTAGGTGTCCCGTGTACACCCTAGCCAGCTCTTCATGCTCTGTATTAATGTTGGATTCCACAGACATTACGCTATCTCTCCCACCTTGTTTTGTATCTTCATGTACTCTCCAGCCAGTATGTAGTGGGAATATCCTGCAGCAACCAAAATTCTGAGGTAGAGGGTGGACCAATGTAAGGGACCTTTATGATGGTGCTGGACTGTGGCCCTTTAGGTTAGGCAACGAGCTCCCCCTGGCAGTGGCTTCTACTGCTGACCTGATACGCTGTAAGCTCATGGATGTAACTGGTGGCTTGGGCACTGATGAACTTAGACTGCTCTATGGCATGGCATTAGTCAGGTAAGACCTGCATGAGGGTAAGAATGGGGGTTGGCTTTGGGAACTGGAGGGTGGTAAGCATGTGATAAAGCAGAGCTTGGCTTCAGGTGCTACCTGAAGCAAAACAAATATACAAAAAAAAAACAAAAAACAAAACACAGGTTAGTCATGGTTGCTTAAATTGACAGCTTTTGATTCCTTCTGTCAATATATTGCCCCCCCCCTCGCTTCTTTGCAGTGGTGGGGCTCAAGTCCAGGGCATTGCACATGCTAGGCATGTGCTCTATAACTGGGCCTCTTTTCTTCCCATTTCCTGAAAACCTTCTTCCATTTGTCTTTGAATGTCTATATATGGCGGGGGTGGGGGAAGGGGAAGATGATTCAGGCTGGTGATCTCCGTGGGTCTCTTCTAGTTTGTTTTTTTTTCTCTTCCCCATTAACTCCTCACCTAGAGGAATTTTTCTGAATGGTTCATTACCCTTGGCTGTGATTTAATGTGGATTTTTTAACCTTACTCTAATCTATACCTAGTACCACCCTTTTTCCTTTTCTGTCCTTCAAGAACACTGAAAGGTTGCTCAGTTGTGGAAATGAAGACATGGGCTGGGAGTTCCTGATTTGCAAAGTGACTTACAGTGGTTCTAGCTGTGTCATACACATCAGGGGATAAAGATTTATCTCATACTGTTCCCCTTGTCTGTCTTGAGGTCCTCCCTCCTCTTATCATCTGCATCATTTACCTGTGTTTTCCATATCACCTGATATATATTATGATTTAGTGTAATGTGTCATGATTATTTATCCTAGACTGTGTCTTATTCATCTGTTTGGCTTTAGTACAGAGCAGACTAAGTAAATGTTGGAGTGGATGGAACTATGTCCACTCTGGTTGACACTACCCGTAATAACAGGGCAGTCAGTGGAAAGATTGTGGAAATGCAAGGTGTCAGTTAACCAAGCAAGGTATTTTATGTAAACAGTTGTTTTTTGGCTGTGCCACTGATTTTTCCCCTAACTCCAGGTTTGTGAATCTTATCTCGGAGAGGAAGACAAGGTTTTCCAAGCTCCCCCTCAAGTTCCTTGCTCAGGAGGTGCGTATGAAAAAAATGGCCTTGTTTAATTCTTTCTCTCCAGGAGGGCTCTCTAAATGGGGCATTGGGTAAGGGGTGCAAACAGCCAGAGGACTGTATCCCATTGCTACTAGCTATACTCAGCAGAAACTCTAGAGTTTTACCTTCCAATTTTAAAGAAGCAGAATTGCCTCCTTGCTCCTCATAACTTGTATCTCAATGGGCTTGGCCAGCCCTGCTTGCTGGGAGTGACACAGTGAAGCCAAGGAGCCTGAATGTAACACTGGGTAGGGACAGGAAAGAGATGGCAGTCAAAGCACCTACCCTTAGGGTATTTTTCAGTGCGAAAATGCCAGATACTCCTGCCCTGAGTGAGTATGTGAGCTGTGTAGAGGCCCAGAGGGCAGGTGTGTTCTCAGTTATTAAGAGAAACTTCCTGGAGGAGGTGTAAGAAGAAGGGAGGGGTAAAGGGTACCCAGGGAGAGGGAAAGGGCAGAGGGAGGCTGGAGAAGGTAATTGTTAAAGCTCACTCACAGAAATCTCTTTGTTGTAAAAGAATAATAGTTGGTGGTTGGAGGTTGCTTTTTCTGATTTTTAAGACCACCCCCACCAGAACAGTAAAATATAATCAAGAGACCTGGTTTTTAACCTTGACTGGAATCTTCCCTCAGGACCTCAGCTTCTCTATTTGTGAAATGGGAGGGATGGTCAGACTAATTAATCACTGGGTCTCTTCCAGTTTTAATATTTTCTAATTTTTATACTCACTCTCCACCTCCAAACAGGTGAACATTCCAGATTGGATTGTTGAACTTCGCCACAAGTTGACCCACAAGAAAATGCCCCATATAAATGACTGCCGCAGAGGTGAGTCTTCAGAGGGTATAACTATCACACTTAAGCCCAGGGGCCTGGGCTTTGTGGCATTTGAATTAGAGGGATAGGGAGGAGGATCTTACCTGGCATCAGGGCCAGGACTAAGGTGAAACAAGTCAGGTACTCCCTAACCACAAAATTTAAGGGGGTATTAAAAGTTCAGTAATGAAGATAAATAGCATTTTTGGAGGGTGGTCCTAGGGTTTGAACTCAAGGGCTTCACACTTGTCAGGCAAGCACTCTACCACATGATCCATATCCCCAACTGTATATGGAAATTTCAGACTTGGAGCCAAGCTTCTTGCCTAGGGCTTTCCCATAATCACAAGATGGGGCTGGAGGTATAGAAGGCCAGGATCTGTTCATTGCTTGCCTGTTGCTGGTCTTATGGCACTGCTTTCTTTCTCCTCTCCTCTAGGCTGCTACTTTGTCTTGGATTGGCTCCAGAAGACCTACTGGTGCCATCAGCTGGAAAACAGCCTAAGAGACTCCTGGGAATTGGAGGAAGACAAAGTGGACACAGAAGACCAAGAAGAAGATAAGAATACTGTTGATGACATCATAGAACAGAAACCAGAGCCTCAGGACGATGGGAAAGGTGCAGAGTTGGATATCAGGGATGATGGAGACAGTAAAGGCAGTGAAGAGGTGGATTCTCATTGGGAAAAGGCTCTGAAACATAAGGAGTTGTATGGTAGGTGTGCATGGGGATAAAGAGGGGCCCATGAGCTTGGAAGGCTCATGCTTAGGGTTAGCCCTGGTTATTTCCCTGGCTCAGCATTTCCTGTGGGCTGTGGTGAGTTCCAGCTTGAAAAATTACTGTCACAAACCATCTTGGCTGGTTTCCATGATGTAGTGGTTATTATCACAATTGTCTCACAAACCATTTTCCTTGAGCTCTGTGAAGTAGGTGGGGAAGGAATTCTAGGTCTCAGTTTACAACTCAAGAAATGAGGTGAGAGGCTCAGAATCCCAGCAGGAGCTAGGGCTGGGCTGACTACCCTATCTCTCCCCATTCTGTTTTCAGAAAAAGCCCGAGAACTTTTGGTATCTTATGAAGAGGAGCAGTTTAAGGTAAGAAAGTGCCCTTGACCTGGCATGTTCTCTCACCTGCCCCAGCCATTTCTTCCCTCTTGCCAGCTACCTGAGAGAGAAGTCTTGAGAAAGAATTTGAAAGAAAAGTGGCAAAGCATGAGGGAACTTCTCGGAAAGAGAGAGGGGGGAACTAGAAAGGAGACAAGAGTTGCAGAGTTCAATCGGATGATCCTCCACACCGATGGAAGGGAGCAGATGATGAAGTTTGTGGATAATCTACCCTATGGGTGGTAGGGAACTACTGGGAATGGGTAATTGTACAACCCTGAAATTCTGCAGCTAACCAGCAGGTGGGGTCCAAGAGCTTCCCTATATCAGGTCAGCTGGAGGGTGCTATTAGTAGAAAGGGGATCACTTAGTTCAGAAACCATTTAGTTCAACCCTTTCTTTTCATGCAAAGAATTGAAGCTATGGATGAATGAAAGGACAGAACCAATGTTACATATACAGTTAATGATAGAAACAAAATAAGAACTTGGATCTACTGATTCCCTTCCTTCTATAACCCATTACCTCCCCTCATTCCTTACTGTTTGGCCTAAAGGTCTTTGCCCATTTTCAACCAAATGCTCCCATTGGCCATCTCAGTTTTGGGATAGCTGATGATTGGGAGCCACAGGGTCTGGTTATTGTTAGTTGCTGAGCCAGTAGGGGAGTTGTAGGCCCACCCCTGCATGCCCTGTTCTGTCCCCTGAAAGGCAGTGCTGAGTTCCTATGGGAAGGGCTACTGGAGGGTTTGGAGGTGGGTTGCCTGGCTGAATCAGCATTCTAATGGGGTCCTCTTTGCTGGCAGGTGCTGGAGAAATATAGGTATTTACCTCAGGCCGTTAAAGTGTGGAATAACCTCTCCCCACGTGTAGACTGGATCCTGGCAGAGCTCAAGGGCATTATATGGGAGAACAGGTGTGTAACTAGGTAACCAGGGCCTACTTAGGGTAGAGGGTAGCAACCTCATTGAAATTGTTTTCCATATCCTAGCTTGCCAACCTCTGCTATGGGAGATCCCAGTGGAATCTTGACCATCTCCCACACATGGTGACTCTGTCTTCTGTTTTTTAATTTTTTTCTTTTTTATTAGTGTATATTAATTGCACAACGGGGTTTTATTATGATATTTATATAATGCATACAAGGTGCTGTGATCAAATTCACCCCCTCTATTACCCTTTCTTATCCCTCCTTTTTAAAATAATTTTTAATAAGTTTCACTATACACATATGAAGTACTTCGATCATATTCAACCCCCCTTCACCTTCACACTCTCCTTTCACTTTCCTCCCTCTTGCTGGTTCCCACCTCATTTTATACTTGTAATGACCCTGTCTTCTGTATGACCTTATACCCCATTCTTGCCAGCTACCAGGTGGAGTTTACCTACTGTAAGTCACTAGAATGGTTGAAGGTAGTAATGTCCATTGTTATCCATTCCCTGGTTAGCCTCTTTCAGGTGTGATAAGGAGTTCTTGGCAAGTAGGAAAAGCCTGTGAGCCTTAACACCTCACTGCCTAGCCCTTGGGTATTACTGATCCTTTCTTTCAAACAACTGTTGGAGGGTGTCAGTATCCCTTGGGTAGTCGTGGTTGTGGGGATAAAGGAGTAGCTGTTTCAGGTCCCTAGAGACTGTTTATTCCTCTCTCAGTATGGCCATGGGTCTTCTTTTTTTTAAAACCCCAAATAGTGCTCATTTCGGTCAGAGCAGACAAGAAGTATCTTTATGCATTTCTCTCTCCCTTGCTCTTGGGAGGTATTCTGCCTAAATTCAGTTGGGAAGGGCTTTGGGGAACTTTTTACTTAGAGCCTGTGGAAGTGGTCTGGGGGGTATAGCTCAGTGGTAGAGTGCTTGCTTATCATGCATGAGGCCCACCAGAAAAAAAAAAAAAACTCAGGGAGACAATGCTAGACATTACATCTAGGGGAGTTGGAAGGAATCAGATGGAGCAGTGTTAGGTGGTGTAGAAAGCAGAGTAGGCCAGGACAGACCCTGAAGTGTAGGCCGAGATTGCCTCTGTAGTCTTCTCTTCATTCCCAGGATAAGACTAGTTCCAAAGGTATTTTATCAGACTCTATGAATCTAGGCTTCTTGGCTCTACCCTTTAGCAAAGGGGTGGGTGGCAGTTCTCTCAGAAGTTGGAAAAACTATTGTTGTGCCCTACACAGTAGGATCTGTCTAAGTAGTGCTGAGCAGGCATGGAGCAAGTGGGCTGCTTTAAGTGTTCTTCTTTGGGTACTCACCTGAGGAGAAGAGGGATAGATGGAAGGACAAGTACTTTCATATCAAGCGTGGTTAGCTGGATCTGAGTGTGGTGTCAGCTCTCCAGGCATTGGGACATCTTGGAGCTCTTTTCCTCCTTCTGTGCCTGGTCAGCTAGGAGAGGCTCCTTGGGAATCTACTAGCTCTGGAGGAATCAGCTTGCAGTTGCTGGTTTAGGTTGGAGCTAGATGGGAATGAGAGGTTATCCCTATAAGCCAGTTTCTTGAATTCCTCTAACTTTGTTCTGGGTCCTTGGGCATCCCTAGTTATAAGAAGACCTATGAATCATGTTCTGGCAAGCAATCAAGTCCCAAAGGTATCTATTTCTAAGATTTAAAAGAAGGCAGCCACAGAGAAGGGCAGGCATAGAGGACTAGAGAATGGTCATAAGAAAGATTTCAGGAGTTAAATTCTAAAAGCTCTTACCCATGTACCTAAGTATTTTACTCCTTCCTCTGTGGGCCTGGGACTTTTCTTCATTTGTATTTTGAAGTTTGTTCAGCCACTGCTGTCCTTAATTGTGGGCCTTAGAACAAGATGTGTGTTCAGAACCCACTGATCCCAGACTCTGGTCTGGCCCTAGCCTAAGATCCATTTGTCACCTGCCCCATGCTTTGGCCACTTAAGCTTAGCGACATTGGCTGCCTTGGGGCTGTGGGAATAAGTGAGAGTTCTCCGTCAGCTTTAGTTTGCAAAACTGTTGTTCTTTTTTTTTTTTTTTCCAGTGCTGGGGATCAAACCTAGGACCTCATGCATGCTAGACAAGTGCTGTAGTATTGAGCCACACCCCAGCCCTTTCCTCAAGTCATTTCAGCTTTAAGTAACCAGATCAATCCAGCATTTTGGAAATGCCACATTTTTTTTTTGAGACAGGGGTCTCATCACATTGCCTAGGTTAGTCTCAAATTCCTGGGCTCAAGCAGTGCTCCTGCCTTAGCCTCCCAATACTTGGGACTAAAGGTGTGTGCTACCCTGCCTAGGTAAACTTTCTTGTTTCAGGAATGCTGTGCTGGATGCGTTTTTGGATGATGGCTTCCTCATTCCCACATTTGAGCAGTTGGCAGCTTTGCAGATAGAATATAAAGGTAGGATCCTGGGGGCTCATTGCAATTCTAGGGTTCTGTATTTACTGAGTGGGAACACCAGTGGTGGGCTGGGGAGCTCTGGGTGGGAGAATGGAAGTCCCTTAGCCTTCCTGGCTGAGGAGGACAGGTAGCCCTGCTGACATGCAGTTGGACTGTCCTTAGATGGCCCGGAATTGGTTAGGGTGGTGTGGGGAGGGTAGGGTGGGAAAGTCTTAACACCATTATTGTGCCATGTTAATTGTGATTTAGTCACTAGCTAGAGCGCTAGAACAGCAGCACTGGAAGGGCCTTATGAGGTCATCTAGCTCAACATCCTCATATTACAGATGATCATACTGAGGTCCAGAAAGGGGAAAGTACTGGCCCAAAGTCACACAGTGAGTTACTGATAAAGCTAAAGCTAGAACCAGAGCTCTTTTTCCTTTTTATTTTGAGTCAGTTGTTGGTTTCTAGACACTAACTGGTTTCTCTTTCCCTGCTGTTCTGCTGTCTTCTTTCCTCCCATTCTGCGGTGGCAACCCTGTTGGTGGTGGGGCTCGCGCGTGCATCTTCTCTCTCTTGCTTGCTTTTGTGCTCTCTCTCTCTTTCTCTCTCATTTTCTTGCTCCAATTGCCCTCCCCTTCTGTCAACGGGTATCCCTCACAAACCAGAAAACATGGATTTGGATGACGTCTTGGTGCCAAAGCCGTTCTCTCAGTTCTGGCAGCCCCTGCTCAGGGGCCTGCACTCCCAGACCTTCACACAGGCCCTGCTGGAGAGGATGTTCTCTGAGCTGCCATCCTTGGGAGACAGTGGGATCCGGCCCACCTACATCCTTAGATGGACCATTGAACTGATCGTGGCCAACACCAAGACTGGTGAGGGAGACCAGCCCTAGCCCCAGGGCCTAAGGCAGCCCAGGCAGGAGCATCTGCCACTGTCCTCAGCTCTCTGTTGAAAAGCACCAGGCAGACACCTCCCTAACTGAAGGTTTAGGTTTGCCCAAGAGGGTTCTGCAGCCAGCAGTGGACAGATCTCCCTCTTCCTTTTTCTTCTCAGAGCCATCTAAACTGGGCCGGGGCAAAGCACCCTGAATGCTTTGAGCAGTTGGGAGGTATAGGGTGGGGAAACTGGTGGGGTGGGGGGAGGATGGGAAGGGAGGGATAGAGCCAAACTTTTTGAGGTGAAAGATTGGGTGGGGGGCTCATGGGTTTCTTTTCCTCAGTGTCCTTCTTCTTTCTCTCAGGACGGAATGCTCGCCAATTTTCTGCAAGCCAGTATGAAGCAAGAAGGAGCTGGAGACTTTTCAACTGCTCCACCTCCCTTGACTGGCCCCAGGTGGTTGAGTCCTGCTTGGGCTCACCTTGCTGGGCTAGCCCCCAACTCCTTCAGCTGTAAGTCTTTTGAATTCCATCTGGTAAGAGAGTGAGGCCCTGGAAGCCTTGGGGCCACACAGCCCTAGACTGGCCAAGTTGGAAGGCCCTTTTGAGGACATCTAGTCCAGTCCCCCTCCCATTGCAGATGGGAGAGCTGAGTCCAGAGAGGGGAGGGGTAGGGTATTTTTGCCTGAGATCATTCAGCTTAAGACTTGGCTGAACTGAGTCCAGCATGAGAATGCTTAGCACAGTGGCCTACACAGAGTAAGTGCACAATAAATGGTAGCTGCTGTTTATTATTGAACCCAGGTCTTCTGACTCTAAGCCTAGTGCTATCTCCTCTATTATCTTCCCAAAATATATAGTTGCTCAACAACTGACAGTGGCTCCCTATTGCCTTCCTGGTAAAGTGAAGGCTTCCTAGTCTGACATTCAAAGTTCTTTCTGATTCTGGCCCTACCTATCCTGGTAACCATATCTCCTTCAAGTCCCCTTTACCCACACCACTCTGGGTTCTGTGGTCAAACGGAATATTGCACTGGTTCCTGTAAATATCTGTGGTTGTCTCCCTTTCTTTTTCTCGTCATTTCCTGACACCCCAACCACATCCCTCATTCTCATGGACGCCATCAGCACCCAATTGATTCTCTTTCTACTTTCTGGAATAATACCTGTTTCATTTGGGCGATCCATCTGACACTCTAGCTCCTCAACCCAGTGATTTTTCAGTCTCCACTACACCCAGCAGCCCATTTCCATGTCTCAGAGCTGTTCCACCTCTGAAAGCTGACATCCTAGCATCCCACTCGGTGACCACAACCTCTTGTCTTTCTGCTTATCATCCTCGCATCCCATGACACCTGCTCTTTGCCTGCACTCAAACCTCCCATCCTCTTTCCCTCTCCCTCCATTTCCTCCTCCCTCTACCTTGCTTTTCCCTAGACCTGTCTGTGCTTGATCACTTCAGTCACTCATCAGCACCCTCAGATCTGCTCATCCTTTGGCTGTGTCTGACTTGCAAACCCCCAAGCTGGGATTGATCCTCCCCACTCTGCTTCCCCTGCTCCTCAGCCTGGGTAGCTGAGCTCTGCTGGAGAAAACCACATAGCCCTGCGGATTGCTGCCACTGCAGAGGTATGATGTTTAATCTCGGGCCAGGCCTCAGTTCTGCTTGTCTGAACTTTTACTTGTTTTCTGACCACTTTCTCTCCTGTTCCCTGACTATTCTAAACCCTTATCACTCACCTCAAGCCCCCCCCCCATTTCACCCTAGCTTCCTCAAGCACATGGAGGCATCCAACAGGGCCCCCTCGACCTGAGGTCCAGCCCTCGTGAACTGATCTGCGGCTGCAGTCAACCTTCTCGCCAGTCTCAGGATGAGGTGGCCTTAACCTGCCTCAAAGCCTGCTCCTCCACCTGTGCTCTGGAGCCACCTCTGCCAGCATCACTGGGGCCTCACTCCAGCCTCTCCCTTGCTCTGCTGGCTCTGGCTCTTGCTCTTCAACTTATGAATGTGTCTGAGTTTTTCTCATCTTAAAACAAAACGAAACAAACAATAATAACCACAACACAAGCAAATCTGCTTTGACCTTGAATCCCTTTGTTGGGTTATCACCAGCTTAGCACTCCTTCCCCTCCCATCTCAAAAGAGCAGTCTTCACTCAGTAGTCTCAGTTTCCTCACTACCCTCTTACTCAACCTGCTGCAATTTGGTGTTCACCCCTAGAACTGCTTTGGTCTAATTACCAAATCCAGGGACCCATTTCAGTCTCTGTGTCTGTAGCATTAATGCTGTTTATCACTCCCTCCTAGAAAATGCCTGTGCTCATTGCTATTTCCTATGAACTGCCAAGGCCTAAATCTCCTTAACCCAGCTTTCCCCCCATAATTCAGCCTTCTGTACTCAACTGCATGCCAAACTTCTCCCCTTGGATGGCCCATAGGCACCCTATTGTGACCAAGAGAGAATTGGTCATCTTAATCCCCATCCCAACCCCAAAGTGATCTTCCTCCTCCTTTGTTCCCAATCTCACTTGGTGGTGGTACCATCTACCCTGTCCTGTTGACTCCTGAGTACTTCCCAAATCTGAGATTTTTGTGTTGCTGTGTCTACTCCCATAGTGTCTCCTTCCCTGTACCAGACTAGGCTTTTCAAGGACAAGGGCTATGCATTAATTATCTGTGCCTCAGCACACCACACAAATGTAGGCCTCAGCGAATGTCATCAAAGTGAACTGTGCTCTGCTGTCTCCTTGGTAGCAGCACTGTCCTTGGTGGGAGCTGACCCAGTGACTGAGGGATGAATGAAGTGGGAGACTGGATGCCAAAACCCTCTTAGTCCCCTGATCACCTTTTTCAGTACAAAGTTCTTTCTTGAATCCTTATGGCATTTGGAGCACAGTAGTTTTTATAGGATTTTAAAAAAGTGACCTCATAGACAATCTCAGCCAAATCTCCTCTAGGAGATGAGTGTGAACCAAACAGCCTCACTGCCAGATGTGTGTGCTCTAGACTAGAACCGACAAAGATGGGTGGGAAACTGGGAGGAGAGCCAAAAGGGATTGGCGGAGTCAGGATGGAGCATCAAAGAGGCATTTGAGCAGTTCAAGTAGGGAAAATAAAGGAAGTTTCAAAGTACAGAAGGAACATAGTGTATGTACTGGTGAGAGGGAGTGAAAAGAGCAGCATGGAGAGGTTTGGATAGGTGGCCTTCAAGGTACTTTCCAATCCTAAGCGCCTGCAGAATGGAAGCTGCTGGTCTTGGAGAAGTCTGGACCACAGAGATCTTCTCCCAACCCAAGCATGCCAGAGGGATGCGACACATGCCAGCAGTAACAGCGGCTCACTTGGGTACGATTCCTTGTGCACAGATCTTGCCTTCCCCAGATAATCAGTTAATTTAGACCTAATCACCCCATTACCCAGAGTGGGAATTAGAGGGTAGGGGGGATGTGCCCAGGTATGCTGCAAGTCAGCTGGGGCCAGAATCCAGGAAGTCCTTAGTCCTGTGCTCTTCAGTAATGTTCCACTAGATCGTACTATTTCAGAAGGCATCCATTATTAGATGGATACAGAACTTGGCTTTTGTTTTTCCCAGAGAAAAAAATAAAAGATGCCACTGGCAATTAAGTGTCAGGCATGGTGCTGTGGTTTTTTGCACAGGTTATTTCATTTAATTTGACATAGCAATCTTGGGAGGTGGAAGTATGATACCTTTCTTTGACAGATAAGACATTGAGGGTCTGAGGAATGAAGTGGCTTATCCAAAAATCACATGGTTTGTTGACAGTGGGATAGCGATCTGGGCCTGGGTCCCGTGAGTCCAAAGTCCACCTGCTTTATATCATCCTGAGTCCCTGATCTCAGTCCTGAGCAGTGAGTAGGCACACTTGTGGAAAGAGGTACATTTACAGTGCCTATCACCCCTGCACCTTAGTGGGCAGGCTAGACAGCTGGAGGTAGCAGGTGGGTAATAATAAATAGCGCTGATAAGGCATCTTGCCAGGATCAAGTGCCTGAGAATATTTATTATTAATCATGCTAATGGGCCACTTGGAATATGAAATTAACCCCACAGAGAGGATCTCCCAGTTGAGTCACCAGCCCCCATTCCTACCCCCACAGATTCGTGACCATGCATATGTGTCCAAACTGCATGCCCAAGGGAGAACACAGCCTGCTGGGTGTACAGTCCCTCCCTGCACCAGGCACAGTGCATGCTCATGCATGCTCATACACCTAGAAGGACATTCCCCATCCCTCCACCCTGCCTGTGGGTCCAGCAGTGCCAAGTGCCTGATAGGTGCCAGGTTTTAGGTGAGGCTCCCTGAGGTGTGCTCGCCTTCTTCCTCCCCAGAAGCTCTTTATCTGTTGGAGCGGTAGTTTTGCTGTTAGCGCCGTCTTTTGTGTGCACAATATCATCATGTTTAATTCTCTGTCTGACCCTTGCCATTGGTCACCAAGCCCTGCTCTCTGTCTGTCTGTCCTTCACAGCTTCCCTCCCTCCCATCTCCGCTGTCAGTGTCATATGTCAGCCCTCTCTGACTCTGGCCTGAGCTGTCCCAACAGGCTCCTCCTCCAGGCTGCCTCCAAGGTGCCCTGCCCAGGCCATCTCTACATGGCCATCCTCCCCATGGTCACCATGGTGATCTTTATAAACTTCAACTTTCACCCATGCTCATAGCTGGCAGGTGACCCACACCCCAACACACACACTTCCCTTCCCGGCCTTCTCTTCCTCCCACGGCTCCTCAGCACAGGCCTTGCCCTCTAGCCAGGCTACTCTCACCACATGCAACAAGGAACAGCTTGCTCTTGTCTCTGGTCCTCCTGGGCCTCACCTGTACAAAGTCCTCCCTCATCTCCCTCCTTGTGCTCTTTGTCTCCTCCCAGCTCCTGTAGTGCCCACAGTCGGTCCACAGTGCTCATTGGGCCTTCCTTTCACATCCTGCTTTGTCTTGTCAATTGCTGCTTTTTTATTTCTTTTCCTCCATTCCAGGCTGGGCTGTAGCTGCTTCCATAAAGAGATTACACATTGTGTTCTATGCAGAAGGAGCCCAGCACACTTCCAGGCATATCGTTGGAGCTCTGGACAGATTGCTCAGCTAGGCCCTGAGGGAAGAGGGATCTGCCATTCTCATTTCCAGCCCTGTAGGCCTATTGGCTAGTTTGTGTATCTATGTAGTGTTTCAGTGCAGACTAATGGCTATCATTTATTGCATGCCCACTATGTGCCAGGCACTGTGCCAGGCATTCTATGAATTTTCTTATTTCCTCATCCCAAGAACTCTAGGAATTAGGTATTATTATTGTCCTCATTTTAATATGAGAATGGAAATGAGATGAACCACAGAGCTTGTTCAGGGTCCTTGGTCTTTATGTTTTTACATTCTTTCTGCCTTACTCTACTGCCTTTGAGAGGCAGGTATGGAAGCTCAGAGAACGCATTCAAACCTTGGAGTGTTGGGATATGAAATGACTTGAGATTTTTAAATCTTTCCTACCCCATCCCTCCGTTTGCTTAGCGTCTTCAAAGCCATGGGACAGGTCCTGCCAGACGGGGAGCAGGAGAAGCTGCTGCGCATCTGTTCCATTTATACTCAGAATGGAGAAAACAGTTTGGCAAAGGAGGGATCAGAGGCCCCTCCTACTGGAAAATGCCCATTCACACTGGACAGCCTGTACTGGGGTCTCAAACCAGCTGGCTCCAATTGTGGGTCTGAAGAAAAGGCCCAGCAGCAGGAGGCGCATGACATCCTTAATGATGTGAAGCATGAAGAGAAGGAGGAGAAAATGGTTCTGCAAGACCAGATGGAGGAGGAAGAGGAAGAAGAAAATGATGACCTGGAAGAAGAAGAGGAGGATGAAGGCGATGACGATGAAGATGATGACGATGATGAAGACGACGACGACGACGACGACGACGACGATGACGATGATGGCGATGATGGTGGCGGTGAAGAGGAAGACAGAATGGAAGTGGGCCTTTTTTCTACTGTGCAGGAGTCTCCCACTGTCGAGAGAGCCAGGCTCCTGGCCCAGAAAAGAGAAGCTTTGCAGGGCTCTGTATGGCAAGTTAGCTCAGGTAAGGAATCTGATACCCACTTTCTCCCCTCACTGATATCTTCTCTCTCTGGCTCTTCCTGTCCTCCCCCCCTCCCCAGACCAGGTTTTAGGGCTTTGAACTTGTAATCCTCTTGCCTTACCCTCCTAAGTGCTGGGATTATAGGCATGTACTACCATGCTTGCTTCATTTATTTTTTAGGTAGAGTCTCACTGTGTTGCCCAGGCAGTCTTAAACTGGTAGGCTTAAATGATATCCTCCTGTCTCAGCCTCCCAAAGTGGTGGGACTATAGGTGCCTGCCACTATGCTCTGATTCTGGCTGGTTCTTGAGGCTTCCCTTCACTCTAGCCAGGGGCAGGGGGTGGTGCAGCCAGGTACATGGATGACAGGTGGCTTCCCTCCCTTTTAGGATGGACTATGTGAGTGCCAGGGACCACTGTCAGGCGGTTTCATGTAGAGAGCACATTCATAGGGGATGGTGTAGGTGTGGGCCCCAGGCAGGAGAAAGCTATAGAAGCTACAGGCAGATGTGTATATGTATATGATTCTGCACATGTTTTCCTGTACAGCAAAAGTGTTTTTTTATATACACATGAAGGTTGGCTAGTGGTAAGACAGGATTTTACTGTGTGTGTGAGAACAAACTCGGGGCATTGATTCAGAGAAACTGGAAGTGAGATCAGAAGAGTGAATAAAAAATGGTGTGGATTTTAGGTGTTCACATAAGTTCATGAGCCCAAACTGGGGGTGCCGGGAGGGTTGGTGATGGGGAGTGGGAGCCCACATCTGCTCCTCTGAGGGTAATTTTTTGAATGCTTTCATTAAGGCTTGGGAGCAGGAACCTCAAGGAAGGCAGCCCCAGAAATAGTAGAATAGTTTGGCATGTGTGGGCATCACCCTAGAGGCATGGTCTGGCCTGTGTGCTAAAGCCTGTAAAAGGGAAAGAAAACAGCTGAGTCTGGTAGAGAGCAAGGTGGAAACAGAGGGCTGTCAGTGAATGAGCTCATGGAGAGAAGCGTAGCCTTTGCTCTTAAGTGGACAGGTATGGAATGGCTGGAGCATAAAGGCCGGGATGGGAGTGCTAGGGGTGGGTGAACGTATTTGTGTGTATGCGTGTATAAGTGTGTGTTTGTACCTGCTAAGTAAATTGGCACAGTGATAGAGAAATCTCTTAGGGCAAGGAAGGCTGTATTTGGGGTAGGGATTCTTTGTACATAGCAAAAGGGAAGAGCAATGGTACTGGAAGAACTATGTATCCGTGTGAGTGTAATGTAAGAAAGAGAAAAGGGGCAAGTAAGGAGAAGTCACTGTGAAGCAGACAGTAGTGCAGCTATGTGTACATACATTTGTGGTCATCTGTGTTTTCCAAAGAAGAGGCAAAGTCATTGAGACCCATGCTAAGAGGTATCTGTAAGAAGGAAAGAAGTGACAGCAATGAAAGATGGGAGCATCTGAATGGGCATGGGAACAGGCCCATTCAGAAATGGCCTGTGTGTGCTGTCACTGAGGAGAGGCGTACAAAAGTGTTGGACTAAAGAGGCAAAAATAGTAATATATAGTCAGGTTTGGGGATTTTCACAATGTCAGGTCAGTGCCAGACAGAGCCCCTGGGGGTGACCCCTGTGAGGGATGGTATCTTTGTATCATAGGGCAATGAGGGATATTAAGATAGACATAACTGCCTGTAAGAGCCAGAGGTAGAGAGATGAGCAGGCAGAGGCAGAATGGTTCTTCGGGTGTGTGTGTGTGTGTGTGTGTGTGTGTGTGTGTGTGTGTGTGTTTCTGAGGACAAAACTCTCTGCCACTGAGCTACACCCCAGTCCATCTTTTTCCAATTTTAGAAAATTTTATTTTGGTGGCACTGGGGTTTGAACTCAGGCCTCATGCTTGACAGGCAGGTGCTCTTACCACTTGAGTCATTCCACCAGCCTCATTTCTAAATTGACATAGTAGTTTTACATATTTATGGGGTACAGGGTGATAATTTGATACATATATATATAAAACACATTTTGAGGGGTTTCTCTATGGGTTACATAAAATGGTGGTTCAAGGTTGATACTTCACAGAACTCCAGGGGCATTATGACAGGGAGAATTGTTTGAGTACCAGAGAAATTCGGGTTGCCAGAAGCAGAATCTATATGGAGGAGCTCACTAGTGAAGGCTTCTCTTGACAACATTGGATGCATTTGTGTAAGTATGGGGATGAGGGATTTAGTATGACACTGTGTGGGGGGTGTTGAAATGATGAAACAGAGAAGAATAGGGAATGCCTGGTATGTTCCATGCCAAAGTGGAGTATCTATGTGTGAATGTCTGTGTGTGTTGGGGGGAGACTATGGGTTGTGAACTAGGAAAGACTAGGTGTGAAATATTTCCCTCTCCCCACCTTGTTATATTGTTCCTTCATGGTTTGTGTACACGTGTGTAGGGAGATAGGGACATGAGGATTTCTGAGTTTTGTACTTGTGAATGAATGAATGGTGTTGGAGGCAGGAATTAAAATGGGGAACATTCACCGAATGGAGGTATTTGTGCTTCTGTGTATTTACTTGGGAAATGGGATATGTGGGACTGCCCTTCCCTGGAAAAGGGATCTTTGTGTGTACATCTGGGAACATGAAGACCTGGCAGGGGGCATGGGGAACATGTTACCCCTGAGATAGTGTCTATTCTGAAGTGGGTACAGTGGGTGTGTGTATCTCCCCAGGCAAGGCCACTAAGAGAGGATGTGGCATTCAAATATATCAGAGAGGTTATATGTAGATGTGTTAGGAAATTTAGGTCTTTTAGATACTCTGAGGTACTGGTGGATTTGGAGAGCAGATACTGTAGGAATTCTGGGACCCCCAGGATAGACATGGGGTGAGGGGTTCAGCCAGTGATACATCCAGGTTTGAAGATGGCTGTGTCTATGTGGAGACCTGCCTGAGAAAGTATAAGAGTGGAAAAGGAGCAAAAATGTCTGTAGCTTTGTGCTTTTATGTGTGTATGTAAACACACAGAGGGCAAGAAGGGTTCATAAGGAATATGTAGTGGAGTCTGGAGAGCTAAAGTAGAGAGGTATTCATGAGAAGTAGTAATAGCAAAGAGCGAGGCTGGAAGTATGCAGAGTCCATGACAAAATGAGCTAAGTGGGTTAGGTGGGTGGACAGGTTGGGTGGTCCTGTGCACCAATTGGAGAATCAGCTCATTCACCCACTCTTGCCGCTTCTCTTTATTCCACAGAAGACGTTCGATGGGACACATTCCCCTTAGGTCGTATGCCAGGTCAGACCCAGGACCCAGCAGAGCTTATGCTAGAGAATTATGACACCATGTATCTTTTGGACCAGCCTGTGCTAGAGCAGCGGTTGAACCCCCAAAAGTCCAAGACTGGGTGAGTGCTCATGGCAGCAGGATTTCTCACCCCCTTTGTCTGCTACCTGTGGGAAGGAGAGAAGGAGACAAAGTGGGGTGGGTGGATAGGTGGCTGGGCCCTTGACAGGACTCCCTGCCCCTAGTATGGGGAGCCAGTAAAGTAGCCACACAGAGCTGACTTGGCACCCCTGCAGATTGAGTCCAGTTTGTGTGTGTAGTTGGATGTGTGTGTGTGTGCTCATGCACGTGCATTTTGGGAGGAGAGGGATCCATAGTTTTCAATCCTTTAAAGGGTCCACCACTCCTAAAAGGTCAAGAACAGATGCTTTAACCCAGCTTCCTTCTGTTCCTGAAGAGAAAAACTGAGGCCCAGAAAGGGGAAGGGATTTGTCCATAGGTGCACAGAATAATCAGTAGGCCTCCCCGCACTGTCCAGGCATCTTGGTAGCAAGGTCTGCGCAGGGCTCCATGCTCTCTCTCGAAACTCGCCTTTGGATCACAGGCGTGAGAGCCCTTGGGTCATCAGGGAGCCAGGAACCAAGCAGCCCTTGCTGAAGGGCTATGCTGGTAACACAAAGGAGCCCGACCAGAGGGCCTGTACATTCCGGAATGCTGGGCCATTGTGACCAGGAGAATCCTGTGAGTACCAGGGAGAGACCTCTGTGGGCCCCTGAAATTGAGAGTCCATTCCTGTACTGTTTGCCTACTCCTTGGGAATTGAGTTGAGCCTCTCTTCATCTGGGCATTCTGGGAGAGGGCTGTAGACGTAGGGGCCCCAGAAGTAGGCCAGGCCTCTTCAGACTCTGTGTCTGAGGCCAAGGGGTGGCAGGCCTCTTGGAGAAAATAGGAGGTAGCTGGGGAAGCCAGTTGGGAGTGGGGAATCACATGTCTGAGAGGCCACTTCTCTGTGCAGCCCCAACCAGGCTGGCGTTTGGGTAAGGCTAGCTTGATGAGAACCAGGATATCAAGGGTGAAGTATAGACAGGTGGAACTGTTAAATCAAGAGGGAAGCTAATGTGAACCAGTTCCTACACCTCCTATGGTAGTGAGCCTTCCTCTGCTGGAGTAGTGATGCCCACCCCTGCTTCTTGCCTCAGCTCCACCCATGACTTGGCTATGTGGCCTTGGGCAAGTCCTTTCTCATCTCTGGACCTCAGTTTCATTATCTGTAAAGTTGTGGGTGATGGGAGGGGATGGGACTAGATCATCTCTAAGGGTTTTTTCAGCTGCAATAGTATAATCATGGATCTGCCTGAGGGGGAGGATGATGGCTTTGCTCTCAGCTGTCACCTCATCCAACTGGAAGGACCTTTGACCTGCAGGAAGCAGGGGAAGCAAGAGTGTTTTGAGCTGGGCCAGGGAGAGGAAGGGGATTGTCTCCTTCACTGTCTTAAAATGGTGGGAGTGTAGCTGGGCCTATTCCTACAGTCCAAGCCTGGCCTTGGGCCCCTTAACCAGCTATTAGATGTGGGAGGGATCCAGGCTAGAGTTCTCTGGGTCCCCAAGCTCTAGGGCCTTGAAAGGAGGCCCTGTTAAGACAGCTACTCTCAATATCTTACTTGGGGGCTGGGTGGTATGTAACCCCCTCCCTTGTCTCAACCCAAACAGCTCTGCATGAGCTTTAATCTGGTTTATGTACTGGGTCTCTACATAATGCGTCATTTGAAAAGTTCCACTCTTCCTTCCCTCTTTCCCTAAACTGGGGGAAGGGCAGAGCTACCCACTGGGGCCCACTTGAAATCTCTGCTCAGAGTTGCTCCGTTCTCTTCTTTATATAGCTGGCAGGAGGGTGGGTCCTTCCCACAGATATATATCAAGCACTCTTAGCTCCTCCAGAGCCTAGAGCCGTCTCCTTCCCTGACTGACTCCCCACACTCTCTCTACAGCACCCTGGGCCTAAGCTGTGGTAGCAGCAGTGGCAACTGCACCAACAGCAGCAGCAACTTCGAGGGCCTTCTCTGGAACCAGGGGCAGCTGTATGGGCTCAAAACTGGCCTGCAGCTCTTCTGATGGCTGTTCTGCTGCAAGCGTTCATCCAGCCCTGCCTGTGCAACAGCCCAGCCCAGAGTACACCTGCTCTCCATGTTACAACCTGGGAGACAGCCCGGATCAACCACATCCAACACAGAGGAATTTTGAATATTTTTTCCTTTTTTGAAAGCTAATAAACAGGCAACTGTTGTTTTGGTGTTTGTGAACTAAGGGGGTGTGTACTGGGAAAAGCAGTGTAGCTCTCCCTTTACCTTGAGGGCTCCAAAGAAGGTGGGATGGTAACAAGGCTTTGAGTAGGAGCCGAGTCCTGAGGCCCCTTTGGTCTACTGGCTTTGATTGCTCCTACAGCCAGACTCTACACCTTCTGCCTGGCTCTTCAAATCACTTCTGCACCCCTCAGCTGTAGTATAGGGTTAGCTCAATTGAAGCCTCAGGCCCCAAAGGAAAGGCATTGCTGGCCATAGATCCTAGCCAGCAACCAAGGTATGTGTGTGTGATTGGGGAGCGGGTAAGGTAGAGCATTGCTCAGAGTTTCCTGGACAGTGGGAAGATGACCCAGGGTTTCCTCCTTATCTCCTTGCCTGCCATCATTGGTAGGTATCAAACAGTAACTGGAAGCCAGAGATAAGCCTTTGTAACTTCTCTCCTTTGGTTTAGAAAAGATAGTGTACTTTCCTGAAGTGGATATTGATGTCAAGAGAAACTGTGTGTGTGTGTGTTTTTTTTTTTTTTTGGTGGCACTGGGGTTTGAACTCAGGGCCTCATGCTAACTAGCCAGGTGCTCTTCATTGCTTGAGCCACTCTGCCAGCCCTTTTTTGTGATGGGTTTTTTTTGAGATAGGGTCTCTCAAACTATTTGCATGGGGTTGGTTGGCTTCAAACCAGGATCCTCCTGATTTCTGCCTCCCAGGTAGCTAGGATTATAGGCATGAGCAACCAGCACCTGGCCAGAGGGAAATGTCTTAAGGACTGACCCACAGTCCCTTTTCTGGGGGTCCCCCAATCCTCTCAGATACCTCACCTCAGAGTACCTACCTGTGGCAGCCCTTAGCTGCCAAGAGATAATGGCAAAACCTTTCAGCCTGGTGAGGAAGGACAAAGTTACCCTGATGCCTCTGCTAAATACCTTAGGGAATTTCTGCAAGTGGTTGTGTCAAGAAATGACTGGAGGAAAAGACTTATGCTATAAAAATGCCAAGGAGGAATTTGGTGGAAATGCTGTGCCAGAACTTATTCAAGATAAGTCTTTTCCTCATTCTCTTGTTCTGGGGATGTAACCCAGAGCCTCAGGCAGGCTAGGCAAGTACTCTACCATGGAGCTATAGCCCCCAGCCCCCACAATCAAGGGTTCTAACTTAAGTTAGGACTTCTAGGGAATCCATAACATCTGAAAGGATATACTAAATATCTTGGTGGAAATGTGTATGTGTATGTCATGTTTCTAGGGAGCGAGTCCATAGCTTTAACTACATCAGCGCAACAGGGTTAATATGTTCTCTCCTGTGTGGACCCAAACATTAGGCATGGGCAAAGCAGTCTTGTGCAATGGTTAATGTCAGTTTTTTTTCCAAACCTCCTCTTTCCCCTCACAATGGCAAAACAAGGTTTTGTAGCATACTGGAATGTCAGAGCTGGAGGAGCCCTCAAGGAGCATCTAGGCCATATCTAGTAAAGGAACTTGAAAAAATGTGTGCTCTTGTAGGTATTCTATTGCGTAGGAATATGGGTGCTGCAGGCTCTCAGTTCCCCTCCACCACTTCACCATAGCAACCTTGACTTTGTGTGTATGTATTGGGTCCTAGATAAGATTTCTTTTGACTGCAAGGCCCTGAGTTCAATGCCCCCCCCCAAAAAAAAGCTTTCTTTTGAAACTGGTACTGGGGTTTGAACTCTAGGCCCCATGCTTGCTAGGCAGGCATTCTTATCACTTGAGCCACTCTTATCAGTCCGAAAGCTTTCTTTTGAAAGATGGGTTTTGGTGCTAAAAAAAAGGTTTGGAAATCAAAATTCTAGTCTAGTCCCTTCATTTTAAGTGCATTGAGATGCTGAAGCAGACAAAAAGGGAAGGGATTTGCCTATGGCCACAGAGCAGTTATCAGGTTGTTGTACATCAGTGTTTTCTTGCAACATTAGCATTACCTGGGTTCTTGTTAGGAATGTAAATTTTTAGACAAGACTCCTGACTTGAATCAAAAAGATTGAGAGTGGGCAGCAACCTTCTGAGGATTCTGATGCATACAAAAGTTTGAGATGCACTAGTAGGAATGGAAAAGCCACCCAAAGTCTTGGGTTCTAGGTAGTCTCCACTATTTAATAGGAACAACCTTGAGCAAATCATATGTTTCTTCATCTGCAGAAGAAAGTTATTTGCTTTACAGACTTGTAAGGATCAAAATAAGTAATAGGTTTGAAGATGCTCTCTATAGGATATCATGCTTTTATATGTGTTGTGACTGGTATGGATTTGTGCCAGGGTTGGTGAGCCTTGGATTCAGTACTTAGGTTCCCATATTACCCAGGATAGTGTTTGGTGTTTTTCCTTGGCCCAAAGACTAATAAATTAAGAAGCAGACTATGTGAGCTCATTTCTTGTGAAGGTCTGGAGAGAGTAAGGGCCAACAGTCATCATTGTTTGGAGTCCTGAAACCTGGGAGTTGTGAGGCTAGGTTGAAAGGCTTCAGGTGGCAGGGGTGAAGGTTGAGGTATGCAGTTACCAGGAAGCAACTACTGCTCTTGGACCTTTTCCTTCTGATTAGAAATCAGAGACTGGTTAGAAAAATCTTTTGAACTGCATCCATTTAACTGGGAAAGAGTGATGGGGGTCAAGGGAAGAGGAGCATAGATTATTCAAGAATAGTAACTGAAAAGACCCCTCTGTTAAGAGATAATTCATTAGATGAAAAACATGGTTCCTGTTCCCTGCTCTACTCCCTGTTTTGTAGAGCAGTGAAAACTGTGTGACAACAAAATTATAATAAAGGGACAAGTGCTAAGAAATGTATTGAAGATGCCTGCAAGGACTACCCTGGGGGAAGGACTAACAAATAGTTGGACTAGAGGTGGAACAGCTTGTTAGAGGAAGTGACATTAGTACTGGGTCTTTGAAGGCAAGACTTTAGTTTAGGAGTAGAAGGAAGGTCAAAGTCTGGAGGGCTTCGGAAAGACCAGGGTCCAGAATAACTGGAACATGATGATGTGGTCATGAGACCAGATGGTGAGCTGGGGAGTGATATGACCAGACTAGTTGATTTTCCATCTGTATTAAGATATTGGGCATTGAATTGTTCCCTTTTTGAATTTTAATTATTCTTACCATTTTACCTACTCTCACACTGCCACTGTCCTCCAAGGAAGTCTTAGTATATTAAATTCTCTGAGTGTGTTTCCTTTTCCTACTACAGTGCAAGTTCTTCAAGACAGGAATTGTTTCTTCCTCCTCTAACCCAGTATATGTCAGGCCCTTATTTGATAGTAAGAACTTGGTACATGTGAGCCCGAGGAATGTGAGAGGAGGAAACAAGTATAAAAGACAGAAAAGGAAAAGAGTGGGGTTATTCCCCTGGAGGATGAGAGACAGTGTGTGACAAATTCACAGATAGCTCTTTCAAAGGCTCCTGAGTCTGGGGCTGTGCTGCAACCACTGTGGCCACTGCTTTTGGAACAGGACTTCTTGTCTGGAGTATGGGTAGGAGGCCCCAGAGAGACCTGAGGGAAGAGCAGACAACACTGTGATAAAGGTTTGACTGGCTTGGGTGACATGCAGCCTGGCCTTCTGGTTTTACCATTGCTACTAATTTTGCTCAGCCTTGGTCAAATCTCTTCAGTGCTCTTGGAGCCTCATATATAACCTGAAGAAGCTAATGTAGCTGAGTACTCCTTGAATATGCAGTGCAGGGTACTGTACCCCTTCTGGCTCAGCAGATGACGTTTCTGTGACCCTTGTGGCTGTTCAGGGAGAAACTATATGTTGTGTACTGAAATAAGTCTGAGCTGAGCCTACCACCTGATTTTGACCCACCAGTGGACGCCAGCCCTGCCCTGTGGGAAGCACCATTTTGACTGGCATTTAGTCTAGTGTTAGTCTAGGAGCTGTATTAAACTTCAAAAATTAGGGGGTATATGCTTGCTGTGGTAAAATTCAGATGGGCTCATTTGGTAGGGATCTCTGTCCTTATAAGCTTATCTAAAGATGCAACTTGCAGGAAAAGAAATTTATTGTTTTAGGAGCAAACTGGAGTGTGTGGTACGGCTTTTTGTTGGTGTTCTTAAAGAAAGAGCCATTAGTAGTTAGTAGACAAACAGTTTATGCAATAAATAAGCATGGTTACAGCTCATTGTCAACAATATATCACTTCCATCACAATTATAGGTGAAACAAAACTTCAAGAAGTCAGCACATTCATGCTAGTAAGAACATATTACAAAGCATTGCACATGCATTATAGGGACAGATTCAACTAGAGAAGGGATATATTTTCACTCACCTCAGGTTGGCTTTGTGTATTTTGTCATTGAGACTTACATTATGTTTGGGTCAAACAAGAAACCCAAAGTGGTTTTATAAAAGTTTACAACCATTAAACAGTATTGTTTAATCCCACAAATGGATAAAGCAAACTGCTATAGCTCACTGATACACAAACCAGGACTAAAAATAGTCAATCTGCCTATGTGTATAGCTAGCTATAATACAATATTCTGAGTGTTTACAAAGGCATTGACTTCTTTAGACAAGCAGGTTCTAGAAATATACTGGTTTGGTTTCTAATGAGAAGTAACTGTAGTGCCGTTTCAGTTGAAGACTATGCATTCCTCAATGTCAGACTTGAGGAGAAACAAACTAGGGAAAGGCAGAGAAGGGTTAGGAGGAAGACCTGAGCAGTGCTCTTTGGACAGCTTGGCATTACTTTCCCTGTGCAGATCCAGACCTGGTTCACAGAGTAAAACAAGTGTATTGAAATTGTTGGCCCTTAAAAGGGGCATTTGTACAAAGTCCCATACGTACAGCATAGATAGAATGGTTAACGGAATGCCTCTCAAATGAACTCTTCCATGTTAGAAGAAAACGCAGTGACAAGGATTAATGGATATCAATGATTGAATTACTATATGAAGATAATTTATTCCAAAATAGAAAAAAAAATTTTAGGGAAGTAGTCTAGAAACTAAAAGGGGCTGGAGGAGAAAGAGGGAGGGGAGAAATCATGCCACGTGTTTCATTACTTAGAAGAAGTAAAGTTTAGACCATTTCCATAAGGCATCTTTCATATCTGTCATTCTTCTTTCCATACCTGGCACCTTAAAAGAGTGCAATGGTTCCCTGTTTTTTTTTTTTTTAAAGACTCCTTTTCCTTTGAGCTGTCTCAAAGGATGCCCTGGATTGAGCATGCCATTCCAGGCTCACATTTCTCTGTTAGGTCGAGAAAACAGTAACAAAAAGGTCACAAAAAGAAAGCAAAAACCACAAAATCTACAAAATCTAAGGCCTGAATAGGCACAGACTTGCTATGAGGTCAGAAAATCAGTGAAAGAATTAAAATTACAAAGCACCTCTTGCAAAATATACTGCTTCTTGAAAACCACACAAAACACTGTGCAGTAACCCCTGCTGAGTGCTTGGAGGTAAGTATCCTGAAGGACACTGAGTCCCATGAAGGAAGAAGCTTGATTTTATTATCAAGCCAGAGGGGTCCCAATGCTCTTTGTTATTTGCTGTTTTATTACTGACAAAATGGAAAAGTCAAGAAGTATGCAGACCTTAATATAAAGAAAATGTTTCTCTAATAACTAAGAACCAAGCTGGATTTATGCATTCATAGTACAGCTTCATTATAGATTCTTGTAGATGATTCACTAACACACTTTTTATACAAAGTCCCTTTTCCAAGGATATATTAAATTTACTAGGCTAAAGAGAACTTATGCAATATAATGCTTCAAATTGTACATATAATAGCTGTGCACCTAACAATAAAGAGGCCTTGAAATTGTCTTTGTCTATAAACTACTACTGCCCTTTGGAAATAAAAGCTCCCTCATGATCCCTGGGCTACATCCCCGTGACACACAGTGCCACAAACATCATGGTGAAAATTCAGTACTAAACATAGTTTGAGTTTTGTACATTAGTTTCTATACAATCAGGAAAAAAAGATACAATTTGTATCAACAAAAGGTCATTTCTGGTTATTTGAGGCATTGCTTTTAGCCGCTTTGGTTCATACACATTTTATATGAGGAGAAGAATGACAATTGTTTTTAGAAAATAAGAAATACATATGCTACCTTAAAAAGACTTCCTGTGTTGGGAGGAGCTTGCAATTATTTTGAATACTAAATATGAACACATTCAAGATGAACTGCAGTTGACAATAATAATCTTGTGCTTCCCTGTAAACTGTGCAGCAGTGCCATTGATGATTTTGGCAGTAAGATGAACTAAGTGGCACAAAGGCATTAGAGTAATATGAGATTGTCAAATACCCTGATTTAAACATGGGGCGGATATAGAAGGTCCAAGAAGTTGAAGGTATGAAGTGGTGTTTGTGTGAAATAGCAAGAGCTACAGTGGCAATTGTCACTCTGGACCTTCTTGGAAGAAAATATTTTTATACTTTGTCAATAAGCTAGGGGATGGGAAGACTACAGGTTAGGATATGAATGTGAAACTGTGGTTAAGTGAAGAGAAATGTTGGTTAAGATGTAGTGTTGATCAATGTGGACAGATACAGAAAATCAGAAAGCAGCATGGAAGCCATGATCAAACCACCAGAAACAACCTGACACAGCCTCACATTCAGAGTGTTTCACAGTAAGAAACATTTATAGGCAGTGTCACACCTTCTCATGAAGAAACAAAAGGCCAAGGCCAGGCCTTCTAAACTTTCATGAAAAACAAGACTGTAGAAGTTAGCAATTTCCAGCTCAAGAAATAGTGAGCTGGTCATGGTTCAAAACACTGAAATATACAATGGATTCAAAAAGGGGGCTCATTTAGTGCAGTTTAAAAAAACCAATAAAGACCTCTTCTAGAGGCATTTAGCTACAAAGGTACCCACCCTGAGCAAGATACAAATTGCGCAAATGGTGCCACCCAACCCAAATATCATACCTTCTTTGTAATGCATCTAAGAATTATCTTAACAGCAGGTACACCCTCTGTGTGGATTTGAAGTGTATAACTGAGCCAGCTATTAACAAAGATGCAGCATCCCCTTTTGGAAGCTGCCTTTTTCCACCTAGAAAATCCCCTGGTTTTTTTTCCTAGAGAAATTCTGCTCCACCAATGATTGACCTTATTGCACAAAGGGTGGACAGCAGGAGAAAGTGGATTACATGGCTACGCACTGTCCTTTATTACATTTTATCCTGTGATGTTGAATACTGCATAGGTCAGAAGTCCAAAAAAACATCCATTTGTCCCTCATTGCATGAAGCTTTTATATCCATCATTTAATGCCACGTGGGTTTGGCCATCTCTTCTGGGATAAAGGGAGTGGACTCTGGTAGTAAGTCCCTTTGTCCTGGTCAGACTCTTTTGTGCTTGTGTAGCACACACACACACTTAATCTGTGGAACTCGAGCTTATCCAACAGCTTCTCAGCAGAAGGCAGCAACCTGACCCCTACTTTGTTGAGGTGAAGGGACTTGGAAGCTAAGAACTGTTAATAAACATTGGCAAGTGAAAAGTGCAAAAGAATTAGAGTTGGTTCACTCTAGTGCCTAAGAAAGCAATGTTCAAATATTGGCATGTAATTTCAGTTTCAAATCTGGTTGAAACTGAAATGTGACATAAAATCATCAAGTCAGACTTATGATCTATACAGCTATAGACTTAAGGACTATGTAGAGCTTACCTTCTCACTATCAGTATGCAAAAGGTTATACCAGAGATACACGTCTCAAACCAAATACACACACACACACACACACACACACACACACACACACACACACATACATGCAATATAATTGCTAACAATAGGGTTCAAATGTAGCTTTAGAAGATTCAACATGACCCGATAGCTTCATTAAAGATACTGAATGATCAAATATCCATGCAATAAAGTATACGTTTACTTTTAAATAGCTTTAAATTAAAAACCCTAAAAGGTTAATTCAATACACTGTCTGATTTTGATGCATTTTGCTCTCTAAAGTGGATATATCATCCATACTTATAATATAGAATTTGTGACTAAGAACACACTGGTAATGGACTCCCTTGAGGTTTCTTAGATTTAGGCCTCTTCCCATGGGTCTTGTTCTCCATTACCTGCATGGTGCAGTGCAAAAGGGCATGGAACTTGGAGTCAGCGGACTTGGGTATGTGTCTTGACTTGGTCATTTGCTAGCAGTGTGACCTTGGCAGGCCAGTTAATCTCACTGAGCTTCAGCTTCCTTCTCTATAAAGTAGGATATAACACCTACTTCACAGAGTTGTTATGCACTTAAATGATGTTAACACTGTAACTTTTAAAGCGCAAAACAAACAGTTACTATAATCATAGTATACATTCATATTTATATAAAGGAATAAGTCATGTGTCATATCAACGTGCAGCCCTAAGCTTGGCAACAATCAAGGCTGCCAGTTGCTGGGCATCTGCTGTGTGGGGATTCTTCTCCATTACTGCAAGAACAATGTTAGAAGGGAAAATATTGCAGAGGTTCTTGTAGGTCTGATATTGGTGCTCTGGGATCATGTGCTCCCTGGTATCATTACATATTCCAACCCAAGGATTCCTCCATATCTGTTCCATCTTTTCAGGCACGCTCCGTACCATGGCTGGCTCATAACATGGTTGCATGAGATTGTTACTTAAGGGATAGGAGCGGTAGCCATAGGAGTCAGTTGCACAGGGCAGTGGGTCCCAGCTGGCATGCTGTTCCCTGCACAGAGGAGGTCGTCTTTGCCGCATGGGGTTGCTCTCATAGAGGCGGGAGTCAGAAATGCTGTCCATCCGAGTCATTACCAGAGCACGGCCTGGCTGGGAGGTTGCCCCGGGATGGATGTTGGGAGGCATGGTGTAGTCCCCAGGACAGCTGGAGTGTGCTCCAGTTGCTGGATGCTGGGCATGCAGAGCTAAGTGAGGGACTGACTGCTTGTGGGGGGCTTGCTTGGAATCATCTGGGCCATAGCTCTGAATTCTCGTTAAGGCTTCATGGTAACCATGAGAAAAAGGCTGAAGACGGTTCTGAGACGCTGAGCGGTGCAGTTTCAGACTGCCTTCAGGATGGGCATCAGCTACAGCCAAGTACAAGTTGTTGTAAGAGGAATAGTTGTCATTCCTGGTATGGCTCATACAACTGTCAGGACAGATGCTGGGATTCCGACCATACAACCCCTGGTCTGCTTCAGCTATGTAGTACTCTCGATTATGCATGTTCAGTTTGGAGAAGTCGCCTAACATTGAATAGTAGCCATGATCCCCCATCGACTCAAACTTTGGGTATTGCTCAGCATAGTTAACAGGGGTCCCATGGCTGTTGGTAACCAGAATAGGGGGGTACTGCATGCTGGCCATGTGCTCCAATGAGACCTTTTGGTGGGGGAAATGGGAGGATCCTGGCACTGGGCTGCTGGCCGAACGGGTGTTGAGTGCACCCACTGCGTGACTTTTGGGGGGTGGGATTGTGGGGACACTTAGGGAGGTCACAAGTGAGGGCACAGAGCTGGCTTCAGGCTTACGGGCAATGGAGAGCCATTCCTCAGGCTCCACAGCTACAGACCGGATGCTAGGATCTGATTGGCGCTTGGGGGCCACACGTTTGACCTCTGAGGTTATCTCACCTTTGGCACTAGACATCCCTGTGCCACACTTGGCCAGGGTGCCTTCACTCATGGTTTTCACTGTGGACAGTTTGGCACTGATGCGGAGCTCATCAGCCACTGAACGCTGGGGTTGGTTGGCCCGCTCTGGATGGTAGTATTTGCACTTGTGGCCGTAGGTGCATTTTTTGCCTGAAAAATAATGCCTTGGGGTAAGACTCTTTCTCACAGTGTGCAACCATTTGTGCCAGAAACTGTTGTAACAATGTGGTCACTCAGGCTGGGGTTATACTGTTTGGGGTTAGGGCAGAAAATTAACTTTCCACAAAGATGAGAGACAGACAACACCAAGGAGGTATCACAAACTGTGGGGGGAGAGGGAGGAAGTGGAAAGCTGAGGAAGAAATTGCAGTGTAAAAACTAAGAGTTGAGCACTTGAACAGTCCTAATTTTTCAGTAATGTACAACTTTGCCTAGGCATAATCTGCATACTGAAAGGCAGACTAGAGTAACACAAGGCAGCATGGGGTAGTGCAAAACACAGGTTTGGGGGCCTGTCAGATTTGAGTTTCAATTTCAGCTATGTCCTTTACTGGCCATGTGATCTTGGTAAGTGACTATTTTCTGAGCCTCATTTTCCTCTTCTGTAAACAAGGTTCATAATCATACCTATATTACAGGATCATTGTAAAGATGGAATGAGATAATGAACATGAAAATACTCTGTGATTTAAATGTTAATTTGAGAATACAAACCAAAATACCCCCTCCAACAAATGATTATCCAAAAAGACCAAACATCCAAAATAGCCTCAGACCAGTGCACTCTATGAAAATGAAGTTTGGAGGCATATGGAAAATACAAATCACAAGAAAAGGGTATATACTTGTTGACAGAAGGTGTAGTCATCTGCCTGAGAGGCATGTTCTTGGGACCAAACCCAGTTTGGCATTGTCAGCCATATCTCTCAGGACTTAGGCACTAGAAAACGTGTTAGTTTAACAAGTGACAACTAATCTTCCCTTCAATTCTGGTTACCTTTTCCTCATGCAATTTCTAAGATTTTCTTTAAATACATAACTAAGAATACATAAAGACACAAATTTTAGCTCGCAGAATGTGGACAAGTCAAGATTTCCCATTTGAAAAGGGAGTCTTGAAAGGAAAAATTGTCAGAGAGTCCTTTTGTTTCCCTTAGTACAGAACTTAGTTCTGGACACAGGTACTCACCATAAGGACATGGTTGCTTCTTATGCTCTGGAACAACAGGTCTCTTTCTTAAGAAATTTTCAAGGCTTGGGCCATGGCGTCCTAAAGGATCATCTGGAGGCATAAATCTGAAAGCAAGAAAACAAGGGATGAATGCCTTCCTTTCTGTTGCCACTATCCCTTACTCAGAGTCCAGACCTTCATTAACTCTTGCCTATACTATTTTTGCACTCTTCTAATTGCCTGTCCTGCCTCAATCCTATCTTCTGGTAATCCAACATTTCTTCCCTTTATTCCTACTTGATCACATATTTTCCCTGTGTATCATGCAGCCTTGTACTATATTTTGCAGTCATATTGGCATGCCTACTGGTTTTCCCTAGCACACCACCCACTTTCATACCTTCACACCTTTATTCATAATGTCCCCCTCACATGTTATGCCCAGCAACCCTCTTTAGTGTATAAACTTTATTTCAAATGTCATCTCTGGGAGGTCTTTTCTTACCACTTTACATAGACAAAGCAATTTTAAAAGTTAACTGTAGTCCTTTATCTCAATACATTGTGGTTCTCTCTCTCTCTCTCTCCTACTATACCTTGAGCCCTTTGAAAATGAGTCCTACTTTTTATTTAGCTTTTAAAATTTCCATAGCAACCAGCATAATGCATAGTACACAGTAAGTGTTCAGTAAATGTTTATTGAAATGAAATCTACTCCTACTAGTAACTTGGATACAATATGGCTATTCAGAGCCTACTGAAAAGAAACGCACTTGTCATTCACGAAAGAATACATCAACAACCGTTCCTCTATAAACTTCTTCCATTCTGGCTTTTCAACTTGAAGGTCCCGATAGTTATCATTGGACACAATGATGCCATCAGAATCAAAAGCCAATTTGACTATGAACCGGTCATCGTAGCAGACAACTCTTCTTCCCTGGACCCTTCGGGATGGTGTGAAAACAAGAATCTTTTCCTTCTCCAGTTTACGAAGAATATCTTGATCTGTCAAAATATGATTATATGCCACAGAGTAGAAATGATCTTTGAAAATTAACAGCATTATTCCTATATTACAAATACAAAAGTTGGTATGTTACTTGCCTTTAGAGTGGGCTCTATTCTGGGCTATTACATCAAATTGGGTTGTGACCTTAGGCAAGTCACCTTATCCTTCAGACTTCAGTTTTTTTTTTTAATAAAATGAAGGAGGAACTGTGTTCAATCACATCTAATTTTTTCCCTTTTGGTTTAAACCACACCTAATTTTTAAAGACTACTATGAAAAGCGAGATTTATATCTTAGCATTCACTTAAATCTTACCATTCTTTTTTCTTTTCTCTTCCTTTATTTTATTCATATGTGCATACAATGTTTGGGTCATTTTTCTCCCCTCCCCCCACCCCCTCCCTTATGCCCCCACCCCCTCCTTCTCCCCCCACCCCCTCAATACCCGGCAGAAACTATTTTGCCCTTATCTCTAATTTTGTTGTAGAGAGAGTATAAGCAATAATAGGAATGACCAAGGGTTTTTGCTAGTTGAGATAAGGAGTTGACTCACATTGATTTCCTGTGCATGTGTGTTACCTTCTAAGTTAATTCTTCTTGAACTAACCTTTCCTCTAGTTCCTGGTCCCCTTCTCCTATTGGCTTCAGTTGCTTTAAAGTATCTGCTTTAGTTTCTCTGCGTTGAGGACAACAAATGCTATCTAGTTTTTTAGGTGTCTTGCCTATCCTCGCACCTCCCTTGTGTGCTCTCACTTTATCGTGTGATCAAAGTCCAATCCCCTTCTTGTGTTTGCCCTTGATCTAATGTCCACATATGAGGGAGAACATACGATTTTTGGTCTTTTGGGCCAGGCTAACCTCACTCAGGATGATGTTCTCCAATTGCATCCATTTACCAGCGAATGATAACAATTTGTTCTTCATGGCTGCATAAAATTCCATTGTGTATAGATACCACATTTTCTTAATCCATTCGTCAGTGGTGCGGCATCTTGGCTGTTTCCATAACTTGGCTATTGTGAATAGTGCCGCAATAAACATGGGTGTGCAGGTGCCTCTGGAGTAACCTGTGTCACAGTCTTTTGGGTATATCCCCAAGAGTGGTATTGCTGGATCAAATGGTAGATCAATGTTTTAGCTTTTTAAGTAGCCTCCAAATTTTTTTCCAGAGTGGTTGTACTAGTTTACATTCTTTTTTTCTCTTTGAGATAGGGTATTTTTTAAAAATTTTGTTTTTACTTCACAGTGACCATTATAACTTAAAGACCCACAAACTGGTAGCTAATATGCTCCAGTTTCCTCCCCCGAACATGAATATATATCACAACTATATTCCCTTCATAATCAAGTGCATTCTAATTTAGATTTGCATATTAGTTCTTTACATACTAATTTTGGCTTTATTTTTCTAATTTTATTCATTTTTATTTATTTTGACAGATAACATTATATATTTTTATTGTGTAAGCATGATATTTTGAAGTACATAAAAAGTGTAGAATGGTTAAATCTAGCTAATTAACAAATGCATCACTTCACATTTTTGTTATGAGAACACATTAGTTATTTTTGGTGAGTACATGTAACATCCACTGTGAGACAGGTCTTGCTATGTAGCTCAGATTGGCCTTAAATTCTCTATCCTCCTGCCTCAGCCTCTCAAGTGCTAGGATTACAGGTATGTACCACCATGCCTGATCTTTCTTAGCATTCTTATTTATTTACTTTTTTTGGTGGTACTAGGGTTTGAACCAGGGCCTCATGCTTATTAGGCAGATGCTCTACCACTTGAGCCACTCCACCAGCCCTTCTTTGTGTTGGGTATTTTTGAGATAGGGTCTCACAAACTATTTGCCTGGGCTAGCTTTGAACCTTGATCCTCTTCATGTCTGCCTGCTGAGTAGCTAGGATTACAGGCACAAGCTACCAGTGCCCAGCCTATCCTAGCATTCTTGATGCTTGTTTTGCCCTTTGGCTAAAGCACCAGATTTTTTTCTGTGGTGCTGGGCATGGAACATAAGGCCTGTGGCATGCTAAACAAGCTCTTTACCACGGAGCTACACTCCAGCCCCAGCCCCAGCTTTTTGGCTATTGAAGAAAACAATAGGTGAGGATGTGTCTGTTAGGAGAAGAGTAGAAGCATCACTCCAAAAGACTTTTATCATTGGCTTCTATCTGAAGGAAGGCCAAAACTAAGGTGGAACATCAAGTTATAGCATTTGAGTACTGACCCCCTTTCCTTTTGGCCTTTTAATTGCTGAGGAGAGAAAACTTGGTGGCAGGGCTTGAGCAGGAGCAGGATCTGCTTTCAGATTGAGGCATGGGAGTCTGTTCAGAAGATGGCAGACAGCTCCATGTGCAGCTGAGGCACCCATTCATGAACATTCATTAAGCACATCAGGTAAGAGTTGATACTCAAATGTGGTCTATGTGTTCTTCAATGCTTTAATGAGCATATACTACATGTACTGTTATAAGTGAATATAGTGACTTTCCTGCCATTATGAAGACCACACTATGACCTTTGTGAACCTTAGTCATTTTTGCCTTCACAAGCTACTTCTTCTATAAAGAAATATTAAAAGTTTTTATTTTAGAACTGCATTGATATAAAGGCAAATATAATCCAGCTAGATACATTATTATACATCTATTGTTATTATATTCAATATTTCCTTCTGATGTGAAGGAAACATTTTCACGGGACTTTAAAAGTGTAATCAGCCCTAGGTACTGGGTTTTTCTGTGCCTCATAAATAAGTACTTGAGACTTCTCTCACTTTATTCCATCCCCTAATTTGGAAACTTCACAATTACTTCTCTGGTACAAAATGAGGTGCACTGTCTACCATGGTTTCTCTAATTTCTTCAAAAATTCAGTCATGTTCATGACCAGATTCATCCCCCTATAGTCTGAAGTCTATGATTAAATAGAAAGACATTCTTTTTTCAGCTATGTGCTTTATTAAGTTTGCTAAATTGAAGTAGTCTCTATCTAACTACCCTATGCTCCAAAACAATAATGGTTTCATATGAACCACTATATCAAAAATACACATAATAAAAGACATTTTAAGTATACTCAACAACTTAGAAAAATAATTATCTAAATTGGGATCATCAGCCTCTCTTTAAACTATCTTGTTAGCTTTGGCTTTGGATGGCAAGAAATGTTTTATTTGAAATTGTACCCGTAATTGGTGCATCAGGGCGGGATTGCTCTTTTCTCCATGCAGGTACAAATACTGTGATGTCTTTATGGCCTTTATCTAGAAACCAATCTACAGCAAGTTGTATTCCTCTGCAGGAGAATTCTTCTTTATTCCCATGGCTTTAGAAATATAGAGAAAAAGAGGCAAGAGGATTA
The DNA here is from genome assembly GCF_047511655.1 of Castor canadensis. Taxonomy (NCBI): domain Eukaryota; kingdom Metazoa; phylum Chordata; class Mammalia; order Rodentia; family Castoridae; genus Castor; species Castor canadensis. Next base: position 87,166,767 of record NC_133405.1, read on the forward strand.
ACAGACAGCAAAAAAAAAAAAAAATACCATATCAGGTTTTTCTTACTACCAAGGTATTGACAACAGACATTTTCTTTTTCTTTTTTCTTTTTTTTTTTGAGGTACTGGGGTTTGAACTCAGGGCCTACACCTTGAGCCACTCAATCAACCCTTTTTTTGTGAAGGGTTTTTTCAAGATAGGGTCTCCAGAACTATTTACCCAGGCTTGCTCTGATCCGCAATCCTCCTAATCTCTGCCTCCTGAGTAGCTAGGATTACAGGCATGAGCCTTTGGTGCTCAGTGACATTTTCTTTCTTTCTTTTTTTCCCCGGTCAACTTCCCATAGTGGCCTCTGTCAGTTTAAGACATTTTCTTTCTTGATGATGCCAAAGAACGTTTTTTTTTTCATGCTAGATATTGAACCCAGGACTTCATGCATACTAGGCAAGTATGCTATCAATGATAGCAAATATTGCCTTTATTATTACAAACTTCAGGCAAGGCCACAAATGGTTAGCGACAACTTCCATCTTATAGCAATCATGGTGACTATTTCCTATCAGTTTCATTTTCTCTCTCCACTTTATTTCTACTGCCACCTTTAAAAATAATCAGATATTCACAACAGACAAAAAATGAAGAGGCTTTATCAGAGGTTTAGATGAAGTTGATATGGAAGATTAGTTAGGGATGAAGATTAAGCATACAAACATACACACACACACAAGGCTGGACATTAAACTCAGGGCCTCATGAATGCTCGACAAGCACTTTACCAGTGAGCTATACTCCCAGCCCATAAAACACATATATTAAGCTTAAAATAACATTGACAGCAAAAATGACACACACATAAATACTAATCCCATGTAGCCATTTAATTAAATATAATGCACCAACGAAAATCATGTTCTTGAAAACTTTAAGGGCTAGGAGCATGGCTCAAGTGGCACCTGCATAGTAAGTGTGAGGCACTGAGTTTAAATCCCAGTACTGCAAAAAAGACTTTAAGATGTAAGAAATGCTCCTAATATAATTATAAAAGAGAAAAGAAAGATACACACTGTATATATATATGTATATATATATACACACACACACACACACCAAATTGGGATATATATCCAGAGTCTTACTATGTTGCCCAGGTTGGCCTTGAACACTTGGACTCAAGTTATCTTGCTTCAGCCTCTCAAGGAGCTAGGACTGTAGCCACGTGCCATGGTGCCCGGTTTGTAATCCTAATCATGCATTACAAAGTCTGTGTATAAGACTAGAAAATATTAGAAATAGGTACACCAAAATATTAATAAAAATTGTTATTCTGGTCATGTGTGGCAGTGCATGCTCATAATCACAGCACTAGACAGTATGAGGCAGGAAGATCATGAGTTTGATCTCAGGCTGCATAGCAAGACCCTGTGTCACAAGGAAACACACTGAAAACTGTTAAACAACACAGGATAGGGAAAAAAGAGTGGAGAAGTGCAGTGAAGGGGGCTTACATTTTTACTTAAGCACAGGTTTAATACAAAGGCAAAAATCCCACTGCACAATGAACAGACACCTAAACAACAAAGGATAAGAATGAGAAACAGACCACACTAAAGGGAGGGCACTAATGAGAGAAGGAGGGTAAAAAAAAGAAGAAGGTGAATATGGTTGATGCTTTGTATACAAAAATGAATACAGATTTTTTTTCTTTTATTCATATGTACATACAATGTTTGGGCCATTTCTCCCCCCTTCCCCCCACCCCCTCCCTTTGAATACAGAATTTTTAAACCTGTTGAAATCACCACAAGAAGAGGACTAAGGTAGAAAGAAAAATGGAGGGGATATGCCAATTCAGGATACAATACATATATAAAACTCTCTGTACAGATGTCTTAAACTAACAAAAATATATTTTTTCAAAAATGGAGGGGCTGGAAGTATGACTCAAGCAGTAGAGTGTCTGCTTTGTACATGCCTGCTTTGCAAGCTTGAAGCCCTGAGTTCAAATCCCAGACCCACCAAAACTCAAAAGCAAAAATGGAGGACAGGAAGGTAAAACAGTTTCTCTCTGGGAGTTGGTTCCAGTGGAAGGGGGAGGACATAAGAAAAGGGTGTAGGAGGATGAGTATGGTGGAAATGTTACGTACTCATGTATGAAAATGGAAAAATGAGACCTGTTGAAACTATTCTAAGGGGGCAGGGTGATAAAGGAGATTGATGGAGGGGGTGAATTTAACTAATATATATTGTAAGCACTTTTGTAAATGTCATTATATACCCCGAGTACAACAATATGATTAAAAATTTACAAAAAAAATTTTTTAAAGACCCTGTCTGTGTCAAAGAAAAAAAATTATGTGTGAGATTTGTTTTAAATCAGACTATGATACAATAAGAGAAGAAATTCCATCACAATTACTTATAGAAATAAGTATTTTGCAAATTTAAAAATCCAAACAGAATTCAGTTAAATGGCAGATATATTGGGAAAAGTACATAGTATTAGATCTGGAGGCATGGCTCAAGCAGTGGAGTGCCTGCCTAGCAAGCAGGAAGACCTGATCGGGGGTGGAGTGGAGCAGGAAGATACATAGCATTTATTGCTATCATCTTTTTTCCCCCAGCCCTTGTATAGTTTGGGTTTTTTTGGAGATACTGGGGTTTGAATTCATGGCCTTGTGTTTGCTTAGGCAGGTATTCTACCACTTGAGTCAGTCCCCCTATTTTTAAGACTCAAAAAACTGTGTACAGAGTTTTGCCCAGTTCAGCTGTGAGAATTATGATCTCTTAGCATGGTATCTGGTGCCCTGACATATTCATAAATCATACTAAGTTATAGCTAATGAAGCAGCTTGGATGGCAAAATAAATTGGCAAACAAATACCAAATATCAATTCTATTATAATCAAGCAGTTTCTTTTTGGTTTTGGTTTGATTTTTTTTTTTAACTTTGGCTGTATTGGGTTTTGAACTTACAGCCTCCTGCTTGCTACTCTACTGCAAGTTGATAGCACTTAAGAAAAAAAAGAAAAAGATACTTATACCAATACATTCTAAGGTAACTTCTGATTTTTTTTTTGTTTGGCAGTATTGGGACTTGAATTCAGGGCCTCACTCTTGCTAGGCAGGTGCTCTGCCACTTGAGCCACTCCTCTGGTCCCTAAGGCACTTTTTGAGACAACCACCACTGACTGCTTCTAAAATGTAGACCAATGAGCAAATCCACAGTGTTCATAGGTATAGTATTGGAATGAATGCAGCATGAAATGAATTGTGATTTTTCCCACTGCTACAGTGATGGTAAATATAAAAAATACAGAACTTGGGAAAACCACCAGGATTACCAATAGAAGGGAGAATTTGGGGCCCAGAGCAGTGGTTCAAGCCTGTATTCCCAGAACTTGGGAGGTGGAGGCAGGAGAATAGCAAGATCAAGAGTTTGAGGCCATCTTGAGCTACATGGTGAGACCCTGCCTCAAAAATCCACATACAAACAAAAAAGGGGTTGGGATTGGAGGAAGGGGGTAGAATTTCATTTCACTTGGCTCTGCAGTGCTCTAAAGTGTGATAAACATAGTCTAAGTTAAAAAATTACTATAAGAACAACAGTTTTTTGGATATGCCAATTTAGTATTTTATAATTCAAAATTCTTTGTTTAAAACTATTTTTCATCATTATAAACTTATATGCTTATAGTATATATGCTTATGGCATAAAATGTGGAAAATACATGAAAATACTAAAAATATCCCCAAGACCCAACTTTTTTACTACTACACAGAAACAAACATTTAATATTTTGATGCATTTGTATTCTGATATCAATTTCTTAACAGACTGAGAGTTATGTTAAAAGATGTAGCATACCTATAGGATCCCCAAAAGTATTAAAATTATGCGATTAGAGCATTCCATGAGGCATACCATAAAATGTTTAGTAAGAACCAGAAGGTACTTTGGACATTTATCATGTTGGCAATGAAGACCTACATAAGGGTTCAGTATGCAAAGTTTAGAGTTCAATATATATTCAAGGAATGAATAATTTTAAGAAATGGAAAATGAAGTAATGCTTGCAAGATGACTAAGCCCATAAAATAGAATTTTGGCAATCTAAAAAACCTAAGACCCAAAGTATCTTGGTTCCCATTATAGCTTACTTCATTCTGTAAAATGCCTTAGAAACATCCAGGCTCCTAAGCAAAATTTGGCATTGTAGATGGGTCACTGACCTCTTTCTCTGCAATTTTTGTTTTGTAGGATTCAAATATTTGAGCTTCTCCCAGACTTAGTAGAGAATATGGTGGCATTTACATTAGAAAGCTTTAAATCCTCTGAAATGGATTTTTTTCCTCCCAAAGGAGAGAGCTCCTAGAATGAATGTACCCTTTAGGGTCTTCGTGTATATCTTAGCATATTCATAGTATATGAATTACAGGTACACCACTACACAAAGGTTAAACAAATGTTGTCAGTGGTAAACAAAGCATCATAATTTCAACACAGACTTATCCAACATGCTGAGCAACAACAGATGTTAATGTGCAGCTTGTCTAAGAAATACTAATCTCAAGTGGTAGAACACCTACTTAACAAGCACAAGGCCCCGAGTTCAAACTCCAGTACTGCTAAAAAAAGCAAAAAAGAAATACCAATTTCATGGTAAAGTTATAGCTAATGAATCTAGAAAATCAACAAAATTTAGATTTGAATAACAGTTTCATAAGCAGATTATAGCACTGAACTTTGACTATGTGAAATCTGATTGCAGAATGATGGGAGTCATCAGTAACTTACCAGGTCAGTTAAGAAAAGACATTAATAAGGACACAGCAATTTAAAAAAATCATGTGGGAAGATGGACATGTGGCTCAAGTGGTAGAACCTAGCAACCACAAGGCCCTGAATTCAAACCCCAGTACCACCAAAAAACCATGAGGATAATTTTTGTTGTTGTTTAACTTTTTGTGTTCTTTATATATTGTAGATATTCATCCTTTAGCAGATGAATATCTAGCAAAGATTTTCTTCCATTCTGTAAACTGTCTCTTCACTCTGCTGATTGTTTCTTTTGCTGTGTAGAAGCTTTTTGATTTGATACAATCCCATTTGTCAATGCTTTTATTCGGGGGACTACTAGGGAGATGGAAGAGAAGGGAAAAGAGGGAATAAGAAAGAGTAACAGAAGGGGCAAACATGATTAAAGTATATTACATACATGTATGGAAATATCACAAGGAAACCTCTTACTTTATATAATTAATGTACACTAAAATCATGTGGTCCACTATGCACTATTTTAATATGCTCTCCAAAATAACGCCAAATGGTGAATTTTGCTTTATTTAAATCAAGTGTAGTGCCTTTAATTTAGGAAAGCAACTCATACAGGAGGCAAAGTTCATCTTCCTATCAGTATAATGGACTAAATGTAACATGGACTGTGTTGAAAATAATTACCTGAGTAATTAATTTCTTCATTATTATTTTTTCTTATTTATTTATTTATTTATTTATTTTGCAGTACCGGAGCTTGAACTCAGGGCCTTCACCTTCAGCCACTCCACTAGCCCTATTTTTGTGAAGGGTTTTTTGAGATAGGATAGCACATACTATTTCCCTGGACTGGCTTTGAACTGTGATCCTCCTTATCTCTGCCTCCTGAGTAGCTAGGACTACAGGCGTCAGCCATCAGTGCCTGGCTAGGCCTCAGACTTGCTAGGCGGGTGCTCTTACCCCTTGAGCCACTCTGCCAGCCCTCTTCATTATTCTTTACAAAGCAAAAGAAACATACAGTGTCCCTTATAGTCAGTGATTCTTGAGCAGAAGTTTAAAGACAAGGAAAATCTTGTATCATGAAGTCAAAGTTTGCAAGGAAATCTTCGTCTCTTCTCATCCCTAACTCCAAAACATAAAACACTCAGAGAAGGGCAAGCCTTAGAGAAAAGGCGCAATCTATGGTGCTCTGGTTGGTATAGTCTGGTGACAGATTGAGTTGGGCAGATCCTATGCCCCTCCCCCTCACAAATCACTTAGTTTATGCTTATTAGAAGTGGAGCAGAGGGCTGGTGGAGTGACTCAAGTGGTAAAGCATCTGCCTAGTAAGCATGAGGCCCTGAGTTCAAACCCAAGTATGCCAAAAAAAGTGGAGCAGATATTCTTTGGCCCTTTGAACACAGCAATTATCCTCTGTTTATCATTGACCCTTCTGTATCATTCTGATTGCTGTAGTATTGTGTGTAGTTCATTTAAGTTTCTCATTGCTATGTTTCTGGGTTTCCTTAAAAAAAACAAAACAAAAGAAAACAGAGGTGACGTCTTGCCTGCTTTAAACACCTTGTGATGATGCTATTATGATTTAAAAGATTTAAAAAAGAAAATCTGTAAATGTATTCTCTGTTACTAGCAAAATTTTAAATCTCTTCCTCTTTTTCCTTCTGGTCTTCCTCCTTCTTTTTCATGTTTTTTTTTTGGTGCTGGGGATGGAATTTAGGGCCTTACTCATGTGAGTCATGTACTCTATCACTAAGCTACATCCCTAGCCCTCCCAAATATTCTTAATAATATTAATACTCATATAATATTGCATGGCTTTGTAAAAAGAACATTAAAGAAATATTCAGGTTTTAATGCAAGCTTTTTATTTATTATCTGGGTAACCTTGTATGGTTACTCAATCTCTCTTAACCCTGAATCTCCTCACCTACAAAAATAAAACTATTTAGTCTTTTCTTATGAGTTTTTCTATGAGAATTAAAAAGACCTGACACAGAAGAGGTATTAATAAATGTTTGTTTCTTTTCATTCATTGGAAGCCCAAAGACTTAAGTTATAGTCCTCACTTTGCTACTTACTAGCTCTGTAAACTCAGAGGGGTCACTTAAACTCACTGAGCTTCAGTTTTTTCATGTATTGGATAAAGTTGCTATAAGGATTACTCAGAACTACATATGTACTTCCAGATAGCCACTAGAAATTCCTGTATACAACAATGGCATGGTTCTTAAGACTCACTCCCATCTCTGCTGTCTTATTTATGCCTTTGTAAGAGGACCTACTACTGGGCCATGTGCTATGAGGAAAACAAGGGAGGAATAAAGCAAGGTCCCTTCCCTCAAAGATAATGGGATAATCTAATCTGACCCTTGCTAGACTAAGGATTTTTACTTTGTTATGATTGCCTATAGTCTAAGGATTCCAAATGAATTCATCAAGCAATGGTTCACTTGATAGGAAACAAGCTCATAATCACTGGGATAACAATTCACTTGAGGAATAGAAAAAGGGATTTCTATGGCTCTCTGACATGAAGTAAAAATCATAGAGAGTATATAATAAAGTATGAGGGCATTTTAGGTACTGTATTAGTCTCTAACTGCTGCTGGAATAAATGACCACATCTCCCACTACTTATTCTGATCCTGCTGCCTCCTTCTAATAAGAACACTTGTGATTATATGAGGCCAAACTTGATAATCCAGGATAATCTCCCCATCTCAAGATCCTTAACTTAAACACATCTGTAAAGTTCCCTTTACCATATAAGATAACAAATTCATAGCTTCTAGGGATTAGCATGTGGACATCTTTGGTGGGATATTATTCAGCCTACCACAGAAACTATAGCTCGGAGACAATCATTAAGATATGAAAAGCCAGGAAGGTCTCTGTGGACGTAGTACATTTTGAAAGGTATGAAGATAAGCAGGAGGTCATTTCTAGGTTGGGAAATGTTGGAACACAGGTAATGGTGTGGGAATCAGCATAATTACATGGAGACCATTAAAGAGACTGATATAAATATAATAAATGATCAATAAGAGAAGGAAAAGGCCAGATCACAAACAGCCTTAAAGACAAAAGGATCCAAACATGGTAGAACAGTGATTGGGAGTTACCAAAAGTTCCTAAGTAAACCTCTAAGTCACATTATGAAAGCATTTTCAGGATGATTAATCTAGTAAATATGGAATAGCAGACCCCAAGTGCTAAATATTTGTTTCCTTTGAAGGATCACTGATTACCCTGTCTTCAAAACTCCTGAAGACATATTAGTATTAATTTCAAAGGAGAAAAATAGGCAAGGGCAGGATCATTGTAGACTGTTCACTTATAGGAATGCAAGACACAGACAAGTAAGGGCTTCTTACAGTGCTTTGCAAATGAAGACAATTTCTATGAACTCAGGACAGTTTTTTTTTTAAAGAGGAAAACCAGTAAACTTACCTCATTGCCACATTACTTCCATCAATGACAACTGGCCTCAAATTGTCACTATTGTCTATTTCATCTTCAAGAGACAATTCAGGGCTTGCAGTCTCTCTAGAGCTGGACCCACGGGGCACTACCAGACTCAAATTGACCTGTCCTTCTGAGTCACCTTTGTTCCCAAGTCTGACAAGCTCTGCTAATACGTCATTAATAAGAGATTCTGGGCCTAGCTTATTCAGCACTGATTGAATCTGTTCTTCGGCATAGCCCAGCTTTAGAGCAAAATCCATCTTGGCTCGGTAGTCCTTCTCCAAGTCGAGCTTACTATCCTGTAAAATGCTGCTCTGGGAGAAGCTTGGACGATCCAGACAGGGTGATCGACAAAGCTGGCGGTGTAGCTTGGAGGGCATCTCCTTTTTCTTCAACTGACCATTCCCAGTATGGCAGTTGTTGTTGCTGCTCTTCAGGCTCATCTGTTCAGGGTCACTCTCAGAGCTCATCCACTCTTCAGAATCAGCATTGCCTTGCTCTGTGCTGTACTGTTTAGGCTGCTGCTTTTCTTCCTTGGAAGCACTCTTCTCCATTTTTGGCGTCTCCACCGCAGCGGTGGCTGTCATCCCGTTCAGTGAGTAGTTTGAAGTCTAATCAGCTCTTTTTCTTTTTAGCCTGCTTGGAATCCACATAGAGTGACATTCTCTATAGTAAACTGTTGTGGTAGCAATGTGCAAGAGTTTTCCTGTTTGGTTTACCAGTCCCTACAAAGAAACGCATATGCCACAATCATCTTTAGTAAAGTTTTGAATACAGAGCTTTTTCTTAAGAAGCTATAGTTTCTCTGGCATTGATTTTTTTCTGCATATAAAGATTAGACTCACATTAAAAATATAGAGTCCATAGTTCGTGATACCCTCTCTCAAAAAAAAATCACAAAAAGGGCTGGTGGAATGGCTCAAGGTGTAGGTACTGAGTTCAAACCCCAGTATAGAAAAAAAATAAAGTCCATAATTCTAATAATTTTAGGTGAAATTTTCAGTAGGAGAATTAATGTTGTAATTCTCCCTCCCCCAAATCACTACTAAAGTTATCCTTTATTATTACAACTGAGAAAGAGAAACTGCATTTCAACAGGGTGCAGGAGTGTGCATGCATGTGTGCACATGAATGTGTGTGTGTGTGTGTGTGTGTGTATCCTTAGACAGATTCTGTTTTTTCCTTTCTTCAAGGAAGTGTTTCTAGATCCCCCACCAGATCCTTCTTGTTAAGGCTAAAATCCATTCCCGACAGGCAAATCCTCTCTAGCATTATGCTTTGCAAAATGTCAGGAACTCCATCTACTAGATAGATTGGACAACCATTAAAATTGCTCTTAGACAACTAACGTAAGCTGAAAAGATAACAAATAGAAAGGCATGTTCCAGATGTGGAAGGGGTATGTGCACTCTCCTGAGTGTATCTGCAGCCTCTTTTATTTATTATAATTGGTAAATTAAGGGAAAAAATCCCTGGGCACAGTTGTACACAACTTTAGTTCCATCCACTCAGGAGGCTAAGGCAGTAGGGTCCCTTGGACATTGGGGAGATATCCTTCCTCCTGGGTAACAGAGTGAGACTGTCTTTTTAAAAAAAAGGAAAAATCAACTCAGGAATATTTTTAGGAGACTACTAATTACAGAAGAGAATAAGGGACAATTCATTTCTGAACCCCTCCTGTCACCTACCTCATCTGTCCTGGCAGGTTTCAGATCTAAAATGTTTTCTTCTCTTCAAATCTCAGTTTCCTCATGGGTGAAATGAAGATATTAGTAGCTACCTCACAGTGTAATTGTTAGGATTATGTAAGATGAATAAGGAAAGTGCTTAGAAAAGTGAATAGAACTTGGTAGGTTCTATCTATCTATCATCTATCTGTATGTCTATCTGTCTATCATCTATCTATCAGCAAAGCAACAGACATCATGAAACAGTTTTTTTGGGTGAGGGCAGCACTGAGGTTTGAACTGAGGGCCTCATACTTCATACTTGCTAGGCAGGCACTCTACTACTTGAGTCTCTCCACCAGTCCTGGAACAGGTTTTTTTTTTTTTTTTTTTTTTTTCTAAAAAGACTGACAGCTAGGCCAGGTTGTAGACCTGTAAGCACAAACAAACTTTTGAAGCATCAGCTGTGCTCTCCAAAATAAAACCAAGTTATCTATGCAATCAGCATACTGGGGATTTCCAGTTACCCCTCAATCCTACTTATACAAACAAGAAAAGCAATGAAAAGTTCTAGCAATGTTATGGGTAACTGCATAGTTACTTTCGGAGTCACATTTGGAAACATTTGTACAAAATCATCACCTCAAATTGACAAAGGACTTTTCTAGTGATTACGCTACCACTTTTGACTTCAAAAATCTCGCTTAATAGACATGTTGGTAAAAGACTATAATCTCAGCATTTGGGAGGTTGAGGGAGAAGGATCACAGGTTTTAGGCCAGCTGGGCTACATAGTGAGACCTTGTCTCAAAAAAAAAATTGTCTTAACGAATTAGCCAACACACAGGTATCCATTTCTCTCTCCCATTAATCTTAGCTATTCAACTTTAAAGTCAATTTCCTTTATAAATTTCATGTTTACTGACTTACATTTTATTCTCTTCAAAATAATTTCGAGTGCACAAAGGACAGTGAGACATTCTTTTTGGATTCAACAATAAGACCTATATTGGTGCACACACTGAAGCAATGTGAGGCAGGCAGTTACCAGTTGGTGAATTGGAGGCCAGAAACATCAATTATAAGAGGACACTGAGATTTTCCTTACGTTTATGCAAAGCTCCAAAGTCACTTAAAAACAACCATTTCAGGACTCTATGTATATTTTCTTGGCAAATTAGAGGTACTTGTAAAAGGCAAGTTTAATTGTTCTTAGCTAGCTTTTCTCCTTCTTTAGGGATATTTAGCTTTATTCAACGTTGACATTGGTGTGAACACTTTCACTATGTAATAACAAATTTAAACTCGTGGGAAATCCTGCAGACAGGCAACCCTTATTGAAATTACTAGTTATTATTGCAAAAGTTTCCTACTTTATAACCTAAAGTAGAAGAGAAATAAATGGCTTAGCAGAAATAAATTTGGATTTACCTTTCAAAACCTTAAGCAAAGAAGAATTTAAGAAAAATGTTTTCTGTCCCAAAGCCTGTGCTGGTGTGTAAGTGTCATGCATTTTTCCTGTTTGTTTTGTTTTAGTGTGCAAACTTCTTGAGACAAGATAGCAGGAATGTCTTTTCATTCAAAAGAATAGTCACTAAGTGTCAGATACCATGCTAAGCCCTAGGGTTAGGAAGAGAAATCAAAACTGGGCCTGTTCTCAAAGAAATTGAAAAATAGTAAAAAAAAAAAAAAAAAAAGCCAAGAAGCGGTCCTAGAAAGTGCTGAAACACAGTTTTCTAGAGGGTGAACATCTGAATTAAAGTTCAAAGCAGAGATACTACTAATTGTACAAGGCAATGAGATTCATTATGACATTTTCATACATGCATGTAATGTGTTTGGATGATATTCACCCCTTCTATTATCCTTTCTTATCTCTCTCCTTTCTCAAACTGAGATACTCTTGAGAATAAAAAGGAGTTTTACTAATAATTATGCCAGAATAATAGGTATAAACTGGAGATGTTGCAGTAACCTAAATATATGGCTAGTTACCCAAATTACTTGCAAATTTCAACTGACATACAGAAGAGAAAATGTTTAACTCTGAACATTCTTATTCGAGTACAATGCAAGGAGATAGTATTTAAAGAGACTAGGAAAAAATTTAAGAAGGATATGTATAATATTTGAAGTTATTGGTTGACTCATTAATTAACTAAGTAAAAAAATTCTACTTAGTATCAACTATGTGCCAGGTAACACCTTAGGGGATGAGGATATAAAAACAGACGAAGATCTTGGTTTTGAGGAGCTTATTTATTATTATGGGGAATGGAGAGAGATAATAATCAAGTGACTAATAATTATAAACTGGCTAAGTTATTGTTAAAAGGTAAAGGAAGCTATGAGTTGAACCTTAAAGGAAATATTAACCAAATTGCTGGAAATTAGATCCCTGTCTTTCACCCTGTACAAATATCAACTCAAAGTGAATTAAGGACCTTAATAGGCTCCAGGTTCCATTATTCAGCACTTGGCGGTAAGTCCTGCTTCCTGGCACACACAGGAACTCGGAGCTCCATGCTCCCCCTTACTACATGACTTGATACCTTTACCCTGAAACACCAGGGAAACCAGCACCCATGTATAAGGAGGACCCCTGGCTCCTGCTGTTCCACGGGTAACAGAAGGTGCAAGCCACCAGGCTCAGTACCCCAGGCTAGAAGAAGCTGCTGTGGCTCCTGGTAGCCTATGTTTGCAAATAGGCCCCAGGGTCCCACTACCCAAAGGCTTGGTTCCCCTGTGCCTGCAGTGCTACTGTATTGCCCTCCTGGAGCCCATGCCTGGAAAGCAGTCCCCAGAATTCCCGTTGCCCAAAGACTTGGTTCCCTTGTGCCTGCAGCAGCTGCTGTGGTTCCTGGAGCTCATGCCCCAGCAAGCAGGCTCCAGGGCTCCTGTTGCCTGCAGGCTTGGTTCCCCTGTGCCTGCAGCAGTGCCATCATACTGAGTTCTCAGAAGCCTGTGCCAGCAATGAGGCCCAAGAACTCCCACTGCTGCAGGCTTGGTTCCCCCATGCTTGCAGTAGCTGCTGTGGCTCCTGGTACCCTGCACTGACAAATAAGCCCCAGGGCTCCTGCTACCTGTAGGCTTAGGGTCCCCCATGCCTGTGGCAGTTGATGTGGCTCCTGGAAAACCACACTGCAACACAGGTAGACCCCAAGGCCTCTGCTGCCTTGTGGGCACCAGACAATTCAAGTCTACCAGCTTTGCTGCCCCATGGGTACCCTCAACTTGCTACTCAGTGCCAGGATCCCACCACCACACACACACAAGTGAACCCCAGGCTCCATTCTTTGCTATTCTGCTGGCACCAGAAGGCTTCCCTCCCCACAGAGCATGGAGGCCCACTGCTAAACGCCAAACTCTCCCATGAGAGAGCCCCCACTAACCCTGCCAAAGAGTGGGAACCCAGCTCCTCCACTGAGTTGTAATCTGCCATTCTGTGGGTGCCAGGAGAATTGCTTCCCTGTGGCACCAAAAGGCCCAGTGCCTCCCACTGTTCCTGACCATGGGAGAGTCCTGCTTCTCTGTTAAAGCACAAAAATGCCAGATTTCCCTCTGAAGGGAGGAAAGCTGTAACCTACTACTCAGTGAGTGGCACCAGAAGGCCTGCCTCCCAAGGTGCATAAAGGCTCAGTGCTCCCCACCTGTCAGCTGGAGAGCTCCCCTTCCCCTGTCAAAGAGCAAGAATGTCAGGTTCCCCACTGAGGGGAGGAAAGATGTAGCCTGCTACTCTGTGCACAGCACCTGAAGGCCTGCTTCCCAAAGTGTACAGAGACCCAGCACTTCCCACTTTGCTGACCTACAGGAGAGTTCAGTCTCCCTTGTCTAAGAGCTGGAACCCCAGCTCCTCCACTGAGTGGCAACCTGTTACTCTGACAGGAGACCAGCCTCACAAGGTGCAAGAGGCCCAGCTCTCTCTACTGTTCCTGGCAGCTAGAGAGCTCTCATTCCCCCATTAAAGAGCAAGAATTTCAAATTCTCCATTGAGGGAAAGAAAGCTGTAACCTGTTACTCTCCAGGCAGCACTAGAAGCCCTGCTTCCCCAAGTACACAGCAGCCCAGTGCTTCACACTGTGTTTCCCTGCAGGAGAGTCCCATCTCTCCTGTCTAAGAGCTGGAACCCCAGATTCTCCAATGAGTGGCAATCCACCACTCTGCTGGTGCTTAGGAGGCCTTCTCCCCACAATGCACAGAGACCCAACACTCCCCATTGTGACTGCAGGACAGCACCTGCACTCCCATAAAGAGCACAAAATCCAGCTCCCTTGCTGAGGAGAGAAAAGAGGTAATCAGCACCAAAACTAGAACCCTCCAAGGGGTAACATATCCAGCATACCCCTCTCTGAGGAACACCGTTGGAGCTCCAGAAGAAAAAAACCTCAAAACCCTAACTACAGAGGCACAACGGATTAAAACCATAACTAAAAACAACTCTGGATGCATAAATCTCAATGAGAATGAAACAGCAAGACAACTGCTTTCCCTCAAAAGCCAATTCCATCAGTAAGGATCTAAACACCTGCATAGAGGAAGAGATATCAAATATTGAGCTCCAAAAAACAATAGTAAAAATGATTCACGACCTCCAAGAAGAAACACAAAAGCTAGTATTAGATCTCAAAGAAGATGTGAATAAACAATTAATGAGGTCAAAGAGAATACAAACAAACAGATAACTAAAATTAAGAAGACTATCTAGGATAGGAAAGAGGAAATCAATAAAGATATGGAAACCCTGAAAAATAATCAATCTGAAATAAACAACTCAATAACCTAAATAAAAATCTCAATCAAAAGCTTGGTGAACAGAGTGGAACAAATTGAAAATTGAGTATCAGGAAAGGAAGACAAAGTAGAGGAATTAGACCAAACAGTAAAAGATCATGAAAGAATGCTATGAAAATACGAATGAAACATGAAAGATATCTGGGACACCATGAAAAGAGCAAACCTACGACTCATGGGTGTAAAAGGAGAAGAGATACAAACTAAAGGCACTGACAACCTATAAAATAGAATAATAGCTGAAATCTTCCTTAACCTCAAGAAAGAGAGAGTCACCTAGGTGCAGGAAGCTTACAGAACACCACACTATCAGGACCATAAAAGAAACATCCCTAGACACATCATAATCAAAACACTCAGAACAGAGAATAAAGAATTCTGCAAGCTACAAAAGAGAAAAGACAAGTCATTTATAAAAGCAAGCCCATTAGAATAACAGCAGATTTTTCAACTCAAACTCTAAATGCAAAAAGGTCATGGGAAGACATAATTCAGGCCCTGAAAGAAAGCAAATATCAACCTAGATTAGTCTATCCAGCAAAACTATCTTTTCTAATTGAAGGAGAAATTAAAACCTTCCACAATAAGGCAAAACTAAAGGAATTTGTACTACCAAGCCAGCACTACAGAAGATACTTAGAGGACTTTTACATATAGAAGAAGAAACTAGAGTGAGACAGGAAGATTTAAGAAAGAATAAACTCCTTTGAGCAAGCAGACCAGTACACAAGGAACCAGAAAAAATAAACAACAGGGGAATAAAAAGGACTGGAAACAACAGGCGCCTGTCAATATTAACACTGAATGTAAATGGCCTCAATGACCCAATCAAAAGACACAGAATACCAAGTTGGGTTAAAAAACAAGACCAACCATATGTTGCTTACAAGAGAGTCATCTGACTGAAAAAAAATGAACACTGGCTTAGAGTCAAAGTGTGGAAAAAAGTTTTCCAATCAAATGAACTCCACAAACAGGCAGGAATAGTTATACTCATATCTGACAAAGTAGACTTCAGAATAAAATCAATCAGAAGAGTCAAAAGAGGAAATATCAATCCTTAGCATACATGCTCCAAACACAGGGGCACCCCACCTACATTAAAAACACTTTAATGGGCCTAAGAGCACAGATATACCCTAACACAGTGATAGTGGGAGACCTGAATACCCCACTATCACCAATAGATAGGGCAAAGAAACCTCAGAATTACCCCACACATTAAACCAAATAGACATGGCTGATTTCTACAGAGTGTTTCACCCAACAACCAGGCAATACACATACTTTTCTGCAGCTCATGGAACTTTCTCCAAAATAGATCATATTTTAGGACACAAAGCAAGGCTCAACAAATTCAAGAAAATTAAAATAAACCCCTGCATCATATCAGATCATAATGGAATAAAACTAGACCTCAACAACAAAAGAAACCACAGAAAATATTCAAACACATGGAGACTAAACAACACACTGCTGAAAAACCAATGTGTGACCAAAGTAGTAAGGGAAGAAATTAAAAATTTCCTAGAATCCAATAAAAATGAAAAAAAAAAAAACCCTACCAGAATCTGTGGGACACAGCAAAGGTTGAGCTAAGGGGACAGTTTATAGGTATAAGTGCCTACATTAAAAAAACAGTGACCTCTCAAATAAACAACCTAATGCTGTACTTTAAGCTCCTAGGAAAACAAGCCCAAAACCAGCAGATAGAGAGAAATAATGATGAGGTTTGAGATCAATGAGAGTGTAAATAAACTATACAAAGAATCAATGAAACAAAAATTTGGTTCTTTGCAAATATTAACAAGATTGACAAACCCTTAGCCAACGTGACAAAATGGAGGAGGGAGAAGACCCAAAATATAAAATCAGAAATGAAAAAGGGGAAATAACCACAAATACTAACAAAATCTAGAGAATCATTAGAGAGTACTTTGAAAACTTATATTCAAATAAACTGGAAAATCTAGATGAAATAGATAAATTCCTAGCTGCATGTGACCAATCAATATTGAACCAAGAAGATATTAAACACTGAAATAGTCCTATTACATGCAATGCAATGGAAGGAGTAATAAAGAGTCTCCCTACAAAGAAGAGCCCAGGATCTGATGGATTCACAACTGAATTTTACCAAACCTTTAAAGAAGAACTAACATCAATACTCCTTAAACTGTTCCAGGAAATAGAAAGGGAAGGAACACTACCAAACTCATTCTATGAAGCCAGCATTACACTCATTCCAAACTCAATAAAGATGTAACCATATAAAAGAATTATAAACTAATATCTTTAATGAATATAGATGCAAAGATTCTCAACAAAATTGTGGCAAACAGTATTCAACAATACTTCAAAAAGATCATACACCATGACCAATTCATTTTCATTCCAAGAATACAAGGATGGTTCAACACATGTAAATCCATAAATATAATACAGCATATAAACAGAACCAAGGACAAAAACCACATGATCCTCTCAATAGGTGCAGAAAAAGCCTGTGACAAAATCAAACACCCTTTCACAATAAAAGCTCTGAAGGAATTAGAAATAATGGAATGTTCCTCAACATAATAAAGGCTATATGTGACAAACCTAGAGCCAACTTCATACTAAATGGAGAACAGCTGAAACCGTTCCCCTTAAAGTTAGGAATGAGACCGGGCTGTCTGCTTTCACCACTCCTATTCAATATAGTTTTGGAATTCTGAGCCAGTGCAATAAGACAAGAGCAAGAAATAAAAGGGATTCAAATAGGGAAGGGAGAAGGCAAACTATCCCTATTTGCAGATGACATGATCCTATACCTAAGAAACCCTAAAAACTCCACCAAAAACTATTAGAAATGATAAACTCTTTGAGCAAAGTAGCAGGATACAAACTTAACATACAGAAAACAGTAGCTTTTCTATATACCAATAATGAATAGACTGAGAAAGAAATCAGCGAAACAATTCCATTTACAATAACCTCAAAAACAATAAAGTACCTGGGAATAAATTTAATGAAAGAAACCAAAGACCTTTTTAATGAAAACTTATAAACCACTGAAGAGAGAAATCAAAGAAAACATCAGAAGATCAAAAGACCTTCCATGCTTCTGGATTGGTAGAATCAACATTGTGAAAATGGTCATAACTACAAAAAGCAATCTACATGTTCAACATGATCCCTATCAAAATTCCAATGATATTCTGCAATGATATATCATATTCTGATATGATGATAGAAAAGGCAATCGTAAAATACATATGGAAACACAAAAGACTCGAATAGCCAAAGCAATTCTAAGCAAAAGGTCCAATGCTGGAGGCATTACAATACCCATCTTCAAACTGTACTATAGAGCTATAACAATAAAAACAGTATGATATTGGCACAAAAATAGACAGGAAGACCAATGGATCAGAATAAGATCCAGGTATAAATCCACACATCTATAGCCAACTGATCTTCAACCATGTAGGCCAAAGCACACAATGGAAAAAAGACAGTCCCTTCAAAGAAAGAGGTACAAATGGCCAGTACATACATGAAGAAATTTCACCTTCCTTTGTTATGAAAAAGTCGCAAATCAAAACAGCACTTAGATTTCATTTCATCTGAGTTAGAATGGCCATAATCAAGGGTAATAACAATAACAAATACTGGCAAGGATGTGGCAAAACAAGAACACTTATATACTTCTGGTGGGAGTGCAAGTTGGCACAACCACTATGGAAAGCAGTATGGAGATTCCTCAAAAAACTAGAGCTAGAACTGCCATATGATCCAGTGATACCACTACTGGGCTCCTACCCAAATGAGCGTAAGACAGGATACAGTAGAGACACCTGTACACCGATGTTCATTCACAATAGCCAAGCTCTGGAAACAACCCAGATGCTCTACAACTGATGAATGGATCAAGAACATGTGGTATATACACACAATGGAGTATTATTCAGCCATAAGGGATAATGACATATGGTTTGAAGGTAAATGGATACAATTGGAGGACATTATGCTAAGTGTAGTAAGCTAGGATCAGAAACACAAAAGTTGCATGTTTTCTCCATATGTGGAAGATAGATCCAAAGATAAATATATGCACAAAAACAAGAATGATCATATACAAACTCAGATATATAACATGTTTGTAACAGAGGAACTACTCTATGGAACTCAGGGAAAGGAAAAGAGAATGATAGAGCATCAGTAATATCGCATAACATAAGATGTGAAGGTAGAAGATATAAGGATGTGTGTTGAAAGCTGTTGAAAAGTGGGGGCTGGGAGGTAAAGGCATAAGGGAGAGTAATGGGAGGAGTTGAATGGGCCAAAGTAAAGTATACCCACAGTGGACATACATTGAAACACCCCTTAGTTCAGTGGGATTTTTGTCTCAGTATTATACCTGAACATGTATTGTGCTTAAGTCAATGTAATAATACCAAGGCAAAAATACCACTGAACAATGAGCAGACACCTAAACAACAAAGGACAAGAGTGAAAAACAGGTCGCGCTATGGCGAGGGCACTAATGGGAAGAGGAGGGTAAAGGAAGATGAATATGGTTGATGCACTTTCTATACAAGAATGAATACAGAATTTTAAACGTGTTGAAATCACCATAAGAAGAGGACTACGATAGAAAGGAGAAAAACAGAGAACCAATTCAGGATATAATACATATATACATGGAAATGTCATAATGAAACTCCTTGTATAGCTATCTTAAACAAATAAAATGTCTTTTTTCACAGATGGAGGACAGGAAGATAAAACAGGTCCTGTCTTGGGGTTGGTACCAGTGGGAGGTGGGAGGATATAAGCAAAGGGTGAAGGAATGAAGGAGGGTGAATATGGTGGAAATGTTATTACGTTCTCATGTATGAAAATGGAAAACTGAGACCTGTTAAAACTATTCTAAGAATGGGGGGAAGGGAGATAACTAAGATATATTGCAAGCACTTTTGCAAATGTCACAATGTACCCCAGTACAACAATAATATAATAAAAAAATTAAAAATTATAAATATATGAAGAGCAATATGACATAGTCTTGGGCAATACCTCATGTCTAATATTACTGGTGAGGAATGATAAATGAAAACATCAGGGATGGCTAAAGGAAAATAGTCACTTTTGGCCAAAAAAGGTAGTGAGTAGTGAGAAAAATTTCAAAGATAATGTTCTACTACTACTATGACAGGCATTGAAAAAAAGTTATGTTTCATTGCTTTTGAGTTGAAAAAAATCCAAGTGAATGCATTAAAAATCGGTATATTTTGGAAAATTAAATTAGTCATATGAAAGACTAATCCTAGGCATAACTTATTTTAAGAAACAGAGCTTTGTCACAAGATATCTTTATAGAGAGTTCTTATGACTTGTTTAAGCAAATGATTAAGACTGAGCTTTGTATTGAGTAATCCTAGCACTTGGGAGGCTGAGGCAGGAGTGTCTCAAATTCAAGGGCTACATGATGAGCTTGTGTCTCAAAAACAAAACAAAACAAAAGAATATGATTAAGCAAATGATTGCAAACTAGCATCAGAATCTAAAAAAAAAAAGTAGAGAAACATATGCAGGCAGATTGTAATGTGACCTCAGAGAATTTCTATCAAGCAAAAAAGATCAGTCTTCTCTTAACACTTTTTCCCTCATTTCTTTTACTATGAAACAATTAATTTCAGCTTGCATTTATACAGAGCAGTTTTCCCAGATCAATCTTCAGGTTCTGCTATAAGCTCCACTTCATCTTTTCCAAAATCTCCCAAACAATGTCCTATATGGAGACAAAATCTGGTGATAACTATTGAGCCCAAACAATTAGAAATGTTCCCAAAAGTCCAATAGCCACATAAGATAGAACCACCCAGCAGTAGCCAGGTCAAGAACAGAATAGTAGACTCTTGATTATATGTAGATGGCTAGGCCCCTTGATTATTGTGTTATGGAAATTCATGATTTTTTTGTTTGTTTTTTGGTGGGACTGGATTTGGACCCAGGGCTTTGCACTTGCGAACCAAGCACTGTTCACCACTTGAGCCACACTTCCAGTTAAAATTCATGTTTTGATAGAGATTTAGGGACACCTACTTAGATCAGCTGCCCTTCCCTCTCTCTGCTAGCATTTTTCATAAAAACCATCCTTGAAGAAAAAACACTTATGAAAAATCATCTGTGTAGAAGTTTGGGTGGGACTTACTTAATTTGGAATTGACTATAGTTGAGTCATCATAAGAATACTATGGGGTTTTCCCTTGGTTTTTACTCTCTGAATTATACCACTGTTTTTAGAATTAGCTTCAAAGAGAATGAATTCAAATCTTTATTGGATCAGTCCAGCACATTTTACTTTCAAATGGCAAAGAGAATGAGGTTATTACGAAAGCTCAATAATGGTAATAAAATATGAATAATTATTTACATTTGCCTTGTGTCTTGGAGTTGCTTAAGTACACACACATGCCCTCAATCAATAGAGCTATGTCATCACCTAATCGGCTAACGAAGTTACACAAAATCCAGGAAGAAATATAAAGCGAAAGCTTTCTCAGATGCTTAGAAAGCAAAAGGGTTTGAAAATGTTAATGATTCTCAAAATGAAAAAGTTTCAAATTGAAAATTCAAATCTTCCCATTTTTACTTATGGTCACATACAACAGTATCATAAAGGAGATCCTTCAATCTCTAACTATACTCCCACCTATTTTTCTTTTTGGTGGTACAGGGGTTTGAACTCAGGGCCTTGCACTTGCTAAGCAAGTGCTCTTCCACCTGAACCATGCCCCCAGCCCCTTTTGCTTTACTTATTTTTCAGATAGGGTCTCACATTTTTGACTGGGGCTGGTGTCAAACTGTGATCCTCCTTCCTATGCCTCCTCCATAGCTGGGATCACATATGTATATTATCACACCTGGTTTGTTGGTTGAAATGGGATCTCGCTAACTCTTTGCATGGGCTGACCTCAAATCACAATCCTTTCATCCCTGGGGATGCTATAACAAATTACTATAAGCTGAGTGGTTTAAACAATAGAAAGTGTCTCACAGTTTTGGAGGACCAAAGTCTAAGATCAACATACCAGCAGGACCATGTTCCTTTTGAAAGTATGATGGAGGGATCTGTTGCAGACCTCTTTTCTAGCTTATCATATTTCCTTGGTTGTAACTCTACTTTTCAAAGGTATTCTCCCTTTGTGCCTATCTCTCTGTTCAACTTTCCTCTCTTTATAAGGACACTATTCATATTGAATTTGGGGCCCAAGCCAACTTTAGTATGATACCATCCTAAGTAATTGCATCTGAAAGAAACTATTTCTAAATAAAATTACAGTTTGAGGTACTGAGGATTTCACTTTAACAAATGTAATTTGGGGAGGATATAATTTAACACATAACAAATGGCTACAGTGAAATCTTTTTCTGTTAAATTCAGCATCTGGTTCTCTCACAGGAAATTTCTATTACCTTTTGTCTTTCTGGTATTTGTTTATTATTGTTGTGCTGGGGGTACATTGAGACATTTACAAAAGTTCTTACAATATATCAACTATATTATAGTTGAATTCACCCTATCTTTCTGGTATTTAGGCCGTACTTTCCTGTTACTTTGTATGACTTATCTTTTCTTGTTGGAAACTGGAGGTTTTAGATAATATATTATAGCAACTCTGGTTAACTTCTGTCCCCATGGCTTGATTTTGTTATCTCATCATTTATTGAGTATCTAGATTAACTTCCATTCCCACAATGAAGATGCTCTGAGATTGTTCTTCAAGGAGGCACAGTTTTGGATGTCCACAGTTTCTCTAGAATGACAATACTACTTTCTCTCTTTTCCTGACACCTCTAGCTGTTTGACTTCACTAATTGCTTGCAGATTATTTTATTGTTTTCAACAATACTCTGAGGGCATATCTTACTCTACAAAATAATGCAATAAAATTGTAGCTCTTTTTTTTAAAATATCTTCTGAGATCAGTGTTTGATATTTGTGTGCACACCAGCAGCGGTCCTCCAAACTGTTTCATTACCTGGTTCTCTCCTATGGGATAGCTTGGCCTACGGTCTAGGCTATAGAATCATTAGATATAAATCGTCCTCACAATTGCCTTTTATGTTTTTTCTTTTATGCAGTACTGGAGATTGAACTCACTGCTTCACATATGCTAGGCAATTCTCTACAACTTGAGCTGTGACCCCAGCTCTCAATTGCTTTACTAAAACCTTCATTGCTCTTGAGGACATCCTCAAGTTTAAACTTCTCCACACTCGGTCACAAATTTAGTCAGTTATTTGGTAAAAGATTAAGAGCTATCTGTTTTAACAAATGTCGGTGAGGATGCGGGAAAAAAGGACCCCTGATACACTGTTGGTAGAAATGTAAAGTAGTACAACTAGTATGGGAAAGAATATGGAGGCTTCTCAAAAACCTAAAAATAGAAGTATCATATGATCCAGCAATACCACTCCTAGGCATATATTCAAAGGAATGTAAGTCAGATTAAAATAAAGACACCTGCACACCCATGCTTGTTGCAATAGTATTCACAATAGCTAAGATATAGAAACAGCCAAGATGCCCCACCACTGATGAATGATTAAGAAAATGTGGTATTTATATTATAGTTGCTTCTTCTTGCTCAATAGATCCAATCAACATAATGTCATCAGTGTAATGGATCAGTGTGATATCTTGTGGAAGGAAAAAGTGATCAAGATCCCTGCTGACTAAATTAAGAAACAGGGCTGGCAAGTTGATATGTGTCTGTGAGAGTGAAAGCAAACTGTTTCTGATGAGGCTTATTGATAGGTATGCAGAAAAGGCATTTGCAATATCAATAGCTGCATATCAGGTACCAGAAGATGTATTAATTTACTCAAGCAAAGAAACTACATTTAGTATGGTAGATGCAATTAAAGTTACCACCTGGTTAAGTTTATGATAATCCACTGTTATTGTACAGATTTTTTTTTCTTTTTTGAGCCAAGGTCTCACTATGTAGTCCAGGATAGCCTTAAACTTGCCTCTGCCTTCCAAGTGCTGGGATTATAGGTGTGTGCCACTGTGCCCATATCTCCAGAAGTTTCATTTGTTCCTTTTTTATAGTATCTATCATTTTGTTGATTTTTTCACTTTGTTTATATATTTTTTCCTTTTTCTTCTAGTTGTCTAGGTGTGTCTTCCTGCAGCTCATTGAGCTTCTTGAATATTATTTTGAATTGTCAGGCAGCTTATAGATCTCTATTTATTCTTTTTAATTTTTTTGAGACAAGGTCTCATTGTGTTGCCCTGGTTGGTCTTGAACTCCTGGGCTCAAATTAGCCTCTCTAGTAGCACAGAACCATGCCCAGCTAATCTCTATTTCTTTAGGATTATTTATTACTGGTGCTTTATTTTGTTCCTTTGGTAGTGTCATGTTTCATTATTCTTGATCCCTGTGGCTATACATTGCTACCCATGCATTTGAAGAAGTAGAAGTTTATTCTACTTTTTTACAGACTAGCTTTGCCAGAGAAAGCCCTCCACCAGTCATCCTATCCAGAACTCACTCTGATGAATTCTATGTGCAGTCTTGTTGCTGGCATTCTCAGGTGGGCTTGCCTAGTGCCTGGGTCAACAGGTGGGTAGGCCTGGCTTCTGGGTCCACTGATGCCAGCCTTGAGGTTGGGTTCATTTGGGCCAAAGTAGATCCTGGGTTCACAGTGACTGGTCTTGTGTTGGGTCTACAGGGATAGAGCTCTCAACTAGGTCCATGGGCATAATTCTGAAGCCTGGGTGTCAGAGCCAGCTGGAAGCTTGTGTCCATTGAGACCAACCTGGTGCTGCGGTAGACCTTGAGCCTGAGTCTGTGGAGGCTTGCCTGGTGCTGAAATGAGCATTGAACCTGGGTCTTCGTGGATGGGTTTGGAACCTGAGTTATGGGGTTAGATTGGCCCTGGTGCTGGTTTGGTGCCTGAGTCTAGGGCGGCTTATTTGGGTCTTGAATCTGTAGGGGTTAATTTGGAGCCTTGGTTTACATGGGCAGTCCTGAATCGGGGCCTGTGGGAGCTGGTCTGGCACCAGTGTCTACTGGGCTTAGTTTGAACTCTGGGTCAGCTGCAGTAGGCCTGGATCCTGGTCCCTTGAAGTCTAGGGTTGTAGGGACTGGCCTGAAGCTTAGGACTAGCCTGGAGTCTGAGTCTAAATTGGTCAGTCTGACAGAGCCATAGCAATAAAAACAGCATGGTACTGGCACAAAAAAAGACATGAAGATCAGTGGAACAGAATAGAAGATCCAGATATGAATCCAGGCAGCTACACCCAACTGATCTGTGACAAAGGCACCAAGAACATATGATGGAGAAAAGACAGCCTCTTCAACAAATGCTGTTGGGAAAACTGGATATCTGCACACAGAAATCTGAAATTAGACACATGTCTTTCACCATGTACAAGTATCAACTCAAAGTGGATTAAGGACCTTAACATAAGGCCTGATACTTAGTACAGGAAAGAGCAGGAAATACACTGGAACAAATAGGCATAGGCAATAACTTCCTAAATAGAACTCAAATGGATCAGCAACTAAGAGAAAGGATTGATAAATGGGACTACATGAAACTAAAAAGCTTCTGCACAATGAAAGAAATTGTCATCAGATTGAAGAGGCAGCCCACGGATTGGGAGAAAATCTTTGCCAGCTATACAAAACATCAGATAAGGGATTAATAACAAGAATATATAGGGAGCTCAAAAAACTAAACTTCACAAACAATTAATGATCCAATGAGTAAATGGGCAAATGAACTGAACAGAGATTTTTCAAAGGAAGAAGTACAAGTAGCCAAAAACATGAAGAAATGCTCAACATCCCTGGCCATAAAGGAAATATAAGTCAAAACCACATTAAGATTCCACCTCCCTCCTATTAGAATGGCTATCATCAAGAACACAAACAACAACAAATACTGGTGAGGATGTGGGGAAAAACTAACCCTTACACACTACTGGCTGGGAATGTAAATTAGTGCAACCACTATAGAAAACAGTAGAGAGCTTCCTCAAATGTCTAAAAATAGAACTGCCATATGATCCAAATACCACTCCTAGGGATATACCCAAAGGAATGTAAGTCAGGATATGATTGAGACCCTTGCATGCCTAAGTTTACTGCAGCAATGTTCATAATAGCCAAGCTATGGAAACAACCCAGATACCTTACAACTAATGAATGGATTAAGAAGATGTGGCATATATATGGAAGAATGAAACCATGTGTTTTGCAGGTAAATGGATGCAGTGGGAGGACATCATGTTAAGTGACTACAATCCAGGCTAAGATAGACAAAGGTCACATGTTTTCTCTCATATGTGGGAGATAGGTACAATAGAAATGCAAGCAATATTTTGAAAAACAGGTTATGCTAAAGGGGAAGTCACTAATAAGAGAGGGAGGGTAAAAGAAAGAAGTTAAGAAGGTGAATATGGGAGGATTCCAAGATGGTGGCTAAAGGGAGGAAGCAGAAAGCGTGCCTCCTAAAGTAAAATCTTGGAGAGATGCTGGAGATAAACCTTACAGGAAAAACCACCGAGAAGAGGCAAAACTTTGACTCCTCCACACCTCCAGCCTGCGCATAGCATCTCCACTCCACATTAAATGGAGAAACCAGGAGGGCTCCTGCACCGCTGCCAGTGCCCAGACGGCTTCGGAAGATGTGGACCACAAGGTGAGCTAAGTGGTATGCAGTACTCCCACAGACAACCCTGGGGCAGATGAGCATAGCCCCCTGGACAGACCGACCCCCACCCAGGGAAAAAAGAGAGAAAAAAAACTGAATAATAAGCAATAACAAAAAAGACATGTAGCAAAGAGTGTGGGGCACCCGGAGCACCAAAGAGCAGGGGAGGGGAAATCCCTCACAACAAGCTGGCTGGAGAAGGCAGGAGCGGTGGCACACATCCAGCAATCAGGAGCAGGAAAGCTTGTAAAAGTGGCAGTGGAGGGAAAACTCCACAGGAGAGGGGGAGAGACCCACTTCCAAAATGAACTGTAAATAAACATGCCGGACTGAGAAAGCGGGTGCAGTGTTAGCTCCCCCAGTGTGCTTGGAAAGGGGAAGCTTGTAGCAGTGGCGGTCATGCCCAGGAAAAACAAAGCCTGAGGGGCTAGGTGAGTGTTAAGCTCACTCCTGAGATCTGCATAAATAAAGCTTCCAGCAACAGCAGGCTGACAGCAGTGGGCAGGCGAGTCACAGCCTCAGATAGCCATTCACAGAACTGTCTCCAGACTCTTTTTTTACCTCCCTACCTTTAATGAGACAACAACTGAACTGCACCTGAATGCTGAAAAACTTACTGAAACTGTATTGCATTGAACTTGGGACACTTTGTGGGGTTTTTTTGTTTTGTGTTGTTTTGTTTTGCTTTGTTTTTTAAATTTTTTTCCCCTTTGATGAGACAACAACAGAACTACTTCTGAGACACCGTCTCCAGGATTGGAGGCTGAGGGATGAACACCAAAATTATTAAGGCTGAAACTTTATTGCATTTGAAGTTGGAGATTTTTATTCTTTTTTATTTTATTTATTTATATATTTTTTCGTTTATTATTTATTATTTTTATTTAGTTTTAGTTTTTATTTTCAATCCTCTCTCTGTCTCTCTAATGTCTGTTCAGCTTACTGTTGATTAGTACACTATCTCTCCCTGTTTATATCTTTGAAACTTTTTCTGTTGTTTGTTTTGTTTTTTCTGCTTGTTTGTTTGTTTGTTTTTCCCTTTCTCTTTAACTCCTTTGCTTTCCATCTCCTCTCACCCTTCCATTCTAAATATCACCATTGTTATTATTACAAGCTAGAAAATACTTAATTGCACACAGTACAGGAACAATAACAACACCAAGGGCAATGACGGGAAGACAGAAAAAACAGGGAAACCAGTTTCCCCACTGCAAAATATTAGTACAGGAACCAGAGGGAAATGAAGAAAACAGATACTCAGATCCAGACTCCAACAAAATGAAGATAAACTATGCCAAAGAACCCAATGAAGCTCACAAGAACAATCTAAAAGAAGAAATACTACAGGTAATCAATGAGAATTTTATAGAGATGATACTGGATAGGGTCAACCAAAATGTACAGGAGACAATCAAGAAATTCCAAGACAACAAAAATAGAGAATTTGAGAAAGCACAAGAAGAAATAAAAGAAACCATAAAAGCACTGTATAAACACCAATGTGAAACAAAGAACACGATTAATAAAGAGATAAATGAACTCAGGACAAAAATAACAACATTAAAGAGGAAGAGACTCAGGATATGGAAAACCTCAGAAAAAAGAATGAAACAGAATTGCAAAACAAAATGGAAGGCCAATCCAACAGAATAGAACAAACAGAAGACAGAATCTCAAAACTCGAAGATGAAATGGTAATTAAAGGAAAAACCGAAGAACTATTAGTTAAACAAATCAAGACCTGTGAAAAGAAAATGCAAGAACTCACCCACTCCATCAAAAGATCAAACCTGAGAATCATGGGCATTGAAAAAGGAGAAGAGGTGCAAGAAAAGGGAATGCGCAATATATTCAACAAAATAATAACAGAAATTTCCCAAGTCTAGAGAAATCTATTCCCATACAGATGCAAGAGGCCTCCAGAATAACAAACAGACCAAACCAAAATAGAACTACCCCATGGCATGTTATCATTAAAACAACAAATACAGAGACTCGAGTAAGAATATTGAAGGCTGTAAGAGAGAAAAAACAAATAATATACAAAGGTAAACCCATCAAAATCACAGCAGACTTCTCAACAGAAACATTAAAAGCAAGAAGAGCTTGGGGTGAGATCTTCTGGGCACTGAATGAAAATAACTTCAACCCCAGGATACTTACCCAGCAAAATTATCATTCAAAATAGATGGAGCAAGAAAAGTCTTCCATGATAAGCAGAAACTAAAACAATATGTGACCACAAAGCCACCACTACAAAAGATTCTCCAAGGGATTTGGCACACAGAAAGTGAAACCCAACATAACCATGAAAGGGTAGGCAGCACCAAACTACAGGAAAAGAAAAAGCAAGAAAGTAGAATGTAACCTCAACTTAGGCACACACAATCAAACCACCAAACAACTAAGACAACTAAATGACAGGAA
Organism: Castor canadensis; assembly: GCF_047511655.1. NCBI lineage: Eukaryota > Metazoa > Chordata > Mammalia > Rodentia > Castoridae > Castor > Castor canadensis. The sequence goes on from NC_133405.1 coordinate 87,195,589, forward strand.
TCACCACATACCTTTCAGTACTAACAATTAATGTTAATGGACTTAATTTCTCCATCAAAAGTCACCGTTTGACGAAATGGATTAAAAAGGAAGATCCAACAATTTGTGGCTTACAGGAGACCCATCTCACTAACAGAAATAAGCATAGACTTAGGATGAAAGGCTGGAAGAAGATTTACCAAGCCAATGGCCCCCAAAAACAGGCAGGAGTAGCAATACTTATCTCTGACAAAGTAGACTTCAAAACTACATTGATCAAATGAGATAAAGGACATTCCATACTAATAAAAGGAGAAATAGACAAAAAGGAAATAACAATTATCAACCTACATGCACCCAACGTCAACACACCCAATTTCATCAAACACACCCTGAAGGACCTAAAAGCATATATTAACTCCAACACAGTGGTTGTGGGAGACTTTAATACCCCATTATCATCAATAGATAGGTCATCCAAACAAAAAATCAATAAAGAAATCCTAGATCTAAAATATACCATACATCAAATGGACCTACTTGATGTCTACAGAACATTTCATCCAACTTCTACACAATATACATTCTTCTCAGCAGCCTATGGAACCTTCTCCAAAATAGATCATATTCTAGGGCACAAAGCAAGCCTCAACAAATATAAGAAAACAGAAATTATACCATGCATTCTATCTGATCACAATGCAATAAAACTAGAACTCAACAATAAAAGTAAAAACAAAAAATATGCAAACAGCTGGAAACTGAATAACTCATTCCTTAATGAACAATGGGTCATTGATGAAATACAAGAGGAAATTAAAAAGCTCCTGGAAGTCAATGAAAATGAAAACACAACCTACCGGAACCTATGGGACACAACAAAGGCAGTCCTGAGAGGAAAGTTTATAGTCATGAGTACATATATTAAAAAGACTGTAAGATCCCAAATCAATGACCTAATGATACATCTCAAGCTCCTAGAAAAACAAGAACAAGCAAATCCCAAAACAAATAGAAGGAGAATAAAAATAAGAGCTGAAATCAATGAAATGGAAACCAAAAAAAAACATACAAAGAATTAATGAAACAAAAAGTTGGTTCTTGTAAAACTAAACAAGATTGACAGACCCCTGGTAAACCTGACTAAAATGAGGTGAGAAAAAACCCAAATTAGTAGAATCAGGAATGCAAAATGGGAGATAGCAACAAACACCATGGAAATCCATGAAATCATCAGAGACTACTTTGAGAACCTATATTCAAATAAATTTGAAAATCTTAAAGAAATGGACAGATTTCTACACACATATGATCATCCAAAACTGAACCAAGAGGATATTAATAAACTGAATAGATCTATAACACAAAATGAAATTGAAGCAGAAATCAAGAGTCTCCTCAAAAAGAAGAGTCCAGGACCTGATGGATTCTCTGGTGAATTCTACCAGATCTTTAAAGAAGAACTGACACCAACCCTCCTTAAACTGTTCCATGAAATAGAAAGGGAAGGAAAACTGCCTAAAACATTTTATGATGCCAGTATTACACTTATCCCAAAACCAGGCAAAGACACCTCCAAAACGGAATACTAGAGGCCAATCTCCTTAATGTACATTGATGCAAAAATCCTCAATAAAATAATGGTAAACCAAATTCAACAACACATCAAAAAGATCATTCACCACGACCAAGTAGGGTTCATCCCAGGAATGCAGGGGTTGTTCAACATACAAAAATCAATAAACGTAATAAACTACATTAACAGAAGCAAAGACAAAAACCACTTGATCATCTCAATAGATTCAGAAAAAGCCTTTGATAAGATCCAACACTATTTCATGATAAAAGCTCTAAGAAAACTAGGAATAGAAGGAAAGTAACCCAACATTATAAAAGCTATATATGACAAACCTACAGCCAGCATTATACTTAATGGAGAAAAACTGAAATCATTCCCTTTAAAATCAGGAATGAGACAAGGATGCCCACTATCTCCACTCCTATTCAACATAGTACTGGAATTCCTTGCCAGAGCAATTAGGCAAGAAGAAGGAATAAAAGGAATACAAATAGGTAAAGAAACTGTCAAAATATCCCTATTTGCAGATGACATGATCCTATACCTTAAAGACCCAAAAAACTCTACTCAAAAGCTCCTAGACACCATCAATAGCTATAGCAAGGTAGCAGGATATAAAATCAACATAGAAAAATCATTAGCATTTCTATACACTAATAATGAAGCAAACTGAGAAGGAATATATAAAAACAATTCCATTTACAATGGCCTCAAAAAAATCAAATACCTAGGTGTTAACCTAACAAAGGATGTGAATGACCTCTACAAGGAAAACTAAACTTCTGAAGAAAGAGACTGAGGAAGACTATAGAAAGTGGAGAGATCTCCCATGCTCATGGATTGGTAGAATCAACATAGTAAAAATGTCTATATTCCCAAAAGTAATCTACATGTTTAATGCAATTCCCATCAAAATTACAATGACATTCATTAAAGAGATTGAAAAATCTACTGTTAAATTTATATGGAAACACAAGAGGCCATGAATAGCCAAGGCAATACTCAGTGAAAAGAACAATGCTGGAGGCATCACGATACCTGACTTCAAACTATATTACAAAGCAATAACAATAAAAACAGCATGGTACTGGCACAAAAACAGACATGAAGACCAGTGGAACAGAATAGAGGACCCAGACATGAAGTCACACAACTATAACCAACTTGTCTTTGACAATGGTGCTAAAAATATACGATGGAGAAAAGACAACCTCTTCAACAAAAACTGCTGGGAAAACTGGTTAGCAGTCTGCAAAAAACTGAAACTAGATCCATGTATATAACCCTATACCAATATTAACTCAAAATGGATCAAGGATCTTAATATCAGACCCCAAACTCTAAAGTTGATACAGGAAAGTGTAGGAAATACTCTGGAATTAATAGGCAGAGGCAAGAACTTTCTCAGTGGAACCCCAGCAGCACAGCAACTAAGAGATAGCATAGCTAAATGGGACTTCATAAAACTAAAAAGCTTCTGCTCAACAAAAGAAATGGTCTCTAAACTGAAGAGAACACCCACAGAGTGGGAGAAAATATTTGCCAGCTACACATTAGACAAAGGACTGGTAACCAGAATATATAGGGAACTTAAAAAATGAAATTCTCCCAAAATTAATGAACCAATAAAGAAATGAGCAAGTGAACTAAACAGAACTTTCTCAAAAGAAGAAATTTAAATGGCCAAAAAACACATGAAATAATGCTCAACATCTCTAGCAACAAAGGAAATGCAAATTAAAACCACACTAAGATTCCACCTCACCCCTGTTAGAATAGCCATCATTAGCAACACCACTAACAGCAGGTGTTGGAGAGGATGTGGGGAAAAGGAACTCTCTTACACTGCTGGTGGGAATGTAAACTAGTACAACCACTCTGGAAAAAAATTTGGAGGCTACTTAAAAAGCTAAACATTGACCTACAATATGATCCAGCAATACCACTCTTGGGGATAGACCCAAAAGTTTGTGACACAGGTTACTCCAGAGGCACCTGCACACCCATGTTTTTTGCAGTTCTATTCACAATAGCTAAGTTATGGAAACAGCCAAGATGCCCCACTACTGACGAATGGATTAAGAAAATGTGGTATTTATACACAATGGAATTTTATGCAGCCATGAAGAAGAACGAAATGTTATCATTCGCTGATAAATGGATGGAATTGGAGAACATCATCTGAGTGAGGTTAGCCTGGCTCGAAAGACCAAAAATTGTATGTTCTCTCTCATATGCAGACATTAGATCAAGGGCAAACACAACAAGGGGATTGGACTTTGAGCACATGATAAAGCGAGAGCACACAAGGGAGATATAAGGATAGGTAAGACACCTAAAAATCTAGATAGCATTTGTTGCCCTCAACGCAGAGAACCTAAAGCAGATACTTTAAAGCACCTGAGGCCCATAGGAGAAGAGGACCAGGACCTAGAGAAAAGGTTAGATCAAAAAGAATTAACCTAGAAGGTAACACCCATGCACAGGAAATCAATGCGAGTCAATGCCCTGTATAGCTATCCTTATCTCAACCAGCAAAACCCCTTGTTCCTTCCTATTATTGCTTATACTCTCTCTACAACAAAATTAGAGATAAGGGCAAAATGGTTTCTACTGGGTATCGAGGGGTTATGGGGGGAGACGGAGGGGGGCAGGGGGTAAGGGAAGGGGTGGGGGAAGGGGGAAGAAATGACCCAAACATTGTATGCACCTATGAAGAAAAAATTAAAAAAAGAGAAGGTGAACATGGCTGATGTGCTTTCTATACAAGAATGAATATAGAATTTTTAAACCCATTGAAATCACCATAAGAAGGGGACTAAAGTAGAAAGGAGAAAAATAGAGGGAATAATGGGTTATAATACACATATACATTGAAATGTTACAACGAAATTCCCTGTATAGCTATCTTAAACAAACAAAAATGCAGAACAGGAAGGTAAAACAGGTTCTTTCTCAGGGTTGGTACCAGTGTAGAGGCTATAAGGACAGGGAGTAGTAGGGTGAATGTAGTGGAAATATTATGTACTCAGGTATGAAAATGGAAAAATGACACATGTTGAAACTATTCCAGGAATGGGAGGAGGAAGAATAAAGGAGAATGAAGGAGGGGGAGAATTCAACTACAACATATTGTAAGAACTTTTGTAAATGTCACAATTTATCCCCAGTACAACAATAATATGACAATTAAAAAATAAATTGGCCAGTCTTGAATGTGGGCCTTCAGGTGCAGGCTCCGTGCTTGGGTTAATGAGGGCCAAACTGAAATCTGTGTCTACAGAGTCTGTCCTAAAGGTTAAGGTTTGCCTGGAGACTAAGTCTGCAGGTGCTGGTCTACATCCTAAACCCACAGGTACTGGCCTTCAGCCTGAATCTACAAGGGTGGTCCTGAGTTCTACAGACGTGGTAGCCAGCCTGGAGACTTGGTTTATGGGAGTATTAGGCCATGGAGACTGACTTGGAGCTATTCTGGTGTTGAGATGTGCCTGGAGGCTTACATGAGGATACTGGCCCAGAGTTTTGGTTATGAGTCCCAGCCTGGTACTGTGGTATGCCTGAAGCCTGGTTCCATTGGGACAGACTTGGTACTGGGATCTGGGAAAAAGCTGAGTGTTTACTTCACCCTCCATGCTGTGTGCCTGTGTAGTGGTAATATGGGGAATGTGAGGCTGTCCTTTTTACCTTCTTCAGTGTGTCTTATTTCTGTGTTACTCTCATGTGCTGCAATCTTTTACTTTGATTCCTTAGATCCTGTGAAGATATTTTCATGCATGAATATTTAAAAATTGATGTTTCTGCATGGGTAGGAATGCTGGAAAAATTTATTCTACCATCTTTCTGACCACAGTGTGAATCCATAGTTAACGTTCAAGATCCATTTCATTTCTTCTAAAGTCAAATAAGGTATTAAAATAAGAATGTGTTATCTTCTTTCAAGTCCTTGATGGGGGCACTATTTCCTGAAATCTTCCTAGGAATGAAGTACTGCTTTAGGCTTACTATTTTCTTAGATAAAATCAGTTGTAGTGGCTTCCAATTTAGCCTTTCCTACCATACTAGCCCTCATTCCACAGGTCAAGGATTCAATGTGGGTATTCTGCCAGCTGTTGTGTGACTCAATTATACATTCTGAAACTGGGAAAATAACAACAGTATGTATTTGGGAACATCCTAGGTCCACTGTGAGATGGACTTAAGCTAAAATTTCATTAATCATCTGACCCCTATAAGCTCCTAATCTGACTTTGGGTCTCCCGGAATTATGGTCAGTTCAGATCCAATGCACATTAGTCCCTAAAAGATCTGATTATTTCCTTTCCCCCAGTGCACAGTTACCCTGGTAAAAGGTCCCTTTCAGAAAGGTTGGAAAAATATTAAGAATATAAATTTTTGGTATTATCTCAGGTCTTTCCTCAAGGAGACCTGGTCTCCTCTGCATTCCAGGGATTTTGGATCTGTGAACAGGTTCAAGTCTGAGAAGTGATTGAGGAGTGGTGACTGTTTTTGTGGTTCAATTTAGACTTTTGTTAATTTGTCCTGGAAGTTTTTTACTTATATAGAGCAAGTAGGAGTTTAGTAAGTTTCCTACATCGTTCACTTCTAAAACCACCACAATTAACTATTCAACAGTATAGGTCTGTACAAATAAGACTGTTCCGATTACTCCTTTGACTCTGCTGACCATTAGGGTAACCACATCCACCTTGCCTTCATCAGTTGAGAGCCATCACTTGCCTTCTGTCACCAGGGGACCCAACTATTCCCATTGCATTTAAGTTTCACAATTCAGTGGTTGCAGTTCCTATTATAAAAACTGGCCTATAGATAAAAAAGCAATCACAGAGTTCAAGATGATCATGGAAAATGTATGAAAATACAGTTGCATTTTGTTGATAAAATTAATCATCACAAGGTGGGTTGCCTACAGAAGGACAGGCCCACATGTCTCAAAATTCTCCATTAGAGTATTGGTTTTCTACATAATGGGTTAGTATGTCCCACTATTTAAATAAAATGGTGATCTTTATCAACTTGCAAAACAATTAAGATAGCATTCTCTTGATTTGAAATTCCTTTTCCATTACTTTCTTTAATTTTTTGAAATTTTCTATAGCTTCTCTACATTAAAAGCAAAATAAAAGTAATGAATTTTATACAATCACATACTTAACTATGTTCAATAATGCTAGTTCATGAAATTCTACAATGAAAATTATGAACACTCTTCCACCTAAAAACATTGAGACTTATAGGGATGGGTTAAAGAGATGAAGGAGATGGGTAACAACATGAGACTAGTAAAAGAAAGAGTATTAGACAGTTCAGTGAGAAGATCCTTAAAAGGAGTGGATAGTATGTATGTGATTAGTAGAAAATAATGTTGATTAGGTAACAATAAGATATAGTATATCCTAAATATAGTAATTTATAATTTGTACAAAGTTTGCACATATTGAAGTTCATCCTCATAACAACTCTGTGAAATGAAGAGGGCAGGAATAATGGTACCATTAACAATGACAGCTTCTAATTACTGAGCACTTACTATGTACCAGACATTTTGCTAGATGCATTACATATTATGTCTAATGCTTAAAACAGCTATTCAATAAAAGTTTTATATCTTAATTTTACAGATGAGTAAACCAAGGCTCAGAAAGTTTGAGAAATTTGCCCAAGCACATATAATTAGAAAAAAAGTAGACTCTTAAGTTTGAACCCCAGGTCTGTCTGATTTCAGTTCCATGATACTATTATAATAGCATGGTAAATAAGCAGGCATATAATAATGCAATGTATTCAGAAATATTTCTGTCAAGGGGAAATTTTTAAACAAATGCTTAACTTGCTTGATAAATTCATTATTTAAAGTTCTCTGTCATATGTAAATGGTGCAGGGCAAATAAGGATTATCTGAAACTGAAGTTCAGGCAATCTCCAAAGGTAGTAACAACAATATCCAACATTTAAAAACCAAGTCCATGTTTTCCTGCAACACTTACAATAATACTTTGAAACACATATTGCCCTTTCATAGAGGATAACTACTTAAAAGGATTAAAAGAGAATCTTAGAGCAAGAAGAAAATCACATATAAGGGAATTCTGTTATGCCTAACATCAGTCTTCTCAGCAAAAATACTTTAAAAATATAAAAAAGGAAATGGGTACTGAATCAAAGTGGTACAGTATAAAAATTCAACTAAATGCAAAAGAAGGTAATATTGGAGTAAATGAGGGACAAAAAGGTATAAGATATACGGAAAATAAATAACAAAATGGTAGAAGTCCTTTCTTATCAGTAGTGACCTAAATACAAATCATTAAACTATCCAATCAAAAGGCAGAAATTGGCATATTGGATACAAAGACATGATCCAGTTAAATACTACCTACAAGAGATTCACTTTAGATCCAAAGACATCATAAATTGAAAGTGCAAGGATGGGAAAAGGTATTTTATGCAATTATTGACTAAAATGCTGTTGAGGTAGCTTTATTAAAATCAGACAAAATGGACTTTAACTAAAAACCTGATATAAGAGACAGAGGAGGACATTTTACATCCATAAAAGAAATGTTAATGCTTCAAAAATAACTGTAAACATGCATGCACCAAATAACAGAGCCCCATATCTGAAGGAAACATTTACAGGATTGACATGAGAAATACGAAGTGGAACAGTGAAGTTTTCAACTATTATTGTAAATACTTTACAATAATAAAGTATTGTAAAATATTGTAAATATAGCTTCACTGGTGAAATGTAATAAATATTCCAAGAAGAATTATCATCAATAGTTTTCAAACTCTTCAGAAAAATATGAGAACACTTCCTATTGTATTCTAAGAAGCCAGTTTACCCTGTTACCAAAGCATGATGACAATGTCACAAGAAAAGTACATATCAATATCTATCTACATAGATGAAATGATCAACAAAATACTAACAAACCACAATCAATGTCTTAACAAGAGGATTATACGTCAGCAGTGAACAATCCAAGCAAGAAATTATAAAATAATTCTATTTACAATGGAATCCAAATAAATAAAATACCTAGGAATAAATTTTTATTAGGATTTATTCACTATTATGGGGGGGATTCATAATGACAATTCTGATTAGACTTATATTGTACATTAGGTTACCCCTCAACCCCCTCTGCACCCCACTTAAAGTAATTGCAAGAGGTTTTTTTGTTCTATTTCATATAGGTATATGAAGTCCATCAATCATATACTGTCACTTAGTCTCCTTCATTCACCCTCTCCCCTCCCACTAATACCCTCCCCCACATGCTGTACCTATTTTACAGTCCCGTCTTTTGTTATTAATATTTAAGTTGATGTTCAAAGGGGTTTCTGAATGTATGCCCACTGTGGGTATACTTTACTTTGATCCATTTAACCCCTTCCATTGCTCTCCCTTACGTTTTACCTCCCAACCCCCATTTTTCAATAGCTTTCAATACACATTAAAATACCTCAGAATAAACTTAATCAGGGAAATAAAAGACTTATACACTAAAAATAATAAAACACTACTGAAAGTAATTAAAGAAGGCTTTAATAAATGGAATGACTTCTTGTTCATATAATGGAAGTGTTAATAATGTTAAGATGGTAATACTATTAGCAATCAATCCTTACCTGAACTGTCCACCCCATCTCTTGAGGTTGTATTGTCCCCATTAAAGCAACTGAATTTTACCCAATTGCTTGTCTTGAAGTGTAATAAATAACTTTTCCTATCTTAAAAAAAGATGGTAATACTACCCACTCAAAGTGATTTACAGTTCAATGTAATATCTATCAAATTTCCAATGATCTATTTTGCAGATATGGAAAATTTGATCTTCAAATTCATGTGGAGCCACAGGGGACCTGAATAGCTAAAACAATCTTGGAAAAGAAGAACAAAGTCGAAGAACTCACATTTCCTAATTTCAAACTATACTTAAGGATACAGCAATAAAAACATTATGGTACTGACACAAGGCTGAACATATTGACCAGTGTAACAGAATTTAGAATCCAGAAATAAACCCATACATGTGCAGTAAATTGATGTTTGTCAAAGGTGCCAAGACTACTGAATAGGAAAAATAGTTGTTTCAACAAATACTGTTAGGAAAACTGGATATTAATAGGTAAAAGAATGAAGTTTGCCCCCTCTCTCATACCATATACAAAAATAAACTTGTTGGGTTAATGGCCTAAATATAAAAATTAGTATATATATTTTCAATTTGGTGGGACCGGAGATTGAACTCAGGGCTTCTCACTTGCAAAACACTTGAGCAACAGCTCCAGCCCTAAATATAAGTATTAAAATCATAAACCCTTATAAGAAAATAAAGGGTAAGTTTCCATGATCTTGGATTCTTTTTTTTTTTCAGTGCTGGGGGTCAAACCTAGGGCCTTGCACATGCTAGGCAAGTGCTATACTACTGAGCTACATTCCCAGTCCATGACCTTGGAATCTTAGATGTGATAACAAAGCAATAGTAACACCCTTGAATTTGGCAACAGATTCTTAGATATGATACCAAAAGCAAAAGTAACAATAGCAAGCTAGATAATTGGAGTTCATAAAATTAAAACATTTTGAGTATAAATGGACAGGATCAAAAAATGAAAAGACAGCCTGTAGAATAGTAGAAATATTTTCAAAACATATATCTGATAAGGGATTAGTATCAAGAATATATAAAGAACTTTTATAATTCAATAACAAAAAGACAACCTGATTTTCAAAAATGGATAAAGGGTTTGAATTGGTATTTCTCCAGAAACATATACAAAGAACAACATGCACATGAAAAGATGTTTACCATCATTAGTCATTAGGGAATTGCAAATCAAAAGCACAATAAGGTACTATTTCCCACTCATGAGGACAAAGTCCCAAATAGCAAGTGTTGGTGAGGATATAGAGAAATTAGAATCCTCACACATTGCTGGTGGGAATGTAAAATAACTTACCCACTGTGGAAAAATTTGGTAGTTTTTCAAAAAAAAATAGAGCTACTGTATAACATCACATTTCCATAAATACGTACCCAAACAAGTACACTTACACACATGTTCATTGCAGCTTCTCCACAAGAGCCCAAAGTGGAAAACAACCAAAATGCTCATCAAAGAATGAATGGATAAACAAATGACTATTACTTAGACATAAAGGGAATGAAGTACCAGTATATCTACAAGATAGAAGAATCTTGAAAACATTATGGTAAGCCAAAGAAGTGAGTTACAAAAGTTCACATATTGCATGAGTCTATATATATGAAATAGTCAGATTATAAAAATCTATAAACACAGAGTACAGACTAGTGGTTGCCAGGGCTGAGGAGCAGTGAGGAAATTTAAGGAACTTCCTATTGGGTAGTGCATTTTGTTTAGTATCAATGGAAATATTTTGAACTAGATAAAATTGGTTGTATAATACTGTGGATGTACTAAAAGTCACAATTACATTTGTGTTATGTGAATTCCACTTCAATAAATTATTTTAAAATTTTTTATATGTAATACACACTTGCTGTAGAAAAATTTGAAACTAGAAAAGCATTATAAAGAAGAAAATAAATGCCATCTGTGCTTTACCCATCTAAAGACCTTCAATGTTTTGGTTAACTATCACTTATATTATTGTTTCCTAGAAAGTATATCTGGAGTTTCAGAAAAATGATTAACATTACCTTTAGGATTAACTCCTGTACTTAGAAATGATTTGAAATTATTATCTACTGTAAAGTCCAACCTGATCCAAATTAGTGGCAAGCTTTTCTTTGAGATGAATTAGCACTTTGATAGCGATTCATATTCACATAAAATGAGCTGAAGGAGTGAAGTTATGTGTTCTCCCATTTCTGTGACTTGTGTTAAACCATCTCCCCAATGAGTTGGATTTTTTTGGTGGGACTGGGATCTGAACTCACAGCTTTGTGCTTGCAAAGCAGGTGCTTTACTGCTTGAGCCAAACCTCTAGTCCATTTGCTCTGGTTATTTTGCAGATGGAAGTCTTGTGAATTATTTGCCTGGGCTGGCCTCAAACTGTGATCCTCTGTATCTAAGCCTCTCAAGTAGCTAAGACTACAGGCATGAGCCATCTGTGCCAGGTGGAATGAGGGTTTTTATTTAGGAATGCAGAGACCTTGAACTCTGCTTTCAGGAGCACAATGAGAACTAAGCAGACTGCCTTATTGCCCTGTAGTTCTCATATTCTTGGGAGATGGTAATTAAAATAACAAGGAAGGAGTGTGGGGATTTGGTGAGATAGAACTGCTCCAGTGTGCAATACTCTGTACAAACAAGGTTTAAGACAGAAGATCTGCTCAGCAATCATGAGCCAGAGCAGGAGATCCTGGTGCATCTTCACTCACTCATAGGGTGCCTCAGAGGGGAGTATACTTGTTAGAGGTCTTAAAGACAAGGTTCCTAGGTGAGGAGATCAGTAGACCCTGCGGTTTTTGTTTATTTGTTGTTTTCTTTTCTTTTCTACCTCCAACCCCCAAAGATCTCACCAACTCCCCTAACATTAAGCAAAGGTTCATCTGAGACTCAGTGTGGACTCAGCAAATAGGTGGATATTTAAATTGTTTCACATCCCAGCACTGACGAATGGATTAAGAAAATGTGGTATCTATACACAATGGAATTTTATGCAGCCATGAAGAAGAACGAAATGTTATCATTCGCTGGTAAATGGATGGAATTGGAGAACATCATTCTGAGTGAGGTTAGCCTGGCTCAAAAGACCAAAAATCGTATGTTCTCCCTCATATGTGGACATTAGATCAAGGGCAAACACAACAAGGGGATTGGACTATGAGCACATGATAAAAGCGAGAGCACACAAGGGAGGGTGAGGATAGGTAAGACACCTAAAAAACTAGCTAGCATTTGTTGCCCTTAATGCAGAAAAACTAAAGCAGATACCTTAAAGCAACTGAGGCCAATAGGAAAAGGGGACCAGGAACTAGAGAAAAGGTTAGATCAAAAAGAATTAACCTAGAAGGTAACACCCATGCACAGGAAATCAATGTGAGTCAATGCCCTGTATAGCTATCCTTATCTCAACCAGCAAAACCCCTTGTTCCTTCCTATTATTGCTTATACTCTCTCTACAACAAAATTAGAGATAAGGGCAAAATAGTTTCTGCTGGGTATTGAGGGGGGGGAGCGGGAGGGGGTGGAGTGGGTGGTAAGGGAGGGGGTGGGGGCAGGGGGGAGAAATGAACCAAGCCTTGTATGCACATATGAATAATAAAAGAAAAATGAAAAAAAAATTGTTTCACAGACACAAAACTGTTTGAATGACTCAAAGGGCTGTTTGGCACACTTGGAAGAAGAGGACAGGCTTCCTGTGGCATGAACTTTGTGCAGAGTAAGTAACCCACCGCTCTGAGCCACCACTGTCTGGAGGAAGTCCCGCCCCCACAGAAGAGTCTGGAGCAGAAGCACTGCCTCCCTACCAACTGAGGATGTGGGGTCCTCTGAAGCAGTCCTGCTCCCAGTGCTAGGAGTCTCCACCCTCAGGAAAAGTCGCGCAGCTTAGAAGCAAGGCTGTGCACTCCCCCAACCTCACTGCCTGTGGAATTAGGAATCCCTGCCCACTGGAAAAGTCACAGATCTGGGAAGCACTGTCTCCTTGTACCTATGCTCCTAAAGGACCTCGTCTACTGTGGGAGGGGGTGGTCATATCATCCTAGCAGCTCCGCCCCCTAATGCTCTTGCTATAGCACCACAGCGCAGCCCCTTACCCAGGCTGCACTAGGCTGAAGTGCTGCAGGCCCCTGCTCAGAGGAAATCAATACTAAACACATCAGAGAGCCACAGACTGAACTCTGAAGACCAAAGATCTGAGGAAAACTCTGGACACTCAGACAGGGCCCAATCTAGATACACACTTCTCCTCAGCAAGAAATGTAGACTGTTCTGTTTCGTTTTTGATTGTTTTCCCTTCTCCCCAACCATTCTATATTTCACTGTAATAATTACAGTGTTTCGTATACACTATTATTTCCTATACCTTCTCTCCTCTTTCCCAATCTTCCACCTTCCTTCTTTTCACCACCACCAGTCATTGTATTAATTTTTGATACTTATACCTGTAACCATTGTTAAACTCCCAATTTACCCCATAAGAATTCCTTTCTACTACAACTTTATTAGGGAGGTACTTCATTTTTCCAATTGTTTTTTAACTACATTTAAATATCTGGTTTATTATTGAAGTGTTGAACTCTTTACTGCTGTAGTGTCTTTCTCATCTGAGTGGAAGTAAAAGAGAAACCCACACCAACAGATGTGCACATTACAACACAGAAACACAGTAATATGAAAAAGCATGTCAGTATCACTCCCTGAAACCTCATAACAACTCAATAACTGATACTGAATTGGCTGAAATGCCAGACAAAGAACTCAAAGCCTGGTTTTAGAAATGATTGGTGACCTCAAAGAGGAAATCAATTCATGATCTAGAAAAGAAAGTCAGCAACATGGATGAGAAATTCAGCAAGGAAATTAAAATTGTGGGTAAAAAACAAAAAAAGTTGGAAATAAAAAGCTCAATAAATCAAATAAAAAACACAGTAGGCAGCATCATGAGCAGACAAGATCAAGGAGAAGAAATAATATCAGGGATTAAAGATATGATTGAGAAAAAATATTGCACTCAGATAACAACAAAGAAAAAATATGAACCTTAAATCTAAATGATCTTAACTCTCCAACAGGCTGGCTAACTGCATTACAAGGCAGGATCTAATAATTTGTTGTCTACAAGAAACACACCTCATAGTCAAAGACACAGACAAAACCTGAAAGGATGGAAAAGATGTACTAAACAAGCAGAAGGTGAAATCAAGCAGTAGTAGTTATAATCATATTGGATAAGCATATTTCCAGTAAAAGTTAGAAAAGATAAAGTCACTACTTATTAGTAAACAGAACAACCCATCAATAAGATATAATAATTCTTAATATACCAAACATCAGTGCCTCCAATTTCATAAAACAAACATTATTGAATATAAAGGGATAGAAAGGCCCAGATACAATAGTATTGGGAGATCCCAACATCCTTTTCCCGTAAATAGATAGAATTAGACACAAAACAATCAACAAAGATATCTCAGAACTAAACAACCCCATTGATGAAACAAACCTAATAAACAGCTAGAGAGTATTCCATCAAAGTCTCTAAAATCTTAGATCATACAGTAAATCTTAACAAATACAAAAAATTTAGATAATTTCCTGTATCGCAACAGAGTATAATGGAACGAATTTAGAAATCAATAGCAAGGAAAAATACAAAAACTATTCAAACACATGGAAATTGAACAATATACTTTTGAATGATTAATGGGTCATTGAAGAAATTAGAAAAAAATTTAAAATTCCTAGATTAAAATGAAAATGAAAAAAGAACATAACAGAACCCATGAGACACAGCAAAGGCAGTGCTAAGAAGAAAGTTTATAGCCATGAGTGCCTACATTAGAAAATCTGAGAGATTCAAATAAACAATGATGCACCTTGAGCTCTTAGAAAAACAAGAACAAGCCAACCCCCAAATCAGTAGATGGAAAGAAATAATAAGAATTAGGGCAGAAATCAATGAAATGGAGATTAAAAGAACAACACAGCAAATCAATGAAACAAAGAGTTGGTTCTTGGAGGCTGAGTGTGGTGGCTCATACCTATAATCCCAGCTAACTAGGAGGCAGAAATAGGGAAGATTGCTGTTCAAGGACAGCCTGAGCAAAAAGTTACCAGGACTCTATCATAACCAATAAGCTGGGTGTGGTCATGCATGCCTGCCATTCTAACTATGCCAGAGGCATAAATAAAAGATTCACAGCAAAAATCTAAAGCAAAAAAGGGCTGGGAGCATGGCTTAAGTGATATAGTGCTTTTTTAGCAAGTGTGAGGTGCTGAATTCAAACTCCAAAACCATCACCCCCAAAAAAGAGTTGGCTCTTTAAAGAATAAACAAGACTGACAAACCTTTAGCCAAATTAATCAAAAGATAGAAGACTCAAATTAATAAAATTGGAGATGAAAACAGATACCAATGAAATTCAGATCATTAGGGAATATTTTGAGTACTTATGCTTCAACAAACTGGAAAATCTAAACAACTTAATCATATCTATAATTAATAATGAGACTGAAATAGTAATAAAGAATTTCCCAACAAGCAAAGCCCAGGCTTGGATGGATTCACTCTTGAATTCTACCATTAAAAAAGGACTAACACCAATGCTCCTCAAAGTATTAAAGAATGCTACTAGACTAATTTTGCTAGGTAAGGACACAATAACAACAAAAATATTATAGAACAATTGTCTTGATGAACACAGATGCAAAAATTGTCAATGAAATACTTGCAAACCTAATTTGAAAGCACAGTAAAAATATCATACACCATGATCAAGTTGGGATGGTTCAGCATATACTAATCAATAAACATAATCAGCAATACATAAACAGAATCAAGGACAAAAAGCACATGATCATATCACTAGAGGCAGAAAAAGCCTTTGACAAAATTCAACATCCTTTATGATAAAAGCTCTGAATAAACTAGGAAAGGAAGGAACATACCTCAACATAATAAAGATTATATGTATGACAAACCTATAGCCAACATCATACTAAATGGGGAAAAACTGAAACTATTTCCTCTAAAGTCAGGAATGAGACAAGGGTGTGTACTCTCCTTATTCTTATTCAATATGGTACTGAATTTCCCAGCCAGAGCAATAAGACAAGAGAAAGAAATAAAAGGAATTCAAATAGGGGAAGAAGAAGTCAGATTATCCCTATTTGCAGAGAATATGACTTTATACCTAAAAGACTGCAAAAATTCCACCAAAAACTCCTAGATCTCATTAAAACTTTTAGCAAAGCTGCAGGATACAAAATCAATATACAAAAGTCAGTAACTTTTATATACATCAACAATGAACATGCTGAGAACGAAATCAGGAAAACAATCCCATTCACAATAGCCTCAAAAAATAAAATACTTAGGAATAAATCTAAATAAGGATGTGAAAGTCCTCTACAATGAAAACCATAAAATATTGAGGAAAGAAATCAAAGAAGGCACTAGAAGATGGAAAGACCTCCCATGTATGTGAATCAGCAGTATCAATTTTGTGAAAATGGCTATACTACCATAAGCAATTTATAGTTTCAATGCAGTTCCAATGACATTCTTCATGGAAATAGAAAAATCAATCCTAAAATTCATATAGGAAGCATGAAAGATCCCAAATACCCAAAACTATCCTGAGCAAAAAGAGCAATGCTGGAGGTATCACAATATCTGTCTTCAAACCATATATAGAGCCATAATAACAAAAACAGCATAGCTCTGGCACAAAAACAGACACATAGAGCAATGGAATAAAAGACTCAGAAATAAGCCCACACAGTTATAGTTTTGACAAAGGTGTCAAAAACATATGTTGGAGAAAAGATAACCTATTTGATAAACGGTGTTGTATAAAACGGATATCAACATGTGGAAGACTGAAACTAGATTCCTGTCTTTTGCCCTGTACTAAAATCAAGTCAAGTCTGGGTGCCTGTGGTTAATGCCTGTAATCCTAGCTACTTGGGAGTCTGAAATTGAGAGGATCATGGTTGGTTTAAGGCCAGCATGGACAAATAGTTTGAGAGACACCCATTTCCAAAATAATCAGAGCAAAATGGACTGGAGTTGTGGCTCAAGGGATAGAGCACCTGCTTTGCAAGGGTGAAGTCTTGAGTTTATATACCAGTCTGACAAAAAAGAGCAAAATCAAGTCAAAATGTACCGAAGACCTTAATATAAGACCAGAAACTTTGAAACTACTATGGGAAAACAGAAAAAACACTGGAAGACAAAGGTATAGGTAACAACTTCCTGAATAGACTCTGATAGCTCGGAAAATAAGAGCAAGAAATGACAAATGGGATTGCATCAAACTAAAAAGCTTCTGCACAGCAAAGGAAATAGTCACTAGAATGAAGAGACCTCTAACAGAAGGGGAGAAAAATTTTGACAGCTATTCATCTGACAAGGAATTAATAATCAGAATATGTAAAAAGATCAAAAATCAAACTCCAAAGAACCAATAATTCAATTAATAAATGGACAATGAAGTGAACAATTCTCAAAAGAAGAAGTACAAATGGCCAATAAATATATGAAGAAATGTTTACCATCCCTGGCCATGAAGGAAATGCAAGTCAAAATGACATTGAGATATCATCTCACCGCAGTTAGAATGGCTATCATCAAAAACACAAACAACAGCAAATGCTGGCAAGAATGTGGGACAAAAGGAACTCTTATGCATTGTTGGTGGGAATGTAAATTAGTACAGCCACTATGGAAAACAATATTCCTCAAAACACTAAAAATAAAACTACCATATGATCTGGTTGTACCATTCTTGGGCATATATCCATTGTAACGTAAGCATAGGATACAATAGAGACAACTGCACACCCCTGTTTATTAAGCACTGTTCACAATAATCAAGCTATGGTGTCTGCCTAAGTGTCCTTTAATATATGAAAGGATAAAGGAAATGTGATATGAATACACAATGGAGTATTATTTGGTCATAAAACACAGTGAAATTATGTAGTTTGCAGGTAAATGGATGGAACTGGAGATCATTATGTAAAGTGAAATAGGCCAGGTTCAGAAAGACAAATATGTATGTTTTCTCTCATATGTGGAATCTAGACTAAACCCACATATACATACATACATACATATAAATGAATGCAAATATGAGCTGGGAGGGCGGATAGGAGGGGGAGAGGGAAATAGAATGGTGGGGCAAATAATATTGAAGTACATTGTGTCTATGTATGAAGATGGTATAATGAAATTTTTATTAAAATTGTTAAAATAGGGGAGGAGGGAGGATAGGGAAAAGAATAAGTAATAGATGGGGGTTGATCTGATTAAAGTACAATATATGCATGTATGAAAATATCACAGTGAAATCTCTTTGTACAGTTAATGTACACTAATAAAAATAACAAGGAAGATTCCATACTGAAATAAAATATAACACATTTACTTCAATCAACATTGAAATCTTTAAAAGTAAAAGAAAAAGTAAATTCAAGTCAATTTGTATGGTTGATGAAAAAAATCTGTAGCGTTATTGTCTAAAATTAACAGTTTGGGAGGGAGACGACTATATTAAGATACAGATAAGATCCCTTAAAAGACACCAGACCTTTTTAAACAAGCACTAGATGGTGGTTAGATTAGATGACCTTTGAGGTCCCTTCCTTCTGTGAGATTTTGTAATCCTCTAATTTGGTGGTAGTTGAATTGCCCATCCTTAAACCAGTTCCTCACTGTCAGCTCTATGTACACACACACTATCATCTCTATTTTGATACTTTGTCAAGTAATAATATGATTAATACTGCAATTTACAAAATGCTTTTACATATGCCCTTTTATTCAATCTTAAAAATGGTACTGTGGGGTGAATGACATCATCCCTGTTATAGAAATGAACAAACAGACTCATATTTCTTCACTCTCCCACTTTTCTCTGTTTAGACCATGTACAAGGCACACTTTAGTATTATGTCCCTGTTGAGAAAAACATGGACTAATTCATATCCAAGTTAAACTCAGATCACTTTCTTTGAATTCCTGTTGCACTTGAAGTCAGCTCTCTATATATTTTACTATTAAAGTGCTATATTTTTCTTTGTCAGTCTTTTCCTGTGTGTTTTAATGCAGCAGTGTCCAAAGAGAAGCATAAAATTTATAATCAATGGATTAGAAACCCATGCACACATACTTGCTATGTAATTTTGGACAATTTACCTAAATTCTTCAATCCTGAGTTCCTCCATCTGTGAAATGAGGATAACAACCCCTACCTTACAAGGTAGTTCATTTATCAAATAAGAAAATACATGTAAGGTATCATTTTATGTCCCCAATTAAGCTGAAAGCCCCAGGAGGGCAGTGACCATATTTGAAAACTCTGCTGCTTTCCACACAGTGTTGGATTCAGAGTATTTGAAATCTACTTCTCCATGGACTAGAAAGACTTGGAATGCATGTTTTTTAGAACACTAGGCTTCTCCTTATAGGTGCCACAAAACTCATCTTCCAGTGTCTTTGAATCTAACATCACAAGATATCCTTTGTTTGATTTGATCAAAACTTTAATGTTAATAAACAAGTAAATGAGTTTGACCATCAGAAACCATTTGTCAAACAGAGGAAAGGAGTTTCTTTGATTTTAATTCAAAGAGCCACAGACAGTATACATTTTCTGTAATTATTAATAACAAATTTAGACATAAACTCAGTTGGTGACTTTTGTTGCTATGACACCAATAACAAGAAGTCAATACAGACATTAACAGAGATACGTTGCTTTAAACTCCTTAAAGCCTGGAATTTATTTTTATGTTTTTGGTGGGACTGGAGTTTGAACTCAGAGCTTTGCTCTTGCCAAGCAGGCTCTCTATCACTTGTGGTACACCTCCAGTCCCTTTTACTCTGGTTATTATGGAGATGGGGTTCCTTAAACTATTTGCTGGGTTGTCCTCAAACCATGATCTTCCCAATCCCAGGCTCCTAAATAGCTGGGATTACAGGCATGAGCAATCTGCACCTGGTCTGTAATTATTTTTGTATGAGAGATAAAGGAAGAAGCATGAGGACAGAAAAATACAGTGTAGCAGTTGCCGAAAAAATCAATATTAACACAGAAAATGTGATAGAAGATCACTAAATAGACATCTTATAATCCTTGTTTCCATTCTATCGTATGCCAGAAAGTTATAGCTCAAAATATTATATTTAAGTAACTATTTTCTTCAAATAATCTTAAAGCACTATACATTTTCCTTAGTATTTTATAATCCTTAGAGCTCTGAAAGACACATTTAGGTTTTGTTTGTATACTTGCTTGTATATGGTTCAATCTCATGTGTGAAGAATTTCTTAAAAGAATAAAAAATTGTCCTTATCTTTATTTTTTGTGGTTGGTACTGGTGTCTGAACTCTGGGCTTCATGCTTGCTAGGCAAGCACTCTGCTTCTTGAGCCATGCCCCTAGTTCTTTTTGCTCTAGTTATTTTGGAGCTGGGGGTCTCACTTTTGCCCAGACTTGTTGGACAGTGATCCTCCTATTTTATGCTTCCTGTCAGCTGGAATGACAGATGTGTACCACCACCATATCCAGCTTTTTTCCTTTGATATGGGGTCTCTCCTCAACCCCTTTTCTTTTCCAGGCTTACCTGGAACCACGATCCTCCTGATCTCAGCCTCCAAAACAGCTAGAATTTCATATGTAAGCAACAGTGGCTCTTCCTTTTTAATTCACTTTACAGGTAAGTTCCACTTGTTATAAGCCTGGATAAAATCACCTAGGCATCTTGAATGTAGTGGAAAAAGTACTGAGATTGAAGTTGGAGTTCTGTCTCTGTCATGTACTAGATGTGTAACTCTGCAAACTTTCTGATCTCCTTGGGTCTCAGTTCTTTGTGAGGAAAAATAATGAAATATTGATATTATTATGAGACTCAAATGAATATGTTATATTTTTAAAATATCTTGAAAATGCAAAGGATTATGCTATTTTTACTCTAGTAATACTATTAATGTGCTTATTTTAATTCACAACACAAATAATTTGTGATTTTTTTTCCTTTAGAGGTATAAAATGACATTCTAAAACACATAATTTAAATCTTATTATAATCTAGTCCACTTTACCTCACCACACAGAGGGAAACCTTAAGGCCAAGTGGGAAAAGAGACATTCTTTAGGTTATACAACTAGTCTGCAGTGAAATAAGGATTAGAACTCTGTTTCCCTTTCTTCCAGAGTAGGCCTTTCCTACTGTACCATAATGCCTTAACTTGATGGTCCTATTGTGTTTTGCTATGAAACTACTGTCCCTAACTCAGGCTTCTCCTTGAGGAGAGATCACTTTTCTCGAAGAGAATGACCTAGAAGGCCAATTCTTCCATGTATTTTTACCGTTCTGCCAGTATATTGTCAACTACTGCTTGGCTCCTGAGGCAAAAGGTAGGAGTGTCAGGAAGTGTTGCCCAAGTTGAGACGGCATTACTCTTTATTAGGAATATGCAGACCTTGGTCTTGCTGGGAGCAAAGAAGAGAAAATAAGTTACCAACTAGCACAGTGTTTATTTCTATTCTGCTTCCAATATTGTGAAAATTTATTCTCTATAAAGTAATTTCACATTTGTTATCTCAGGTTATTCTCACAATAACCTATCTGATGTAAGGATTATTCTGATATTACAGATGAAAAAATAGGATCAGAGAGAGTGAATTTAGCCAGTAGATAAGAGGCAGAACTGTATCGCTTGAGCCACACCTCCAGTCCATTTTGCTCTGGTTATTTAGAGATGGGGGTCTCAAGAACTATTTGTCTGGGCTGGCCTTGACCCTTGATCCTCCCAGTCTCCAAGTGCAGAAGGTTTACAGGCATGAGTCACAGATGCTCTAGTAAATCTTACTAGCTATGTTCTTCAGTTTTTTACTACAGCTTTGATAGCACAGCCTTTCTGGATCTCCAAAAGCTTAACTTCATTATAAAAGAAAAGCCTCAGCTTTTCATATTATGTGGATCAAGTTTTCACTGTCTACCCTTTCAAACACACACACACAGACATACACATGCACACATGCATAAACAGATACCACCAACCACCACCAAAGTACCCACCTCTTAACATAGCAGACATTTACAATGCTTGGCATGGATCCTCAGCACACTCAGTTTTTTTGGAGGCTTGTAGTCCACATCTGTAGTTCTTATTAGTGTGGTGTATCTATCCCAATATAGCTTTTATCCACCATTGCTGATGCAGAAATGTCAAAAAAAGTTCTTATCACTGTTGTACAAAGGAGATTCCAATAGAGTGACATGAATGGAAGGCAAACCTATGGTGAGAACTTCATAAATCGACCTCCAAAACGCATTTTACCCATTTAAAGTTCAGTACCATAGTCAGGGCAAAAATGAAGACAGTAATCTTTTCAATAATTGGGCCAATCTGAGGTGTAGCACTCTTTCTTACATGTTGATACAGAGAATATTCCATAGGCTTAAGAAAACTTATCTTGAGACTGTGCAAAAGACTTGGTCTAAAAGAATCATAGCTAAATTATATTTATAATTATAAATTATGTTCATACAAATTATATAGAAAACCATCTAAAAAGAAGAAAACCACAGATGAATGATGAATTTAAGAGCTATACTATCTAGAATTCATTAAGAAGCAGAATGCTTTTATGTATCTGTATGCATAATTTGGAGATTAAATACAGTTATTTCCTTTTGTTGAACTTCTATGCAAAACAAAATAATATCATAAATCTTAAAAGATCACATTTAGAATAAACAGTAATTCCTAACCACTAGAAATGTATCAGATTTCCATTGTGAGGTGCTTTTTTTTTTATCTTTCTTGGGTTTTTGTTTTGTTTTGTTTTGTATTTTTTTGAGATAGAGTCTTGCTATGTAGTTTGAGCTGGCTTCTAACTTGAGGTCCTCCTACCTCAGCTTCCCAAGTGCTGGGATTACAGGCATGTACCACCATGCCTGGTTGAAGGGACTTTTTAATTCATTAGTTCATTCATGCTCTGATTAATTACAAAGCCATATGTGCAATTTATGAAGTTTACAGAACACGCACAAAAAAACCACTTGGATAAAAATAGCCTTGAACATTCTGCACATCCCTCTCTACTTCTCTAAAATAAATGAATAAACCATATTTTTGAAAAATTTATAATGCAAAATGATTATATAAATAATCAACTTACACTTCATAGTTTTAAGTGGTCCAGAAACACGTTTCCCATCTGTAAGTGAGAACATAAAACTCATGGTCCAGGAGCAAAGTGTAGCCTAGCAAAGGTTTGTGGAGGGTCTTATCATTCTTACCACTCCCTAGCTTTGGAAAATTTCTCATTACCCAAGTATTACTTTTAATAGTATAAATTCTAAGTCAGGCTATCAGATCTGAAAAATGAGATTTTGTGTCAGATGCAACCCAGGAAATGTAACTTGGATGTTGAAAATAATGGAATTTCTGGGACATTCTGATGGTTTGGAAGGATAATGGAAGGGAATGAAATTAATAATGTTTTAGAAAATGTGGTTATTGTGTGAACAGGACATCTGAGTAATTGATACTGGAACAGAAACTTCCACCATGATGGAGGGAGCCTCTTAGGGTGATTTCTGAAGATGCAGACATTTGGTTTTCCAACATGTATTGAAAGCCTACTATATGCTGGGCTGGGATTTGGGGTCTGCACAAGATTAAACTGCAGAGGAGTGCAAATTTGTTCCTTCTAGGGGCTCTTCTTGTTCCTTTTTCATTTTGCTACATGCCCAACACCTGCTATGGTTTCCATGACAACATCCTTAACCAGCCTCTGTCACTGTAGAATGCATGCGGGAGTTCTTGAGCTTGGAATGGAGAAGAGGGATGGATGTCAGACTTGCAAAACGGGAGAGTGTAGCCTGACTGGCACAGTCTCTTCATCAATCATGCATCTGCATATTTTGTATAAGCTGAAATGTGTCATTGGTACCAATATATGCAGAAGGAGAAAAAAAAGGGGTTATTGGAGTTTCCACCAACTCAGAATAAAATCATGACTCTATTCTAAGGACTGGTGATAAAGGCAGTTTATGCTCTTACCATTTGTTTATTTAGTACATATTTCTACATCTGTATATATGAATGTAGATAGAAGCATAGACCTGTGTGTACTTATTAAACTACTTTCTGTTTTACATGTTCTGTCTAGGTCTGGAAAATAAAACCATAAGAAATGCCCTCCAGCAAGACAGAAGGAAATCAGCAATAATTTTTAACCTGAAATCACTACAAAATATATCCTATAGTTCATTGCATACAGATATCACCATGACTTCTTATTAGATGTGGAACATGTACAAGAATGACATTAGAATTGACACTATATCTATGTATTATATGGATTTTAGGGTCATTGCCCAATCTGACATTACCAACCTGTGGGGAAATCAATTCCCATGAGGCACCGATATTTGTGCTGGACATACCAGAGAATATGTTGTTAGTTACAGCTCCTTGTTTCCACAGCTGTTACAATGAAAGGGCCAACCTTATTTACTTAAATCTTCTCCAGAGAGGTCACTTTCAAATTCTACATTTTAGTGATTGATAGATGCAGTAACACTATATTTGTGGATGGCCAAGACTCACAATTTGCCTCTAGTCTAGAAGGTCACTAAGAGAAAGGTTCTCAGTAGCTTTTATTCTGCTATACTGACCTTCTTTAGGTTAGGGTGAGCCTTATTCATGTCTATACCCCCTGTGTTAAGCTTCACATACAGTAGATGCTTGATAAATAGCTACTAAGTAGCTTATAAGATCTTTAAGAAAGGGACTATCTTCCTGACCTTCTAAATTTTTATTTTTGTACACATCAATGAATAGCAGTTATTTCTGTGAGTTCATTTATCTTTATAGGCAAGTGGGATAGGAAGCAATGTTTTGATGTTGCAGGTAATGTGAGTCACATGGATATGTATTGCTGTTACTCACCTATCAGAAACTGTGTGATAAATATGAGGGAGATCATTGGTTATTATCTGTACTTTTAAGTACCACCTGTGAAACCCATGGTTCCTATGCAGTGGTAGCTTGAAACTTGGATATTTAGGCTACTTCTTTGTAGAGGGGTAATAAGAGGAAGAATTGTTGACTATTAACCATACACTATGATTTGGGTATAATTTGAGTGTCTGCCAAAGGTCCTCAAGGTGTGGTATTGGGAAGTTTTGTGGACTTTCCAGAGGTCCTTAGACCAATGGGGGTATGCTTATGAAAAGAACCGTGGCATGTTAGTCTCTCTCTCTCTCTCCTCTGATTGGAGATATAAGCTGTTTTCTGTAACTTACATTCTCTGCCATTTTTGTCCATGCCATGAGGTGATGAAATAAAGAGAAGGCCTATACCAAACCTGTAATATGCCATTTGGACTTGAACTTCTAAAACTATAAGCCAAATAAATCTTTTCTTTTTATAAAGTTAATTGCTTCAGGTACTTCATTGTAGTAATGCAAACTAGATTAACATATCATGCAATTCTCTCAGCGTGAAATCTTCAGAATACAGAAGATAATGAAGGTGGTTAAGAAAGCATATCAGTTTCTAATAGCTTTCCAGAAATCTAATCTTCACAAATGGGAGAGGGAAAAGAGAGAGGGAAAGAGGGAAGAGAGGAGGAGGAGGAGGAGGAGGAGGAGGAGGAGGAGGAGGAGGAGGAGGAGGAGGAGGAGAAGAAGAAGAAGAAGAAGAAGAAGAAGAAGAAGAAGAAGAAGAAGAAGAAGAAGAAGAAGAAGAAGGAAGAAGAAGAAGAAGGAAGAAGAAGAAGAAGAAGAAAAGAAGAAGAAAAAAAAGAAAAAGAAGAGAGAAATATGACCTAGTAATAGCAAAGAACAAATACATATAAATACAATGTGATCCCAAAATTTTTCTAAATTTCACGAGCAAGTTAAAAGGCTCCATATCAGGACAAATAATCAGCACAAGGAAGAAACAAGTCTCTAAAAAAAGAAGCCAATTCATTAAATCTGTTTACTATTTCTACCAGTTGGAAAGAAGAATTATCCCCTTTTGTACAGCTGACAAACCAGAAACCATTTTTACTCATAAGACAAAAACACCTTTCTCCTGCTTCACATACAGTAGATACTCAATAATGTAGAAAATGTAGAATTTCAAAGTGAGTTCTCTGGAGAAGATTTAAGTAAATAAGGTTGACCCTTTTATTTTTTATTGTATGTATACCAAGGGATATAGCATTGTAATATATAGTTCATATGTAATAAATGATTAACATAATCTAAGCTAATAAAAGCCAAACATACCCAATTTGAGATAATTTTGTAATCTAATGCTGTGTAAGAGTTTAATGACTGACTCCCTTTTTCTGTTGGAATTAGCTTTATACAGTTTGTTCCTACACAAAAACTTGTCTTGCAAACCCTAGTTTATTTCTAGTGAAACATATAAATGCTTTTCTACTATAACACAATATGAATTAATTTCCCTACCAACATTAGAGAAGATTTGTCACCAAAATACATTTTGCTTAGTTTAGAAGGTAAAAAGCTTCACATTTTTATAAAACACATACTGAATACAACAAAGTGCTTTTTCTTATAGGATAAAGATCTTGGGAAATCAAAGAAATGTATAAAAAATGAGTACCACTTTCTTGTCCTGCCACCATTCTTTTTTTTTTCTGGTGCTGGGTATCTAACACGTGGCCTCACATATGAGAGGTAAGCACTCTACCTTTGAGCTACATCCCTAGTCCATCTTATTCTTACATAAAGTCATAAGCTTGTTTACATACAATTCTTGATGGAAAAGCTTCTTGTTTATCTTATCAATATGAGAGAGTATAAAATCAAGGGTCTACTTTGTGACTTTTATTACAGTGTACAGAATATCTCTTATCCAAAATGCTTAGGACCAAAAGTGTTTTGATTTTTAATTTCAGTTTAATTATTTTTGTTGTTTGTGCTGCTGGAGTCATGTCCAATAAACCAATTGCCTAACCTCTGGTCATGAAATTTACTCCTATCTTTTCTTCTAGGTAAGTTTTATAGGTTTTTTTTTTTTTTGGTGGCACTGGGGTTTGGACTCAGGGCCTCACACTTACTAAGCAGGCGTTCTTACATCTTGAGCCACTCCGCCAGCAAGATCAGAAGTGTTTTGTGTTTCCGATTTTTTTCAGATTTTAGAATATTTGCATATATTTAATGAAATGTCTTAGGGAGAGGACCCAAGTCTAACACAGAATTCATTTAAGTTTCCTATATACCATATAAATATAGCATGAAGGTAATTTTATGCATTAATTTTTGTGTGCCTGCAAGAAATGCAGGCACAGGTCAGGTGTAAGAATATTGCACTGGCATCGTGTTGGTGCTCAAAAAGGTTCAGAGCTTTGATTTTCAGATTAGGGAAGTTCAATCTGTAATTACATCTATCTTGTTAGAAAAAGTCACAGAAATGACCTAAAGAATGTCATAAACAATGATACTTTAAGTTGGCTCAAAGCCAGAGGCTATTCTTGTGTCCTATCTACTTTTACTAATCTAAATGCTATGTGGTTATCCACTGCAGACCCACATTTGTGTGAACATTTGTTAATCATAAAAACTTCCCTTTTAACAGAAATAGTACATAAGGGTCTTTACTCATTAAATATGGCAAGATCTGCAACACAGAAATGCTTATATTTTGGATCGTATAGATAAAATAGCCACACTTTTAATCAGAGAAATCCTAATCTATGTGAGGTCTTAAAAACAGTAACAATGGCAGGGGTGAGGGGTTAAATCTTTAATTCAAATGCATTTAATTAAAGAAATTAACAGATAATATTTGGCAAATGTGAATAATGTCATTTGATGACTGCTTTCTATTATCTACTGAAATACCAAAATACCTATGTACACGATTTAAATGTGCATAAGACTTGAACTTTTTTTCTAGATTATACATCATTCCAATGTACCTAACACACACACAGTAAGATTAAGATATACTGAAATGTACATCAAACTCTCAAGAGATTGCTTTCAATGTTAACAAGTAATTTTCTTTTTTTTATAAGATGCTAAATGGCTATGATTTCTGGATTATCTTTTCAAAAATTTTCAAAACTAAGAAAAAAATTTAATATTAGGATTATGATTAGCTGCAGAGTAGAACTTGCTGTTCATTTAAATTATAGGGGAGAAAGGCATAAAATCATTGTAATAAAATAATAGTAAAAATTCTTTTTTTACAGTTTATCAGTTTTGTTGTACCTATGTAAATTTCTTAATTTTGATAAGGTACCACACTTATGTAAGATGCTAAATTAGGGGAAGCTGAAGGGAAGGTACACAGGAATTCTCTGTAATTATTTGCAAATTTTGTATAAATATAAGAATGTATAATATTATAACATACAATAATTTTATTCCCAAGTTAAAAAATTAAAATATTTGACAAACATGACTTCACAATCTCTGAGTAGGATTTCATATCATAAAGATTCTGATATTATATTAAGGCACACACAAGAAGCAGCACAAAAACAAACATTATTCTTTGGAATTAGATGCCTATAAAATTACTTTTATACCTACAGAAGTTTTCTATGTAGTGTGTTGCTTAATGGTAAAGGTCTTTTTCAAGCAGAGCTTAATTATAATAAGTCCCTTAAAGTCTACATTGCCTGTGAGTTTTCATCTTATTTGGCTATGGTTGTGATTTTAATTTAAAATAGCATCACTAGAATTGCTGTCTTTGAACATTTTATTTCTGGACAAAGACTTTCCAAATTCATATGTACTGAGCATAATGGCACAAGCAGGAGCAATGTTAATCAAGCAAGGAATTAGGCCTGTAAATAATCTTGAAATCTATTTTTTAGCACCAGTGCTCTTCATTATAACTCAGGTTGACATATGCAAAGGCACAGAAATTTTATGACTTTCATAAAAATTTGTGTCTGCTTTTTTTTGCCTGTACCGCAGTTTGAACTCAGGGCTTCATGCTTGGTAGGCAGATGCTCTACCACTTGAGTCACTCCTCCAGTCATTTTTTCTCTGGTTATTTTGGAGATATGGTCTCACTTTTTTACCCAAGCTGCCTGGACTCACTCTTGTTTTTTAAGCTTCCCACCATCATTAGGATGGCAGGAGTGCACCACTATATCCAGCTTTTTTCTGTTGAGAGGGAATCTCGCTAACTTTTTTTTTTAACCTTGGCTGGCCTGGAACTGTGATCCTCTTGATCTCAGCCTACTAAGGAGCTAGGATTATAGGTGTAAACCATGGGCGTCCAGCTTGAAATCTGTCTTTTTTTCCATTTTTTTTTCTCTTTTATTGGGGTTTGAACTCAAGGCCTCACACTTTCTAGGCAAGTACTCTACCACTCAAGCCAAGTCCCTAGATACTTTGTGTTTTTATGACATGAAATGGTAAAGTTATAACAAGTGCAAAAGAACCAGACAATGCCCCTGAAGTAAAGTTGATCATAAATGTTGGTTCATATAAACCAGGTTTCTCATACAACCACGTTTTTAAAATTTCATATGCCAGTACATTGCTGAGAAGAGTAAGAGCTTATCCCTTTCAAAGGGAAATCCAAACATCTTTAGATATTTTCTTGCTGACAAATTGATGCAGTTCATTGTAAGAAAACTTCTTAGACTTCATCTTCGTTCTAGTCAGTTTTAATGAACTTACCATAGTTATTGCACCAAATCTGGCTACAAGTCCAGCAACAATTGGTATTAGGGTTTCATTGTCTATTAATTTAGATCACAGAAGAGCAGTTCATTGGTCATAGTAGGTAAAATAAATAACTGCGGCCAGAACTGCCATCACTAGATTAAGAGGAATGACACTCCCCATGGATTTAATGCACTCATTTTGAATGATTTTTAAAAAGGCATCCAATGGTCCTTGGAAATTTCCTGGCTTCTTGTACCATGTTTCATTGCCTCCCTCTTCATATACACATATAGATCTGTGAATCCATTACTACATACAAAACATTTTCCTTTGGGGAATGGGTTGTTCTGGGCTTGGAGTCAAATGTTAACATCCCAGGGTGTCACCATTAGTGATGTCACTATTAGCATTGTTCTAGTACAAGAGGAAAGCATTTTCTGCAGTGGTGTTGCTTTGATAATCTGTGGGTCCTCTGTTAGAGGATTCATATTTTTAACTAACTGAAGATAAATCTTCTGGGTTTAAGCGTTTTCTTCACTTCTGTATTCCAATATTTTAATGTCAGTGGCTAAAAAGCTGGTGGAGAGGTGCCTGGAGAGCAGGTGGTCCCAGCAAACTTAGAAGGTGAGAATGGCCCTGCTGGTAGTCTGGCCAGTCTCTGGGGCTAACTGTGTCCACTACTCAGGTCTACACCTAGGCACACTGACTCCTTTGGGTTGTGTCCCACCTGTAGCAAATGGCAAAGAGCTAAAAAATTGAAGGTCAGTAGACCAAATAGAATAAAGAAACTTGCACAACTCTGGAACTCAACTTGTACATAACAGTAGTAATCATGTTTTTATTTACAATAAAGATATACTCCATCAAAAGGTGTCATTTGTGTTTGGACATGGAAGAGTAGCAAATGGAGTATGTATTTTAGTGACTAGCATCTTTCTTTGGAGGATAGGGAGAAGAAGTATAATTCAAAGATTTAGCATAAATATTGTTAATGTGCTAAAGAATCAACAATCCTGATGATATGCTTGTAAATTCTACTAGTCTCTTGGATCTCACAGGAAGTAAATTATCAAACACAAATAAACCTTCCAAGAAAGTAAAATATCATTTCAATTTGCATTCTTTTATGGCTAAGGGCGTTGAACATTTCTTCATGCATTTATTAGCCATCTGTACTTCTTCTGAGAACTGCATGTCTAATTCATTGATTCCCTCTCACCCCAGTCAGAATGGCTATGCTCAAGAAAACAAACAAATGCTGGTGATGACGTGGGAAAAAGGAATTCTTACACCCTGTTTGTGGAATGTAAATTGATCCAGATGCTAAGGAAATTAGTATGGAGGTTCCTCAAGCAACTAAAAATAGTCTTTTTAAAAATTTGGCAGCACTGGGGTTTGAATCAGGGTCTCATGCTTGCTAGGCAGGCACTCTTACCACTTGAGCCACTTCGCCAGGCCTAAGAAACTAAAAAATAGAACTACCATATGATCCTGCTATTGCACTTTTGGACATATATCTAAAGGAATGTAAATCAACATACAAGAGAGATACCTGCACACCCATGTTTATAACAGCACTATTTATGATAGCCAAGATATGGTGCCCAACAACCTATGACTGGATAAAGAAGATATGGCACATATACACAAAGGAGTATTATTCAGCCATAAAGAGGAATGCAATTACATCATTTTCAGGAAAATGGATGGAACTGGAGATTATCATGTTAAGTGAGAATAAGCCAGGCTCACAAAGACAAATACTGCATGTTTTTGCTCACATGCAGAATTTAGAACTAAAAAAATTAGCATAATTGTAAAAGGGAGACTGTTTTGTGGGGGAATCAGTGAGTGGGAGGAGGGAGAAAGGAGAAGACAATGAGGGGATGAATGTTATAGAAGTCACATTATATATGTGTATGAAAATAGCACAACAACACATCAAAAATTGTTAAAAAGGAGGGGTGAAGGGAGGATGGTTATGAAAGAGAAATATGTATGTGTTGAGTTTGTTCAAAGTACATTATATGTATGTGGCAAATATCACAATGAAACCTTTTTGTATAATTAATTTATGAATTAAATTAAAGAAGGTAAAAATATACCAATTACTCATCTAGGATTTAAAGAGCCCTGAATTTATAGCCTCTTTAATGTGAGAAAACAGAAAGACAAAATTTAAATTTCAGAAAGCATTTTCATAGATTTAATCAGAAAAAGATAAAAAAACCAATAAAAATGTCATAACACTACAATTTATCAAGGAAGTCAGTATATGTACGTCACGGATTTCGAACCCACATATGAAATAAATGAGATAAATATTATTTCTCCTATTACCTAAATACGAAAGCCAATGCCCTGAAATGTTATGTGACTTATTTCAGGGCTTAAGATTCCAGAATTAGAATACAGGTTTTCTATTTTTTAAATTTTACTTTTGCAATGCTGGGGATTGAACCCTGAGTATTGGGCATGCTAAACACTACCACTGAGCTCCAACCACAGTGTCTGAAAAACATTTTTTGGTCTCTAGTACACTTTTTGATTCTGTCTCCTAGGTTACAAATTATTTATTCATTCATCTGTTGGTGAACCTTTGTGTTGTTTCCAGTTTTACAAATAAAATTGGTATACATATTTGTGTAGAAATAGTTTTATGGACACATGCACTCATTTATCTTCATCAAATATCTAAGAATGGAATGACTGGTTTATATGGTAGTTGTATGTTTAACTTTTTAAGAAGCTGCCAAAGTTTGCCAGTATAGTTGTATCAACTTACATTTCCATCCACTGTGGCTGCTTAAATTCTAGTTGTTCCACATAATTGCTAACACTTCATATGGTCAGTTACTGTTCTATAGCCATAACAATTCATATAACACATTTAAAATACTCAATTCAATAAGTTTTAGTGAATTCAGAGTGTGCAACCATTATCACTAATTCCAAGAAAACTTCTTCACCCTCAAAAGAAACTTGGGGACTGGTGGAGTGTTCAAGCAGTAAAAGTGCCTGCGTAACAACTGTGAGGCCCTGAGTTTAAACTCCAGTGCTACCAAAAAGAAAAAAAAAAGAACTCTGTACCTAATGGATGTCACTTTATTATTGAGTTTTGATTATTATTATTATTTTTAAAGGTACTGGGGCTTGAACTCAGAGCCTTCACCTTGAGCCACTCCACCAGCCCTATTTCTGTGAAGGGTTGTTCGAGATAGGGTCTTGTGAACTATTAGCCGGGGCTGGCTTTGAACCACAATCCTCCTAATTTCTGTCTCCTGAGTAGCTAGGATTACAGATGTGAGCCACTTGGCCGCCAGCTTTGATTATTCTTTATATTTATTTAATTATATAAATATTTGATTATATAAATTATATAAATATCTTGGCTATATGATTTTCAAGTACCCCCCCCCCAGTCTGTGGCTTGTCTTTTCATTCTCTTGACAGTGTCTTTTGAAAAGCAGATGTTCTTAATTTTGTTAAGTCCCATTTATCAACTTTTTTCCTTTTATGTGCTTTCCTACCTTTCCCTCTTTCAATCAGGTTCAGTGATTCTTTAGATATTTTTGCATAATTCCCCACTCCAACTTTCAATCTCGTGATCCCAGGAAAACTGCACCAATTTGTACCAATTTTAAAGAAGGTTCTGGTTACTTCCACAGATTGTTTGATCCATGGTGTTATAATTAATATATGTGTGGGGATTAGCAAGCATATGAGCTCAGTTTTTCATTTGTTATGAGTGATTCACTTGTCCCAAGTGTTAACAACAATGATTTCCAGAACCATATGGCATCCATTCAAATTAATTACCAAAGTAATTATGAAAAGACAAGCAATCTTGAGATTGTGGAAGGAAACAAAGTAACTCCTGACGGTCAGAAATAACTTATAAGTAATTTTTTTGTGTTATGAGGTTTGAACTCAGGCCTTGCACTTGCTAGGCAGGCACTCTACTATTTGAACCACTCCATCAGCTTTATAAATAATTTTTTTAATGCTGGGAGTTGAACTCAGGGCCTCTGTGTGATAATCATATATACTACCACTGATCTACACTGTTAGCCCTATAAATAATCTTGAGATTAATTTACTTAGTGGACGCAAGCTAGGAAAAACTAAGTAATCTAAATTTTTAGAAAAAGTGCCATTGGATTTAATTTTCATTGGCAAAATCCACTGGAAAAGAGCAGGAAACATCTTGAACTCGAATCATGTTCAAATGACTATAGTCCCAGCTCATCAAAGGAAGTATGAATTCAATTCCTAATTGAAAGCCTTACAAAGCCTTTCAGTGTAACCACATAAGATCTATGCTTTTGGTTTAAAACTAACCAGCATGCAGGACCATAAAAAACAGCTCGTATGAATGGTAGAGAAGACTGTATTTTGGTATTTTACAAAATGGGTACATTCAAAACCAAAATGGTTTATGAAATAATAAAGGAACTTGTCTCATTTTTAAACTTAGAAGTTACTGTGAGTTTTAAAAATGCTTTTAAAGATGTTTGAATTATTTTTATTGTCTAGTGTTCTGTGTTAGGACAACATGCAGACCTATTTGAAAAACAGACCCTAGCCCTGATTAGTTACTCTACCTATCATAAACATTTCCACAATATCTTTACTGGCTGTTTCAAGGAATGTATTTTTATTAATATTTACCACATAATCTTCCACAGGTGTTATATACTTATAGATGTCAACAAACAAATACCAACAAATTGTTCTTCAATTTCTGGGCGAACAAAGAAGTTACTATTTTAGATAAAGATTAATGACACATAAGTAGATTTTTTTTGCAATACATAGTGCTTATTTCTATATATTCTCATTGAAGTGATAAATCGCAGGTGACACAAAATACTAAAAGAGCTATAAACACACTAAAAGTTTTCATTAGATTAGATTTTAACAACAAATATTACTGATTAAAGTTTACAGGGTTTGGCTCTAATTATTACTGGAGGACAGACGAAGCTCTTTTAATAGAAATAAATGAAACACTATATTCACAAAGGAAGAATAATTCTTATGTTGGTTAGAAAAGATATTTCCAGCTCTTTTCTTCTCCTGAGGATCACCTGCCATCATGAATGACAAAGTAACTATCCGTACCAGGAAGTTCATGACCAACCGTCTACTTCAGAGGAAACAAATGGTCATCAATGCCCTTCATCCTGGGAAGGCAACAGTACCTAAGACAGAAATTCGTGAAAAACTAGCTAAAATGTACAAGACTACACCAGATGCCATTTTTGTATTTGGATTCAGAACCCATTTTGGTGGTGGAAAGACAACTGGCTTTGGCATGATTTATGCTTCCTTGGATTATGAAAAGAAAAATGAGCCAAAACACAGACTTGCAAGACACAGCCTGTGTGAGAAGAAAAAGACCTCAAGGAAACAGTGAAAGGAACGTAAAAACAGGATGAAGAAAGTCAAGGGGACAGCAAAGGCCAGTGTTGGTGCTGGCAAAAAGTCGAAGGAATAAGCACTCTACAATGACTTTAACGGCAATGATTGTGCAGGTTTTCCTTGAGGATTAATAAGCTGTAAACATCTGCGATGGTTATGGGCTTTTCATGAGGATTAATAAACTCAATACTTTCATGTGAAAAAAACAAAAAAACACCCCCCAAAAAACACACAAAAAAAGAAATTTCCAAAGCAGAGTGCAAAAGGCAATCCACTAGGATAGTGGAAGATTTATAGTAGGGAATGTTATATTTACATTTTTATCTCATTCATTGAACATTCTATAATGGGCATGACATGTTGGTATAATAGTAAATTAAAAACAAACATATATGTATATATTAAATATTTATATATTCATACATGCATATTATTATGTATAAACACAAATAAAAAATGAATATTAGAGTACATACTAGGGTATGGGCTTGAAAATATTTTGAGACCACTGGGTCAGAATATGGTTCTTTTTGAACTAAGGTGGCCTACAGGATATATAAATGAACTAGCTTCATTTTCAAGCTTCCTAGTCCTAGTCAATTATGCCTGAATTGATACTACTACTAATAGTGGGGCTGAAAAAGTGTAGAAAAAAATTCCAAATTGAATGACTTGCTGATTGAGAGTTATACATTTATAAAGGAAAGCATTGATTTCTTCTTTTAAAAACCAAACTGATATTAAAATCCGGAGAAGAAGATGCAGACAAAACTCTTTACAAACTTGAACTGACTTTCAAGTTAAATACTTGATATTTCGTGTTAAAACTCCTCCAGTTCCTTCAAGCTCCAACTAAAAGTAAAAAGGGAACAAGATATAGAAGGATAGTGATATGGTTTGGATCTTAAATGTCCCTCCAAAATTCATGTATTGAAGAACTGATCCATTGCTGATGGCACTGTTGGGAGCTGGTAGAACCTTTAGAAGGTGGGGCCTTACTGGAAAGAAGTTCAGTCATTTGGAGCATGCACTTGAAGGGGATATTGTGACCCTGATCCCTTTCTCTCTTTCTCCCCTCTACCTCACCCTGCTTCCTAGCTGCCATGAGGTGAGTAGATTTGCTCCACTGTGCACTCCCCACAATGATGTTCTGCCTAGCCACAGGTCCAAAGTAAAGGGGCAAAGGGACCAGGGACTGAAACCAAAATGAATCTTTCCTCTTTTTAAGTTGATTATCTCAGGTATTTGGTACATAAATGGAAATATAACACAGACAAATGTGAAACTGTTTTAGTCACAGAATTCCACATTCTACATGTAGAAAGTTTATACAACTGTTGATAAAGATTGCGTCTTTTTAAAGTCACTTTGTTTTTGTGTGATGCCAGGGATCAAACCTGGGGTCCATGTATGTGAAGCAAGTGCTCTACTACTTGAGCAGCATCTCCATCCCTTACAGTAGAAGTTATTTTAGTATTTCAAAGTGAATCAAATTGAAAAAAATCTCATAATGCAAGAAAACAAACCAGTAATGTAGAAAAACTTTTCATGTCTTAGAAAAAACCTGTTTTGTAATAACTGATGAAGTCACAGTCAAGAGAATATGATAGTTTTTGCAAAGTCTTCATATTGGGATGTCTACTGTCAGCCCACTGTCAACCTTCTCTGTCAGTCAAGGTGGGTTAGGTATAAAATGAGTGTTCCTTGTGGTCGAATGTTGACAGAGGTTGATCACTCGTATAATTCTATTTCAATTTCATATTTTTTCATTCTTTTCTAGTAACAGTAGAAACACTACTGTCATTATCTAGTTGTCAAAAACATTTTTGAATTCTATATGTCCCCTTGCTAATATTGAAGGTTTTGAAAAGGGAAAATGTGACTTGGTAGAACGCTAAAACATTTCTATGTACCCAGATAGCACTTAATTGTGATTTTTCTTTTTTGGGGGTGGGCATCACTGGGGTTTGAACTCGGGCTTCATGCTTGATAGACAGGTGCTCTTACTGCTTGACCACTCTGCCAGTCCACAGCTCTTAATATTTATTTCTAGATTTTGAAAATGATTACTTCTGATACAATGTTAAAAAGATTTTTTAATTTTTCCTCCAATTTTAGAATAACCCATTTTCTGGAGTATCATGCATGTTACCAATACCATTCTCATTAATTTTATTTAAAATTTTTTATTATGTGTAAACAAATTATAATTATGAAGGTTGAGAATCCCTAATCCTAAATCCAAAATGCTCCAAAATCTGAAACTTTTCTTTTCTTTCTTTTTTCTTTCTTCTTCCCTCCCTCCCTCCTCCTTTCCTCTGTTACTCCCTCCCTCCCTCTCTTCCTTTCTCCCTTCCTCCTTCCTTCTCTCTCACCCTTCCTTCCTTTCTTCCAATGAAGATACAAAATTTGAAACTCTTTAAAGACATTATGTACCCCAGGTTGGCCTTGAACATTTTTTTGGCGGTACTGGCATTTGATCTCAGGGCCTCACGCTTGCTAGGTAGGCGCTCTACCACCTGAGCCATTCTGCCAGCCCTTTGGCCTTGAACATGTGGTCTTCCCGCCTTATCATCCTCAGTTCTGACTTTATGTGTGTGTGCCACCACACCTGGCCAACATTTGAACTTTTTGAGTACTGATGATGACAAGATAAGTGGAAAATTTCATACATGACCTCAGATGACTACAGTCAAAATGCAGGTGCACTAAAAATGCTTCATAAAATTACCATCAGAGTATGTGTATGAGGTGCATATGAGACATAAATTAAATGAAATTCATGTTTAGATTTGGAACCCATCTCCAAGATGTCTCACTATGTATATGGAAATATTCCAAAATCCAAAATCTGAAATACTTCTAGTTTCAAGCATTTTGGATATGGCTTACTCA
This sequence comes from Castor canadensis, assembly GCF_047511655.1. Taxonomy (NCBI): domain Eukaryota; kingdom Metazoa; phylum Chordata; class Mammalia; order Rodentia; family Castoridae; genus Castor; species Castor canadensis. The sequence goes on from NC_133405.1 coordinate 87,233,821, forward strand.
ACCTGTATAAAATTGTGGGATACAAGGTGATGTTATGATTTCTGACACACTGTGGAATGACTAAATCATGCTAATTAACATTAACATCTATCACCTCAAATACTCAAAGTTTTTGCTCCTAGTGATACAGACATATACAGTACTAAATTGTAAGCTATATTCACCATATTGTGCAATAGATCTAAAAAAAGTCAATTATTGCTACTATCTAGATGACGCTTTGTACCATTTGACTTTCAGCCTCTGGTAACCACAATTCTACTCTCCACTTCTATGAGCTCAATTACTTCAAATTCTATATGTAAGTGTCTTTCAGTGTCTGGCTTATTTCACTTAATATAATGCACTCCAATTCTATCTATGTTGCTGCAAATGACAGAATTTCTTCCTTTTATAAGGTTGAATAGTATACTATTATATGTATACATGCATGTATGCACACACACATATATATATATATATATACATATATATAGCACATTTACTTTATTTATACATCCACTGATGGCACTTAGGTTGATTCCACAGCTTGGCTTTTGTGACTAGTTTTACAATGAATATTGAAGTGGAGATATCTCTTCAACATAGTATTTCAAATTTTGGGGCTAATACTCACTAATGTAATTATGAATCATATGGCAATTCAATTTTTGTTTTTTGACACATTTTTTCCAACACCTATCTTTCATCTTTTTGGTAATAACCATTTTAACATGTATGAGGCGACAACTCATTGTGATTTTGATTCACATTTTCCTAATGATTAGTGATGGTATTTTTTACATGTATGTGTTAGCCATTTTTGAGAAATGTCTTTTCAGGTCCCTTGTCCATTTGTTAAATGGATTATTTTTTTCTTTCTATAGAGTTGTTTTAGTTCTTCATATATTTTGAATATTAATCACTTATCAGATTTGTGACTTTAAAATATATTCTCCCACCATGTCTCTTTATTCTGTTTCCCTTATTGAACAAAAGCATATTTTTGCAGTACTAGGGATTGAACCCAGGGCTTTGCATGTGCTTGGTAACTGTTCTCCACCACTGAGACACACACTCAACTCCACAAGTAGTTTATTTTGATGTAATCCCATTTGTCTATTTTCCTTTTGTTGTCTCTGCTTTTTCTGTAGTATCCAAAAAATCGTTACCCAGACCAAGGTTGTATAGTTCCCCCATATTTTCTACTATTAGTTTTATAGTTTTGAGTCTTAGTTTAAGTCTTTAATCCATTTTGATTTGTGTTTTGGTGTGTGGTATGAGATAAGGGTCCAATTTCATCATTTTGCATATTTATATTCAGTTTTCCAACCATGTTTATTAAAAAGATTGTACTTTCCCATTGTATATTCTTGGAACTTCTTTCAAAAATCAGTTGACGAGATACATGGGTTTATTTATGGGCTATCATTCTGTTCCCTTGGTCAGTGTATCTACATTAATGCCACCACAATGGTGTTTTAATTACCACTGCACTGTAGTACAGTTTGAAATCAGGTATGCGAAGCTTCCAGCTTTGTTCTTTTTGCTCATGGTTGTCTTGGCTATTTATTGCTTTTTTGAAGTTTCCATTTTTCATATCTATGAAGATTATTTTGGAATTTTGTAGTTCTGAGGATAGAACCCAGGGGCTTGAATATGCTAGGCAAGCACTATACCACTGATCCACATCCGCAACTCTCCTTTCTCTTTTATTGCTATAAATTTCCCTCTTAGAACTGCTTTTGATGCATCTCATGAGTTTTGGTTTGTTGTAATTCCATTTTTATTTCCATTGAGAAATTTGAATTTCTCCTTTAACTTCTTCATTGATCCATTGGCTGTTCAAGAGCATTTTGTTTAATTTCTGTGTGTTTGTGGAATTTCCTGCTATTTATTTTTAGTTTTATACCACTGAATTTGAAATAAATGTACTTGATCTGATTTTAATCTTCTTAAACATGTTAAGATTTGTTGTCTTAGTTATTTTCTTTTGCCCCAAGCATAATATCGCATATTGAGCAGATTTTAATGACAAGAGATTATTTTTGCTCATAATTCTGGAGGTTCAAGTTTGACAGGTTACATGTGGTGATAACCTTCTTGCTGACAGAATCCTGAGGTGGTATGAGGCATCACACAGCAAGTGACAAGGAACTCACATGCATGTACTTTTATTTCTCTCCCTTTTCTTATAAAGGCAATCATGGGGGCTCCACCTTAATGACCACATCCAATTCTAATCATCCCCAAAGGCTCTACTTTTAAACCCCAAAAATGCAGAGGTAAATTTAATACATGAAACCTGGAGGGATACACTCAAACTATAGCCAAACAATGGCATTCTATCCTTGGCCCCCAAGGTTCATGTTCATTTTGAAGCACAAAATGCACTCATTCCATCCTCATGCCCCAAAGTCTTAACTCATTCTAGCATCACTCAAAAGTCCAAGTCCAAAATCTCATCCAAGACTCAAGGTAAACTTGTTTAGCTGTGAGCCCCTGTAAAAATAAAAATAAAAACAAAAGTTACATGCTGCCAAGATACAATGGCAGGACAGGCACAGGGTAAACATTCATATTCAAAAATGAAGAAACAGGCAACTAAAAAGAAAGGAGTAATTGACCCAAAGAAAGACTGAAACACAGAAATGCAGAAATTAGATCTTAAAGCTCTAAGTATGACAACTTGTGTGTAAGACAATGATAAGTGAGTGGTGACCACTATAACTTTCCTGGTTTCCACACATATGTCTGCCCTCTTGGGCTTCATGCAGATTCTTGGTTGCTTTGCCTGGTGGGCACTGAACATTGCCAGTATCTCTACTTTTCTGGGCTCCCTGTCGCAGCTCCATATCACTCCATTTGATGTTCTCTACAGGGATTCTGACCCTGAGGAAAACTTCTGTCTGGACTACAAGGCTTTCCTTTGAAATCTTGGTGGAAGCATCCAAGACCCTATAATTTGTGTATTCTGTGCACTTGCAATAACCCAGTCATATGGACACCAATGTCTACTACTGGCATGAGCTATACCTTTTCCTGCTTGAGTGGTTGCAGCCACAGAGCACTGCCAGAAAACAAAGAAGAATCCCAAAGTGGGCTTGGGCTTTGAAACTGGGGTGAAATGTCCTAAAGTTCTTTCCTGAACCAGTTTTGCCTTAGAAGGTCTACAGGTCTGTGATGGCCTCAAAGATATTTGAGATGCCCTCAAAGCCTTTTTACCAATTGTCCCAATACAAAACAAATGGCTCCTTTGAGCTATTCTAATATCTTTAGCAAGAGGTATACTGTCCATACATTTGCATGCTTTATCTTCACTCCTTTCTTAGGCTGCAAAATTTGCAATCTTTCTGTTTGTTTCCCTTATGCTCTTGAATTATACTGAAGGCAGCCCCAAACTACACATATAGTCCCATTTCTATTTTGTTTAGAAGTGTCTTTCTGCCATTTATATTTAAACCTTCCATAAAGCTCTAGGGCATGGACACAGCTCGGCCAAATTATTTGCTACTTCTTAACAAGGAGAACTTTTCTTCTATTTCCAATAGGAACATGATTTCCATCTGAGACTAGTTCCCTAGTCTCCTTGCCTTCTGAAAACTCATAGAATCACCCATAATGCTCTGCTTACAGCACTGTAGCACTTTTCTAACCTGCTCCTTTAAACTGTTTCAACTTCTGCCCATATTCCAGTTCCATACATATTTCCATATTTTCTGGTATTCATTTTTAGCAACAACCTCATACTTGATATAAATTTTCTGTTTGGTTGCATTGTTTTGTTGCCAATAGCAACACTACAAACTGGGTAAGCTTGAACAATAAGAGGTTTATTTTGGCTCATGGCACTAGAGGTCCAACGTCAAAAAAGCCATCTATGGTAATGACCTTGCTTCCTAAACAGTACAGAATATCACATGGCAAATGACAGGGAGCATACATGGGTGCATTTTCTGGTCTCTCTTGTTTTTCTTATGAAGATTCTAGTACTTAATTATGGGTCCTCCACCCTGATGACCTTATATGATCCTAAATCACCTTCTAAAAGCCTCACCCCTGAACAATATGCCTTACAGTGGGAAATGAGTTTGAACACATGAAACCTTCAGGGGCACATTCAAACAATAGCCAAACCATAGCACTCATCTTGTGGCCTAACATATGCTCTATCACAGAGAATGTTCCACATGTGCTTGGGAAGAGTATGTATATTGTTGCTGTTGGGTGGAATGTTTTCTATATGTCTGTTAAACCCATTTGGTCTAAATTGTTGTTCAAACATAATGTTCCTTTATAAATTTTGTATCTGAGTTATATGTTCATTATTGGAAGCGAGGTAATAAAGTTTCCTGCTATTGGCTGGATATTTGTGGTTCACACCTGTAATCCTACCTACTTGGGAGGCTGAGATTGGGAAGATCACAGGTCGAGGCCAGCCTGGGCAAATAGTTTGTGAACCTGGTGCTTCCATCCTCTTGGCTGGGCTGCTTTCTTCCACTGGCCCTGCCTGGAAGGGCAATGGTGAGCACGGAAAAAGTGAATGGCTCTATGGGCCACGGCCAACTGGCATTATGGACACCCTGAGCTTCTTGGTGTTCAAGCTCCTCATAGGCTGAGTGACCTTTAGAAAGCTTCTTTGAGAAGAAGGAAGATGGTGGATTGTTGACATTCCTACAGCCCAGAGGTGACTAACTACCCTGAAAAAGGAAGATCAGAGGACCCTAAAAGGCACCCACGGGGTCCCATAAAAAGCGAGAAGCAAGCCCTCTCTGAATCTGCAAATAGAGAAGCAACTAACCACATGAAAAATGAGAAGAATGACTTGTAGCTCAACACTCCTGATACCCTGCCCCTGAAGTTGCTGCGTGGCTCCAGGCTTCATTACTCAGCACTCACTTGGTGGTAAGTCCTGCTTCCTGGCACATAGGAACTTGGAGCTCCATGCTTCCCCCTACTATGGGACCTGCTACATTCACCCTGAAACACCAGGGAAACCGGCGTCCCTGTGTAAGCAGGATCCATGGCTCCCATGCTCTGCTGGTAACAGAAGACACAAGCCAGTAGGCTGGGTTCCCTTGGAAGCAACAAAACAGAACTGTGTTCCCTGAAGCCCATGCAAGAAATCAGGCCCCAGAACTCCTGCTGCTCACAGACTTGGTTCTCCTGAGCCAGCAGCAGACCCATTGAACTGCACTCCCTGAAGTCCATGTGGAAAACCAGGCCCCAGAACTCCCACTGCCTGCAGGCTTGGTTCTCTTGAGCCGAGCCTGCATCAGACCCAGTGAACTGCAATCTCTGAAGCCTGTGTGGGAAATCAGGCACCAGAACTGCTGCTGCTTGCAGGCTTGGTTGCTCTGAGCTGGCAGCAGAGCTAATGAACTGTGCAGGAAATCAGGCCCCAGGGCTCCTGCTACCCAAATGCTTGGTCCCCTCATGCTTACAGCACTACCGTACTATGACTCTGGAGCCCATACCTGGAAAGCAGACACCAGAACTCATGCTGTCTGAAGGCTTGGATCCCCCGTGCCTGCAGCAGCTGCCATAGCTCTAAGTAGCCCAGCGCCAGCAAGCAAGCCTCAGAGCTCTTGCTGCCCGCAGACTTGGGTTGTCCATGCTTGAAGCAGCTGCTGTGACTCCTGGAATCCCATGCCTCACTGCAAGTAGAACCCAGGGCCTTGGCAACCTTGTGGACACCAGACAATTCAAGCCTGCTGGCTTTGATGCCCAATGGGTACCCTGAACTTGCTACTAAGTGCCAGGAGCCTACCACCACACACCTAAGTGGACCCCAGGCTCCAGACTTTGCTATTCTGCTGGCACCAAGAAGCTTCCCTCCCCAGACAGCACAGAAGACCAGCACTCCCCACTGTCCCTGAGAGCAAGAAAGCCCTTGCTTCCCCATCAAAGAGCAAGAACTCTGGACTCCCCAGTGAGGGAAGGAAAGCTATAACCTGCTACTCTGCAGGTGGCACCAGTAGCCTTGTTCCCCAAAGGAACACAAAAGCACACTGTGAATTTGTGAATTTGGCAGGGAGAGATGTGACTCCCTGCCAAAGAGTCACATCTCTCCTGTCCAAGAGCTGGAACCCCAGCTGCTCCACTGAGTGGCAATCCACCACTCTGCTGGTGCTACGAGGCCTGCCCCCTAAAGTGCACAGTGACCCAATACTCTCCATTGCAACTGCAGGACAGCACCTGCACTCCCATAAAGAGCACAAACTCCAGCTCCCTTGCTGAGGAGAGAAAAGTGGTAATCAGCACCAAAACTTGAACCCTCCAAGGGGTAACATATCCAGCATATCCCTCTCTGAGAAACACTGCTGGGGCTCCAGAAGAAAAAAACCTCAAAACCCCAACTACAGAGGCACAATGGATTAAAACCATAACTAAAAACAACTCTGGATGCATAAATCTCAATGCAGAATGAAACAGCAAGACAACTGCTCTCCCTCAAAAGCCAATTCCATCACTAGGGATCAAACACCTGGGTAGAGGAAGAGATATCAAATAGAGAAATCCAAAAAACAATAGTAAAAATGATTCACAACCTCAAAGAAGAAACACAAAAGCTAGTACTGGACCTCAAAGAGGATGTGAATAAAAAATTAAATGAGCTTGGAGAGAATACAAACAAAGAGATGACTGAAATTAAGAAGACTATCCAAGATACAAAAGAGGAAATCAATAAAGATATGGAAACCCTGAAAAATAATCAATCTGAAATAAACAACTCAATATTCCAAATAAAAATCTCAATCAAAAGCGTGGTGAACAGAGTGGAACAAATTGAAAATAGAGTATCAGGAACAGAAGACAAAGTAGAGGAATTAGACCAAACAGTAAAAGATCATGAAAGAATGCTATGAAAATATGAATGAAACATGAAAGATATCTGGGACACCATGAAAAGACCAAATCGATGAATCATGGGTGTAGAAAGGAGAGGAGATACAAACTAAAGGCATTGACAACCTATTCAATAGACTAATAGCTGAGAACATCCCTACCTTGAGAAATAGAGTCCCCAGATGCAGGAAGCTTACTGAATACCACACAATCAGGACCAAAAAAGAAACATCCCTAGACACATCATAGTCAAAACACTCAAAACACAGAACAAAGAAAGAATTCTGAAAGCTGAAAAAGAGAAAAGGCAAGTCACTTATAAATGCAAACCCATTAGAAAAACAGCAGATTTTTCAACTCAAACTCTAAATGCAAGAAGGTCATGGGAAGACATAATTCAGAAACTATTTTGCCCTTATCTCTAATTTTGTTGAAGAGAGAGTATAAGCAATAATAGGAAGGAACAAGGGTTTTTGCTGGTTGAGATAAGGATAGCTATACAGGGCATTGACTCACATTAATTTCCTGTGCATGTGTGTTACCTTCTAGGTCAATTCTTTTTGATCTAACCTTGTCTCTAGTTCCTGGTTCCCTTTTTCTTATTGGCCTCAGTTACTTTTAAGCTATCTGCTTTAGTTTCTCTGCGTTAAGGGCAACAAATGCTAGCTAATTTTTTAGGTGTTTTACCTATCCTCACCCCTCCCTTGTGTGCTCTCACTTTTATCATGTGCTCAAAGTCCAATCCTATTGTTGTGTTTGCCCTTGATCTAATGTCCACATATGAGGGAGAACATACGATTTTTGGTCTTTTGGGCCAGGCTAACCTCACTCAGAATGATGTTCTCCAATTCCATCCATTTACCAGTGAATGATACCATTTCGTTCTTCTTCATGGCTGCATAAAATTCCATTGTGAATAGATACCACATTTTCTTAATCCATTCGTCAGTGGTGGGGCATCTTGGCTGTTTCCATAACTTGGCTATTGTGAATAGTGCCGCAATAAACATGGGTGTGCAGGTGCCTCTGGAGTAACCTGTGTCACAGTCTTTTGGGTATATCCCCAAGAGTGGTATTGCTGGATCAAATGGTAGATCAATGTTTAGCTTTTTAAGTAGCCTCCAAATGTTTTTCCAGAGTGGTTGTACTAGTTTACATTCCCACCAGAGGGGAGAAATGACCCAAGCCTTGTATGCACATATGAATAATAAAATAGAAAAAAAAGACATAATTCAGGCCCTGAAAGAAAGAAAATGTCAACCTAGACTAGTCTATCCAGCAAAATTATCCTTTCTAATTGAAGGAGAAATTAAAACCTTCCACAACAAGGCAAAACTAAAGGAATTTGTACTACCAAGCCAGCACTACAGAAGATACTTTGAGGACTTTTACATATAGAAGAAGAAACTAGAGTGAGAAAGGAAGACTTAAGAAAGAACAAACACCTTTTAGCAAGCAGACCAGTAAACAAGGAACCAGAAAAAATAAACAACAGGGGAATAAAAAGGACTGGAAACAACAGGTGCCTTTCAATATTAACACTGAATGTAAATGGCCTCAATGACCCAATCAAAAGACACAGAATACCAAGTTGGGTTAAAAAACAAGACCAACTATATGTTGCTTACAAGAGACTTATCTCACTGAAAAAAATGAACATTGGCTTAGAGTCAAAGTGTGGAAAAAAGTTTTCCAATCAAATGAATCCCATGAACAGGCAGTAATAGCTATACTCATATCTGACAAAGTAGACTTCCAAACAAAATCAGCCAGAAAACACAACAGAGGTCACTTCATATTAACTAAAGGAATAATTCATCAGAGGAAATATCAATGCTTAACAACCATGCACCCATCTACATTAAAAACACCCTAATGGCCCCAAGAGCACAGACATACGCTAAGACAGTGATAGTGGGAGACCTGAATACCCCACTATCACCAATAGATAGGTCATCCAGGCAAAAGACCAAAAAGGAAACTTCAGAACTACTCCACACATCAGACCAACTAGGCATGATTGATATCTACAGAGTGTTTCACCCAACAACCAGGCAATAAACATTCTTTTCTGCAGCTCATGGAACTTTCTCCAAAATAGATCATATTTTAGGACACAAAGCAAGGCTCAACAAATTCAAGAAAATAAAAATAAAGCCCTGCACCACATCAGATCATATTGCAAAATAACTAGACCTCAACAACAAAAGAAACCACAGAAAATATTCAAACAAATGGAGACTGAACAACATACTGCTGAAAAACCAATGGGCAACCATACTAGTAAGGGAAGAAATCGAAAAGTTCCTAGAATAAAATAAAAATGAAAATACGACCTACTAGAATCTGTGGGGCACAGAAAAGGATGTGTTAAGGGGAAAATTTATAGGTTTAAGTGCTTACATTAAAAAAACAGAGACCTCGCAAGTAAACAACCTAATGCTGCACCTTAAGCTCCTAGAAAAAAGAAGAACAAACCAAGCCCAAAACCAGAAGATGGAGAGAAATAATAAAGATCAGGGCAGGGATCAAAACCAGCAGATGGAGAGAAATAATAAAGATCAGGGCAGGGATCAATGAGAGTGAGACCAGACAAAGTATACAAAGAATCAATGAAACAAAAAGTTGGTTATTTGGGAAGATTAATCCTTAGCCAACATGAACAAACAGAAGAGGAAGAAGACACAAATATATGTATATTCAGAAATGAAAAGGGGGACATAACCACAAATACTAACAAAATCCAGAGAATCATTAGAGAGTACTTTGAAAACTTATATTCAAGTAAAATGGAAAATCTAGATGAAATGGATAAATTCCTAGCTGCATGTGACCAAACAATATTGAACCAAGAAGATATTAAACACTGAAATAGTCCTATTGCATGCAATGCAATGGAAGGAGTAATAGTCTCCCTACAAAGAAGAGCACAGGACCTGATGGATTCACAACCAAATTTTACCAAACCTTTAAAGAAGAACTAACACCAATACTCCTCAAACTGTTCCAGGAAATAGAAAGGGAAGGAACACTACCAAACTCATTCTATGAAGCCAGCATTACACTCATTCCAAACTCAATAAAGAGATAATCCATATAAGAGAATTATAGACCAATATCTTTAATGAATTTGGATGCAAAGATTCTCAACAAAATTGTGGCAAACAATATTCAACAATACTTCAAAAAGATCATACACCATGACCAATTCATTTTCATTCCAAGGATACAAGGATGGTTCAACACATGTAAATCCATAAATATAATACAGCATATAAACAGAACCAAGGACAAAAACCACATGATCCTCTCAATAGATGCAGAAAAAGCCTGTGACAAAATCAAACACCCTTTCACAATAAAAGCCCTGAAGGAATTAGAAATAATGGAATGTTCCTCAACATAATAAAGGCTATATATGACAAACCTAGAGCCAACTTCATACTAAATGGAGAACAGCTGAAACCGTTCCCCTTAAAGTTAGGAATGAGACCGGGCTGTCTGCTTTCACCACTCCTATTCAATATAGTTTTGGAATTCTGAGCCAGTGCAATAAGACAAGAGCAAGAAATAAAAGGGATTCAAATAGGGAAGGGAGAAGGCAAACTACCCCTATTTGCAGATGACATGATCCTATACCTAGGAAACCCTAAAAACTCCACCAAAAACTATTAGAAATGATAAACTCTTTCAGCAAAGTAGCAGGATAGAAACTTAACATACAGAAAGCAGTAGCTTTTCTATATACCAATAATGAACAGACTGAGAAAGGAATCAGGGAAACAATGCCATTTACAATAACCTCAAAAAGAATAAAGTATCTGGGAATAAATTTAACAAAAGAAACCAAAGACCTTTTTAATGAAAACTTATAAACCACTGAAGAGAGAAATCAAAGAAGACATCAGAAGATCAAAAGACCTTCCATGCTCGTGGATCGGTAGAATCAACATTGTGAAAATGGCCATACTACAAAAAGCAATCTACATATTCAATGTAATCTCTATAAAATTCCAATGACATTCTGGACAGAAATAGAAAAGGCAATCGTGAAATACATATGGAAACACAAAAGACTCGAATAGCCAAAGCAATTCTAAGCAAAAGGTCCAATGCTGGAGGCATCACAATACTTCAAACTACAGTACAGTGCCATAACAATAAAAACAGCATGGTAGTGGCACCAAAAGAGACAGGAAGATCAATGGATCAGAATAGAAGATCCAGACATAAATCCATGCATCTATAGTCAAATGATCTTCAACAAAGGAGCCAAAACACACGATGAAGAAGAGACAATCTCTTTTAACAAATGCTGCTGGGAAAACTGGTAGAAGACTGAAACTAGATCCCTGTCTTTCACCCTGTACCAAAATCAACTCAAAGTGCATCAAAGAACTTAATATAAGTCCTGAAACATTGAAATGACTCCAGGAAGCAGTAGGAAGTACACTGGGACAGTTAGGGTATAGGGAATGACTCATACATAAACAGACTTCAAAAGGCTCGGCATCTAAAAGAAACAATGAACAAATTGGACTGCATCCAATTAAAGAGCTGCACAGCAAAGGAAACAGTCAGCAGACTCAAGAGACAGCCCACAGAATGGAAGAAAATCTTTGGCAGCTACTCATCCAATAAGGGACTAATATTCAGAATCTACAGGGAATTCAGAAAACTCAGCCTCCAAAGAATCAACACTCCAATGAAAATGCGCACATGAATTAAACAGGGAATTCTCAAAGGAAGAGATACAAATGGCCAGTAAATACATGAAGAAGTGTTCAACTTCCCTGGTTATAAAAAAGATGCAAATCAAAACAACACTTAGATTTCATCTCATTTGAGTTAGAATGCCATAATCAAGGGTAATAACAGTAACAAATGCTGGCATGGATGTGGCAAAACAGGAACCCTTTATACACTTCTGGTCAGAATTCAGGTTAGTACAATCACTATGGAAAGCAGTATGGAAATTCATCAAAAAACTAGAGATAGAAATGCCATATGATCCAGTGATACCACTCCTGGGAACAGTAGAGACACCTGTACACTGAAGTTCATTGCAGCACTATTCACAATAGCCAAGCTCTGGAAACAACCTAGATTCCCTACAACTGTTGAATGGATCATGAAATTGTGGTACATATACACAAGGGAGTATTACTCAGCCACAAGGAGTAATGACATGGGGTTTGGAGGTAAATGGATGCAATTGGAAGACATCATGCTAAGTGAAGTTAGCCAGGATCAGAAAAACAAAGGACACGTGTTTTCTCTCATATGTGGAAGATAGATCCAAAGATAAGGAAACTCAGATGTAGAATATGTTTGTAACAGTGGAACTACTCTATGGAACTTGAGGAATGAGGGAAAGGAAAAGAGAATGATAGAACACCACTTATATAGCATACCAAAAGATGTAAAGGTAGAGGATATAAGGATGTGTATTGAAAACTGTTGAAAGAACAGGGGGTGAGAGGTAAAGGGTAAGGAGAGTATTTGAAGGGATTGAAAGAACAAAGTAAAGCACACCCACAGTGGGCATACATTGAGACACTCCTTGGACCATCAACTTAAATATTGTTAGCAAAATCAAACTGCTTTAAGTGGGGTGGGGAAGGGTTTGAGGGGGAGAGACAATGGGGGCAATGTAAATAATGTACAATATAAGTCTAATCAGATTTGTCACTACAAATCCCCCATATAATGAATAGATCCTAATAAAAATTTGTAATAGATAAACTCTACAAAAAAAACCCCACCCAAAACAAATAGTTTGTGAGACTCTATCTCCAATATAATCAGAGCAAAATGAAATGGAGGTTTGGTTCAAGTGGTGGAGCACCCATTTTGCAAGTGTGAAGTCTGAGTGCAAACTCCAATACCACAAAAAGTTTACTATTACTACTACTACTGCTACTACTATTACTACTACTACTACTACTACTACTATGTAGTAATTTATCTTTCTCTTTATACCTTTCTATGTTTGCTTTATATATGTAGGTATTTCACTTTTAGGTGCATATGTATTTATAATTGTTATATTCTTTTGATGAGTTGATACATTTATCATTACAGAATGTATTTCTTTGTCTCGTTTTATACTTTTTGAATCTATTTTGTCTGATATAATTATCACTACCCCATCTTTTATTCACTAAATATTTTTTCCATCACTCACTTTCAGTCTATGTCCTTAAAAGTGAAGCGACTCTCATGGAGGAAACAAGTCATTGGGGTCTTGTTTTCTTACCTAATTATTCACTCTGTATTTTAATCAATTTACATTCAAGGAAATAATTGTTAAATAAGAACTTACTACTAGTATTTTGTTAATTGTTTTATAGATGCTTTGTTTCTTTCTTCCTCTTTTGCTGCCTTCCTTTGTGCTTTAATAGTTTCCAGTCATTGCATATTTTGAATGTTTTCTAGTTATTTTTTTTTAGCATATCCTTATAGATTTTTGCATTTTGGTTACTATCAAGGTTATCTAGAACAAATTAGAACAGTGTATTTCAAGCTGTTGATAACTTTGATTACATACAATTCTATACTTTTATTTCCCCATATGTTTCACGTGCTTGATATTAGAATTTGCATCATTATGTAATGATATACTTCAGCTATAGTTGTAACTATTTTGGTCTTTTAATTCTTATACTTGGACAAAATTGCTTTATATAACAACATTACATAATCCTAGAGAATTCTGGCTCTGTACTGTGTCATTGAGTTCTGTGCTTTCGTAAGTTTTTTTGTTGTTGTTATAAATTAGTGGTCTCTGGTTCTTCTTTAAAAAGTCCCTTAAGCAATCTCCACAAGGCAGACCTAATGAACTCTCCTAGCTTTTGTTTGTCTGCGATTTAAAAAAAAATTCTTCATTTCAGAAAGACAGATTTGCTGGGTATTCTTCGTTGGCAGGTTTCCCCCTTGGGGCTTTGAGCATATTGCTCCACTCTCTTCTGACATTCAAGGTTTCTTTTTAGAAATCTGCTGGAGGCAGATTTGCTGATAATCACAAACATTGCTAGTTTGGTTATTATTTATTGGTAAACTTCTCTTTGGGTTGAATTTGATTGGAGACCTCTCTGATTCCCGTATCTGGATGCTGGAATCTATCCAAATTAAGAAAGCTTAATGACTATGACTTTGAATATATTTTCTCTCCTCCAACCTCCCTTCTACTTTAATTCCTTTAATGCATAGGTCAGGTCTCTTGGTGACATTCAATAATTCCTGAAAGGTTTCTTCATTCATTTTTATTTTTCCTTCTTATTGGGTAAATTCAAATGTCATATCTTTGAGCTCGCTGATTTCTTCTTTTAGCTTGATTGACTCTGATTTGGAAGTTTTCTATTGCATTTATCAGTTCAGTTATTGTGTTCTGCATCTCTATAATTTCTATTTGGCTTTCATTTTATTTTCATTTATTTGTCAAATCTTTCATTTAGTTCATGTATTTTTTTCCAGATTTTGTTTAATTTTGTATCTGTGTATTCTTGTATATTCTGTATATAAGAATATCTGTATATTCACTGAGTTTCTTTGAGAGGATTATTCTGAATGTCTTGTTATCCATAGATCTTTCCTTTTTCACGGTCCACAGTTGAGTTTGTTAGTTTTTTTTTTGGGGAGGGAGGTATCATGATTTTGTGCATCCTTATTTCCTTATGTTGGTGTTTGCACATTTCTAGAGGCAGCCACATTTTCCATCTTTTCCAGGTGCTTTTTGGTAGCGACTATTTAGCCTGGCATATGATTGTGAATGATCTAGCTGTAAAGAACTTGGTTAGAGCTTGCTTTCAGGTTGTCTATATGGCTGCTGCCTTGCTTATGAAACTGAGTTGGGGAGTTGGCTAGATTCTATCTGGCAAGCCCAACTGGCTGAGCTCTGCAGTCAAGATCAGCAACTGGTTGGGTACTGCAACCATCTGTGGTCTGGCTGGGTCCAGACAACAAATGTATTCTCTGACCAGAAGGTATTGGTATTAGAGTTCAGCAACTGGAGTTGAATTTAATTTCCAGGGTGCCTGGATATGGCAGAATTCATGCCTGCTTTTTTTCCCCCTCCCCTTTCCTTCCCTTCCCTCCCTTCCCCTCCCCTCTTTCCTTTTTTCTTCCCTTCTCTTCCCCACCCCCTCAGCTTGGGATGCTCCTGCCTCAGAGTCCCAAGTGTTGGGATTAGAGGCATGCACTCCCAGGACAGGCCTAGTGTCTGCTTTTTGTTGAAACTCACTGCAGTTCTCTGTCTCCTTCAGTGGGATCTGTGGGTGGGCCTTGATGCCACAAGGAGAATTGATTATTCCTGGATTTGGCAGAAATAGTCACTGCTTTTTATTTTTTATTACTTATTTATTCATTTTGGTTACTGCTTTTTAAATAGAAATTTGCTGTGTGGGGTTTCCTCTAGGTCACTACCTGGGCAGGGTACCAGGATAAAATATGAAGCAGGCCATCTAAGAATTCTTCCCACCTTTTCTGGGTGTAACCAGCTCAGGTGTTTTGGTGGGGTATTGTCATTGGTTGGAACTTCAAGCACCACTGCTGAAAGGTACACTCACATACCACCAAAATGTACCCACTAGTCTCTATGAGAAACTCCTACTTGCTTTGTTTCTATTTGACCTAAGCTGGTCTATGTATTTTCCACCTATGTTCATTATTCTCCATGAGGTGAAAATTAAGTTGGCTCCCTGGAAAGTGTTTGCAAATGTTAGGGAAGCTGGATATTCTCCTTCCTGAACTGAATTTTCTTATGGTAGAAACCATGATTTCCAAGGAATCTTCTCTTTGTGACACTGTTAACTTTATGGAACAGCATGGGTGATACAGTAAAAGCAGGGCCATTTTTTTCTACCCTTCAATTTGGATTTTTCCCAGGTCCATCCAATGAAGCATTCAGGTGACTTGGGCTTATTTTCATTTTGTGGGGTTTTCACCATGGTGTTTTTGTCCGAAGTTAGCTGCTTGTTGGTCTTTCTGTGGAGGAGAATGGAGCCTTTGACCTCCTATTCTGTCATTTGTTGTTACCCTCTTCAACTTTCTCTAAAATATTCTATGAGTAGCAAGAGATGCCCATGGTCAAAACTTAAGTATGCTTTATTAGTGTAGGAAAGTACTAAGATTATAAAATGGGTGACTGATATTAATTCCCTACCCTTTTTGTCACATTATACTTTCCTCAGTTCCTCTTAAAAATTTGTTAAAAGGGTATATCTCATGTTAACTGTTCTTATCACAATAAAAAAAAATCATGTCTTATCAGGTTTTTTGCCTTTGAATCTTCTTCTTCTGAAATATCCATGTCCCTAACATTCCCTATTTATAAAACTTAAGCAAAATTTTCAAATCTTGGTTCAAAAGTCCCTTCATCTGTGAGTCTTCATTTCTTAACATACAGAGTTAGTCACTCCCTCCTTTGGGTTTCCTAGCATTATACTCCTAGCATTATACCTCCCCCTGCTGGTTCCCACCCCAAACATATCCCCAGTTTTATCCTCATTCATTCATTCATTTTTAAAGGCCTGGATTCTACATAGGACAGAGATCAAGCAACATTGGTCTTTCTCAGTCTGGCTTATTTCACAAAACATGATGATTTCAGTTTCATCCAACTTCCTGCAAAGGACATAATTTCATTCTCCTTTATGACTGAATAATACTCCATTGTGTATATTACTGCATTTTCTTTTTCTTTTTTTTTATTGTTATGCTGGGTAGGGGCACATTGTGGCATTTACAAAAGTTCTTACAATATATCAAATATATCATACTTGAATTCAGCCCCTTCACTATTCTTCTTTATGACCCCTTCCCCCATTCCTGGAATAGTTTCAACAGGTATCTGTTTTTCATTTACATACTTGTGAATCTGACTTACTTCACTTAACATGATGTGCACCAATTGCATCCATTTATGTAGGTATTTTTTGAATTGAGTCTTGCATTTATGTCTGGGCCAGCCTGGACCATAAATCTCCTATTTATGTTTCATGCATAGCAGAGGTGACAGGCATGCACAGCCACACCCAGATTTTTAATTGAGATAGGATCTTTCAGACTGTTTCCTGGGATAGCCTTGACTCACAATCTTCCTGATCTCCACCTCTCAAGTATCTAGGATTACAGGCATGAGCCACCATGCTTGGTCTGCATATGAAGTAGTTTTATTATATTGCGCTCCCTGACACCTTCTCTTTTCCTCTCCTCCCCCCAATAGGTTTCCATCTCCAAACATTCCCTCCATTTTTCACTAATGCAATTCATTTTTTAAAAAAATATTTTTGAACCTGGTTGGTTAAATAGATATAGCTCCCTCGGATATGGAGCTATATGGAACTGTACTTAGTGTGTTCACATTTTACAACTTCAAATAAAAATACAGAATTACAATCATATTGGTTCTTTTACTCTCCTCATTTTGTATTAAAGTTGATACATGTATTACACTTACATGCATGGAAAATTTCCCAGACAAGGTATAAATTTTGTTTTCAACATTTATACATATATTAAAGAATTTAAGAGGAGAAAAATATGTATAGTATTTACTCCAACTTACCATTTCTTTTGTTCTTCTTTTAATCCCAAATTACAAATTTTCTTCTAGTATCATGTTCCTTTAGCCTGCAGAACTTATTTGAATATTTCTTTCACAGCAGATCTTCTGGCAACAAATATGTTGTTTTCCTTCATCTGAGAATGTCTTTATTTCACTCTCATTCCTGAAGAACGTCTGGATATAGAATTATGGATGAAAAGGTCATTTCTTTCAGTATTTTATCGATGTTGTTCTCCTGTCTTTTCATCTTTTTTACCTATGAGAAATCAGTTAGCAATTTGAAAAACTGTCACCTGTACCTAAGATGCCACATTTCTCTGGTGCTTTCACGTTTTCTTTATCTTTAGTTTTCCAGCAGTTTATGTTGTGTGTGGGTATGGCTTTCTGTGTACTTTTCCCGAGTTTCTTGAATATAAAAGATTATGTATTTAAAATTTTCCAAGTAAATTTGTGCCAGTATTTCTTTAAATATTGTTTTTCTCTGCATTTCTTTCTTTCTTTCCAGCAGAGAGTTAATAGAAATATTAGAACTTTTGATAGTGTCTGACAGGCCCCTGAGGCTCAGTTCATTTTTGTCTATCTTTTTTCTCTTTCTTCTAGTTGCACAATTTCTGTTGTTCTATTTTCAAAATCACTGACACTTCGTCATGCCTGTCATGCCACTATATTCTATTAACTTAATCCAGTGATTTAAATTTTTTCAAATGTACTTTTCAGTTCTAGGATTCTTAATTTTTAAACATATCTATTTTTGTGCTGAGGACTGCTATTTTTAACTCATCTTAAGAGTACTTACCTTGGCATTATGGAACATAGTTATAACAGCTGCTTTAAGAACATGGTCTTATAATTGTATCATTGGGATCACCTCAAGGTTTGGCATTCATTGTGTTGTTGAGAACTGCTCACATTTTGCTTGTTCTTTTTATGCATAGTAATTTTGGTGTGTATACTTGGCATCTGGAATGTTATTAAGTATTGCTGTAATCCTCTGCAAAATATTGATTTTTTTCATTTGTTTTAATGGGCATTGACCTTGTTAAATGCAGACCACAAGTTCTGTTTCACTTTGTGTGGTGGTTATTATGTCATTTAAGTTTCCAAAGCTTTTGATAAGCTGTATGGGTCTGTTCTTTTTATGTGCCATTTAGGAGGTTTTCTGGAACTTATTCATTAGTTGACATTATAGTTTAATTCTTAAAGGATTTTCTATCATTCTTTGGATATACAGTCAGCCCTCCATATCTGCAGTTTCTATATTTGTGGGTTCAATGATCATGGATCAAACATATTTGTAAACTTTTATCTGTACTGAACATGCACACATTGTTTCCTTGTATACAAACAATTGTTCCTTAAACAATACAGTATAATAACGACTTACATACTATTTACAAAGATGTGTATAGGTTATATTTGAATATGCTATTTTGTATAAGGGACATGAGTATATGCAGATTTTGACATCTGCCAGTGGCCTTGGAACAAGTCCCCCACAGATACTAAGAAATGACTATTATGTGCATCCACAAATAAGAGATAAAGGGGCTACATTGGCTCAACACATAATTGGGAGGACCCCTTCTTCACCTCTTTGCTCTCTAGAAATTTCCCCAAATTAACTGGATTGCAGGAGCCACTTTCCCAATATTTCTGGTTGGAGAGATGGAGTTATCTCATAATTTCCCTTCCATACTTATGCAATAAGGACCATTATCATGGTGAAGTAGTAAGAGAAAAGAAAGAAAAAAAAATTTTTTTCCTTTATTGTTGTGCTGGGTGGGGGTACATTGTGGCATTTACAAAGATTCTTACAATGTATTAAATATATCACAATTCACTCCCTCCACTGTTTTCTTTTATCCCCCCCCTCAATTATTAGAATAGTTTCAACAGGAATCATTTTGCATTTACATACACATGTACACATTATGCACCATATTCACCCTTATACACCTTTTCCCTGCCACATGTTCCTTCCCACTGGTACCAACCCCTGCCCCTGGGTAGGACCTGTTCTGCCCTCCTGTTCTCTGATTTTATAGAAGAAAAAAGAGAAAAGATAAAAAGAAAAACATGACTTTTTGCTTGAGATAAAGGCAGCTACACAGGGAATTTCCTTGTGATATTTCCATATATATGTATTATAACCCTAATTGGTTTATCTCCTCTAATTTTCTTCATTCTACCTTAGTCCCTTACCTATGGTGGTTTCAGCTGGTTTAAGATTTCTATATTCATCCTTGTAGAGAAAGTAAATCAACCATATTCAAGTTCTTAGTTTCCTTCTTTAACCCTACCTGGACCTCCCCTTAGTGTGACCAGTGTTTCATAATATTGCTGCATTTGTATTAGGTCTATATTCCACATATGAGGGAGAACATGTAACTTTTGGCTTTCTGAGCCTGGTTAGCATCACTTAAGATGATGTTCTCCAGTTCCATCCAGTTACCTGTGAGTGCCAAAATTTCGTTCTTCTTTGTGGCTGAGAAAATTCCACTGCATATAAATAGCACATATTCTTAATCCATTCATCATTAGTGGGGCATCTTGGCTGTTTCCATAGCTTAGTTATTGTGAATAGTGCTGAAGTAAACATGGGTGTGTAGGTGTCTTTGATGTAACCTGACTCACATTCCTGTGGGTATATCCCTAGGAATGGTATTGCTGGCTCATATGGCAGATGTATTTTTTGATTTTTGGGGAGCCTCCATACTGTTCTCCATAGTGGTTGTACTAGCTTACATTCCCACCAGGAGTGTATGAGGGTTTCTTTTTCCCTTCAAACTTGCTAACATTTGTTGTTTGTGTTCTATTCCAACAGGAGTGAGGTGGAATCTTAATGTTGTTTTGATTTGCATTTCCTTTATGGCCAAGGATGGTGAGCATTTTTTCATTTTTGTAGCCATTCAGACATCTTTCATTGAAAAGGCTCTGTTCAGTCCATTTGCCCATTTCTTCATTGAGTCATTGATTTTTGGGAGAGTTTAATTTTTTGAGTTCCCTGTATATTCTGGTTATCAGTCCTTTGTTTGATGTATAGCTGGCAAAGATTTTCTCCCTTTTTGTGGGTAGCCTTTTCAGTTTAGAAATAATTTTTGTTGTTGTGCAGAGCTTTTGAATTTCATTTAGTCTCATTTGGTAATCTTTTTTCTTAGATGCTGAGCCAGTTGAATTCTACTAAAGAAGTCATTGACTATGCCTATTGCTTCCAGAGTATTCCCTGCTCTTTCCTGTACTAGCTTCAAGGTTTCAGGTCTTATACTAAGGTCCTTAATCCACTTTGAGAGGATATTTGTACAGAGGACAAACATGGATCTAGTTTCGGTTTTCCACAGGCAGGTATCCAGTTTTCCCAGAAACATTTGTTGAAGAGGCTGTCTTTTCTCTATCATATGTTTTGGTGCCTTTGTCAAAAATTAGGTGGGTGTAAATGTGTGGATTCGTATCTGGGTCTTTTATTCTGTTCCACTGGTCTTCATATCTATTTTTATGCCAATACTATGCTGTTTTTATTGCAATGGCTCTGTAGTATAGTTTGAAGTTAGGTATCGTGATATTTCCAGCATTGTTCTTTTTGTTCAGTATTGCCTTGGATATTCGTGGTCTTTTGTGCTTCCAAATGAACTTTAGGGTTGATATTTCAATCTCTGTGATGAATGTCATTGGGATTTTGATGGAAATTGCTTTGAACATGTAGATTGCTTTTGGTAGAATAGCCATTTTTCCTAGGTTGATTCTAACAATCCATGAGCATGGGAGATCTTTCCATCTTCTGTGGTCATCTTCAGTTACTTTCTTGAATGGTTTGTAGTTTTCCTTGTAGAGGTCATTCACATCCTTTGTTAAGTTATTCCTAGGTATTTGATTTTTTTGAAGCTATTATAAATGGAATTGTTTTCCGGTATTCTTTCTCAATTTGTTCATTGTTGGTGTATAGTAAGGCTACTGATTTTTGTAAATTGATTTTGTATCCTGCTACTTTGCTGAAGCTGTTTATGGAGTCTAGGAGTTTTGGGGTGTTTTAGGCATAAGATCATGTTGTGTGCAAATAGGGATAGTTTGACTTCTTACTTACCTGTTTGTATTCCTTTTATTTTTTCTTCCTGTCTTACTGCTCTGGCTAGGAATTCCAAGATTTTGTTGACTAGGAGAAGAGTGAGTGGGCACCCTTGTCTCATTTCTGACTTTAGGGAAAATGGTTTCAGTTTTTCCCCATTAAGTATGATGTTGGCTATAGGTTTGTCACATAT
Organism: Castor canadensis; assembly: GCF_047511655.1. NCBI lineage: Eukaryota > Metazoa > Chordata > Mammalia > Rodentia > Castoridae > Castor > Castor canadensis. Next base: position 87,255,469 of record NC_133405.1, read on the forward strand.
AGGCTTTATTATGTTGAGGTATATTCCTCCTATTCCTAGCTGTTGTATTCCTAGTGTTGGTATTAGTTCTTCTTTAAAGGTCTGATAGAATTCAGCAGAGAATCTGTCAGGTCCTAGATTTTTCTTTTTTGGAAGACTCTATATTGCTGTTTCAATTTCATTGTATGTTATAGATCTGTTTAGGTGATTAATATCCTCTTGGCTTAATTTTGGGTGGTTATATGTATCTAGAAATTTCTCCATTTCTTCTATATTTTCCAATTCATTTGAATATAGGTTTTCAAAGTAGTCCCTAATGATTCTCTGGATTTCCTTGGTGTTTGTTTTATCCCCGCCTGTTTGTTTCCGATTTTAATACTTGTTTTAGTCAGATTTGCCAGGGGTTTGTCAATCTTGTTTATTTTTTCAAAGATCCAGCAATTTTGTTTCATTGATTTTTTTTCTCTATTTCATTGGTTTTGGCCCTTATTTTTATTATTTCTCTCCTTTTGCTTATTTTAAGTTTAGCTTGTTCTTGTTTATCTAGGAGTTTGAGATGCAGCATTAGGTCATTTACTTGAGATCTTTCTGTGTTTTTAATATATGCATTAATGGCTACAAACTTTTCTCACAACTGCCTTTGCTGTGTCCCATAGGTTTTGATAGGTTGTGTTTTCATTTTCCTTAAATTGCAGGACCTTTTTAAAATTCATATGTGCATAAATTGTTTGGGCCATTTCTCCCCCTGTCCCCTCCCCTGCCCCTTCTCTCTCCACTCCCCACCCCCCTTGCTTCCAGGAGGAACCTGTTCTGCCCTCTTCTCCAATTTTGTTGCAGAGAAGACATAAGCAATAATTAGAAAGACATAGTGTTTTTGCTAGTTTGACATAAGGATAGCTATACAGAGAGATTCCTAGCATTGCTTTCATTCCCATGTGTATTACAACCCAAACTGATTCATCTCTACCAGACCTCTTCACTACTTCCCAGTCACCTTCCCATAGTGACCTCTGTCATTTTAAGGTTACTATATTAACTTCTCTGCAGTGAACACACCAAACACTTTCAAGTTTTGGGTTTTCTACCTTTCCCTATTCCTCATGTATGTGTTATCCCCTTAGTGTGTGACCCATGTCCAATAGTATTACTATATTTGCTTTAGGTCTAAAGTCCACATATGAGGGAGAACATATGATTTTTGGTCTTCTGAGCCTGGCTAACTTCGCTTAAGATGATGTTCTCCAGTTCCATCCATTTACTTGCAAATGACAAGATTTCATTCTTCTTCATGGCCATACTGCTCCTGCCCCCACTCCTACACCTCATCTCTCACTTTGGGCTTGGAGCTTCTCCGACCTTCTGCAGGCAGCTCCTGTTCTAGCTCTGGATGTAATCCCATTAAGCACTCTATTTCTGATCCCAATAATAGACTCTGGGATGGGAAAGTGCTGGCAGGCATCAGGATAGATGGGAGAGGCCGAGACCCCTATGGGCACATTACGATTGTTAAAATTGTCACCAATACCCCCACACTTTCTCCTATACAAAAGGTCCAGCATTCTGTAAAAAAACATCTCCACTCCCATCATCTACCATTTAGCTCCAATTTTACAGGATGCCTTGTCTATCATCAACCAACCTGTCCTTCCCAACCTGACTTCTTGCTGGGTCTGTGTCCCCTTAATCACATCTTCTTTCATGGCCTCCACTGTCCCCCTCTCTTGGAATCAATCTAATCACTGCACAACCACTCAGTGTATCCCCACACCTATGTACTTCAATGTATCACTGATCTCCACACAACCCACTTGCTGCTTCAATCCCTCATCCAAAGCTTTCCCCAGTTCCTCCTCACCCAATCTACGCAACTCCACTATCCCCGTCATAGACTTGGTCAAAACAATGGCTGGGTTCTTTTTCCTGTGTGAAAAAACTCTTCTCATATGTTTAAACACTAGTATACAGACCACCTTCCCTTGCCTTTCTGTGTTCCTCATCCCAGCACCAACCATCTATCTACACAGAGAAATGGAAATTCAGCTGGACCTCACTCTCACCCCCTACTACTTCCCTGAGTACCGGCAGAAGAGATCGGTGGCAGTTCCCCTCCTCATTGGCATGGGGATTTTTACAGCCCTGGGAATGTGGGCAGCCAGGATTGGGACAGTGGTTCATTTGTACCAAAAGCTCTCCCGAGAAATCTACAATGATTTTGATAGGGTGGCAGACACCCTGGAGGCACTACAACAGGACTTCTCCCTGGTTGCAGTTGTTCTGTAGAACCGTAGGGCCCTTGACCTGCTTATGACTGAAAAAGGTGGAACTTGCCCTTTTCTGGGCAAAGAGTGCTGCTACTATGCCAACCAGTCCAGTCTGCTTCAAGGGAAGATAGCTGAGATCACGACTTCAATCGAAAAATGGCGACAACAACATCAAACCTTGTCCTGGAGCCTCCTGGAGGGTGTCTGGCCTTGGCTGCTCCCTTTAATAGGTCCCTTAATAATGATATTTCTGCTTGCCCTTATAGGTCCCTGCCTGCCCAATCTATTACAGTGTTCCTACAGGACCGAATTAGGGTTTTCACCAGACTGTCAATCAAATGTTCATGGGAAATCACCCCCCTTATGCAGCACTAAGATCACTGCCACAATTCAGCAGGAAGTAGATACAGAAGACAGACTGTCACCCCTCCCCCTCCCAAACTTTACATATAAACCAAAAGGGGGGAACAATAGAAATATGCAGGTAAAAGTGCCTCCATTTTGGGCCCGGCTGGATCTCCATTCTGATCTCCATTGTGCCCCCTGGTTAATGATAAAACCACTCCTTTGCTCCCAGAAAACACACCTCAAAGAAACAGCCATCAGTTCTCAGAAGATACGCACTAGAGACCCCTTGCTCAATTGAGAACTTTCAGCCCCAATGACCTCAGTAAATTTTCACATCATCCACTTCCTCGTTCTCTCATACAAAGTATACATAAAAGCCTACTTGCCTCAGAGTCAGCTGCTGCACCTCTCTCATGGACAGCCTGGTAGCTTTAGCCTGTCATTAAACTTTGCTTGCTGAATGTGAGATTCTTTCATGAGCTTTCTTTTGTGACTGGCATTTCCTTAACACTCATCACAAACCCTAAAAGCCAGGAAAGAATGGAGCTCTGAGAGAGAATAACTGCCAACCAATAAAACTATATCCACCACAGCTATCCCTTAATCATTCTGGAGAAATAAGGGTCTTCCAGGATAAGGAAAGTGGTTCGCATCTACCAAATCTGCATTACAAAAGATACTCAAGGGAATAATTCACAGAGAAGAGGAAGAAAAACAATCACAAACAGCAGAGGTCAGGAAAGAAGAAAACTCACAAGAAGAATTGATGAATCCATGAGGGCTAGTACAGTGTTAAGCACAGTCAACTCAATAAACCAGTAAAACCTGAATATGAACAATGCCAAAAGTAAAGAACAATCAACACGACACTCAACTTGATAAAAAAGCAACAGAAACACAGGAATCAGTAACTAACTCTCAATCATAACACTAAATGTGACGGGACTTAATGCTTCACTCAAAAGATACAGATTGTCTGACTGGATCAAAAAGTGAGATCCAAAAATCTGTTGAATATAAGCAACATATCTCACAACCAAAGATACACATAAGCTAAAAGTGAAAGGTTGGAAAAAGATATATCAGGCATGTAGAAATCAAAAGCAAGCAGGAGAAAGTATTCTCATATTAGACAAAGCAGATTTTATGCAAATATCAGTTAGAAGAGATAAAGAAGGTCATTACAAACTAATAAAGGGAAGAAACCAGCAAGAAGACAAAATATTTTTAAAGATATATTCACTGAACTCCAGTGCCCCCAAGTTCATAAAACAAATACTTCTGAGCATAAAAGAACAGACAGGTCCACATATAATAATAGTGGAAAATCTGAACACCCAAGTTTCATCAATAGACAGAACGTCTAGATAAAAAATTAACAAAGATATCCTAGAACTAAACAATACCATGGACAAAATGTACTCAACAGATATTTATAGAGTATTTCATTCTACAGCAGCAGATTACATATTTTTCTTAGCAATTCATGAAGCTCTTCCCAAAATAGATCACATCCTAGGAAATGAAGAAAATCCCAAGAAATAAAAATTGAGATAATCTCCTGTATCCTAATAGACCATAATTGAATAAAATTAGAAATCAATGGCAAAGAATGTCAGAAAAACTATTCAAATTCATGGAGATTGAACAATATCCTTTCAAACCATAAATGGGTCATTGAAGAAAACAGGATAAAATTATGAAATTCCTAAACTCAAATGAGAATGAGGATACAACTCACCAGAACCTGTGGGACACATCAAACCCATCTTAAGAGGGAAGTTCATAGCATCCACAACAGAATATTAGAGAGATCTCAAATAAATAATATGATGATGAATCTCAAACTCCTAGCAAAACAAGAAGAAGCCAAGTCCAAAAGTAGAAGGAAAGAAATAATAAAAGTCAGGGTAATAATCAATGAATTAGAGACCAAAAGAATGATACAATGAATCAATGAAATAAAAAGTTGTTTGTTTTGAAAAAATAAACACAATTGACAAATCTTTAGCCAAATTAACCAAAAGAACAAAGAAAAAGAGATAAAAAACTAACAAACACAAATGAAATTCAGATCATATAGGAATATTTTGAAAACCTGTACTCCACAAAACTGGAAAATGAGGAAGAAATTGATAAGTTTCTTAACAAATATGACCCACCAAAATAGAACAAAGAGGACATTAACAACTTAATGAGATCTGTAACAAGTAGTGAGATTTAAATGGTTATAAAGAATCTCTCAACAAAAAAGAGACCAGGCACAGATGGATTCACTGCTATATTCTACTGGATCATTAAAGAAGAACTAACACCAAATGCTCCTCAAACTATTCCATAAAATTCAAAAAGGAAGGAAAATTATCAAACATCCTCTGAAGTCAGTATTACCCTAAAATCAAAACCAGGTAATCATGCATCAAAAAAAAGAGAAAGTTATAGGCCAATATCCCTGATGAACATAGATGCCAAATCCTCAATAAAATATTAAAAAGATTACACACTATGATCAAGCACATTTCATCCCAGGGTTGACAAATAGGACTTCATCAAACTAAAAAGCTTCTGCATAGAAAAGGAAACACTTACTAGACACAGCCCATAGAACGGAAGTAAAATCTTTGCCACTTATACATCTGACAAGGGATTAGAAAACAGAATATACAGGGAGTGAAAAATAAAAACTAACTCTTCAAAGAATCAACAACCCATTGAATAAATGCTCAAATGAAGAAATACAAATGACCAATAAATACACAAAGAAATGCTCAACATTCCTGGCCATAAAGGAAATGCAAATCAAAATGGCATTGAGATTTCACATTAGTCCAATCAGAATGGCTATCATCAATAACACAAACAACAAACTCTGGTGAAGATATAGAGGGAAAAGAAACCCTTATATACTTGGTGAGAATGTTAATTAGTACAACCACTATGAAAAGCACTATGGAGCTTCCTCAAAAAACTAAAAATAGCTTGTGGAGTGGTTCACGTGGTAGAGAGTCTGCCTAGCAAGTGTGAGGTCCTGAGCTCAAACTCGAGTACCATTAAAAAAACCCGAAAACTAGATCTACCATATGATCCAGCAATACCACTCCTGGGCCTATATCCAAAGGAATGTAAACAAGGATACATAGAGCCACTTGCACATCCATGGTTTTTTGCAGCACTATTCACAATAATCAAGCTTTGGAAACTGTCCAAATGCCCTATGACTGATGAATGGATTAAGAAAATACAGAATGGAATATTCAGTCATAAAGAAGAATTAAATTATGTTGTTTTTCAGGTAAATATGTGGAATTGGAGATCATCATGTTAAGCAAAGTAATCCAGGCTCAGAAGGACAAAGGTTGCCTGTTTTCCCTTATATGTGGAAGCCAGACCTGTAAGATAAATGTACATATAAATACATATGTGACTATATATATATATATATATATATATATATATATATATACATACATACATATATAGGGGAGAGCACATATGACTGTATTAGTGGGTCTGTCTGAGAGGGCTATGGGGAGGCAGGAAAAGAAAAGAGAATGGCATACAGTGAACAGTGTTGAAACACAAAACATCTGTGTAGGAATTTAGTTTAAAATAATGCATTCTAAAAAAAAAAACCATAATGCACTCTAAACTGTTGAATAACAAGGGAGCAGGATAATAGAGAAAGACCAAGTAATAGAGGGGGCTAACCTCATTAAAGCATGATATGTATATGTCTGAAATACCAACCTGAACCTGCCTCTGAATAATCAATACATGTTTGAAAAATCAAGGACAAGAAGGTAAAACACGGCCCATGTGGGAGTGGCCCCAGTGGGAGGGGAGGAGGGTAAACAGAAAGGGTGAAGGAGGGAAAATATGGTGGATGTATTTTGTGTTTCTGTTGAAAACAGACAATAAGGTTTGTTGAAATTGTTCTAAGAAGAGGGATGGATGAGAGAGAATGATACTGGCTGTGAATCTAATTAAGATATTGCAAGAATATATGTAAATGTCACAATATATACCCATGTACAACTATTGTATGCTAAAAAATATGGGAATAGGAGAGTACTGTCCTAAGGGGGCACTAAGTGGAACAACAATGAAGTTTGTAGTGCATTGCAAAATGATCAATAGCACCTATTTCTAGGATTTTCCTTCTACTAAAAGGAGATTACATTTTCTTCTTATAATTCAGCAATTTCATTTCTTATGTCACCAACATCGTTGTTCCTATTGGAGAAGCCTAGGCAGCTAGTCACTATTTACATTATCCCACCAAAGGTATCTAACTCCAAATAAACAAATTTTAGAAGCAAATCCTATCATGTTGTATACCAAACAGATAAAATTTATAAAGTGATTTTAGCACATATATAATTAAAAAACTGCAAATTAATTCAACTTTTCAAACTTAAAAGTTTTTCATTAATCACAATGGCATTTCTTCTGTCCCAATAAGCAATACAGTTTTATAGGCTGTGCAGTAATAGTATTATCATTTACTAATCACTTATACAAAATCATCTTCTCATCCAGATTAGGCTATATTTTCTAAAAGCAGAAAAATTGTTCATGTTCAGTAACTTTCTCCAGTTACAAATGATATAAAATTTAAAGAACCAAGAACCTCCTGAGGATTGATCTTTCTTTTGCCATGGTTAAATTTTACAAATGGAAGATATTAAGTGCTTAACTAGCATGAAAAGATGGAAGCAAAAAAGGTGCACTATCACTTTTTACTCAAATTTTGAATTGTTTACATATATAAATTCTATTTGAAAATTTGGACAAAAAGTCAGACATGGTGGTGTATTTCCATAATCCTAGCACTTTGAAGGCTGAAGTGGGAGCATCACAAGTTTGAGATGTCACTCTGTCCCTTTAAGATTAACCAGAATTATGAAAATAAAGTATTTCAGATTACTGAAAGAATACTTAAGTCTTCACAGACCAAATTAATTTCAAATTCTGTAAGTGTATATAAATACTAATTTGCAAATGAAAGTAGTGAGGCTTAGAAGTTAAGTTGCACTAAACCATTAATAATTAATGGAACTGAGTTTTAGAAGTCCAGACCTTTTTCTACTATAATCTTTCTCCTCAGTACACAACAATAAATTGGTTCAAAATTATCTACAGCTTAAAAAATAGTTTATACTAAAATGTATTTAGTATTAAGCAGTGCTCATGATGCTTACAAATTTTATTTATTATTTAAATTCTAAAATGCTGACTTCATTTAAATCCCTCATTTGTAAAGAAAAATGAAGACACACTTTACATCAAATGGCATTAATTGAAGTGCAATTTATTTTGTTTCCTACAAAATAAGTTGTTTCAAGCAAAACAATCTCAATGAAATAAATGCATTTAATTGTTTAGATATTAGAGTTCTCACACTAAGTTTTTACAAGATGGTGAATGCTGACAAATTATTTCTCCACACTATAATCACAAATTCCCACATGGTATGGTTGGACTAACATTAATATGCATCTCCATTTTATCAATTACATACTAAAACAAATGATAAAATGTCCAAACATTGTCACACAGCTCAAAAGGCATATAAAATATTTGATGTCTGCTCAATTCATTAGCAGAATCACACTTTGTTTTGCAAGAAGATGGAAAGAGAAAGAAAAAAAATCACTCTTCAAACAAAAAGTAAGTTTATAAACAACTTCCAAAGAGTACGGAAAATTACAAGAATTTCAGATATTTTATAATTAAGAATTGTTTCAGCTACAGTAACAAAGCATCTGTGCCTTAAAAATATTTACTAAATTAAAGAGAGTATTCTGCACAAGATAAAAGTAACATTTTGCTAAAACTTTAATATCTCCTCCAATTTGTTTTTCAGGCCCTCCAGTTAAGGTGCACCTCAGAGTGCAAACATTAGCTATAAGGCATTTTGTCTGGAGACATGTGTTTCTGTATGATATATACAACTTTATGCAGTTTTTAGCTGGACCTATTGTTTGTGAGAGCAACCTTCCTTATTATTGCAGTGGTTTTATGGCTATAAATGGAATACTTATAATTTCTACTGCACAAAATATAATTGGCTCTTTATTTTGTACTTTTAATTATCACCTATTATTTTAGCTATGAAGTCACCAATGACTTCAAAAGTCTTTAAATTATTAGCAGCAGTTTCCAAACAAAGACTGTTTTGAAATTGTAACAGATATTTTTATTATAGTGCCCCTATGTTACCAATGAAATACAAGTTGATATTATTTAAATGAAGAAATCTGTATCATAAATTATATACTGATTTTTGGGTAAAGATAGATTATGAATGTAGACTGCCAATATAATTTATTTATTTGTACTTGGTTTTATTTACTATAGTAATCATATATCTGACCCCTTGAACTCCAACTTAGAAACAATGACACACTTTAAAAATATGAATACACTTCTATTTACATGGAAAATTTCCAATTAAAAATATCATCTCCTTTGGATATATACCAATTGTGACATTGCATTATCATTAAGTAGTTCTATTTTCATTTTTGAGGAACCCCCATACTATTTTCCATAGTGGCTGTACAATTTAATATCCTACAAATGGCAAATAAGTGTTTCCCTTTCTCCACATTCTTGCCAACATTTGTTATTTTTTTGAAAATAGCTATTCTAACGTAGATGATATGGTATCTCATTGTGATGTTATTTTGCATTTCCCTGATAACTTCCCTGATATTGAGCACTTTTCACATACCTTTTGATCATTTGTAGGCCTTCTTTTGGGAAATGTCTATGCAAATTATTAGAGCACTTTAAGTGGATTATCATTAATTTTTGCTATTGAGTTGAGTTTCTCATATATTCTGGATATTAATCTGTTATCAGGTGAATAGTTTGCAAATATTTTTTTCCCATTCTGCAGGTTATTTCTTCACTTAAGGTTGGTGAGTTTCTTTGTTTTGCAGAAGCTTCATAGTTTGATGAAATCCCATTTATAAGTTAATTTTTGTTGTTTGTGCTTTTGAAGTTTTTTAAAAATATCTTTTATATACCAATGTCTTATTTATTGAAGCACTGTTCACAATAGTCACAATGAGGAATCAACCAAGGCTTCCATCAATGGATTGATGGTAAAGAAAATGTAGAATATATACATGATGGACTATTATTCAGCTATAAAAAGAATGAAAGTCAGTCATTCAGTGGATAGAATTGTAAGACATCATGTTAAATGAAATAAGCCAGAAAGAGACAGACAAATATTAGGTGTTTTCACTTATTTGAGAAGCTCAAAAAATAATATCATATGAGAGAGTCACTAGGCACTAGAAGGAATAGAGTGGAGAGTAGAATTTAAAAGGCTGGATAACAGGAGTTAGCTGCTATTCTACAGCACAGTAAGGTAAGCATAGTTTATAGCAATTTATGGTACATTTCAAAATAAATGAAAAAGTCCAAATGCTCACAACACTATAAATGATAAATTTTGAGGAGATAGAATGCTGATTATTTTGATTTAATTTGACCATTACACATTGTATACATGTATCTAATTGTCATATACTAACCCATCAATACATAAATATTATGTGTTAATGTGTCTTTTAAAAATAAAAAATTGAATAATTATTTTAAAATTTTAAAAGTTTCATTGATTGTTCTGAATGTATATCAAATATAGAAAATAAGAACATCATCCTTCTACTTGCTTATAATTTTATTTATTCATGATAAAAATATAGGTAAATACTTGAGTTTCATTAAATAATTTTGTGACCAGATTATATTGTGCAATGAGAAATGAATTCTTATATGTAGATAAAGCATATTAAAACCAAATTTAATCTCTATTTCATTGATTTCAGCCTTTATTTTTATTATTTCTCTCCTGCTAATTTTGAGTTTAGCTTGTTTTTGTTTTCCTAGCAGCTTGAGATGCAGCATTAGGTCATTTATTTGAGATCTCTCTATGTTTTTAATGTAGGCACTTACAGCTACAAATGTTCCCTTTAGCATTGTCTTTGCTGTATCCCATAGGTTCTGGTAGGTTGTGTTTTCATTTTCATTAGATTCCAGCTTTGTCTGATATGAGAATAGTTACTCCTGCTTCCTTTCAGTTTCTGCATGCCTGGTATATCTTTTTTTTTTACCTTTCATTTTTAGTTTGTATGTGTCTTTGGTTGAGAGGTGTGTTTCTTGTAGACAACAGTTTGCTGGAGCTAGATTTTTGATTCAATCAGACAATCTGTGTCTTTTGATTGGAAAGTTAAGTCTGTTTACATTTAAGGTTATAATGAAAGTTAGTTACTGATTCCTGTGTTTCTATTGCTTTTTTTCCAGATAAGTGTTGTGTTGATTGTTCTTTACTTTTGGCTTTGTTCAAATTCAGGTTTTGCTGGCTTACTGAGTTGATCATGCTTGCTACTTTCCCAGCTGTTGTAGGTTTGTCAACTCTGTTTTTGAGTTTTATTCTTTCCTAGGCTCTAAAATTTGTGATTGTTTTTCATTATCTTCCATGTGAATCATTCCTTTGAATATCCTTTATAATGCAGGCTTGGTGGACATGAACTACTTTAGCTTATCCTTGTCTTGGAAGGTCTTTATTTTTCCAACAAGGTGAAAGGACAGCTTTGTTGGATAAAGTATTCTAGGCTGGCAGTTATTCTCTCTCAGAGCTCCATGCTTTCCTGGCTTTTAGGGCTTGTGCTGGGAGGGCTGAGGTGATTCTTGTGTGTTTACCTTTGTATGCAAGTTGGTGTTTTTCTCTTGAAGCTTTCAGCTTTCAGTATCCTTTCCTTGTTCTCTGGACTTGGCATTTTAATTATGAGGTGTTGTGGGGTTGTTGTTTTCTGATCATACACATTTGGAGTTCAAAATGCCTCTGGTACATGGACGTCTGTATCATTACACAGATTTGGGAAATTTTCTGTTATGATTTCATTAGTTTCTTATACCTGAAGGAGAAAGCATCTATTCTTCCGTCATCTTGTTGCCGATCATTGACTTGTTTTTGCATGTCTTCTTTCAACTCCTTAATTATTCTTGTCATCATTCTTTTGAGCTCAGAAATTAAGGTTTCATCCCCTTCACTATCATTCAGAACCTTTGTTGTATGATTGTTCTCCTTGTGAGGAGTCATAATACCCCTGCCTTTTCATGTGTCTTATACCTCTGTTTTGAGATTTGCCCCTCTGTAGTTGATTAATTGGTTGGGGGTTTTAGTCACCTGAAATCTTTCCTTTGGATGATTTTCTATGTTCTGGCAGGACTAATTATTTAATACATTGTTGCATCATTTCTGACCACTGGCCTGAGAGTATAATTTAGCAAAAACAAATTGACCAATTCAATACTGTACCAGATGAGGTATAAAAACTTTTAGTGGTATCATCTATAAACAGAAGAGGGTTGGAAAAGTAAGTCTTATTTGTACAGAATTTAATACTTTTGTAGTAAGAATAATGGGGATGAGAGAGGAGATGAGGAAGAAGGAAGGTGGAGAAAGGGGGAGAAGGAGAATGAAGTGTGAGGGTTGCAGGTAAACAAGACCCTAGTGTGTACAGATATAGTTCTGTTGTGGAGATGAGTGCTGTTTTCAGGGACTTTAGAAGGATGGAAAAGTTGAGGGTAATGTAAGAAGGAAGTAGAATAAAACACTAGTTGAGTGGTTAGTAAAGAAGCAATAGGAAAAGTGTGAAAAAGAAAAAAGGGGGTGGAGAACTGAAAAAGTAAGGAGAAAAAATTATTCATATAAGAGGGGTAGACAAAGTTATTATTAAATAAAAAAGGAAAAAATAATTTTAAGTCCAATCTTTTTCCTTGTTGGATCTTTGAAAAGATAAATAAGATTGAAAAATGCTTAGGCAACCAGACTAGAAACAGGAGGGAAAAGACTCAAGTTAATAAAATTAGAGATGAAAAACGGGATATCAGAACAAATGCCAATTAAAATCAGAGAATCATTAAGGAATACTTTGAAAACCTATATTCAAATATATTGGAAATATAGAAGAAATGGATAAATCTCTGAGGCATTTGCTTTACCAAAATTGAACCAAGAAGCTTATAGCAAGTAGTGAAATTGAAGCAGCAATAAAGAGTCTCATAATAGAGAAAAGCCCCGGACCTGAGGGATTCACTGCTGAATTCTTCCAGATCATTAAAGAAGAACTAATACCAACACTCCTCAAACTTTTCCATGAAATAGAAAAGGAAGGAACACTGCCAAAATCATTTTATGAAGCCAGAATCACACTCATCCCAAAACTGAACAGAAGGACATAACAATAACAACAACAAAAACAAATTACAGACCAACCTCTTTAATGAACATAGGTGCCAAAATTCTCAATAGAATACTGGCAAACCAAATTCAACAACACATCAAAAGATCATATACCATGATCATGTTGGTTTCATTCCAGAGATACAAGGATGGTTTAACATACATAAATCAATAAATGTAATAACACAGCATATAAACAGAAGTGAGGACAAAAATTGTATTATCATCTCAATATATAGTGAAAAAGTCTGACAAAATTCAACACCCTTTCATGACAAAAGTACTGAAGAAACTGTGAGTAGAAGGAATGTACCTCAACATAATAATGTACAGTTAACATCATACTAAATGGGGAAAAAACTGAAACCATTTCCTCTAAAGTCAGGAATGAGACAAGAGTGTCCACTCTCCCCACTATTATTCAACATAATTTTGGAAATTTTAGCCAGAGGAAAAAGACAGGATGAAGAAATAAAAGGAATTCAAATACGGAAGGAAGAAATCAAATTATCCCTATCTGTAGATGATATGATTTTATACTTAAAAGATCTTAAAAACTCCACCAAAAAACTCTTAGCTATTATAAACATCTTGAGCAAAGTAGCAGGATACAAATAAATATACAAAAAGCAATAGTTTTCCTATATATCAACAATGAGTAGACTGAGAAAAAACTTAGGAAAAGAACTCCTTTTACTATAGCCTCAAAAAATAAAATACCTAGGAATAAATTTAACAAAGATAGTGAAAGACCTCAATAATGAAAACTACAAATCTTTGAAGAAAGAAATTGAAGACATCAGAAGATGAAAATATCTCCCAAGCTCATTGATCATCAAAATTAATATTGTGAAAATGGCTGTACTACCAAAAGCAATCTATATGTTAAATGCAATCCCCATCAAAATTTCAATGACATTCTTCACTGAGATAGAAAAATCAAACCTAAAGTTCATATGGAAGCACAAAAGGCATCAAATAGCCAAAGCAATCCTGGGCAAAAAGAGCAATAGGGAAGAATCACAATACCCAACCTCAAACTATACTATGGAACCATATTAATGCAAACAGCATGCTACTAACAGAAAAGCAGATACGAAGACCAATGGAACAAAACAGAAGACTCAGACATAAATCCACACAACTATATCTATCTGAGTTTTGACAAAAGAGCCCAAGAGAAGAGAAAAGACAGCCTTTTCACCAAATGTGACTAGGGAAAACTAAATAGCTGCATGGAGAAGACAAACTATATCCCTGTCATTCATTCTGTACTAATATCAATTCAAAGTGGATAAAAGATCTCAATTTAACTCCTGAAACTTTGAAACTAGTTTAAGAAGAATAGGGAATACACTGGAATATGTAGGCATACACAATAACTTCTTGAGTAGAACTCCAATAGCTCAGTAATTAAGAGAAAGGACTGACAAATGGGACTACATGAAACTAAAAAGCTTCTTCACAGCAAGGAAAATAGTCACCAGAGTGAAGAGACAGCCTACAGAATGGGAGAGAAATTTTGCCAGTGATAAAACCGCCAAGGGATTAATAACCAGATTTTACAGGGAATTCAAAAAATAAACTCCCAAAGAATCAATGCCCCAAAGAAGAAATGCGCAAATGAACTGAACAGAGATTTTTCAAAGGAAGACATAAAAATGGCTAAAAATACATGAAGAAATGCTCAACAACCCCAGATATAAAGGAAATGCAAGAGTGCACCTTGGTCAGTGGTGTGGATCCTCTTGCTGCTGTTGCCCTCATAATGGCTTGGGTCTGGGCTGCACCACAGCCTCTCCAGCCACAGCCTCTTTATGGCTGGATTTTGGGCCACAGGCAGCTGGACAACAGTGGGAGAACAGAATGGACCCAGGAGAGCATCCAGTGTTTTGAGTAACAGGCAGGGTTGAGAGATGCTGGCTACACACCCCACAAGGGCCTCAGTACTGAGGAGTACTCAGTACCTCCAAGTGGCAGAAGCACTCCACAAACTCTGCAAACTAAAGCTGCAGATTGGAGAGACAACAAAAGAGAAGCAGCCTGCATCAGCCCAGTCCACGCCAAGCAGCACTCATCAGTCTTACCCTAAGCAGAAGCCCAGAGACTGGTTTACCTCTGGTTCCTCCACAGCTTTTACCTGGCCCAAATTTTAGCATCATGGATCCTGGAAGTAGGGATAAAGACAGAAACTTGTCAGATAAATGGAGCCTCTTTGTACCAAGACCCCTCCAGAAGTCTGATTCTGGAAGTTTTACCATCCAGGCCTACAAAGGAGTCCAAAATCCAACTGCCAGGGAGATGATCTGTGCTCAGGCCACTCGAATGGCTGAAGATCCAGCAACCTTTAAGAGGCCCAAGATAGATGTCCCAGTGATAGAAGGGAAGAAACAACCACCGTGAACCCATAATCTCAAACCCTGTGATTTGAATGTGCTCATGCCCACTGGCTTCTAGAGTGCTTTCTATTCCAGGGACTCTTACCTTGGCTCTGACATAAGAATGGTACATTTTTAAAAAACTTCTTAAACTGAGGCTAGAGTTAGAGACATAACTGAGTTTTGAGCAATATTAGGGTAAAGCCTGTCTTTGTGTGGAAGAAACCATTTTGTACCACTCTAAAATTAGACTAGAAAAATGTCAGCAGTGATATTTGGGGGACTTCATGACCTACTTTTGTATCATTTACCCTAGACAAGAACTTTAATCCTTGCTTACTAGGTAAATAATGTTTATTCCAAAACCTAAGCTTCTTGATTCTGTTACCACGATCAATGTACATATTGACAAATCATGTCTTAAGGGCCCATGCTGAGTTTGGACAGTCTGGCTCTGTCTGCTGGCTGTGTAGGTGCTGGGCTCCAGTCTTGTCAGTTAGAGGTCTAAGGACTTTTTGATTAACCTAATGGGTCACTTTGTCCTGTAGCCAGTTCTTCAGGACTTTTGGTACCTCTGGGGACACTGATGTTGGAGGAATGCTTCTCTTTTATATGTCACAGAACAAACACTAGTCTTGCACATCCTTTCTTGCACTTTAAAGTAAAATTAATTTAACATCACTTTAGTTGAAAACTTCCTTTTTTTTTCTTTTCATTTTTCTTTTATTATTCATATGTGCATACAAGGCTTGGTTCATTTCTCCCCCCTGCCCCCACCCCCTCCCTTACCACCCACTCCGCCCCCTCCCTCTCCCCCGCCTCAATACCCAGCAGAAACTATTTTGCCCTTATTTCTAATTTTGTTGTAGAAAGAGTATAAGCAATAATAGGAAGGAACAAGGGTTTTTGCTGCTTGAGATAAGGATAGCTATACAGGGCATTGACTCACATTGATGAAAACTTCCTAAGGGAGAAAATTGAGTGTAGGGATTTGGTACTGATAAATGGATACTAAGCTTTTGTTTTGGTGGTGACGGAGTTTGAACCCAGGGTCTTGTGTATGCTGAGTAAATGTGGGAGCACTGAGCTAATCCCTAGGCCCTGCATGTTAAACTTTTTTAACGGTAGAGACTGTGGTAAGCACAGTTGGATTATAGACTTGAGGTTCATGTGCAATTAATGTTACCTTGTTTTAATTTTTTCAGGTCAGTGCTTGAAAAGGAGACTTTTTTTGGCATTTAGGAGTGGGGAGTAGGAGGAATTCAACATTTTTCTGCAATGAAGCCATTTTACATAAAAATGAGCCTCATACCTTTATGCAATCCATTTTATTGAGGACAGGAAGTAAAGAAACTGCCTTTTTACTTCTCTTTGCTGGGTACATGTTCATTGGCTTGAAGAGTCTCAAAATCTCACTGTTTTTGTTTTTTGGGTTTTTTTATTCACTTATTCATATGTGCATACATTGCTTGGGTCATTTCTCAACCCTGCCACTCTCCCCCACTCTCCCCCCTGCCTCAGTTCCAGGCAGGTCCTGTTCTGCCCTTATCACTAATTTTGTTGAAGAAAAGACACAAGCATAATAAGGAAGACAAAGCGCTTTTGCTAGTTGAGTTAAGGACAGCTATACAGAGAGATTCCTAACATTGCTTTCGTGTACCCATGTGTTACGAACCATGTTGATTCATCTCTAACTGATCTTTACACTGGTTCCTGATCCACTTCTCATGTTAACCTCTATTGCTTTAAGATTTCTGTATTACTTCCTCTGGAGTGGGGACATCAAACGCTTTCATGTTTTGGGTTTTCTAACTATTCCTATATCCCCCGTATGTGCTCTCCCCTTGTCATGTGATCCAGGTTCAACCACATTGCTGTATTTGCCCTAGATCCAAAGTCCGCATATGAGGGAGAACATAGGATTTTTAGTCGTCTGAGCCTGATTGACCTTGCTCCGAATGAGGCTCTCCAGTTCCATCAATTTACCTGCAAATGATAAGGTTTCATTCTTCTTCATGGCTGAGTAAAATACCATTGTGTACTAGTACCACATTTTCTTGACCCATTCATCAATACTGGGGCATCTTGGTTGTTTCCATAACTTGGCTATTGTGAATAGCACTGCAATAAACATGAGTGTGCAGGTGCCTCTGGAGTAACCTGTATTGCATTCCTTTGGGTATATCCCCAGGAGTGGGACTACTGGATCATATGGCAGGTCTATGTTTAGATTTTTAAGAAGTCTCCAGATTTTCTTCCAAGAGTGGTTGCACCAGCTTGCATTCCAACAAGCAGTGGATAGGGTTCCTTTTTCCCCACATCCTCAACAACACATGTTGTTGGTGGTGCTTTTGATGATGGCTATTCTAACAGGGGTGAGGTGGAATCTTAGTGAGGTTTTGATTTGCATTTTTTTTATGGCTAGAGATGGTGAGCATTTTTTCATGTGTTTTTTGGCCATTTGAATTTCTTCTTTTGAGAAAGTTCTGTTTAGTTCAGTTGCCCATTTCTTAATTGGTTCATTGATTTTAGGAGAGCTTAGTTTTTTAAGTTCCCTCTATATTCTGTTTATCAGTCCCTTGTCTGATGTATAGCTGGTAAATATTTTCTCCCACTCTGTGGGTGGTCTCTTCAGTTTAGACACCATTTCTTTTGTTGTGCAGAAGCTTTTTAGTTTTATGAGGTCCCATTTATTCATCCTTTTTCTTAGTTGCTGGGCTGCTGGGGTTCTACTAAGGAAGTCTTTGCCTATACCTATTAGTTCCAGTGTGTTTCCTGCTCCTTCCTGCAGTAACTTAAGAGTTTCAGGTCTCATATTTAGGTCCTTGATCCATTTTGAGTTGATACTAGTACAGGGTGATAGACATGGATCTAGTTTCAGTTTCTTGCAGACAGGTAACCACTTTTCCCAGCAACATTTGTTGAAGAGGCTGTCTTCTCTCCATCGTATATTTTTGGCACCTTTGTCAAAAATGAGGTAGGCATAGTTGTGTGGATTCATATCTGGATCCTCTATTCTGTTCCACTGGTCTTCATGTCTATTTTTCTGCCAGTACCATGCTGCTTTTATTACAAAGCTATTGCTTTGTAATATAGTTTGAAGTCAGGTATTGTGATACCTCCAGGATTGCTCTTTTTTCCTGAGTATTGCCGTGGCTATTAGCAGTCTCTTATGTTTCCAAATGAATTTTAGGGTAGATTTTTCAATCTCTGTGATGAAATTCATTGGGATTTTGATGGGAATTGCATTAAACATGTAGATTGCTTTCGGTAGTATAGCCATTTTTACTGTTACTGCTACTGATACATGAGCACGGGAGATCTTTCAATCTTCTGTAGTCTTCCTCAATCTCTTTCTTCAGGAGTTTGAAATTCTCCTTGTAGAGGTCATTCACATCCTTTGTTAAATTTACTCCTAGGTAATTGATTTTTTTTGAGGCTATTGTCAATGGAATTGTTTCCATATTTTCCTTCCTAGTTGTTGGTGTATAGAAAAGCTAATGATTTTTGTAAGTTGATTTTGTATCCTGCTACCTTACTGTAGCTGTTTATGGTGTCTAAGAGCTTTTGGGTAGAGTTTTTTTGGGTCTTTAAGGTATAGGATCATATTGTCTGCAAATAAGGATATTTTGACAGTTTCTTTACCTATTTGTATTCCTTTTATTTCTTCTTCTTGCCTAATTGCTCTGGCTAGAAATTACAGTACTATGTTGAATTGGAGTGGGAGTACTGGGCACCCTTGTCTCATTCCTGATTTTAGGGGGAATGGTTTCAGTTTTTCACAGTTAAGTATGATGTTGGCTGTAGGTTTGCCATATATAGCCTTTACAGTATTGAGGTACATTCCTTCTGTTCCTAGTTTTCTTAGAGCTTTTATCATGAAGTGGTGTTGGATCTTGTTGAAGGCTTTTTCTGCATCTATTAAGATGATCAAGTGGTTTTTGTCTTTGCTTCTATTGATGTGCTGTATTACATTTATAGATTTGCATATGTTGAACCACCCCTGCATCCCTGGGATAAAGCTGACTTGGTCATGGTGTATGATCTTTCTGATGTGTTCTTGGATTCTGTTTGCCATTATTTTATTAAGGAGTTTTGCATCAATATTCATTAAGGAAATTGGCCTGTAGTTCTTTTTGGAAGTGTCTTTGTCTGGTTTTGGGATGAGAGTAATATTGGCTTCATAAAATGAGTTAGGCAGTGTCCCTTCCCTTTCTATTTCATGGAACTGTTTAAGGAGAGTTGGTATTAGTTCTTTAAACATCTGATAGAATTCAGCAGTGAATCCATCAGGTCCTGGACTTTTTTTGGGGGGTGGAGGCTCTTGATAGCTGCTTCAATTTCTTTTTGTATTACAGATCTATTCAGGTGATTAATATCCTCTTGGTTCAGTTTTGGGTGGTTGTAAGTTTCTAGAACTGTGTTCATTTCTTCAAGATTTTCAAGTTTATTAGAGTACAGGCTCTCAAAGTACTATCTGATAATTTCCTGGATTTCTGTGGTGTTTGTTTTTATCTCCCCTTTTGTATTTCTGATTTTACTGATTTGGGTTTTTTCTCACCTCATTTTAGTCAGGTTTGGCAGGGGTCTGTCAATCTTATTTATTTTTTTAAAGAACCAGCTTTTTGTTTCATTGATTCTTTGTATTTTTTTTGTTTCTATTTCATAGGTTTCAGCCCTTAGTTTAATTATTTCTTTCCTTCTGCTTGTTTTGGGATTTGCTTGTTCTTGTTTTTCTAGGAGTTTCAGCTGTAGTATTAGGTCATTGATTTGATATCTTTCTGTCCTTTTGATATATTCACTCATGGCTATAAACTTTCCTCTTAGGACTGCCTTTGCTGTGTCCCATAGATTTTGGTAGGTCATGTTTTCATTTTCATTAACTTCCATGAATCTTTTAATTTCCTCTTTTATTTCATCTATGACCCACTGATCATTGAGAAATGTGTTATTCATCTTCCAATTATTTGTTTGTTTTTTACTGCTGTTTTTGTTGTTCATTTCTAGTTTTAATGCATTGTGGTCAGATAGAATGCATCTGATTATTTCTATTTTCTTATATTTGCTGAGCCTTGCTTTGTGCCCTAAGATATGATCAGTTTTGGAGAAGGCTCCATGGGTTGCTGAGAAGAATGTAAATTGTGCAGAAGTTGGATGAAATATTCTGTAGATATCAGCTAGGTCCATTTGATCTATGGTGTGATTTTGTTCTAAGATTTCTTGATTGATTTTTTTATTTGGATGACCTATCTATCGGTGATAGAGGGGTATTAAGGTCACCCACTACCACTGTGTTGGAGTTTATATATGTTTTTAGGTACTTCAGAGTATGATTGATGAAATTGGGTGCATTGACATTGGGTGCATATAGGTTGATAACTGTTATTTCCTTTTGGTGTATTTCCCCTTTTATTAGTATGGAGTGTCCTTCTTTATCTTGTTTGATCAATGTAGGTTTGAAGTCTACTTTGTATGAGATAAGTATTGCTACCCATGCCTGTTTTCATGGGCCATTGGCTTGGTAAATCTTTTTCCAGCCTTTCACTCTCAGCCAGTGCTTATTTCTGCCAATGAGGTGTGTCTCCTGTATGCAGCAGATTGTTGGATCTTCCTTTTTAATCCAGTTTGTCAATCAGTGTCTTTTGATGGGGGAATTTAATCCATTAACATTCAGTGTTAGTATTGATAAGTATGTGGTGATCCCTGTCATGTAGTTGTCTTTGTTGATTAAGGGTTTGATTGTGTGTAGCTGAATCAATGTTACTCTTTACTTTGCCTTTTCTTCTCCTATGGTTTGGTACTGCCTGCCCTTTCATGGTTTTGTTTGCTTTCATTTTCTGTGTGCAGAATTCCTTGGAGAATCTTTTGTAGTCATGGCTTGCTGATCATATATTGGTTTAGTTTCTGCTTATCATGGAAGACTTTTATTGTTCCATTTATTCTGAATGATAGTTTTGCTGGGTAGAGTATCCTAGGATTGAAGTTATTTGCATTCAGTGCTTAGAAAACCTAACTCCATGCTCTTCTTGCTTTTAATGTTTCTGTTGAGAAGTCTGCTGTGATTTTGATGGGTTTATCTTTATATGTTATTTGTTTTTTCTTTCTTACAGCCTTCAATATTCTTTCTCTAGTCTCTGTAGCTTGTTGTTTTAATGATAGTATGTCATGAGGTAGTTCTATTTTGGTCTGGTCTGTTCCGTGTCCTGGAGGCTTCCTGTACCTGAATGGGCATAGTTTTCTCTAGATTTGGGAAAATTTCTGTTATTATTTGGTTGAATATATTACACATTCCTTTTGCTTGCACCTCTTCTCCTTTTCAATGGCCATGATTCTCAGGTTTGGTCTTTTGATGGAGTCAGTGAGTTCTTGCATTTTCTTTTCACAAGTTTTGAGTTGTTGAACTAATAGTTCTTCAGTTTTTCCTTTAATTGCCATTTCATCTTCAAGTTCTGAGATTCTGTTTTCTGTTTGTTCTGTTCTGCTGGAATGGCCTTCCATTTTGTTTTGTATTTCTGTTTCATTTTTTTTCTGAGGTTTTCCATATCGTGGGTTATTTCCTCTTTAATATTGTCAATTTTTGCCCTTAATTCGTTTATCTCTCTGTTTATGGTGATCTCTGTTTCAGTTTGGTATTTATTTAGGGTTCCTATGATTTCATTTATTTGTTTCTGTGTTTTCTCACATTCTTTAGTTTTGTTGTCTTGGAATTTCTTGAGTGCCTCCTGTATGTTTTGGTTGACCATGACTAGTAACATCTCTATGAAATTCTCATTAAATACTTGTAGGATTTCTTCTTTCAGAGTGTTCTTGTGGGCTTCTTTGAGTTCCTTGGTATAGTTTATCTTTGTTTTGTTGGAGTCTGGATCTAGGTATCCATTTTCTTCATTTCATTCTAAATCCTGTACTACTTTATTTTGGAGGGGAGAATGGTTTCCATCCCTTTTCTTCTTCCCATATTTCCACTAGGTACTGTTTCTATCCCTGGACTATGTGTAATTTAGTTTTAGCTGGGTTAGAATATTAATATTAACAAAACCAAGAGCGAAGGATAAAAAAGAGAAAGAGATGGAAAGATAAAAGGAAGAGAGAAGAGAGGAAAAAATGAGAGAGATGGTGGGTGACCAAACAGCAAACCAGGCAGCAAAACCCTTAAAGAAGGGGAAAAAAAAAAGAAAAAAAATCACCATTTCTGGAACAGTAGAATTGCAGTCTTAGTTATTCTGATGTTACTCCTTTAG
This sequence comes from Castor canadensis, assembly GCF_047511655.1. Classification (NCBI taxonomy): domain Eukaryota; kingdom Metazoa; phylum Chordata; class Mammalia; order Rodentia; family Castoridae; genus Castor; species Castor canadensis. The sequence goes on from NC_133405.1 coordinate 87,277,940, forward strand.
CATCCAGACCTGTCTGTGTGTGTCTCTTAGACAGGTTTGGAGCCCTCTTGTGGCAGGTGGCAGGTGGGTGGGCTCCCATGGGCCTATGGGCCAGTTGAGGAGAACTAGTGGGCCTTTGGAGCATGGGCCTGGCAGAGTGGATATTGTGCGTGTCTGTGGATTGCTGGCTTGGTAGGCTTTAGGAGCACAGTCCTGGTGGAGATTGGGCAGGCCTGTGCAGGCCTGAGGGGTGTGGCCAGGCAGAGATTGTGAATGTCTGCGGATTGCTGGCTTGACAGGCCTTATGGGCGTTGCTCGGCACAGCAGAGATTGTACAGGCCTGTGCAGGCCTTAGGGGCATGGGACCCATGTATTGGAGATCGTGCAGGCCTGTGCAGGCCTGAGAGGCACGGCCCAGCAGAGATCGTGAATGTCTGTGGATTGCTAGATTGGCAGGTTTTAGGGGCAGGGCCCAGCAGAGCAGAGATTGTGCAGGCCTATGTGGGCCTGAGAAGTGTGGCCCAGTGGAGATCGTGAATGTCTGTGGATTGTTGGCTTGGCAGGCCTTAGGGGCTTGGTCCCGTGGAGATTGTGCGGGTGTGAGGGGTGGGAGTTTGGGGGAACGTGGCCTCGGCATGGGCCCAAGGATTGGAGAGCCCACGGCCTGAGGAGCAGCAGCTCCATGGGCCTATGGGGAGGGGCTTGGCGTGTAGCGCTGGCTATTCTTTTAGTATGCTGTGGCATGGAGAAGCCTTCCACTAGCTAGGGGTTCAAAGTGCTGATGTTTCAGCTCTCCCTGGTGCTTTACCTCAGCCAAGTGTGTCTCCAGCCTCTCAGCAAAGTCTCTGGTTCACGGAGCTCAGGAGGTCTGTGGCTGTGTCCCAGTCGTCATCTTGGATCTCTCCCTGTTTTTGTTTTGGATGGTATTTTGTTTACATAAGAGCTGACCTTTTCATAGCAAAGCCCTAGAGTCTAAAATTGTCAGAAAAATTAACTTATTTGTGTCTTCGGTATATCTCTTGTATTGACAATAAAAATCCTTACTACATAAAAATATAAAGGAAATGCAAATCGAATCCACATTAAGATTTCATTTTACTCCAATCAGAATGACTATCATAAACAACACATCAACAACAAATGTTGGAGCAGCTACAAGAAACCCTTATGGATTGGTGAGAGTGTAAATTATTACAACAACTATTGAAAATAGTATGGAGGTTCTTGAACAAACTAAAAACACAGCTACCATTTGATCCAGTGATACCACTCCTGTGCATAAATCTGAAGGAATGTAAGTTAGGATACAATAAAGACACTTACAGATCCATTTTTATTGCAGCACTATTCACAATATCCAATATATAGAAATAGCCCAGGTGCCTTACAACTGATGAACAAGTTAAGAAAATGTGAACATACATGTATATATGTATATATATATGTACATATACATATGCACACAAAATGGAATATTATTTGTCCATGAAGAAAGATGAAATTATGTCATTTGCAGATAAATGGATGGAACTGCAGATCATCATGTTAAGTGAGCTAAGTCAGGGTCAGAAAGATAAAGGTTGTATGTTTTCTTTCATATGTGGAAGATAGATCCAAAACATAAATTTATACATAAATACAAGCATGATCATACACATACACACACATATGTATGTGTGTATGTATGTATGTATACAGCACATGTTTTCCATAGTAGGACTGTTTGAGGAGACTAGGGGGAAGATGGAGAGGAAAAGAGACTTATAGAGAGTAAATATCCCATCTGTGTAGGAAAAAGGCACATCAAAATGTACTAGAAGCTACTGAACAACACAAGGAGAAAGGGTAAGGGAGAATAATAGAGGGGGCTGGGCTGGTTATTCACAGGTGAAATATCATGGCAAACCCCTCTGAATAATGAACATATACTTTAAGAATGTAAAACAGGTCTTGTTAGAGGTAGGGTGATTGGAGAGGGTAAAGAGGGTGAGTATGGTCTATGTACTTTACATACATGTATATAGAGAGAACACTGAAATGCACTGAAATCATTTTAAGTTAGGGGAAGGGGATGACAGAGAATGATGGTAGGGATGAACCTAACCAAGATACATTGTAAGCATATATGGAAATGCCCCAGTGAAACTCCCTATATGACTATTGCATGATAATAAAATGCTTAAACATGAAAAAAATAAAATGTTCAAAAGAAAACATAATATTATAAAATGTATGAAAAGTTTTATACTCAGCTTTTTCCAAAACTCTCCTACTGTATGAAACAATTACTTTTAAACCATATTTTTCATTAAGGTAAAATCTGCATAATATAAAATTCACCATTATAGCAATTTTGTGGCTTTCAATACATTTTCAATGCTGTACAATACCATGAAATTCACAATAGCTATGACCCAAAAAAGCAACCCTGCAACCCTTAAGCAGTCACTCTGCATTTTGCATCTTGCCAGCTCTTGGCAAATTCGAATTTCCTTTTTCTTTCAATGGATTGGCCTACCTTGGAATTTTCATGAAAATAGAATCATATTATATGTGTCCTTTTGTGTGAGCCTTCTTATGCTTTACATAAGCTTTCCCAGGTTTATCCATGTGGTAGAATCATTGCTTCATTCCTTTATATAGCTGAATAATACTTCCCTGCAGATAAGGCCATATTTTCTGTGTCTCTTAATTTACTGATGGATCCATTGATCAATAAACCGAGTTTACAAATTTTACTGAATGGCAAAAAGACACACAATACTAGCACAATACTAAAGAATAATGTTGAACTTCTGATAATGCCCAACATGAAGACTTACTCTAAAGCCACCAAAATGAAGACAGTGTGGCACTGGTGAAAGGAAAGACAAATAGATCAATGGAAGACAGCATAAAGATCAAAGCAGACACACACATACTCAACTGATTCTTTCAAAAGAGCAAGGGTAATTCAATAAAAAGGATAGTCAATTTAACAAATGATGCTGGAAAATCTGGACATCCATATATAAAAATGATTCAAAACAGAGACCTTATTTTTTTTCACAAAAACTAACTCCAAATGTATCATGGACTTAAATGTAAAATGCAAAACTATACAACTTCTAGGAACTAACATAGCAGAATATCCATGTGACCATGGGCTTGGTGATGACTTTTTAGACATAACATCAAAAGTATGATGAAAACCACAGCAAGAGAAAAAATTTGATTAAATTATCTTACTATGTTGGGCTTCAACAAAATTCAAAACTTCTACTCTGTCATATATACTCTAAAAGACAAAGAAAAGACAAACTGCAAACTGGGAAAAATCTCCACAAAACATGTATCTGATAGGAATGGGCATAAAAATATGCATTGCACTCTTAAAACTAATCAGAAAAAAATGAAATTATAAAATGATCAAAAGATTTAAATAGACACCTCACACAGAAGATCGACAAATGGCAGATAATCAGATTAGAGATGCTCAATATCATGTCACTAGGGAATTGTAATCTGAAACAACAATAAAATCCTACTATACAGAATGACTAAAATTTAAAACACTGACAAAACCAAATGCTAGCAAGGATGTGGAGCTGCCACAACTCTCATTTATTGCTGATGTAAGAGCAAAATGTTACAGCCATTTGGAAGAACATTTGACAATTTCTCATAGTGCCAAACATAGGAGTACCATATGATCCAGCAATCACATTTCATTTATCCAAATGAACTGAAAATTATGTCTGTACAAAAATCTGCACAATAATGTTTCTAACTTGGAAGAACTAAGATGTTCTTCAATAGGTGATTGTATAACAGCTTCTGGTACATCCATAAGTGGAATAGTGTACATTGGTAATAAGAGGTGAGCTATAAAAAGACATGGAGGAAACACATGCTTAGAGAAAGGTGCTAGTCTAAAAAGGTTACATACTCTATTACCTCACTTATATGACATTCTGGAAATGGAAATATTATGGTGACAGGAAAAAGATCAGTAGATACTTGGAGTTCAAGAGATGTGGAGTACGGGTGACTAAATGGGCCCAGGGAACATTTAGAGCAGAGAAACTATTCTGTATTATATTGCATTGGTGGATATGTGACATATATGAAGGATGCTCAAAACTCATAAAACTGTCTAATTCAAAGAATGTATCCTAATGTAAAATATGGCCATTAGAGTTAAATGTATTCATATTGGCTAACAAATTATCACAAACGTACCACAATGACTCAAGATAATAATAGGAATAACTGTGTTGGTGGGGGCAGTTAGAAAAAGGGTGTATGGAAACTGCATTTTTTGCTCAATTTTTCTGTAACCCTAACACGACTCTAAAAACTAAAATCTAGTGATGGGGAAATCAAGGCAGCACTGTAGTCAAACACCGGGATTCTGGATTTAGGCTTCTTGGGTTCAGAAAATAACTCTGGGCCAAAAGAAGAAATGAACACTGATATATGCAACAACCTGGATGAACTTGAAAACATGATGCTACATGAAAGCAACCAGTTACATAAGACCGCACATAGTATGCTTCCATTCATGTGAAAGCCCAGAACAGGCAAAATATTCAGAGCCAGCAAGTAGATAGTGGTTGCTTAAGGCTGTGGGGCCAGGGAGCATGCAGACTTAAGCTGGTGATTCTTAAAGGGTATGAAGTTTCTTTTTGATGTAATAAAAACATTGTAAAATTGACTATGGTGATGGTTGCTCATGTTTGTGAGTATGCTAAAAACCACTTATATATTTTGAATGCATGAATTGTAGGTGTGTGAATTAGAACTCAATAAAGCTATTTATTACAAGGTAAAAACCCTTAAGATCTAGTAAAAAACCCTACTCCTTGAAATACACTGTTATGATAATGAAAAAAATCAGAAACTGGGAAACATGTTTACAAAACATGTATCTGACAAATTATTTTTATCAAGACTATATAAAAACTCTCAAAACTCAATAATAAGAAAACAAAATAGGACTAAAAGTAGGCAAAAGGTTTAAGTGAATTCTTTACCAAAGAAGATATACAAATAGAATAAATAAGCACATAATAAGATGTATAACACCACTGGTATTTGCAAATTAAATACACAATGGGATCTCAATATATCCCTATTAGAATGACAAAAATAAAAAAAGAACTGACAAACAGATTCTGGCAAAGAGACAGAATAACTGGAACTTTCATATATTGCTGTTCAGAGTATGAAGTGGTCTATTCACTTTGCAAAACAGTTTGGAAGTTACTTTAAATTAAGTTCAACATACAATTACTATACAACTCCGCAATCATAATCCTAGATATTTGCCCAAGAAAAATGAAGTCATATATCCATAAAAACACCTGTATGTGGAAGTTTACTGCAATAATGATCAAAATCTAGAAACATCCAATATGTCCATGAATTAAGATTGTGATACATCCATACAATAATACTCAGTAATAAAAAGGAGGAATGAACTACTAACACAAGCAAAAACACAAATGAATCACAAAATCATGATGCAAAGTGAAAGAAGCCAGGCTCAAAGGCTATATTCTATATGTTTCCATTTATATGACATTCTGAAAAACAGAAGTCTATAGCCAGGGAGAAGAGGTCAGTGGTTGCTAGGTGATAGGGGTGAGTGGGCAAAATGACACAAAGTGGCATGAGAAAAACTTTTGGGGTGGTATATTTTACATTTGGTCATAATGGTTGTTGCATAACTCAGTAAGTTTGAGGTAATTCATAGAATTGTACACCTGAAAAAAGTGATCTTCAGTGTATTTTAAAATGTCTCAGTAACACACAATTGTTGAGCATAAAAGAGCAAGTACAGCACGATACCATTCATCTAATTTTAAACAGCAAAATAAAACATATGTGGTGTTTACGATTATGTAAGCAAATATACAAAGGAGAGAATAGAACACACATAGAATATATAGGTATGTGCACTCAAAAGGGAGGCGAGAAAGGCAAACAGAACAGAGGATGGATGATGAGTAAGAGACATGCACAGACATGTACAAAATAAAGGACAGTGTTTGAATTCATAGGAATGATTAATTATATCAGCCAACCATTTTCTCCTGAAGTATAAGGGGAAAAAAGAAAATAAGGAGTCCATAGTCCACAAATAGAGAAAGGGGTTGATATAAATGCTGGCTAATATAATATAGGAATAATATAAGTACATTCCTTATCACCCACCAATTTCATTTCTTGCTGCCTACCCCAGGGAAATGCTTAAACATATATAAAAGCAACCCTATATAAGGACGCACATTACTGCAATATTTAAAATTGTGAAAAATTACAAACTAAATACTGACATGAGAAATGAAAAAATAAACTGATATATTCATGTTATGGAAAATTGTTCAGAAATACTTAGGAGCCAGTGCCTCCCAGCACTTGGGAAGTTGAAGCAACAGGATCGTGGGCTCAAGGCTAGCCTGGGCTATCTAGAAAGTTCAACCAGCCTGGGCTACATAACGAGACCCTGTCTCAAGAAAACAAAAACCAAACAGCAATGACACAAATGATCTGTTCTGGAATGAAAAATATATTCCTAAGTAAAAAAACAAAATGTAAAATAATACAAATAGTATGATACTACATACAATGATCTGAGGAACTTTAGCTTTATTAGTAATGCCTGAGATTTTTCAAGAGTGTATTACTGCATTCCTTTGTAATTAAAATATAATACATCTGTCCTAATTTCTTATATCAAAACAGAAAATTAATGCAGAGTTATATATGTATCTGACTCCACTAAATTGCAAAAATGGATAGTGAATTGAGAATGGGGCAGTGTCTTTTTTTTATTGTTTTATTATTCCTATGTGCATACAAGGCTTGGGTCATTTCTCCCCCCTGCCCCCATCCCCCCCTCCCTTACCACCCACTCCACCCCCTCCCTCTCCCCCCCACCCCCTCAATACCCGGCAGAAACTATTTTGCCCTTATCTCTAATTTTGTTGAAGAGAGAGTATAAGCAATAATAGGAAGGAACAAGGGTTTTTGCTGGTTGAGATAAGGATAACTATACAGGGAGTTGACTCACATTAATTTCCTGTGTGTGTGTGTGTTACCTTCTAGGTTAATTCTTTTTGATCTAACTTTTTATCTGTCTCTTACCACTGGCACTTAATATCATTCTGATACGTACTCAGTAATGTTTACTGGCAGTTTAAAACTAAAGTTTACATAATCCCCAAAGCAGGAGAAATGTTTAGGAAATTAATGAAGTATATATATACTTTTTAATCTACAACTACTATTTAGAAATAGTATCTGGCTTGTTTCAAGCATGCTAGACTAAGATTTCAGAGACCTATATTCTTGCTGTAGTTCTGCAATAAATAGCTATGTTACCAAGGTAATGACTTCTTCAGCTGTGTGACTTCCTTGAGCTTCAGCTTCCTCATTTCCAATAGGAAAAGGCTATGCTCAGAGATCTTAAAATCCCTAACAATCTATGATTCTAAGCAGCTTAACCTCTCTAAGGTCTAAGTCTCTCAATTAACAAAAAGAAAGAATAAATGTCTTACCTTACTTAGGTAGTAGGTAAGGGTTAAATCAATTTAGATAAAGAATATGAATATGGAAATGCTATAAAAGGGGGAAGTATTGTTACAGCAATATTACAATCCTGGAAAATCTATTTATGAGGTGATACAAGAGTGAATACAGTATTTTAAAAACATATATACTTTTATAGTGAATAGAAATGCCAAGTAAATTCAGATCATTCCACTGAATAATTCCTGAAACTATCATAATTTGAACTTTTAAATTTCATAATAAAAACATTGAAACAACTATTTCCACTAATAGTCAAATTTGAAGTTGAGTTTCAAACATATCCTAATACTGGAAATTCTAATTTTGGTCATGTATTATTATTATTATTTAAATAAAGAAAGCTGTACCTTGTAACAAGAGTTGAAGCTTTAATAGCCACTGTTTAGCAACCAGGCCTTCTTGCCTAATCATCTCTTTTCAGGAGAGTCACGACTGAATGGTAGGAGAAAAAACATGATTCAGAAGAAAGCAAGTGTTGAAAATACCTGTATTTGTAAAAAAATTAAAAAAAAGATAAACATCAAATGTCAATAAAGTTTAAACTCAAAGAAATAAGAAAATCCAGAAATATCAAAAATGTTATTTGTAAACTCAGCTTATTTTATAATTAGGTTAAGTCAGTTATTCTATTTTATAAAAAGTATTTTAGTGATACAACCACATTATTTTTATATAAAATATTTTGCTACTAAAACTAAAAGTTAAATTATGTACTGATACTGATCTATTTAGTGGCAAAGTAAGTTCATATTATTCTGCAACCATCACTACTCGTTATTAAGGTTGAATAATATTCCAGTGTATGTATTTACCATATTTTCTTTATTCATTCACCATCAACAGACACTTGGGATTGTTTCTATGCTTTGGCTATGTGAATAATGCTGCTGTGAACATTGGTATACATGTATGTTTCAGTCTCTGTCTTTTCTTCTTTTGCTTATATATACAGGAGTGTAATTGTTGACTCATATAGTAATTCTACACTTAATTGTTTTGGGAACTGCTATAACATTTTTCCACAGTGGAAATACCATTTTACTTTCCTACCAATAAAAGCACAAGGGTTTCAATTTCTCTACATCCTCACCAACATCTATTATTTTCACTTTTTTGCTTTTATAGTAGCCATCCTAATGGATGTGAAGTAGTATTTCATCATGGTTTTCATTTGCATTTTTCTAGCGACTAAGAAAATTGAGCATTTTTTCACAAGCTTATTGGCCATTTGTATATCTCCTTTGGAGAAATGTCTATTCAAATCTTTTGACAATTTTTATTTGAATTGTGTATTTGGTTTGTTGCTCTGAATTATTATATATATATATATATATATATATATATATAAATGGATAGTAATCCATTATCAGATTATTTTATTTGAAAAAATTTCTCTCTTCTGTCGTTTACCTTTTTCTTTTTTTTACATTCTTACATTTTCTACTAACTCCCTTCATACATCTCCTAATTTGGGGTCCCCATGTTTTCATCCATTGTCAACTTTTGTAAGATGTTAATTTCTCTCAGTAAAAATAAGCTTTTGTGGTTGCTTAATCATAGCTTAAATACACTCAGTCCTCACTATCAATCATCTATACAAGACTTCTCAAATACATAGTTTATTTCTATGCATACCATATTTAACTTGATTTTTATCTTCAAGTAATTTTTTAAAAGTTCCCAATGATATACTCCTTAAATTTATGCATGCTGACAGGGTCAGCCTATTGTCTTTATACTGAAAGTAAAATGTGACCAGATTTTTAAAAAGTCAGTTTTGACACATGTAAATATCAAGAAGACCATCACTAAAATCAAGATCATGAACATATCAATTATCACTAAAATTTTTCATTATGACCTTTTTAGTTAATTTACTACACCTGTTCCCAGCAAACAAGTGATCTGGTTTCTGTTATTATTGAGTAGTTTGAATTTTCTAGAATTTAATAAAAATGGAGTCATATACTATAAGCACATTTTTGTGTGTGTTTATTTCCCTGAGCATAATTATTTGGAGATTCACTCATGTTGCTGTCTGTATCAGCTCAATTCATTTTTCTTTTTTATTTCATTCTAATTAATTTATTTTTTTTCTTTTATTCATATATGCATACAATGTTTGGGTCATTTCTCCCCCCTTGTCCCTGCCCCCTCCCTTACCCCCCCACCCCCTCCCTCTTCCTCCCCACCCCCTCACTATCAGGCAGAAAGTATTTTGCCCTTATCTCTAATTTTGTTGAAGAGAGAGTATAAGCAATAATAGGAAGGACCAAGGGTTTTTGCTAGTTGAGATAAGGATAGCTATTCATTTTTCTAGAAAAAACTTTATTGACATACCATGCATACACTATAAAATTGGGCCATTTAAAGTGTGCGATTAAATGTTTTAGTATGCTCATAGTATTGTGCAAACATCAGTACAATCTAACTTCAGAATAGTTTTGTCCTAGATGGGTACAGTGGCTCAAGCCTGTAATGCTAGCTATTCAGGAGGCAGCGATTAAGAAGATCATGGTTAGAGACCAGCATGGGCAAAAAGTATGTATGTGAGACCTCTTGGCGCAGTAGCGTGTACCTATCATTCTCAGCTACATGGAGAAGCACAAATAGGAAGACTGTAATCCAGGCCAGCCTGGGCATAAAGCAAGACACTGTCTCCAAAATAATCAGAGCAAAAAAAGGGCTGGAGTCATTGCTCAAGTGGTAGAGCACCTGCCTAGCAAGTGTGGGGCTGAATTGAACCCTCGAGTACCACCAAAAAATAGTTTTGTCCTCCCCCAAGAAATTTCATATTCATTAATAGTCACTATCCATTCTCCCACTTGGCATACCTACCCCACCCTAGTTATTACATTTCTATAGATTTGCCTCTTCTGGACATTTTTCGTAAATGTACTCACATAATGTGAGGCTTTGCACCTGGCTTTTTTCACTCAGCATATTTCCAAGGTCCATCTATGATGTAAAACATATCAGTATAGAATACTTTTTACTGCCAAATATTTTATTTTTCTATTCATCAGGTGAATGAAAAATATTCAGCTGTTTTCACTTTGGGACCAGACTAGTGCTGCTATGAACATTCATGTACAAGTTTTTGTTTGATCACCTGTTTTCAATTTCATTGTGTAAATACTTCTGAAGGGAAGTGTTACATCATATTGTCTTTTGAGGATCTGTCAAATTGTCTCTCACAACTGCTGAACAATTTTACATTCCCAGTAAAAATTCACAAAGACCTCAGTTTTCTTGACATTCCTGCCAACACTTGCTACTTTATTATTATATTATTATTATCCTGATATGCATAAAGTGATATCTTCTTGTGGTTTTGACTTTCCTTTCTTTCATCATTAATAATGTTGAGTATCTTGTCATATTCTTGTTAGTCATCTATTTGTATGCATTTAAATTCTTTGCCCATTATCTCATTAGACAATTATTCTTTGTTTTTGTTTAGTTAAAATAATTCTTCCTTATTTATTTATTTATTTTTTTGAGAGACAGGGTCTGCTTATATAGCCCAAGCTGGCCTTGAACTTGAGAATTTCCTACCTCAGCCTCCTGAGTACTTGGATTACAGGTGTCAACAACTGTGCCTGGCTCAGTGAGAATTCTTTTTATACACTTTGGATAGCAGACCCTTGTAAGACAAATGATTTTCTAATATATTCTTCAGTCGTATGGGCTGGTTTTTTTCACATTCTAGATATAAAGCTTTTTTGCAGGAAAGTTTCAATTTTAACGTAGCCCAATTTATTCATTTTTTCTTTTTACAAGTCTTTAGTGTTATATATAAAAAGTGCTTGATTTAGAGTAACAAATCCTTATGTTTTATTCTAAGAGTTTGGTAGTTTTATCTCTTACAGTTATAATCAATTTTGAGTTAATTTTCATGTATGGAATACAGAAAGGGCCCAATTCTATTCTTTGCCTGTGGAGATACAGACTTCTTAGAGCCATTTTTGAAAAGATCTATTGAATTGTAATTATTTTACTAAGGACAGTTCACTGTTTTTATTTCTTAGTATTGCACAGTATGCATAGATCACATATTTACCCATTCACCTTACAGATGGTCTTTTGTTCCTTAGTTTGGCTATTCAAAATAAAGTTGTTATGAACATTTGTGAACAAATCTTTGTATGGACATATGATTTCATTTCTCTTGGTTAACTATCTAGGAGTGAAATGGTTGAAACCTAGCTTAGGTGTATTTTTAACTTTTTGAGAAACTGCCAAACTGTTCTTCAAAGTGGGTGCATCATTTTACATTCCCACCAACAGTGAATAAGATTTCCAGTTTCAGAGAAACCAAGATGGAAGATTTCTGATAGACCCTAGAACATTGAACTCCCACAAGGCTAAAAGATAACCTCAGTTTCATGGCAGCAAAGGCAGGTTGTTTGGCTTGTTTGCTAAATAAGAGGTCTCCAAAATAGTCAGACCATATCTACAATGACTAACATTTAAAGAAGCCTTTTAAAGCACAAACCTGCCTCAGTTGCATGGGTGCAACTGTGTCATCACTCAGCTGCTGGCAGAAGTGATTTTTCTATTTTTTGTTTTTGGTTTTTCTTTTTGGTCTAGAGTAGGCTCCAGTCCACAAAAAGACAGTATGACCATCCAAAATACTAAAAATCCACATATAAGACTGCGAGCTGAGTTTTGCAAGAGCCTTGGGAGTCCCAGACTGTGGAGAAATGGAACAAGTGCTGCTGTTGTGGAATCAATGACTGCTGCCCATGGCCCAGGCCCATTGACCTCCAATACCAGAGAGAGGTGCCCACAACCTATTAAGGTGATCGTGCTGCTTTTAGGCCTGGAAGATAGTGGAGCTCAGCTTGCACGCATCTGATTGTATTCCTCCAGAAGAAAGCTTTTTGGCCTAATAAAACAGTGAACTCTCCCACCATGCCTGGTGGGGGAGGGAGCTCATGATTGTCAGTTCAGCCCACATGCTTCTCTAGAGAAAGAGAAGCTTGAGTCCAGCTTGTGGGAAATAATAACTGATTTAACCACCTCCAAGAAGCCTACTAGTGAACTGAAACTGACTGCCTTACTAGAGAAGAGCTTTTGCCAAACAGCTTGAGATAAATCTCGCAGGCTTGCCCATCAGGAGAGGCTGGTTACTCTCCTCTGCTTAGCTCCACCTACCCAAGTAAACAGAATCTGACTGTCATGCCTTAAGAGAAGCTTATAACTAAACAGCCCCAAATGAACCCAGTAGGGAGGAGTACTACTGACTGTAACACAGCCAGAATATTTATCTTAAGGAGGTGCAAGGACTGAGAGAAAGCCCCTATCTAAAAGGATGCAGGCTTGCAAAGTAAGCAAAGGACAGCACCCCGAGGAAACATGTGAGAACTAAAGTCTGAGGACCAGAAATTGGAGGGGAGTGTCCAGTATACTCACTGTACAGAGAGGAAACCAACCCCTCTGCACAATAAGGAAGAAATCTTGACTTAAAAATTTTTAAATCTTTTTTTTTTCCATTTTGTTGAAATTTCAATTTGTCTATCTTTCTTTTATTCTAACTTTTTTTTTCCTCCTTTTTCTTCTATCTTCTTCCTTTTCCTTATCTGCTTTTCTTTCTCCTTCCCCTAATTTCCCTACCTTTTCTTCACAAATCACTCAACTAGCGGTTTATTCTAACACCTTTATATATTATTCTCATCCTTTCAATCCTTCTGCAATCCCTAAAAAGTGCACCCTGCTCCACAATGACTGAACTATACCTCTACACATATTGGGTACTTACTACCCTGTAGTCTCCATGCCTCACACCTCTTCTCCCCTCTCACCACCCTCCTTCTTCTTCATCTCCTCCTCCACTCCCATTATTTTTATGACCTAAGTTTTACTCTCTATGAAAACAATCTTTATACCCCAACACCCCTGTTTATGAATAATCCTGCCAAGGGTGTTACATAACTGGTTTGACATTAAATTCTTGAAATTGTTATTGCTAAGTTATATCCTCAGATTAGTGAACAGAAACAATATAACAATGTAGACAATGACCAGTCTAGCCAGAACACAGAAATGAAGTCAAGGGAAAGATTTCAATGGACTAAAATGTCCAACTAACTAAATGACAACACATGAACAAATCTCAAAATAGAAGCATGGTAAATAGAAGAATGCAGGGGAATATGTTTCCTCCAAAGGTCAACATTCACACAGTAAAGGATTTGGGGGACAGTGAAAGGGATGAAACTTCAGTTTCCAAGTTCAAAAGAATGATAAGAATATTTAAAGAATTGAAAGAGGTTATACAAAAAGAAGTCAATGACTTCCAAGTCAATATGGATAAAAAGTTTGAGAAGGTACAGAAACAATTAAATGAACTCAAAGAGCACACAAACAAACATCAGAATGAAATCAAGTAATATATAAAAAAAGAGATGAATGAAATAAAGAAGACATACAAGATGTGAAAGAGGAGCTTAATACAAAATATAGAAAGTTTCAAGAAAAAAAGCCAAATGAAATCCTGGAAATAAAAAGTGTCTTAAGTCAAATGAAAAATACAGGCAAAAGCCACTACGGCAGACTGGAACAAGTGAGTGGAAAAGAATTTCAGGACTTTTGAGGACACAATAGAGATAAAGGAAAAAACAGAGGAATGGAGAACAGATTTAAGAATTATGAAAGGAATATGCAAGGACTCTGAGATTCCATTAAAAGATCAAACATAGGAATCATGGGTATTGAAGAAGGAGAAGAGGTGTAAGCCAAAGGCATAGGAAACAATATTATTTTCTAGAAAATAATAGCAGAAAAGTTCCCAAATCTCAAGAAAGAGACACCCATCCAGTTACTAGAGGCCTCCAGGACACCAAACAGACATGACCAAAATAGAACCTCTCCAGGGGGATCAGGAATCAGTGTAAGGATCAGTTAGAGATGAATCAACCTGGGTTGTAACACATTTGTACATGAAAGCAATGCTAGAAATTTCTCTGTATAGCTGTCCTTATCTCAACTAGCAAAAATGCTATGTCTTTCTTATTATTGCTTATTTCTACTCTTGAATGGAACTGGAGAAAAGTGTAGAACAGGTTCTGCCTGAAAGGGAGGGAGGAGGGGGGGAGAGGGTAGGGGTGGGAGCAGGAGAGAGAAATGACCCAAACAATGTATGCACATGTGAATAAATGAATAATAAAAAAAGAAGAAAAAACAATAAGCACAGAGAACAAGGAAAGAATATTGAAGGCTCTAAGAGAGAAAACATCAAATGACATCTAATGGTAAACTCATCAAAATAACAGCAATTTCTCAGTAGGAACCTTAAAAGTAAGAAGGGCATGGAATGAGGTATTTCAATCACTGGGAAAAAAACAATTTCAAACCTAGAATAGTCTACTCAGCAAAGTTATTCTTATTGAAGGATTTCATTCAGATGTTTGACAAATAGGAACTAAAACAATATATGAGCACTAAGCCAGCACTCCAGAAGATAATCAAATGAATTTTATACAAGATGAAAATAAGCATAGCCACAAAAGGATGAGAATAATTAAATCTCAGAGGAAGAGAAAATAAGTAATTGTAGAGTGGCAAATAATCAATTCCACACCCACATACACACAGATACATGCACACACACACACACACACACACACACACACAACAACAACAAAATGCCAAGAATTAGCACATATATCTCAATATTAACACTGAATGCTAGTGGTCTCAAAACCCCCATCAAATGCCAAAGATTGGCAAATTGGATTAAAAAAGGAGAACCAATGATTTGTTGTTTACAAGAAACCCATCTCATAGATTAAAATAATGGCTTAGGGTGTAAGGGTGGAAAAAAATTTCCAAGCAAATGGAACCTGAAAACAGGCAGGAGTAGCTATACTTATATCAGATAAAGTAGACTTCAAACCAAAATTAATAATAAGAAGCAAAGAATGTCACTTCATACTAATAAAAGTAACAATGCATAAAGGGGAAATAACAATTGTTATGCATCCAACTTCATTAAACATACACTAATGAACTTTAAAGTACAGACAGACCCCAACACAATGACATCAAGAGACTTCAATACTCACCCCACTGTTACCAAAAGATAGTTCATCCAGACAAAAAAAATCAGCAAAGAAACTTCAGAATAAATGACATCATAGACCAAATGGACTTAATTATAATGCCAAAATATTCCCCAATGATTTTCCAATTTTTGCTGTTGTTATTTATTTCTAATATTTAGAAATGAAAAAAGGGATACCAAAACAAATGCCAAATCTATATTCAAATAAACTGGAAAAACTAGAAGAAATGGATAAATTTCTAGACACATATGACCAACTAAAATTGAATCAAGAGGATATAAATACCTAAATAGATATATAACAAGTAATGATATTGAAGCAGCAATAAAGAGTCTTATAAAAAAGCCCAAGACCTGATGGATTCACTGCTGGATTTTACCAGACCTTTAAACAAGAACTATGTTGGACTTGGGTCACATGAAAAGAGGAGAGCACATACAGGAGGTATAGAGATAGGTAGCAAACCCAAAACATGAAAGCGTTTGATGTCCCCACTCTAGAGCAACTAATATAGAAACCTTAAAATGACAGAGGTCAACAGGAGAAGGGGATCAGGAACCAGTGTTAAGATCAGTTAGAGATGAATCAACTTGGGTTGTAACACATTTGTACATGGAAGCAATGCTAGGAATCTCTCTGTATAGCCATCCTTAACTCAACTAGCAAAAATGCTTTGTCTTTCTTATTATGCTTATGTCTTCTCTTTAACAAAATTAGAGATAAGGGCAGAACAGGTTCTGCCTAGAAGCGAGAGGGAGAGGATGAGAGAGGATAGGGGTGAGGGGCAGGGGGAAGAAATGACCCAATGTACGCACATGTGAATAAACGAATAAAAAGAAAAAAAAGAACTAATACCAATACTCCTCAAACTTTTCTGTGAAATAGAAAGAAGGAACAGTACTACACTCATTTTATGAAGCCATTATTACATTCACCTAAAACAGAATAAGGACACAACAACAACAAAAAAAGCAAATTATACACCATTCTCTTTATTGAGCTTTGCTGCCAAAATTCTCAATAAAATATTGGCAAACTGAATTCAACAACATGTCGAAAAGATCATTCCCCTTGATCAAATTGGTTTCATTCCAGGGATTCAGGGATGGTTTAACATATGTAAATCAATAAATGTAGTAAAGCATACAAACAGAAACAAGGACAAAAATCACATAATCATCTCAGTAGTGGCTGAAAAAGCTTTTGACAAAATTCAACATCCTTTATGAAAAAAGCTCTAAAGAAACTAGGAATAGAAGGAATATATTTGAACACATAAATGCTATATATGATGAACCTATAGCCAACATCACACTAAATAGGGGAAAAACTGAATCCATACCCTCTAAGGTCAGGAATGAGACAAGGGTGGCCATTCTCTCCACTCTTATTCAGTATAGTTTTGGAATTCCTAGCCAGATCAATATGACAGGAAGAAGAAATTAAAGGAATTCAAATAGCAAAGGAAGACAACAAATTGTCCTGTTTGCAGATAACATAATTTTATATCTAAAATTTTATGTCCACAATACACCAAAAAACTCCTAGCAGCAAAGTAGCAGGATACAAAATCAATACACAAAACTCAGTAAGTATTCTATATAACAATAATGAACAAACTAAGACAGAACACAGAAAAACAATTTCATTTACAATAGCTTCAAATTAATAAATATGAATAAACTTTAAAAAGGATGTGAAAGACCTCTACAATGAAAACTACAAACCATTGAAGAAAGAAACTGGACTGGCAGAATTAATATTGTGATAATGGCAATATTACCAAAAGCAATCTACATGTTCAATGCAATCCCTATCAAAATTCCAATGACACTCCCCACAGAGATTGAAAACTCAACCCTAAAGTTGATATGGAAGTAAAAAGACTCTGAATAGCTGAAGCAATAATGAACAAAAAGATCAGGGCTGAAGGTATCACAATATCTGACTTCAAACTATACCACAGAGTCAAAGTATCAGCACAAAAACAGATGTGAAGACCAATGGAACAGAACAGAAGACTGAGACATAAATCCACACAGCTATAGCCACCAGATTTTTAAAAATTAGGATGTATTTGTTGTATAGGGGGGATTCATTCTGACAATTCCAAATAGGCTTACATTGTACATTGGATAAATCGCCCCCACCGCCTCTCTCCCTTGACCCCTTCCTGACTCACTTGAAGCAATTGCAAGAGGTTTCATTGTTCTTTTTTTTTGTATAAACATATGAAATCCATGAGCCATATTCCCTCACCTTAATCTCCTTTCACCCTCCCCCCTAAGTATCCCTCACAGACTGTATCTATTTTCCAGTCCTGTCTTTTGATATTAATTTCTAAGTCAATGTTCCAAGGGGTTTCTTGATGTATCGCAGCTGTGAGTGTATTTTACTTTGGTCAGTTCAACCCCTTCCATTACTCTATCTTTCCCTTTCCTCCCAGCCCTCATTATTCAACAGCTTTCAATACATATCCTCATAGTCTCTACCTTCACAGATGTTATGTTTTGTGGTATTGTTGGTGATCTATTATTCCCTTTCCTTTCCTCCTTCTGAGTTCCATAGTGTAGTTCCACTATTACAAACATGTTCTACATATTCGTTTATATATGATCATGTTTGTTTTTGTGTATGTGTTTATCTTTTGGATCTGTATTCCACATATGAGAGAAAATATGAAGCCTTTATCTTTCTGAACTTCACTTACTTCACTTAACATGATGTCATCCAATTGCATCCATTTACCTTCAAACCACATGGTGGCTTACTCATGGCTGAGTAAAGTTCCATTGTGTATATATACCACATTTCCTTAATCCATTCATCAGTTGTAGGGCATCTGGGTTGTTTCCGTAGCTTTGCAATTGTGAACTGTGCTGCAGTAAACATCGGTGTGCAAGTGCTTCTATTGTATCCTGACTTATGGTCCTTTAGATTTATGCCTAGGAGCAGTATCATTGGATCATATGGCAGTTATTTTTTTAGCTTTTTGAGGACTCTTCATATTGCTTTCCATAAGGTTTGTATGTATTTGCATTCCCACCAACATTGTATAAGGGTTCCTGCTTCACCTCATCCTTGCCAGCATTTGTTCTTGTTTTTGCTCTTGAAGATGGCCATTATAACTGGGGTGAGATGAAATCTTAGTGTAGTTTTGATTTGCATTTCCTTTATAGCCAGGGAAGTTGAATAATTCTTCTGTATTTATTGTCCATTTGTATCTCTTCTTTTGAAAATTCTCTATTAAATTCATGTGCCCATTTCTTCATTAGATTGTTGATTCTTTGGGGGTTGAGGTTTTTGAGTTCCCTGTAGATTCTGAATATTATTTCCTTATTAGATGAACAGCTGGTAAAGATTTCTCTCATTCTGTGGGTGGTCTCTTAAAGTCTAGTAATAGTTTCTTTTGCTGTGCAGAAGCTTTTTAGTTTGTTCTGCTTAGGAAGTTGTTCCCTATGTCTATCTGTTCCAGTGTATCTCCTAGTACTTCCTGTAGTTGTTTCAAATTTTCAGGCCTTATATTAAGGTCTTTGATCCACTTTGAGTTCATTTTGCTATAGGGTGAGAGGCAAGGATCTAGTTCAGTCTTCCAGGAACATTTGTTGAAAAGGCTGCCTTTTCTCCATCATGTGCTTTGGGCTCCTTTGTTGAAGATCAGTTGGCTGTACCTGAGTGGGTTTATATCTTGGTCTTCTGTTCTAATCCATTGGTTGTCATGTCTGTTTTTTGTGCCAATACCATGCTGTTTTTATTGTCATAGCTCTGTAGTATAGCTTGAAGTTAGGAATTGTGATACTGCCAGAATTGTATTTTTGTTCAGAATTCCATTGGCTATTCGAGGTCTTTTGTGTTTCCATATGAATTTTAGGATTGATTTTTCTCTGTGTAGAATATCATTGGGATTTTGACAGGAGTTGCATTGAACATGTAGATTGCTTTTGGTAGCATAGCCATTTTCACAATGTTGATTCTGCCAATCCATGAACATGGGAGATCTTTCCATCTTCTGATATCTTCTATGATTTCTCTCTTCAGTGGTTTATAGTTTTTATTGACAAGGTCTTTGGTTTCCTTCATTAGATTTATTCCTAGGTATTTTTAAATTGTAAATTGGATTATTTCCCTGATTTATTTAATAGTCTGTTCATTGTTGGTATGTAAAAAAGCTACAGATTTCTGTATATTAACTTTGTATCCTGCAACTTTGGCAAAAGAGTTTACGATTTTGAAGTTTTGTGGCGTTTTTCAGGTCTTTTAGAGATATAGGATCATATAATCTGCAAATAGGGATAGTTTCCCTTCTTCCTTCCTTATTCAAATCCCTTTCATTTCCTGCTCTTGTCTTATTGTCCTGGCTAGGAATTCCAAAACTATATTGAATAGGAATGGGGAAAGTGGGCATCCTTGTCTTGTTCCTGGCTTTAGTGAGAATCATTTCAGTTGTTATCCATTTAGTATAATGTTGACTATATGTTTGTTATATATAGTCTTCATTATATTGAGCAGCATTCCTTCTATTCCTAGTTTCTTTAGCACTTTTACCATGAAAGGGTGCTGAATTTTGTCAGTTTTTTTCTGCATCTATTGAGATCATCTTGTGATGTTTGTCCTTGCTTCTGTTTATATGCTGTATTACATTATAGATTTGCATATGTTGAACATTCTTGCATTCATGGAATTAAACCAACTTGGTCATGGTGTATAATCCTTTTGATGTGTTGTTGAATTTGATTTGCCAGTGTTTTGTTGAGAATTTTTGTGTCTATGTTCATTAAAGTACTGGTCTGTAGTTCTTTTTTTGTTGTTGTTGCATCAGTATTGGGTTTTGGAATGAGAGTAATGTTGGCTTCGTAGAATGAGTTTGTTAGTGTTCCTTCCCTTTCTATTTCCTGGAAAAGTTTGAGGAGTATTGGTATTAGTTCTTGTTTGAAAGTTGGGTAGAATTCAGTCATGAATCCATCAGGTCCTGGACTCCTCTTTGTAGGGAGACTATTACTGTTTTAATCTCATTGCTTGTTATAGATCTATTTAAGTGGTTAGTATCTTGGTTCAATTTTGGTTGGTTATATGCATCTATAAATTTAATCATTTCTTCTAGTTTTTCCAGTTTATGTGAATATAACTCTTTGAAGTATTCACTAATGATGATTTGGATTTCATTAATATTTTAGCCACCTGATTTTTGACAAAGATGCCCAATACATATGATGGAGAATAGACAACTTCAACAAATGTGCCTGGAAAAACTGGATATTAACGTGTAGAAAACTGAAACTAGATCCCTATCTTTCACCCTGTACCATTATCAATTTAAAGTGGATCAAAGACCTTAATATAAGGCCTGAAACTTTGAACCTAGTGCAAGAAAGAGTAGGGAGTACACTGAAACATATAGGCATAGGCAATAACATACTAAATAGAAGTAGAATGGCTTGGTAATGAAGAGAAAGGATTGGCAAATGGGACGACATGAAACTAAAAATCTTTTGTACAACAAAGGAAATGGTCCCAGGCTGAAGAGACAGCCTAAAGAATAAGAGGAAATCTTTGCCAGTTATACATCTGAGAAGGTGTTAATAAGCAGAATTTATAAGGAGCTCAAAAAAGTAAATTCCCAAAAAATCAATGACCCAATAAAGAAATGGGCAAATGAACTGAACAGAACTTTTATTTATTATTATTTATGTATAATGTATATAATGTATAATTATTTATATATTATTAATACATAATATTATTATTATGCTGGGTGGGGGTACATTGGAGTATTTACAAAGGTTCTTACAATGTATCAAATATATCATACTTGAATTCACTCCCTCCACTGCTCTCTTTCATCCTCCCTGCTCCGATTTCTGGGACAGTTTCAATAGGTATCATTTTTGCATTTACTTACATGTGTATATATTATTTGCACCGTATTTATCCTCCCATGCCTTTTCCCACAACCTCCCCACTCCCCTTGGTGCCAATCTCTTCCCTCTCTTCCCGCCCCCTGCCTCTGAGCAGAACCTGTTCCACCCTTCTGTTCTCTGATTTTGTAAAAGAAAAAAACATACAAGATAATAAGAGAAACATGGTATTTTTGCTAGTTTGAGATAAAGATATTTATACAGGGAGATTCTTTGTGTTGTTTCTATGCGTATATATATTAAACCCCAGTTGGTTCATCTCTACCAGTCCTCTTCACTACTCCCTAGTCCCCTTCCCATAGTAGCCTCAGCCAGTTTAATATGACTATATTCATTCCTATACAGTGAGCACATCAACCACATTCAAGTTTTTGGTTTCCTTCCCTTGCCCTATCCTTCCCATGCATGGTCTCCCCATGTCCAATTATATTGCTGCATTTGTTTAGGTCTATAATCCACATATGAGGGAGAACATGAGATTTTTGACATTCTGAGCCTAAGTTCACTAATGTTCCATCCATTTACCTAAGAATGACAAAATTTCATTCTTCTGTGTGGTTGAGTAAAATTCCATTGTGTATAAAGACTACATTTTCTTAATCCATTCATCAGTAGTGGGGCATCTTGGCTGTTTCCATAGATTGGTTATTGTCAACGGTGTTGCTATAAACATGGGTGTGCAGGTGCCTTTGTTATTACCTGACTCACTTTCCTTTGGGTAAGTGGCCATTTGGACTTCTTCCATTGAAATGCTCACCATTCCTGGCCATAAAGGAAATGCAAACCCAAACCACATTAAGATTCCACCTTACTTCTGACAGAATGGCTATCATCAAGAACATAAATAAGAACAATTACTAGTGAGGATGTGGGAGAAAAGGGAACCCTCATACAGTGTTGATAGGAATGCGAATTAATACAAGGAGTATGAAGACATCTCAATAAACAAAACATAGAGTTACCATGTAATACAGCATTACCACTCCTAGACATACACCCAAAGGAATATAAAGTCAGGTTAAAATAAAGACACTTGCATACTCATGTTTATTGCAACAGTATTCATAAAAGCTAAGATATGGAAATAAGATGCCCTACCACTGATGAATGGATTAAGAAAATGTGGTATTTATATACAATGGAATTTTATTCAGCCATAAAGAAGAATGAAATCTTGTCATTCACAGGTAAATGGACGGAATTAGAGAACATCATCTTAAGTGAATTTAGCCAGGTTCAGAAAGACAAAGTTTACATGTTTTCTGTCATATGTAGAAGACAGATCCAATACAAATACAAGCATTATGATATGTATATCATATAAGCATTATCATATCATATCTATCTATCTCATGTTTCCAAAAGTGGGACTAGTAGTGGAGACTAAGGGAGGAGGAAAAGAAGAAAAGAATGTTAGACAGTGAATAATAATAACATACATCACATCTGTGTAGGATCAAGACATAATGAAACACACTGAAAACTGTACAAAAAATACAGAGTAGAAGGAAAAAGGGGGAGGAAGAGCAGTGGAAAAGGTTAGGCAATTTAAGCACAGGTAAAATACCAATGAAAATCCACTCTGAATCATGAAGACACTTTAAAAATAAAGGACAGGAATGTAAAACATGTCATATTAAGGGAAGGACACTAGTGGGAAGGCAGGGTAAATGAAGAGGGTAAAGAATAGCGAGCATCATTGATGTACTTTCTATTCAAGTATGAATATGGGACACTGAAACTTGTTGAAGCCACCTTAAGAAGGGGAGTAGGGTCAGAGGAAGAATAATAAAGGGGATGAATCAAATCAGGACATAATACATGTATATATAGAGATGTCACAATGAAAACCCCTGTATAATTATTGTATGCTAATAAAAAGGTTTTTTAAAAAAGAATTGCAGTTGCTTCCTATCCTAGCCAACAATCAGCATGTTGCATGTTTTAAATTTTACTTGTGTAGTTTTAATTTTAGGTATGTGGTATCAAAATGTAGTTGTATGGGTTTGACATCCTAAATTAAAAAATCCCAAATCTGAAATATTCTGAAGTCCAAAAACTTCAAGAGTGGTTCAAATTTCTTATTTTTGGATTAAGAATGCTTAACTAGTAAAGTCTATGCCAATATTCTGAAATCTTAAACAATTGTGGTCTCCAGCACTTTGGATAAGGGATACCTATCTTATGTTTACATTTTTATAATGACTAATGTGATTGAACATCTTTTTTCATATGCTTATTTCCCTTTTTTTGATGAAGTATATGTTCAAATCTTTCATCCATTTTGTTACATTATTTTCTAAATAATCCCTTTTGAGAGTTTTAGCATATATTCTGAATGTAAGTCTTTTATGAGGTGTGTGATTTTCAAAAATTCCATATCCCAATCTTTCTATTGTCTTCTCATTCTAATAGCAACTTTAAAAAATTGGTAATTGTGAACTTTTATGTACTACAATTTGTCAATTATGAATTCTGGATGCTATTTTTGATGCAATGTTTAATAAATATTTCCATGACACACAGTTACTAAGATTTTCTTTTATGTTTTTTATAGAAATGTTAAATTTTAAAGTTGTACATTTAAGGTCATGATTTTTTGTGTATTTTTGCATATTGTGATAGGTATGGATTAAAGTTCATATTTTGTATATGGATATCCAGTTGTCCCAGACAATTCATTGAAAACTTTATCACTTTATTTTTTCTACACAGAATTGATTTCATAATTTGTAAAAAATTGATATTATATATATTTATAGATAGATAGATATAGATAGATAGATATAAATAGATAGATAGATACATGCCATGATATCAATGCCACACTATAGTTTCTGTGTTATTGTTACAATAGTAATAATCCTTGACAAAAAGAATCTTCCAATTTCAATAAATACTTCTGGAACCCAATGCCACAAGCTTAAGGTAAGCCAATAGTACAACTAAACCTCTGATATTGACAACTGATAGGCAGTCCTGTTTGCAGGAGAAATCCATGGTCCATACAAGATTTGTATTCAGTTCAGAAATTTAGTCTGAGAGTGAATCCATCTGAACAGCAAGCTAACATGAGAACACAAACCTATTACATTGCTTAGCAAACACTTAGGGCTATAACCAGAAGCAATCTTGAAACAGGTTCTATTGTTAGGAACTGAATCCCTACCATGAACAAAAGGCAGCCATCACATCCCTCTGGATACCATGCTGCATTGATTGAGTGATAGAGGGCTACATGAGACAGTTTTGGCAGATAGGAGTACATCCCAAAGATGGAAGCAGCAGGAAGCATGGGCTATGATGGAGAGGGAAGTGGAAAGTGCAGTGGTTGGTGGTCCTGCCCTAAGTGAAAAGGAACTAGACTAACTGATCATAAGAGGGAACATTCACGAGACCTCTCTCCAGTACAGAACTCTGTGGTTTGATAGAAACCTGCATATAGCTCCAACCAGTTTGATGGCATGAATTAAATTTAGAGTAATCAACCTGTGTAAATGCCACAATGTACCCCCACCCAGTAAAACAATAAAGGAAAAAAATTTAGAGTAATCAAAATAGATTGCACCAATACCTGGCAGACTTTAACATTAAAAGACTTGGGATGAAGTTTCTCCAATCCAAGTTCCTAGGCTAGGAGGTAATTTTAACGAGTAGTTTTTGTTCTTTTTGTTTTGTCTTTTCCTGTTTATTGTAGCTTTTATTATCTTTATTTTTCTTTCATTTCTTATTATTTCTCCATGCTTTTAACTTATTTTATTGTCTATTTTTCCTTTCTTAATTAGGTTTTATCACGCTTTCCCTTTCTCTCCCTTCTCATTTCCCATATTTTGCATCCTCCTTTCCACTATTTTCTGCCTTTTTTACTTTATTCTGCTATTTTCATTCTCATTATTTTCTTATTTTTTGATGTTTTTATTTCTATCATTTTAGTTTTTAATTTTTTAGTATATTTTCTATTATATTTATCTCCCGTTTCTATTGTTATAAGTTCTATGTTTGTGATTTTTAATGTATTTCTATATCTTGTTTGTTTACAAATAGAGGTTGTTACTGTTATTTGCCTCCTTTTTCATAAGTAGTGTTGAGGGTTGAACCTGGTACCTCATACATGTGTGGTGGGTGCCTTGCCAGTGAACTGCACCCCCAACGCAGTTGAGATAAACTACACCTTACTCCAGCCATGACCTGGTCTGACTAGAACCTTAACAGACACTTCAACTGAAAGAATGGTGGGAATAGGGCCAGGCACCAGTGGCTCACACCTGTAATCCTAGCGACTCATGAGAGATCAGGAGGCTTGTGGTTCAAAGCCAGCCCCAGCAAATAGTTTGTAAGACCATATCTCAAAAATACCCATCACAAAAAAATAGGGCTGGCAGAGTGGCTCAAGGTATAGGCCCTGAGTTCAAGCACCAGTACCACAAAAATAGAGGAAGAAGAATAGGGGGAATAAAACTCCTAGCTAACAATCTGGCCCCACCTAGGCATGGATTGGGGGACAATCTGAAGTCCTGTCCTAGGACATTCACTCTTATAGCAATAGCAGAGAGAAAAATCTCACAATTTTTGAAGAAACCATATTGAAGAAAACTTCTGCATAAGTTGTGCCCATATACTTCCAGAATATACAGTGCTGACTTAACTGGAGGAGTCATCACAGAGGGTGCACTCCATATATTCCACTATTATCAACATACCCACCTAACTTCCAGAGGTACCCAACTCCCACAAGATCTACAGAGAATGTGGGTCTTTTAAGCATTGACACAGTAAGAGCTCTATCAGATTGCACTAATCACAGCCAAAGAGACCATAGGGAAATTACACAAAGAAACCCATTTGGAATTAAAGTCAACACTACACAATAAGTTGATATTCTAGGGCACAACATCAAGAGAAGGATGCCACCCAAGAAGGTCCTCGCATAAAAACATAAGAGATTTTCATCAACAGATGTGCAAATCTCACTATAGAACCACAGGAAAAAGGAGACTAAATCAAGATATCATAATTCTTCCAAAGGTGAACCCTCAAGTATCTGATTCCAATGAGATTAAAGTGTATGAAATGATACACAAACAATTCAAAAGAATGATTATAAAAATGATCAATGTACTCAAACAGGATGCAAATAAATGACTAAATCAAA
The DNA here is from genome assembly GCF_047511655.1 of Castor canadensis. NCBI lineage: Eukaryota > Metazoa > Chordata > Mammalia > Rodentia > Castoridae > Castor > Castor canadensis. The sequence continues at coordinate 87,304,633 of NC_133405.1, forward strand.
TAAAGAAAATAATGCAGAATATGAATGAACAATTCAATAGAGATATTCTGAAAAAAATCAAACAGAAATCTTAAAAATGAAAAGCTCAGTAAGTCAAATTAAAACTCAGTTGAAAGCATTACCAGTAGACAGAATCTAGCAAAGAACTGAGTGTCGGGGCTTGAAGACAAGATTGACCAATTAGAACATTCATACACCAAAAAAGAAAAAAAAAACAAGAATGAACAAATCATACAAGAGCTCTTGGATAACATTAAGATAATAATCTTGAATAAGGCAAGAAGAAGAAATAAAAGGAATACAAATAGGTAAAGAAACTGTCAAAATATACCTATTTGCAGACGACATGATCCTACACCTCAAAGACCCAAAATACTACCCCAAAACTCCTAGATATCATACAGTTTCAGCAATGTGGTAGGATACAAAATCAACTTACAAAAATCATTAGCTTTTCTATACACCAACAATGAACAAATTGAGAAAGAATATATGAAAACAATTTCATTTACAATAGCCTCAAAAAAAATCAAATACCTAGGAGTAAACTTAACAAAGGATGTGAATGACCTCTATGAGGACAACTACAAACCTCTGAAGAACGAGATTGAGGAAGATTACAGAAGATGGAAGATCTCCTGTGCTCATGGATTGGTAGACTCAACATAGTAAAAATGGCTATACTACCAAAAGAAATCTACATGTTCAATGCAATTCCCATCAAAATCCCAATGACAATCATCACAGATACTGAAAAGTCTACCCTAAAGTTCATTTGGAAACACAACTGACTGCAAATAGCCAAGGCAATACTTAGCAAAAAGAGCAATGCTAGAAGTATCAGAATACCCAATTTCAAACTAATTACAAAGCAATAGCAATAAAAACAGCATGGTACTGACACAGAAACAGATATGAAGACCAGTGTAACAGAATAGAGGACTGGGATACAAATCCATACACCTATGCCCACCTTATTTTTGACAAAGTCACAAAAACATATGATGAAAAATAGACATCTTCTTCAACAAATGTTGCTGGGAAAAGTGGTTATCTGCCTGCAGAAAACTGAAACTAGATCCATGTCTATCACCCTGTATTAGTATCAACTCAAAATGGATCAAGGACCTTAACATCACACCCGAAACTCCTAAGCTAGTACAGAAAAGAGCAGGGAATACTCTGGAAGCAATAGGTATAGGCGAGGACTTCTTCAATAGAACCCCAGCAGCGCAGCAACTAAGAGAAAGGATGGACAAATGGGACTACATGAAATTAAAAAGCTTCTGCACAAGAAAAGAAATGGTCTCTAAACTGAAGAGACCACCCACAGAGTGGGAGAAAATATTTGCTAGCTATACATCAAAGGACTGATAACCAAAATATACAGGGAGTTCAGAAAACTAAACTCCCCCAAAATCAATGAACTAATAAAGAAATGGACAACTGAACTAAACAGAACTTTTCAAAGGAAGAAATCCAAATGGCCAAAAACACATGAAAAAATGCTCACCATCTCTGGCCATAAAGGAAATGTAAATCAAAACCACACTAAGAATCCACCTCACCCCAGTTAGAATAGCTATCATCAAAAACACCACCACTAAGAAATATTGGTGAGGATGTGGGGAAAAAGGAACCCTCATACACTGCTGGTGGGAATGTAAGCTAGTAAAACTACTTTGGAAAAGAATATGGAGCCTTATTAAAGAACTAGACATAGATCTGCTATATGATCCAGCAATTCCACTCCTAGGGATATATCCAAAGGAATGAGACTCAGGTTACTCCAGAGGCCCCTGCACACCCATGTTTATTGCAGCACTATTCACAATAGCCAAGTCATGGGAACAGCCAAGATACCCCACTACTGACAAATGGATTAAGAAAATGTGGTATTTATATATAATGGAATTTTACTCAGCCATGAAGAAGAATGAAATCTTGTCATTTGAAAGTAAATGAATGGAACTGGAGAACATCTTAAGCGAAGTTAGCTGGGCTCAAAAGGGTAAAAATCCTATGTTCTCCCTCATATGCAGACTTTAGATATAAAACAAATGCAGTAATATTATTGGACATGGGTCACACACTAAGTGAAGAACACATACAGGAAGAATAGGGAAAGGTAGGAGACCCAAAATTTGAAAGTGTTTGATGTGCCCACTGTAGAGGAGCTAATATACTAATCTTAAACTGACAGAGGTCACTACGGGAAGGTGACTGGGAAGTAGTGAAGAGGTCTGGTAGAGATGAACCAATTTGGTTCAATACACATGCGCATGGGAGCAATGCTAGGAATCTCTATGTATATATATCCTTATCTCATACTAGCAAAAATGCTATGTCTTTCTTACTATTGCTTATGTCTTGTCTTCAACAAAATTGGAAGAGAGGGCAAAACAGGTTATGCCTGGAAGTGAGGGGGTGGGGATAAGAGGGAGGGGGTGAGGTCAGGGGGGAGAGATGGCCCAAACAATATATGCACAAATGAATAAATAAACCAAAAAAAAGATAGTAAGTTTGAGTTTTAGGTATAAACAGAAGAGTAGAGGTACCCACCTAAAGGCATAGAAAACATACTCAGTGATATAATGGCAGAAAATTTCCCAAACATTGGGAAAGAGATGGGTATCCAGGTACAGGAGGCATTAGAATTCCAAATATATGAACAGAAAAGAAACTGCATGAAACATCATAGCCAAAATTCAGAATAAAGAGTATTAAAAGCTATGAGAGAGAAATAAATGCCAAGTCACACATAAAGGCAAACCCATCAGAATAACAGCAGATTTCTCAGCAGTAGCTTTTAAGACCAGAAGGCATGGGATGATATACTTTAAGTCCTCAAACAAAATAAATGTCAATCTCAACTACTATGTCCAACAAAGCTATCTTTCACAATTGAAGGAGAAATACTTTCCAAGATAAGCATGAACTAAAGAAATTCAAGACCACTAAAACAAGACCACTTAATAAATGCTACACCCAGAGGAGAAGCAAGACAAAGACAATCATGGGAGCATGAGAAATAATGAGTCTTACTAGAAGTGTTCAAGGAAATAAGGATGAGGAAGGAATCAAACAATGTTATTTCAGTAAGTAAATAAATCTCTAAGATGAAAAAAAGAAAATGAAACAAAGATAGATTATGCAAAACCACCAGAAGAAAAACTACACAACAGGAACTCATACAATAATAATAATCCTGAATGTAAAATGTATTAGTTCTCCAATTAAAAGACACAGACTGCCTGACTGAATTAAAAAAAAAAGACTCAACAATTTATTAACCTCAAGAAACTCACCTCACTGGCAAAGATTGAAAGTGAAACAATGGAAATAATATTCTAAGGAAATGGGAACTCAAAAGCAAGCAGAAGTAGCTATACTCATATCTGACAAAACAGATTGATTTCAAGCCAAAATAAGTCAGAAGAGACAAAGAAGTTCACTATGTATTAATTAAGGGAACAATCCATTGAGAAGATAAAATGACCAGAAATCTGCATTGGTACACTCAGTTTTATAAGACACATACTATTTGACATAAAGGGAGAGATGGGCCCCAGTACAATAATAATAGGTAACTTCAACACTCCTCTTTCATGAATAGATAGATCATATAAACAAAAAACAGAAAAACACTGGAATTAAACAACACTATCAATTAAATGGTGTTAAAAGACATGAATAGAATATTCCACCTCATTCAGAATGACATGCACTAAGAGAACATTAAAAATAAATAAATGCTGGTGAGGATGTGGGTAAAAAAGAACCGTTCATAAACTTTTTGTTGGAATGTTTATTAGAACAGCCACTCTGGAAACTGGTATGGAGATTCCTCAAAACTAAAAGTAGAACTACCATATGATCCAGCTATACCATTCCTGGGCATACACCCAAAGGAATCAAAGTCAACATACATTAGAGATACCTATTTACTCATGTTTATTGTGGTACTATTCACATTAGTCAAGTTATAGAATCAGCCTAGATTCCCTACGATGGATGAATGGATAACGAAAATGTGGTATATATACACAATGTAGAATTACTGAGCCATAAAGATGAACAAAATTACCAGGTGTGGTCATACATGCCTATAATCCCAGCACTTGGGAGGCAGAGCCAGGAGGATGGTGAGTTCAAGGCCACATTTTACTAGATGCTTCTTCTATCTCATTAATTCATTAATTCTGGTAGTATTTTTGTAGATTTTCTAGAATTTCTGAATAGATGAACATGTCTACACAAAAAGACAGTTTAACTTACTCCTTTCTCATCTGGATGCTATTTATTTATTTATATATTTATTGCCTTATTTTACCAGCTACAACCTTTAGGACAATAGTAAATAGAAGGGGTGAAAGTAAGATCCCTGCCTTATTGCTAACCTTATGTGGAAAGCAGTCATTTCTTTATCACTAACTATGTTAGTGGTTTTTTTCAAAGATGGCACTCATCAGGTTGATGAAATTCCCATTACATTCACAGTCTGTTGAAAGGTTGTGATCAGAATGGATATTGAATTTTACTAAATGCTTCTTTTGGATTTATTTAAATAATCATGAATTTTCCTTTTTCGGTTTATTCTAAATCATACTAATTAATTAAAAAACATTAAGCCAACTTCATATGATTAGGAACACCCTCACTTAGTTGTGATGTTTTATCTTTTGAATATGTGTTTTATCTAATTTGTTAAACATTTGTTAAGAATTTTTGTAGTCTTCCTTCTTCACACTTTCTTTGAGTTTGGTACCAGAGTCTTAAGTATCCTTGCCTCTTTAATTTTCTGAATTTGTGTAGAAATGGTGTTATTTCTTCTTTAATTGTCAAGTAGAATGGACCAGGGTAGACATCCATGCTTGCAATTTTCTCTATGGAATGTTTTTAGACTCAAGATTCAAGGAATTTAATAGATACTGGGATATTCTTGTCTATTTCTCCTTAAGGGGTCTTTGGTAGCCTGTGTCTTTAAAGGATTTCTCCATTTGAACTGACATGCCAAATTTATTAGAATAAAATGATTCACAATGTTGTTATTATACTTTTATTATGAGGGGATGTAATATTATTAGTTCTATGATTATTCACATTAAATTTGTATCTTTTCTCATATTTACTTGATTTGAGATCCTTCATTTCTAAAACAGTCATTTTAGTGATATGAATATCTCCCTAAGTGCTGCCTTAGCTTTATCCTGTGAATTCTGATATACTGCTGTTGAAATACTTCTAACCTTTTTTGATTTTTTTTGATGCATGAGTAATTCAGAAGTTCATTATTTGGTGTACAAACATTTGAAGATTGTTTTCTAATTTAACTCCATTTTGGTTAGAGAAAATGCTTTGTGTAACTTGATTCTTTTTAAATTTTTCTTTTGGTGGCACTAGGGTTTGAGTTCAGGGCCTCATGCTGGCTAAACATGTGCTCTACCACATAAGCCACTCCACTAGTGCTTGATTCTTTTTAAATTAACTGAGTTTTATAGTATGGGCACAAGTATGCTCTGTCTTGGCATATGATTCATGTGTACCTGAAAAGGATGTGTATTCTTCTGCTATTGGACAGAGTGATGTTTACATGAACTAGGTTAAGTTGGGTGAGAGTGTTTTCCAAGACTGACTGAATTTTGTCTGCTTGTTCTAGCAATGATTGGAAAAGTATGTTTGAAACAGCTGATTATAATTTTGGGTTTATCCATTTACAATGCATTTCTATCCTCTTTGTTTCATACATCTTGAAGCACTGTTTTAAAATTTATGTAAATTTATGATTGTGTTCTACTGATGAACTGACATACTTATCATTTGGGTTTTTTTTTTGCAGTACCAGGAATCAAACCTAGAGCCTCACCCAGCAATGCAAGTGCTGTACCTCTGGGCTATATTCCCAACCTTGAGTGAAAATTCTATATCCATGGCAGTATTTTTTTCCTGCTAATGTGTACTGTTTCTTCATTCAATGAAGCCATCTTCCTCTTGTTTTTATTAGTATATCATCAAGAGTCCAAGACCAGCTCAATATATTTTTGCTAGTATATATTAATTGTACAAAGGGGTTTCATTGTGGTATTTCTATACCTGCATATAGTGTACTTTGATCTAATTCACCCCCTCCATTACTCTTTCCTGTGCCCCTCCCATTTTAAGCCAATTTTAACAAGTTTCATTATTCTATTTTCATGGATGCATACAAAATATCTTGATCATAATTTTCCCCACCACCACCCTCTCCTTTCGCCCTTCATCCTTCTTCTGGTTTCCCTCCCCAAGTGGTCCCCATTTCCCACTCATGTGGATTGAGTTATAATATTTTTATTTTTGCTAGTATAAATTAATTATACAAAGGCAGGCTCACTGTGCAATCTGAATGCTTTCCTGTTTAGAAATTTCCTCCAGCAAATATCCTAGATTATCATTCTTAAACTGAGCCTTACATAATATCCTTGGGCATAGACACAAGACAGCCAAGTTTTGTACAATGGTATAACAAGTTTTTCTTTCAATTTCTAATAGGATCTTCACTTTGACCTGAGACTCCTTCCCTAGTCTCCTTCTCTTTTGAGCCTTCACCAGAACTTCCCATAATGCTGTACTTAGAGCATTCTAAAGGTTTTTCTATTCCATTCTCCCAAACTCTTCCAATCTTCCCATTACCAAGTTTCAAAGTCATTTCCACATTTTCAGGAATCATTAGCATTTACTCCATTCCTTGGTACAAATTTCCGTTATTAGTCCATTTTCTGTTGCAATAACCAAATATTTGAGGCTGAGTATTTTGCAGAGAAAATAAGTTTATTCAGCTCACAGTTTTGGAGGCTAAGAATTCATGATCACACTGCTCCATCTAGTTAGCCTCTGGTGAGGGTCTAATTGAAGATCGCATCACAATGGTAGGAATGTGTGTAGAAGAGATCACATAGAAAGGCAGGAAGCTAGAAAGACGCAGTGTCCAGGCTTACTCTTTTTTATAATGAAAGTCCTGTGATGACTTCAGTGATCTAATTACCTCTCAATAAGCCCAATCTCTCAAATTTCTAACACGTTCATATTCAGGACCAAGCTTCCAGCACACAAACCATTACAGATTACACTCAAACCATAGCAGTAATAGATATAAAGCATAGTGGGGAAAGACACATGCAGAGATTGAAGAAATTTGTATGTAGATTTCCTTATGCATTCTCGTTTTAAGGAGGAGTCACACATAATACCTTTCCCTCAATGAAAATGTGTGCAATGTGTACAATGTTTCTGAACAAGAAAGCTTAAAGATTTTATTGGGAGTTTGTTGACAATGACACCCTTTGCTTAGTATGCTCCAAAATTTTAGGTTCCTGGAAGGAAAACAAGTGTTTTCCATAAATTTTATTTTTGTACACACAGTATGGACATAGTAAGCCACCTTATCAGTTGAGAGTGGTGAGAACACTCCTATAATCCAAGTTTCCAAATGTCATCAAAGGACCTATCTTGCAAGAACTTCCTTCCAAGGAGAGCAACCTCAAGTGAGCTGTGACAACATTTTTCTACAGAGTCATTATATTATTTCTTTGTCTTTTTTACAGTTAAATGTTCCTCTATCCCTGTGTTTAAAATTGTTTTCTCTTAGGCAGCATTTAGCACGTTTTTCCTTTTATTCAGTCTAATGATCTTGTATTAGGTTATTTATAATATTCATGTTTAATGTATTGGTTCATATGCTTATAGTTTGATTCTAATATCTTAATTGTTTTCTATTTGCTCCATGTGTTATTTGTTCCATTTTTCTTCTTCTGTATTTTTTGGATTAAGTTAATGCTTTCTTTATGATTCTATTTGATCTTCTGTGTGAGCTTATTAGAAATACAGTGTTGTTTCTCTCTCCCTCTCTCTTCCTCTCTTTCTCTCTCTCTCTCTCTCTGTCTCTCCCTGTGTCTCTTTCTTGTGGTATGTGTGTATTTAATTCTTGATTTAGGGTTAATAGAATATATTTTAACTTATCACAGCCTATTTTCAAGTGATATTATACCACTTCACATGCAGTTTAAGAAGATTACAAAATTGCACACCCATTTCTCCCCCCTACACTTCTCTTCTATTCTTGTATACTTAGTTCTACATGTTACAAACTACAGAATACATTGTTATATTTTTTGTTTTAAAAAAAGTATATTTTTAGATGGGGGGGCAAGATGGCAGAGGAGTATGGATATCCCCATGGATAAGTCTGGATAACAAAGAAGAGACTAACTACAGAGGAGCCAAAGAGACGAAAGCATGGAGAAATATAAAAAAGAGACAGGATATCTGAAGAAATACAGTGAATAAAAAGACAACACAGTGTCTGACAACATTCCCCTGGGGGGGGAGCCGAATCCTCCATTTCAAGAGCTCTTTCATGCTAGTGTCTCTCACATCTTCCCCCTTTCTTTCCATTGTCCCACTTCCCTCCATTTACCATACACAACCCCCATCATACTCAATTTCCAATCCTTATACCTTTCAACAGTATTAGCTTCCGAGATCATCCCCTTAGAAGCTAGAGTTTTGCTCCCATGCAAACTTACTGGGGAGATCGGCAAAGATTCCAATTGTAACTTACTCAAATATTTGATTTATTAATGAATTGTTAAACTTGCCACTACAGTAGGTGTCTGCACACCCAACAAACTAGGAAACTTAGAGCAACAGCTGTGCAAATGACAGCATAGAAATTTAAACATGAAAAGCCAAGGCAATGTCTCACTTCCAAACTTCCACCACAAACAACTCAACATCTGAATTGAAAGGTAATGAATTGGCTAAAAAGTCAGAGAGAGAATTCAGAAGCCTAAAAATGATCAGAGACCTTAAAGAAGATTAAAATAAAGAGATAAATGAAGTTAGGAAATCAATCCAAGAACCTATACAAAAACCTATACATAAATGTCAGCAAATGGAAGAGAAATTCAGCAAGAAAATAGAAACTTTGGAAAATAACCAAGTGGAAATGTTAGAAATGAAAACCTCAATAAGTTAAACGCAAACCACAGTGGATAGTAGAATTAGCAGATAATATCAAACAGAAGGAGTTACAGAAGACAAGATTGAGGAGTTATTACACACAAACAATAACAAAGAGAAAATGAATAGACATGAATACAACATACAATAATTATGGGAAATGATCAAAAGACCAAATCTAAGAATTCATGAGTAGAAAAAGGAACTGAAATAAAAAACTAAAGGCATGGGAAACCTATTCAATGAAATCAGCACAAAAATTCCAAATCTATGTAATGACATAGACATCCATGTACAGGAGGCATTTCAATCTCCAAATAGCATGACCAGAAAAGAATAGCCCCATGTCACATCATAATTAAAATGCCAAAATTCGAGAAAAAAGAAAGGTAAACACATAAGAATCACTTCAGACCACCTAGCACAAATGCTAAAATCTAGGAAAGCATGGAGAACATAATTCAAGCTCTGAGAGAGAATAACTGCCAACCAAGAAAAATTTATCTGCAAAGCTGTCCTTCAATCTTGATAGAAAAATAAGGAACTTCCAAGACAAGGATAAACTAAAGCAGTTCTTGTCCACCAAGCCTGCATTACAAAGGATACTTGAGGGAATAATTCTCATGGAAGAGAATGAAAATCACAAATATAATAAGGCTAGGAAAGAATAAAACTTAGAAGAGGAATTGATGAGCCTACAAGAGCTGTAAGAGCATACATGATCAACTCAGTGAACTAGCAAAATACGAAGTTGAGCAAAGCCAACTTAGGAGCAATCAACATGAGAATCAATCTGGAAAAAAAGCAATAGAAACATAGGGATCAGCAAATACCTCTCAATCATACTGCTAAATGCAAATGGACTTAACTAGTCAAAAGATAGAGACTCTTCGATTGGATCAAAAAGCAAGATCCAACAGTCTGTTATGCACAAGAAACTCACAACCAAAGATACATACAAGCTGAAAGTGAAAGGTTAGAAAAAAGATATGCCAGGCATGTGGAAACCAAAAGCAAGCAAGAATAGCTATTCTCATATCAGACAAAGTAGGTTTTATGGAAAAATCAGTTAGAAGAGATAAAGAAGGTAACTACATACAAATAAAGGAAACATCCAACAAGAAGATATACCAATTTTAAATATATATGCACCAATCATGGATGGCCCCCAGTTCATAAAACAAACTCTTCTGAGCTTAAAGGAACAGACAGCATTAGATACAGGAACAGTGGAACATCTCAATACCCGACTCTTCAGTAGACAGAACATCTAGACAAAAATTAAGAAAGATATCCTTGAACTAAACAATACAGTGGATGATAAGGATTTAAGAGACATTTATAGAGTATCTCATCCCATGTCATCAGATTATACATTTTTCTCATCAGCCTATGGAACTTTGTCCAAAATGGATCATATCCTAGGTCATAAAGCAAATCTCAAAAAATGCAAAAAAAAAAGAAAAAACTTTAGTAATTCCCTGTATCCCAACAGACCATAATGGAATGAAATCAACAATTAATAGCAAGGAAAACCATAAAAACCATTCAAACTCATGAAGATTGGAAACATACTTTGAACAATCAATGAGTCATTGAAGAAAATAGGAAAGAAATTATGAAATTTCTAGAGTCAAATGAAAATGAGAACACAGCTCACCAGAACCTGTGGGATACAGCAAGGATAGTTTTAAGAAGAAGTTTATAACCATGAGCACCCACATCAGAAAATTAGAGCAATCTCAAATAAACAACCTCATGATGTACCTCAAACTCTTGGAAAAACAAGAACTAGTCAATCCCAAAAGTAGAAAGGAAGAAATGATAAAAATCAGTGTAGAAATCAATGAATTGCAGACCAAAAAGAATGATACAACAAATAAATGAAACAAAAAGTTAAGTCTCTGAAAAAATAAACAAGATTGATAAACTTCTATCTAAATTAACTAAAAGAAGAAAGAAGATTTGAAGTAATAAAATCAGAGGTAAAAAAAAGGCATATTACAACAGACACCAATGAAATTCAGATGATCAAAAACCTATACTCCAGCAAACTAGAAAATGAAGAAGAAACAGATAAATTTCTTAGTATATGACCCACCAAAATAGAACCAAGTGGACATTAACAACTTAAACAGAGCTATAATAAGAAATGAGATTGAGACAGTGTATAACTCCCAACCTCCCAACACAGAAAAGCCCAGGACCTGGTAGATTGACTGCTGAATTCGACCTGACCTTTAAAGAACACCAGTGTTCCTCAAAATATTCCTTAAAGTTTAAAAGGAAGGAATACTACCAAACTCATTCTACAAAATCAGTATTAACCTACTACCAAAGCCAAGTAAAGATGCATAAAAAAGGAATGAAAAAAGGGAAATTATAGGCCAATACCCCTGATAAACATAGATGTAAAAATCTTCAATAAGATACTGGCTAGCAGAATCCAACAACACATTGAAAATATCATACAGGATGATCAAGTAAGTTTTATTCTGGGGATGTAAAGGTGTTCCAACATACGCAAACCAATACATTTAATACAACACATAAACAGAATTAAGGACAAAAACCATATCATCATTCCAATAGATGAAGAAAAAGACTTCAAAAATCCAACATTCTTTCATGATAAAAACTCTGAAGAAACTAGGATTTCTTCAATATTGTAAAGGCTATAAACCTACAGCCAACATCATACTAACTGGGGAAAAACTGAAAGCATGTCCTTGAAAATAATGAATGAGGCAAGGGTGTCCACTCTCCCTATTCTTATTCAATATATTACTGGAATTCCTAGCCAGAGTAATAAGACAGGAGAAAGAAATAAAAGGGATTCCAGAAGGGAAGGAAGAAATCAAATGGCCTGTATTTGCAGATGATCTGATTTTATATCTGAAAGACCCTAAAAATGCAACCAAAAAACTCTTGGATCTCATAAACATGTTCAGCAAAATGAATATACAAAAATCAGTAGCATTTCTATACACAAACAATGAAATAAATCAGGAAAACAATGCCATTCACATTAGCTTCAAAAAATTAGAACACCTAGGAATAAATTTAACAAATGAAAATTGTAAGCCACTAAAGAAAGAAATCAAGGAAAATATTAGAAGATGGAATGATATCCCAATCTCATGTATCAGGAGAATCAATATTCTGAAAATGGCTATATTTCCCAAAGCAAGCTATATGTTTAATGCAATCCCTACCAAAATTCCAATGACATCCTTCAACAAGATAGAAAAGCCATTCTAAAGTTTATATGGAAGCACAAAAGAACTCGAATAGTCAAACCAATCCTGAAGCAAAAGAGCAATGCTGGAGGTATCACAACACATTACTTCAAACTGAACTACAATCCATAGTATAAATACAGGATGGTACTGGCACAAAAACAGACACAAAGACCAATGGAATAGAATCAAATACCCTGACAAAAGCCCACATAGCTATAGCCATTTGATTTTTTTTAAAGGAGTCCAAAATAGGTGTTGGAGAAAAGATAGCCTCTTCAGCAAATGGTGCTAAGAAAACTGGATATCCACCTGAAGAAGATTGAAACTAGGTCCCTGTCTCTCACTTTGTACTAGTATCAATTCAAAGTGGATCAAAGATCATAAGGTAAGATCTGAAGCTGTGAAATTACTCCAGGAAAAAATAGGGAATACACTGGATCATATAGGCATAGGTATTAGCGTGAACCGCTTAGCAATTAAGAGAAATGATTGACAAATGGCACCGCATAAAACTAAAAAGCTTATGCACAGAAAAAGAAACAGTCACTAGATTGAAGAGACAGCTTACAGAATAGGAGAACATCGTTTCCAGCTATACATCAGCAACACACTAAGTAAGTAGAAAATGAACTGAACAGACAATTCTCAAAAGAAGTAGAAATGGACAATAATTATATAAAAAAATGCTCAACATCCCTGGCCATAGAGGAAATGGAAATCAAAATGACACTGAGATTCCACTTCACTCCAGTCAGAATGGCTGTCATCAATAACACAAACAACAGCACACACTGGCAAGGATGTGGGGAAAAAGAAACACGTATAACCTGTTTATGGAAATGTAAGTAAGTGTAACTGCTATTGAAAGCAGTCTAGAGTTTCCTCAAAAAACTAAAAATAGATTTACCATACAATCCATCAATACCATTCCTAGTCATGTACCCAATGGAATGTGCTCTTAGGTATGATAAAACCACTTGTACACCCATGACTATTGCAACTACCCACCATAGCCAAGCTTTGGAAATAGCCCTGATGCCCCACAACTGGTGGGTGGATTAAGAAAATGTGGTATATATATATACAAAGGAGTACAAGCCATAAAGAAGAATGAAATTATGTTGATTGCAGGTAAATGGATGGAACTGGAGAACAATGTGTTAAGTGGTGTTCCAGGCTCAAAAGGTCAAAACTCACATATTTTCACTTATATGTGGAAGCTAGACCTACAAGATAAATATACACATAAGTGCATATGTGATGTGTGTATATATATATATATATATATATATATATATATATATATAGTGAGAAAGAAGAAGATTGTATTAGTAGGTCTGCTGAGGGGACTACGAGAGGTGAGAGAGGGAAAGAGAATGTTAAAAAGTGATAAATATTGAAATATTCCATCTATGTATGAAGATGGAAAGTAATGGCAAAATTAATAAAACAAAAATGGCTATACTACTGAAAGCAATTTACAGATTCAATGTAATGTCCATCAAAATCCTAAATTCTTCAAAGAAAGAGAAAAATCAAGCCTAAGATTCATACAGAATAATAAAACACCCCAAATATCAAAAACAATCCCGAGCAAAAAGAGCAACACTGCAGGTATCACAATACCAGACTTCAAATTGTACTCTGTAGAGCTATAGTAACAAAAATAGCGTGGTGCTGGCACAAAAACACAAAGACTAGTGGAACAGAAGACCCAAAAATAAAGTCACATAGTTAAAGCAATCTCACCTTTAGCAAAGGAGTCAAAGACATACACTAGAGAAACAACAACCTCTTCAACAAATGGTGCTGAGAAAACTGGCTATCTACATACAAAAGACTGAAAACAGACCCCTATCTCTCACCCTGTGCCAAAATCAACTCTAAATGGATCAAAGATCTTAAGGTATGACCTGAAACATTGAAACTAATACAGGAAAAAATAGGAAAATCTCTGGAAGATATAGGCATAGTTAATTATTTTTTTGAATAGGATACCAATTGCCCAGGAGTAAGAATTGACAAACGAAACTGCATCAAAATAAAACGTTTCTGCACATAAAATGAAACAGTATCAAGAGACAACCCACAGAATGGGAGAGAAATCATCAGCTAATGCACAGACATGGGATTAATATCCAGAATAGAACAAGAGCTTATAAAACTAAACAGAACAAATAATCCAATTAATAAATGGGCAAATGAATTGAATACAGTTCTCAGAAGAAATAGAAATGGTGAGATTCCATGAAGGCAGATAGGTGAAGGACACTGAAACCCTAAGCTCCATGATTTCAGAAAAATCCTTTAGAGTTGTGGAAGCAAGGATGGGGTAACTCCAATATTTTATCCAAGTAAATTGCTGCCAGCACATAGGGTACACAAAATGTTCAACGATCAACCCTTTTTTCCCTTTATTGTTGTGCTGGGTTGGGGTACATTGTGGCATTTACACAGGTCCTTACAGTGTATGAAATATATCATACTTGAATTCACCCTCTCTACTGTTCTCCTTCATCCCTCCTCCCCTGATTCCTGGAACAGTTTCACCAGATATTTTTGCATTTACATACATGTGCATACATTACTGGCACCATATTCATCCTCCTATCCCTTTCTCTGCCACCTCCCCCTGCCCACCAGTGCCAACTACACCACACTACCCCCAGGCAGAGCCTGTTCTGCCCTCCTGTTCTCTGATTTTGTAGAAATAAAAAACATTAAAGATAAAAGGAGAAACATGATGTTTTTGCTAGTTTGAGATAAAGATAGCTACATAGGGAGTTTCTTTGTGTTGTTTCCATGCATATATGTATTACAACTCCAATTGGTTCATCTCTTCTACTCCTCTTCACTGCTCTCTAGGGCCTTCCCATAGTGGGACTGGCCAGTTTAAGATTTCTACATTCATTCCTGTACAGTGAACACATCAACCACATTCAAGTTTTTAGTTTCCTTCCCTTGCCCTATCCCTCCTGTGCATGGCCTCCGCTTAGTGTGACCTGCATTCCATAATCTTATTGTATTTGTTTTAAGTCTATAATCCGCATATGAGGGAGAACATGTGGCTTTTGGCCTTCTGAGCCTGAGTAACTTCACTTAAGATGACATTCTCCAGTTCTATCCATTTACCTGCAAATGACAAAATTTTCATTCTTCTTTGTAGCTAAGTAAAATTCCATTGTGGATTAACACCACATCTTCTTAATCCATTTGTCAGTAGTTGGCTGTTTCCATAGTTTAGCTATTGACCAACCCTTAAAATAGCTTTTTATTGCACATAACAGCCAGGGAAGTCCTGGCATGGGCTGAGTCTGGCACAGCTGCCAGTTTACCTGCTGGAAAGTCTTTTTTTTCTTTTTGCTTCCTCTCTCCCCATTGGAAAAAGCAAAGACTCAATGCAGAGAACTGAAAAATAAATTGAGCAAACAAGAATTTGTGATATCCTGGACCTGTTGTACAACACAGACACAGAACTTTGGATCCCTGCCTAGCTTTGCCCTGCCAGAGATGACCCAATTCTACTGGAGTGAATCTGCAACCTCTTCAGGTGAGCACAACACATCACCTGCCCTCAAGGGACCCACATAGCTCAGCACAGCTGGTGATCAGTCTGGAGACTGATCACAAACCAGCTCCTGGTAGGACCACTTCAGAAAACACTCCTGCACCAGACAGCCCATCCCAGCAAGGAAAGCCTGGGCTCAAACACCCTGAGCTGCCCCACCACTATGTCCAATAGTGAGGACCAACATTTGTTACCACACAGCCCAGCATACCAACCTTAAGAAGGGACAGAGACACTGAGAAAGTCCCTGTCAAAAGTGTCAGCATGTGGATTTGAAATCAGAGGAAAGAGTCTAGAACGTTCAGTGAATTAATTTTGATTTCTTTTTATTTAGTATTTTTACTTATTATTATTATTATCTTTACCTTTTACTTTCTCCACATTCTTTCCTTTTTAAAAAAATCTATTGTTACCTATCTTTCTCTTCCATTATGTCCAAATATCATTTGCTTAGCCCTCTCTTTTCCCAATTTCCTTTCTCTCCCCCAACTTTTTTTCTTCTATTCTCTCTTCCTTTCTTCTCCTTTCCCTTTGCTCCTCCCCTTTCCTTTCCCCCTACTAGCGAACCTCCTCCACACTCACCACTCACTGAATAGTCTACTATACCAACTTTAAGCATTACCCCCCCATCCATCTTATCCCCCTGAAATCCCTGGCAATAGCACCTCCATCCCCCAATGACTAAACTATTCCTTTACACACATTAGGGCCCCATTACCCTACAGCTCCCACACATTACACCTTTTTTGCCCCTTGTCCTATTTCTCCTCCCTGCCCCCTCTTCTAACACCACCATATCAATTACCCAAGTATCTATCTCTATCCAAACAAGTGTTATCTCCCCCAAACCTGCTGTTGATAGACAATATTGCCAAGGGGTTTCTTATATTATGTAAATAACTTCTTTGGAATTGAATTTGTGAATTTGTTACTGCCTAGTTATACCTCCATGTTAGGGAAGAGAAATATTAGAACAACCTAGCTAACAACTTAAGCCAGTTGGAACACAGAAATTCAGTCAAGGGAAAGAAAATAGGTGATTAAAACCCCAAAGTGACTAATCAACAGCACAGGAGCAAAACACAAAATAGAAACATGGGGAAAAAAAGAAGGCAGGGGAATATGACACCTCAAAAGGCTAACAATAACAGAAATTAATAGAAGATTTAATGAAAAGCGAAAGAGATGAATCCCCAGTTGCTGCCCTCAAAAGAATGATGATGAGAAAGTTCAACAAGCTTGAAGAGGAGCTTAAAGAAAACATGCAAAAACAATTCAATGAATATCAAGAGAAAATAGATAAAAGCTTGAGAAGACACAGAAACAACTGAATGATCTCAGAAAGGATTTCAACAAACTCCAAAATGAAACTAAGGAGACTATAAAAAAAGAGGCATATGAAATAAAGACAACACAAGATATTAAAGAGGAGTATAGCAAAGATACGGAAAGTCTCGGAAAAAAATCAAACAGAAATCCTGGAAATAAAAAGTCCCTTAAAGCAACTAAAAAATACAGTTCAAAGCTACTTCATCAGACTGGAACAAGTGGAAGACAGAACCGATACATTTGAAAATAAACAAACAAAAAAACAGAAGAATACTTAGGCAAAATACTCAGGAGTTGCAAAAGGAACATGCAAGATCTCTGTGACTGCATCAAAAGACCAAACCTGCAAATCATGGGCATTGAAGAAAATGCACAACCCAAAGGGAAATGTAATATATTCAACAAAATAATAGCAGAAAGTTTCCCAAATCTAGAGAAAGAGATGCCCATTCAGGAACAGGAAGACTCTAGGACACAAAACAGACATGACCAAAATAGAAGTTCTCTATGGCATATTATAGTTAAAATAATTAGCACTGAGAACAAAGAAAGAATATTGAAGTCTCTGAGAAAACTCAAATAACATGTAAAGGTAAACCCATCAAAATAACAGATTTCTCAACAGAAACCTTAAAAGCAAGCAGGGCATTGAGTGAAGTATTTTGAGCACTAAAAGAAAACAACTTCAGCCCTAGGATACTCTACCCAGCAAAGGTATCATTCAAAATAGAAGGAAGAACAAAAACCTTCCATGGTAAACAGAAACTAAAACAATACATGACCATTAAACCACGACTACAGAAGACCCTGGAAGGAATCCTATGCACAGATGATGAAAACAAACACAGGCATAAAAGGATGGGAATTATGAAACCTCAAGAGAAGACCAGATAAATAATCAGAGCATAGCATAGAATTAGTTATACACACACACACACACACACACACACACACACAGTTATAAAACAAAAATAACAAAATGGCAGGAATAACCACACATCTCACAATATTAACACTGAATGTTAATGGACTCAACTCCTCCATCAATTGTAAAACTGGATTAAAAAGGAAGACCTGACATTCTGTTGTTCACAAGAAACCCACCTTGCATACAGAAACAAACATTGCCTTAGAGTGAAAGGGTGAAAGATGATTTACCAGCTAATGGCCCCTGAAAACAGGCAGGAGTAGCAATACTTAGAAAAAACTTTTGATAAAATTCAACATCCTTTCATGACAAAAGCGCTGATGAAATTAGGAATAGAAGGAATGTACCTAAATATAATGAAGGCTATGTATGACAAGCCTATAGCCAACATCATACTAAATGGAGAAAAACTGAAATTATTCCTTCTAAAGTCAGGAACGAGACAAGGGTTATGACTCTCTCCACTCTTACTTAACATTGTCCTGGAATTCCTAGCCAGAGCAATATGACAGGAAGAAGAAATAAAAGGGATACAAATTGAAAAGGATTTAGTCAAACTATCCTATTTGCAGATGACATGATCTTATACCTAAAAGATCTGAAAACTCCAACAAAAAACTTCTAGGCATCATAAACAGTTTCAGCAAAGATGCAGGGTACAAAATCAATCTACAAAAGTCAGTAGCCTTTCTACACATCAACAATGAACAGAATGAGAAAGCAGGTAAAAAAAATCATTCCACTTACAATAGCTTCAAAAGAATAAAATACCAAGGAATAAACTTAACAAAGAATGTTAAAGATCTCTAGAAGGGAAACTATAAACTACTGAAGAAAGAAATTGAAGAAGACTGCTATACAGTCCAGACATTCCACTCTTAGATAGATACCTGAAGGAACATAAGTCAAGTTACATTAAAGGCACCTGCACACCAATGTTTACTGCAGCATTATTCACAATAGCTAAGCTATGGAAACAGCCAAGATGCCCCACAACTGACAAATGGATTAAGAAAATGTGGTATTTATACACAATGGAATTCTATTCAGTCACAAAGAAGAATGATTTTTTTCATTTGCAGGTAAATAGATGGAGTTTGAGAACATCATCTTAAATGAAGTTAGTCATGTTCAGAAGGCCAAAAGACACCATGTATTCTTTCATATATGGAATATAGACCTAATACAAATGTAGCAATATTATGAAAAACAGGACACCCCAAGGGCACACGAGAGGGGGAGGGTAAAAGAAGAAAGTTAAGGTGAATATGGTTGATATTCTCTCAATACAAGGATGAATATAGAATTTTTAAATTTTTAGAAAGGGACTAAAGAAGAAAGAAGAAAATAGAGGAGATGAGCCAAATCAGGCTATTATATATATATATATATATATATATATATATATATATATATACATGGAAGTGCCACAGGAAATACCCTGTGTAGCAAAAATGTCATTTCTTTTTCCTTTGTTTTGCAAAATCAAACAACAGGTGGGCAGAACAATCCTTGCCTGGGGTGGCTGATATCAGTGGAAGGGGGGAGAAGGTGGGGAAAGTGTGTGAGAGGGTGAATATGGTACAAATACTGTGCACACATGAATGTAAATGGAAAAAAAGATACCTGCTGAAACTATTTCTCAAATGGGGGGAGGAGAGTATAGAGAAGAATGGTGGAGGGGGTAAATTTAAGTATAATACATTTAATAATTTGTAAGGACCCTTGTAAATGCCACAATTTACCCCACCCATCCAACACAACAATAAAATAAAAAAAAGAAATGCAAATAGTTAATAAATACATGAAGCAATATTCAACATTCATAGCCATAAAGAAGTGCAAGTCAATAATTCACTAACATTCCATCTTATCTCAGTCTGATTGGCCATAGTCAAGAAAACAAACAACAACAAATGCTAGTAAGGATTCCAGGGGGAAAGAACCCTAATAAACTAGTGCAACCATTATGCAAATCAGTATGGAGGTTCCTCAAAAAACTAAAAAAAGACCTACTTTATGACCCTGCCATACCACTCTTGGGCAGATATACATATTACACCAATATACAAGAGAGATACCTGTCTAGTCATGTTTACTTCATTCTCTTCACAATAGCCAAACTGTAGAATCAGCTGAACTGCCCAATGGATAAATGGATAAAGAAAACATGGTGTTTATATATTCCATGGAATATTACTCAGTCATAAACCATTTGCAGGGAAATGGATGGAATTGGAGATCATCATGCTGAGTGAGATAAGCCAAGCTCAAAAGGCCAAATATCACATTTTCTTGCTCATTTGTGGAATCTGGACCTAAAATGATGACAAGGATGATGAGGATGATGTGACATGAATGTATATGGCAGACTGTTTGGGGGTCTGTATATGGCAGAATGAATGGGAGGGGGGATAAGGAAAGGATACTGAGGGGTGAACAGATGGAATTACATGGCATATATACATATAAAGAAATCAAATAGTGTTTGAGAGGGGGAAGAAAGAGAGGGGAAATGGGAATAAAATGGAGAGGGAGAACTTGTTCAAGGTATGCTATATGCATGTATCAAATTATGTCAATGAAATCCCCTCATATTATTAATGTATGCTAAATAAAAAATAAAAATAAGACAGGTAGTTTGGGGCCAGATTGTGGAGGGCCTCTAATAATGGGAAAAGGGCATGTGATTTTCATTTACTAATATTAGGGACTCATGGATAATAATTTGTCACTGTAACTTTTTTATGAGGATCTCTTTCCTTTGAAATTCCATATTCTTTAATTGGGACTATTTTCTCCAAACAATTTCAAATGGATTCATAATAGACATAAACATAGCTGAATTTTTTCAGCATGTAAAATAAGTCTACTAGGAAACTAATGTTTTCCCCAAGTCTAAAAATAAAGCTCCACTTGGCCCATCTGTGAGTTCAAAATTTCTGTGAAATGGCTGTGAACAATTTCTATTTATAAAAGTAACAAATATCATCATGTATTTCTTGCTTCTCTTTGTAACAATTTATTTTTGACTTTTTCACAGGTTGTGGAATGGTAAAAGTTAATGTAATGCAGTTCTTATTTTACTGCATACTGTACTTGGTGCTCAACATAACATAATGGCTTTCCATTTTAGCCTGAGATTAATGTAAGATACTCACCAAACATTTCATGGCATTTTGGGTTAAGCAGAAGTTTTTAAAAAGTGCTTACTTAAATCCCAGGTTTATTTTATTTGCTTATTCTTTCATACTCTCTGTTCCTGGCCCATGTTTTCCCTCAACCCAACCTTGGTCATATCATTACTAAACCAGTCACTGTGGCTGATGGTATGGAGCATTCTGATATGACATTTGGATCAAATACCAAATCTGTGCAGAAAGTAAAGGTGCAGAGTGATGGGAGCTCTACCAAAGCTACAAGAAAAACCTCAGTTCTCTATAGGAGATAATGTTGGTTAGGCAACAAAAACTTCAGACTCCTATAGAAAAAATAAAGACTTAAATGGAATTGTGGATAAGATTAGTTTAATTCAGCTACTTAGAGCATAAGAGCTCACTAAGGAGATCAAGACAATTAATGTAATTGTTCAACATAAACTATTTCACAATTGGTTTTGTTTATTCAACAAATAGCCATTTAGAACTTACTATGTATACAGCACATCTACAATTGCTATGGAGGATTAAAAAAAATGAGTCTTGCTTTCATACAGCTTATAGTTTAGCTGATTAAAAAGTACGTGTTTGCCATAACAAAAATAATTACAAAGATGTGTGAAATCAAGTACACAATAGCATAATACATCATACTTGGATCATTTGCTATGTTCTTGGGAAATTATATTTATCGATAAAATATGAATGCAAAACCCTACTGAACAATGAACACACACTTAAAAAATGAAGGCCAGGAATATAAAATGGGTCATATTAACAGGAGGGAACTAGTGGGAGAGGGACAGTAAATGAAGAAGGTAAAGAAGGTAAATATGGTTGATATGTTTTCTATATGTGTATGAACATAGAGCATTGAAACCTGTTGAAGCCATCTTAAGGAGGGGGAGGGAGAAGAGGAAGAATAATGGGAGGCAATGAACCAAACCAGGGTACATTGCATGCATATATGGAAATGTCACACAATGAAACACCCTGCATAAGTATTACATACTAAAAAATTGTTTAAAATATTTGCATATTGTATCATATTATAAATTTAATTGGTCTGTACTGCTGTATTAAAAAATGTTTCTCATGTGATTCTAGTGTGTAGCAAGGGTTGAGACTATCACTCCTACTCATACTGCAACTCAGGTAACTGAGGCTTAGAGAAGATACAATTTTCTCAAAATCATATATTGATAGAGTCCAGTCTTCTGTTCCCAGTACAGATTTTTTAAAGATTATTCTATTTTTGTCCTGTAACCTATGTGCATTAAATTCTCTGATATTACCTATTAGAATGGAATGGAAGTCAGGTAGATATGTAGTTCATAAGACTTTGCACACATAGAAAAGTAAGTAACATAATCCTTATTTCACTGGAAGTAACCTGATTAAATTGGATTCAAATAGGCATGCTGTGCCCTTTCAAGAACTTAACAGAATTTAGTAGTTAACAAAATAAGGAAATTCTAGGAATCTCATGACATTTGATACTTCTAAGTAATCAGGGATATTTGAAGAGGGCAGTTACTATGGTTTGCATATGGATTAAGTGTGTTTCTGTAAGATTCGTGTGCTGGAAGACTGGTCCTTAATGTAGTGATTTTGAGACATGGTATATTCTTAAATAGGAGGGATCTAGTGGGAGTAGTGCCCTCAGAAGGGATCAATGCTGGTCTCACACAGTGAGTTAGTTCTTGAAAGAGCAGGTTGTCATGAGATGAGGTCACCCCATGCATCTGCTCTCTTCTGCATATGGACACTTGCCTTTTGACTTCTTTGTCATGCTTTGACCCTTACCAGAGTCTGAACAGATAGGATTGTTTAGTCTTAGAATTTTAGCCTCCAAAGCCATAAGCTAAATAAATCTTTTTCTTATAAAGTACCCAGCTTTAGGAATTTTGTTATAGCAACAGAAAAATGGATAATATAGAGGGATAGAACAGCTTCAGATGTACAATGAATGTAGAGCATCAGATATATAAATCATTACCTGATAAAAATTTTTAACAGTCTAGGTATACTATTTTCAATTGGAACAAAACACTTTATAATCAACAAAAGACTTTTTAGCTTCTTTTAAAAATTATATTATTATTGTACTGGGGGTACATTGTGACATTTACAAAAGTGGTTCCAAAATATCTTAGTTAGAATTACCCCCCCATCATCCTCCAACAAAGGTTGCTTTTTCTTTTCTTTTCTTCTTCTTCCTCCTCCTCCTCCCTCTCCCTTTCCCTCTCCTCCATCCCCCCCTTCCCCCTCTTCCATCTCCTCCTCCTCCTCCTCCTCTTTTTTGCAGTACTGGGGTTTGAATTCAGGGTTTCATGCTTGTTAGGCAGGTGCTCTACCACCTGAGCCAAACCTCCAGCCTCAACAAAGGACTTGAAGGGATGGAATGATTGGAATGGATGAGTTTTAAGGAAAATGATGAGTTTTAAGGAAAATGTCATTGGAAGGGATATATGTGAGCTGCCTGAAAACATGAAAAGGCATTAGAGTTTGTGGGAGGTGGAGAAAGGATAAGTTAAAGTTAGGCCAGGGATAACAAAGGGACCTAAGATATACCACTGTGACTCCCTTAACCAACCATACTAGTGTAAACGGAGCCTCAAGAAAATATAACTAAAAATAAAGTTGTTAGAGAAGAAGCAAATATTTATGTGCTAGAGGCTCCTGTCCTTTGCTTTCTTCTCTCAATGCATACACTAAGGGATTCCATTATTACCCATAGTCTCAACTACTAAGTACATGGCAATGGATTTCAAATATCTAACTCTGATTACTCTGGCATATACTCTGGTACATTCAACTATTTACTGCATTTATACCAAAAGCTCTCATCAATCCCAACCCAAAGAATACTGGAAATATTTGGAGGGATTGTCAGCTGTTATAACTGAAGTATGGGTGTTTTGGCATGTAATGAGTAGAAGCCAAGGATGTTGTTAAACATCTTAAAATGCACGTTACACACACACACACACACACACACACACACACACACACACACACACAAAGAATTATTTGGGTAATAAAGATCAATAGCAATGAAATTGAGGTATCCTGAGGTGTATCAATCTTAAAGTTCCACAAACACAGCAAATGTAACACGGACCAAATTACCCCATCTTATTCACCAAAAATATGTTGCTTTTCCTTAAACTAGCTTGTTAATTTCATTTGGGAATGTTCATTGCTGCTACTACCTTTTCCTTAAACTGGTTTGTTAATTTCATTTGGGAATGTTCATTGCTGCTACTACCTTTATATCCATAATAATTTCTAAACTCAATCCAGGCCTGTTAACCATATCCTAGGGGTGAGTTGGACCCAACAATTTGTTCCTTATAAATCTGTAGACCTACCCTAGCACTGTGATCTTACTTGTGACTTCAGCCTCATGCGTTGGCCCTAGGGAAGAACTAATTGCTTCAAGCCCCTTCCATTTCAATAAAAACTGTGCTAGGGTAAAAATAATTATAGTTCTTGTTCTCACTGTAAAGACAATCCACTTTTAGTCTTATTGAAATTCTGATTTCTTAATAAACTTTGCTATTACTTTTTAAAAAATAATAATTGCTGAACTCTTCTCTCTACTCTATTCCTGGACTATTGTCTACTAGTGGGTATCATCTCCTGTGATCCTGGCCCTATCTTGTGTTTCAAGTATGCCAAAGGTGGTATTATATTTCTTGACTTCTTATTTTTGCCTGAAATATCCAGTTCTTCCTCATCTTCTCCAATGTTCACCCACGTATTCTCTGAAAATTAACCTCAAATTTGCCACTTCTGGGAAAATGTCTCTATTTTCCTACTTTTGGGTAGACTTTAAACATTTTGTCTCTGGCTCTCACAGACACCTTTTCCTTACTTTTACTACATCATCTAATACTCTATGACTTTTTTATATATCTTTTTCAACATTATGAGTTCCTTGATGGAAGGGTATGTTATATATTAGACATTTTAGTAGATCCAATATATAAAATATACAAGGCCTAGAACAAAAGTTGGTATTTGTTTAGAATTGATTTAAGGATACACTCATTCACCTTTTTCATTCCAATTTTATTGTAAGAAAAACTACATAGCAAGGGATCTACTCTCTTAACAAGTTCTGAAGTGTAGAATATTGTTAACAGTAAGTACATATTATACATCAGATATCTAGATCATTTCATCTTGCATGGCTGAAACTTTATACTTAATGAACAACAACTACTCATTTTTCTCTTCTACCATCCTCTAACAACTACTTCTACTGTCTGTTTTAAACAATTTGACTATTCTAGATATTTCATATAAATAGAAATGCACACTATTTGTCCTTTATAACTGGTTTATTTTATGAACCTCAAGGTTCATCTGTGTTGTAACATATGACAGAATTTCATTTTATGGTCAAACAATATTCTATTATAGGTATATAACATGCTGATAAACATCAGGGCTGTGTCTACATCTTGGCAACTGTGAATAATGCTGCAGTGAACATAGAAGTTCAGCTATATCTTCAAGATCCTAATTTCAATTCTTTGGATAAAGGTCCAGAAGTGAGAATGCCCTATAATACATTTGTACCTTTAATGTTTTGAGGAACTTCTATAATGCTTTTCCATAGCAGTTTCACTGTTTTACATCCCTAGAAACAGCACACAAGATTTCCCTATTTTCCAGAATCTCTCCAATACTTGTCATTTTGTTTTTCTAGTAGCATACATTAATAGTAAAAGGAGATTCATTATGATAATTCCATAGATGTGTATGGTGTATTTTTTATTTGTTTATACTTTATTTTTATTATTGTTGTACTAGGGATACCTTGTGACACAAAGTTTCTTACAATATATCATAGTTGAATTCACCCCCTTCTACAGTGCATTTTGAACAAGTTCACCCCCTTTAAAATATTCCTATAACCTCTCCCTCTTCCAAACTTTTTCAAACTAATGGATTTCATTATTATATCTTCCTATATATGTATACCCACTCCTTTCCACCTCCACACTCCCATTGATCTCCCCAGACAATCCCCATTTATACTCATGTACCATGACTATGATTATTATTATTACTATCATTATTCCAGATCTAGATTCCACATATTAGTGAAAATGAGATATTTGAATAATTTTAGATTGGCTTATCTTGCTTAATATGATGCTCTCCAGTTCCATCTATTTCCTGCAAATGACATGATTTCATTTTTTTATGGTTGAATAATGCTGCAATGCATATACCACATTTTCTTTATTCATTCACTGGTTATTGGGTATCAAGGTTCATTCCAAAGCCTGCCTATTGAAAATAGTGATGTAATAAACAAGTGTGCTAGTATCTCTTATATGTTGATTTACACTCCTTAAGACATATGCCCAAGAGTGGTATAGCAGGATTGATACGATAGGCATATTTTTAGTTTTTTGATGAACCTCCATACTGATTTCTACAGCAGTTTCACTAGTTTATATTCTCATCAACAGTATATATGTGTTGTTTTCCCTCCCACATCCTGACAAGTATTTATTGTTTATTTTCTTGATGATTGCCATTCTCTCTAGGTAATATGGAATCTCATTGTAATTTTGATTCACATTTTCTTTATAACTAAGGATGATGAACACTTCATGTATGTATTGGCAATCTGTACTTCTGAGAACTGTCAATTCAATTCATTTGCCCATTTACTAATTGGATTACTTTTTCTTCTGCTGTGTAGTTTTGTGAGCTCTTTGTATATTCTGGATATTAATCATTTACCTGTTCAATAGCTGGCAAAGATTTTCTCCCATTTTGTGCCTTTGTCTCTTGATTCTGGTAATTGTTTCCTTTGATGTGCAGAAATTTTTTAATTTGAAGTAATCCCATTTGTCTATTCTTGCTCATATTTCCTGGGTAATTGAAGTCCTATACAGAAAGTAATTTCCTATGCCTATACATTCCAGTGTTTTCCCTATGTTCTTGTGTGGTACTGTTAAAAATTCAGATCTTTAAGATGTTTGATCCATTTTGAATTGATTCTAGTAGAGTGAAAGATAGGGGTCTGGTTTCAGTCTTCTACATGTGAAGAATCAGTTTTTCCAGTACCATTTGCTGAAGAGGCTATCTTTTCTCCAATGTATGCTTTTGGTTCCTTTGTCAATAATCAGATGGTTGTACCTATGTGGTTTTATTTCTGAGTCTTCTATGCTGTTTCATTGGTCTTCATGTCTGTTTTTGTGCCTGTATAATGCTATTGTTGTTACTATGGATCAGTAGAATAAATTGTAGTCCAGTATTGTGATACCTCCAGTGTTGTTCTTTTTGCTCATGACTGCAATGGTATTTGGGGTCTTTTATGTTTCTACACTAGTTTTAGGATGGATGTTTCTATTTCTGTGAAGGATAACATTGGGATTTCTATGTGAATTGCATTAAATCTATAGATTGCTTTTGGTAGTATAACCATTTTCATGATATTAATGCTGCCAATCCATGAACATGTAAAGTTTTCTGTAGTTACTTTCTTCAAGGTTTTATAGTTTCAAGTGAAGAAATCTTTCACACATTTAGTTAAGTTTATTCCTAGGTATTTAATTTTTGAGGCTATGTTGCATGGAAAGATTCTTCTGATTTTTTTCTCAGCCTGCTCATTATTAATATACAGAAAGTCTACTAATTTTTCTATGCTAATTTTATATTCTGCTACAATGGTCAAAGTGTTTATCAGATCTAGGAATTTTTGGTATAATCTTTATGATCATTTAAGTAGAGGATATCATCTGTAAATTGGGTTAATTTGACTCTTCCTTCCTTATTTGAATCATTTTTATCTCTCTTATTGCTCTGACGAGGAATTTATACTGGATAACAGTGGTGAAAGTGGACAACATTGTCTTTATTTTTTTTTAATTTTTATTTTATTCATATGTGCATACAATGTTTGGGTCATTTCTCCCCCCTTCCCCCACCCCTTCCTTACCCCCCCCCGCCCCTCCCTCTTCCCCCCTACCCCCTCGCTACCCAGCAGAAACTATTTTGCCCTTATCTTCAATTCTGTTGAAGACCGAGTATAAGCAATAATAGGAAGGACCAAGGGTTTTTGCTAGTTGAGATAAGGAGTTGAGTCGCATTGATTTTCTGTGCATGTGTGTTACCTTCGAAGTTAATTCTTCTTTTATTTTTCTTTTATTATTCATATGTGCATACAAGGCTTGGTTCATTTCTCCCCCCTGCCCCCACCCCCTCCCTTACCACCCACTCCGCCCCCTCCCTCTCCCCCCCTCAATACCCAGCAGAAACTATTTTGCCCTTATTTCTAATTTTGTTGTAGAGAGAGTATAAGCAATAATAGGAAGGAACAAGGGTTTTTGCTGGTTGAGATAAGGATAGCTATATAGGGCATTGACTCACATTGATTTCCTGTGCGTGTGTGTTACCTTCTAGGTTAATTCTTTTTGATCTAACCTTTCTCTAGTTCCTGGTCCCCTTTTCCTATTGGCCTCAGTTGCTTTTAAGGTATCTGCTTTAGTTTCTCTGCATTAAGGGCAACAAATGTTAGCTAATTTTTTAGGTGTCTTACCTATCCTCACCCCTCCCTTGTGTGCTAAAGCTTTTATCATGTGCTCAAAGTCCAATCCTATTGTTGTGTTTGCCCTTGATCTAATGTCCATATATGAGGGAGAACATACGATTTTTGGTCTTTTGGGCCAGGCTAACCTCACTCAGAATGATGTTCTCCAATTCCATCCATTTACCAGTGAATGATAACATTTCGTTCTTCTTCACGGCTGCATAAAATTCCATTGTGTATAGATACCACATTTTCTTAATCCATTCGTCAGTGGTGGGGCATCTTGGCTGTTTCCATAACTTGGCTATTGTGAATAGTGCCGCAATAAACATGGGTATGCAGGTGCCTCTGGAGTAACCTGTGTCACAGTCTTTTGGGTATATCCCCAAGAGTGAATACCACATTTTCTTAATCCATTTGTCAGTAGTGGGGCATCTTGGCTGTTTCCATAACTTGGCTATTGTGAATAGTGCTGCAATAAACCTGGGTGTGCAGGTGCCTCTGGAGTAACCTGTGTCACAGTCTTTTGGGTATATCCCCAATTGATCGTGACCTTAGAGGAAATAATTTCAGTTTTTCCCTGCTTAGTATGATGTTGGTTACAGGTTTGTCATACATGCCCTGAATTATGTTGAGGCGTGCACCTTCTATTCCTACTCCCCCCACCTTAGAACTTTTATCATTAGAGAATGGTGAATTTTGTCAAAGATGTTTTTTCTGCATCTATTGAGATGATCACATGATTTTTGTCCTTGCTTGTTTTCATACATTTGCTGACTTGCATATGTTGACCCATCCTTGCATCCCTGGAATGAAACCAACTTGATTATGTTGTGAGTAGTATTAATGTGTTGCTGACTTTGGTCTGCAAAGGTTTCATTGAGAATTTTTGCATCTATGTTAATTAAGGAAATTGGTCTACAATTTATTGTGTCCTTATCAGCTTTTGGTATCAGGGTAGAACTAACTTCATAGAATGCATCTGGTTGTGTTCCTTCCTTTTCAATTTTGTGGAATAGTTTGAGGAGGATTGGTATTAGTTATTCTTTAAAGGTCTGATAGAATTTGGCAGTGAATTCATGCAGTCTTGGGGTCTTCTTTGTTGGGAGAGTATTCAATTTCATTTCTTGTCATAGGTCTGTTTAAGTGGTTTATATCTCTTCAGTATAATTTGGACAGGTCAAATGCATATAGGAATTTATCTACTTCTAGATTTTCCAGTTTGTTAGAATACATTTCCAATGTTTTCCCTAATGATCTTCTGGTTTTCATTGGTATTTCTTTTTGTATCCCCTTTTTCTTCTCTAATTTTTATTAATTTGGTCTTTTCCATCCTTCTTTTGGTGAGTTTGTCTAAGGGTTTTTCAATTTTTCTCTATCTTTTCAAAGGACCAAATATTTGTTTTGATTCTTTGTATTATTTTTGTCTCCATTTAAATAATTTCTTCCTTAATATTCATTATTTCTTTCCACCTATCAATTTTTGGTTTCTGCTTGTTTTTGTTTCCTAGGAACTTAAGGTGCATCCCTAGGCTGTTTACTTGAGATCTCTCTCTCTCTGTTTATTAAAATTTGGTATTTGTATGTATAAACTTTCATCTTAGCACTGAATTTGCTGTATCTTAGAAGTTCTGGTAAGTTTTGTTTTCATTTTCATTAGATTCTAGGAATTTTAAAATTCCTAGTGTGCAACAATGTGTTGTTCACTTTCCATATTTTCTGTAGCTTCTTATATTGATCATTTCTTGTTTTATTCCATTGTGGTCTGATAGAATACAGGAGGTTATTTCAATTTTCTTATATTCATTAAGACTTGCTCTATGTCTTAAATATGATCTATTTTAGAGAAAGTTCTATGGGCTTCCAAGAAGAATGTGTATTTTGCAGCTGCTAGATGAAATATTCTGTAGATGTCTATCAAATCCATTTGGTCTACAGTGTGATTTAATTCTGAAGATTCTTTGTTGATATTTTGTTGGGATGATGTATCTGTTGGTGAAAGTGAGTTATTGAACTCTCTCATTATTACTGTGTTGCGGTCTATCTGTGCTTGTAAATCCAGTTGTGTTTGTTTAATAAAATTGAGTGCACCAATGTTTGATGCATATATTTAACAATTATATCTCCTCTTGATGGATTTTTCCCTTTATTAATATGAAGTGACCTTGTTTGTCTTTTCTGACTAATTTTGGTTTGAAGTGTGTTTTATCAGATAGGAGTATAGCTACTTCTGCCTGCTTTCAGGGCTCATTTGCTTATAAAATCTCTTTCCATCTTTTCTCCATAAGTCAATGTTTGTCTTTAGTCAGTCAGATATGTTTCTTATAAGCAACAAGTGGTTGGGTCTTGCTTTTAATCCAACCTAAGATTCTATGTCTTTTGATCAGAGAATTGATGCTATTAATGTTCAACATTAATTCTGAAAGGTGTGTAGCAGTTCCCATTATTTTGTTGTTCTCTTTTCAAATCTTCATTTCCTAATCTACTCAGGTATGGAGATTTATTCCTTCTCATATTTTTCTAGTTGTGTTTACCTTGTTCTGTGTTATGAATTCCTTTAGCTTTTATCATGGAAGGTTTTATTTCTCCTTCAATTATGAAGGACAGTTTTGCTGTATACATAAATCTAGGTTGACAAATATTTTCTTTCAGGGTTTGGAATATATCCTTCTGTGCCTTCCTCACTTTTGGAGATTTTGTTGAAAAATGCTGTGTTTACCTGAATATATGACTTGTTACTTCTCTTCTGAAACTTTCAATATTCTTTCTGTATATTTAGTGTTTTAACTATAATACATCCAGGGGTGTTTCATTTCTGATTTTGTCTGATTGGTATTATGAAAGCCTCCTGTACCTAGATGATCCTCTCTCACCCAACACTGGGGTAGTTTTCTGCTATCATTTTATTGAGTATGTTCTATATGCTTTTAGCTTGTATATGCTCTTCTTCTTCTATACCTAATTTATAAGTTTTGTCTTTTAATGGTGTCCCAGAAGTGTTGCATGTTCCATTCAGAATTTTTAGTATTTTGTCTGTGACTAATCTAAATCCTTGACTTAATCTTCAAACCCAGATACTCTATCTTAGACTTGTTCCATTCTATCAGCAAGGCTTTCAATTGAAGTTTTATTTGGGTTATTGAGCTTTTCATTTCCAGGATTTCAATTTGATTTTTTTTTAGGATTTCTATACCTTTATTTCATTTTTCTTCATCTCCAGCATTGTCTTCCTTATTTCCTTCAGCTGTTCATTTGAATTCTCTTTGAGTTCATTTAGTTATTTGTATCCTCTTTGAATTCATTCAGGTAGGCATATATGTCCTCTAATTTTTTAAATTATTGTTATCATTGTTCCTGTGATTCCATTGTTCAAACTTTCATTTCCTTCAGTATTGTTCAACTTTATTGTGGAATTGTCAACTTTTGGAGGAGAAATGTTGCCTTATTTTTCATATTATTTGTATTTCTGTGTTGGAATTTACTAATTTGCGTCCAAGACATTGGTTGGATGTTTTAATCACCTGTGATCTTCCCATTTAAATAATCTAAATGTTTAAGCAGGACAGTGTATTGGCCTGGGTGAGATGCTATTTCTCACCACTAGAGTGGGGTTATATATTGGTGTTCACCCATGCTGCTCAGGACACTGGGTCTGATCACCAGCACTGCTCATATTGATGCAAATTAGCTAGAGTGTCTCATAGAAGGATTTATTATTCACTTCTGAATTGATTTCACTATAGAAGCTTCCCTGCTTTGTGTACTGGGAGCCTCTGTTGACTACAGGGAGCTTTATATAACCTGTGGCCTGGGAAGGTTCCCAGTTGCTCCCCATGTTTTCCAGTTTGTATTCCCAGGGGCCACAAGTGTCCATGCCTCAGGGTGACCACCAAATGTATCATAAAGTGGGGAAGAAAACAGAGCACTGAATTCTGCATTAGCTGGAGAAGAAGTAAAGGACCTAGTCACTTACCGTTACAGTTACTGCTTACAGTTCCTGTCCAGCATTTCAGCTCCCTGTGGGGATAATGAGGCTGTGAAACTTTCATGATTGAGAGAGTATACACTCTTGGCCTTCAGTCCTTTCAGAAAACATAAGCCAGGATGCAGTTCTCAAGGTCCATTCTCAGTGCTCTCAGGGCCTTCCCAAGAATTTGCCTCCCTGTGGGTGGGAGCAAGCTGTAGGCATCACATAATTTAGAGAGTCTGGGTGCAGGACACTGTCACATCTATTGGTCAACACATGCAGCCAAGAGTGAGGCCTTGGAGGCTGACCTCTAAGCTAGCCATAGGCTCAGTCATTGTTTCTGCTCAAGCCCCAGGAGATAGGACTCACTCCTGGCCAGGCAAAGTGGGGCCTCTTATCACCAAGGCACCCTTTACTACAGCCTGAGTTCCCCACTGCTTGAACTTCTCTGTAAGACCACGTCAGACTCTCTCCCTTTCCTTGACCACCTCTCTTGACCATCACCCACTCAGACGCTATGTCAGGGTATCCCAAGACTCCCTGAGTCATGAATGTTCCTTGTTTTCAGGCCTCCAGAGTATTTTCATCTCAAACAATAGGCCTCTGTCAAGAAAGCAGCTTGTTATCATCCTTCAAGATAAGGGGAGGCACAGAATGTGTTTCTTCACCAAAGCTAGCATTCCACACCAGAGCATTCACTACCTCACTAAATCCCCATCCTGGGTTTAAGGCTTGCAGGAGGTGTGGCATTATCCTGCAGCTAGAGTTGTCAATCTGTCATCAGGGATATCTGTTACATTGCGATAAAGCCTTTGGCTTTCCCTCCCCCTCCAGGAAAGCCATTGGTAGGCTTGAAACTGCTGCTTTTCTGTTATCTTGGTTTCTTTGTGCTTTTTTATCTTGCTACCCCTTTCATGATTAGTGATGTTATCTTTCTCTCTTCAAGATATTGTCTCTCCTGTGTTATCTGACTCTTATTATTAATAGCATCAAAATAGTGCTATGTCGCCACACCTCTTAGGTCCAATTTTTTTTTATACAGGATCTGGCTATGTAGCCCAGACCAGTCTCAAACATGCTGAGTAGCTGGGTGCCGGTGGCTCACACCTGTAATCCTAGCTACTCAGGAGGCAGAGATCAGGAGGATCACAGTTCCAAACCAGCCCCGGGCAATTAATTCCATGAGACCCTATCTTGAAAATACCTAAAATAAAAAAGGGCTGGTGGAGTGGCTCAAGGTGTAGGCCCTGAGTTCAAGCCCCAGTACCGCAAAAAAACAAAACATGCTGAGTAGCCCAAGCTGGCCTTGAACTAGCATTCTTCCTTCCTCGTACTCCTGATTGATGGGGTTAAAGGTGGTAGTTCTATTTTTAATTTCTGGAAGAACTTTCACAGTGTTTTCCATAATGGCTGCACTAACTTAAATTTCCACCAACAAGGTACAAATGTTCTCTTTTCTCCACGTTATGGTTTAAATATGAAATGTCTAAGTGGGCTAAAACTTCTGAAACTGTAAGCTAAATTAAATCTTTCCTCTTTAAATGGTTTCTCTCAGACATTTGCCACAAAGATGAAAAACTAACAAACTCTATATCCTCATCAATGCTTATTTTATCTTTCTGATAATACCCATTCTAATTGGAGTGAGTTTTAATTTACATTTTCTTGATCATTGGGGATATTGAATGATTTTCATGTACCTTTTGATCATTTGCATGTCTTCTTTTGAGAAATGTCTACACAGGTTTTCCATTTTTGATAAGATTACTAGGGTTCTCTTTTCTACTGAGTTGTTTGGACTCCTTATATTTTCTAGAAATTCATCCTGTATCATATGTATAGTTTGGAAATTACTTTCCCCAATTCTATAGTTTATCTCTTCACTATGTTAGTTGTTTTCTTCATTCTGTTGTGCAGAACATTTTTAATTCAATGTAATCCCAGTTGTCTTTATTTAATTTTTTTGCTTTTTTGCCTGTGCTTTTGGAGTGTGGTCCCCCAAATCCTTGCCATTACAATGCCTTCAAGTGTTTACTTATGTTTTCTTCTAGTACCTTCTTATACTTACATCATAAGTTTCAGGTCTTATACTTAAGTCATTAATCCACTTTGGGTTGACTTTTTTTGCAAATGGTAAGAGATGGGGTCTAGTTTCATTCTGCAGTATGTGGATATCTAACTTTCACAGCAATGATTTCTTTAAAAGACTGTCTTTTTTTAAGCTTCAAAAAGAACATAAAACTTTATTAAGAATATCTTATATTGTCATCAGAACCGGAAGAGTTCATCTTCCCATGTGCGATTGCCACTTCAGAACAGACTCCTGTGGATGGCTGAAATTACAATTGGCAACAAATGTTTTGTATAAATAAATTCATTAACACAATTTTCCCTTTCTCTACAGAGAAGAACTGGGTTTATACTTTTAAAAGCTTTGGTATAATGCAGCAACTATGAAACAAGACTACATCTTTAGGGCTATTTCTTAATAGAATACAAAGCAGTTTAGTAGCTTCATGTCATTTCATATAATGTAAATTTTTAGAATGGAAAATTCAGAAAGAACCTTCTAACTTTCCCAATTAGTTCATCTGTACTTTTGAGGGGTTTTTTTCTCTAAAGAGTTCTCAGAAGCAGTTCAATAACTCTACTGCAAAAGATGAGTAGCTCATCTACAGTGACAATTGACCACCTAGATGTGTTCTTTTAATTTTGCAAATCAAGATGACTGGATCATCCCAGCCTTTGCTGATTCTATAGGATTTCTTATAGAAAAACCCTGATTCTGAATGCATGTGAAAGAGGTACCAAAACAAGTGCATATGGAATGTTTTCTTGTGGGGGGAGGTTAGCTATAGAGCACAACTGTTTTTCTCAGACTCCGATTCCTCTTGTGGTCTTTTCATTTACTATAATGATGGAAGAAACAGAGGGAGTGCCAGAAAATGTGTTCAAATTGCCACTGCAGACAGCTTTCTGCACTGTCTGTGGAGAAGAGTGATGGTACCCATTCAAAGCACAGCACCTTACTATAAGGATGTTGACATGCTTTCCTCTTGAGGGGCCAGGCCAACTACTCAGATGCATGATCTACACAGTGGCGAAAATGCTCATGATTTAGAATTTGGTATTATAGTACCCTACCTATCCCCATTTCTTGAGAACATCTAGTCTTCCTTTTAGGAAAGATGACTATTCTCTGCTAAGGCTTACCATGTTAACTAATAGAAGGCTGAAAACATGACTTCTAAACCAGACTAGTTTGTGTTCAAGAATGTCTTTTCTTTTTGTATGTTCTCAGCACCTTTGTTGAAAATTGGTTTGCTATATATGTGTGGGTTTACTTCTAGGCTTTATATTCTGTTGTATTGTTCTATGTGTGTATTTTTATTTTAACACCGTTTTTTTTTTGTTTTCCTTTTTTTTTTTTTTTGGTGGTACTGGGGATTGAACTCAGGGCCTTGCACTTGCTTCATAAGTGCTCTAACACTTGAGCCATGCCCCCAGTCCTTTTGTTTTTAGTTTTTCAGATAGAATTTTGTGTTTTCCAGGCCATCCTTGGACCACATCCTCCTAATTACACCTCCTAAGTAACTGTCTGCTTGCTTTTGAGACTGGGTCTCACTAACTTTTGCCAGGGTTGCTTTTTAACCTGGAAGCTACTATCTCCACCTCTTGAATAGCTGGTATTACGGATGTGCATGACCATGTGTTGGAGCCAGGAGTGGGACTGTGCCTGTGTAAGTTGGTGTCTGGACTTGTAAGAAAGCTCCAAGGAACTGAGAAGCAGGAGAAGCACACGGTCAGTATAACCTTCTTATTTACATCTGAAGGACAGGAAGCCACCTGGGGAACCTTGAGCACTGTTGTTTTTCTGGACATCTGGTTCTGAGACTTTTGCCTCAGTTCTTTGGAGTTTTCTCATAAGGCCAGATACCAAATCACACAGGCACAGTCTGGTCCTGAGACCTTTGCCTCAGTTCCTTGGAGCTTTCTCACAAGGCCAGATACCAACTCACACAGGCACGGTCCCACTGCTGGCTCCAACAACCATGCATGACCCTATCATATGGGTTTTGTTCTTCATTCTCTTGATGTGGTACATCACTTTATTGATTTGTATATACCAAAAAAACTTTCTATTCCTGAGATGAATGCCATATGATAATGGTTAGTGATCTTTTAAGTGTGTGGTGGTATTTTGTTTTGATAGTATTTTTGTGTCTATATTCATCATTTATATTATCCTGTAGTTTTCTCTCCATTGTGCCCTCATCTAGTTTTGGCAACAGGGTC
Organism: Castor canadensis; assembly: GCF_047511655.1. Taxonomy (NCBI): domain Eukaryota; kingdom Metazoa; phylum Chordata; class Mammalia; order Rodentia; family Castoridae; genus Castor; species Castor canadensis. The sequence goes on from NC_133405.1 coordinate 87,341,679, forward strand.
ATTATGGTCTTATAGATTGTGTTTGGAAGAATTCCTTATATGATATGATCCTTTAAAAGACCCTAAATATTCTACCACAAAACTCTTAGATATACAAAATGAACATATGTAAAAATCAGTACCTTTTTGTATGCCAATAAGTAACATGCTGAGTAAGAAATTACTTAACTGATTCCATTCACAATTGCCTCAATACACCAAATTCTGAGGAATAAACTTATACAAGGAGGTGAAAGATTTTTGCAATGAAAATTATAAAACACTGAAGAAAAAAACTGAAGACACTAGACGATGGAAACACTGCTTCTGCTGATTTTGATGACCAGCAGACCTAATATTGAGAAAAATGACCGTAATACCTAAAGTGACCAATGGATTCAAGGCAATCCCCATCAAAATTTTAATGACATGCTTCACAGAAACAGAGAAAACAATCCTAAAATTCATATGGAAGCACAAAAAACTCCAAACAGCCAAAGCAATCCTAAGCAAAGAGCAATGCTGGACGTACCACAGTACATCATTACAAATTATAGTACAGAGCCACATTAACAAAAACAGCATCATACTGGCATAAAAAAGACATATACACCAATGGAATAGAAGAACTTAGGGGAGAGGGAGGGGGCGGGGGATAGGGGGAAGAAATGACCCAAACAATGTATGCACATGTGAATAAACGAATAATAAAAAAAAGAAGACCCAGAAGTAAACCCATGAAGCTAGAGCAATATAATCCTTAAGAAAGGTGTGAAACACATATGCTGGAGAAAAGTGCTGGTAAGCTTGGTTATCCAAATGTAGAAGAATGAAACTATGATCACCATAATGTAAGACCTGAAATCTAAAATTACTAGAGTAAAGCATATGGAAAACACTTCAAGATACAGGCATGAGCAACAACTTTCTGAATAGGACTCCAACAACCCAGGAAATAAGAGCAAGAACTGACTGACAGATGGGATTGATTCAAATTCAAAAGCTTATGCACATCAAAGGAATCAATTACTAGACTGAAGAGCTACAGAAATGAGAAAATCTTTACTAGCTCTTCACCCAATATGGTACCAACATTGGGAATATGAAAAGAACTAAAAAACTCAACAAAATGATAACTAATATAAACAATAAAGGGGGCTGGCAGAGTAGCTCAAGGGGTAGAGCACCTGCCTAGCACGAATGAGGTCTTGAGTTCTGTACCACCAAAAAAAAAAGTTAAAATCAATAAATGGACAAGTGAACAGAAGAGACTATTCTTTGAAGAAAAGTACAAATAACAAATAAATATATGAAAGGCAATGCAAACAAAGCTACACTGAGATGGACCTCACCCTAGTCAAAATGGCAATCATCCAAAAAACAAAACATATCAGATGATGGTGAGGATACAGGTAAAAAGGAATCATTATGCTGATGGTGGAAATATACATTAGTCTGATCACTGTGGAAGTCAGTATGAAGGTTACTGAAAAAAACTAAATATAGAACCACCAAATGATTGAGCTATTGCACTTCTGGGTATATACCTGGAGAAGCCAATTTCAGCATAAAATAAATCTGCCTACCCATATTCATCACAACACTAATCACAATAGCCAAGTTATAAAATCATCCTAGGTTCCTGTCAACTGATGAATGGATAATAGAAATCTGAGGTATATACACAATGGAGGATTATTAAGCCCTAAAGAATAATGAAATTGGTGTGGGTAAATCTTACTAAGATATATTGTAAGCACATATGTAAATATCACAATGTGTCCCCCTATACAACTAATATGTGCTAATAAAATTTTTAAAAGATTAAAAAATAATGAAATTGTGTCATCTGCAGAAAAATGGAAGGAGCTGGAGATATCATGTTAAGCAAAATAAGACTCAGAAAGAAAAATATCAATGTTTCCTCTCATATACAGAATCTAGATTATTTTTTATAATAGACATGAAATTAGAAGAGGAAGGTAACCAGAGTAAGGGGAGTATGGGTATAAAAGAGAGTAATAGGGGGTGTTGGATATGATCAAGATATATTACATACATGCATGAAAATGTCAGAATGAAAACCATTACTTTGTACTTTTAATATATGTCAATTAAAAAGAAATTTTAAAAAGTTTCCTCCATGACTCTTTTTGGAATAATTTAAAATGATAATTGGTTTTATTTCTGCACTGAATCTCTGGTAGAATTCAGAAGTGAAGCCATCTGGTTGAGGGCTTTTCTTTGATGGGAGACTTTTTTTATTTACTGATTTAATTTTATTACTATTATTGTTAGTAATAAATAATTTTATTATTATTATTGATCTATTCTTCATGATTCTGTTTTGGTAAGGAGTTTGTGTCCAGAAATTTGTCTGTTTCTTCTAGGTTACCAAATTTGTTGGCAAATAGTTGTGTGTAATAATCTCTATCATTTGCATTTCTATGTTGTTAGTTGCAATGCCTTGCTTTTTATCTCATTTTATTTATGAATCTTCACTCTCTTTTCCTTTCTCTGTCTCAGTTTATGACCCCAGGCTGACCTTGAACTTGAGATTCTCCTGCTTCAGCAGTGCAAGTGCTGTTTGTTCTTTTTTTTGAATCTAGTTAAGGGTTTGTTTATTTTGTTTATCTTTTCAAAGAACCAGTTCTTCATTTTGCTGATATTTTTTAGTCTTCATTTTATTTATTTCAGCTCTGATTTTTGTTAGTTCTTTCTTTCTACTAATTTTAGGTATACTTTGTTCTTGTTTGTCTAGTTTCTTGAGGATAAGTGATCAGTTGAGTATTTGAGACTTTTATGCTTTTTTTATGTGAGTATTAATTGCTACAATTTACCTTTTTGCTATATCCCATAAGTTTTGGTAAAATGTTTCCATTTTATTTGTTTCAAACACTTTTTAAATTTTCTTCTTGATTTCTTCCTTAATCAATTGATTATTCAAATGTAGATTGTAATGTTATTCAAATGTATGTTAATTTCCATACATTTGTGTAGTTTCCAGAATTTTTCTTGTAATCAAGTTTTAATTTTGTTGCATTATGGTCAGAAAAAATAGGATTTCAAACTTTTAAAATTAAATATACTAAGTATCCCACATGTGCTGCAGAGGGTCTGAGTCATTCAGTCTTCCTTGTGCTATGACCTATACTAACAAAGGATCCTATGAGGAGGACCTGGTATAACCTGGGAGCCATGAATTTCTTGGGATAAGATGGCAGAATAGAAGCTTTCTCTGTGTGACTCCATGAATGAGAAGTCAGTAGAACAAAAGGCAGATTTTATTACAAAGAGAGGAAGAGGGGAAGAGGATCAGAAATTATGAAAGAAGTGACAGAACAGCTGAAAAGGAATGGAGAAACAGAAATGCCACTCATAGAGAGGTAGAAAACTGCACTCAGCACCAATCCTGGCTCCCCAGGAGCAAGGGGAAGATGAAGTCATAACCAAAAGGTAAGCCAGGTGATGCTGGTGACAGATTAACAGTCTTAGATATTGGACAAGGTAACAGTCCTCTTGTCTTTAAATCTAGTGTTGAAATCTGCTTGGAGCATGACCCCTTCTGAGTGGCAGGCCAGCATTGGGAAGAAAGTCATTTTGTTGCTTTCCATATCTCAGAGAGCAATAGCCAGGCACCATCTTGAGAGGGGGCCTAGTGTCTGAACCAGAGCAACACTAGCGACCTAAACACAAGAAAAATTGCAATTCAGGGAGCCTGGGGACACACTCACCACAATGTTTAAGTGTGACAAACACAGGACAGGTGGTTGTGGAGAGAGGGAGATTAAGAAATTGGATGTGCTGATAAGTCTAGACAATGGAAATCTCAGGCTGTAAAAGGCACAAGGGTTGGTGGCTCTGCCATCAGTGGCAAGGAGTGGGCCCCACTGCCTGTGTATCACTATAGACACTGAAAGATACAAGCCCACGCATACGACCATAGCACAGTTTCAGCCACCAACTGCCTCCCTGCTGAGTAAGGTTGCTGCCAGGCAGGACACAGAGTTCTGGGCCCAAGTCTAGATGATGGTTGTTGTTGTTATGTCAATTGTTTTTTCTTCTTTGAGTGGTGCTGAAATTCAGCCACCAAGGGAAGACTGCTCATGAGAAGTCAATGGAATAAAATTGGAAAAGACATCCATCCAAGCAGATGTGCAAATCACAAGATAGAAACAAAACAAATATGAAAAAGCAAGACAACATGATTCCTCCAAAAGCTCACAAATCCTCAACAACCAAATCCAAATACACTGAAATGGTTGAAATGTAAGACAAAGAATTCAAAAGTCTACTTTTAAAACTAACCAGTGACCTCAAAGATGATTCAAACAAACTGCTGAATCAATTCATGATCTGGTTGAGAAAGTCAGCAACACAGATGAAAAATTCGGGAAGGATAATGAGATTCTGAAAAAAAGAAACAGAAATGTTGAAAATGAAAAATTCCATCATGGATCAAATAAAAAGCACAGTGGATGGCATCACATATAAACTAGACTTGATAGCAGAAATTGAAGACAAAGGTGAGGAAATAGAACATTGAAACAGTAACAAAAATAAAAATAGACAGCCTTACCACAACTTTCAAGAACTCTGTGACATGATCAAAAGAATAAACCAAGAACCCATGGGGTAGAAGAAGCAGCTAAGATACAAATTACATGCACAGCGAACCTATTCAAGTAAATTACAGCAGAAAATTTCCTAACACTATGAAAAGATATGGAAATCCAAGTACAGGAAGCATTTAGAATCCCAAACAGACATGACCAGAAAAAAATTACTCCATGTCACATTATACTTAAAGTGCTAAAACTAGAGAACAAAGAAAGAATAAGGAAAGAAGCATGAGTAAAACTCCAACTTATCTACAAAAGTAAAACTATCAGAATTACATCAAACCTCTCAGCAGAAAACTGAAAAGCATGGAATGATATATTTCAAGCCCCAAAATAAACAACTGTCATCTAAGATTACTATACCCATCAAAGTTATCCCTTAAAAATTAATGGAGACACTTGGCCAGACACCTGCTGACTTGACATTGTGTTACAACCATTGCAAATGACTGGGGCTCTGACTCCACCCATGCTTCCTGTATCGTGGTTCATTCCAGCCATGTAGGTGCAATGCAGAGAGCAGTATTACTGTAGGCAAACACAAGGATATACCAAGAGTTGAGGTTGGGTGCTGGAGGAAGATGTGTTGATTTGGATTTTGTGGGGGGAGGGAGGGTTTGGATTGTGGATTTCATTGTACAGCTTTGCTGCTACTGTTTTGCTGGATTCTGAAAAATGCTGAAGAGATGGACTGAGCTAAGAAGTTCATAGATTCACACACACTTCACTACGCTTGCAGGAGATGACTGGATATAGATGTCTCTGTTGTTGTGTCTTCATTTGTAAAGTTCTCCTACAAGCATAGATGTAGAATTATGTATATGGAAATTTTTACAAAAGTACTTTATGTATATATTCTTTAGATGATTATACACTAGTTCTATGTATACAGCTATAAATGTGTTGTGAGAGGAAGAGTGAGAGAATGTGTACAGCCTGCTGTACTTTTTAAATTCTTAGCAATGGTGAGTAAAATATTAGAGGTTTTGAAAAGCTGTTGTTCATGATTTCTGTGTATAGTGAGCTGACTGTAGTATTTTGCTACTGTTTTAAAAAACTAATTTATATCCCCTTTCAACTTTATTGTATTTAATTGATATAGATTTGTGTACGTGTGTTTTAGAATACAAACTAATTAAGATTTTAAAAATTGATGGAGAAATAAAAACATACCAACATAAGCAAAAATTAGTTATGCATGGCCACTAAGACAGCATTGCAGAAGAGTCTTAAAGGAATTCTATAGAAAGATGAGGAGAAAAGACAGTCACAACCAAGAGAACTCAACAAAGAATAAATTTTAGGAGAGCAATAACAAGAATTAGGAAAAAATCAAATATGGTCAATTCATTAAAACTGCAACCTACCAAGATGAATAAAGGAGAATGAAAAGAACAGACAGTACAAGAACCAAGCAGAAAAAAAAATCACAGGAATCAGCAAACACCTTTCAATAATGACTTTAAATGTAAATGGTCTTATCTCTCTGAATAAAAGATGCAGATCGGCTGAGTGGTTGAAAAAAATAGATTCAACTATTTCTTGTCTTCAAGGTACACATTTCACTGGCAAAGATGAAGAGACTGAAAGTGATAGGACAGAAAATGATATACCAATTAAGTGGAAATCAAAAAGCAAGTAGTAGTAGCTATACTCATATTTGACAAAGAAGATTTCAAGTATAAATAGATCCAAAGAGATAAAGAGTATAACTGTGCATCAATAAAGATAACAATCCATTAGGAAGATATAATATAAATTTATATGCACCAAACTTTGATGTAGCCAGTTTCATAAAACAAGCACAATTGGGCATAAAGGGACAGATAGGTCTAGATACAATATTGTGTATGGCTTCAATATCCCACTACTAGAAAGAGACAGACCATCCAGACAAAAACTCAACAAAGAGACTTGAGTTAATGTGCACTATAGTACAAATCTATAGACACCTACAGAATATTCCATCTAACAACTTCAGAATATACATTCTACTCAGTGGCCCATGGAACTTTCTCCAAATAGGTCACATTTTAGGCTATAAAACAACTCTTAATGAATACAAGAAATTTGAAATAGTTTCTTGTATCTGATCAGATAATAATGCACCAAAATTAGATACTAATAGCAACAGAAACTATGAAAACTACATAAACACCTGGGGATGAATGATACACTTTTGAATGACCAGTGCACCATTGAAGAAATCAGGTAGGAAAATTAAAAATTCTCAAAATCAAATAAAAGCAAAAATGCAAAATACCAGAACTTGTGGGATGTGGTAAAGGAAGTTCTAAGAGGGAAGTTTATGGCTTTGGGTACCTCCATTAAAAATTCAGAGTGATCTAAAATAAATAACCTAATAATGTACCTCAAACTTCTAGAAAAATAAGAACAAGCAAACCCCTAAATTAGTAGGTAAAAAGAAATAATAAGGATCATGGAAGAAATTAATGAAATGGAGACTAAAAAAAGACAAAGAAGCAATGAAACAGAGTTGGCTTTTTGAAAATGTTAAGAAGACTGACAAACCCTTAGACAAATTAACCAAAGAAAGAGGGAGAAGGCCCAAATTGATAAAATTAGAGATGAAAAAGGGGATACACCAGCAAATATTAATTATATTCAGAGTATCTTTAGGGAAGTATTAACACCAATGCTCTTCAAACTATTCCACTGAATATAAGGGAAGAAATACTATCAAACTCATTCCATGAAGCCAGTATTGCCCTAGTACCAAAACTGGATAAGAACACATCCAAATAAGAAAATTATAGACCAATTTTCCTGATGAAGATAGATGCAATAATTCTCAATAAGATACTTGTAAAATGAATTCAACAATACATAGGAAAAGATCATAAATCATGATGAAGTTGATTTCATTCTACTGATCCAGGGATGGCTCACCATATGCAATTAAATAAATGCAGTACAACATATAAATAGAATCAAGAACAAAAATCACATGATCATCTCAATACATTCAGAAAATTCAACATCTTTTCATGATTAAAGCCCTGAAGAAGATAAGAATAGAGGAAATGTACCTGAACATAGTAAAGGCTATAGACAACAAATCTAGGGCCAACATCATACTAAATGGAGAAAACTTGAGGCATTTCCTCTAAAGTCAGGTATGAAGCAAGGATGCCCACTCTCTCCACTTTTATTCAACGTATTGCTAGAATTCTTAGAACAATAAGGCATGGAAAAAAGGAAAGAAGTCAACTTATAGCAATTTTCAGATGATATACTATCCTTAAAAAACCCTAAGAATGCCAGCAAAAAACTCTTAGATCTGATAAACACTTTGAACAAAGTAGCAGGATACAAAATCAACACAGAAAATCAGTAGCTTTTCATAGACCAATAATGAGTAGGATGAGAAAGAAATCAGGGAAACAATTCCATTCACAATAGCCTCAAAAAACTCCCTAAAAGACCTGAGAATAAACTGAACTAAGGAGAAGAGAGACCTCTACAATGAAAAATATAGAACACTGAAGAAAGAAATAGAAGAGCACACTAAAAAATAGAAAGACCTTCCATGTTCATGGCTTGGCAGAATTAATATTGTAAAAATGGCCACATTACCTAAATCAATCTAGTTTCAATGCAATCTGCATCAAAATCCCAATGCAATTCTTCACAAACATAGAAAAGCCAATCCTTACACAAAATAATAATAAAAAGAAGAAAACAAGGAAAAATCAATCTTAAAACACATGAAAGTATAAAAGACCCTGAATAACCAAAGTAATCCAGGCAAAAAGAGCAATGCTGAAGGAATCACAATCCTTAACTTCAAATTATACTACAGAGCCATCATAACAACACAGCATGGTAGTACCACAAAAAGCAGATATACAGGGCAATTAAATAGAAGAAAAGACTATGAAATAACCATACACACTTACAGCCATCTAAACTTTGACAAATATGGCAAAAATGTACATTGGAGAAAAGAAATCCTTTTTCAACAACTAGTACTGGCCAAAAAAATGGATGTCCACATGGACAAGACTGAAAGTAGATCCCTATCACTTATTCAGTACAAAAATCTATTCAAAATGGATTACAGATCTTAATGTAATACCTGTACTATTCATAACAGCCAAATTATGGAATCAGCCAAGGTCTATCAATGGATTAATAAAATGTAGTATATACAAATGGTATTACATCAAATTAAAATGCTTCTATATGCCAAAGTAAACAATTTTATTCCACCTATGAAAGAAAACATGAGACCCTTGTCTTTGTGGGACTAGCTTATATAGGGTGGGGAAGGACATAGAAGTAAAAAGGGTGCTATTAAGGTGTGAGAAGGGAAAAAGGAAAGGGGGAGGGAAGGAAGTATAAGCAAGAGGAATAGAGGGGGTGAATATGATCACCAGTATATTATATGCATGTATGGAAATATCATTACTAAGTCCCTTACTTTGTACAATTAGCATATGTTAATGAATGGAAAAGGAAGAGATAACAGCTATTGGAAAGGGTGTGCAGAAAAGGAAACACACCTTGTTGATGAGAGTATAATTTGGTACAGTCATTATGGAAAACAGTATGAAGTTTCCTTTAGGAATTGAAAAGAGAACTACCATGTGACCCTGGTAGCAAATACCCAAAGGAAATGAAATCACCATTTCAAAAGATATCTGCACTACCACGTTTTCTGAAGCATTTTTTACAGTAGTCATGATATTAAAAAAAACCTTAAGTGTCTGTCAAAGAACAGATGAATAAAGAGACTATGATATATGCACATTATTCAGCCTTAAACAAGGGATTTTGTCATTTGCCACAACATGGATGAACCTGAAACACATTATGTTAAGTGAAGAAAGTCAGACACAGAAAGAAAAATATTGTATGATCTCACATTTATAATCTAAAGTAAGTTTTAAAATTCAAATATTCAGAGATAGAAAATAAATAGGAGTTATGAGGAATATGGGTGGAAAATGGGGATATGTAGGTCAAAGGATATAAAGTAGCAAATACATAGGATGAACAAGTCTAAAACTCTAATATACAAAAGGAGAAATATAAACATATATAAATATATATTTATATTATATATAATTATATATATTATATATATTCTTACTGCTAAAATCATTGGAGGAAGGATTTTTCAGCAAATAGTATCAGTTCAATTCATTGAAATCTAGTGCAGAAGTTTAAGCTCTTTTATATTTCTATATATAGTTATACAAATATGTATATATATATATATATATATATATATATATAAAGAACTACAATTAACACTACAGAAAGAAAGACTTCTAAATAAACTCCTGAGATAGCTATCCTGAAGACCCAGCTTTGCAACAAAATCAGTGAAAAGCTCTGGCTCTTTTGTCATTCATTAATCAAACATTTTTGATAATTATTGGAAACTATAATCTAGAACATATTTAAGGAACTTCTACAAACAAGCAAACAAAAAAAGATAAGACACCTCAATAGAATTATTAGCATACACAAACAGGTATTCCACAAAGGAAGTAATCACTGAAACTAGTATCCCATGAAAGCATACTCAAACTCATTAACAATTTGAGAAATATACACCAAAACAATGAGATACCAGTTTATATTCTCTTACTGGCAAAATTTGGAAAGGTGGATAGTGACACTCCTGGAAGGGACTTGGGAAGATAGGATTCCGCAAAGCACTGCTCATGAAGCAGTTCTAGAAGGCAATCTGGAGCCACTTACTCAAATGAAATTAATATATGCTATGTGTACCCAACGATCTCAGTGATATATCCACCTCAGTGACATTCTCATACAGTAGTAGGTCGTGTATAAGTGTTTTAAGTGAAAAAAGATTAGTGATATTGTTGTGTTAGATAAAAACAGGTGTCCATCACTGAGACAGTGAATAAATAAAATGTGGAATATGATGAATATGGATTAAATTAGTCCCTCCCCATCCACACTTACCCTCAGGAGAAACATTCCCAGACCCCTAGTAGATACCTGAAACCACAGACACTTTCTAATCTTTTAATTTGATGCCTTTTCTATCTTAAGTAGCACTTATCATTCAATATGGGCATAACTTTTGTGGTCTGAGATGCAACAGGAAAATTACCATGATTTTATTTTTCCTTTTTCACAATTTCATTTACAGAAGATTTGTTTTTATCTTAGACGTTAGCAACCTCAGCAAAGCACTTTATAGATTCTCTTTGGCATATCTAAATTGCCAGCATCATTAATTCTTCTGCTTTGGAGCATTGTTAAGTGAATTAAGGGTTACTTAAACACAAGCACTGCAATACCGTGACAGATTGCTACTAAGTGGCTAATAGGTGGGTAATGTACACAGCATGGATACACTTATCAAAAAGATGTTTCACTACCAGATGGAACAGAACAGGGTGGCATGAGATTTCACCATGCTACTCAATAATAATGATGTATAATTTAAAACTTATGAATTGCTTATTTATGGAATTTCCCATTTAATATTTTCAGGCTATGGTTGGCCAATGGTAACTGAAACCAAGGAAAGTGAAAGTGGGACTAAGGGAAGACTACAATATTAGGCAACAGGCAAAACAGTGGACTGGGTATAACCTAGGAGGCAGAGATACATAGTTTAAGAAGTGTCAAATAAATGCAACAAAAAAACAGAATGAGATATATAGTATACTATCAATAGTATAAATTCAAAAATATATGCACAGAAAAAATAACAACTTACAAGAATTAGCACATAAAACATCATGCATTAAAACAGGGGGTAGGGAAGAGAGTAGGGAATGGATATAAAAGGGAGTAAGTAAAACTATATTTTATAAAGCGATGGCCCTTACACAGACCAATGATGTAATGAGCCATGAATTAAGTATGTTAATTAAACCTGCTTGCTGGACTATGTTGTCACTCGTTAATTCCAAAATATTTATATACTGGGTAGTGCATCTAAACACTGTGCTTGCTGCTGGAGATACAATATTCAGCCAAACAGACATGGTCAATGTTCTCATGGAGATAGTTGAGAAACAGAGAAAGTAAGTTAATACCATAACTATAATTATACATATGAAATTACAAGTAGTAAAAATAAGGATTTTAAATTGTTAGAGCAACCTACTTGAACCCCTGTTCTATAATTTACTAGCTATGTGTCTTTGAGCAAGTCACTTAACCTTACTAGCTTAGTTTCTGTATATGTAAGATGGAAAAAGAATCATCTATAGGACTGTTGTGAGGATTAAATAATATATGTATTTGTTTATAGCATTTAGCATGGTGCCTAGAACATAGTAAGTGCTTAGTAAATGGCAATTATTATTATTATTACTATTATTAATAATAATATCAAGGAGCCCCTTGATTCTTATTTAAGCTTACTAACCTTTACTAACAAATAAATCTAATTTTTTGTTTTCTTAAGTGCTAGATAACATAAAACAAACTAGAAGTGAACAGAGAGCAATGACAAGACACAGTTATGAAAGAAGAGAGATACCTGAAAAGACAGATAATGCATACTAATAATGGTAATCTTGCTGAACAAAAACGTCAAAATGTATTTGGCATTTTCTGTTTTAAAAGTGTAAGACTGTATATATATTCATTAAAAATTATCAGAATATTTTTCTCCCATCAAGTAGAAAGCTTCAGTTCCTCTCTAGGATAGTTACATGGAAACACTTTATTCTTCAATAATGTATTACTGCAGTTTTAAGGCTAGAAGATTAGTAGTTCTGAACAACTGTGAAATGCTAAGACTGAATTGCCTTAAATAGCAGATTTTGCACCTTCCTAAAAGCTTGCATACAGAAGCTGCAGAGCAATGAAGGCAGAAATGTGCAGCAGATAAAAGCTTGCTGACAAATTCACAAATTCAAATATAAACATGATCCAATAAAAATAAAAAAGGAAAAGAACTATTTCCAAAATATGTAGGTTTTAAAAACTTATTAACAGTGATGATATATTTTCAGTTTAGAAAAGAAGTTGTTTTTATATCCAGAAAAACATCTCTCAAAATATAACCCTCCCATTTGGTAACTTAAATACTAACTATATGTTGCCCACCATTTTAAGTTTCACTTTGTTTATGAGCCAGAGAAAACAACATCTAAGGTTTGTTTGTATGTGTTTATGCTATGTCTTTACAGACAGCTTATAGCAGAATATCTAGGAAGAGTAGAAGTGTAATTTTCTGTCAACAATAATGAATATTTTGTTGAATATTCATTATTTTGTTGAATTCAAATGGTATTTGAATAAATACCATTGTTATGACTATGATTTTGAAAAAGGGTAAGCGTGGTAAAAGGAAGAGATAATGATGCATGTAATTCTAATTCAATCTGCATTACTCTCTCTAAACTCCTAATTTATATATTTAAAAATAAAATCATTTTGTAATCAGTCTACCATAGACTTGACTACAGAATACTGTCCCAATCACTTTTCCTCCTCTTTGGATATTATTCTACCCTCAGTAATCTCTTCTTTAATTAGAAATGTATATATTTCCCACTATCATGGGTAATGTCTTTTACCATTTTTTTCAGATGTTACTGGAAAATTAAAAGACAATCTCTGAAAGTTTTCATAGTTTAGAATTTAAAAGTGTATTTTTTCAGTCATTCAGAAAGTACTGGCCTATGAACTCTGTCACTGTTACCCATAGAACCTGAACCAGATTCAAAACTGTCTTTTAATTTTTTCACACTGACCAACAACATGTCCACCAATGAGAATGTGAATTCTCTAGATTTCCAACTTAACAGGTTCAAAAACAAAGAGAAAGACAGAACAGAAATGATACATTTAGGTACAGAAGATAATATGAAACTGAGGAAACCTAAAAAAGATGAGCAAATACTGAAAAGAAGAAATTTAAATGCTTTTTGCTTCTACTTCTCCACTACAGAAAAGTATAGAAACTGTGACTTTTTAAGTTGTTTTAGTATTACCATTAGGTAATACTAAAAGCCATAACTAGCAATAATTTTTGACGCCAACTCCAAGATACCAAACACACACAATGGAGAAAAGACAGTCTCTTCAACAAATGCTGCTGGGAAAACTAGTTATCTACATGCAGAAGACTGAAACTAGACCCCTATCTCTCACCTTGGACAAAAGTCAATTCAAAATCTATCAAAGAGCAAGACCTGAATCCTTGAAATTACAATAGGAAAACATTGGATACATACTGGAAAATACAAGCATATCAATTTTTCTCTGAATAGAACTCCAGTTGCCCAGGAAATAACAGCAAGAATATAGAAGTGGGATTGCTTCAAACTAAAAAGTTTCAGCACATGTAAGAAAACAATTATCAGAATCAAGAAACAATCCTACAGAATGAGAGAAAACCCTTGCCATTCATCAAACAAGGGATTAATATCCAGAATATACAAAGAGCTCAAAAAATTAAACAGTAAATCAATGAATAATACAATTAAAATGGGCAAATGAATTGAAGGGACAGTTTACAGAAGAAGTAAAAATGGCTAATAAATTCATGAAGAAATGTTAAATATCCTTAGTCATAAAGGAAATGTAAATCAAAACAACAGTAAGATTCCATCTTACCCCAGTCAGAATGGCAAAAATCAAGAAAACAAATAATAACAGATGATGAAGAGGATGCAGGAAAAAAAAAGAAACCATTATACACTGTTGGTGAGAATGCAAACTAGTGCAGTCACTATGGAAATCAATATGGAGGTTAATAAAAAAACCGCAAAAACTAGACCTGCCATACCACTCTTGGACATATTTCCAAAGGAGTGTAAATCTAATACAAGAGAGTTACCTGTATACCCATGTTTTTAGCAGCAGTATACAAGGTGAATATATTTAAAAGTCTATATATACACCATGGATTATAATTCAGCCACAAAGAACTATAAAATTATATCATGGATAGAAGTGGTGACCATCATGTTGAGTGAGATAAGCCAAGCTGAAAATGCCAAATTTCACATGGTTTTTGCTCATGTGTGGAATCAAGATCTAAGATGCTAATGATACTTAATAATAATGGGACTTGAGTGTAAAAGAGGGACTGTTTGTGGGGGATCAGTGGGAGAGGGAAAAGAGAGGTTACTGAAGGATAACGAGGACTGAATACATTACTCTATATATAGAGATTATATATATATATATATATAGAGAGAGAGAGAGAGAGAGAGAGAGACAGACAGACAGACAGACAGAGACAGAGAGAGAGAGAGAGAGAGAGAGAGAGATTATAAAACCCACCAAACACTATTTGAAGGAGGTTAACAGAATATAAGAGAAGGGGAGAACTTGAAAGCACACGATATAAAGGAAATGCAAATCAAAACCACACTAAGATTCCACCTCACCCCTGCTAGAATAGCTATCATCAAAAACACCAACAACAGGTGTTGGCAAGGATGTGGGGAAAAAGGAACCCTCATACACTGCTGGTGGGAATGCAAGCTAGTGTAACCACTCTGGAAAACAATATGGAGGCTTCTTAAAAAACTAAACATAGATCTGCCATATGATCCAGCAATACCACTCCTAGGGATATACCCAAAGGAATGCAACTCAGGTTACTCCAGAGGCACCTGCACACCCACGTTTATTGCAGCTCTATTCACAATAGCCAAGTTATGGAAACAGCCAATATGCCCCACTACTGACGAATGGATTAAGAAAATGTGGTATTTATACACAACGGAATTTTACTCAGCCATGAAGAAGAACAAAATCTTATCATTTGCAAGTAAATGGATGGAACTGGAGAATATCATCTTGAGCAAGGTTAGCCAGGCTCAGAAGACCAAAAATCGTATGTTCTCCCTCATATACAGACTTTAGATCTAGGGCAAATGCAGTAATGTTGTTCGACTTGGGTCACACACTAAGGGGAGAGTATATACAGGAGGAATGGGGATAGGAAAGATACCCAAAACTTGAAAGTGTTTGATGTCCCCACTGCAGAAGAACTAATACAAAAACCTTAAAGCAACAGAGGTCAATATGGGAAGGTGAGCAGGAAATAGTGAAGAGGTCAGGTAGAGATGAATCAATTTGGGTTGTAATACAATTGTGCATGGAAGCAATGCTAGGAATCTCTCTGTACAGCTATCCTTATCTCAACTAGCAAAAATGCTTTGTCTTTCTTATTATTGCTTATGTCTTCTCTTCAACAAAATTGTAGAAAAGGGCAGAACAGGTTCTGCCTAGAAGCAAGGGGGTTGGGGGGAGAGGGAGGTGGTGGGGAGCAGGGGGGAAAATGGCCCTAATATGTATACACATATGGATAAATGAATTTTAAAAAGCACATGGTATGTATCTATGGAATTATCATAATGAAACTCCCTTGTACTATTTGTGCATACTAAAAATATAGTAAAAAATTAAAAGGAGGGTAGCTGGGTAAACATGATCAAAGTACATTAAATACATGTATTGACATGTCAGAATGAAGCCCATTATTTTATAAAACTAATATAATTTATATATACTTCTAAAAACAGGAAGGGATAAGAATCCCCTCTTTACTAAGGACAGATTCTCCAAATGTGATCTTGATTTAATACCCATAAGGTTATTTTCTTTCAATGATTTACTCCCTCTAGTATGTTTAATCTTTCTCTCTCAATGGGCTCCTTTTTCTCAGCCTATAACATATGCAAATCTTTCCCATTCTACAAAAAAAAAAAAAAAGAATGGAGAGGGGTGGATTAAGATGGCAAAAGAAAATCTCTAGCAGTCACATTCCCAAAGAAAAATCAAGTTGAACAATTATCCATTCATGAAAGTAAATTTACAAAAGTCAAGAAAATCACATGAGAGGTCACAATTCTTTCTTTTAGGATAATAATAGGAGAAGAAGCACTGAAAGGGGTAGGAAAAACTGAATTGCACTACCCACATCACCACTTCCCAAATTCTAAGCAGGGCAGTGACTACTCACCATCCACTTGGGAAGAGGAGAGGGAAATAAAGGAAGACCTTTGACTTGGAACTCGGTACACATACATTGAAACATCACATTGTACCATACATATTTGTATAATTATTATGTGTCAATTAAAAACAAAATAAAATAAACTATTTTCTTTGGATACTACCACCTCCACATGCAGTTGTTCCTCTTTCCTTTTAAAGTCACAATAATTTACTGTTACCATATTAATTCCTTTAATTGTCATTTTGTCTCAAACCATTCAATTTGGCTTCCAATACGATTTCCCCACTGATACTGCTTTCCTTGATAATACCAGGCTACCATTTATGGTGGGAAACAGTAAGCTAAATAAGGATAAAGAAGTAACTAATATGTTTATTAGAGAAGAGATTAAGAAGATGGGGGAGTGCTGAAGGGTGAGGGTTTCTTTTTAAGTTAAACACACGTTGATAAAGTTCCCCAGTTCCTATCCCCAAACGTATCTATAATCTATATATGAGCCCATCCTTACCACTTTCCTTCCTACTTCAGAGAAAAAAATGTTCCTCATGTATTAAAGCCCACAGTTCTACTTCTGAATCCCAAGTCTTCCTTTAGGAATTTTGCTCTACCAATTATTTCCTTTTCCCCCTGTTTTCGCAACTGTTTTGTACTTGGGAAGCAGTACAGCTAATGATTTGGAGTGTAAACTAAATGACCAGACATTATTGTGGGTTGAAATCCTAGCTCTTCTACTTATTATTTATAGAATCTCAGGAAGGCCTCTCTCTCTCTCTCTCTCTCTCTCTCTCTCTCTCTCTCTCTCTCTCTTTCTCTTTCTCTCTCTCTCTCTCTCTCCCCACACACACACTTGTCCTAATAATTAAATGAGATAATAATATATGCCCAGTACTTAGCAAAGTTCCTGAAATGGAATAAAAATATTCAATAAATGTTAGCATTACTATTTTTTCATTATTGGATCCTTCCTCTCAGTATTTAAATATGGCCAATATTCTCCCATCTTGAAATATGGGGCGGGGGAGAGAGACTGATTGACTCTCCTTTCCAGCCCTGGATTCTACATCTACAGTGTTCCATTCATATTCACATTTCTTTAAAGATTCTGCTTTCATAGTCTCTACTTTCTTACCACCCATTCATATTTTATATGCACACAATCTGACTTTCCTTCTCATAATTCCACTAAAAATGATCTTTCAAAGGTCTCCCATGACCTCTTAATTTTCAAATCTAATAAACACTTTTAGATATTTTCTTATTTAACCTCTATATTTTAATGGGCACTGAAGATCATTCCCTACTCTGTGAAACTCTTTATAGCCATAGTTTTAAACTAGCTCTTCTAGTTTCCACTCTATTTCTGGCTGATTTCTTTTCAGTCTCCTTTATGGATTCCCTTTCTTCTACCCATATCTTAAATGAAGGTATTTTATAGAGTTCCTCTTTTAGGTCTTTTCTTGACACACTCTTTAAATACTCTTCCCTGGAGGTCTAATAGACACCTATAGCTTCCAATCCTACTTTGTCTCTGCCAGGTCTTAAATATGTATCATGTACTTTATTTTCTGTGAATCTTAGATTAATATATCTAATTGTGCACTGGAAAACTCTATCTGATGAAGTATGGATGGAATCCAAGCTTTTATATTTCAAGCTCCTCCACATTTTCTCTGTTACTAATCTTTTAACCATTCTCAATATATTTTGTTCAGTCTTACCTTTGTTCATGTTAGTTCTTCCTGGACTACTCTTCTATTGCTTATCAAATCCACTGGAGTACTGCTTCTTGATTTTTTAATGTGCATTCTAATCATCTGGGGTATTATTAAAAAGCACACCCAGGAAAACTAGGGTTGAATCTAAGCACTTGAGCAATACTAACAATGCTGATCTACAGAGTATAGTTTGGTTTTTTTACACAAGTTCTGTCACATTAATGCCCTATTAAGGTAGGAAATTCTATTACCTCCTTGCTCATTGCTGTATTCCAATTCCTAGAACAGTACCTCACATACAATAATTATCCAGTAAATATTTGTGAATGCATGAATGAAATAATACCACGAATTCATCCTGTAGATATGTCAAGACTCACATCTGCTGAAAACATTTTATGTTTTAACTCGACCCTATAATCAGATTTTTATTCTTATGCATATTACTTATTTCTATTTCTATTAAGGAGTACAGCAATTTTCAATAACACCATTTTATCATCACAAGTTTTGTTTTTGTTATAAATAATATTAAGGGCATAAAGATGTTTTATCTGGCTTTTTCATTACCTCACTAATGAGTTTTCTAAAATAAATGTTAAAAGTTATGTCAAGGATAAATGGACAAGGAATACAAACAACTCACAAAAGGTAGAACATAAATAGCTAATAATCATTTGAAAACTCTCCCATTTTTAATAATTACATAAATATTGATAGGGATGTCAACTCACAGAGTATTTTTGGAAAGCAATTCGATGACATATACCACAAACTTAAACCTACTCCTTGTAATCTACTCTAAAAAATCCAGCATTCAATGACAAATGCCAAAAATGTTTCATCAAAATTTTATTTATAATAGCAAAATAAAAAATTAGTGACCTAAATGTCTGAAATGATTAAGTAAATTGTGGTATACCCATCAAATTGATTACTATGTAGCCATCAAAAATGTTTTCAATAATTTTCATAACATTGAAATTTTCAAACAAAAATGTTAAAAGAAAAATAGAGAATATAATTTTATCAATATAATGAATTAATATAAAGGAATGTATGAAGAAAATCATAAAATGATAACTGGTTGTTTCAGGAGTCATGGGGAGTTCCTGATGACTTATTGTTTTCCTTCATTGTATCTACATCTATATCTACATAGCTATATCTCTCTCTATTTTTTTTCTTTTTTTATTGTTGTGTTGGGTGGGAGTACATTGTGGCATTTATAATAGTTTTTACAATAGATCAACTATATATTTTAATTCACCCCCTCTACCATTCTCCTTTATCCTCCCCTTCATTATATATTTGAAGATTTATGCAACAAATGTTTTACTTTCATAAAATCAGAAGTCATTTGCTTAAAGAACTTCATTTCCTCTATATTTTTTGTTTTTTTCTTCTAAGTTTTATCATCTCCCCCCCTTCCCCAATGAAATGTAAGCAGCCTGAGGCCATAGTATGATTGATTTTTAAAATATATTTGAGAAATTCTGGTATGGGACTCTTGCTCATGTTTTCTAGAAATCTAATCCTGTGGTATAGTGTACTTTGAACATACTGTGTTAGTCTACTTTAGTAGACTAGTCACTGTGACAGAATATCTGATCAAATCAACTTAAAAAGAGGAAATATTTATTTTGGCTCATAGTTTCCAAGGTTTCTATCTATAACTCATGGTTGTTTTTCCCCATTGCTTTGGACCTGTGGTAAGGCTGACTATCAAGACAGGAAGCACATGGTGGAGCAAAACTGCTCACCTCATGGTGAGTAGTAAATAAACAGAGAAAGAAGGAGCAGCCAGAGTCTCAATGCTCCCTTCAAGGGCACACCCCTAGTGACTTCACTTTCTTCCACTAGCCACTACTTCCTACAGGTTGCACACCCAATAGCACTACAGGTTGATAACCAAATCTGTAGCACATGGACTTTAAGAGACATTTCAGATCCAAATGATAACAATAGTACAAGTACATACGTTTTCATACAGGACTATTTTTGATGGGAAAGATTCCGATACTGCCTTCTTAGATTTATATAAACCAGACCAACAATATGGAATATCTTTATGATAAATTTAATATTCAAAAAATAAAATATCTGCATACATTTTTAATGCCCTCACATAGTTAAAAGGATTTGATTATCCTTATGCTTTTCTCAAATCAGTGTTTGACTTCACACTTCCTCTGAATCTTACAGAAGAAATCCATCACACAGTCTAAGTCAGTGGTGAAAAGTTAGGAAAGAGAAAGAAAAGGGACAATAAGGGAGTTTAGTTTTTACTAGTTTGTGATATCTGTGGTTAAATGGTAAATTCCTCTGTGCCTCCTTTTTTTTTTAACTAGGTCTGAGGAGGACTGGGTGGGATGGTGGTAGGAATGCAGTGAAAACTGTTCTCCCCTCTCCTATTACTCTTTTCTCTCACAGTTTTGTGGGTGAGATTGATGAAGCAAACTTCTCTCTCCTTTTCTAAATGCCAAGAAAGAACAAGAAATGAAAAGTAAAACAATGGAAACATAGTGACTATATAGTATTCCTTGTAGGTAATAGTTTTTTACCTATGCTTGTGAGATATATAGGCATTATGTTATGTAATTAAATACATTAGCTCTCTTATATCCTCATGGATTCATATTACTGTGTGTTTTTATTAACATAAGATGACTAGTAATTAATTAGGATTTAAAAAATTAAACACCAAACTCTCAGGAAATAAGGTGTAAATAATCAAGCTAATATTAATGAAAAGGTACTACAGAAGAAATGCTTTCTGGGACTCTTTTAAACAAAAAAAGTATATTGTTTATAAAATAATACAGTAATATGCTGCTCAAACACGAAAATAGAAAATTTTTTGAGACAGGGTCTTGCTACGTAGCCCAGGCTGGCCTTAAACTATTTTTCTTCCTGTTTCTGACTCTAGAGTGCTGGGATTATGGATATGAACCACCATGCCAGATGAAGGATGTTTTTCATATGTCAGTCAAATAAAATATCTCCCCTTTTCTATGCCATTTAAAAAAAAAGCTAATCTAATACTGGTTATAGTTTCAGAATATTAATTTTCTGCTTTTGGTGTGAGCCTTTTTATTAATTTATTGGTAGGACTGGGGTTTGAACTCAGGGCTTCCTGCTTGCAAAGCAGGCACTTTACCACTTGAGTCACACCTCCAGTCCTGGTGGGAACCTTTAAACAGAAGCTTCCCATGAATCCTTTCTACTTGTCAAGTTACTAGGATTACAGCTAAACCTTGACTTATACTATAAATTTCTTGGAAGGAAATGTGCCAATTCTGTGAATTTTTACATGATTCACTTCAATGATAGTAGCTTCAATTACCATCTTTATATAACACAATATTTAAAATAAAATAGCAGAGCATGTGGAGTGTTAAGCAAAAAACTTCCTCCAAATGGTAAAAGAAATAAATTAAAGTATAATAGGTCATAATTTAATTATTTATTCAGTATTTTTAATTCTTGACAAAATACCCTAATGTGAGGAAACATTCAGAAGGTGGTAATCCTGAGAAGGGCACAGGCCTATTCAGAGAGTTCTCATGGACTTGCTCCTCAGATTCCCAAGCTGGGAAGCTTTGTGGAAGGAGCTAGTGAGCCTAAGGAACTTAGGGAAGGTTTAAGGAAAACAGAAGGGAAGATTTATTAAGCTCTATGGTTAGAAATAAAAGTAGAAAGCAAAAATATGGCCAATCTTTTAGCTATCTAAAAAAGTGAAGCAAGAACTGAAGAACAAAGACCATGACTATTAGAATTTCACTAGATTTATTATATTTGTAACATCATCAACTAGACTCAAGAAATGTAATGTTCCCCAACAAGCTGTGATATATTCAAGAGCATCCATCCAAGAGCTAACACAGCATCTGACACATTATAAACATTCAATAATACATTGAATAAAAAATGAATGGAATTAACTGTATGTTGTTTTTCAATTCTCTGTTGCCCAGAATGATTGGAATAAAACTGCAAAATAATAAGAGTCTGTGGTTAATTAGCTTATTTGTTTTTTTCATACATTTATACATATATATACATATATATATACATATATATATAGATACACATTGCATTGACTGGGTTTGATTGTATATGCCTACTATCCCATCACAAGGGTGGCTGAGGCAGGAGGGTCATGAGTTTGAGGCCAGAGTGGGCTAAATAGTGAGATTCTATCTCAAAAAACGTCACATTGTATCTCATAAATATAAACAATTATTATTTGCCAACACAAATTTTTTTTTAAAAAGGGATTGTGCACTCATCTTTGGAAGCAACTAGGAAGTAGATACAGGAGAAATTACATGGCCACTTTGCAGCCAGACTTATAGAGAATAGAACCCCAAATGACAATGAGTAGTAGTAGACTTCATTAAAAGAGAAAACCAAGCAAAACCTCATTGGCAAAGAAGAAAAAGGAAGCAAGAAAAGTGAAGCAAATGACCTTGGATCTCAAAATTAGACAGGCTTTGTGTTGTTTCTTAGTTGTTAATTACTTTTAACAAAACTGAAATATTCAGTCTTTTTCTCAGTACATTTGAAGGCCCAGAGGAGCACATTTACTTGCTTTAGGTGCTGAAACATTTCTAACCCTAAAGGAGTAATGTTCATACTGCTTCTGTCACCTCCGTGCTCAGTAACAATAACTTAACGAAGAAGTAATGAAGACATATAGTAGAACTGTGGCAGTGGGAAAGAAAAGGAAAACAGATATAACACCTAAAGAGGAGAATTCAAAAGAATTCTCAACTATATAAAAGTAAGATGTGTGATTGTGGATTCAAATGAAGAAAGAATATCCTTATAGATATTTAAGCTATTGATGGTAATAGTTTGGTATTTTTAATGGTACTGGGGGATTGAACTCAGAGCCTTGCACTGGCTAGGTTTATTTTTCAGATAGGGTCTTGCACTTTTCCCCAGGCTGGGCTTGGGCCACAAATTCTCCTACTTCCACCCCCACCTTCCCCAAGTAACTGGGACCACAGCTGTGCTCCACCACACCCAGCTTGTTTTTGAGGCAGGGTCTTACTAACTTTTGCCCGGGATGGCCGCAAGCCATGATCCTTCTGTCTCAACCTCACAAGTAGGTGAGGTTCCCAGGTATACACCATCATGCCCAGCTTATGAAAAGAACTTTTAATGAATTCAAAGTGCTTAAGGAATTCAATCAATTTAATGGCCTTCTGTTAACTTTTGTGCAGAAAATATATGGTAATTGGCTTTATTCTTAAGACCTAAAAATTATTCAAATAGAGATAGTTACTACAGACGTCCATGTCACAATATCTCGTATTTCTAAAGTGCTTTTATCCAGAGACAGATTAAATATCTGTCTGTTATGTCATTTTAGACTCATAACAAACTCATGAGCTACATAGGTGTTATTAACTCTTCTTTGTAACAACACACACACACACACACACACACACACACACACACACACACACAAAACCCTAGGGCACTGCTATAACTTACATATAGTTTCTCTAGATCCATGTCATTTACCCTGTACAAGTATCAACTCAAAGTGGATTAGGGACCTTAATATAAGACCCGAAACTTTAAAGCTACTTCAGGAAAGAGCAGGGAATACATTAGAATTAATAGGCATAGGCAATGACTTCCTCAACAGAACTCAAATGGTTCAGCAACTAATAGAAAGGACTGACAAATGGGACTACATGAAATTAAAAAGCTTCTACACAACAAAATAAATGGTCTCTAAATTGAAGAGGCTCCCCACAGAATGAGAGAAAATCTTTGTCAGCTATACATTTGACAAGGGATTAATAACTAGAATAAACAGGGAGCTCAAAATACTAAACTCCCCCTAAAACCAATAACCCAATGAAGAAATGGGCAAATGAACTGAACAGAGCTTTTTCAAAGGAAGATGTACAAATAGCTAAAGAACACACGAAGAAATGATCAACATCCCTGGCCATAAATGAAATGCAAATCAAAACCACGTTTAGATTCTACCTCACTCCTGTCAGAATGGCTACCATCAAGAATATAAACAACAACAAATGTTGGCGAGAATGTGGGGGGAAAGGAACCCTCATACAATTCTAGTGAAAATGTAAATTAGTACAACCACTGTGGAAAACAGTATGGAAGCTCCTCAAAAAACTAAAAATACATCTGCCATATGATCCAGCAATTTCCACTCCTAGGGATATATCTGAAGGAATGTAAGTTAGTTTACAATAAAGGTATTTGCGCACCCATGTTTATTGCACACCCATGTTTTTATTCACAATAGCTAAGCTATGGAAACAGCCAAGATGCCCCTCTACTGATAAAAACATTAAGAAAATGTGGTATTTATATACAATGGAATTTTATTCAGCCACAAAGAAGAATGAAAGTTTGTTGTTTCCAAGCACATGGGTGGAACTGAAGAACATCATCTTAAGTGAAGTTAGCCAGATTCAGAAGGCCAAAAGCTGCATGTATTCTCTCATACGTGGAATATATACCTAATACCAATACAGCAATGTTATGAAAAATGGGTCACACTAATGGGAGGTTACATACTAGAGGGGGAAGATAAAAGAAGGAAGTTAAGAAGGTAAATATGGTTGATGTACTTTTTATACAAGAATGACTATAGAAATTTTAAACCTGTTGAGATCATCATAAGGAGGGGACTAAGGTAGAAAGAAGAAAAACAGAGATGAACCAATTCAGGTTATAGTACATATATACATGGAAATATAACAAGGAAACTCCCTGAGTAGCTATCTTATACAAACAAAAATGTCATTTTTTTCTTTTACAAAATCAGAGAACAGGAGGGTGGACCAGGTCTTGCCTGGAGGGGTGGGGTGGTACCAGTGGGAGTAGAGGTGGGGGAAGGGCATGGGAAGGTGAATATAGTGCAGATACTGTGTATATCTGTATGTAAATGGAAAAATATACCTGCTGAAACTATTCCAGGAATGGAGGGAGGAGGGGATAAAGGAGAATGGTGAAGGGGGTGAATTCAAGTATGATAATATTTGATATATTGTCAGAACTTCTGTAAATGCCACAATGTACCCCACCCAGCACAACAATAAAAAAATAAAACCCATTCATCCATCAAAAAAATAAAATAAATATATTTTCCCTAAAAATTCTATGTGTTAAAAGCTTGATCACCAGTCTGGTGGTATTGCTAAGTACTGTAGAACAATTTCAACAGGTTTCAGTGTTCTATTTTCATGCAAGCATATAAGGTATAACAACCATATTCAATCTCAATTACCCTCTCCATTTACATTCCCCACCCCCACTAATACCTACCCCCAAACAGGACCCATTTTACATTAATGTCCTTCATTGTATAAGTGTGTATTCACTGTTCAAATGTGGTATTTCACACAAGCATATATTGTATGTTAATCAGATTCACATCCTCTTTACTCTCTCCTTCCTGATCACCCTTATTTCCTAATATTCAACAGCTTTCAGTGCATTTCCTTATGCCATCCTCATACAGAGATGCAACATATTTCAAAGTTGTTAACTATCATTCTCTTTTCCTATCCCACCTCCACCTAATACCCTCAAACAGTCTGGCTATTATCAACATGTTTCATGTACACATATACATGTATATAGATCTGATCATGTATATATTTATGTATACATTTATCTTTTATGTCTAGTTTCCACATATGAGAGAAAACATGAACCTGGCTTACTTTGCTTAACATGATGATTTCCAGTTCTATCCATTTATCTGCAAATGATATAATTTCATTCTTTATAGCTCAATAATATCCCATTGTGTGTATATATACCACATTTTCTTAATCCATTCATCAGTCACAGGGCATATGGGCTATTTCCATAGCTTGGCTATGGTGAATTGTGCTGTAATAAAAATGAGTGTGCAAGTGTCTCAATTGTATCCTGACTTACATTCTTTTAGATGTATGTCCAGGAATGCTATTGGTGGGTCATATGGTTTTAATTGTTTGAGGAACCTCCATACTCCTTTCCATAGTGGCTACGCTAATTTACATTCTCATCAACAGTATAAGGGTTCCTTGTTCTTTGCTTCATCACCAGCAATTGTTGTTTGAATTCTTGGTGAAAGCCATTTTGAGTGAAGTGAAATGAAATCTCAATGTTGTTTTGAATTGCATTTCCTTTATGGCCAAGGATACTGAACATCTATTCATGTATTTATTGGACATTTCTAGTTTTTCTTTTGAGAGTTATTTGTTCAGCTCATATGCACATTTATTCATTGGGTGGTTGATTACTTGACAGATTAGTTTTTTGAGCTTCCTGTAAATTCTGGTTATTAATCCCTTATTAGATGTAGAGCTGGCAAAGATTTTCTCCCATGGAAAGAGAAAATACTCCATGTGGGCTGTCTCTTCAGTCTAGTGACTGTTTCCTTGCAGGGCAGAATATTTTTGGTTTGATTCAGTCCCATTTGTCAGTCCTTTCTCTTATTTGCTAAGCTATCAGAGTTCTATTCAGGAAGTTACTTCCTTTGTGTATATGTTCCAGTGTTTTCCCTATTCTTTCCTGTAGCACTTTGAAAGTCTTAGGTCTTACAATAAGATCTTTCATCTATTTTGTGAATTAATATTAGTATAATGTGAGAGACAGGGATCTAGTTTCAGTCTTCTGCTGAATGTGAATATGCAGTTTGTCCGGCAACATTTGTTGAAGAGGATGTTTTTTCTCCAGTGTATATCCTCGGCTCCTTTGTCAAAAATAGAATGGCTGGAGCTGTGTGGATGTATCTCTGTGTCTTCTATCTGTTCCTTTGGTCTTTGTGTCTGTTTTTGTGCCAACACCATGCTTTTTAAATTACTTCAGCTCTACAGTATGGTTTGAAGTCAGGTATTGGGATAGCTCTAGCATTGCTCTTTTTGCTCAGGATTTCTTAGGCTGCTCCAGGTTATTTGTCCTTCCATATAAATTTTAAGATTGATTTTTCTATCTCTGTGAGGAGCATCATTGTAATTTTGATAGAGATTGTAATGAACATATAGATTGATTTCAGTAGTATAGTCATTTTCACAATATTGATTTTGCTGATCCATGAGAATGGGAGATCTTTCCACCATTTGATGTCTTACTCAATTTTTCAGTGATTTATAGCTTTCATTGTAAAGATCTTTCAACTTCATCAAATTTATTCCTATGCAATTTTGAGGCTATTTGAATGGGCTTGTTTACCTGATTTCTTTCTCAGTCTATTAATTTTTGGTATGTAGAAAAGCTACTGATTTTTGTATATTGACTTTGTATCCTGCTATTTTACTGAAGCCTTTATGAAAGCTAAGAGTTTTGGGCAGAGATTTTAGGGTATTTACGTATAAAATCTGGCTATATGCAAATAGCAATAATTTGACTTTTTTGTTCCATACTTCAATCTCTTTTATTTCTTTCCTGTTTTATTGTTCTGGCTAGAAATTCCAAAACTATTTTGAATCAGAGTGGGAAAAGTGGACACCCTTGTATCATTCTTGACTCTAAAGGAAATGTTTTCAGTTTTGCCCTGTTCAGTATGATGCTGATTATAAGTTTGTCATATATAACCTTTATTATGTAGAGGTACATTCTTTCTTTCCTACTGTCTTCAGAGCTTTTATCATAAAAGGATGTTGAATTTTGCCAAAGGTTTTTTTCTGCATCAAATAATCATCCTTGATTCTGTTTAGTGCTGTATTACATTTCTGAATTTACATATGTTGAAACATCCTTGCATCCCTGGGATGAAACCAATTTGATCATGGTGTATGATCTTTTTGGTGTGTTGTTGAATTCAGTTTGCCAATATTTTATTGAGAATTTTTGTGTCTATGCTCATTAAAGAGACAAGTCTATAATTTTCCTTTGCTGTGTCTTTGTCTGGTTTTTGCATGAGTATAATATTGGCTTTACAGAATGAGTTTGGTAGTGTTCCTTCTTCTTTTTCTATTCATGGAAAAGTTTGAGCAGTATTTGTATGATTTCTTCCGAAAAAGGTCCGGTGCGATTCAGTGGTGAATTCTTCAGGTCCTAAGCTTTTCTTTGTTGTGCTACTAGTATAGCTTCAATTTCCTTGCTTGTTATAGATCTGTTTACAGGGTTTATATCTTCTTAGTTCAATTTCAGTAGGTCAAATGAATCTAGAAATTTATGTCTTCCAAATTTTCCAGTTTATTTGCATATAGGTTTTCAAAGTATTCCTTCACAATCCTCTGCATTTCATTGATATCTGTTGTGATATTCCCTTTTTTACCTCTATAGTTTTTTTTTTAATTTGGGTCTTTCTCCTGATCCTTTTAGTCAGATTGGCAAAGGGTTTATCAATATTATATATCTTTTTGAAGAAAGAACTTTTGGTTTCATTGATTCTTTGAATAGTTTTTGTCTCTATTTCATTAATTTCTGTCCTAATTTTTATTATTCACCCACCCTTTCATCCTAAGCCAAATTTCTGTCAGTGAGTTGCATTTCTTATAAGCAAGAAATAAGTCTTGCTTTTTAATCCAACTCCCCATTTTGTATCTTTTGATTGGAGGAATTGAGGCCATTAACATTCAGTGTTAATATTGAAAGATAAGTAGTATTTTCTGTCATTTTGTTGTTTTTCTGATGTTTAAATTTTCCCTATTCCTGGAAACTGATCTACTTGGCTAGTAGGTGCTCTTTCTTGCATTTTCCTGGCTGCATCCAGGAAAATTTCCTTATCTGTGTGTAGGATTCCTTTAAGTATTTTCTGT
The DNA here is from genome assembly GCF_047511655.1 of Castor canadensis. Taxonomy (NCBI): domain Eukaryota; kingdom Metazoa; phylum Chordata; class Mammalia; order Rodentia; family Castoridae; genus Castor; species Castor canadensis. Next base: position 87,370,690 of record NC_133405.1, read on the forward strand.
AGTGCTAGTTTGGTGGATATGAATTCATTTGTTTTTGTTTATTGTGGAAGGTTTTTATTTCTCCTTCAACTATGGATAATTTTGTTGGATAGCCTAGTCCAGGTTGACAGTTGCTTTCTTTCAGGGTTTGAAATATATCATTCCATGCCCTCCTCGCATTTAGAGTTTGTGTTGAGAAATCTGATGTTATTCTGATGTGTTTGCTTTTATATCAACTTTTTCTCTTTTATAGTTTTTGATATTCTTTCTTTGTTCTGAATGTTCAGTGTTTAATTATAATATATTTGGAAATGTTGCTTTTCTGATCCTACCTGTTTGGTATTCTAAAAGCCTCCTGTACCTGAATGTCACCTTTCTCATAACTGGGAAAATTTTCTGGTATTATGTATTGAATAATTTACCTATGCCTTTAGTTTGTATCTCTTCTCCTTCTTCTATACTCATGATTCATAGGTTTGGTCTTTTGATGGTATCTCAGAGGTCTCGTGTTTTCTTAGTACTTCCTTTTTTGTGATCTTTGACTGATTGATCTATTCCTCCACAGGATCTTAAGTCTCTGATACTTTATTTTAAACCTGCTCTACTCTATTAGCAAGATTTCCAAATGAGGTTTTTATTTTGGATATTGAGCTTATCATTTCCAAGATTTCAATTTGATTTCTGCAGGATTTCCATAACTTTATTGAATTCCTTGGCCATATGTGTATTGTCTTCTTTATTTCATTCAGCTGTTTGTTTGAATTCTCTTTAAGTTCAGTTACCTTTTTATTTGCATCCTCTGAATTCATTCAGTTGCTTATAATTTCTTTGCTTATAATTTGCTTATAGTTTCCTTTTTAATTTCTTTCATCATTCTTGTCATTGTTTTTTTTGAATTCAGGGAGATTTCTTCCTCTTCATTATCACTTATTTCCTTTAATATGGAGTTGTTAGCTTTTAGAGGAGACATACTGGCTTGTTTTTTCACAGAACTTGTTATTCTGGTATTTACATAACTGGGGAATCCCCTATAGACTTAGGTTCCAGTCCTGCCCCATGTTTCAGAGCAGCCCAAAGCTAGGTCTGCCTACATAGCTCCATGCTTCAGGCCCGCCCCACTATTAAGTAAACAACACTGGCTTCAGGTACTCAGCTGAAACCCACAGATACAGGCTCCAGACCTGTCCAGTGCCAGGCCAGTGTCTTTGGTCTCATACTCCAGGATGGCTCCTGCCTCCCCAGGCTCCAGCAGAACTAGTATCCAAGACCATCCTAATAGGCTCCAATGCTACACTAGCCCCCACAGACCCAGGTTTCAGGACTACCTGTGCAGACCCAGGTCCTAGGCCAGTGCCAACAACCCCAGAAGTCAGGCCAGCCCTTGAAGATCGAGCCTCTAGGAAAGGATTCATATGTTTATTCACTAGGTAAACATGACAGACTCAAGCTCCAGGCCAGTCCCAATAGATCCAGGTTGTAGGTCAACATCCATTATCCCAGACTCTAGACCAGCCCATATTATTCCTGTCCTAGTATAAGGCTGGCCCCAGGTTCCAGACCCCAGTGGACCTAGGGTGCAGGCCTGCTCCAGCAGATCCAGAGTCTAGTACCACCCCTGCCAACTTAAGCTTCAGGACTTTTATAGACCTGTATCTCACAACTGTATCTGTATCTGTACAACCGGTATCTCAAGCTGTAGACCCATACCAGTACCAGGCCAGTCACCATGAACTCACTGAGACAGGCCTGTCTCAGTGGACATAGGCACCTGTCCCATCTCAGAACTTGGCTAATCCCTGCAGGCTCAAGCTCAAGGTTGACCCCAGCAACAGATCAGCCACTGTGGATAAAGATTCCTGGCCTGTAATCACGGACCTAGACTCTGGGACCAACCCCTGTACCCAATGAAATGGGCTCATTCCAGTGAATCTAGGGTATAGGCCCAACCTCACAGACTCAGGTACCAGGCATTCTCAACTGCTGATCCAGATTTACAAGACCAGCCTGCCTGAGATCTCAACTACCATGCCTCCCAGTAGATCATGCTAGACAGCCTTCCAAGAATCTCTGGAGAGGATAACTGGTGAATAGCTTTCCCAGATAAAACCAGTTTACAAAGATTAAAATAAGGTCCTACCTTTTTCAAACATATAAATCATGTCAAGTATATTTTTTGACCACAGTAAGGATGAAAAGCAAGAGTAATTTTGGCAAAATTGACAAGTACATGGAAATTAGAAAACATGATTTGAAACAATCAATGGGTCAAAGAAAAATTTAAAAGGCAAATAAAAAGCATTATTTTGAGACAAATGAAAATGGACACTCAACATACCAAATTTATGGAATGCAACAAAAGGAGTTCTAAGAGGGAAGTTTACAGCAGTAAATACCTACATCAGAAAGCAGCCCCAGCATACACCACACACACACACACAAAAACAGGGGGGCGTGGCTGAGAATGTAGCTCACTAATAGAGGACTTACCTAGCATGCAGGTGGTCCTTGGTTCAAAACCCATAGCACCACATTAAATAAATAAATATAGATCTAAAGCAAAAAAAAAAAAACTTTACCTTACGGAACCAGAAAAAGAAGAAGTCAAGAACAAACATAGAAAAAGGGAAGAAATAGTAAAGATAGGAACACAAATAAGCAAAGTGGACATGAAGAAAATAATAGAAAAGATCAATAAAACTAAGAGTTATGGCTTTTGAAAAAATAAACAGATACAACAAATAGATATAAACCTTTTGCTAGACTAGAAATAAAAGAGAGAATGTTCAAATAAAATCAGAAATGAAAGAAGAGGCATTAAAATTAATTTGAGTATCCCTTTTTTGAAATGTTAGGGACCAGAAGTGTTTTGAATTTCAACATTTTTAGATTTTTATAATATTTGCGTACACATAATGAGGTATGTTGGGATAGGACCCGTATCTAAACACAAATTTCATTTATGTTTCATATGTATCTTGTACACATAAACTGATAGTATTTTTTTGGTGGTACTGTGGTTTGAACTCAGAACCTTGTGCTTACTAAGCAGATGCTCTATCAACTGAGTCATGCCCCCAGCCCTCTTTGCTTTATTTTTGTGATAGTGTCTTGCCTTTATGAACTATGATCCTCCTGTTTATACTTATTGCATAGCTGGGATAACAGGTATGCACCACCACAGTCAGTTAAGATAGGGTTTTGTGAACTTTCTCTCCAGGCTGGCATTGAACTGCAATTCCCCCAATCTCTGCCTAAGTAGCTAGAATTATAGGTGTGAGCCACTGCACCCAGTCCTGAAGGTAATTTTATACACTATTTTCGGTGTACCTGAAATTTCACGTTTTTAACTGAAACCCATCACATGAGGTCAGTTGTGTGATTTTCCACTTATGGCATCATGTCCGCTTGTATGCGGTGATTTTGCACAATGTTGAAGATCTTCACCCATGAAAACGCTGACAGTTGGGCAGCGTTTCTTTCAAAAGCTAACTCAGTTCACCATGCTTAACAAGGTGCATTAATGCTTCTCTTACAAGAGCTGCGGTGCTTCTCCCATTCACCTGAAAGGGGAGATTCAGCAAAAAGCTGATGTTGCTGATCCAGGAAAACACTGAGAGGTAGGCAGTACTCCTTTATAGAGCAAACTGAATGCACGATACTAACAATGTTGCTAGACCCTCTTATTTCTAACATTAAGGATTCTCTTACAGAAACTGCAGTTTTTCTCCCTTTTATTTATGGCGGTGATTTTGCACAAAGTTTAGGTTCCTCACCCATGAAAACGCTGAAAGTTAGGCAGCGTTCCTCTTGAAAACTAACTCAGTTCACCATGCTTAACAAGGTGCAAGACCCTCTTGCTTTTACTATTAATGCTTCTCTTACAAGAGCTGCAGTGCTTCTCCTTTTCACTTGAGTGGGGTGATTCAACACAAAGGTGATATTGCTCATCCAGGAAAACACTGAGAGGAACGCAGTACTCCTTTAAGGAGCAAACTGAATTCACAATAGTAACCGAGTCCCTAGACCCTCTTGGTTCTAACATTAAGGATTCTCTTAGAAAAGTGCAGGTTTTCTCCCATTTACTTGTATGTGGTGATTTTGCACAAAGTTGATGATCCTCACCCATGAAAACGCTGACAGTTGGGCAGCGTTCCTTTCAAATCTAACTCAGTTCACCATTCTTAACAAGGTGCAAATCCTTGTTGCTTGTAACATTAATGCTTCTCTTATAAGAGCTGCAGTGCTTCTCTCATTCACTTGAATGGGGAGATTCAGCAGAAAGGTGATGTTGCTGATCCAGGAAACACTGAGAGCTAGGCAGTACTCCTTTAAAGAGCAAACTGAATTCACCATACTAACCATGTTGCTAGACCCTCTTGTTTCTAACATAAAAGGATGCTCTTAAAAAACTGCAGTTTTTCTCCCATTCACTTGTACGCGGTGATTTTCCCCAAAGGTTATGTTTCTCACCCATGAAAAGGCTGAAGGTTAGGCAGCGTTCCTTTCAAAAACTAACACAGTTCACCATGCTTAACAAAGTGCAAGACCCTCTTGCTTGTAAAATTAATCCTTCTCTTACAAGAGCTACAGTGCTTCTCCCTTTCACTTGAATGCGGTGATTCAGCACAAAGGTGATGTTTCTCATCCAGGAAAACAGTGAGAAGTAGGCAGAATTCCTTTAAAGAGCAAAATGAATTCACAATACTAACCAGGTTGCTAGACCCTCTTTTGTCTAACATTAAAGATTCTCTTACAAACCTGGAGTCTTTCTCCCATTTACCTGTATGTGGTGATTTTGCACAAAGTTGAAGATCCTCACCCATGAAAATGCTGACAGTTGTGCAGCGTTCCTTTCAAAAGCTAACTCAGTTCACCATGCTTAACAAGGTGCAAGGCCCTCTTGCTTGAAACATTAATGCTTCTCTTACAAGAGCTGCCGTGCTTCTCCCTTTCACTTGAATGGGGAGATTCAGCAGAAAGGTTATGTTGCTGATCCAGGAAACAATGAGAGCTAGGCAGTACTCCTTTAAAGAGCAAACTGAATTCACCATACTAACCATGTTGCTAGACCCTCTTGTTTCTAACATACAAGGACTCTCTTAAAAAACTGCAGTTTTTAGCAGCCTCTTCAACAAAAACTGCTGGGAAAACTGGTTAGCAGTCTGAAAAAAACTGAAACTAGATCCATGTATATCACCCTATACCAAGATTAACTCAAAATGGATCAAGGATCTTAATATCAGACCCCAAACTCTTAAGTTGATACAAGAAAGAGTAGGAAATACTCTGGAGTTAGTAGGTATAGGTAAGAACTTTCTCAATGAAACCCCAGCAGCACAGCAACTAAGAGATAGCATAGATAAATGGGACCTCATAAAACTAAAAAGCTTCTGTTCATCAAAAGAAATGGTCTCTAAACTGAAGAGAACACCCACAGAGTGGGAGAAAATATTTGCCAATTATACATCAGACAAAGGACTGATAACCAGAATATACAGGGAACTTAAAAAACTAAATTCTCCCAAAACTAATGAACCAATAAAGAAATGGGCATGTGAACTAAACAGAACTTTCTCAAAAGAAGAAATTCAAATGGTCAGAAAACACATGAAAAAATGCTCACCATCTCTAGCAATAAAGGAAATGCAAATTAAAACCACACTAAGATTCCACCTCACCCCTGTTAGAATAGCCATCATCAGCAACACCACCAACAACAGGTGTTGGCGAGGATGCGGGGAAAAAGGAACCCTTTTACACTGTTGGTGGGAATGTAGACTAGTACAACCACTCTGGAAAAAAATTTGGAGGCTACTTAAAAAGATGGACATCGATCTACCATTTGATCCAGCAATACCACTCTTGGGGATATACCCAAAAGACTGTTACTCCAGAGGCACCTGCACATCCATGTTTATTGCGGCACTATTCACAATAGCCAAGTTATGGAAACAGCCAAGATGTCCCAGCACTGACGAATGGATTAAGAAAATGTGGTATCTATACACAATGGAATTTTATGCAGCCATGAAGAAGAACGAAATGTTATCATTCGCTGGTAAATGGATGGAATTGGAGAACATCATTCTGAGTGAGGTTAGCCTGGCTCAAAAGACCAAAAATTGTATGTTCTCCCTCATATGTGGACATTAGATCAAGGGCAAACACAACAAGTGGATTGGACTATGAGCACATGATAAAAGCGAGAGCACACAAGGGAGGGGTGAGGATAGGTAAGACACCTAAAAAACTAGCTAGCATTTGTTGCCCTTAATGCAGAGAAACTAAAGCAGATACCTTAAAGCAACTGAGGCCAATAGGAAAAGGGGACCAGGAACTAGAGAAAAGGTTAGATCAAAAAGAATTAACCTAGAAGGTAACACCCACGCACAGGAAATCAATGTGAGTCAATGCCCTGTATAGCTATCCTTATCTCAACCAGCAAAACCCCTTGTTCCTTCCTATTATTGCTTATACTCTCTCTACAACAAAATTAGAAATAAGGGCAAAATAGTTTCTGCTGGGTATTGAGGGGGGGAGCGGGAGGGGGTGGAGTGGGTGGTAAGGGAGGGGGTGGGGGCAGGGGGGAGAAATGAACCAAGCCTTGTATGCACATATGAATAATAAAAGAAAAATGAAAAAAAAAAAGTTTCAGATTTAAAACAGGTCACACTAAAAGGAGGTCACATATGAGAGGGGGAAGGTAAAAGAAGGAAGTTAAGAAGGTGAATATGGCTGATGTACTCTCTATAAAAGAATGAATATAGAAGTTTTAAATCTGTTGAAACCATCATAAGTAGGGGACTAAGGTAGAAAGAAGAAAACTAAAGAACATGAGCCAATTCGGGTTATAATACATATATATACATGGAAATGTCACGAGGAAATTCTGTGTAGTTATCTTAAACAAACAAAAATGTCCTTTTTTCTTTTACAAAATTGGAGAAGAGGACAGAACAGGTCCTGCCTGAGGAGTTGGTACCAGTGGGAGGGGGGAGGAAGTGAGGAAAGGGTGTGGGAGGATAAATATAGTGCAAATACTGTGTATACATGTATATAAATGGAAAAATCATACCTGTTGAAACTGTTCCAGGAATGGGGATAAAGGAATGTTGGAGAGGGTGATCAAGTATGATATATTTGATATATTGCAAGAACTTTTTAAGTGCCACAATGTCCCCCTAGCACAACAATAGAAAAATAAAATGTTTCAGATTTTGGCACAGTTTCGGTTTCAGGTTTTTGGATTAGGGATGATCAGACTGTGTTTTAAAAGCATCTAAAAATAATTACATGCCAATAAATTGGAAAACCTAGAAAGATCAGATAAATTCCCAGCCAGAAAAAACCTATCAAGACTAAGTCACCAAGAAATATCATGGCTTCAGCGCTGAATTCTAACAAATGCTTAAAGAAGAATTAATGTCAATTCTCAAACTCTTTCAAAACATTTAAGAGAAAGAATACTTCAAGTCCATTTTATGAGACCATTACTATGAAGCCAAAGCCTGACAAGGACACCATAAGAACAGAAATTTCCAGCCAATAATCCTGATGTTCATAGATGCCAAAACCTTCAACAAAATAATAGCAAAAAGAATTCAACAGCAATATTAAAAGGATCATTCACTATGATATGGTGGAATTAATACTAGGGATTCAGTATTTGGTCAATATATGCATGTATATAAATGCCTCACATTAATAGAATAAAGTCCCAAACCATATATCATGGCATTAGACGCAGAAAAGGCATTTGACAAAAATCAACATCCTCTCACAATAAAAACTGTCGAAAAGCTAGGTATAGAAGGACTATACCATAGCCAATAAAGGCCATATATGACAAAATCACTCAACAGTGAAAAATTGAAAACTTTTCAGGATAAAAGCAAGACAAGGATGCAGTTTCTCCATTTCTATTCAACTTAGTACTGGAAGTCTAAGTCAGGTCAATTAGGCAAGAGAAAGAAAGAAAATGCATCCACTTAAAGGAAGAAGTTAAAGCGGACTGGTAGAGATGAACCAATTGGGGTTCTAATACATATATGCATGGAAACAACACAAGGAAACTCATCTTTATCTCAAACTAGCAAAAACACCATGTTTCTCTTTTTATCTTTCATGTTTTTTCTTCTACAAAATCGGACAAAAGCAGGGTGGAATAGGTTCTGCCCGGGGTGGGGGGCGTGGTGGGTGTTGGCACCAGTGGGAGGGGGAGGGGGCTGGGAAAGGGGTAGGAGGATGAATATGGTACAAATAATGTATACACATGTATGTAAATACAAAAATGAATGGATACCTTTTGAAACTGTTCCAGGAATGGGGGGGAGGCAGAGGGGGGGAATGAAAAAGAACAGTGGAGGGGGTTAAATGCAAGTATGATATATTTGATACATGGTAAGAACCTTTGTAAATGCTACAATGTACCCCCATCCAGCACAACAATAAAAAAGGAAGAAGTTAAATTGCCCCTTATTACAGAAGACATAATCTTATACATGAAAATTTCTAGATATTCCAAAAAAACTGTTAGAACAAATTAATAAATTTAGTAAATTTGCAGGATATAAAAGTGCTTCTATATACAATTAATGTGCTCTCTGAGAAAGAAATCTGAAAAACAATCCCATTTACAATGGTTACAAAAATAAAATACTTGGGAATAAACTTAACCAAGGAGGTGAACAAATGCTATACTTAAAACTATAAAACATTGAGGAAAGAAACTGAAGACACAAGTAAATGGAATGACATATTGTAGTCATGAATTTAAAAAAATATCGTTAAAATGTTCATAACACACAAAGCATCCTACAGATTCAACACAATTCCCATTCTAATTCCAAGGACATTTTTCACAGAAACATAAAAGCAATTCTAAAATTTGTATGGACCCACAAATGGCCCCAAATGCCCAAGGAAATCTTGAGCAAAAATAACAAAAACTGGAGACAACATACTATCTGATTTCAAAACATATTGTAAAGGTATAGTGACCAAAACAACAAGGTATTGGCATAAAAACAGACACAGAGACCAAAGAAACAGAATAGAGTTTAAAAATGAACCCACACATTTATAATCAATTGATTTTCAACAGAAGTGCCAAGAACACACAACTGGGAAAGGGCTGTCTATTTAATAAATGCTGTGGGGAAAACTGAATATACACATGTAAAACTTTACCCTTACTTTACACAACATGCAAAAATGAACTCAAATGAGTAAAAGATTTAAATGTAAGAATGGAAACTTTAAATCTCTATAACACTGGTTTGGGCAATAGTTTCTTGGATATGATACCAAAAGCACAGGGAGCAAAGAAAAAAATAGGTAACTGGGATTGCATAAAGCCAAAAGGCTTCTGCACAGCCAAGGAAACAATCAACAGAGTAAAGAAATAACGTAGACAATGGGAAAGAATATTTGCAAACCATACAGTTAACAAGAGGTTAGGATACAAAATATAAGAGGAACTCAACTGAATAGTATAAAAGCACCTAAATGAAAAATGAGAAGATGGTAGAGTAAGTTTCCCCCACATAACTCCATGAATGTGAAGAGTCAGGGTAACAAAGAAAGCATATATTCTAAAGACAGCAAGGACACTGGGAATCATCAAAGAGGTGACAGATAACTGAAAATCATGGAGAAAAGAAAGGCAATGCAGAGAAAAGTAGGAAACAGTCTGTACTTCCAACCATGACTCCCTGGGAGAGAGGGGAAGCTGAAGCCACAACGACAAGGTAAGCCAGTCAAACCTCATGATAACAGAATGGGAAACCCAGCTTCAAGATAATTTCAAAATTTTTTCAAGCCTTAAATTTAGTGGGGGGATTTAGTGGGACAGTGACTCCTCCTGCATGTCTGGCAAGCAATAGAGAAGAAATCCATTTTGTCAATCCCTGTATCTCAGAAAAATATAGACAGATGCCATCTTGAGAGGGGGCTTATTGTTTGAAACTGAAATTCTCTAGAAGCCTGAAAAGAAGAAGCAATTGCACCTCAGGGAGGCTGGAAATAACCTGCTAGAATATTTGGGAGGGAGACAGTCATAAGATGTGATTATATAGAAGGGGAAGGTAGGACACAAACACACTGATACAGACACCCTGACAAACAAGCATCAGAGAGCTTGGGCAGTGAAGTGCATGATGGCCAGTTGACATGAACTCTGGCAAGGAGTGAGCCCCGTCACCTGAGGATCACTATGGAAACAGAGGTCTGAGTCCATGGCAGGCAGACTGCTCGGCATACAGAGCTATCTCTCTGCTGCATGTGATTTACTGTCAGGCTGGACTGACAACTCTGAACCCAGGTCCTCCAGATCACTCAATTGTCTCAGCCTCCTACCTTGCACAGTGTGGTTAACAGCTGGATGGGATTTGAAAGTGCTTAGAAGGGGAGACAGAGTACCAAGTTCTCTTGGTTCTCTCCATCCAATGCAGAACTCAGTGCTCTGTTTGCTTTCCCCAATCTCCAATGCATTTTGGGGACACTCCTAGACTTGGATACTTGCTGCCTAAGGGAACATAACTGTGGGACAAATGGGAACTTGCCTGGCCTGCAGGCTGCAAAACTCCTTGCAGCCAGCAGCAGCTCATGGAACACAAGGAAGGGAATTTTCTAAAGTAAATACAGTCCTGAAACCAACAACTACCCCTTGTCCAGCCCACCCCCTCAATCCACATACAGTATACTAGCCTGAACAGTAAGAATTAGAAGACACTCCAGCTAGTTATCTTCTCTCTGAGTAGTGCTTAGGATGAGGCTTGGAGGACTGAGCATGTGAGAAAAATGTTTGATATGAGCTATACCCCCAATCCAGTGGTGAGAAACTGTGCTGTAGTCATGTCACTACCCAATTCTGTCTGAAACAATACAGGTATGAATAAAACCTCCAACCAATGACTTGGCCTCAGATATGCAAATCTCATTGGAAAAACATGTGAAAATTTAAAAATGCAATATGACTCCTCCAAAATTCAATAATTCCACAATAACAAATTATAATTATAGCTAAGTAGTTGGAATCCCAGACAAATAAATTAAAAGAATAATTATAAGAAGGTTCAACAAAATTAGAGAGAATATGTATAAACACATGAATGAATTCAAAGAGAATATAAATAAACAGTTGAATAAAATAAGGAAGACAATGCAGGATATAAAAACAGAATTCAATACACATACAGAAATCCTGCAAGAAATCAAATTGAAACTCTGGAAATGAAAAGCTCAATAATCAAAACAAAAACTCAGTTGAAAGCATTACCCATAGACTGGAGAAGATAAGGTAGACAAATTAGAGCATTCAAAATATAATAAAGAAAAAAAAAGAAGTATGAACAGAAAACACAAAATCTCTGGGATACTGTTAATAGACCGAACCTATGAATCACTGGCAGAGAGGAGGGAGAAGAGGTATAAGCTAAAGGCATAGAAAACATATTTAGTAAAACAATAGCAGAAAATTTCTCAAAACCTGGGGAAAAGATGCTCATCCAAGGTAGGAAGCATTTAGAATACCAGACAAGACAGAAAAGTACCTTTTCATGTCATATAATAATTAAAACATTAAGTATACAGAAAATGGAAATACTATGCAAAATTGTAAAACAGAGGCACTAAATCACATACAAAGGGAAGCCCATCAGATATAGGTCAATCACACCAAAAAAATTCAACAAAGAAATTTCAGAATTAAATGACACTGTAGATCAAATGGATTTAACAGACATCTACAGAATATTCCACCCAAAAGCTGCAGGATGCACATTCTTCTCAGCAGCTCAAAGAACTTTTTCCAAAACAGATATTTTATTTTATTTATTTTTTTTTTTTAGATAGGTAGTGAATGTATTTTTTTTTTCATTTTTCTTTTATTATTCATATGTGCATACAAGGCTTGGTTTATTTCTCCCCCCTGCCCCCACCCCCTCCCTTACCACCCAATCCACCCCCTCCCGCTCCCCCCCTCAATACCCAGCAGAAACTATTTTGCCCTTATCTCTAATTTTGTTGTAGAGAGAGTATAAGCAATAATAGGAAGGAACAAGGGGTTTTGCTGGTTGAGATAAGGATAGCTATACAGGGCATTGACTCACATTGATTTCCTGTGTGTGGGTGTTACCTTCTAGGTTAATTCTTTTTGATCTAACCTTTTCTCTAGTTCCTGGTCCCCTTTTCCTATTGGCCTCAGTTGCTTTAAGGTATCTGCTTTAGTTTCTCTGCGTTAAGGGCAACAAATGCTAGCTAGTTTTTTAGGTGTCTTACCTATCCTCACCCCTCCCTTGTGTGCTCTCGCTTTTATCATGTGCTCATAGTCCAATCCCCTTGTTGTGTTTGCCCTTGATCTAATGTCCACATATGAGGGAGAACATACGATTTTTGGTCTTTTGAGCCAGGCTAACCTCACTCAGAATGATGTTCTCCAATTCCATCCATTTACCAGCGAATGATAACATTTCGTTCTTCTTCATGGCTGCATAAAATTCCATTGTGTATAGATACCACATTTTCTTAATCCATTCGTCAGTGCTGGGACATCTTGGCTGTTTCCATAACTTGGCTATTGTGAATAGTGCCGCAATAAACATGGATGTGCAGGTGCCTCTGGAGTAACAGTCTTTTGGGTATATCCCCAAGAGTGGTATTGCTGGATCAAATGGTAGATCGATGTCCATCTTTTTAAGTAGCCTCCAAATTTTTTTCCAGAGTGGTTGTACTAGTCTACATTCCCACCAACAGTGTAAAAGGGTTCCTTTTTCCCCACATCCTCGCCAACACCTGTTGTTGGTGGTGTTGCTGATGATGGCTATTCTAACAGGGGTGAGGTGGAATCTTAGTGTGGTTTTAATTTGCATTTCCTTTATTGCTAGAGATGGTGAGCATTTTTTCATGTGTTTTCTGGCCATTTGCAAAACAGATATTTTAAAACATAGAGTAAGTCTTAACAAATACAATAAAATTGAAATGATTTCTTGTATTTTATAATACTACAATAAAATAAAACTAGTAATCAAGAACATGAGAGACTACAGAAAATATACAAACACATGGAGACTGAAAAATATACTTTTGAATAATTAGTGGGTCATTGAGGAAATTATGTGGGAAATAAAAAAATTCCAAAACAAATTAAAAATGAAAATATAGCATTCCAGAACCTATGAGATACAATTAACATGGTTCTAAAAGGGAAGTTTATAGCTATGAGTGCCTACGTTAAAAAAATCAAGCGATATCTCAAATAAATAACCTAATGATGCACCTAAAGGATTTAGAAAAACAAGAACAAGGCAATCCCAAAATTAGTAGAAAGAATTAGTAGAAAGAATAATAAAGATCAGAGCTGAAGTTAGCAAAATGGAAAGTAAAAGAGCAATATAAAGGATCAATGAAATAAAGAGCTGCTTCTTTGGAAGAATAAGAAAGACTGACCAACCCTTAGCTAAAGAAGAGGCATCAGAGAAATGCAAATCAAAACTTCACTGAGATTCCACCTCACCCCAGTCGGAGTGGCTTCCATCAAGAAAACAAATAACAATTGTTGGTGAGTATTTGGGGAAGTATGTAGGGGGGGACTGTTATTAGTACAGCCACTAAGGAAATCAGTATGGATGCTCCTCAACAAACTAAAAACAAAACTACTATATAATCCAGCATCTCCACTACTGGGTATATACCCAGAAGAATCAGTCAGTTTACTATGGAGATGCCTGGATACCTATGTGATACTAGTCACAATAGCCAAATTATCAAATCAGCCTTGGCACTCATCAAGAGATGAATAGATAAAGAAAATGTTGTGTTATACACAATGCAGTTTTAGTCAGCCATTAAGAACAATGAAATTATGTTGTGTGTTGGAAAATGGATGAAACTGGAGATCATGATGTTAAGTGAAATAAACATGTTTTCTCTCGTTTGTGGAAGCTAGGGAAAAACAAAACCAAACCAAACACCAAGGTCATGAAAGTAAAAGTGGAACTACTAGAGAGGTGAAAAGGGGAGGGGAGAGGAGAGGGAGGTGAGGGATAAGAAAGAATAATAGGAGGGATGAGTATGATCAAAGTACATTATATGTATGCATGGAAATGTCATGATGAAAGCCCTTACTATGTACACTTTAATATACGCCAATAAAAAAGAGAGAAAAGAATGAGCAAAGGATCTAAAATGACATTTCTCAAATGAAGACATAAGAACTTCCAACAGATTTATGAAAAGTTGCTAATATCACTAACGATCAGGGAAATGGAAATTATACCACAATGAGATACCACTTTACACTTCTTATAATTATTATTATCAAAAGAATGAAAGTAAGTTTTGGTGAGGATGTGGAGAAAAGGAAACTCTCTATATGTCTGGGAGGAATGTAAATTAGTCTAGTCATTATGGAAAACAGTATGTAGATTACTCAAAAAAACAAAAATAGATCTATCCAAAGGAAATGAAGTAGAGGGGATGAACCAATTCAGGTTATATATATACATGGATTGTGTATGTGTGTGTGTGTGTGTGTGTGTATGGAAATGCCACAATGAAACACCCTGTGTAACTATCTTAAACAAACAAAAATGTCTTTTTTCAAAATGGGTAACAGGAAGACAAAACAGGTCCTGTCTGGGAGCCTGGTGCCAGTAGGAGGGGTGAGGCTATAAGGATAGGGTGTAGAAGGATGAATGTGTTGGAAATATTATGTACTCATGTATATAAATGGAAAAAATGAGATCTGCTGAAACTATTCCAGGAATGGGGGAAGGGAGATAAAGGAGAATGATGGAGAGGGTGAATTCAACCATGATATATTGTAAGAACGTTTGTAAATGTCATAATTTTCCTCAGTACAATCATATGATAATAAAAAGCAGAGAAAAATAAAATGAAAATAAAGTTCTATACCAATACCAAATAAAAAATAAAATAAAAAACAAAACACATAAAAAAAGAAATGAAGTTGGTATGTGAAAGGGATATCTCCACTTCCATGTTTTAACATCATTCACAATAACCAAAATATGGAATCAAGCTATGTGTCTATCAATGCACGACTAGATAAAGAAAATGTGGTGTGTATGTATACACAATAGATGACTATTCAGCCTTGGAAACAGAGGCAACCTTCTCATTCTCACATTATGGATAAATCTTGAGGATATTATGATACCTGAAATATGCCAGGCACAGAAAGGCAAATATAACATGATATAACGTCTAGGTAGAATCTAAAAATGTAGAACTCATAGAAGCAGAAAGTATCATAGTGGTTCCCATGAGCTGAAGGTAGAAGAAAAGAAAGGGTTGAAGAGACATGCTCAAATGATACAATCTTTCAGTCAGATAGACTAAGTTCAAAAGATCTATTGTACAACATGATGATAATAGTTAATAACAATATTTTGTATTCTTGGAAATCAATGAAAATAGATTTGAAATGTTGTCATGACAGAAAATGGTAAGTATGCTTGGGTGATGCATATGTTAATCAGTTCAATTAAGCTACTCCATTATATAAATACTATGCTGCATAGGATAAATATATTCAATTTTTAATTGCTAATTAAAAATAGAAATAAAAAATAAATTTCAGAATGTTAGAATACGAAGAATTTAATCACTTAAAAAAAAAAACAAAGAAAAAGAGCACTGAAAAGAGGATGCCAAAAATAAAGTACATTCAAAATTATTCCAGCATTTGGCCCACACAAGCTGTATGTTACCTTTGTAGTAAACCACATTATCTTTCACAATCCTCTTTCAGTATATTTTATTGAAGCACAAAACACTTAACATTTTCCCAAGAAAACAATCCAGGGACAATCCAAAGTCTGTTGCAACCTATATTTAAAACTCCTTTATGAATGAAGGATAGGACTGTAAAATAGGTACCTCAGGAGGGCGGGTTTTTGTGGAGTGGGGAGGGTAAGTGGAGGCAATGAAGATGAGGGAATATGGTTGCTGGGCTTCATATACATATGTGAAATAGAACCATGAAACCTCTTACATTTATTTTAAGTAGGCATGGAGGGGGAGATGGTGGGAGCGACCTAGCCAATGTACAATGTAAGGCTATCCAGAATTGCACAATGAATCTACCCTATACAATGAATATATGCTAACAAAAAATGAAAAATAAAATAAAAATATAAATCTTAATTTAATATTATTTTAATGTGAGATACTTGAAATTATTTTTATATATGCACTTTTCCCAAATATTTAAATATTAGGAGACTTTTTAAAATTTAATAATAAATTTTACATGTAAAAGTGACTGAATTCTATTTCAAATAAATTATTACATTTGGAAACAAAAGGATAAATGTAGCCCTGATTAATTTTATAATTTTCCTTGATGCGATGTAAAATTAAGTTCTTTACAGTTGTATTTCTGAGTGGTTTAACTTGTGTGAAACACAGAGTAAAGGTGTTTAATTCTGTGACATTTATTTATCATTATTCTCAATCTCACCAATATGATTTCATAATGAGGAACTATTCAAGAGAATATCAAGATCAGAAATAGCAAAGGATAAGCATAAGAAAATGTTCTCTAAGAACAACATTGTACATTTTCTCTTATAGTCATAATTCTATTTCTGAAAAAACAGGATTCAGGCTTCTCCCCATCAGCTGCCTAAGAAAACAAGATGTAGACTCTCACATTCAGTACTTTGGGAAGGCAGGATGCAGATTGTTTCCCCCATTGAGTAGCCTTGGAAAGTAGAATATAGATTGAGCCCCAAAATAATCTTTAAGGTTGTTTTTCAGAAATAATGTTCCATAAGCTACCCTAATGAGCAAGAGTCAGAGATCAAATCTCCACCCAGGGAAGAATTAAAGTCTCATTTCCATGGGAAATAGGAAGGACCATGTTGTCGGACTGTGCCTTGGCAGAATCATCACCACCCATGCATATGATGATACCTTTTCCCTTTCTGAAGGTGCACTCCTGGCCCAAATAAATTACAGCTCGCTCTAGCCTCAAGGAGTAACAGCTTTTAAATTTTTTCCCATGGTATTCCCTTATTTGCTGCAAATAAATTTCACTCTATGTAACAACTATTCTTGGAGTTCTATTCTGATTTGATTCTCCCAAAGAGGTGTAACCATTAGTCCAGTAACATTTTGATTCAGAAGTGAATATTCTCACTTCTAAACTAAAAATCAAAATAAATTATTTGTGTCTCTTTTAGGTATACTAAGACTTTTTAAATCTGAAAATCCTATTCAAAAGCCAATTTGGAGTACTTGGGAGGAGGAGACAGGAGGATTTTGAGTTTTAGGTCAGCCTGGGCTACAAATTAAGACATTCTCTCAAAAACAGCAACAGCAGCAGCAATAATAGTAATAGTAGCTAATTTGGCTTGTTTACATTATAAAAACTTCTAAAACATAAAATTTCATGAAATTTGGAGTAACCTTTAAGTGGAAATAACCTAAAAATGGTTATTAATGTAAAGTTGTTTTATTCAATTATATTGTCTTAAAATTAGTTTTTAAGTAATATTTTTCTGATGAATTGATAAAATATATCTGATGATATGAAACCAATGTGCTTTATATTTTGCAATATAGAACTTCAGAGATATAATGAATTTCTGAATCATATGGTTCAGTTTCTGCTTCCATGAAGATGGAGTAGATATATTTTCCCTATACATCCTTCTAAGTACAACTAAAATGCCTGAACATTATATATAAAACAAATATAAAACTATGAAAGTTGAAAAGAGACAAGTAGAGGAACAGCTGAGGAGCAACATACTAGTGAGTTCTTTGGGTTTCCATTTTGCCTCATACATCCCAGACTGGGAGCTGAAGAAGCCAACATATCAGAAATGCTAATGGCATAGGCAAAAGACCCAATGATCATACACTAATTAAAATGCTTTTTAAGTGAGAGCACACAAGGGAGGTATGAGGATAGGTAAGACACCCAAAAAACTAGATAGCATTTGTTGCCCTCAATGCAGAGAAACTAAAGCAGATACTTTAAAGCGACAGAGGCCAATAGGAGAAGGGCACCAGGAACTAGAGAAAAGGTTAGTTCGAGAAGAATTAATTTGGAAGGTAACACACATGTACAGGAAAGCAATGCAAGTCAACTCCCTGTATAGCTATCCTTATCTCAACTAGTAAAAACCCTTGGTCCTTCCTATTATTGTTTATACTCTCTCTTCAACAAAATCAGAGATAAGGGCAAAATAGTTTCTGCCTGGTAGCGAGGGGGTGGCAGGGAGAGGGAAGGGGTGGGAGGAAGGAGGGAGAAATGACCCAAACATTGTATGCACATATGAATAAAAGAAAATAAATAAATAAATAAAATGCTTTTTAAAAAAGACCCAACAAAGTCTACACTCACTACCCAAGTGTCCAGGAAAGAAGCAATAACTGCGTAAGAACAAAAAAACCACCTTTTCTTCTTCTTTTTTGTTTATTACCATATTATAGTTGTACCTGGGGTACACTGACATTTACAAAATGCTTGCAATATATCTTAACTAGATTCACACCACTCCATCATTCTCCTTTATTCCCCCTTTCTCCCTTCTTAGAACAGTTTCAACAAGTCTCATTGTTCCATTTTCAAACATGAATACAAAATACATCCATCATATTCACTCTCCTTCACCTTTTCCTTACACCCTCTTCCCTCCCACTATTACCAACCACTGGACAATACTTGTTTTACCTTGATGCCCTTCATTTTTTAAAAAAGACATTTTTGTTTCTTTATGATGGCTATACAGAGAGTCTCAGTGTGACATTTCCATATGTGTGTGTATTATGTATGCATGTATTATACCCTGAATTGGTTCATCCCCACTAATATTCTCCTGTCTCCTTTAATCCTCTTCTCACACTGATTTCAACAGATTTGAATGTTCCATACTCATACCTTTATTGAAAGTACATCATCCATATTCACCTTCTTTGCTTTTAAATCAGCCAGGTGATGGTGGTTCACAAATCCTAGCAGCTTGGGAGGCTGAGATTGGGAGGATCACATTTTGAGGCCAGCCCAGGCAAATAATTCATAAGACCCTATCTCCAAAATAACCAGAGCAAAATGGATTGGTGGTGTAGCTGAAGCAGTAGGGTGTCTGCTTTGCAAGCGTGACACCCTGAGTTCAAACCTCAGTCCTACAAACAACAACAATAAAACAAAACTTTTAAATCAAAATAGTTTTACCACTACTAGAAGAAAAAAATTTTATTTTCTTCTTCTTCTTCTTCTTCTTCTTCTTCTTCTTCTTCTTCTTCTTCTTCTTCTTCTTCTTCTTCTTCTTCTTCTTATTTCATATGTGGACATTAGATCAAGGGTAAACACAAGGGGATTGGACTATGAGCACATGATAAAAGCGAGAGCACACAAGGGAGGGGTGAGGATAGGTAAGACACCTAAAAAATTAGCTAGCATTTGTTGCCCTCAATGCAGAGAAACTAAAGCAGATACCTTAAAAGCAACTGAGGCCAATACGAAAAGGGGAACAGGTACTAGAGAAAAGGTTAGTTCAAGAAGAAATAACCTAGAAGGTAACACACACGCACAGGAAATCAATGTGAGTCAATGCCCTGTATAGCTATCCTTATCTCAACCAGCAAAAACCCTTGTTCCTTCCTATTATTGCTTATACTCTCTCTACAACAAAATTAGAAATAAGGGCAAAATAGTTTCTGCTGGGTATTGGGGGGGTGAAGAGAGAGGGGGTGGAGTGGGTGGTAAGGGAGGGGGTGAAGAGGCAGGGGGGAGAAATGAACCAAGCCTTGTATGCACATATGAATAAAAGAAAAGGGAAAAAAAGAAAAATCATAGAACTACCGCAACCCATACAAGCAAAGACCAAGTAGGGCATTTACATGCAAGGCTGTAAAAAGGATCACCAACACCCCCAGCAAGTGTCCAGGAAAGTCAAGTAAGGAGCCAGGACTTTCATCTTCTCAGCCAGTAACAAGCTTTCCATGCAAATAACGTGTCAGCAGAGACCACTTAGGGAACCAGAATTCCCACCCCTGTGCAACACTCATGAAGGATTCTCCTCATTGGGTGTCAGCAAAGGCTAAATGAGAACTCTGACTTCTACCTGCCCCAAGAAATTAATGGGGCAGTTTTCTCCTTAGCTGCTGAATGGTCAGTGAAAGAAAGTGAGTAAAAACAGAAGAATTAACTAAATATCCAAAGTTTCATAACATAATGCAAAACTTTTGAGATTTCAATTGAAAATCATCATACTAAGACCAGGGAAGTCTTAGCCAAAATGAAAAAAGGTAATAGTTGAAAAAATCCAGAAGACAAATTAAAATAATCTGACTAATGTTTTAAACCACATATAGACACACTTTAGTAAACAAGAATGAAAATACTTGAAACAAATGAAAATAGAGCTTCGGCAAAAAAATAAAGTCTCAGTGAAAAAATACAATGTATTAAAAAGAAACAAATGGAATTATACAATTGTAAAGTAACTGAAATAAAAAGCTCAGTGGATGAGTCCCACAGAAGAATATAGATTCAAAAAGCTAGGGGAATCAAAATACGATGACTTCAAATAAATCCATTATAAGACACATCATGACAAAGAAAAGATCCTGAAAGCAACCAAAGTAAAAGGACAGCTTACCTATAAGGTAACCCAAAAAGAATGTTTTCTAGACAGTGAAAAATAGTAAAAGATGAAAATTTGTACTTTACAGAAGGAAAAAAGAACACAGTGGACAAAAACATGTGTAAATGGGTTTGAATTTTATAAAACTACAGTAGACCCTTGGTATCTGTGGGGATATAGTTCCAAGGAGACCACCATTGAAAAAGAACTGTGATTGCTCAATATGCAATCAGTGCAGTACTATGGAATCCTGATTGATTTTTAACATAACATAGCCCAACTTTTGCTAAAAACATGCTGCCTTCCAACAAACCTAAAATTTTTACCTATTATATAAATTAAGCACATTACATTCCCTTTTGGTCTTAGAAGGATTACCTTAACTTTTACCTGGCTTTTTTGGCATCATTTGCCTTGGGGGGGACTTATTTTCACAAAGATGATCACACACAATTGAAACACAACTGACAGACCAAGGACAGAATAAGAACTTCCTCACATCAACTGAGCTGCATAATGCATGTGAGAATTTTAAATATTTATGTTCAAAACCACATGTAATAAGTTCACAAATAAGGTGGGTTTACTGTATGTTTCATATTTTAAGGAAAAACACCATCATATTGTTTGATATCTTCTAAATGTAGAGGAAATATTTAAGAAAACTATAAATGTAGTAAAATTAAATAATATAAAAGTTGATAAGCTTTATAAACATCAGCAGAATTGACAAAATTATGACAGCAGTAGACTGTTACTTTATATATTACAAACATATACTAGAACTACAAAAATTGCCAAGGAGATTTATTAAAAAACACTATGGATGGATCAAAGTAGAATTTGTTAAATGTTCAAGTGACCCAAAGGAAGGCAAGGAAAGGCAAACTGAGGAAAACAGAGAACACACAGAAAAAAAGCAATAAAATGGCAGGATTAAACACCCTAACATCAATAATTACATTATGTAAATACTATGAATAAGTCAACTAAAAGAGGTTGTTAGAGTGGATTAAAAACATTACCCAACTATATGCTGTCTATAAAACAACCACATCAAATATAACAAGCAAGCTGAAACTAAAAGGATGGAAATGATATAAAATGAAAACATTAATGAAAGAAAATGAGGAATATCTATGTTGATAACTGATGAAGTAAATATCAGAGCAAATAAATACCAGAGGCAAAGAGAAAAATTATACAATTATAAAATGATCAATTCACAGAAAGCACAACAATTCTAAATGTAAATGCATCAAAAACTAGAGTTTTAAAAATATGTGAAGCAAACACTGGTAGAACTAAGAGGAAAAATACACAAACACATAATTATTTCTAGAAACTTTAAAGCTTCTTCTCAAAGAATGATAGAACAATTAGAAAAAAGCAATGATATAGAAGAATAGAAGAACAGTATGAACCAATAGGAAATAATTTATAATTATTTAGAATATTGCATCCCCAACTAGAAGAATATACATTCTTTAGAGATGCCAATAAAATGTGTGCCAAGATGGACCTTAAACAAACCTCAAAACAGTTAACACTGAAACCACAACCATTGTGGTTGTTTTTCAACCACAATGAAATCAATCAAGAAATGAGTAACAGAATAATAACAGACAAAACTAGAAAAGAACATTCTCAAGTCATACTATAGCTAAAATAGTATTTCATACTTAAAGTAGTAAAGTTTTAAGTAGTAAAAAGGAATTAATATTAAAAGTTACCAAAAAAGTGCTAAGTCACATAAAAAGGCAAATCCAAGAGAACAGCAGATTTCTCAACAGAAACTCTAAAAGCAAGGAGGTCATGGAATGATGTATTTTAAACTGTGAAAAAATAAATGGAAGCCTACATTACTATATTCAGCAAAGCTTTCCTTTATAATTGAAGAAAAAAAATTCCATGATAAATAAAAACTAAAGTAATTCATAGCCACCAAGCTTGGCACTGCAGAAGATATGTAAAGGAATCTTACACACAGGATAAAAAGAAGAATGCAATGATGTAAAATAGGAATAAATACATTTCATTGCATAAGTAAATAAACAAATGAGGATTAAGAGATAATTAACACTATAAAAGTAGTTAAATGCCAGAAATTACTATATACCTTTCAACAATAATTCTGAATGTCAACAGCTTCAATTCCCCAAACAAAAGACATATACTGGCAGACTGGATTAAAAAGCAAGACCAGGCCATTGGTTGCCCACAAGAAATGCACCTCACTGGCAAAGAAAAACACAGGTTTAAAATGAAAGTATCGGAAAAGATTCCAAGTAACTGAAACCTAAAAGCAAGCAGGAGCATCTATCCTTATATCGGATAGAAAAGACATCAAACCAAAAGTAGTCCAAAGAGAAAGAAAAGGTAATTTCATATTGATAAAGGGATCAATAGGATACAACAAGTATAAATATATATGTACACATCATCAGACCCAATTTCATAAACCAAATACTATTGGACATTAAAACTAAGATGGACTTCAACACAAAAATATTGGGTGGCATAAATATTTCACCCTCACTTATAGATAGGTTATTCAGAAAAAAACAATATTAAACTTCAGGTTTAAATTACACTGTAGATCAAATGGAATTAACAAACATCTACAGAATATTCCACTCAAAAGCTATAGAATATACATTCTTCTCAACAGCCCACAGAACTCCAAAGTGGATATTTTAGGACATAAAGTAACAAATACAAAGAAACTGAAATAGCTTCCTGTATCAGACCATAATGGAATAAAACTAGAAATCAACAGCAAAAGAAACTATGTAAAATCATCAAACATATAGAGACTGAACAACACATGTTTAAATGATCAGCAGGTCACTGAAGAAATCAGGAGGGAATGAAAAATTACTGCATTAAAGGTATGTTAATAAAAAATGATAAAAAGAATTTTAAGACTCCTTTAATCAAAATAAAATAAAAACACAACTTACCAGAATCTGTGCAACACAGCAAAGGCAGTTATAGAGGAAAATACATAGCTATGAGCACCTACACTAAAAAAATCAAAGAGATCTCAAATAAATAACTTCATGATGCACCTTAATCTCTTAGAAAAACAAGAACAAACCAAACTCAAAAGAAATAATAAAGATCAAGGCAGAAATTGATGAAATGGAGATTAAAAGAATATAGTGAATCAATGAAATGAGTTGCTTATTTTAAAAAACAGACAACACCTGACAGAGTCTTAGCCAAACTAAACAAAAGAAAGAGGGAAAAGGTACAAATCAATAAAATTCAAGATGAAATAGGAGGAGAATTCCAAGATGTCAGCTAGAGGGAGGAAGCAGAAAGCGTGCCTCCTATAGTGAAATCTTGGAGAGGAGCTGGAGACACACCTTGCAGGCAAAACCACCAAAAAGAGGCAAAACTTTGACCCCTCCACACCTCCAGCCAGCGCAGAGCATCTCCACTTTACGTTAAACAGAGAAACCAGGAGGGCCCCTGGGCCACCAGTTGCCCGTGCCCAGACCGCTTGTGAAGAGCGGACAAGGTGAGCCAAGCGGTACGCGGTACTCCCACAGACAACCCTGGGCCAGAACAGCATACCCCCTGGACAGACCAACATCCACCGGGGGAAAAAAGAGAAACTGAGTAATTAGCAATAAGAGCAATAAAGACACGTTGCAAAGAGGGTGGGGCACACTGAGCGCTGAACAGGTGGGGAGGAGAATCCTTCCTGGAACTGTAAATAAACAAACCGGGCCTGGCCAGAGAGGCTCTGGGTAGAGCAGGGACGGAGCATGTGCCCAGCAACCAGGAGCAGAAAAGCTTGTGAAGAGTGGCAGAGGGAGGAAAACTCCACAGGAGAGGGGGTAAGACCCACCTCCCACGTCAGCTGTAAACAAACACCCGGCTGGCAGAAGCAGCAGCAATGCCCAGCAATCGGGAGCGGGAAAGCTGGTAAAAGCGGTGGTGGGAGGAAAACTCCACAAGAGAGGGGGGGAAGACCCACTTACCACATAAGCTGTAAACAAACACGCAGGCCAAAGAAAGTGGGGGCAGTGTCACCTCCCCCAGTGTGCTTGGAAAGGGGAAAGCTTGTAGCAGCGGCTAGTGCACAGGACTCTGAGTAAACAAAGCCTGCTGGGACAGGTGAGTTCTAAGCTCACCCCAGAGATCTGCATAAATAACGCCTCCAGCAACAGCAGGCTGACAGCAGCAGGCAGACAAGCCACAGCCGCAGAGAGCCATTCACAGACCTGTCTCCAGACGCTTTTTTTTCTCTCTCCCTACCTTTGATGAGAAAACAACCGAACTACACCTGCATGCTGAAAAATTTACTGAAACTGTATTGCATTTGAACTTGGGACACTTTGTGGGGTTTTTTAATTGTGCAGTTTTGTTCTACTTTATGTGTCCCCTTTGATGAGACAACTACAGAACAACATCTGAGGCACCATCTCCAGAATTGGAGGCTGAGACGGACACCAAAATTATTAAGACTGAAACTTCATTGCATTTGAACTTGGAGGTTTTTTGGGTTTTTTTTTTTTCATTTTGTTTTATTTTATTTTATTTATATATTTTTTCTTCATTTTCTTATTTTTTATTTTTATTCTTATCTTTATTCTTTTTATTTTTTATTCTCAATCTTCTCTCTGTCTCTCTAATGCCTGTTCAGCTTACTGTGGATTAGTATACTAATGATCCCTGTTTATATCTTTGAAACTTTTTTGTTTGATTCTTTCTTTTGTTTTTTCCTACTTGTCTATTTCTTTGTTTTTCCCTTTTTCCCTTCAAAAGGCACTGCTTTTTCCCATCAAAAGGCACCACTTTTTCCCATCAAAAGGCACCGCTTGACGAAATGGATTAAAAAGAAAGATCCAACAACTTGTTGCTTACAGCAGACACATCTCACCAACAGAAATAAGCATAGGCTTAGGATGAAAGGCTGGAAGAAGATTTACCAAGCCAATGGCCCCCCAAAACAGGCAGGAGTAGCAATACTTCTCTCTGACAAAGTAGACTTCAAACCTACATTGATCAAACGAGATGAAGGACACTCCATACTAATAAAAGGGTAAATAGACCAAAAGGAAATAATAATTATCAACCTATATGCACCCAATGTCAACACACCCAATTTCATTAAACATACCCTGAAAGACCTAAAAGCATATATTAACTCCAACAGAGTGGTTGTGGGAGACTTTAACACCCCATTATCATCAACAGATAGGTCATCCAAACAAAAATCAATAAAGAAATCCAAGATCTAAAATATACCATACAACAAATGGACCTACTTGATGTCTACAGAACATTTCATCCAACTTCTACACAATATACATTCTTCTCAGAAGCCCATGGAACCTTCTCCAAAATAGATAATATCCTAGGGCACAAAGCAAGTCTCAGCAAATATAAGAAAATAGAAATTATACCGTGCATACTATCTGACCACAATGCAGTAAAACTAGAACTCAACAACAAAAGTAAAGACAAAAAACATGCAAACAGCTGGAAACTAAATAACTCGTTACTTAATGAACAATGGACCATTGATGAAATAAAAGAGGAAATTAAAAAGTTCCTGGAAGTCAATGAAAATGAAAACACAACCTACTGGAACCTATGGGAAACAGCAAAGGCAGTCCTGAGAGGAAAGTTTATAGCCATGAGTGCATATATTAAAAAGACTGAATGATCCCAAATCAATCACCTAATGATACACCTCAAACTCCTAGAAAAACAAGAACAAGCAAATCCCAAAACAAATAGGAGAGAAATAATAAAAATAAGAGCAGAAATCAACGAAATAGAAACCAAGAAAACCATACAAAGAATTAATGAAACAAAAAGTTGGTTCTTTGAAAAAATAAACAAGATCAACAGACCCCTGGCAAACCTGACTAAAATGAGGAGAGAAAAAACCCAAATTAGTAGAATCAGGAATGCAAAAGGGGAGATAACAACAAACACCATGGAAGTCCAGGAAATCATCAGAGACTACTTCAAGAACCTATATTCAAATAAATTTGAAAATCTTAAAGAAATGGACAGATTTCTAGATACATCTGATCATCCAAAACTGAACCAGGAGGAAATTAATCACCTGAATAGATCTATAACACAAAATGAAATTGAGGCAGCAATCAAGAGTCTCCCCAAAAAGAAAAGTCCAGGACCTGACGGATTCTCTGCTGAATTCTATCAGATCTTTAAAGAACTGATACCAACCCTCCTTAAACTGTTCCACAAAATAGAAAGGGAAGGAAAACTGCCTAACACATTTTATGAAGGCAGTATTACACTTATCTCAAAACCAGGCAAAGACACCTCCAAAAAAAGGAGAACTATAGGCCAATCTCCTTAATGAACATTGATGCAAAAACCCTGAACAAACTAATGGCAAACCGAATTCAACAACACATCAAAAAGATTATTCACCACAACCAAGTAGGCTTCATCCCAGGAATGCAGGGGTGGTTCAACATACAAAAATCAATAAACGTAATAAACTAATATAGTTTTGCTACAAAAAAACAAAAGATTTTCTTTACTAGAAAAGAAAATCTCTATTAAAACCATAGGAAAACAAACTCATACATAAATATAATGTACTTCTATAATATTCACTCCCCTTTCACCCTCTTTTCTTCTGCTCCTTTTACCTGATGGCTCTCCTCCTGCCTCCAACAAACAGTCCCATTTAAAATTATGTCTATTATTTTTTAGGTCTAGATTTTGTGTATGAGCAAAAACATGATATTTGCCTTTCTGAGCTCACTTTACATGATGGTCTCCAGTTCTACCCATAATTCCTTACAAATAATTACATTGTGTCTGAATAGCATTCCACTGTATATTTGTACCACAGTGTATTTATCCAATCATCAGTTGGTGGGCACCTAGGCTGCTTCTGCATCTTGGTTATTGTAAATTGTGCGGCTATAACATAGGTATGCAGGTATCACTTTTTTCAAATAAATGCTCAAAAGTGGTATAGCAGGATCATATGACAGCTCTATTTTTAGTTTCTTACCTCCATTCTGATTTTCATAGTGGCTGCACTAATTTACATCCCCTCCAAAAGTGTAAAAGAGTTTCTTCCCACTCACCCCCCAGCATCCTCAACAGCAATTGTTTGTTTTCTTAATGCTAGCCATTCTAACTGAGGCAATATGAAATAGTAATGTCATTTTGATTTGGCTTTCTTTTATGCTAGGATGTTGAATATTTCTTCATGTATTTATTAGCCATTTGTACTTGTTTTGAGAATTATCCAATTAATTTGCACATTTATTAATTGGATTGTTTGTGGTTTCAGTGTTTAATTAGCTCTTTATGGATTCTGAATATTAACCCATTTTACAATGAATAGCTTGCAAAGATCTTCTCCCATTCTGTAGGTTGTCTCAGAATTCTGGTAATTGCTTCCTTTGATATGCAGAAGCTTTTTAATTTAATGCAATCCCATTTGTCAATTCTTGCTCTTATCTTCTGAGTAATGAGAGTCCTAGTTAGAAAGTAATTGCCTATGCCTTGTATCTTCAAGTTTTTTCCTGTAGTAGTTACAATGTTTTATATCTTACATTTAGATCTTTGATCCATTTTTAATTCATTTTTATACACAGTGAGAGATAGGATCTAGTTTCCATCTTCTACATGTAGATATCCAGTTTTTCCCACAACATTTGTTGAAGAGACTTTCTTTTTGGCACTTTTGTTAAAAATCACCAACCCTTTGCTCGCATGCTCAGGGCACCAGACCTGATTCCTAGCACCACTCAGATAAGAGGAAAACTATCTGGAGTCTCTTTTATTTCCTAGTGTCTGGGTTGGTGTTGTACATAGGTTTAGGGCTTGGCTAGCCAAGGGTCACTTGTGCATTTCTGGGCAGCCCTCCACCATTCTTGTGTGCATTTCTGTGCAGCCTCTTCCATTCTTGTGTGCCAGAAGTCACTGCTGGCTGCACAGAGGTTTTTAGTCTACAGGCAAGGTTCTTACTTAATGCACAGAACACCCATTTGTGTCCCCAGGGGCAGTACACATGTAAACCTCAGAGTATCCCCCAAATGCGTCTTACATTGGGAGGAACAAACAGAACACTGAGTTCTTCATTGGTGCATCTTTATTAATATACTATAATAAAAATGTGGAAGAAATTAAACTACCACAACACATCCATATAAAATAATTAGAAGTTATAGAACTATTAAGAAAATTAGATTCATAATCTTAATACTTCCCAAAAGAAATCTTCAATCACCAATGACTTTATTTGGGAATTCTGTCACATGCTTAAAGAAAAATTAGTCTGGGCGTGGTAGCTCATACCAGTAATCTCAGCTACTCAGGATGCAAGGTCAGCAGGATCATAGTTTGAGACTACCCTGGGCAAAAAATTAGTGAGATCCCCATCTCAACAAATAAGCCAGACATAGTGACTCATGCCTGCAATCTCAGCTATGCTGGAAGTAGTAGGAGAAGGTGGAGGATTATGGTCCAAGGCTGGTCCAGGGCAAAAATGCGAGACCCTATCAGAAAAATAACTAAGGAATAAAAGGACATGACTCAAGTAGTAGAGCATGGCAGAGCCTAGCAAGCATGAGGCCTGGAGTTCAAACCCCAGTTTTACCACTAAAAAAGAAAAGAAGAAAAATTAACACCATTTTTCACAATCTCTCAGAAAATAAAGAACTTGTTCCAATTCGTTCTATGAAGCTATTAGTCCATCAATACCAAACTTAGAGAAAAAAAAATACAAGGAAAGAAAACTACAGATCAATATCCCCCATAGGCATAGACACAAAAATCTGTAAAAAAATATTAGCAAACAGATTTCAGCACTATGCAAAAAGAATTATATACCCTTACTACAAGGTACATTACAATTATACAATCCTGGTTTAATATTGAAAATAAACCAATGTATCTCCATATTGATAGATTGGCCAAGAAGAATATGCGATTATATCCACCAATGCAAAAACATGTTTGCCAAAATTCAATACATATACATAATTTAAAAACTCAGAAAACTAGGAATACAGGGGAACGTCCTCAACTTGATAAAGAACACCTAAAAGTACCTACAACTGGCATTACAACTGATGGTGAATACTGAATGCTTTCTTCCTACAGTTGGGAATAAGGCAAGTATCTCTTTTTATTAGTATATAATTATTGTACATAGGTGACACATTGTGACATTTACATACATGCTTACAATACATCTTATTTAGATTCACCCCATCAGTCTTCCTCACCCCCTTTCCCCTTCTTAGAAAAAATTCAACAGATGTCATTGTTCTATTTTCATACATGAATACAAAATACATCCACCATATTTACTCTCCCTTACCATTTCCTTATTCTCTCTTCCCTCCCAATGAGACCTACCCCTAGACAAGACCTGTTTTATCTTCCTATCCTTCATTATTTTAAGTATTTATTGATTATTCCAGGGTTTTTGTCTTGGCATTTCAAGGATTTCTTTTCTCAGTGCTCTTATTCAACATAATACTAGTAGTTCCAGACAGTGTATTAAGTCTAGAAAAATATAAAACAGTACACAAATTGGAAAACGAAAAATGCTATTACTATTAGCAGATGAAAATCCCAAGGAATCTACAGAACTAATAAAAGAGTTCAGCAAGGTCTCAGGATACAAGACCAACCTAAAATTAAATGGATTTCTACATAATAGTTATGAACAGCAAAGTCCAAATTACGATACCATTTAAAGTTGGTTAAAAGGGTGAAATACTTATGTGTAAATCCAAAAAGTATATATAAAGGAAAGAAGGGGAGGGAAGAGGAGGGGAGGAAAGGGAAGGGAGGGAAGGGAAGGAAGGGAAAAGAGCTGAAAAAATGGAGTGACATAAATTCATGAATTAGAATACTTAAAATAGTAAGTATATCAATGTTCCCCAAATTAATATATACATTTAACATAATTTCTATAAAATCCTAGCAAGAATTTTGGTATATATAGACAAGATTATTCTAAAATTTATATGAAAAGACAAAAGAAGTAAGATGGCTAAAATAATTTTGAAAAGAATAAAGTAGGAAAAAACATTCTACCTGATTTGAAGTTAACTATATGACCATTGTAATCAAGTCTATGTGGAACTGGTACAGGGACAGACACAACAATGGAACATAAATAGATCCACACAAATATGCCTAACTAATTTTTGACAGAGGTGCAAAATCAAACAGCCTTTTCAACAAATTATGCTAGAGATAATCAATACTCATAGGAAATATAATGAAACTAAATTTCATAGATAATACCAAAGTTACTCAAAACGGATCACAGACTTAAAATGTAAAACAAAAAACTATAAAACTTTTAGAAAAAACAGAAGAACAATTTAGGATCTAGGGCTAAACAGAGTTCTTAGACTTAGCAACAAAAGTACAATCTATAAAGCAAAAATTGATAAGATGAATTTCATCAAAATTTAAAACTCTACTATGTTATGAGAACAAAAAGACAATCTACAGACTGAATAGAAAATATTTGAAAACGGCACATCCAATAAAAAGGACTCACATCTAAATAAAAAAATACTCTCAAAATTCAAGAGTAAAAAATCCAATTAGAACATGGTCAAAAGACATGAAGAAACACTTTCAGCAAAGAAAATATACAGATCAAATAAGCACATAAAAAGATGTTCAACATCAGTAGCCATTAGTGAAATCAAATTAAAATCACAGTGGGATATCAAGTCATACCCTTTAGATGAGTTAAAATTTAAACATTCCAATAAGCACATGAAAAAATGTACAGCATCATTAGTCGTCAGGGAAATTCAAATTGAAACCATGAGATAGCACTTCATACTCACTAGGATGGCTATTAGCAAAAAAGCAGATAATAACAAGTGCTGGTAAAAATGTGGAGAAACGGAACCCTTATAAGCTGCTGGGGACAATATGAAATGGTGCATCTGCTTTGCAAAACATTCATATAGTTTCATAGTAAATTAAACATATGTTACCATATGACCCAGCAATTCTATCAACTCTTAGATGTATGTTCACAAGAACTGAAATCATAGATCAACACCAGCCTTGTACGTGAATTCTCACAGAAGCATTTTTCATAGTAGTCAAAAAGTAGCAACCATTCAAGTGTTCATAACAAACTGATAAACAAAATGTAGTATATCCATAAATGGAATATTATTTGGCCATGAAAAAGAATAGAGTACTGATACGTGCTACATGAGTAAACCTTGAAAACATTATGCTACACCAAAGAAGCTAAGTCACAAAGGACCACAAATTGTATGGTTCCAACTTATAGGAACTGTTCAGAATAGGCAAATCTGTCAAGACAGAAGTACATTAGTGGTTGCCTGGGCCTGGGAGAATGGGGGTATGATGGATAAATGGGTATAGAATTTCTTTGGGGGCAATAAATATATTCCAAAAAGGATTGTGCTGATAAAAATAACTCTGAATATACTAAATGTCACTGAATTATAAACTTAAATGTGGGAATTGTATGTATTTGAATTATATCTCAAAACAGCTATTCCAAAAACAAAATATAACAATGAAATCAATAATAACCCAGTGGCTAATAAGAGTATTTCAATAAGCATGTTCTCTATAAATAAACTGAAGGTGGTAGTTAAGTTTGAATTATACTAGCATGTTAATTAACACAAAATACTGGCCTCATGGTGAAACTGAAATTACAGGTAAAAGCTTGGGAACACTCAGAATACCATGAAGATAAATACTAAAACGATGACCATCTACTAACTACTGGCCTTTGTCTTTCTAGTTTCTTTATTACCATCCACCTAAGTCTTTATCATCTCATAATAGACTTCTAAAATCTACTAACTGATTTTTTCCCTTTATTCTCTATAAAGGATCTATAGTGATTCGAGCTATATTTAGTCATACTTGCACATCCTTGTTTTATCTCAAAATATATTAAAATGTTTTAGTAGCACTCCACCTCTTGAGAGCTAATGTGTAAACATTCAAGCCTAGCATTTAAGGTCCTTTCTAATTTTGCCAAATGTTAACTTTCTGAACTCACTAATCTAATCCTTAGGTGATCTCATCCACTCTTACTATTTTTTGGTGGCACTGGGGTTTGAACTCAGGGGTTCGTGTTTGCAAAACAGGCATTCTACCACTTGAGCCCCAGCTCCAGCCTTCACTTACTCTTAGTTTTTAAACTACCAACCTAGTTACTAATGGCATCCATCTCTAGAACTCTCATCTCAACCTACATTTTAAGTGTGAATATTTATCTCCACTTGAATGTCTTCTATAAGCATGTGTGGGCTCTGCAACCAAACTGTCAGCTTCAACCCTTGTTATCTAAATAACCCTAGAGTAGTTACATTATCTCATCTAAAATTGGGAAGAAAAATAATTGTATTTACCTTATAGGGATGTTGTAAGGATTAAATTAATTAATGTGTGAGTAGCTTAAGAGAGTGTCTATTTTTGGTAAGTGCTCAATAAATATTATCCCAAATTATAATTATTCATCAAGCTGATACATTATTCATGCATCGTGTTCCCATGTAACTTGGTCTTTCTGTGTTCCTTGCCCATCATCCAGACAGTTGTTGTGACCAAATATTTGGGATTTCTAATTGCTTCCTTCTTTTTCCCCTTAATATATATTAAATAAAAAACTATGATCTAATGGTTTTTCTCCTATTATTCTTAGTTCTATTTCTTCTCTATCCATATTACCCAAACTCTATTGCAGGTCTTCATCTCTTATAATAATTGTGATAGTCTCCTACATAATCTTTCTCCCTTCAATCCTGACCTCCTTAAAATACATCTTTTAAACGACTAAGAGCAATATGCATAAAAGGTATGTTAAAACAAATAAATGCAATGCAAGTCTGACTAAGTCACACCCATATTTACAATTCTACAATGGCAATCCATTACCTATGCACCTATATGGTAATCCAATACCTGCCACTCCCCTCTCTACTTATTTTATTAATATATCTGTTAACTTATATACTTATCTAATTTCTATATTCTACAACAATTAATGATTAGTGAATATCCATGAGACTTACCAAAGCATTTCTATAGCCTTCAGTCTATAATATCTTGCACTTCATTTCTTTATTAAACTATTCTCTATCCCAATTAAGTTTTATGCTACTCGAAATCAAGAATCATAGCTTATATCTCTTTACAGATTTTACTTCATAATTTTCTAAACTAAGGATCACAGCCAATGAGATAAATTTAGTGGGTCATAATGATCATATTTGAAAAACAAAACCGGAAATAGCAGAAACCACTGCACACAGTAAGGGTAAAAGTGCCAGTTATTAATTCATTGTTTTCCATTCCAAGCATCCTTCTCAGCAGGCTCCTCCAGTTCAGGGTGACCAGCAACATGGAGCATCTCCCTATGGGAAGCTTCTTCTTAGCATCCCCTCAGGAGCAGCATGCCATCAATGTGGCTCCTAACCATAAAAGGCTTTCATACCATGCTCCATAACACTTCTCCAAGTGTTTCTGAGTGGTACCTCTATATGGATGGTTTCCCAGTACACCCAAAGACAGCTTTGTATTGAGTTCCAAGACAGAACATTTTCTCATGGGTGACTTCCTCTAGTATTCCAGAGAACAGTTTCCCAGATTTTTTGAGAGTCACTCCAGTGTGGTATCTCAGCTAACTTCTACACTATCCAGTGAACTACAGTCAGGCCATTTCCAAAAAGATCTGGACTTTAGTCTTAGAACAAGAGAGAAGTGGGTCTTCAAGATTTGTTCCCCCTGGCTTCTCTACCTTTACCCTAAATGTAGTAGCTGCTCTCTACGTCTACTACCACATATTCTTTAGAGTTCTTTTTCTTCCTTACTAGGTGATTATCCTGTTCCCCAATCTCTTATTTTATTTGGCAATTCATTATGCTACCTTGCTCAAACTTTCTTATGGTTTATCTCTAGATTGGACTTTGATTGAAACTATAAACACTGTTTTGTGAAACTTTTATTTCAGTTGTGTGTGTGTGTGTGTATACCAGACAATGATTGTAAAATGCATTTTACTAAGGGTCATAGTTTAAAAGTTTGAAATTATTACCTCATGCATAATGAGTACTTAATAAATAAACACAAGTTCCAAAAGTTGGAATAAGAAAGATAAGTAGGGAAGGACCAAGATGGCAGATTGCTGACATGGACCATGTTCCTATGCTTCTACAAATTAGAAATAAAACATGGCTTCAAGGAGAGATAGGTAAGTTGGTAAGCTAGGGGAGGGCACCAATAAAAGGACAGACAATAGCTAGAGAAAATTTAAAAAAATACTGAACTCCAACTAAATCTCTAAAATAAACAAAGAGAAATCCTTGCTAGGAGGGACCCCATCTGCTCCACCCTGTGACCATCCCAGACTGTTTCGTTGTTTTAAACTGCTCTGTTTTGTTTTGCTTCTAACAAGAGCCACCTACATGGGTCAACAAAACAACTCTCAGAGGGATGAGCACAGGTCAGCAAACTTTGCCTGGGCCACTGGACAGAGGCAATATAGAACAGACATGAAACCTTGACAACACTACAGGAAAACATTGAAAACTCTGGAAGATACAGACAAAGGTAATTATTTTCTGAATAGGATAACAATTACCAAGGAAATAAGACCAAGAATTGACAAATAGGACTGTGTCAAGTTAAAAAGTTTCTGCACATCCAATTACCAGAGAAAATCTTCACTAGCTAATCAATGGATAAAGGATTAATATCTAGAATACACAATAAGCCGGGCACCGGTGGCTCACACCTGTAATCCTAGAAACTCAGGAGGCCAAGATCAGGAGGATGGTGGTTCGAAGCCAGCTGGGACAAACAGTTAGCGAGACTTTATCTTAAAAATATCCATCACAAAAAAAGGGCTGGTGGAGTGGCTCAAGGTGTATGCCCTGAGTTTCAAGTCCCAGTACTGCAAAAAAAAAAAAAAAGGAATATACAATAGGTCAAAAATCTAAACAGCAAAAGAGAAAATAAACCAATGGACAAATGAATTGAACAGAGAGTTCTCAGAAGAAATACAAATAGTTAATAAATACCTGAAGAAATGTTCAACGATCTATGTAAATCATAGAATGATGAAAGTAAAATAAAAGACAAACAACATTCCAGGATGAATTATTAAATTGATGGTTCATGAATAACTGAGAAAGGAAATTAGTGTTTAATAGTAGTCAGCGTGAATCCAATAGAACTAGTAATGCCAAATTAAACTCTTTGGGTTATTAGACTGAAAAATCAAATATGTGCTAGAGACATGGTATATCTTGCTTAGTTAAATATGACATATTTCTCATTATACCCCAATGGGTTTTTAACTAGTAAAATACAAACAACAGATATCATTAATAAACTGATATAAACTTTGTTAAGAGTATCTAGGAACACACCAGTAAGGGTCCCATTCTTTGCTTTATCTTTTCAATAATTTAACACCATTTACCGACAAAAGAGACATGCTTACCAAATCTGAGCTAAATGTTAAGCAGAATGTAAAAGAAATATAGCTTTTGTTTCTCCCTCTCTCTCTGTTTTGTTTTGTTTTTTAGCCTCAGGATTATTTCACCTTCTTGCAAAGTTTAGGGAATCCCCCAAAAAGGTTTTGTTTATATAGATTCTACCAATATTAACCATGGTGGAACTCATGAAATTTTAGAATGTTTATTAATATATTTAAAGTGATATTAATGTCACAAGGAACCCCTCTGAATAACTTTATTAATAAAATGTTTTAAAATAATAAAATAACATTAGTAAATCCATTACATGCTAACATAAATATATTTTTATAATTTTTGAAAAATTTTTGAGAGAGGGTCTTGCCATGTACTACAGGTTAGCCTGAGACTTGTTATGTAGCCTAGTCTTCCTAGCCCTGCCATCTCCTCCTGAGTGCTCATACTACAGGCATAATCCATCATGCCTGGCAAAATAATCGTTTCTAACAAAACAAAAAAATCAGTGGCATTGTTTTACAATTTTGCAAATCTCTTCAATATATGGATTAATAAAACAGCTGGGTTCCCATATCTACTTCTGCATCAAGATCTGTTGCAAACTACAGTTTTAGTTGAAATTTATGAAGAAAATTCCAGTCTCACACAGACAAGTGATTTTTTAAAAGGTGGATTATTTTTATATCCTTTTCAGATAATTGTGAATATTTTTATGCTATACCAAAACTCAACAAGTAAAAGTTTCTTAAAGGTTGTTTGTAATATAGACTCTGAAGCTGTATCAATAATGTTACATTAAAATGCACTGATCTGTCTTGCACCCTGCATAGTGTATTTTGATAGTCTATTGTTAAGCCTATATACATTAAGGATTATTATGCGCTTCGGAGATTTGGCCCTTTTGTCATTATGTAATGCTCCTCTATGTCTCATAATTTTCTGGCTTTTGAGTCTGCTGTGTATGAAATCAATATAGCTAATCCTACTTTCTTTAATGAATATTAGCATCATATATCTTTCTCCATCCTTTTACTTTAATCTATCTGTGTCTTCATATTTAAGTTGGGTTTCTTTCTGGGTATGGTGATTCATGTCTATAATTCCAGCTATTAAGGCAGGAGGATCACAATTTTGAGGCCAACCTGGGCAATTAGTGAGACACTGTCTCAAAATTAAAAGTAAAAATAAAAGGTTTGGGGTTGTAGTTCAGTGGCAGAACATGTGTCTAGAATGTGCAAAGCTCTAGGTTCAATACCCAGTACCATAAATAAATGAATTAAACAAATAAATAAAGTGGGTTTCTCACAGACAACATATTTTCCATGTTTTTATTAGAGCTTATTAATTGTACAATGTGGAGGGTTTCATACTTGCATATAATATACTTTGCTTATATCATCCCCTCTATTACTTTTTATTCACCAACTCCCTTTTAAAATCTTTCCTGCAGTTTTTAAAATGAGTTTCATTATGATGTCTTCACACATACATACAATGTACTTCAATTCTATTCAACACCCTTTTCCCTCTCTTTTCCCCTTCCACTGTTCCCCTACCAACATATTGTTGGGTTTTGTTTTTTGATCTATTCTCTTGAAGAATAATTTTTCAGGGCACACAATTCTAGGTTAGTGGAGGTTTTTTGTCCTTCAACGCTTTGATATTTTTATGGCACTTTCTTCTTACTTTCACCATTTCTCAGAGTCAAATGTAATTCTTTTTTCATCTTTTTAAAACAGTGTCTTACTATGTAGCCCAGCCTGGCCTTGAACTCATTATCCTCCTGCCTCAGCCTTCTAAATGCTGGGATTAGAGATGTGCACTACCATGCTTGGCTCCAAATGTAATTTTTCTCTTTGTTTAAATAAGGTACATTTTTTCTCTGACTTCTTTCAATATATCTTATCTTTGATTTTTGTGATTTGAATATGATATGTCTAGGTGTACTTTCTTGTTTAGCTTGGCTTGGTCTGCGTTTTTGCCTTTTGTTTTGGCATTTATCCTGCTTGCAGATCTGTGACCTCCTCTAGTAATGTGGTAGAAATGTATAAGGGGAGTGTTCTATGATTAGATCTCACATTTCTTTTTCTTTGGTGGTACTAGGGTTTGAACTCAAGGCCTCACACTTGCTAGGCAGGCACTCTACCACTTGAGCCACTACACCAGCCCTTTTTTGTGATGGGTTTTTTTGAGATAGGGTCTCATGAACTATGTGTCCAAGGCTGCCACTGAACCATGATCCTCCTGATCTTTGCCTCCTGAGTGGCTAGGATTACAGTTTGAGCCACCAGTACCCAGCTTAGATCTCACATTTCTAATGAGCCTGTGCTCCTGCACTATGAATTTCACAAATGTTACTCAGTTTTATCCTCCCCACAGGTGGAACAAGATAGCTATACATGGCTAGACTTGGGTATTTCCCTTCCCTAAAGTCAGTTAGCTATGATAAAATCCCAGTAGGTTGCCCTATGTTAAAATAGTTTATTTTAAGAGCATGCATTGTTAAAAACTATAGAATGGTCTGCCATATTTCAAAAAAGCTACTTTTTCCCTCTTCCACTGTCACAACAACAAGGGGATTTTTCTTGGATCTTCATTATGAAAACTTGGTAGAGCTCCTGGTTCAGGTTTTCCTCATCAGTACTGGTTCCTACAGAGGTCTCTACCTGTGGGTTTCTGCTATGGTAAAATGTGATTCCCTCTATCTTCCTCCAATTTAGGAGTCAGAGGTTCGCCCCAGGATATCAATTCTCTGAAATATCTAAGAAAGGTTGTTGATCTTCAGTTTGTTCAACTTTTTAGGATGGGATTGTGACTACTAAACTCCTTACATCACAGGCCAGAAACCTGAAGTCCCTGTTTCACCCTTTTAATGCACCTTTTTTATCCATCCATGAGTCTGCAACATTATGTTTTTATCATTTGTACTGATTCACTGAGTTGTGCAGATCTTCCCATTGTTAACCCATTTTGTTACACAATAGTTAAAAATCATTTACAGCAGGTGCTGGTGTCTCATGCCTATAATCCTAGATACCCAAGAGGGAAACATCAGGAGGATTGTGATTTGAGGTTAGCTGGGGCAAATAGTTTGCGTGACCCCATCTCGAAAATGCCCAGCACAAAAAAAGGCTGGCAGAATGGCTCAAGTGGCAGAGCACTTGCCTAGCAAGTGTGAGGTCTTGAGTTCAAACCCCAGTACCATCAAAACAAAATCTCCATTTAATATTACCAATGATCTCATTAGAA
Source organism: Castor canadensis (assembly GCF_047511655.1). Lineage (NCBI taxonomy): Eukaryota > Metazoa > Chordata > Mammalia > Rodentia > Castoridae > Castor > Castor canadensis. The sequence goes on from NC_133405.1 coordinate 87,410,030, forward strand.
AAGTTTTTAAGTCTTAGAAAACAGTCAATTTCATGGTAATGGATATAAGTTTTCAAAAATTCTAATTTTAATTTGAAAGCTAAAATTTTATCGATGGTAACAAATATTCTCAGTTTGATTTGGAAGTAACAGGTTCACTTCATTCGCTTTTTAGAAAAATGTCTGCAAAGTGCCCAAGTCTGAATGACCAGTTTTTCTGTTAGTTGTTCCATTTGGTAAAAATGGTATTCAATGAAAGAAGCGACTAGTTTGGTTCACAATTCAAACATACAAGACCATCATACTTCTTTATGTAAGAGAGTATGACATATGTATTTTCCATTTTATCACAAAAAATATTAAAGGACCTATATTGAGTCAAGATTTAAGAAAGTTGTAATTTTCATTGTTTAAATGCATTTTTTCTTTTTTCTCTTTCTTTTCTTTCCTTTCTTAATTTTTTATCAGGATATATTCATTGTACAGTGGGGATTCATTGTGACAATTCCAAATAGGCTTATATTGTACACTGGTTAGATCACTCCCACCATTTCTCCCCCAGACATTTTTAAGTGAAACTAACTTTTACTGTGAGTGTATGGTGGTAAAGATATCAACACAATAAATTAAAAAGCAAATAATATCTTAGCAAACACTATTTTAAAAATAGTTTTGACCTCATAGACTCCCCTATATGTGTCTCATGGATTCCTCAGCTCCTTGGTCAATAACCTGAGAATCACTGGATACTGGAAAGAATAATGAGTTCTTAGAATCATACAGACTTCTTCCATAGGTTTTTGCGGTTGGACAAACCTGTTTTCCTTTCTTTCCTCCCATGGTTTAAATTCTTTAATTAATTAACTTTACTTTTAAGCATGGTTTTCAGTTCATAGCAAAAAATGTGAAGAAAGTTCATAGAGTTCCAATTTATCCCCATCTCCACATCCTTCCCCTACTAAAAACCTATAGAGTCATGCACCAAAAAATGATGTTGCAGTCACTGTCAGGTAAAGCATGCAATGATGGTCCCATACAATTATATGGAGCTGAAAAATTCTTATCACCTAATTATATACCTGTCATACCAGTTTTAGCATAGTACATTACTATGGTGATGCTGATATAAACAAACCTCCTGTGCTGCCAATCATATAAAAATATAGTACATACAGTTATGTATACTACATAACAGTTGATAAAGAAAATAAACAAGTATATTACTAGTTTATTTTATCACTTGTTATTTTAGAGTGTATTCTGTCTACTCACAAAACCTTTATTGTAAAACAGTGTTCCCTGTTATGCTAGCTGCAGCCGCATACATTTAGTGTTTGTTGTGTCTCTTGATTGCATTGATCTATACCATCTAGATTTGTATAAGTATGATGTTCAGACAATGATGAAATTGACTAAGAACACATTTCTCAGAATTTACACCTTCCCTCTACTCCACCCCTTCCTTGGTCCTTAATCAATGCACACTATATTCAGAGACTACTCAGCCATTCACTGTATGATCTTGGAGAATTCACTTACTCTGAACCTTAATTGCCTCACCTATAAAATGGGATTCATATTTATAGAAAGTATCATCAAAAGGAGAAGAGATATTGTAACATTAGCTTGCATTCTGTCTATGTTTAAAAATTTTAAATGCATAATCTTTATCTAGAAAACAAAACAATTTTGCTAACCTAGAATAAAGTCATCCTAGTCAAGAAAAAAGAAAATTACACTTATTTGGGGGTAATTAGAATTGCAATCTGGGAAAATATGAGTTTAAGCAATGTTGAAAATGTGCTATGATGTTTTACAAAATGGAAGCTGTATTTATAGCTTTAAACCTCAAGGATGTTGGTAATTGTACATCATTTGTTAGTCAGGAATTATGATTAGGATTGTCAGAAGTTGAACTGCTTTATAAGAATGGAAATGAGTATGATCTCAACCTCTGGGTAGTCTGTGGGAAGAGGTCTATTGCAGAGAAAGTCAGCATAGATTAACAATGTTTTGAGGTATTAACCAGCACCCAAGATGGGTGTGTCTGTAGCCCAGTTCAAAAGCTCAGCTACTGACATGTCTAAAATCTGATTTACAGTGGCCTCTGGACTACATTTTAAGTGCCCTAAATCAATGCTGCTCCATTTTGATTTTTTTTCTTGACAATTTTGGCAGGCTAGGATAATGGGCTAAAAGTAACAACATAGTAGGTATGTTTTAACTACTGAAATACGTTTCCAAAGACTTGGAGTCTTAAAGCAGCATTTATTCTCTTACTGTTCTGGAACTCAGAAGTTAAAAATGAATTTCACTTAGCCAAAATCAGTGTGTCAGCAAGACCACACTCTCCAGAGTTCCAGTTTTTAGAGCTGCATTCCTTGGCCCCTCCTCCACCTTCAAAGCCATCCATGCAGTATTTTGTTTAAGTCACCACATTGCCTTCTTCATCTCGGGTCCCATGTCCTTCTGCCTCCCTCTTAAAATAACACTTAAGATGCCATTAGGGTTCACCAAGATAATCAAGATAATCTCCTCATCTCAAATCCTTAATTTAATAACATCTGCAGAGTACCTTTTATTATATAAGACAACATTCAAGGCTCCAGGGATTAACACCAGATAAATTTGGGAGCCATTATTCAGTCTGCCACAGGTATAAATGTAAAGTCTGCATCTTGGTTCAAAAAGTCAACTATTTCAGCCAGGCATGGTGGCATATGTCTGCAATCCCAGCAGTCAGGAGTCTGAGGCAGGAGGACCACAAATTTGAGGCAGCCTGGGCTACATAATCAGTTTCAGGGCAGCCCGAAGCTATATAGCAAGACTCTGTCTCAAAAAAATCAACTACTTCAAGTTTAAAGTAAGAAGAAATCTGGATCATTAGCAGTTCATTTGAAAACAAGAATGTAATCTTTCTACGAACAATTATGACTTGTTTATAGAAAAACAGACCGTATTTATCAAAAGAAGTAAAGAAATAAAGAATGAGAGTGACACCAGGCCAAGTCAGATAACAGTTGGTATGTTATAATTTATTTCTACTTTTAAAAGATACAATGAACAACTGATGTCTATCCAAAGGAAAAGAGGATGGTGAAAGAACTAAAATTTTTATTCCATAATAAATAACGAGTAGCTATCATAAATATGGGAGGCATGATTCTAAATATATTGCACGTATTAGCTCATTTAATCATTTCAATAACTCTATGAAGTAGATGTTATGTGTTAATTGTCCCCCTTTCAAGAAGAACTAAGGCACGAATTAAGTAATCTGCTCAGAATCACATATGCCAGTAAAGTACCAGGCTAGATTTAAACCCAGGCAATCTGGTCCTGAAGCACAAAACTTAGCCACCACAGAATAATGTTTTTCTAAGGCACCAGGGAATGAAGGAGACATCTCAGGCTGTGAGAAAAACTGTCCTTAAATAACTGAAGGATTATCAGAATTATTATTTTTGGGGGGTGGCACTGGGGTGTGAACTCAGGGCCTCATGTTTGCTAGGCAGGTGCTCTACCACTTGAGCCACTTCACCAGCCTGAAGGATTATCAGGTAGAAAAGGGATCACACTTAGTCTGTGTCATTATTTTAAAGCAAGACCAACATTCAAAGAATGGTGGAAATTGCACCATTTGAAGGAGTTAATAGGTCATTCTAAATCTTCTTTGTGAGATGGTGAATCTCTTGTTGGTAGGAACGATTAAGCAGAGGTTGAACAAACAACTTCTGAAAATGTTCTAGAATCTAAATGGAGCACTAAGAAAGGCTGACTATTACAGTCACGGTAGAAAGAGGGCCTGTGTAGTTTTCAAATTCCCAAGAGAATTTTTCTATTACCACCTTAAAGGTCAGTCTTCTTGCCTCTTTTTTGAGAATCACTGTCATAGATGATTTTTAAAGAGAGATGATAATATTCAGCAGTAACTTTGAAAGATTTTTATGAATGTGTTAATTTCATTCAGCAGCCAGGGAACCTTCCATCACTATCCCAATATATGTGGAGGTCACAGATTATACTAATAATCTTTAGATGTTGTTTTTGCTTATTTAAGACAGGGCTTGCTCTGTAAACTAGGTTGGCCTTGAACTCATGATCTTCCTGCCTCAGCTTCCCCAGTGCTAGGATTATAGGTAAGTACCAGCAAGATGGTCTATTTTTTTTACCATAACCCACAATACCAAATGCATTTTACATCATTATAGAGTGCAAAAGTGTTCCATAAATGATATTTACTTTTACTATATCCAATGTACTCTATCTCGCATTTTACAAGTTGCTATTCATAACTCATGAAACTGATTTCATGACTCCATCAATGGGTTTTAATTCATAGTAAAAAAAATGCTTAAACTAAGAGTGATATTTGCCTGTTGTTTCCCAAGCATTTCTGAAGATTTCTACTGACACAAATACCAGTTTTCTGTACTCTCAGTTTCCTGATGGACTTTTTCACCTACAGTGATCTTTTCTTTTACCTTACTTCAGCTATTTTGTCCACAGGCAGATCCTAGACATTCATCTATAATATCTCATTTTCATGCATTCTACTCTCACTCTTATCTTTACTAACTCTCTACATTGTGACCACTCCTAATATTCATTGATTGCATAGACAATCTGTTTTTCTCACCTCCTCTGACTCTATCATATTCCTATACATTTTCATACCTTTATGAAACTTAGATTCCACAGTCCCTCCCATAATCATCCCTTGTACATATCTTCAACCCCCTTGCCAGTCTCTTGCTTTGTCATACTTCCTTGGCAAACTGCCAAACTTTTAAAATCTAATTATCTCATTTCCTTCCTCAAACAATTCAGTGCTAAAACCATTAGGTGGGATATAAAATAAAAGCATAGGAGATATCCTGTGAAGGGGTAGTTATGGTGGGTTGGTGTAAAGAGTCAGTGTTCCAACAGGGTAAAGAAGGCATACACACAGAGGGCATCCTCTTTTTCAGAACCCAAGGTAGTAGAGAGGACATCCATAATGGAGGAAAGGCACCTGCTGTGTGGTATCAATGCTCAAAAATAATAATCAGGACATTCATTAGACTCAGAGAGGAGACTTAGAGAGAAGACTCAGAACCTAAGTGTGTTGGGGAGGGTGTCCACATGGAGATGTTATAAGATCATCAGAGATCATGCAGGATAAGGAGATACCAGTGTTGGGGCTGATATGGCATGGGATGTTAAAGCCCAAGCAAAATGAGTGGGGTGTCCATACTGGGGTACAGTCCAGCATTGAGTGTCTGAGCCAAAAAAAAATTTATGACTGTATCCCCGTAAGGGGATGGCCTGACATCTAGTATTCAGTCAAAGCAGAGTTAAGTGTCTCAGTTTGTTCAGGCTGCTATAAAAAATACCATAAACTGGGTAGCTTATGAAGAATAAAATTTTTTTCTCACAGATCTGGAGACTGGGAAGTTCATGATCACTTCAGCAGACTGAGTGTCTGGTAATAGCAGACTTCCTTATTCATTGGCCATCTTTTCTCTGCAACCTCTGTTCTCATAACATAATCATCTCTCAGACACCCCACTTCCCAGCACCCTTGCATATTGGTTTCAATATATGAAATTGGCAGATCATAGCAGTGAGAATGGCATACATTTTGGGAGAATATCCTAGAAGGAAGAGTCAATTTTTGAGCAAGATTAGGAATTATCCCCATGGGAAAGAGGATGTAGGTGAAAATAGGAGGTTAGTTACAAAATTTTTTCTAACAAGTAAATATATTAAGTATAATGGAAGGTAGATTTCTTATTGTTAAAAAATAAAGGGAAAAAGCTAGAATACATCCTGTGATATTGGACTGCTTTAGAATTAATGGTTTTTAATGTTTTTATAGATATAGTTTATATAAATAATTACAGATATAAACAACTGTGTCTGTAATCTTGAAAAATGCCAAGATTATAAAAATCAAACAAACAGTAGGGAACTATTCTAGCCTGATGGAGACTAAAGAGATATGACAGCTAAATGTAACATATGATTCTGAACTGATCTCTTTTCTATAAAGATTACTGAGACAATTGATGGAATATGAATGGGATCTAAGGATTAGGTTGCAGAATTATATCATTAACTTTTTAATTTTTCTGAAAGCTTTATGGTCATATAGGAGAATGTCTTCATTTGTACAAAATATACATTCAGAGGTGACAGGGCATCGGGTCAGCAACTTACCCTCAAATTGTATTTTTAGAAGTTATTTATACATCTAAGTTTAACATTGTTTCAAAATGTTAAGAATGAAAACAAACCCCCATAAACCACAGTGATTTGGTTTGGCTTTAAATTTATAATCACAAGCATGAAAGAAGCAATCAGTTCTACCCAACACTAATATTTCTCTAGTTGGTTCATTATCTTGAGATTGCTATTTCACATCTCTGTCCTCAAAATTTCAAATTTTAAAACTTTCTCCCCCTTCTTACTCTCAACTGGTAATTTCATTTCCAGTTTCAGAGAAAATAAAAGCTATCAAGAGAGACCTTCCTCATCTTCTAAAACCAAAGTTCTCCATCATATCTATACTGCTATATTATACCTCCTGGCTTTGCCAGGAAGCAAGGATAATGGATACATTGCTCCTGTTCCAAATATCAACTCCTTTACTTGCACACTAGATCTCATACTTCTTACTCTATATCATAAATATTTTCCTTTTTACTAAATAATTCCCACCAGCATATAGACATACTTTACTATCTCTCATTTAAAACAAAAACAGCAACACTACTTTGGCTTCTGTCCATTCCTTTGCTTCCCTTCATAGAAAATTCTTCCAGGATGGGGTGGTGGTACATGCCTGTAAATCCAGCACTTGGAAGGCTGAGGCAAGAAGATCACTAGTTTGAGACCAGCCTAGACTACATAGTGAGACTTCGTCGCAAAAAAGAAATTCTTGCAAAGAGTTATCTATTCTTTCTGTCTCTATTACCTTGTTTATTCCTCTCTTGAATCAATCTTTTTTATTTTAAGGCTTTATTAAAACTTCTGTCACTAAAGTCATCAATAATTATTAAATCCTACAGTTAATCTTCAGTTTTCATCTTACGTGGCCTCTTAACATTTGTGCAATTGGTCATTCCTTTGTCCTAGAAACACTTGCTTCACATGGCTTTCATGACAATGAAGTATTTCTTTCTAAAATTTACTTTTATTTTGTAGGCTTGAAAGGTATCTATTTTCCACAGCTGTCTTTTTAATTAGCATGTTTTAATTGGACAAAATATTGTCTTATCTTACATATACAATGTACTTTGACCATATAAGCCTCCCTATTACACTCTCTTGTTCGCCACCACCACCTCCTATTGGTACCATTTCTCTTCCCAAATAGTCCTCTTTCTACTCTTGTGTCTTTTTTAAAAATACACATTTAGCATATGAAAGAAAATATGTGATATTTGTTTTTCTGAGTCTGGCTTATTTTTAATAACATGAACTCCAGTTCCATTTATTTTCCTGAAAATAACATGATGTCATTCTTCTTTATGGCTAAATAATACTGCATTATGTATATATACCACATTTTCATTGTCCATTCATTGGTTGTTAGGCACCTGCTGATTTCATAACATGGCTATTGTGAATAGTGTTATGATAAACATGGGTGTACAAGTATGTTATATGCTGACTTTGATTCTTTTGGGTATATACCCAGGAAAGGTATAGCTGGATCAGATATCAGATGGTAGTTCTAATTTTTTTTTGAGGAACCTCAATACCAACTTCCATAGTGGCTGCACTAATTTACATCCCCACCAACAGTATATATAGGTTCCATTTTCTCCACTTCCTCACCAGCACTTATCATCCTTGATGATAGCCATTCTGACTGGGATAAAATGGAATCTCAATGTAGTTTTGATTTGCATTTCCCTTGTAGCTAAAACTGTTGAACATTTTTTTCATGTATTTATTGGCCATCTATACTTGTTCTTAGAGGACTTGCCCATTTATTGATTGGATTATTTGTTCTTTTGTGTTTAATTTTTTTAGTTCTATATATCCTGGGTATTAATCCCCTGCCAGATGAATATCAGGCAAATGGTTTTCTCTAATCCTGTAGACTGTCTCTTCACTCAGGTAGTTGTTTCCTTTGATGTGTATAAGGTTTTTAATTTGATGCAATCTCATTTGTCAATTTGTGCTCTCACTTCCTGAGCTATCACAGTCCTATTCAGAAAATTATTGCGTATGCCTGTATCTTGAAGTATTTTTCCTATGTTTTCCTGTAGTAGTTTCAAATTTTCAGGTCTTACATAGGCCTTTGATCCCTTTTGAATTTGTTTTTATAAAGGGTGAGAGATGGAGATCTAGTTTCAGTCTATCTAGTTTTCCTAGCAACATTTGTTAAAGAGGCTGCCTTCTCTGACATATGTTTTAGCACCTTTGTAGAGGATCAGATAGCTGTAGCTGGTCTGCATGTCTGTTTTTCTGCTGGGTGGGTTTATTTCTGGATCTTCTGTGTGATTCTGTTGGCCTCTTTATCTGTTTTTGTGCCAGTACCATGCTGTTTTTGTTACTAAGGCTCTATACTATAATTTGAAATCAGGTATTGTGATACCTACATCATTGCTCTTTTTTACTCAAGTCTGCCTTTGCTATTCGGAATCTTTGAGCTTCCATATGAATTGTAGAGTTGTTTTGTCCAGTTTTATGAAGAATGGCATTTGAATTCTTATGGCGATTGCACTGAATCTATAGATCAGTAGTATAACCATTTTCACAATATTAATTCTGCTGATCCAGAAATATGGGAGATCTTTCCATCTTCTAGTGTCTTCTTAAATTTCTTTTTTCAATGTTTTATAGTTTTTATTGTAGAGGTCCTTCGCCTCCTTGGTTAAAGTATATTCCCAGGTATTTTTTGAGGCTATTTCTTTCTCAGCATGCTTGTTTTTGCTATATAGGAAAGCTATCGATTTTGTGACAAAAAATTATTCTTCTTTTCCTCCTACAATACTAGCTGTTTATTTTTATTTCCTTTACTAGATTCTTTATTTTCCTAACTCTAAATGCTGCAATGTGTTAAGACTGGCTCTTGGGCTTATTCTCTATGTACATTCATTTCATTCCTAAGTAATTTTATTAAATCAAATCAAAATTATATTAAAATGATTCTGAAAACTAAAGTGTAATTGAACTTGGGACCCATAAAAGTAAGCCAGGACCTACATTCTAAATCTAAAAAGGAAGACTAACTACTCAAACAGAAGATTTAAATAGGATCAAGAGACTCCTAAAATAGTAACCAAAATGCCCAAGATCCAATGGAAAAAATCACTCCCCATGCCAAGAACTAAGGAAACTACAAATTGATTGAGAAAAGAAAATTAACTGAACACCTATACCATATAACTTCAAGGAAGTTAAAGCCACTGTCATAAAAGTGCTTCAACAAGTAATTAAAAATTCTGTTGAGGTCTGGGTGTGGTGGCTCACACCTGTAATCCTAGCTACCTGGAAGGCAGAGATTGGAGGATTGCTGTTCAAGGTCTGCCTTGGCAAAAAGTTTAGCAAAGCCCTATCTCAAAGAACAAGCTGGGCATGGTAGTGCATGCCCATAATCCCAGTTACAAGGAGGCAGAGGTAGGAGGACTGTAGTTCTAGGATGGCTTGGGCAAAAAAGCATGAAACCCTACTTAAAAAATAACTAAAAAGCAAATTGGGCTGGGGGTGTGGCTCAAGTGGTGGTGCACATGTGCAAGGCCCTGAGTTCAAAACCCCAAACTGTCACTCCCTCCAACACTGCTTTAAAACAAATGCAAAAAATAGAAAATCTAAACAAAGAAATGGGAGTTAGGTTTTAAAAAGAACTAAATGCAAATTACAGAACTGAAAAAATACAACAGCCATTTTTTAAAATCACTGGGTGGACTCAATACTAGATTCAAGATGAGAAAGAAGAGAATTAGCAAGGTTGAAGACAGATCAGTATAATTTACCCAGTCTTAAAAAAGAGTGAAAATAGTACAAAAAAATAAAAAAAGAACAAGTATGTCAGGGATCTGTAGAGTATAACAAAAGATCTAACATTTGTCTTTATCATTAGAGTTCCAGAAAGAAATGAAAAAGAATGATTTCAAATGCAAGGAGAAACACAGATAACAAACAAAAAACAATAAAATGGAGACCACTGATATGAATAAGATGACAGAACAGAAAATCTGAGACCTTTCTTTTTCCAATGGAGACACCAATTCAATTCACTTGAGTCCTGAAACCAACTAATAAGCTCCTATATGACAGGAAGCACAAAACCTGCTACTGTGAAGTCAGGAGGAAATTCTGTGGTACTTACTAGCCATGGTCTCTCTGTCCAGCTCAGCCCAGTGCAATAAGGAGAAGACTCAATTCTTGGTTTCTCCCTGAGTCCCTGGGGAGGGAAAAAGAAGACTGAAATATATATCCACCATGCAGGGCTTTTGTGGGGGGGCAGCGAGGAGACATTGAGGATCTAAGTTATGTATTGCATGAAATCAGTGCACTGATGGGAAGGGGTACCAGGTTGGGGGCCACCGAGAATAAGAGCAAAGGTTTGGACTGGAATACACTCATTTACCATAGTACTTCCTCCAAGTTCAGCATGGAACAAAAAGGTGAAAATTCCCAACTTTCAGATTCTCATCAGGAGTGAAGGAGCTGGAACATGTGTCCAACATGATATTTTTTCAGGGAGCTGCCCAAGTGATTGGTTTATGTCTCACCAATCTCAGAAGGCTGACAGGACCCAGCATACTTGACATGCCCAGGAAGGCAGCTGAGAATAAAAGAGATGAGTGACTTGCTGCTGCTCCACAGGAAATGTAGCAGAGCAGTCAGAGAGTGGCCTCTCTCTCCCTCAGGGCTAGGAGAGAGGCGAAGAATAAAGTAAACATCTAACATTTTAGCTTCTAAGGGGTCTGACTACAGAGATGGTTTCTTTTTTTTTTTTTTACCAGATTCAAAGCACTGATGAAACCCATAGAAATTTGAGGGACATACTAAGAACTAAAGGAAGATGGGCAGCCTGCAGCAGCTCCAAAGAACATGCAGTACCACAGAAAAACAGCAGAGGGGGAAACACATTATGAAATGAAAAAAGGGAACTAGTAAATCCTTTTAATCGGGAATTTTACATACACAAATCCAGAGAAGAAACATCCACTGAAAAGGTCTGAGAGGTCCCCAGAATCTCTAACCAGGCTGATTGGTGAAAGTCTTTTCATGTGTCAAGTCAATCAGTAAAGATCTGGAGAAGTATCCATTTTCTCAAACACAATGATACAAAACACTTGAAGGAACAAGAAAATAAGGAAATGTGGACTAAATAAACCAATAGAATAAATCTCCAAAACCTGACCCTAAAGAAGGTATACAAATTATCTGACAAAGAATTCAATACAACCACCATACACTCAACAAGCTCAGAAAAATGATTTATAAACAAAATAAGAATACCAGTAAAGCAACAGAAAATAAAAGACCACAAAATTCTGAGCTAATGAATATAATACCTAAAATGAAAAAATTCACCAGAGAGCTTCAAGAGCATCCTTGATAAAGCAGAAGGCACCAGAAAACTTGAGACAGGCCATTTGAAATTACCAGTCAGAGGAACAAAAAAGAAAATGTATGATAAAGAATAAAGAAAGTTTGAGGGACTTATGAGATACCATCAAATAGATTAATGTACATATCATGGAACTAAAAGAAGAATATGATGAGAGAGAGAGAAAGGGTAAGAAATGAAAAAAATGATAACCAAGAAAATTTTATCTAGAAAAACTGGCCTTCGAAAGAGAGATAAATAAAGACTTTCTCATATAAGCAAAATCAGAGGAAATTCATCACCATTAGACCTGTTTTACAATACATGCTAAAGGGAGTCTTTCAGTTGAAACAAAAGGGTAACTGAAAGTAACACGAAAGCATATGAAGCATCAGGGTAAAGGTAAATATGGAGACAAAACAGAATACTCTAACACTGAAAAGGAGGTGCACAAATCACTTATAATTGTGGCATAGAAAGTATTGAACAAAAGTACAAAAATAATTATAAATATAAAGATATGTTATTAGAAGGACAATGCAAAATATTAAACTTGTGATATCAATGACGTAAACTGTGAGGGAAAAGTAAAAAGTATAGCTTTTGTATGTTTTTGAAAGTAAGTTGATATAATCTTATATAGAGACTATTGTAAGAAGTTTAATGTAAGTCCATAATAACTAAAAAAAATTCTAAAGATACACAAAAGAAAATGAGAACGGAACAAAAACATGTCTCTACATAAAGGTCAATGAAACACAAAGGAACATAGTAAGAGAGAAAAAGAGAGACAGAAAAGTATAGGAAAGAAAACAATTAACAAAATAGCAATAGTAAGTCCTATTCATCAATAATTTCTTTAAATACAGATGGATTAAACTCCTTGATCAAAAGACAGAGTAACTGAATGAATAATCAAAAAACAAAAGATCTAGCTCACCAAATAGTAACTAAAAGTAGGCAACAGTAGCCATACTTATATCAGAAAAAAATAGACTTTAAGTCAAAAACTGTCACAAGAGAAAAGTAAGACATATAATAGTCAGTTGTAAAGAAAGAATTGCAAACATATATGCACCTAATATATGTTGCAATATGTGTACACAAATACATGCAACAAATGATAGAACTGAAGAAACACACAGTAACACAATAACACGAAATTCAAAACTCTTCTTCAAAAAGGGTTAGAGTAACCCAACAGAAGATCAAAAAGGATACAAGAAGATTTAAATAACACTATAAATTTATTGCACCTAAAGGTATAGAACAATAAGCAAAATACATATTTTCATCAAATACACATTGAAACACAGCCCCTGAACAATACTAAAGACTAAATGAACCTAGCAGATATATAAAGAACACTCCATCCAACATTAGAATATGTGCGCTTCTCAAACACACATAAAACGGTATCTAGATAAATCACCTTGGGTCATAAAATAAATTTTATCAAACAAGAAGAAAACTCAAGAAGATTTAAATCATATCAAGTATATTTTCCAAACACAATGTTTCTGTTTGGGGGCTTTTTGTTTGTGTGTTTGCTTTGTTTTGTTTTGTTTTTTGAGAAAGGATCTTACTATGTAGCCCAGGCTGACCTTGACCTTGCGATCCTCCTGCCTCAGCCTACCACCATGGGATTATAAACATGAACCACCATGTCTAGCTTCCAACCACAATAGAATGACACTAGAAAGCAACAGCTGAAGGAAAATTGTAAAATTCAACATATATAGATTGTAACAACACATTTTTTGAACAACCAACAGATGAGAAAAGAAATAAAAAGGGAAACTGAAAAATACCCTGAGAAAAACAAAAATACAACATACCAAAACTTTTATAGTATTCAGCAAAAGCAGCACTAAGGGGGAAGTTTATAGAGACAAATATGTACACTGAAAAAAAAAGATCTCCTTAAGGAATATAAGTCAGCATACAATGGAGATACCTGCACATCTGTGTTTATAGCAGCACTATTCATAATAGCTAAGCTATGGAATCAGCCTAGGTGCCCATCAACCAATGAATGGATAATGAAAATGTGGTATATACATAATGGAGTATTATTCAGTCATAAAGAAGATTGAAAGTATGCCATTTGCAAAAAAATGGATTGAACTGGAGATCATCATGTTAAGTGAAACAAGTCAGACTCAGCAAGACAAATTTTGCATGCTCCAGCTCACATATAAAATCTAGACAATTTTTAAGGCATGAATGCAAAAGAAGACCTGAATTAAAGAGGGTGATTGTTTAGGAGTGGTACAGAACCAGGAGGAAGGTGAAGGGAGAAAGAGAGGCGTAATGGGGGATGAATATGATCAAAGTACTTTATATGCATATTTGAAAATAGAATAATGAAACCCAATAAAATTGTTTTTAAAGGGGGGATAAGAAAGAGTAGTAGAGGGGGTGAAGTTGATCAAAGCATATTATGTTCATGTATGGAAGTATCACAGCAAAATACCTTTGTACAATTAAAATGCACTAATAAAGCACACATTTGCTATCCCAGCTAAGGGGAGACATAGGCAGGAAGATTACTGTTTGAGGCCAGCCTGGGCAAAAATGCAAGACCCTATCTGAAAAGGAACCTAAAGCAAAAAGGGCTACAGGTGTGGCCCAAGTGGTTTCCTAGTAAGTGCCAGGCCCTGAGGCCAAACCATAGCACCACCAAAAGAAGGAGGAAAGGGAGAATGAGGACTAACTCCTATCTTCATAAAACTCTTTCAAAAAATTGAAGAGAAGAGCAAATTTCCAAACTCATTTTGATAACAAACAGGCCAATATCTCTGATGAACACAGATTTTTAAATCCTCAATGAAATACTAGCAAACCAAATTCACCAGCACATTAAAAGGAATATATACCATGCCCAAGTAGGATTTGTCTGTGGGATGTTTGAACGCATGAAAATCAGCTAATATGATACACCACCTTAACAAAATGAAGAATAAAATCACATGATCATCTCAATAGATACAAAAAATGCATTCGACAAAAGTCAACACTCTTTCATGATAAAAAAAATCACATGATCATCTCAATAGATACATAAAATGCATTTGACAAAAGTCAACACTCTTTCATGATAAAAAAAAAACTATCAACAAACTAAGAATAGAAGGAACTGACTTCCACAAAATAAAGGCCATAAATGAAAAACCCACAGCTAAGATACTCCCTGGTGAAAAATTGAAAACTTTTCCTTTAAAATCAGGAAAAAGGAAGGATGCTCATGATCACCACTTCTACTACAGATAGCATTAAATATTCTATCCAGAGCAATTAGATAAGAAAAAGAAATAAAGGCACCTAAGTTAGAAAAGAAAGAGGAAAATTATCTCTGTTCACAGATGAGGTGATTTTCTATTCAGAAAATCCTAGACTTCACAAAAAACTGTTGGAACTAATAAATGAACTCATTAAAGTAGCAGGATGAAAATCAACATACAAAAAAATTGTTTTTCCATACACTAATAAAGAACAACACAAAAAAGAAAATTAAGAAAACAGTTGCATTGTCTACAGCATCAAAATAAAATACTTAAGAATAAATTTAATCAAGGTGATGAAAGACTAGCACATTGAAAACTATCAAACACAGATGAAAGAAATTAATGAAGAAACAAATAAATTGAAAAACATCCTGTGTTAATAGACTAGAAGACCTAATAACGTTAAGATGTCCATACTATTCAATACAATGTACAGATTCAGTGGAATCCCCATAAACCTCCCAATAACACTTTTTTCAAAAATAAAAATAACAATCCCAAAATTCATATGGATCCACTAAGGACATATAATTGCCAAAACAATATTGAGAAGGAACAGCAAAGCTGGAAACTTCACATTCCCTGATTTCAAAACATAGTATACAAACTATAGTAATCAAACAGTATGGAACTGGCTAAAGGGCAGACATATAGAACAACTGGAAAAGAATAATAAGCCCAGAAATAAATGCACACATATGCCATTAAGTGATCTTTGACAATGATGCCAAGATTACATGGTAAGTATGGTCTCTTCAATAGTTGGTGGCAGAAAAACTGGATATCTACACAAAAGAATGAAATTGGATCCTTATCTTACACAGTAGACAAAAATCAACTCCAGATGTATTAAAGGCTAAATGAAAGGCTTGAAACCATAAAACTGCTAAAAACAAAATAAAGGAGAAAAGCCTCGTAACATCGGTCCTGGCAATGACTTTTTTGGAGCACAGGAAACAAAAGCAAAAATGGACAAGTGGAACCAAATAAACTAAAAAGCTTCTGCATAGCAAAGGAACCTATCAATAGACTTAAAAGGCTTATCAATAGAGATAAAAGGTTTTAAAACCTATACATCTGATAAGGGGCTAATATGTGAAACATACATACTCATAATACAACTCAAATAGAAAAATATAACCTCATTATAATACATAATGGACTTGAAGAGACGATACTCCAAAGAAGACATACAAATGGCCAATCAACAGATATATGAAAGATCTCAACACTACTAATCATCTGAAAAATTCAAATCAAAACTATAATGAGTTGTGGCCTCATACCTTTTAACATGGTCATTATTTAAAAAAACAAAACAACAAACATAAAACAAGTATTGTACTTAAACCTTACAATGTAAGGATTATAGTTAAAAGTAGTATATAGTATTCATGATTTTTGCTAAATGAATGATTTATTGGTGTTCTTGCTCCAGGAGAAAAAAATAGGTAACTAGTTGAGATTATAAATATGTGAATTTGTTTCACCATAGTAACTATGTGTGTGTGTGTGTGTGTGTGTATGTGTGTATATACTTCACGAAATCATGTTATATACACTCTACATACAATAACATTTGTTTTTAAAAAGAAAACAATTGTTATTAGAAATTGGAACCTTTGTACACTATTGCTTTGACTGTAAAGTGTTACAGCCTATGGAAAACAGTTTGGAGGTTCCTCATAAAATTAAAACTAGAACTACCATATGATCCAGCAATCCCACTAGATAAAAGAAAAACAAAAAACATGGCATGGGTAATTGAAAGTAAGTGGACAGAAAAAGCTATGTCATTGAAACATGCATTTTTTTTGAGACAAGGTCTTGCTATGTATAAAGGCTAAACTTGAACTCTTGACCCTCCTGTGTCTGCCTCCTAAGTACTGGAATTACAACTGTGTGCCACCTCAATGGGCTGAAATGTGAATTAAAAAATAAATAAATAAAGTGAACTTCAGAAAAAAGAAAATTACTAGAGAGAAGAGGAACATTATATAATATCCATAAATGACATAATTACAGAGATGGAGAACAGATTAGAGGTCAGAGGTAAAGGAGGTAGGTGTGACTTTATGAAGAATTAGAATGAGAGCCCTGCGGTAATGGTACAATCAAATATCTTGATGTGATATTGATTATGTGAAGCTACACAAGTGAAAAATACATAGAGCCACACACACACACAAGTGCTTATAAAAATGGGAAATCTAAACAAGACCAATGTTAATATCCTGGGTTTTGATATTGTTATGCAACATAACATTGGTGGAGGCTAAGTGAAGCATGAATAGGAATTCTGCACAAATTGGCCAGAATATTCCCTTTATGTATAAATCAAGTCATTTTTCTCTCAACCTCCCAATACTTTACCATCACACAAAGTAAAAATCCAAAACTTCTACAAAGGGCTACATGAGGACTTGGCCTCTGAATATATTTTACCTTGTTTTCTACCACTGTCTCCCTCACTTTCCACATTCTACATACCTTGGCATTCTTGCTATTCCTTGAATATATCAACCAGGTTTCTACCTTAGGGACTTTGAACATTCTACTCTCTGTATTAAATGCTCTTCTTTCAGATATTCACATGTCCTGCTCCCTTGTTTCATTCAGGCCTATACCCAATGTCATCTCACTAGAGACTCCTTTCCTGAACACTGTATTTAAAATAGAACCACATTTTGCTCCTTATCCTCCTTTATTAGCCTCACAGCCTTTATCACTGATTATTAAATATCATATTTTATCCATTGCCCATATCATCCTTTAGAATGCAAATTCCATGGGTGCAAGAACTGTGTTCGCTGAACCACTGTATCCTCAGTGCCTAAAACAGGGTTGGACATGTAGCAGACACTCAATAAATAAATGTTGATCAAATGGGGAAAAACCTATTTGGTTGACACTCTTCTTTCCCAGTAGCCAAGACATTATATTCACATTACTATTTAAGACTAGCAATAATATATCATATTCTCTAATTATTATTTGCTCTTCAGAACCATGCTTTGTTTTTATATATGTTTTAATTTTGAAAATAATCAGATGTTACTCATGGACTTTTGAAATATTATCTCCTTGTAATGATATAGGAGAATGATTTTGCATTTCTTTTATATTTATTTTACTTAGACAAAAATCAAACATTACTGTATTTTTATGAGGTTTTATTATGTTATAAAGAGGAGTTTATTTTGCCTCATGGTTCTGGAGGTTCAAGGTTGAGGGGCTGTATCTGGTGATGGCTTTCTTGTGGACAAGTCTCAAGATGGCACAGGGCAAAAGACAGAGAATATGCATGTCTTATGAAGCTTATTTTAAAGTAATGCTAACATTTTATTAGAAACTCTGGTTACTCTGGTTGCTAGTATCCAGGGAAAACTAGAACGACAAGGTTCAGATTCTAAACACACTTTTATATTAACTTGCTGTGTGATCTTGGACAAGTCTTAATTTTTAAAAATTATCTCTGATAATTATCCTCCTCCTTAAAATGAGATGGCTAAATGATACAATCACTAACGTTCATTCTTCTGTGAATGGAAATAAGCACACGACAAATGTGATTTATTTCTTCCATGTTTTAAAAACACATTTTATATATGTATCTTTACATAATATATTCTACATACTACAGTTTATACTACACAGTAGATAGATACTATTTGAGAATCTGTCCAGCCCCTTCTCTGGAAACTGTATGTATCCTCACTTAGGGCTGGGGCCTAATAGTCATATTCATAAATAACATGATCTTGTGCCTCCAGTCATAGATAATCAAATACTGGCTGGATATATAGTCTAAACTGAGTCAGTCAGAATTTGGAATTGAGCCTCAGATATGTTAATGAGTCTCTTCTGATGGCCTTAATTTGGAATATGCAAATTCATGCTTGGCTATGTGCTAGTGAGTGAGAAGAAAGAAGCAGATACGCTGATAGAAACAGTGATAAACAGGAGACCCTATGAAACGAGGGACTGAGAGAGAGAATAAAGTTTCCTTTCCTATTATCTCTTCATACTAGTTCAGGACCTTCATGTACCTATGCTATATTTTCTGCCCTTGGCGACCACAAGAAACTCTGTGTCCTTAACATAAATACATAGAATTTATTTATTTTTGCTTTAAGCTAGTTTGAAGTGCACTTTTATTATTTGCTACCAAAAAAAATCTATTTTTATTGTTTTGAGATGGAGTTTCACTCTGTTGCTCGGGATAGTTTCAAACTCTTGGGCTCAAGCAATCCTCCACCTCAACCTCCTGAGGAGCTGGGATTATAGGCATGTCCCACCATACCTGGCTACCAAAATTCTTTAATCAAGACAAAAAAATGAGGTCAGGGGTCAACAAACAAATTATACAAACAAATTATACAACTTAAAGCTCTGGACATCGTCTGTAAAGCATCCCTGCCACCACTTAATTACATACTTAAGATTAATCCTTACTTAATTAGAAATTCATTAGCAAGTTATTATAGTCTATAGCCTTTAGTGAAATGAGTCTCTGGGATTACCTTGATTAGAAACGCTCATATTCAGATGTAATTACAAAATTATCTTCCAAAGTCAAATGATTTCAAATTTTTTAAGCTTCTACTCCCATCTACTCATACAAAGTACTAAGAATTAAATAGATTTCACTAATTCATACTCCATATTTGATGTTTAGTTTTGAGAAAAGTATTTAGTTTGTCTTCCTCTCATCCATTAAAACACACACAGTAAAGCTTTAATCATACATGTTACAGTACTGGCAAAGGGGGTAGGAAATGGAAAGAATTCTAATTAGTTAAAGAAAATTCAAAAGAGCTACACTCATATTCTGATTGATCCAGCAACCTCTGTCTTATTGCTTTCCTTGCTGTTACACATAAGATCTAAAATCTTTAAAGAGCAAAAAGTTACACAGTAGAGGTAAATTATCATTACTGTAGAAGGCAAGAAACAAAGAACTAGGTTTTTCCCCTCTCAAAAGAGCATCAGTAGTAAATAATAAGTCTCTGGCAACCTTATTATTAGGTGTAGTTGTGCTTTGTTATGGTTAACTTGTCAAAGTTAATCAGAGTAGAAGTTTCTGTTTGCTGTCAGGAGAATTTCATCCCAGAACACCAAAAACTCTGGGTTTTACAGTTTAGTGTATCACAACACAAATAGAACAAATCAGTATCAATACATATATATTCCTTACTTGATTGTTAACTCAGAACTGGGAAGAAGGTCCTGAAGTTTTACTACTTTCAGATTTTTGGCAATACCATCAGCATTTTAAGGCTATTGGGTATTACTGTTAATGCACATTTTCCTTTCTCCTGCTGATGAATCAATAAGAATTTGTAAGTGCATTGAACTTACATCTAAATAATATTGCCACTGCAGTTTTTAGAACATCTGAAAGTTTACTGTAACTGTTGCCTTAATTTTGCTTACACTACATTTGTAGATGATCTATTGATCATCCGTAATAAGAAAATCTGAAATGCTCCAAAAATCCAATTTTTTTCAACATAATGTCAGTACTCAAATGTTTTGGGTTTCTGAACATTTCATATTTCTGATTTTTGAATTAGGGATGATCAACTTGTAAGTCTATGCAAATATTCCAAAATATGAAAAACTCCAAAATCTGAAATGCTTCTGGTCCCAAACATTTCTGATAAGGATATTTTTTTATTAATTGATGTTCAAATCCCTTTCATAGCCCAATACATTTACTATTCTAATTAGTAAGAGTATTTAGAAGATTTTTTTTACCTAAATCTCCCTACTTTTACCCCTCTTAGTACTTACTTGAATTAAGTATCAATACTCTGAGACCCAGTAAAGAATTTAACTTCTGTAGGACTCTGGCTGCTTTTCCTACAGGGTAGAATCCATTACTTAGCATCAGGATGACAACTCTACAAAAAAACATTTTTAGCATGACATATATTCAGGGTATAATAAATTCTTGATTAGTGAATCATTAATGAAATTCTGTTGTACTGTAATTTGGACCCCACTAATGCAGAATTTGTGATGATTCAGGAAGAGACTAAGCTTAAATTAAGTTTAAGATTATTTTTGTATAGTTTGCTAAGCAAATTAATACAACAGTATAGAAGATTATTTAAACTACTTAAAAGGACTTTTAAGTGCTTTAGAAATCTCTTTATATATAATCCTCTGATACATTAACTACAAATAATTCTCATCTTTTATTAAGGTAAGATTCCTAAAGGTAATACTTTGTTAACCTAATTCTGGTTATTACATTTATAAGGAAGCCACAAACAGTTCATCTAAAAATTCTAGTCTTTGAAAATTTTAGCCTTCTCTCCCAAATTATTGCAAATTAAGAAAAAATTAAAATATAAAATATAACACACATTTTTCTTATTCCCCTTTTTTCTGTTTCTATGGGATAACAGGTACTTAGACCAAATCAGCAGCAATAACAACATACTCCATGAAAATTAAAAGTCTATTGATGATAAGCAAATCAAATCACCTCGGTTATTAATGCTAGCCTCAAAAGTATGCAGGAAGGGAAATAGAATATAAGGATACTAATGCACATTTAGAGATTAAACTTAGCAAGAACCATTAAGTGTATTAGTATATAATACAAACCCAGACCTGCAAAAGCAAAGGAGCAACTTATAAGTAATGAGACTGGCTTATACATGACCTGTGGAATCAAACTTGTTTATGTCACACTCATATGTGGACTAGTTTTCAGTTTTAAAGAAAAAAATAAAAGTAGTTTCAGGTAGATGGTATGAAACATCACAGAATGGAGAAAAGACTTTTATCAATTCCTCTGCTGAAAGATGCTGTATCAATATAAAGTAGTGATGACAAGAGAAATGGGAAAATACAGAAAACAGAACTTAAATTAAAAACACTCTCAGGATAACTATATAAAGTTTAGACAGTAAATATGTAATGATGAATTCTCAATTGATATGCATGAAAGAAACCCTATTTTTATTCCAGAAGTATCTAACTTCTGACTTTTTACTTCCTACAATAAAAAGTAAGTTTTTTCACAGTATTGGGGTTTGAACTAATGACTTGTGCTTGTGAGGCTTGTGAGACTTGTGCTTGGTCTACCACTTGAGCCATGCCCCCAGCTCATTTTGCTTTAATTTATTTTTCAGATAGGGTTTTGTGTTTTGCCTGGCAACCCCAACCACAACCCTCTTACCTCTGTCCCCCACATAGTTGGGATTACAACCGTGTGCCACCATGCCTTGCAAAGGAAATAATTTTTTTGAAATAAATAGCTAGTTATTTTTAAATGTCCTTAGTTAGATGGTATTTTTAAAAGAATGTATATAACTCTTCTCCTTGCTGCTATTTTCAGTCAAATCACCCAACTTCAGATGCAATTTATCTGATATGAGCCTGGCTTTTCAAGCTATTAGAAAACCTTTCCTCTATAACATATAGAGATAGATATGATATTGGGAGATATATATATATATATATATATATAGAGAGAGAGAGAGAGAGAGAGAGAGAGAGAGACATACCTCTATTTCCAGCTACTCCAGAGATGGAGATCAGGAGGATATTGGCTGAAGACCAGCCCAAACAAAAAGTTAGTGAGATCCCATCTTAAAAAGCAAGCCAGGAATGGTGATGTATGCCTATAATCCCAGCTACCCAGAAGGTGTAGATTGGAGGAACATGATCTAAGGCCAGCCTTGGGCAAAAAAACAAGACCCTTCCACCAAAATGAAGCAAAAAAAGGGCTGGGGGGCATGACTTAAGTTGTGCTGCTGTTGCCTAGCTAGCAAGCATGAGGTCCTGAGTTCAAACCCTAGTAATGCCAAAACAAAAATATATATATAGATAGATGTCTATCTATCTATATATGTATGCGTAATGTATATCTTTTGTAAAACTTTTTTATGGATCACAGAAGTAGCTCAGAAGTGAGCATGAAAACAAACCAATATCCATAGTAATTAGAAATAAGTAGAACTAAGGTACAGAAAGGGATGACTATAGAATGGTTTCAAATTAAGGTTGTTAGAAATTGTCCATTTTTCTCATTATTGACAATGTGAATTTTCAATTTCAAGTTTCATTTAATATTTATTGCATTTAAAATTGTTACAAAAATTCTATTAAAGAATAATAATAGTAACAAAATTAATCCCAGTGATACACTTGTAATTAGGAAAATAAGAATGATTTGGTGTCTTTGGGATGCCAATGGTTCAAAGAAAGCTGATAAGTATGTGGGAGAGTTCCTATGAATATTAGTCCACAACTAACATGTGAAGGTTTTTATTTGTTTGTAGAATGAATTCCAATCTCCACTTCTCTTCCTGCAGTGAATTTGCTGTGTCTTTTACTTAGTGAAAAACATTATGTTCCAGGACAATTTGCTCCAAAAAGAATTGTTGGGTAAAAGCTATGTTTCTAATGAGGTTCCATGATAAAATTTAGAGATATGCTCAGGTGGAAATTTTTCAGTCCGCTGATATAATAAAAACCATACATCAGAACAGAATAACAGTTTTAAAACTATGTATTAAAGGAAAAATATAACTTATACATGCATCATTTGTACTCAGTATTATGTCGTTCTGCCTCAGGACTCAGTAACTAGATTAAAAAAAACTTAGAGTGACCTTATTATATGTAACAGAAACTGATAGCTCCTTACCCTGTTTCACATGCTGCTACCTCAGAGGTTTAGCAAATCAACTAAGATATGCACTTGTCCCAAACTACCATAGAACTTAGAACTCAGCTATAACTTTCACTTTTTCTGTAGTTTCCCCACTATTTGTATTTAACAGTTCTATTTCCAAAGACCAGCCCTTTGATACTGGCATAAGAAGCTAAGAAAAGAAATGTATGACACTTACTTAGCAAAGGCAATTTACCCCCAATACCTTCTGAATATATTTTGCTACTTGCTATCTGGTTAATTCCCAACAATAATCATACATTTCTAACTGTGTCTGGAGGGATCATTCTACTCTCTATAATAACTTGTTTAACTAATAGCTGACTTTCTAAGTAGAAGATCACAAAATAACACTTACATTTGTTTAGCCTAGTAACTATTAGCTACTGTGAATTAAAGTTTATTAGTAATATGTTTAATTAAAAGACTATTGCTGGAAGCAAAAAATACCAAATGAAAGGTGCAAGATGGTGTATAGAAGCCTCAAAAATTCAAGCTTGGGCATATTGTTCCTCAGAGTAAATCTGTAATTCTTTGTATCTGTAATTCTAAAAAGTATATCTCTGTTCAGAGACATACCTCTTTTGATGTAATACAGGTGTTCCTCAACTTATGATGGAGTTACATCTCAATAAACCCATCATAAGTTGAAAATATCAAAACACACCTAACCTACCAAACCATAGCTTAGCAACATAGTACACTATGGAACATTGGTTGCTTTCCCTCATGATTCCATGGCTGACTGGAAAGCATGGCTCGCTGCAGCTGCCCAGCATTACTAGAGTATATTGAGCCATATATCACTAGCCTGGGAAAAGATCAAAATTTGAAATTAAACTACAGTTTCTACTAAATATATACTGCTTTTGCACCATTGTGAAGTTGAAAAATCACAAGAGAAATGATAGTAAATGAAAATATACTGTAATTGCAGTATATTTTCTTGTTATTTTTCTATATGGAAACATCAACTTACAATGGTTGATTAAAATCCAGAAGACCATCAGTCATCTAATCAATTCTCAACACAGCAGAAAATTGTTGGAAATGCACTAAAATAAGTTTTGCAGAGGTATGTAATTGTAGTTTAAACATTGATGTTAGTCACCAATTATTAACACATGCATTATTAATGTTATATTAGAACTTTGACAGGTATCAACATGCAGGACTTTGACATATCCTTTCCCTTTGTTTTCAGAAAATTCACAGAAATAGTAGTACTAAATGTTAATACTATAAACTAAGTTATTATATACTTTAATGTATCAAAATTCATATTTCTCATAAAATTAAATTAGTATGTAATCTATCAAAGAAAATTATGCCCACTACAAAAAAGAACTTAATTGCTACACAGTTCCCTTTCCCTTTAGGCTAATCCAAGAGACTACTAATATGCACAAAATTAAAAGCCTTAGCTCATTCTATGCTGAACTCCTCCTTCCAAGAAAGCCTATACTTCCAAAATTAAGTCTAACTTTTTCTATACAGTTTTCTCAGACAATTACCATCCTCTGATGATCTTCACTTACTCTTAATTCTGTACTACTTTATTTTCCCATTTTTTTGTGTGTTTATTTGTTTGGTGGTACCAGAGTCTGAACTCACAGCTTTACTCTTGCCAGGCAGGCACTCTACCACTTGAGCCACTCTTGCCAGCTCTATTTTTCAATTGTTGACCATGATGTTTCATGTATGTATTTTCTCTCTCCAGCAGAAAGCAATTTTACTCCTAGGACCCATTTCTGTTCTATTTCCCACAGTACCCAGGACAATAGTGGACACTCAATAGAATCTAAAAAGAAATAAAAAAGCATGTTGAAAGTCACTTGAAAAGCAAAATCCCTCATTCCAGAGTTCAGTGGTTAAGTGCCTTGACAGTACTTGTTAAATGAGCTATCAATATTATCTTATCATATGGTCAAGACATGTTTGGTAAAAGCGCTTGAGTATGTGATGCTTACCTGGCCATATTCATTATAAAAAAATTTTTTGGGCAGCAAATCAGTGCCCAGTTCAAAAAGTACATGAAAGTGAACATCAAGTACTCACAGGATATATTATTACTTCAAATAACTCAGTCTTAAATTCATCAGGAGCTTTTCCAAAACATTATAATTTCTAACTTTGGAATCTAGCAGCTGGAGGCATGTCAGTTTGCCAATGCACAAAACAAAGAATACACACTGAGGCCCAAGATTATTTTGCAGTGGTACCAGAATTATACTGTGCTTTAAAACATACCCAAAAGAACCTCAAACAAGAAAGCTGCAAAGGCAAATCATAGCATTTTACCCAAAACTATCAGGGAGTTTCCAGTCTTAACAGATTCCCTACACAAATTTATCTAATCAAACATGGCATCTATATCCTGTTTTAAAAGGGTTTACTAAGAACTAAATTTAGCTTTTCCATTATTGTGCTTCTTTTTCACCATTTCTTTTATTGAAAAAGAAACCTGAAATGGCTTAAAAAAAAAACAGTAGAGAGAAGAGAGCAAAAAAAGAAAGAAAGAAAGAAAGAATCCATATCTTATTGTCTTACAATCAAAATTACTGTTTTATTTAAATTCAGTCCCCTTTTGAAAGGGGTCAAGAGGGAGCTGTAATTTTTTTTCAGCCATTTGCTTTCTGAAGAAACAACCTTACTCCTCAAAGATAATATTGTTAATTTTCATAAAGCACCTCACAACTTTAGATTCTCATCTAATCACTTTGTCTAAAATATCTTTCACTTCAAGTGCCTCATGCCAATGTTTTTGGGAAGCGACTACTTTCAGTTGCTGGCTATCTTAGGAAGAACAAATACATCACAATCCATCCTCACTTTTATTGGGAACATTTTAGGTTTTATCAAAATATTTATGAAAGAAGTATGTCATTCTGGATGAACAGTAGTTTGTAAAACCCGTTCCCACTGTTCTCATCCACTCTGCCTACTTCTCAAGTTTGATGGCACTTTGGAAGTCAAGTAGAGTGCGTTGCTAGTTTGTTTTATTAGTGTTATTATTTAATGTAAGCACCATATTCGTACATGTCAGAAGTCAGAAGCCAGGAGCAAGGCTTTCAGAAGCACTTGGCACATGAGTAGAAAAAACTAAGAGGCCACTCTAGCTATTAGTTCAAGGCATGAAGCGACAGCAGGCTGGAGAATGGGCTCTTGAAAAGCCTGAGGTTAGACTGAGTCTCCGGAGAGCGAAATTGGAGCCATAGTTGGAGCAAGGAGAAAGGGGAGAGCATGGCACTAGCAGAGTCTGTCCCCAATCTAGGACCAAGATGCGTGACTGTACGTAAAATTATCAGCATCTAAGGCATCTGAGAAGCAAAGGCAGGCCTTAAGCACCAACCCCAAGTCCCTGGATGTCGGGGTTGAAACCAAAAAGTGGTGTCTCTGAGAAGAAAAACTACCTTGAAGGAATTAGAGAGCCGCGAGCAGATGAAGAAGGGGCATCACAAGCTTCTGCAGGAGAACACAGCTTTGCTCACCTCCCGAGCCCCGGGAGGCCTAAAAAGCTCTCCTGCACCCGGCGAGTGCGGTTCCACTACTCACCCCTACTCTCCTACGGGTCCCAGTCGTCGCCCTGCTCGAAGCAGCCCTGCAGGGGGTGAGCCCCTCCCCCTCCCCCCGCCGCCGAGGGTGGGCTCGGCGGGCGAGAGGAGGCTGCGGTGCAGGTGTCCGAGAGTCAGGGCCAGAGAGGAGCTGGGTGTAAGGCAGGCAGCCTGGTGCCTTGCACTCCCTGCGCAGCCAACTTCACCACCATCGACATGGAAGAACGTCGGGAGGTAACGGGGGACAGGCCGTGCTCACCCAGCAGCTCGAGCCCATCAAGGTACTAGGCCGGAGCCTCTGGTGAGGCCGCCGCCCCCCACAGCCCCCTCACAGACGCGACCCCCAGGCCTGATTCCAGTCCCTCGGCCCCCGCGGCCACAGAGCAGCGGCGGCTCCCTCTTGGGGCCGCGGCCGCAGCTGCATCCTCGCGCTCCTTCCTCCTCTGGCGCCGCTGCCTACACACACAACCCCAGCACAGTTACCGCCGCGGCGCCCCGACCGCCGTTGCCTAGCAACCGCGCGCATGCGCCGCACCCCTGCAGGCAGCCTCTGGCGCCGCTGTCCGAGCTCAAGCCAGCCGGTGCGCGCGACCTAGAAAAGCAAGCAAAACCGCACTTCTTAGGCCTAGGTGGAGCGACATCAAGGTAAGGTAGGGTAGGGAGAGGTCCAGGATGCTGTGCAATTCGAAAGGCCTGGGGACTTGGCATGAGATCTTCCAGCCCCTGGGCAGGCACCTGGACGGTTGAGAGTGACATTCCCAACAACCTACCTTCTTACATATCTCACTGCCCTCCTCCAATCCGTCCTTCGCAAAGGCTATCAAAAGAATTTTCTAAATTGACCGTGTTACTGGTCTGCATAATTCCAATGGTTATGAACAGCCCCGTTAATAAGGCCTAACAGTTCTTCTACAACAGCACTGTTTCTGGTCTCCCAGCATCTTTACATACAAAATCAACTTTAGACTTGTCTCCCTGCAAACTTTCCTCATACTTCTACTAGGATAATCTTTGTAAAACGCACATCTACTCCCACTTCCCTCTGGTTTACAAAATGGGCTTTGGAGTTAGAGCCAAATTTGAATTTCTGCTTCACCAATGAGTACCTCTGTTTCCTTGAGCTAGGGTATTTAACTTCTCTAAATGCATTTCCTCATCTGTAAACTGGGGAGAATTACAGTACTTATAGGATAGTTATGAGGATTAAATGAGAGTGTATATAAAGCACTTACCATGCGTAACTCACTGTGGCACAGAGTAAGCACTTACTAAAACTTAGAGCTATTTTTCAATAGTTCATCATTGCTTACAATACAGGAGAAAGTACAAACTCTCTAGTTTAACATTTCAAGTCCTCTAAGATACGGCCTCTATTTTTCTAGGTCTTATCTCATTCCACTCTGCCTTAGACACCTAGCCACAGACCAGTTTTTCACTTTCTAATATACATCTAGATCTATAAAATCCTTAGATACATTTCCACAAGGTTCACATGGGCAAGAAACCTATATGAACCCTCCAATTAATGAATGTGTAAATATCCACTGGTTCTTCAAAAACTACACATTAGTTTTAAAATATTGACACTGAGGAATTGACTTGAAGTCAGTGACTATATGCCAGACATTTTTGTGTGATTCTTCTGGGGACTATTTACTTGATCTTTTTGAAATCATGCTTAGAACTTGTAATGTGTAATGCTAAAAATGTCATAAATTTTGAACATGATACAATGCATAAACACATTTACAAAGTGTGCCCTACAGGATGTTTACTTAATAAAAGATTTAAACATTTTAGGAAGTGTAAAAATAGCTATACCATACATAAGAACTCTGAGAAGCTCTACAAGAAGTGCTAATGAAACATTAGTGGAGACCTCAGTGGACTAAAAAACTAAAGTGAAATTTTATCGTGACAAGATAGCCAGAAAATCTTAAGGAAAGAGGAAAAATTGGAAAGGTGAAACAATCACCAAGCTGTAATCAATGGAAAGAACATAACACAGGGAAAAACTTACTAAATTCTCCTTTAATGAACACCCCTGTCTTCTGGGAACTTCTCCTTCTATCAAGTTCATCTCAATGTTATTGTAGAAGTTTTCATGTTATGTGACCCCTTGGCTATGTTAGGCAATATGGGACTATCATAATTCTTCTTCAGGAATCTAGAACCTAGAATTCGGCCCAATCACGTTGCTTTCTTATGATGAGTAGTATAAACTTCAGAGCTGTTAGCAGCAGCTATTTTCCAGCCATGTGGCCTAGGGAAAAAAATCTGGTCTGCTATGAAAGACCAGAGATGCAGTGATGAAAGAAGCAGAGAGACTCCAGATAGCAGTTGAATTCCTAGTGCCAGCTTATTCCTTGAGGTGTACCTGCCTTCTTGTTCTTGAGTTACATTAGACACTCTTCTATCCTCATGCTAAATTCCTTTTGCTGCTCAAGCTAGTTTGACTTCAATTACTGTTCCTTGCAAACCAACATTGCTCTCCCCTATCAAACTATCTTTGCTTATTTTTTCCCCTTTGACTGGAAAACTGTTGTTCCTTCCACAACCAGCTGGCCTGAATAATTCCTGTTTGTGGTGGAGAAATTAGCACTCAAGCCCTCTAGCTGTATAAGGAAAGGCACCTGTCTTTCCACCCTGCCCTTACTTCATCCATTCCTAAGAAAGGGAAATACTTATGGGTCACATGTCATGACCCTGATTTCATCAAATTTAAAAATAGGTGACATTAGTGTTTGCAAATGGATCTCATGTCCATGAGTGGTACTTCCTTTCCTGTTCCTTCTCTGTCCTTGCTATGGATAGTGTAAAAGGCCATAGCGTACATTGAGGCAGCTCCAGCTATGCTCTTCTGTCTGTACTAAGAATATTGCCATATTCCTGAGTTATGTGCCTGGCCAGAGAAGAACACTGTTTCAATTTGAACTTGGGTACAAGAGTCACATTAGGTAGCCTTGCTAAGACTTCATGTGAGCCACATTTCAACCACACTTTCCCACAGGTCTACAAGGTAATATTTATGAACTCCTTATGTTTGGCAATCACAATTTCAGCTGGTATTAGGAAGAAAAGAGATTTTGTCCTGAAGTAGGAGATCCTTGCAAAATGTATATAAATTGAAAATGCCACTGTACTTTACTGAAACTAGATTGGAAGGCAGAGCCCCACATAGAGAAAGCAAAACTCTCCTTTAAGCACCCAGAAATGACCTTTTTTATACATAGGAAGAACTTGGGTTCACATGCTTTGGGATATTAGTTAGAAGAATGGTATCTTGTTCTCTCACACCCCTACCCCATCACTCACCTGAGCAGAGTTTCAGTGTATTTCTCCTGCAAATGGCAGGAAAATTAAATGATAAGAGAAAATTTACACTTACAATTAGGTAACCAAAGCCTGTAGAATTCAAGAGCAAGGAAAAGCAAGACTACCATGGATCCATGTTTGGTAAGTGTCAATAGTAGCAGCACAGAGTTAATAAAGATTTGAGATTCCAGGAGGCTTTTAGAAAATAAACAGGGCAGCTCACCTATTCTTGCTCAGGGCCAATTTCTCTCAGTTTGATTTTATTTAATAAGTTGTAGACATTGAGCAATTAGCACAAACTGACAGGCATACAGCATACAGATCAACTTAAAGTCAACATCTCTCTTCTCTCTCTCTCTCTCTGTCCCATAAACAATAGGAATGGCAAAAGCAATATAAAAACATTAGTTTTGCTTAAGATTGTTATAAGCACTTTGTCATATATTTTATGTGTGTGGGACTGAATTTTGAGAAAGTCAAACCTAAGGGAGCCTTGAAATTGTGTCAATTCAACTTAAGAAGTGTTAGGAGAGTTGTGATTATAGAAAAACAGAGCCAAGTATGCAGCTGCTGAAAGAAAACAGACTCCACTCAGACATCTGGATGTATCTCCTTTGGCTAAGAAAAAGCAAAATAAGAAATTGGGGAGAAGATAAATTTTGGCTTTCATCTCTTTGGGAATTTAATTTCTACAGAGAAAGCAGTTTCAGTATGGGACTTGAGACTTTATCTTTGCAGAAATTTAATCCTTAGAAGTATGTGGCTCAAATGTAAAACATTTTTATATTGCTGGCCTACTGTTGCTTTATCTGGACTATGCTATTGCAAAGTACTTATTGAACCAGGTTGGGCAAGTACATATGCATAATTTGATAAGGGCAGTAAAATGGAAGGTGAATTTTTGGGCTGCTATACAAATGTGGCCATGGGATAATAGAGAAAATTTGATGAATGTCAGGGAGATGCTATCACAAAAAGAGAAGAACCTCTCTGATATTCAAGAAGTTCTTCCACAAGAGGAATTGTTATGGCTGATCATCATTTTAGCTATTAAGCTCAAAGGATTAAGAGAAAATAAAATGTAGAAGAATGTAAGGGTAGAAGAGCTCCAAACCCCTCTCCTCACTTCAGAAATTACTTAACAAATGGTTTCCACATATTTTCCCTACTTTTTTCTTCTTTCTTCCTAGCATGAAAGAACATTAAACCAATAGATCAGAAGGCAAGACATTCTCTGTGTCATATTTAGTTATGAACTGAGGAATGGGTTCATTGGACTGAAAACCAGGCACTTGGGCATGGCCTTGGTCTCAGTCATTCCTCATTCCATTCTGTTGGAATGGCCAAAGTTTTTTTCTCTTAACCTAAGGTTCCCATGTCCTAAGAGCTGATAGAAAGGTAGTATTTTTATTCATGCATATTTGGGGAAATATCAGTCTCTCAGGCCTCAAGTATGTGCCATGCACTTCAAATCAGGTTTTCCTGCATTCTGTATGATACATATTGCACAAAGGTCCAAATAATAACAAGGTGCTCTGTTTACCATTTTTTAGTGTTCTACTCTCAGGGAATAGTAGAGAAGGAAGAGTGGGGTAGAATTTCATATCCTAGCCAATACTAACAAAATCTCT
The DNA here is from genome assembly GCF_047511655.1 of Castor canadensis. NCBI lineage: Eukaryota > Metazoa > Chordata > Mammalia > Rodentia > Castoridae > Castor > Castor canadensis. The sequence continues at coordinate 87,442,048 of NC_133405.1, forward strand.
TTAAATAATTAATACTATTCATCTTCTTTGTTGTAGCAGGTACCTTCAGGGTTCTTTACCCAGAAACACTCTCTAGGAATTTTGCTCCCTGTATTTTGTTCATCCATCTTACTATCTACATGGCACATAGGTGCATGTAGATGTTGCCATGTCAGGGCTGGGGATGTATCTGTATGTTAGAACATTTACCTAGAATCCATAAGGCCCTGGGTTCAATTCCCAGCATCATAAAAAGGAGGGGATTCCATGTTACTTCAACATTATTATACTCCTTAATTATAGTTGATTGGACCGGGAAAGGGTATGTTATTTCAGGCAGGCCAATCAGTCCTTTCCCTGGGGTGAGGAAGCAGCACCAGCACTAGTTGTTCTTTTTAAATAGTAACAGTAACTATTATTATTGCTACTTTCATGATGCTAACTCTGCTTAATACTGTTCTAAGAGTTTTACATATGTTAACTCATTTAATATTCCCAAGAACTGTATGAAATAGGTGATATTTTAATTCTCATTTCATAGATGAATAAACTACAGCACGGAGAGGTTAAGTAACTTTTCTAAATTTATACAGCTAGAGAGTCTCCACCATTCTACACTTCTGTGTTTTTCTTTTTTTATTATATTATTATTGTATAGAGGGTACATTGTGACATTTACAAAAGTTCTCACAATATATCATAGTTGAATTCACCACCTCCATCATTCTCCTTTACTCCCCTGCCCTCTATTCCTGGAATAGTTTCAACAACATGTCTAATTTTTAGACATGTCTTATTTTTCTATTTTCGTACATGGGTACATAATATTTCCACTACATTCAGCTTCCTTCACCATTTCGTTACATCTTCCCCACTCCCACTGGTACAAGTCCCCAGACAAGACTTGTTTTACCTTCCTGTTCTCCATTTTTGAAAAAAGGCATTTTTGTTTGTTTAAGATGGCTCTACAGGGAGTTTCCTTATGACATTTCCATGTATATATGCCTTATATCTCAAATTGGTCCATACCCTCTGTTTTTCTCCTTTCTACCTTAGTTCCCTTCTTATGTGATTTCAACAGGTTTAAAGATTCTATATTCAGTCTTGTATAGAAAGTACATCACCCATATTCACCTTCTTAACTTCCTTCATTTACCCTCCCTCTTCCATTAGTGGCCTCCCCTTAGTGTAAACTGTTTTTCATAATATTGCTTATTTTTGTATTGTGTGTGTCTTCCACATATGAGAAAAAACATGCGAGTTTTGTCTTTCTGATCCTCGTTTACTTCACTTAATATGATGCCCTCCAATTGGACTTTCAAACCACATGGTTTCATTCTTCCTTATGGCTGAATAAAACTCCATTGTGGGTGTGTGTGTGTCACATTTTCTTAATCCATTCATCACTTGTAGAGCATCTGGATTGTTTTCATAGCTTGGCTATTATGAACAAGCACTAGTCTTTTTTTTTTACCTTTTTGTCTTTTCATTCATTTTAAAGTTTATTTTTATAATTGACATATAATATTTATACTTAATTGTAAGATACAGTATGATAATTCAGTATATGTGCCCAGAATATAATGACCGAATCAGCATTTCTATCTCCCCAAATATTACTTCTATGTATTGGGAACCTCAAACTCTTCTCTAGTAATTTTGAAATTTATAATTAACTGTTGTAAACTGTAGTTACTCTGCTATGCTATAGAACTTGTCAACTAATTCCTCCTATCTAACCATGTTTTGTTACCTAGTATCCAACTTCTCTCTGTCCTTCTTTCCCCATATCCTTCCTACCCTGTGTTCCTAATATTCTACTTTCTACTTCTACATGTTCAATGTTTTTTAGCTTCTACAAAGTAGTGAAAGCATGCAATATTTGTCTTTGTGTGCCTGGCTTATTTCATGCAACATAATGTAGTTCAGTTTCATGTTGCAGCAAATGACAGGATTTCATCATAAATATATGATTGTAATATTCCCTTGTGCATATATACTACATTTTAATCCACTCATTCATTGATGAACATCTCAGTTGATTGCATATCTTAACTATTGTGAATAGTGCTGCAATAAATATGGTAGTGCAATTATCTTTTTCATATAGTATGATGACTAATCTTAAATGTCAACTTGACTGGATTGAGAGATACCTAAGATAGATTAGTAAAGAACAGTTCTGGGTGTATTTGTATGTGTGTTTCCAGCTACCATGAAGTGAGCAGCTTCTGTCACATGTTTCTGCTGCCATGATATTCTGTCTCATGTCAGGACCAAAGTAATGTATATAGCTAACCATGAACTGAAGCTTCTGAAACAGTGAGTCCAAATAAACCTTTCCTCCTTTACACTGTTTCTCTCAGGTATTTGTCACTTTGACAAAAAGTCTGACTAACACTTATAATGATTTAATTTCCTTTGGATATACACACCCACTAATGGGATTGCTGGTTCATATGGTAGTTCAGTTTTGTGAGGAAGTTCCATACTGTTTTCCACAATATATATACTAATTTATACTCTCACAAACAGTATATAAGAATTATCCTTTCTTTGCATCTTGGTCAATGTTTCAGTTTTTTTTTAATCTTTTTGATTCTAGACCTTCTAACTGAAATGAGATGATATTTCATTGTGGTTTTGGTTTGTATTTCCCTGATGATTAATGATATTGAGCATTTTCATATACTTGCTGGTCATTTGTATGTCTTCTTTTGAGAAACGCCTATTTAGGTCTTTTGCACATTTTTAAACTGGATTATTTGAGGGAGTTTCAGTTGAGTTCCTTATATCCCACTTGTCAAATGAATGGTTTTTGAACATTTTCACTCATTCTGTAGGTTGTCTCTTCACTGTATTGTTTGTTTCTATGTTACTTTTCTTGGTGCTAGGATCAAATACTGACACAAACAACTTAAAGGAGGAAAGAATTGACCCGTTAAGCACCTAACATGTTCAAATTGTTTGGCTCACAGTTTCAGAGGCTTCAGTCCATAGTTGCTTATCCCCTCTGATTCTGAGCCCATGGTGAAACAAAACATCATGGCCAGCAGGAGCATGTGGCAGCAGCTACTCACCTCAAGGTGGACAGGAGTCAGGGAAAGGGAAGCAGAAAGGGGTCAGAGACAAGATACCACCAAGGAACCTCTCCCAGGAACCTACTTTCTCCAGCTAAATTTCACCTCCTAAGGTTTCCAGAATATCCCCAAATAGGGCCACCATCTGGTGACCAAGTCCCCAACACACAAGCCTTTCAGGGAGATACTTCATATCCAAGCTATAGTTTCCATATTCATGCCTTCATAAAAGGCATGAATAAAGCTCCAAATAATCTGATTCCTGTTTTTAGTGTTCTCTGGAATATAAGTTCTGATTTCTTGACAGCTTTTTTCCCTTAGGCCAATATGAAAATGGATTTTCATTCCCAAGAAAATAGTAATTGATGGCAAGGGAAGACAACACAGACATGTGCTGTGTGGCAGAGGGAAACCACCTTGGGATTTTAATTTGCCACCAAAGATCCACAAAGTAGATCCACAAAGCAGAAAATCAAGGGTTGGCAGACAAGCATTACTCACAATTAGAAGCCTTTTAGGTCATTCATTTATTCTAAATGTAATTGGATATAGGAAAAAATACTGGATTAGGCATATAGAATAAGGAACAAATAGGGAAAGTGTATAAGAGAAGCACCAAGTCACCTATAAAAGCAAACCCATTAAAATAACAGAAGATTTCTCAACATTAAAAGCAAAGAGAAGAACTGGGCACCAGCGGCTCACACCTTTAATCATAGCTACTTGGGAGCCTGAGATTGGGAGGATTGTGGTTTGTTCATGAGACACTATGTCAACCAATAGCTGGATGCAGTGGCATGTGCCTGTCATCCCAGCTATGTGAGAGACTGAGATTGGTAATATCATGGTTCCAAGAAAACCTGGAAAAAAATTCATGAGAACTCATCTTAGCAGAAAAAAGCTGGACATGGTAGGGCATGCCTGTCATTTCAGCTACAATAGGAAGTGTCAAATAGGAGGATCATTGTCCAGGCTAGCCTGGGTAAAAAAAGATGAGACACTATTTCCAAAATAACCAAAGCAAAAAGTGCTGGAGGCTGACTCAAGCTGTAGAGTACCTGTTTCACAAGAACAAAACCCTGAGTTCAAACTCCAGCACTTCCAAATAAAAATAAATAAAGCAAGGAGGACATGGAATGATGTATTTCAATCCTGAAAGAAAATAATTGCTAACCTAGATTAGTGTACTCAACAAACCTACCCTTCATAATTGAAGGAGAAACAAAAGCTTTCTATAATAAAAAACTAATGGAATTCACTACTACTAAACCAGTGCTACAGAAGATACATAAAGGAATCCTACACACAGAAGAGGAAGATAAATGCAAATACAGGAAAGAATAAATCTCACTAGATGAGTAGATAAGCAAACAAGGAGTTAGGAAGAATTGAGCACTATAAAACTAATAACAATAACATGGAAGGAATTGCTACATACCTTTCAGTAATAACTCTGAATGTTAATAGTCTCAATTCTCCAATCAAAAGACACAGGCTGGGAGATTAGAATAAAAAACAAGACCTAACCATTTGCTGCCTACAACAAATTAACCTCACTAAAAGGATGAAAAAAGATTTCCCAAGCAACTGTAGCCCTAAAGCTAACAGTAGTAGCTATACTTGTCCCTGACGGAGATTTCAAACCAAAATTAGTCAAAAGAGATAAAGAAGGTCACCTCATACTGATATCCTCCAGTAGGAGGACATATCAATTGTAAACATATAAAATTTTGTAAATAATTTTGTTTGGAGTTTCTGATTCAATAAGCTTAAGTCTGCATTCTGCAAGGGACAGGTTACGCTGATCCTGCTATTTTGGGGATTACACCATGAAAACTATTGCTCCAGGGAATCTAAGTACGGAAAGCCTTAAGTCATCTAGTCTTGGGCTTTCAAATCAGTAGAGCAAGGCACACTGGTGTGCCACAAATTAATTATAGGTACGCAAAGTCCTAAGAATGGTTGGGTAGGACCTAGAAAAATTGTCACTTCAGGCCACAGTGGATTTGTTTACCTCCATCATGCCACACAAATATTTTATATAATGTGAAAAGGGCTAGAAAGCACAGATCTAGTTAATCCATTCATTTGATGCCTGAAGCCATACCACAAAAATCTCTAAGGATGGTGAAACAGCTCCTGTTTAAATACCTTCAGGGTTGGGGAACCCATTCACCCATGAAGGATTCAGCTCCATTCTTAGACTGTTTTAACCTAAATATTAGAAATTTTTTCTTTTACAGCTTGGGAAGGGAGAGTAGAAAGAAAAATATCTGAATCATGAGTTGTCAGCCCATGGCAGAAAGTTTAAATGATGTTCTAGACGTGTTCATTTTCCTACTGTATTATTTTTGCTGAATAAATTACCCCCCAAATCTAACAATTTTAAGCAGCTTTCATTTATTATCTCAGGTTTTTGTGGGTCAGAAATCTAGATACAACTTGGTAACTTGGTTAGGTCTTCTGCTTCAAGGTCTCTCACATACAGAGAAACCTGTATGTCTCCCTGTGGTGGTTGGCTATCATCCTCTCAAGGCTCAATTTTGCAAAAATGTACTTCCAAGTCCACATTGTTGTTGGTAGGATTTAATTATTTGTGAATTGCTGGACTATGGTGCCTCAGTTATTTGCAAAGTAGTGACCAGGGGCTGCTCTCAGTTCTTTGACACATGAGCCTAACCAACATGGCAGCATGTTTTACCAAAGCCTGTAAACTAAGAAGTCAATAGAGAAAATCTGTAGCAAAGGAGAGATCACAATATTTTGTAACCTACTCATTTTAGTGACATCCCCATGACATTTCCTACATTCTATTTGTTAGAAGCAATTCACAAACATTTAGCCCACACTCAACTGCTGATTACATAAAGAAATAGATACTAAGAGGCAGGAGTCATGGATGTCGTCTTGGAAGTCTTACCTATTACACAGATTCTTTAATAAGCTATTCCTCACACAGCCCCAATGAGGCAGTCTTTCAATGTCTTGGATTAGACGCTACAGAAACTAGATTGCATGCTGTAGGAGCTGAGCTTGAAGAGACTTTTAGCTACCAACATAGTATGCATTTTCATATCTTTCCTTGTTAGCAGATCTGAGATTTTATTCACAGCAATAATATGACTAGCTCACCTTTCCTTCTTCCTTTTCAGCTAGGGATAGGCATAAGACTAGTCATGCCATTGAAGTGTAAGAGAAAATGTGATGGGTATTTCTGAGAATGCTTTTCTTTCCTCATGAAAAGGGACAATGAAAGACATTATATATTAATATAAGTTTCAGTGAAATAAGATAATTTCACAATTATAAACTTGCCTAGCAAGCTCAAGGCACTGAGGTTGAACCCCAGTACTGCCAAAAAATGACAGAATTGAAAGAAAAATAGACAGTTTGACAATAAATTTGGAAGACTTCAATATCTCTGACTCAATAATGGTTAGAACAACCAAGCAGAAGATGAGGACATAGAGGACTTAAACAACAAAATATACCAACTAGATCTAGCACACATATATGGAACACTTTACCCAACAACAACAGTATAAATATTCTGCTCAATTGCACATGGATCACGTTCCAGGATATACTATATGTTACTCCACAAACTAAGTGCTAAACGATTTAAAAAGATAATGATAATGCAAACTACCAATGGGATAAAGTTAGAAATCAATAACAGAAGTAGAACTGGAAAAGTAGAAAAATGTTATGGAAACTAAACAACATACCGTTAACCAGTATATCAAAGAAGAAATCAGAATGAATCTGAAAGAATTATAAAACCCCTAGAGATTTTTAAAAATAAAAACACAACATACCCAAGTCTGTGGAATGCATATGCAAAATTTATAGCTATAAACACTTTTAAAAGGAAAGATCTCAAATCCGATACTAATTGTAGACTAGATGTGTTGGCTCATACTTGTAATCCCAGCTACTCAGGAGTTGCATTTGTAGGCCAGCACAAGCAAAAAGTTAAGAGTCCCCCATCTCAACAAAGTAAGTTGAGGATGATGGTGTGCACCTGTCCTCCCAGTTACACAGGAGGCTACAGGTAGGAGGATCCCATCTGAGGCTGACCCCAGGGAAAAAAGTGAGACCTATCTGAAAAAACAAAAAACAACCTAAATCATGAAGGGCTGAAAGTGTGGCTCAAGTGGTAGAGCACGTGGCTAGTAAGAACAAGCTCAACTGGAGCTCAAACTCCAGTTCTACCAAACAAGCAGCAACAGAAAAAAGTAAACTAATTTTAAGGCTTAGGAATTAGAAAAAGAACAAACTAAACTCAAAGCTTGCAGAAGAAAGTACACACTAAAGATTAGAACAGAGACAAACAAAATGAAAATAGAAAAACAACAGAGAAAATCAATGAATCTAAAAGATAGTTCTTTTGAAAAGATCAACAAAATTAATTCAAATTACTAAAATCAGAAATGAAAATTATGACATTACTAATGATTCTAGAGAAATGAAATAAGTTATAAGAGAATACTATGAACAATTTGTACACCACCAAATTGGATAACTTAAATGAAATGGATAAAATAGTTGAAAATGAAAGGATCATAATACCTCTGCTCAAAAATTTTGCAGAAATAAGAGAGAACAATGAAGAATTATGATCCAACATGCAAATAACCCCTTATAATGGTCAAGATTGTGATTTCCAGAATTGATAAAAATAAGTAAGCAGTACTCTTTTCAGAATGGTATCTTAATGGGCTCTAATTCTGTTTGAATGTCCTATGTGACTGAAGATAACGAAGTGTATGAAATGAACATAGAGAGGTAGATAAAAGCCAAAAAATCAGGCATTTTGAATTTTATCCTGAAAGTTGTAATAAGCCATAGACAGAATTTAGATAGGAAGAAGGGGATTAGTTGTGGACCTAGATAAGGTTGACACTTTAGAGAGGTCACACTGACAATTGTTGGAGGAAAAATTGAAGGCCAAAAAGAGATCACAGGTAAGCAAGAATGAAAACTCACATTAGTTGAGGCGCAAGATGATCAGGCTTGAACTAAGGTAGTGGAAGCCAAGGTAGACAGAAACAGGTGGACTGAAGATATTTGAAACAAGAATAATGAGCAAATTTGTGCTCTTGTTGAAAGTCATGGCCTAATGTAAGACCAGAAAGCACTCTAAAACCACTAGAAGAAAACAAGGAGAAACTCCTTAAGTCATTGGTACAGACAATGATTTTTGTATATGACTTCCAAAGCATAGGAAACAAAGGTGAAAATTAACAAATAGCATTATATAAAACTAAAAAACTTGTACACAGCAAAGGAAACAATCAATAGAGTGAAGAAATAACCAACAGAATAGGAGAAAATATTTGTTGATTGCTTGGCAGAAGATTAATATCCAAAGAATATAAAGAAGGACATAAGGATATGTATTGAAACCTGTTGAATAATGGGGAGTGGGAGGGAAGGGGTAAAGGAGAGTAATGCAAGGGGTTGAACAGACCAAAGTCAAGAATACTCACATTCAGGGAGAGAGGAGGGTAAATGGAGGAGATGAAGGAGAGGGAATATGATTGATGGATTTCATATACATATATGAAATACAATGATGAAACCTTTTGCAATTGCTTTAAGTGGGATGAGGAGGGGCTGGTGGGGGGAGATGTTGGGGGCAATCTAAGCAATTTACAATGTAAGCCTATTCAGAATTATCACAGTGAATCCCCTCTGTATAATGAATATATGCTAATAAAAGTGAAAAAATATGTAAGGAACTAAAAAAAAAAACATGTAATCCCATTAAAAATTGGGCAAATGATCTGAATAGTTTTCAAAGTAGAAATACAAATAGTCAACCAATACAGGAAAAATGCCGAATATCATTAGCCATCAGGGATAACATGTCATCCAGTTGTTAGAATGGCTACTATTAAAAACAAGAATAAAAAGTAACAACTGTTGGCAAGGATATGGAGAAAAAGGAACTCTTACACTCTGTTAGCAGGAATGTAAATTAGTACAGCCACTATGGACAGCAGTGTGTATGGGGGCTCTCCACCCAACTAAATATAGATCTATCAGGGATCCTGCTTTGGGATATATATCCAAAGGGAATTAAATCAGCATACCAAAGAGATCTCTTACACCCATATTTACTATGGCATTATTATATAGCTAACATGGAATCATCCTGGGTGCCCATCAACAGATAAGTGGGCGTAGAAAATGTGGTATACACACAATGGAATATTATTCAACCATAAAGAACGAAATATTCTCATTTGCAGCAAAATAGATAGAACTGGAGGACATTATTAAGTGAAATAAGCCAGATGCCGACAAACATTATATGTTCTCTATCATACGTGGAAGCAAAAAAAAAAATTGACCTGAATATAGAGTAGTGATTAACTGAGATTGGGAAGAATGTGAGTATTGGGAGGGAAGGATGGATAAAGGGAAGTTCTATTTTGCAGTATACATTGTAGGCATAAACAAAAATATTATATTGAGCCCATTCATATGTTCTATTAGTAAATGTTAATAAAAATGAAATCATTATTTTAAAGAGTGAAAATGAGTCATGAAGGCAAAGAAAGAGTCAAAGATGACCACCAGATTTGTGGGTTTTTTGGTTACTCCATATTAATTGTCCTTTCCTTTGGTAGGAGCATTTTGATTTTATTTGAAAAATGACTTTTCAACATCATTGTGTGAAGACTTGGTAAGGTCTCAAAGAACAGGCTCTATTTCAACCAAGATAAGAAGTAGTGCTTAACCAAAACTTGGGCAATGAAATTATCTTTTGTGAAACTCTAAAATTTAAATGAAGTAATATATGAATGAGGGAAAACATTTGGAGTGTATTCATTCTGGAGATAACACCCTGAGGAAACCATCAGGTAATTCCTGCTATATGATGTCTGGAAGTACCCTAGTTCCTATTCTTTCCAGCCTCTTATTGATTTGGTAGTCCCCAGGTAGCCTTATATTTTCATTTAACTTAATCAGAGGCACTCCCCATTGCTTGCAGTGAAAGAAACCTTAATACAGGTGTTTTGATCAAGGTCAATGATACTCACTATCCTGTTATTATTGTTTGGCTCCAAACCCATACTTTAAAACTCTGCTTTATGGGCTTGGGCTTTGCAACACTTTTTCCCTTGCCAACTAGTTCTTGTTTGTCTCTGGCAATAGGGAGGAAAGTGACTTTGCTACTTGTTAGGGTTTCTGCTCCTGTCTGTATTGTTCCAACAAAACCCTTTCACTAGTTAGTGGCACTTGGGTTCAGTAGCAACTAGTGCTAGTTTCCAGTTTCTGCTATACTCTCAGAAGTCTGAGAACTAACTTTATTGAGTTTCCTAAGAGACCCCAGCACCAGGCAGGACCTTCTTTTCAGGGCACTGGATCTTAGCTAGCCTATGACTCTTCCTTTAAATTTCTGAAGTCTAATAATCCCAATCTTTTCCATTTATTTCCCCAGCCATAGGGATGTTAGCTACTTCCTGCAGTTATCACCTCTGTAACACCTCAGTGTCTTTTTGCTTTTTCAGTTCACCAATACTGAAAAAAAAAATGATGATACTGGAGTTTGAACTCAGGGGTTTGTGTATGCTCACTAGGCAAGTATTCTACCACTTGAGCCACAACTCCAGCCCTCCAATACATTTTCTACATTATATTATTTGTTAAAAAAACTAGTGTTGGTCTCTGTTTCTTGGTGGGACTCTAAGGTAGTAACTGACATATGGAAAGTGAAGAAGAGGAATAAGCTGAGGGACAATTGAGAAAATTGATTATTTTTTTTTCTACATTGAGTGTGAGATGTCTGACAAGCAAGCATTTAATCATATGAATCTTAAGTAAAGATAGTTCTAAGTTTGGGTTATGGATTAAAGATTATCAACATTCAAGTAAATCATTAAATTATGGGAATGGATGTGATTATTCAAGGGAAGCATACAGTGTGTGCTCAGAAAATATTTGTTTACTGATTTACATGGACACCAAGAAGCAGGACTCAAGGCACTGTGTTCATGGAACACTTACCAAGTCCTCATCTCTTAACTCCATCACTTAGGCTCATTTAAACATATTTACAATTCTTATTTACTGATGAGAAGCTGCTTTTGCCTTTATTTAATTTGATTTGCGGTTCTTCTAGTGCTGAATTTTAATTCGTGAAGGAAATCTGTAAGAAAAGTTACTTTTAAATTGTTTTATTGTGACAATATGTATATGGCATACATGCAATTTACCCATTTTAGGTGTACAATTCAGAGGTATTAACTACTTCCACAGTGCTGCACAAAACTCACCAGTATTTCCAAAAGTTGTTCACCACCCCAAACAGAAAATGTATCCATTAAGTAATAGCTCCTCATTTTATGCACAATCCCTAGCTCCTGACAACTGCTAATAAACTTTCTGTCTTTATGAATTTGCTTAGTCTAGATATTTCATTTAAATGGAATTAGACAATATTTGTCATTTTATAACCAGCTTGTTTCAATTAGCAAATTGTTTTCAAGGTTCATCTATATCCTGGCTTGTACCAGAATTTTATTCCTCTTTATACTTACATAATTTCCCATTATATGGTTTTACAACATTTCGTGTAGTCATTAATCTGTTCATGAACACTTGGGTTGTTTCTGTCTTTTGGCTGTGAGTGGTGTTGCAGTGAATGAAGGCATACAACTATCTGAGTCCTGTTTTCAATTCCTTGAGGTATATATTTGTCATATAGTAATTCTGTGATTAACTTTTTGAGGAAGTGCCAAGTGTTTATGACAGAGTTTGTACCATTTTACATTCCCACCAGCAGGATATGAGCATTCTAATTTCTTGACATCAACACTTGTTTATATATATTAATATATATGTGTATGTATGTATATATATAAAAATAATTAGAGTTATCTTACTAGGTGTGAAGTTGTATTTCACAACTAATTGTTATTTGATTTCAATTTTTGTAACAATTGATGATGCTGAGCATTTTTTCATGTACTTCTTGGTTATTTGTATAACTTCTTTGAAGAAATGTCTTTTCATATAGTTTGCCCATTGCTATGAACTAAGTGTTTGTGTCCTTCCCCTAAATTTGTATGTTGAAACTCTGACCTTCAATTTGATGGTATTTGGAGGTGAGTTTGTGAAGTAATTAAGTTGAGATGAGGTCATAACAGTGGAATTCCATGGTGGAATAAGTGTCCTTATAAGGAAAGGAAGAGACCAGAGCTCTTGCTCTATCTGAGAGCATAGGGAGAAAGTACCTGACTGCAAGCTACAAAGAGAACCTTCACCAAGGAACCAAATCAAGTGGCATTTCAATCTTAGACTTCCCAACCTCCAGAAGTATAAAAAAGATCACTGATATATTTGGGCTCACAAACTGAATCCAGACAACCTCAACAATGTTGAAAGTTGATCATTAATGCCACAGAGGGAGGAGGAGGGGAACAAATATGAAAAAGAGGAGAGAATGAATGTTGTTTCTCAAGGTGACAATAGCATATCTGGGAATAACTCATCTGAGGGAATCATTCACTCTATACCTGTACAGTATGAATTCATTGAAGAGAGGGAGCAGGGCTGAGCTAGAGTTAGATGACTGAGGTATTTGCTTTGGGCACAATTTTAAAGAAATCCCAAAATCTCTATCATCAAGATAAGTAATATTTTTCTTAATTAAGCTTTTAATTTTAATTATAGATTAATATGCAGTTGCAAAAAGTAATTCAGATAGATCCTATGTAAGTTTTACTCTGTTTTCCCCTATGGTAATTTCTTGCAGAACTGTAATATAGTTAGATATTAATATTGACACAGACAAGATGCAGAACACTTGCACCAACCCACAGAGATCTATCATGTTGGTAATTATAATCTATTCTCCATTTCTAAAAGTTTACCATTTCAAGAATGTTACATAAATAGAATCACATAGTGTTTAAGCTTCCATAATTGGCTTTTTTCACTAAGCATAATTCCCTGGAAAATCACTCAGAGACTTATCAATAGTTTTTTATTGCCAAGTAGTATTGGGTATATAAACATTCACCTGTTGTAGAACATCAGGTTTGTTCCACTTCAGGGCTATCAAAAATAAAACTGGCATAATAGGAGCAGGTTTGGTATAAACACAAATGTTCAAGTTTTTGGGATAAATGCACAGGAGTATAATTGCTAGGTCATATAGTAGTTGCATGTGTCTTTTTTTTTAATGGCCAAATTGCTTTTTAGAGTGTACCATTCTAATTCAGTTTATCTGTATCCTCAGCATCATTTGATATTTTCACCATTTTTAATTTTAGCCTTTCTGAGAGATGTGTAGCAGTTATCCCAATGTGGTCTTAGTTTGCATTTTCCAAATGGCTAAGGGTATTGAACATCTTTTCATGTACTCAGTTGCATGTGCATATCCTCTTCAGTGAAATGCCTTTTCATTTATTTTGTTCATTTTATAATTGGAAATTTTTACTCTTGAAGTTTGAGAGTTCTTAATATATTTTAGATACTAGTCCTTTGTTGAATACATGGTTTTCAAATGTTTTGTCCCTATAGTTTATCTTTCTAGGGAAGATTAGATAATTTAACCATATCATTTTACACATGAGAAGACAGATCTAGTAGGAGAAGGGACTTGCCCAAAGACAAACAAGAGAGTCAGTATCAGAGCTGGGATTTGAACCCAAGTTCCTTGACTCAGAATTCAATGTGTCTTCTCCCTTGAGTCTTGGTGAAAGTTACTAAGAAAACTCAGCATATATACACCAGACTTTTACAACAGGGGTTTTCACACCAAGGTTTATAGACTTGGAGAAGGGAAAAGTGGGGCTCCCATCCTCCCACTGCCAGTTCTTCTTTGTTTCCCCACACTCTACTTGGGGATCTAGGTCAGTGACATTGGGCAGGTAAGAAAGAATATAGGAGTTAAAGTTCAGTGACATAAAACCATCAAAAATAGCATGAATCTTAGCTGTAACATTGCTTGGAGAATGCCTAACACACTATGTGGGCAGATGTAGGTTATGTTAATCACCCACAACTTCCATCAACTGGGGGAATCTTAGGTAAGGCTCCAACTACCTCCTTCCCCTCAGTTGATGGAATGGAGAACATGAAAGTTTTCTAGCAGTGTGTGGAGATTAGGATTACCTATTTAGCCCTTAATTCCTTAACCCTGGTAGGTCAATTGCCATTTTTGATCTTCAGTTTTTCCATGTGTCACATGTGGGGGCCTTTCTAGCTCTGACATCCTATGATTCTCTTTCCGGTCTCAGTAAGTGGCACTGCCCTATTTTTCAGGCCCAATACCTAGGCATCATTTTATTATGTTTAAATTATTATTTTTATTTGTTTTATTGATACATAATAATTGTACATATTTATGGTTTGCAATGTGGTATTTCAATACATATAATGATCAAATCAAGGTAATTAACATATCTGTCACCTTGAACAATTTTCATGTCTTCTCAGTAAGGACATTCAAAATTCTTTCTTTTAGCTATTTTGGAATGAACAATACATCAGCACTTATTCCCCTTAACTGTAATATTGTATTATTATAGGAGTCATTTTAGATGTCCTATCTCTTCCACTGTATGTCCCATCCTATTCATAAGTGAGTCATGTCAGTTTTATACCCAATAATATGCATCCAATAAGTCTATTTTTCTTCCTATCTACTATTACTACTATAATTCTAGCCACCACCATCTCTTTCCTGGACAACTATAACAGGTTTCCTTGTTTTTTTTTTTTTCTGCTTCCACTCTTGCCTCAGTACAATCTATTCTCCTCATAGTAATCAGAGTAATATTTAAAAAGCAGATCATGTTGCTCTACTGCTCAAAATTCCAATTTATCACTATGATTTACAAGTTTGTGCTTTTTCTACTTATCTCTTCAAGCTACTACTGCTCCCCTCAATCATCCAGAAGCCTGTCTTCTTTTTTTCTTTTTGATAAGCTAAGCATGTTCCTGCCTGAGGACCATTGCACTGGCTAGTCCCATATCTAAAGTACTCTTCTTCTAGATCATTATTTATCTAACTGCATCTCAGGTTTCTAATACAATGCCCATATCTCTAAAGAAAGGCCTTTCCTGGCCATCCTTCCTAAAACATTCTCCATTCTACCACCATTCTATGTCATTATCCTTGCTTAGAGTTGTTATGGTCTTACCTCCACTGTTTTCTGTCTTTCTTGTGATTATTATCTGATTCTCCCCCATAGAATGTTTCATGAGGAGAGGTTTCTAGAAAAGCATTAGAACATAGCAGTTAAGAGCATGACAGCTTCTGAAGCCAGGCTGTAAATTCAAATCACTATTCTGCCACTTTATAATTGTGTGATTCTGGGTATTACTTCTCTGTGCCTCAGCTTTCTCTTCTGTAAAATAAGGAAAATAATAGTACCGAATATATGTCGGTACACATATATTACAAGGATTAAACTAACAATGCATGTAAAGTGCTACATTCCTGGAACCTAGGAGAGTTCCTGTCATGTAGTGATTGCCCAGTATTTGTTGGCTGAATGCATTAGTGAATCTTCTGCTACTTCTCTCCTTTTCTACCTAGTATCCTACTAGACTCTTCTTTCAAGATGCTTTTTTCCCTTACTGCTCCCTTTATCACAGCCCAGGACTAAGTTGGTTATCCTCTAACACATGCTCATAAGAATCTAGACTTCTTCCAAGCCATGATTGCTCAATATAGGTATACATTTATGTGTGGTCTTTGTAGTAGCTGGTCTCTCTCACTAAACAGAAAGCTTGATGAGGGAATGACCTTTATGTCTGTCATCTGTACAATAGGATCTCCACTGTGAAGCATGATGCCTGAAAAATAGTAGATAAACAATAAATATTTTTGGGATGAATGACCTCAACACTTTGGCTCACTTTACTCTTAGAAATGCTGATTAAGAAACATGAGAAGATATTTAGCATGAAATTCACACTTTTTGAAAGGCAATTCAGAATAAAGCTGTTATTATATCTCTACCTCTCCCTGTTCCTAAAGAAGTCAAGGAGTCAAGGAAACTCCATGAAAGATAAGAAGATTATTATTCTTTCTCTAACTGAACATCTTAATTATTTCAGAAAGCACAGACCTTCATCCAAGTGCCAGGGGCTCCTTCTCATAAATTAACTGCTATCTCCCATTAATGTCCATAGATTGGGTGGAAGAAGCATGCCTTGCCCTCCGAAGACATCCCATATTGGAGTGTACTATCTGGGAGCTGTAGCAACTTGATACAGCCATGTGGAGCCATAGGAAGAACACAGATCTGTGAGTCAGGAGTCCTGTTTCTGTTGTCAGCTGAGCTGGGTGACCTTGGACAAATCCTTTACTTCTCTTAGATCCAATTTCCTCATGTGTCAGTGGCTGGTGGGGTAGCTCAATTTCCTCGTGTGTGAAATAGGATTTTGGTCAGTACATGCCAGGTATTACTCCCCTTCTTCTGACAGGACACAGTATGGACCAATTTTTAGCTTTGAACTCATAGGGTATGTACCAGCCAATTCAGTGGTCTTTAAATGCCAACTAGTAGCACTATAAAATAGGGACATTCAAGGTCATCAGAAAAATGTTAGGTTAATACCATTTCTGGGTATATACCCAAAATAATCAAAGTCAGCTTAGAAGATAAGATATTTGCCAAATTCCATTGAAAACCAGATTGTAAACCCATAGTACATTTAATTTAGACAAATAACCACATCCAAACTTTTACTGGGCATGTGGACATAGCATGAAGTAAATATTCTTAGAGGAACTGGATTGTGGAAAAAGAGAGAAATATTAGTTTTAAAACCTTAAATACCAAGCTAGGGGCGTAGTTCAGTGGTAGAGCACTTGCCTAGTGTGCATAAGGCCCTGGATTCCATCCCCAGAACTACAAAATACACAGAAAACAAAAATCTTAAAAGACCATTCCTAAACTGTTTCCCACACATCTATACACACACCCCTTCTACTTCTCTCCAAATCAGTGTTAACTCACTTTGTAAAGTATTATATGTTCATCCAAGATCCCACTTTACTTTTGTTCTCCATATTTTTATACACATTGCCTTCACTAATCTGCAGGTAACTTGGTCAAATTGAGCTTAGGCTCTTGCTTCATAACTTAAGTGTGTGGCCTTGACAAATGTAGCTTTCCTATTTGAGTTGACTTTTGGCCTTGTAAAAGGGGATGAATCTATTTGTCCCTTTTATGGTGGTTGTGAGGATGAAATGATAGACTATACATATAGCCCTCAACACAGTAGCCAGTACATGCCAGGACTTACACAGGCTTCTTCCTCTACCCTTTTCCTTCCAAGATCTAGTGGGGCCCTGTACTTGGCTCTGGACCCACAGGTAATGTATGCCAGCTAGTAGTATTATAAGTTTGAGACTGTCAAGACCATCAGAAATATGTTAGACTAATATCATTTCTGGGTATATACCCAAAAGGATCAAATTTAGTTTATTATAGATGCTTGTATACCCATGTTTATCACAGCACTATTCATAATAGCCAAATTATGGAATTAGTCTAGGTGCCCATCAATGGATGAATGGATAAAGAAAGTGTGGTATATATCCACAATGGAGCATTATTCAGCTATAAAGAAGAATGAAATTATGCCATTTGTTGGAAAATGAATGGGACTGGAGATCAAGAGGTCATATTAAGTGAAATAAGCCAGTCAGTCCCACAAAGACAAGTATATTGCTTTCTCTCATTTGTGGAAACTAGAGGAAAACAAAACAAAAACAAAAACAAAGTAATGAAAGTAAAATGGGGACTGTAAGGGTATGGAAGGGGTGAATAAAAAAATGTAATAGAG
The DNA here is from genome assembly GCF_047511655.1 of Castor canadensis. Taxonomy (NCBI): domain Eukaryota; kingdom Metazoa; phylum Chordata; class Mammalia; order Rodentia; family Castoridae; genus Castor; species Castor canadensis. Next base: position 87,459,930 of record NC_133405.1, read on the forward strand.
TGGGTGAATATGATCAAAGTACATTATATGCATGTACAGAAATGTCATGATGAAAACCTTTACTATGTACAATTTAATATATACCAATGAAAAAGAAATAACTTGTTGATTTATAAAACAAAAACAAAACAAAAAGATGTTAGGGAGGATTTCCTGGTTATAAAAGGTATTAAGTCTGGGAACCAAAGAAGAGAAAGGCTTCAGTTCCTTCCCTGGAGAAAATTTAAGTTATGAGAATTCATGTTCCACACACTCTTGAGCTTTGACAAAATACCAAGTTTTATATTCAGTACCATCATGGGAATGTTCTCATTGAATCTTCACAATAAGTCACTGAAGTGGGGTTTGGTAGGTCCATTTTCAGATGAGGAAACTGAAGGTTAGACAAACCGAAGCTTGGTCTGTGAGAGATATGACTCACCTTGAGTTGGGAGTGAGTCAAAATCCTCCTTTTGTCCAAAACCCAACTCTCAGGGTCTGTTTATGCTCTTTGAGTAACTAAATCCCTCTTTACCTGATCTCGTCTCCTCTAATTCTCCACTTTGCTTCCAGTGTCACTTTCCTAAGACATCCCTCCAACTTTCTCACTCTGGTGCTTTTAAAATTATTTTTAGGGGCTGAATGTGTAGTTCAGTGGTAAAGTGCAATCTAAGCATGCATGAGGCCCTGGGTTCAACCCCCAGCATCAAAAAATTATTTTAATATAGTTCTACATTGCTTAGCACGCAGTAAACACTTAATAAGTGTGTATGGAATAAATATGGCTCATAGGAATAAGTCCAAACTCTTTAGTCTGACATTCAAGGTACTTCACAATGTCTCCCACCTATTTTTTCTATATACATCTTCCACTTCTCACCTCCAAACTCCTTGTAACAACCCTATCCTCCAGACATCCTGGACCACTTCTTTCATTTCTCTATGTGTTGTGTCCTTTTGCAGAAACACCATTCTCCTCTCTTGTCTGACAAATTCTTAGTTATCTTTCAGAGAGCTATTTACATCTTCTCTGTTCAGGTTACAACTTATCTACTCCTGTATTATAATACCTCACTGTACTTTAATTAATAGGTAATTTTTCAGTCTCTCCTGCTTCTCAAAGGCAAGGACTTGCTTTTAATCTTTGCCTATTCAGTGTTGGAAAATGGATGGGACTGGAGATTATCATGTTAAGTGAAATAAGCCTCATCATTCCCTTCATTGACTGGCAAAGTCTGAACTTAGTAACAGTTCAGTGGATGCAAGGCTGGAAGGAAAGAAGTTCTCCTTGCCGGTTTCCACCAGTTTTTGTAATCCACCCCCTCCTTCCTTCCTTGTTCCTTTCTCCTCTTTCCCACTTCCACTCTACTTCCACTTCAAAGCCAAAGGTACTAGTCCCAAGGCAGTAGTTTGAGCACTTGACATCTTGGAAGTTAATTCCCCTACAGGGTTTCTCTCCAGGCCAAGGTATTGAGTAATTAGCGACTAATCCTGCTAACCTTTTGGGGGTGGTAGGCGTGAGGGCCCCGGCTGGGTGTGAATAGCTGTTACTCATCTCTCCAGTTGTCTTCAGGAATATTTCTTCCATTTTTCCGCACGCTGGTCAGATCAATATCCCCATTCTCCTGCCCTCCTCACAACCTTTGACATAATTATCTGTGACAAATTGATTTAAAGTGCGGCCGCAGGAAGGAAAACAGGAATGTCTCGCTTAGCCTTCTGGGAGTTGTAGTCTTGCAGCACCTCAGGCTGCCTGGCCGGCCCTGGAACTGCGGACTACAGCTCCCAGGCTTTCTCCAAGGCCGTACCGCACAGGCTCAGAGCCCCAAGCCCCGAGGAGGTGGTTACATCGTATCTATTGTATCCCTTGGCTGGTGCATTTGTACGTTTCTCTGGACGTGAAATTGAGAGTGAAAAGCATGGCAGATGAACAAGAAATCATGTGCAAATTGGAAAGCATTAAAGAGATCAGGTAAGTGCTCCACTGTATGTCGCAGCATCCCCCCGTCCCCCTGGAAGCCCCCCAACATCCTTCGCAGAGGCAAAGGGCTGTTACCTGTGGAAAGTATCTATTGTTGGGCTAATTGCAGAAGGGACCCATTCATTACAGACTTACCGGTGAGATGAGTATTGCGGGGTGCCGGGGAGAGTCAAAACTGAGACTAGGGCAAGGCTGGAGAGAGGAAGGGAGGAAAGGAGGGAAGGAGAGAGAGAGAGAGAGAGAGAGAGAGAGAGAGAGAGAGAGAGAGAGAGAGAGAGAGAGAGATACAGATTTGCCGGATGGAGACACAAGGGACTGATTCCTAGACAGGGCTGATTCTTCCTGGGGTTGAGTTCAGAATTGGCATTCACGGAAGCATATTTTAAAAAGTACTTCTTGGCTTCAAAGTGTCTTTGCCTTTTGCTCTTTAGGAGCCGAGATTCCCCCCACCCCCCAACACACACACACAGCCAGTCTCCAGTTCAGCAGCTACAGGTCCCTGAGCTCGGGAAGGCCTTTTGAGAGCTAAGTCTAGCGCGTCAGTGCTAGTGTGGCTGCCAGTGGTGAGGGGAATGATGCAGAGAAATATAGGGCGCGCTTGTTTTCCTTTTACTCACTCGCACTTTCTTCCTAACCGGCGCTCAGAAGGGGGATGGGAGTTATGGAGATTGAGGAAGCGGTCTCTGTGCTGATAGTGGGTGGGGACAGTAGCTCTGAGGAGCTGGAGGTGAAGGGCTGGCTGGCAAAGAACAAGTTGCAGTAGGCCACCACCAAGTTACCCCGGGAGCAGTTTTGGCTAGGATGTGATGTTGTTCTTGCTCAAAACACAATAGTGTCTGGCTGACTGTTTAGGCCAGCACTAAGCCTTTCTTTGCCTCCCCAGCTCTGCCTGAGTCCCTGCTTCAACTCCCACTTTTTTTCTGAGGGTGGCCCTAGCCAAGTTGTCTCTGTGTTTCTGGGGAATGTTTTTCAGAAACCTGGGGGAAAAGGACTGGAGGATGTCAAGTGCATCTGTTTAAGAAATTAAACCATGACATTTAACCATGACAAATTTGATGTGAAATTTAACCCCTGGAATGCCTGGGTGATATCTACACATGGTAGTGGCTGTGAAGCACCTTCTTCCTTTGGAGGGGTTGCATCTCACACTGTTGGCAAGGAAAGAAAAAGAAAGGAATTGGTGCTGGGCCTTTTGATGTACTTTCACTAATTTCTTCAAGAGTCCTGTGACCTTCCTGCTTCTCCTTTCCAACTTGGAAAATAGAAGCTAAGAGAATATGGATGAGTTTCCCACACAGTTTGAAAATGCCACATTTTGATATGAACCAGCCAGTCTGTCTACAGAGGCCCTGTTTTTCCTACTATCTCCCACAGAAGGGCTGGGGTGGTGGTGGTGGGGATCCTGCTGCAATTTTTTCCACAAAAGCATCAGGCAATACAGAGTGAGACATCTTGGTGTAGTAGAATGATAGGTGTCATAACAATGCAGTTAACAAGAAATTTAGGCCTGTAAGTGGAAAGTCCAGTTTTCTACTCTTAGTGGGCTTTAAAAGAAGCTTATCTTATTCCCAGAGAAGGCACCATTTGGGAGCAAAGACATTCACCCCCACTGAAAACAGACCCCTCCCAGTGAAGATCACATGGGGAGCCATGACTTCTATCCTCACCAGTGGTAACCAGGAGTTTCTACCACAACCATCTAGGATAGGATCAGTGGAGGTTTAGAGAGAATACTGAACTCCCACTCCTAACCAGCGGTAACAAAGACATCCCAACCTGATGTCAAGAGAGACACAGTTTAGAAACTAGACTTTTACTGCCCCACTTCCATCCAGGAGAGTGTCAGAAGAGACCAGTTAATACAAAAGATTTAAGTAAGATCCAGAGTGTTCAACTTTTAATGAAAAAATCACTCACCATTACAAAGATAGCCAATTGAATGAGAAGAAAAAATATACAGATGCCAGTATTGAGATGACACAGACATTAGAACTGACAAAGATTTTTAAATGCCCATCATAAAAATGCTTCAATAAGCAATTACAAAATGCTTAAAACATGACAAAATAGAAAATCACAGCAAGTAAATAAGAGAAGTCTCAGCAACCAAAAAAAAGAAGCTAATGGTATTTTTAGAACTAAAAAATATAACAACAGTACCCTAAACACACAATGGATAGGCTCAATAGCAAGGTAGAGAAGACAAAAAAAATCAGAACGTTTAAATATAAGACAATAAAAATTACTATAAGACTATTATGAAAGTTTTAACATTCATGCCAACAGACTTCCAGAAGGAGAGGAGAAAGAAGACAGTACTGAAAACGAACTTGAAGAAATAATGACTAAAAACTTCCCAAATTGAGTGAAAGACAACTTGCAGATTCCAGAAGCTGAGCAAACACCAATAAAATCAACAAAAAGAAATCCATTCCAAAGCACATTGCAATCAACCTTCTGATAAACAGGAAAAAAAATCTTGAAGTGAAGGTAGTCAAACAGAAACAATACCTTAGCTCTATCTATTGGGGGAAAAAATTAGAATGACAGATTTCTCATCAGAAAATGACAAGGCCCTAACAGAAAGTAGCACAACATTTTCAAATTGCTGAAGGAACAGAACTCTCAACCTAGAATTATATATCCAGTAATAGTATCCTTCATGATTGAAGGTGTAATCAAGACATTTTCAGATGAAGGAAAACAGAGGGAATTTATCAGCAGATCTACCATGAAAGAATGACAAAAGTAAGTTATTAAAACAGAAAAGATGAAAAAGTAGGAACTTTGGGACATCAAAAAGGAAGAACAAACACTGTAAGCAAACACATAAGTAAATATAGGGGACTTTTACTTTTCTTTTTGAGGTTTATTAATTATGTTTGATGACTGAGAAAAAAGTTTTTGTTAATTTACTTTTAAAAATTAGCATATATTAGTCAAGAAAAACAATGAATTTCACTGTGATATTTTCATATATACATATAATGTACATTGGTCATATTCACCCCCATCACCCTCTCTTTATCCTCCCTCCCCCTGATCCCAGACTTCCTCTTTCCCAATAGTCCCTGAAGGAAAATTTATAATATTATGTAACGTGATATCAATGTATATAGAAGAAATATTTAAGACATTTCATAATCAGGGGAGTGTAAATGGATCTAAAAGGGAAGATTTCTATATTTCATAAAAACTGGCAAAATGCTAATGTTAGAAGATAGTGATAAATTTTGTACATATATTACTGAGAACAAACATTAAAAAGCTATACAAAGATGTACTCAAAAACATTAAAAATAAATAGAAATAAAATTCTAAAAAATGTTCATTTCACTCAAGTAAGGCTGGACAAAGAGAAATAGAAAAACCTAAAAACAGAAAATAAACAATAAAAATTAAAAAGGCAGACTTGGTTTTAATGTGTCAATAATTATGATAAAGATAAATGATGGGGCTGGAGGTGTGGCTCAAGTGGTAGAGTGTCTGCATTGCAAGCACGAAGCCCCGAGTTCAAACCCCAGTCCTACCAAAAAAAAAAGAAAAAGGTAAATGATATAAATATACCAACTGAAAGATTGGCAGAGTGGGTTTTTCTAAAACATAATCCAATTATATGCTGTCCATAACAAACTCACTTAAAAATAATGATAGGACTGGGGGCATAGCTCAAGTAGTAGAGCACTTGCCTAGCAGGTGTGAGGCCCTGGGTTTAATCCCCAGTACTAAAAAAAAAGAAAAAGATGTAGGTAGGTAGATGGGCAAAGATACCATGCAAACAATAAAAAGAAAGCAGGAGTAGCTGTCTTATTATCAAAGAAAATAGACAACAGAGTAAAAACAATCCCCAGGGACAGAGAGAGACATTTATATGTTCTAAAAGAGACTTAAATTAAATTTCTTTTGACAATTTTACAGTCAAAAAGTCAGATGGCTTACAAACTTAAAATGGAGAAAATACTACAAATACATTCTTGATGTCTACCTATGCACAGATATTGCAGATAAGGAAAAGGAAAGAACAAAGGAAGAGGTCAGAAGGAATTGGAAAAAGGAACTAATATTGAGAACCTACTAATTTAAAAGCTCTTGGCTCATTTAATCATTGATTTTCTCAATGGAAAGAGAAATTCCCATTTCTCAATGGGAATTTATTATCCCAAATTTATACATAAAGACACTGAGCTTCAGATAAGATAGGCAACCTATGTATGGTTATATAACTACCAAAGAAAGAAAGAATATATCCTCTATTCATGTTGCACATACATTTCAATGTCATTAAATGCCCTTACAAATGCTGATAATCTGATTAACCATTATTCTCAGTTCCTCAACTGCTCTAAATTATAATTATCATTATTCCAAATGTCTTAAATTATAAGATGATCAGACAATTTCTGATAAAAATTTAATGTTCTTGGGATTGAAGCAACAATGATGATGGTACTGTCACCTACTTAAGTCAAACTAAGAGCCTTACACATACCTATGCAGAGATGTGCACATTCATACCAAGCACTCACATACAACAATAACAGAATTTGCATTGGGAAAAGCCTCAGGAATGCATTCTCCCACCACAGCCTGCTCCTGACTTGGACCATGTCCTTAACCCAATCTCAAACAAACTCTAGCACTATGCTTTAGACCTCAGTCCCCCAATCTCACACTGGAATTTTTTCTCTATACATTCCATCAGTTTATAAGTGATGGTATAAAGAAGTCTGGTATATGTGGAAAAGGGAAGACAAGAAGAAAATAAAAAGAAAAGAGAAAATAGGGAAAGGAAGGAGAGCAGTAATGAGGCTGAGAAAGTGAATGCAGATACCATAACATGAAATAGAGCCCTTCACTAGTTCCCCATATGCATGCCAAAATTTCTTAAGCATGCTCATGACATCAATATAGGCATATTGCACACATCCATGCACATATACTACAAGCCTTCCTCATTTGAAAAACTGAAACATCGTTTTGGAAGTACATGTTATATTAAGAAGATCCTCCTACATGTGTGTTTCTGTTCTGAGACCTCCGTCTCCTTTTCTTCTTCTGCACATTCTCCTGGGGGAAACTTCTGTAGACCCATAACTTAAAATATTATCTCCCCAACATCAAATAACTATACACCTCCTATTTTCAAGCTTCTGCCTCAAACGCCTCACAACCTACTGGGTGTGTCCACTTGAGTGTTGCATAAATACAGCTAAACTTGGCCAGTTGCCAACTCTAATGTCTTCTTGCCTCCCCACTGCAATTGAGCTCCTTCCCTAAAACTCCAGTTTAATGCCGTTATTCTCTGCATAATTACATCAGAATTGAAATCTGAAAGAAAATGTTGGTCCGCCATTCTGTCTTCTAACTTACCTCCAATCATCTGGCAAATCCTATTTCCACCTTCAATATTTTGCTCAAGTTCTTGTTCCACTCTCCACCTCCACACTCACTGCCCCATTTCAGGCCTTCATCATGACTAGCCTGGGTATTTGTAATGTTGTATTCATTTGTACCCTGTCTCCAGCCTCTCCCCTACCTTTAATGCCATGCACACTGCTGTGAGAACTAACCTCCTAAAACATGACTGTTATGGTTGTCCTCAAACATCCTACTTACTTCCATTGCTTCTTTCTAAAAGGAATTCTCAGTCTTTTTGAAAATGCAGTATTTTTGAAAAGGAATTCTCAGTCTTTTTGAAAATGCAGTATTTTTGAAATTGACCATTATTGGCTTGCAATATAAATTGAGTTAGTTGCTAGTAGCATTTTTAATTTTCATTTTAAAAATAAGGAGATAATCACCATACATTGCATAAGGTAGTAAGCATACCTTGAGGAAGGTTTTGTTTCAGTTTTATATCTCTGTGTGTGTGAGTATTGGGTCATAATGTGAAATTCATTTCTCACTGTAGGTTATTTCTTACTGTATATCTATTGTGCACACATTTGCCTGTCATTGTTACCATGACATTCATCTCTCTTACCCTCACAAAGCATGTCACAAATCATTCCTGTATTACCTGCTACTATTCCTTTCTGTCACCCTATCTTTTAGCAATATAGAAGTTCCTCACTATCTCATGTATTTCCACTCCTCCAAGCCCTTTCCTGTATAGACTCTTCATTCCAGGTTGCCCTTCTCTTATTCTGAGTTTATAAATCCTACTCATATTTCAAGGAAGACACAAAGGAATTCAACTTCTTGTCCCCAACTCCCTCAATTTCTCCAGTCCAAATCAATCAGTCATCCCCTGGGCTCTACAGAGAAATTTATTATACCACTCAAGATAACCTGACTTGTGATTTAGTTTTGATTTGGCATGTGTCTCCTCCCTCCTCTCCTCTCCTCTTCTTTCCTTCCTTGACTCCTTCCTTCCTTCCTTCCTTCTTCCCTCCATCTCTTCCTCCCTTCCTGTCCTCCTTTAGCCAGGACTCTAGCATCCTTAGCAGGTTCCTCTGTCACTGGGCTTGAGATCTCTTTCAGCCTCACTGCTCACTCAAAAGCAAGTCTCAGGACAACTGGGGCCTCTGTGACTCAGGGATGGGAAAGTTAAGCCAAACAATGCTTACTAGAGGAGAAAGAATGGAAAGGAATTGACATTTGGCATTGAACTGTAAGAAAGTCTTCAATGTGAACTATTCTATGACATCTGCTTTTCAGACTGTAGCTGTTTTCCATGTGAGCAAATCAATATTAAATGGAAGGATACTTGTACTCACTTGACTGGAGAAAGCAGAAAAATCTGACTTCTTTTTGTTTATTCAGTGACATTATCAGAGCATGTGTTTGGGGGCATACACAGGAGGGGCTCTTGTGTGGAGGCTCATCACTGTTGATGAATTGGATGTGACCTGAAGGATTCTCCAATCAAATCAATAGATCTGATCCCTTCCCTGAGTTCCAGATTTGCATAGCCAATTGATCACTTAGTGAACCCCCTACCCCACATGTGTCAATGGCATCATAGATAGAATTCTTAACTACAGTTCCACATTCTTCCCTCATTCTGTCCAGACATTCTTTCTTTGTGTCCCTATCCCAGTAAATGACCCACCATCCTCAACTATGGAAATTATTTGTTATTTCTCGATCTGTATACACCTATATTCAAATCATTAGCACAATGTGATCAAATGACCTGGAGGACTATTGATCTATAAATTGTTGAGCCTCGGTAGATCTGGAGTGAGGCCTAGTAATTTACATTTCTAACAAGTTCCCAAGCAATTCTATTGCTGCTAGTCCAGGAACCACACTTGAAGAACCACTACATTAGTAAAGCCAGGCTAGTTATACCTCTACAATATAGAGATGGTCTGTCCATTTCCATTAACTAGTTTCTTTTCACTTGATCATCCCATCCTCAAGTCCTACAGGTCCTAGCTATCTTATTGTGCTTTTTGAGTGAACATTGGTACTGAGTCACTATGAAGCTGGGACACAGAAGTACCTGTCAGGCTTGCCCCAGGAATGGGTGATCCATGTCTCTAGCACCTCTTCTTTCCTCCTCCATGTTAGAAAACAAAGACTCTTTCAAGTAAGTAGGTAGCTGAATATTTTTGTCATGGTCAATGACTTTGCCTGGAGTGGTTATGGCCTAGGTAGCTCAGGAATACCATTTCACAAGTTTTAAGTAAGATTGCAGTTCCAGTGATTGTGGAAATCTGAAGGAAGGACCTGTGCTTTTCCTGGGAGTCACTGTCCACTTTAACTGTCCTTTACTTTTGGGAGGTTCTCATTAGGAAATTTTGCACATAAAATAAAAATAAAACCTTTTATGACTTGGATATTTTCCTTAATTTTAAGCCCAGTCATTCCAAAGATGTGTTTTCATGGGTCATCCAAGAACTCTGTGCAAGACTACACTGAGTATTACTTTTCAAGTAGAATTTTTGAGGTTCCAAAAGTTTTCATGATGTACCCTATTTCACCTTAAAAAATGGTGACTGATCCAGGACAAGAACTCACCCTAATGTCTTGTTTTCTATGGCTTTAAATCCATCAGATGATGAAAGTTCCTTGCTGTGATGAAAAGGTGATCAGGTTTGCAGCACTGGATTTTCCACTTCCTCAATTTGTAATCTTTGCAGGTCACTTTACTTCTCTTAATCTCAAATTTTTCACCTGTGAAAGTGAAGGTGAACATGGTTGTACAGTTGTGATGAGGATTAAATTTAAAAGCATACAAAGTACCTAGCACAATTGCTGGAACATAGTAAGCTCCAGAAATAAAATAACCATTTTATTAAATGAAGCTATTATTAAATAACACCTTTCATCACACTTGATTTCTCCTAGTTCTTGGAACTTACAGACTTAATAAATGCTAGTTAAATAGATGAAATCCTCTCCAGCCTTTTCTCTTCATTCAAACCTACTTCTCTTTCCTTCTTTGAGATTCTTGATGTTATAATCAGCTTCACCTGTTTTCACTTGCTTTTTTTTCAGTCCAAATGTAATTGTCCAGGCCCACTTATGACCCAAACAATGTAATAGGTGATAGGAATATTAAAGAGAGAAAGATAGTGCCACTTTCTCTATAAGTCCCTCATGTATATAATTATCTTTTTTTATTTTTATTTTTGGCAGGGCTGGGGATGGAATCCAAGGTCTGTACAGGTTAGGCAAGTACCCTACCACTGAGGACGTCCCCAGTTCTTATGTATATAATTATTTTGACTTCATTTTTTTGTGCATGAATGTGTTCATTTGGAGAACCCAGAGGACTGTGGCTGTGTGACTTGTGCCAGATCTTATTGTGGACCTTTGTTACTTTTCTCTGAGATGAAGAGGATAGATTTAATTGGTGTCTTTTAAATAATGTTCTGAGGAGCTCTGTAGGTACTAGGTTCATCATGGCCTACTTTGGTAGAGTCAGGAGAGGGTTAGATTTGAAGAGAGTAGAAGGACTCTGGGGATTCCTCTTCTACTTCAACCATCATAATTATGACTTATACTGTTTTCTGTATTGTATTATAATCAATTATTTTATTTGAAGGAAGGGGTCTTCTTATTTGTCACAGACAAGAACCAGCAACACTGATGGGTGAATGGAACTTGTTTAATTTTTTTTTGTCTGCTTGATGATAAAATTTGTATATAGAGAGAAGTAGTGTGACTATAGCTATGTAGGTGTTTGGCATGATGTCCTCTCTATAGATTTGAGAAACAGGTAGTCCCCTTTATTTTGATTTAATCTTAGCTAAAATTACCCAGTTACTTAGAGTTAGGAAGACTGATTTTTTTTTATTGTTTTATTATTCATATGTGCATACAAGGCTTGGGTCATTTCTCCCCCCTGTCCCCACCCCCTCCCTTATCACCCACCCTGCCCCCTCCCTGTACCCCACCCAATACCCTGCAGAAACTATTTTGCCCTTATCTCTAATTTTGTTGAAGAGAGAGTATAAGCAATAATAGGAAAGGACAAGTGTTTTTGCTGGCTGAGATAAGGATAGCTATACAGGGAGTTGACTCACATTAATTTCCTGTGCATGTGTGTTACCTTCTAGGTTAATTCTTTTTGATCTAACCTTTTCTCTAGTTCCTGGTCCCCTTTTCCTGTTGGTCTCAGTTGCTTTTAAGGTATCTGCTTTAGTTTCTCTGCATTAAGGGCAACAAATGCTAGCTAATTTTTTAGGTGTCTTACCTATCCTCACCCCTCCCTTGTGTGCTCTTGCTTTTATCATGTGCTCAAAGTCCAATCCCCTTGTTGTGTTTGCCCTTGAGCTAATGTCCACATATGAGGGAAAACATACGATTTTTGGTCTTTTGGGCCAGGCTAATCTCACTCAGAATGATGTTCTCCAATTCCATCCATTTACCAGCGAATGATAACATTTTGTTCTTCTTCATGGCTGCATAAAATTCCATTGTGTATAGATACCACATTTTCTTAATCCATTCGTCAGTGGTGGGGCATCTTGGCTGTTTAGGAAGACTGATGAATAGATACTAAGCCTGAAATTCTTAATAAAGTCTATCAACCTCAAGGGTAACAAGTGCTTATTTCTTATTTTTTTAATTGTTAACTTCCTTTTCATTTCTCCTATGTGCTTCAATCAACCAACTCATCTATTTCTTCTGTGCAGGCCTTTTGACAAGTAATTTTTTTCTTAGAAAAATATGGACAAAGAAATAGAAAGAGTTTAGAATTTGGATTAGGAGAAAGTTACATGTTTTGATTTAATTACTAATATAATAAGAAATCACTGCAGGGCATTTTTAACCCATAATTTATGTCATAGAAATTATTCATTTTAAGTTTGCAATTTAGTGATTTTTAATAAATTTATAGAGTTGTGCATCCACTGCCACCGTGCTATTTTAGGACATTTCTATCACTCAAATGATCTCTCAGGCTCAGTTTCAGTCAATATCTTTTCCCATTCATAGATGTAAGTAACCAGTAACATTCCTTCTATCTGTAGGTTTGCTTTTTCTGGATATTGCAAACAACCAAGGTTATACAAATGTGGTGTTTTGGTTCTACTTTAGTCACTTAGCATGTGAGATTCATCCACATTAGAGCATATATCAGTATTTAGTTCCTTTTTATTGATAAATAATATTTCATTGCATGGATATACTATGTTCTGGTTGTTCACTCACCAGTTGATGAATGGGTTTTTTTTTGCCATGTTTTGGTTTCTTGTGAATAATGCTTTAATGAACATTTTTTCATGTAAGCCTTTGTGTGGGAACATGTTTTTATTTCTCCTGCTTTTGTTCCCAGGAGTAAGATTTCATTTTTTTATAAGTGATTGTATAACTTTTTAGGATACTTAAAAGGTATTTTCTAAAGTGGTTCTATAGATTTTAATCTCCACAAGTAGTGTGTAAAGGTTCTAGTTTCTCTGCATTCTCAATAATACTTTTTACATTATAGCCATTCTATTGGTGTGAAGTGGTATCTCATTATAGTTTTAACTTGCATTTTCCTAATAACTAATCTGTTGAATATCTCTTGGATTTATTTGTCACCCACATATTGTCTTTAGTGATGTGTCTTTTCAAACCTTTTGCCCATTTTACAAATGGAATATTTGTTTACTGATTGTGAATTTTGAGTGTTTATATTTTCTGGATACAAGGCCTGCATCAAATACTTCCTTTGCAGTGATGTTTTCCCAGTCTGTGACGTACTTGTCTTTTCATTCTCTTAACAGTGGCTTTGGAGTTACAGAAGTTTTAATGTCAATAAATAAATCCAGTTCATCAGTATTTTATTCTATGGATCATGACTTTTTGTGCCACATAAAATAATTATTTGCCAAAGTTATAATCACAAACATTTTCTCTTATATTTTCCTCTAGAAATTTTATTTTAGGTTTCACACTTAGTTCTGTGATCTATTTTCATTTTATCATTGTGTGTGGTGCAATGATAGGGTAGGCTGAAATTTATTTATTCATTTATTTATTTTTGCATGTGGATGTTCAGTTGAAAAGATTATCCTTTGTCTACATCATTGCTTTTGTACTTATGTCAGAAATTAGTTGCCCATATACATGTTTGTTTATTTCTGAAGTCTTTTTCTGCTCCATTGATTTGTTTATCTGTCTTTATATAAATACTTTCCTGTTTTGATTACTGCTACATTATAATGATTCCTGAATTCAGGTAGTATAAGTTTTCCAATGTTGTTAATTTGGGTTATTCTAGGACTTTTGAATTTCTATAAAAATTTTAGATTCTGTTTATCAATTACTACAGAAAACTTACTGTGATTTTCTTTTTCTTTCTTTTTTTTTTTGTTGTTTTGTTTTGTGGTACTGGGTTTTGAACTCAGAGCCTCATGCTTGGTAGCCAGGTACTCTAGTGCATGAGCCACTCCACCAGCCCCCATACTGTGATTTTAACAGGGTTGGAGCTGTAGATTAATTTGTTAGATTTCATCAAGGTAGCACCAAATAATGTTTTATTTCTGTTCCAAGATGCCACATTACATTTTTACCTTTTTTTAACTTATTAAATAGAACTCTGTTTTGTTATTTCAGTGGTTGCTTTGGGGTTTATAATATATGTCTTTAACTTATCATTATTTACCTTCAATTGAGTTCATGCTATTGCAAATATAGTATAAAAAACTTAAAAACATTATGCTTTTATTTTTCTCTTCTTTTTATATAATCCTATCATGTTTTGTCCATATAGTTAAGTATTCTTTATTACTCTAAATAGATACATGTTTCTTTCTGTTGTCATTTTCCTTCTGCTTTAAGGAGTTCCTTTAAAATTTCTTGTAGTGTAGATTTGCTGGTGATGACCTATTTTAGCTTTACTATGTCTGAAAAGTAAGGTATTTATTTTACCTTTGCTTTTCAGACTGATTTTCACTGGGAAAATAATTCTACACTGTCAGGAATTTTGTCAGGACTTTTAAAATGACACACCACTGTCATCTTGCCTCTGTCATTCATTGTTGCTCTATGTGTAATGTGTCTTTTTTACGCTGGCTGCTTTAAAGATTTTCTTTATCACTTGTTTTGAGCAACTTGATTATGATGTAATTTTGTGTATATTTCTTCATGTTCTTGTACTTGTGGTTTGTTGAACTTATTGTATCAATAGATGTGTAGTTTTTATAAAACTTGGAACATTTTGCCATTAATTCTTCAAATATTTTTCTTTTTGCCTTCTTGATCTCTAGTTATCTGTATTTAATTTATTTTTTATTAACTGTAGTAAGAGCACTGAATATGAAATATACCAATTTAACAAATTTTTATATTAACTAAACGCATAATGTTGTGTAGCAGATCTTTTGAAATTATTTGTCTTACATAACTGAAACTTTGTATATACTTTGTATACCCTGAATAGCAGTTACACGTTGTTGCCTTCCCTAAACCCCTAGAAAGCACCACAGGATGGTCTGCTTCTATGATTTTCACTATTATAAATACCTAATCTAAGTGGAATCATATAGTATTTGCCCTTTTCTGATTGGATTATTTAATTTAGCATTATGCCCTCAACATATGTCCTTAATATGTTGTTACATATTGTAGGAGTTCCTTCTTTTTTAATGTTGAGTAATTGTGTATAAGTACTATATTTTCTTTATCTATTCCTCTGTTGATGGATATTTAGCTTTTCTTTATTGCTTTTTTTTCCCCCCAAATCTTGACTAATGTGAACTGTAATGAGTGTGTAATTTCTTAACTCTTTCAGATTCTGGTTTCAATTCTTTTGGATAAATACCCAGAAGTTAGATTTCTGAATCATATCGTAGTTCTATTTTAATTTTAATCTTTATTTTATTTTAAATGGAAACATAATTGTGCATGTTTGTAGAACAAAATGATATTTTGGTAGATACATATTATATACATAATGATCAAATCAGGGTAATATCTCTATCAACTAAAACATGTACATTATTTGTGGTGAGAACTTTCAAAATCCTCTCACAGTTATTTTGTATTGTACAATAGTTATTAATAACCACAGCCATCCTACTCTGCAAGAGAACACTAGAACTTATTCCTCCTATCTAACTATAACTTTGTTCCTGTTGATTAACTCCACCCAGCTTCTGGTAACAACTGTCTTACCATTTACTAAGTGTTAATCAGTAGATGAATTGATTAAGAAAATGTGATATATACACAATGGGATAATAGCCATAAAAATATGAAATACTGTCATTTTTGACAACGTGGATGAACATGGAGGTCCTTTAACATTAAGTGAAATAAGCCAGATACAGAAAAGCAAATATATAATATTACTCATGTAAAATATTTTAAATTTTTGAGGAACATCTATACTACTTGCCATAGCAATGGTACTATTTTTCATTCCTCCCAACACTGTACAAGTGTTTCAATTTCTCCATGTCTTTGCCAACATCTGTCGTGTGTGTATGTGTGTGTGTGTGTGTGTGTGTGTGTGTTACTGAATATTGAACCCAGAGCTTCACAATGCTAATCACATGGCTTACCACTGATACACCCTTGACCCCCTTTTTTGATAATAGATATCTTAACTTGTATGAGGAGATATTTCAATGTAGATTTGATTTATATTTCCCTACTGAGTTAACATCATTTGATATATTTTTTAGCCATTGTATTTGTCAATCTTGTTTGTCACTGTGAAAATACCTGTTTAAAGGAGGAAAGATTTATTTTTCACTCATGATTTCAGAGGTTTCAGTCCATTGTTGGCTGGCTCTATTGTTTCAGGGCTTATGGTGAGGCAGAGCATCGTGGTAGAATGGCATGGTGTAGCAGATTTTCTCTCCTCATAGTAGCCAGGAAGCAGAAAGAAAACGGCAGGGCTGGGGATGGTATATATTTCCAGGGCATGCCCCCCCAGTGACCTATTTCCTCCTTGTAGGCTCCACATCCTACTTTCCATTGCCTCTCAATAATGCCATCACATTATGAATCCCTCAAGGTATTAATCCATTGATTAGGTCAGAGTCCTCAAGATCTACTCCTTGCTGGGCTCCCATGGCTCACGCCTATAATCCTACCTACTCAAGAGACAGAGATCAGGAGGATCAAGGTTTGAAGCCAACCCAGGAAAAGAGTTCTCAAGACCCTATCTTGAAAATCCCTTCACAAAAATAGGGCTGGTAGAGTGGCTCAAGGTGAAGGCCCTGAGTTCAAGCCCCAGTACTGCAAAAAAAAAAAATCCATTCCTCAAAAGTCCAACAGCTGGCAATCAAGCCTATAACACATGAGCCATCAGGGAACATTTCAGATTCAAACCATAATAGCTATTTTTATATTCTTTTGAGAAATGTTTTGTTCAACTCCTTTGCCCATTGTAATTGATCTATTAGTTTTTTGATATTAAGTTGTAAGATTTCTTTATATATTTTTATTTCTTTATATATTTAACTCCTTATTAGATACATGGTTTGCAAATATTTCACCCTTCCTGTAGGTTGCATTTTTTCCTCTGTTGATTGTTTCCTTTGCTGCATAGAAACATTTTAGTTTGATATGATCCCAAATGTACATTTTTGCTTTTGTCACATATGCTTTTGGTATTATACCCATTAAATCATTGCTAAGACTCAAATCATAAAGCTGTTTTCCATATGTTTCCTTTAGGAATCTGCAATATATACATTTGCTCATTGTCTCAACAAAATACCATACATTGGGTGCCTTAAACAATAGACATTTATTTTCTTATAGTTCTGGAGTCTAGAAGCCCATGGTCAAGGTTATGGCAGTTTTACTTTTGTAATATCTCTCTTCCTGGCTTATGGATGGTTACTTTTTCATTGTGTTCTTGCACTGCTCTCATTGGCCTTTCTTTGTGCCTGAAAAGAGCAAGAACAAGAGTGAGCATGAGAGACAGAGACAGAGAGCACTCTGGTATTTCTTTTTAGAGTAACACCAATTAATTCTATCAGATTAGGGCTCTGTAGTTATGATTTTGTTTATCCTTAAGTAGTTGTTTATGGTATGGGAGGAGATAAAGGATATAGGGAATGAATGAAATAAAGAATTAAGATATTAGGCCTTTTTATTTTTTGGAAACAGGGTCTTGTAGTGTCGCCCCTCAAACTCAAGATCCTCATTTATCTGCCTCCCTAGGGCTGGGGTTACAGACATGTGCCACCACATGTCTTTTTGTTCATCTGAGACAGGTTGTCACTATGTAGCCCAGGTTGTCCTAGAACTGACTTCTGATCTAGAACTCTAAATCCTCCTTCTCTGCCTCACTTTTTTTTTGGTAGAGTAGAAAGAAGGTAGGGTGGAAAAGTCCTTGAAGTAATGGTTGGCAACTCCCTAAATTTTCAGGAGATATATAACCAAAGGTTCAAGTCATTTTATGAACCCCTAACAGGACAGTTCCATAAATACCCACACCAAGACACATTAGAGTTAATATCTAAAAATTTTTAGTGCTGAAAAAACGGTCAATCCAGATTTTAATGTGTAGCAAAAACACCAATGAAGAATAAGAAAGAAATTAAAATAGTCTCAGATGAATGAAAACTAATGAAATTTGTCACCAGAAAATCTACCCTAAAATAATGGCTAAAGGAACTTCTCTTAAAAGAAAGGATACTGTAAGAAGGAAATATGGAATAACAGGAAGGAAGAAAAATCAACAAAGAGTAAAAATATGATTAGAATTATTGATCACTTTCCTTCTCTTTTTCAGTTTTGCTAATCATTTTTGATGGTGGAAGAAATAATATGATGCTATATATTGTGAATCTCAGTGTATATAGGAAACATTTCAGAAATGGGGAAGGGTAAAGGGGAATAAAGGTAGGTAATGTTTCTTCACTTACATTAATAAATTATTAAACCATAGCCTATAATGAATTATGAAGAAAATACCTAGAGCAAGCACTAAAAACTAAAAAATATTAGATCTACTAGAAACACTAGATAAAATGAAATTACAAATAAGTTCAGTTAACCACAGGAAGGCAGCAAAAACAAAACAATCAAATAAGAGAGAAATCAAATAGTAAACACAAATAGAATGGTGGACTTAAGTCCTAGCATCAAAAAGTATGCAAAATTTAAGTAGCCTAAATACTGCAACGATAACATTGATTATCCTAGAAGATTAAAAGAGGAGGGATAAGAAATAGTAATAGAAGGGCTAGTAGAAATATCATAATGAAACTCCTTACTTCATACAATTAATATACACCAATATAAAAAAAAATTGTAAAGTAAGTCAAAACCAAAGCAACAATGAAGCAGGATAGATAGATGAGGAGACAGGGAAATTATATCTTAATCAATATTTAAATGTCCAGACTCTGACATTGGAACAAGGAGAGCCAGAGCAGCTGGCCCCCTCCCATCTTTTAGATGCTAAGTTACAGAAACAGGGAGACAAAGAGGAGCTACCTGTTTTTGTTTTCCTCTTTGAGATGTTAAGGAGCTGCAAGGATCCTTGTCTGGGCAAAGAAATAATCTAGGGAAGGGGAGTCCTAAAGCATCCTGTTGTCTCTGATTTGGGGTGTGATTTGGGAGGGTGACCCCTCCCTGTCAGACATTTCAGCCACCCAGACCCATTATCTTTGACCATGTTGGGGACACCATTTTGAGTCTTTGCTTCCATTTCCTGTGTGGGGAACAAGCTCTCTCTCTTTTTCTCCCCTCCTCCCATACTTTATCCTATTACTAAAGCTTTCACCTTGTGATATTCTTTGTTGTAAGATACCTTGAAATGCTTTTCAATGTTTATGGATCTCAAAGACCTGTAATTTTTTTTGTGGAAACTGGGAAGCTGTGGGAGCTCCTCATCCATCTTCTGGTGACATTGATAGGTCATCTATCTATGTGTTTTCTATAAGAAACTGACCTCAAATATAAAGATATGGGTATGTTGAAAATAAAGAATGGAAGAAGATATACCACAGACATATTAATTAAAAGAAGACAGGAATGTATAAATTATTTTTCTTTTGTTGGAAATTATAAATTAATAACAGGTAAACTAGCCTTTGTAGCAAAGAAAATTACTAGACAGAGACATTGCATAGTGACAAAAGTATATAAATTCAAAATGTGCATGTATCAAACAACAGAACTGCAAAATACATGAAACAAAAATGGATAGAACTGAAGGAATAAATAAATAAGCCCACAGTTATAGTTGGAGTCTTCAGCACACCTCTTGATAGAACATTTGATAGAACTAGCCAGAAATCAGCAATGAGATGTAACTCCATATCCCCATCTACTAGCAGGGTCTAACTGATATTTACAGAAGAATACACCACTTAATCAGAACAAGATACACATTCTTTTCAAATGTCAATAGAAAGCACACCAAAATAGATCATGCCTTGGGGATAAAAAACAAACTCCAACAAACTTTAAAGAATTGAAATTTAGAATGTGTCCTCTGACATCAATAAAAATCAAACTAGAAATCAATCATTCGTGTTTTAAAGATGAAGTCTCAGGGAAAATAAAAATACCTTGAACTGAGAGAAAATGAAAATATGTCAAAAATTGTAGGATATAGCAAAAGCAATTATGAGAGCATGAAATGTTTACATTAGAACTGAGTAAATTCCTCAAATCAATAATCTGAGCTCCCATCTCTAGAAACTAGAAAAATAAAAATAAGACCGAGGCAAACAGACAACAGGATATAATAAAGATAAGAACAAAAAAAAAAATCAATGCAATTGAAAACTAATAATACAGAAATCTGGAAAAAGGCAGTTATTTAAAAAGAAAATATCAAATTCAAAAATCTGATAGCAGCATTAACAAAGAAAAGAGAAGATATAACATAGAAACATCAGGAATGAAACAGGATATCATTAGAGACCCCACAGACAACAAAAGGATAGCAACTATGAAAATGTGTAAATGGGATAAGTTACATGAAATGGGCCAATTCATCCAAAAACATAACTGTTACTATTTATCCACCATTAAATACAGGCATACCCAGAGATAATGTGGTTTTGGTTCTAGACCATTGCAACAAGGCAAATATTGAAATAGAATGAGTCACACATTTTTTTGTTTGGTTTCCTAGTGCATATAAAAGTTTGCACTGCACTACAGTCTACTAAGTATGCAATAGCATTGTGTCTAAAGAAACAATGTCTCAAATGCAAAATATGGACCTAATACAAATGCAGCAATATTATGAAAAACAGGACACAGCCAAGGGGAGGTCACACAGGAAAGGGCGAGGGTAAAAGAAGGAAGTTAAGATGAATATGGTTCGTATACTCTCTAAACAAGAACAAATATAGAAATTTTAAACTGGTTGAAACAACCATAAGAAAGGGACTAAAGTAGAAAGAAGAAAAATAGAGAAAATGAACCAAATTAGGCTATAATACATATATACATGGAAGCACCACAAGGAAACTGCTTGTGGAGCTATCTTAAACAAGCAAAAAGTCCTTTCTTTTGCAAAATCAGAGAACAGGAGATCGGAACAGGTCTTGCCTTGGGGGAGAGAGGGTGTTGATACCAGTGGGAAGGGTCAGGAGGTAGGGAAATGGTGTAGGAGGGTGAATATGGTGCAAATACTTCGTTCACATGAATGTAAATGGAAAAAAGATACCTGTTGAAACTATTTCTTAAATGGGAGGAAGGGGATAAAGGAGAATGGTGGAGGCAGTGATTTCAAGCACAATATTTTTGGTATATTTTAAGAACCTTTGTAAATGCCACAGTGTATCCCTACCCAAGACAACAATAAAAATAAAGAAAAAAGAAACAGTGTACGTTAATCAAGAAACATTTTTTTGGAGGCACTGGAGTTTGAACTCAGGGCCTCACACTTGCTAGGCAGGCACTCTTACCACTTTTACACCACTCTGCCAGTCCTAATTTAAAAATACTTTACTACTGGCAGGTGCCAGTGGCTGATGCCTGTAATCCTAGCCACTCTGGAGGCAGAGATCAGTAGGATTGAGGTTCGAAGCCAGCCCAGGCAGATAGTTCCATGAGACCCTATCTCTAAAATACCCAATATAAAAATGGGCTGGTGGAGTGGCTCAAGTCACAGGCCCTAAGTTCAAGTCCCAGTACTGAAAAAAAAATTTTTACTATTAAAAAATACTAATGATCATGGAAGGTATTGCCTCATTGTCAGTGGTTGCTAACTGATCAAAGTGGTGGTTGTTGAAAATTAAAATGTCTGTGGTAACTTCTTAACATTAAGTTTACTTAACGTTTATGAAACACTTCTCTGTAGCATGTGATGCTGTTTGATGGTATTTTGCTTCTAGTAGATCTTTTTATTTGTTTGTTTTGAGGGAGGGTTTTGCTATTGTGAGCCTCCTTCTTGCCTTGGCCTCCTGAGTACTGGGACTTCAGATGTATGTCACCATGCCTGGTTCTGTAGAACTTCCTTCAAAATTGGAATCTATCCTTTCAAACTTTTCTGCTGCTTTATCAACAAAATTCATGTAATATTCTAAATCCTTTGTTGTCATTTCAACAATGTTCACAACATCTTCACCAAGAATAGATTCTTTCTTAAGAAACCACTGTTTTTTGCTCATCCATAAAAAGCAACTCCTCATCTACAAAGTTTTCTTATGAGATTACAGGAATTCAGTTACATCCTTCAGGCTCTATTTCTAATTCTAGTTTTCTTGCTATTCCATTACATTTGCAGTTACTTCCTTCACTGAAGTCATCCATGAGAGTTAGAATCAATGTTGGAATTAACCTCCTTCTGTGAATCACTAATATCCATTTTTTATTGTTGTGCTGGGTGGGGGTACATTGTGGCATTTACAAAAGTTCTTACAACATATCAAATCTATCATACTTGAATTCACCCCCTCCACCATTCTCCTTTATCCCCTCCACCCCATTCCTGGAATAGTTTCTACAAGTCTCATTTTTCCATTTTCTTACATGTGTACACAGTATTTGTACTATATTCACCCTTCTATACCCTTTCCCCACATCCTCCCCCCTACTCCTTAGGCATGACCTGTTTTGCTCTCCTGTTCTTGATTTTGTAAAAGAAAAAAAAAGACATTTTTGTTTGTGTAAAATAGCTACACAAGGAGTTTCTTTGTGACATTTCCATATATATATGTATTATAACCCAAATTGGTTCAGCTCCTCTATTTTTCTTCTTTCTACCTCAGTCCCCTTCTTATGGTGATTTCAACAGGTTTAAAAATTCTATATTCATTCTTGTATAGAGAGTGCATCAACCACATTCACCTTCTTAACTTCCTTTTACCCTCCCTCTCTCATATGTGACCTTCCCTTAGTGTGACCTGTTTTTCATAATATTGCTGTGTTTGTATTAGGTCTGTATTCCATATATAAGAGAAAACATGCAGCTTTTGGCCTTCTGAACCTGGCTAACTTCACTTAAGATGATGTTCTCCAGTTCCATCCGACTTATGTTCTTATTAACATGTATAATGGTGAATTCTTTCTAGAAGGTTTTGAATTTACTTTGCCAAGGCCATGGCAGCTGTAGCATATGAAATGTAATTCTTAAATAGTAAGACTTGAAAATTGAAATTATTCCTTGGTTTTTGGTTTACACAGTGAATGATGTATTAGTAGGCATGAAAACATTAATTTCATTGTACATCTCCACCAATGCTCTTGACTAACCAGGTGCATTGTTAATGACCAGTAATATTTTGAAAGGAACCTTTTTTTTCTGAGTGGTAATTCTCAACAATAGGCTTAAAATATTCAGTAAATCATGTTGTAAAGAGATATACTGTCATCCAAGCTTTGTTCCATTTGCAGAGCACAGGCAGAGTAAGTTTAGTGTAAATTTTTTAGGTTTTTTTTTTTTTTTTTGCAGTACCAGAGATCAAACTCTGGGCTTATAATTGCTAGAGTCTACCACTTGAGCCACACCCACAGTCCTTTTTGCTTTTGGTTTCTTTTTCAGGTAGGTCTCACAATAATTTTGCCCAGAGCGAACTCTAACCAAAATCTTCCTATCTCCACCTCCTGCATAACTGGGCTTAGAATAATTCTTAAAGGCCCTAAGATTTTTGGAATATAAGTGAGCTTGGCTTTCACTTAGACTCACTAGCTATATTAGCTTCTAACATGAGAATCAACCTGCCTTTGAAACCAGACATTGACTTCTAGCTATGAAATCCTAGAAAGCATTTTCTTCCAATATAATTCTGTTTCATCTAACACTGAAAATCTGTAGTTCAATGTGTGGCCCCTTTTGTCAATTATCTTAGATCTGGCTTGCTTACTGCAGCTTCTATATCAACACTTTCTCCTTCACTTAGCCTATTTATGTTGTAGGAACCAATCTCTATTAGCATCAAACTCTTCTGCAGCTTCCTCTCCATTCTCAGCCTTCATAGAATTGAAGAGAGTTTAGGTATTGCTCTGGATTATACTTTGGCTTAAGGGGATCTTGTGGCTGGTTTATTCATCTAACCAGAGGACTAAAACTTTGTATCAGCAGAAATGTGGTTTCACTTTCTTATCAGTAATGTGGTCTACTGAAGTAGCACTTTTAATTTCCTTGAATAACTTTTCTTTTGCATTCGCAACTCAGCTGACTGTTTGGCATATGAGGCCTAGAATTTGTCCTATCTTTGTTTTCAACATGCTTTCCTAACCAGGTTTAATTATTTCTAGATTTTGATTTAAAGTGAGAGACATGTGACTCTTCCTTTCATTTGAACACTTAGTGGACCTGATAGAATTATTAATTGGCCTGATTTAAGAATTATTATGTGTAGAGAATATGGAGATATGAGGAGAGGGAGAGAGATGGTGGAACAGCTGATTGGTAGAACAGTCACTATATACAGACTATTCGTAAATTATATTTTCTGTCTTATATGAGCATGGTTTGTGGCACCCCAAAATAATCACAGTAGTGACATTAAAGATCGCTGATGGAAGATCAGCATAAAAAGATATAATAATAATGAAAATGTTTGAAATACTGCAAGA
This sequence comes from Castor canadensis, assembly GCF_047511655.1. Lineage (NCBI taxonomy): Eukaryota > Metazoa > Chordata > Mammalia > Rodentia > Castoridae > Castor > Castor canadensis. The sequence goes on from NC_133405.1 coordinate 87,484,282, forward strand.
ATTATAAAAATGTGACACAAGAAAAGGTAAGCATATGGTATTGTAAAAATGGTGCCCATAGACTTGCTCAACACAAGATTGCCACAAACCTTCAATTTTTAAAAAATGTATGTTAGTCAGCTGTGACAAAATACCTGAGGAAAAACAATTTAAAAGGGGGAGGAAATGTTTATTTTGATTCATGGTTTTATGAGTTTCCGATTAATGCTCTCTTGTTTCTACAAGTGAGGTATAATATCATGGTAAGAAGTGTGTGGTGGATCAGAATTGCTCAATTCATGGTAGTCAGGAAAAAAGAAAGAGGGAAAGAAAGAGAGAAAGTGAGGATTCAAAAGTGGAATCTCTGGGTCTAGATGGTTTCATTGGAGAATTTTCCAAACATTTATAAAGAATTAACACAGTGCTTCACAGTCTTGTCCAGAAAGAAGTAGTGTAAAGAATACTTCCCAGTTCATCTTTTGAAGTTAGTATTACCTTGATACCAATTCTAGACTAAGACATTATATGAAAACTACAGACTCATATCCCTCATAAATATAGATGCAAAAATCTTTATCAAAATATTAGAAAATAGGATTCAGCAATATATAAAAAGACTCCTATACCATGTCTAAGTAAGATTCATTCCAGAGCTGCAAAGCCAGCTAATTATTCAAAAATCAATGTGTCACTGAACAGTTAAAGAAGAAAAAAGACATGATCATGTCAATTGATGCAGGTGAAACACTTGACAGAATTCAACACACATTTATGATAAAATCTCTTAGAAAACTAGGAATGAAAGAGAATGTCCTCAATAATGGCATCTACCTTACACTGTATTACACCCTACATTATACTTAATTGGGAAAGAATGAATCCTATCCCTCAAAGATCAAAGAAAGCAAGCATGTCCACTCTCAGCACTGCTATTCAATATAGTACTAGAAATTCTAGGCAGGACAGTTAGTAAGAAAGTAAATAAAAGGTATGCTGATGGAAAGGAAGAAAACTGTACTTATTTGCAGATGACATGATTGTCTATGTAGGAAATCCCAAGAAATCTTTTAAAAAGGCAAATTTTGATGAAACTTTCTAGTGCTAATAAGTGAGTTCAGGATACAAATTCAGTGTTCAAAAACCAATTGTAATTTTATATACTAGCAATAAGCAAGTGGAAGCCATAATTAAAAACAAAACCATGATTAAAATACAACATTATTTATAATCGCTTAGAAATGTGAAATATTTGGTCCTTGTTACTGTGCCCCTGATGCTTTGAGAAAGATTTGTGCCTCTGATTTTCCATGCCCAGGTAGCACTTAACCATGACACCATCATGTAAAAAAACCTTTGGTTTATTTTTACTTAATCTTGGATTGAAATATCTCCTGCCCTACAAGATGGAGTTCTGTAAACAGAAATAGGCATGGAGGAAGGAAGTATAACTTCACTACTAATTTCTATTAAGTATCAGTGGGAGAAAACTCTCATTTCTCATTTCATCTTGTGGTAGTCATTGCCATTGTAACATTGATTATAAATTAGGAAGGCTTGTTTTGGTCCCATAGAATTTATGTTGACATTATAAGGTGCTTATGCTAATGACTCTTATTTTGATTTTTGTAACTACTAATATACTTGGCTAATGATGCTGGTGTGTACACACACACACACACACTCACACACACACACACACACACACACAAACTGTGCTTGTTGTAAGCTCTTTCTAACAAAAGTCCAAACCACTGTGGTGAAGGTGATATCTATGGTAGAAGAGTAGGGAGGGAAGAGCACTATTGTGTTGACTGCCCACCACATGCCACATAGTCTGCGTGGGAACTTTACACGTGTTAGTGTATTCATTGCTCATCACATGACCTATAAAGTAGAATAAACAGCATTATTCCTGTGTTACTTTTGAGGAAGCTAAGATTGAGAGAAGTGAGGTAAGATGACTAGATAATGTTACTTTCTTACTGCTTAAAATTTCAACATTCCTCCTTCTTCTGCGAATGAAAGGTCTAATTCATCTGAGTTTCCAAGCTGTGTTCTGACCTTTGCCAAACTCCCTAGTTTCTTCTAGGTCCCTCCTCTCTTTTAGTGGATGGTTGAGCCACACAGGTCTTTGTTTAGTTCTTTCAGTGTGCCATATTTTCTGCCTGTGGCCATTGTTCATTGTTCCTGCTTTTCTTGCTGCCTGGACTGCTCTCCTCTGTGTCTGCCTGCACTCAACAGCTAACTCCTACTCATTCTTCAGGTTTCAACTGGAATGTCACATCCTCAGTTCTCAGGGAACCTTCTCCCAACTGCTCTCTTAATGCTACAGTATTCTTCATGCTATATTAGGGCTCTGTGTTGTGTTGTTCCATTGCATTCTTTATCTCCTTCCTACTACTTATGTTGTGACTTTACATATAACTATGTGTTTAGGGTCTGTTTTTCAAATTAGATGAAGCTTCTATCCATATATTGTCCTGTTCTCTGCTCTATCCCTAGCATCTGGTACAGTGCCTGGCACATCATAGGTATTCAATAAATATTTATTGAATGAATACATGCATACATATACATACACACATACATATATATGTAAACCTTCTATATTTGGTACTTAATAGGTACTCAATAAATATAGTTAAAATATTGTAGTTGTTATTATTGTCCAAATGCAAATAGCTAGTCAAGTGCAGAATCAGGATTGATACCAAGATATTACTTTAAAGTACATGCTTCTTTCACTATGTGACTCTACCTACAGAAATGGATTCTTGGCACCGCACTGCATTAACTGTCTATATGAATCAGGGTGAGATACTATACCAATGTGAATCTTAGTTTTCCCATCTGTAAAACTGGGGAAGGGGTAGGCAAATTTAGATTATTCAGCATATCCTAGAAGATGAGAAGAATAGAAATTTAGATAGAAGGGAATCTAAATACATAGTAATTGACCAATAAAAACCAGTTCACTCCCCTGTAAGATAGTTCAGCAGCTATACCAAGAACACTTGCTATGTTTATTCACTTTGGATTCAGTATCCTCAGTCAAAGGTATTGTGGAGTAGTGGGTGATATGTAGGTATATTCATTATCTTTGCATTGCTGTGACTTCAGATAATACTATGGAGCTAGAGTAATAAAAATAGCTTGGTATTGGCATAAAAGTAGACACCATGAAGACCTATGGTACAGAGTCCCAGAGACAAATCCACACAGCTATAGCCATTTAACATTTGACAAAGAAGCCAAAAACATATGTAAAAGAAAAGATAGCCACTTCAACAAATGGTGCTTGGAAAACTGGATATCCACATGTAGAAGACTGAAACTAGATCTCATTTTCTCACTGTATACTAGTATCAATTCAAAGCAGATCAGACATCTTAATGTAAGAAGTGAAACTGTAAAACTACTACATAAAAGAATAGGGAAAACACTGCAACACATAGGACAGGTAATAACTTGAATAGAGCTCCAATAGCTCAGCAAATAAGAGAAAGGATTGACAAGTGAAACTGCATCAAACTAATCAGCTTCTTTTTTTTTATTCAAATAATTTTATTTTAAGTTTTTATTTTATTCATATGTGCATACAATGTTTGGGTCATTTCTCCCCCCTTTTTCCCGCACCCTCCCTTAGCCCCCCTTGCTCCCTCCCTTACCCCCCCCGTTACCCCTCTCTGCCAGGTAGAAACTATTCTGCCCTTAACTGTAATTTTGTTGAAGAGAGAGTATAAGCAATAATAGGAAGGACCAAGGGTTTTTGCTAGTTGAGATAAGGACAGCTATACAGGGAGTTGACTCGCATTAATATCCTGTGCATGTGTGTTATCTTCTAAGTTAATTCTTCTCAAACTAACCTTTTCTCTAGTTCCTGGTCCCCTTCTCCTATTGGCCTCAGTTGCTTTAAAGTATCTGCTTTAGTTTCTCCACGTTGAGGGCAACAAATGCTATCTAGTTTTTTGGGTGTCTTAACTATCCTCATACCTTCCTTGTGTGCTCTCGCTTTATTGTGTGATCAAAGTCCAATCACCTTGTTGTGTTTGCCCTTGATCTAATGTCCACATATGAGGGAGAACATATGATTTTTGGTCTTTTGGGCCAGGCTAACCTCACTCAGAATGATGTTCTCCAATTCCATCCATTTACGTGCGAATGATAACATTTCATTCTTCATGGCTACATAAAATTCCATTGTGTATAAATACCACATTTTCTTAATGCATTCATCAGTAGTGGGGCATCTTGGCTGTTTCCATAACTTGGCTATTGTGAATAGTACTGCAATAAACATGGGTGTGCAGGTGCCTCTGGAGTAACCTGTGTCACATTCTTTTGGGTATATCCCCAAGAGTGGTATTGCTGGATAATATGGTAGATCAATGTTTAGATTTTTAAGTAGCCTCCAAATTTTTTTCCAGAGTGGTTGTACTAGTTTACATTCCCACCAACAGTGTAAGAGGGTTCCTCATTCACCGCATCCTCACCAACACCTGTTGTTAGTGGTGTTGCTAATGATGGCTATTCTAACAGGGGTTTAATTTGCATTTCCTTACTCTGGAGTTAGTAGGTATAGGTAAGAACTTTCTCAACGAAACCCCAGCAGCACAGCAACTAAGAGATAGCATAGATAAATGGGACCTCATAAAACTAAAAAGCTTCTGCTCATCAAAAGAAATCGTCTCAAAATTGAAGAGAACACCCACAGAGTGGGAGAAAATATTTACCAGCTACACATCAGACAAAGGACGGATAACCAGAATATATAGGGAACTTCAAAAACTAAATTCTCCCAAAACTAATGAACCAATAAAGAAATGGGCAAGTGAACTAAACAGAACTTTCTCAAAAGAAGAAATTCAAATGGCCAAAAAACACATGAAAAAATGCTCACCATCTCTAGCAATAAAGGAAATGCAAATTAAAACCACACTAAGGTTCCACCTCATCCCTGTTAGAATAGCCATCATTAGCAACACCACCAACAACAGGTGTTGGCGAGGATGTGGTGAAAGAGGAACCCTCTTACACTGTTGGTGGGAATGTAAACTAGTACAACCACTCTGGAAAAAAATTTGGAGGCTACTTAAAAAGCTAAACATTGATCTACCATTTGATCCAGCAACACCACTCTTGGGTATATACCCAAAAGACTGTGACACAGGTTACTCCAGAGGCACCTGCACACCCATGTTTATTGTGGCACTATTCACAATAGCCAAGTTATGGAAACAGCCAAGATGCCCCACTACTGATGAATGGATTAAGAAAATGTGGTATCTATACACAATGGAATTTTATGCAGCCATGAAGAAGAATGAAATGTTATCATTCGCTGGTAAATGGATGGAATTGGAGAACATCATTCTGAGTGAGGTTAGCCTGGCCCAAAAGACCAAAAATCGTATGTTCTCCCTCATATGCGGACATTAGATCAAGGGCAAACACAACAAGGGAATTGGACTTTTGAGCACATGATAAAAGCGAGAGCACACAAGGGAGGGGTGAGGATAGGTAAGACACCTAAAAAATTAGCTAGCATTTGTTGCCCTTAATTCAGAGAAACTAAAGCAGATACCTTAAAAGCAACTGAGGCCAATAGGAAAAGGGGACCAGGAACTAGAGAAAAGGTTAGATCAAAAAGAATTAACCTAGAAGGTAACACACATGCACAGGAAATCAATGTGAGTCAACTCCCTGTATAGCTATCCTTATCTCAACCAACAAAAACCCTTGTTCCTTCCTATTATTGCTTATACTCTCTGTACAACAAAATTAGAAATAAGGGCAAAATAGTTTCTGCTGGGTATTGAGGGGGTGGGGGGGAGAGGGAGGGGGCAGAGTGGGTGGTATGGGAGGGAGTGGGGGCAGGGGGGAGAAATGACCCAAGTCTTGTATGCACATATGAATAATAAAATAATTTTTTAAAAATTTGCATTTCCTTTATTGCTAGGGATGGTGAGCATTTTTTTCATGTGTTTTTTGGCCATCTGAATTTCTTCTTTTGAGAAAGTTCTGTTTAGTTCACTTGCCCATTTCTTTATTGGTTCATTAGTTTTGGGAGAATTTAGTTTTTGAAGTTCCCTATATATTCTGGTTATCAGTCCTTTGTCTGATGTGTAGCTGGCAAATATTTTCTCCCACTCTGTGGGTGGTCTCTTCAGTTTAGAGACCATTTCTTTTGTTGAACAGAAACTTTTTAGTTTTATGAAGTCCCATAAAACTATGGGATATCTATGCTATCTCTTAGTTGCTGAGCTGCTGGGGTTCCATTGAGAAAGTTCTTGCCTATACCTATTAATTCCAGAGTATTTCCTACTCTTTCCTTTACCAACTTTAGAGTTTGGGGTCTGATATTAAGATCCTTGACCCATTTTGAGTTAATATTGGTATAGGATGATAAACATGGATCTAGTAAGCTTCTGCAAAATACAGAAAACAGTAATTAGGACTGAAAAGACTACTTACAGAATGGGAGAAAATCTTTGCCAGCTCTATGTCTGGCAAGGGATTAATAACCAGAATATACTGGGAGCTCAAAAAATGAATCTGCCAGCTGGCTCACTCCTATAATTCTAGCTACTAGGAAGCAGAGATCAGGAGGATCATGGTTTGAAGCCAGCACAAATAGTTTGCAAGACCCTATCTCAAAAAACCCTTCACAAAAAAGGACTGATGGAGTGGCTCAAGGTGTAGGCCCTGAGTTCAAACCCCAGTACTCCAAAAAAAAAAAAAAAAGAATCCATCAATAAATCAGGAACACAATTAATAAATGAGCAAATGAACTGAATAGGTAATTCTCAAAAAGTACAAATGGCTAATAAATACACAAAGAGATTCTACCCCACTCCAATCAGAATGGCTATCACAAATACCAGAATACCACAGACAACAACAAATGCTGGTGAGGGTGGTGGGAGAGGGGCTCTTACACACTGTTGGTGCAGAATGTAAATTAGTGCAGCCACTATGGAAAGCAGTATGGAGGTTCCTCAAAAAACTAAAAATAGAACTACCATATGATTTGGTTATACACCCCCAGGCATATACTGAAGGAATGTAAGTATAAGATACAAGAGACACTTGCACACTTATGTTTATTGTAGCACTGTTCATCATAGCTGTGTATGGAAACAACCTAGATGCTCTACAAATGATGAATGGATTAAGAAAATGTACACAATGGAATATTATTTAGCCATAAAGGAGAATGAAATTATGTCGTTTGCAGGTAAATGGGTAGAACTAGAAATCATCATGTTAAGCAAAATAAACCAGGTTCAGAAAGACAAAGGTTGCATGTTTTCCCTCATATGTAAAAACATAAATATATACGTAAATACATGTGTGGTCATATACGCATACACACACTCCTCTCTCTTTTTCTCTCTATATAATATGTTTGCAACAGTGTGACTATTTGACTGTTTGAGAGGACTAAGGAGTAGGAGAGGAAAAGAGAATGATAAAGAGTGAATAATATTGAAATACATGAAATATACTGCATCTATGTATAAAGATGGCATAAAAAATGCAGTGAAACCTGTTGAATAATAAGGGGTAGGAAGGACAGAGGAACAGAGGAATAGAGGAGGTTAATCTTATTAAAGTACAATATACGTATGTGTGAAATATCATGGTGAAACCCCTTTGAATAATGAATATACACTTAAAAATGAAGAATGTAAAACAGGTCCTGTTCAAGGGTGAGTATCAGTGGGGTGGGGGAGGGTGATTAGAGAGGGTGAAGGAGGATGAATATGGTTAATATATTTTATATACTTGTATGAAAATAGAACACAAAAACCTGTTGAAATTGTTTTAAGAAGAAGGCAGAAAGGATGAGGGAGAATGATGGAAGGGATGAAACTAATTAAGGTGTACAATGTAAGCCCATATGGAAATGTCACAATGAAACCTCCCTGTATAACTAATATTGCTAACAAAATGTTTTCAAAAATATAATAAAAATACCTGGCATCTGACAAACAAGGTGGAAAATATTTATCTTAGCTCACAGTTCTAAAGGTCCATAGTCCTTGTCTCTTGGTGAAGCAGAACATCATGGCAGTGGGTGGCAGAGGAGGTTCTTCACCTCATGGCAACCAGAAAGGAGAGAGGGAAGGGGCAGAGCAACATATGGCTCTAAGGACACACCCCCTTGACGTAAGTCTAACTAAGCACTACCTCCTAAAGTTCCTACTATTTACCCAAATAGTGCCACCAGTTGGAGACCAAAAACATTCAACACATGAGCCTGTTGTAGAACATTTCTTATTCAAACCATAGCAGTGGAATTTGGTATTAGAGATCCCTGGGTTCAAATTCCAATACATAATTTACTACCCCTTTGTCCTTGGCAGGTTTACATTTTCTTCTCTACAAATGGTATAATACCCACCCTTTTAGTCCTTTCTAAAGTAAAAACAATATAATGACATGAAAAGAAAATTTTTTTGGGTATAGAAAGAAAAACTGCCAGGATTTGACTCATCTAACACAGTTCTTTCTCTGCATCTGTGCCATTGAGAGACAGGTCTTGAGGCAGGAGCCTGATACTAAAGACATCTCAGCTCTTTGAAAGGTGGAGATCCAGAGGATTGTGGTTTGATGCCAGCCCAGGCAAAGAGTTAGTGAGACCCCCATCTCACCAAACTAGCCAGGTGTGGTGGTCCATACATGTAATCCCAACAATCTGGAGGAACAGGTAGGAGTATCACTTGGTCCAAGGCCTGCCCAGGCAAAGAACATGAGACCCTATCTAAAAAAATAACTAAAGCAAAAAGGGGCTGGTGGGGCACTGCTCAAGTGGTAAAGCACTTGCCTAGCAAGCATGAGACCCTGAGTTAAAACCCCAGTACTGCTCGAAAAAAATATTAAAGACAGAAGCTGCCTGATGTCAGAAGCCAGAGTCCAGCGTATAGAGTTGGAACATCCATGAGATAGGGTAGAGCAGAGGGGAAGGCCAGCTACTGAAGCAGAAGAATAGAGGTGCCAAATATGAGTCAAAGGCTAATGGCTAGGCAGATCCTGAGAACCAGGGAGTTGGGGGTCCAGTGGGAGAACAGCAACATGCTTTACAATGGCCTCCCTCCAAAACTTTGTAGCCCTCTGCTGTAGGCAGACTTCAAATGGTCTTAAAGCCCCTTGAAACCTAATTTCTCCAGTTCCTTTTTTTGTTTAGTCACATTCATGTATATTTTGAAATTGCAATCTTAGTGTGTATACTTTTTAATTGAATACTATCTTCAACATTTTCCATGTCACAAACATTGCAGTTTTGCTCATATTCCACAAACCATTATCTTTTAGCCTGTGGCTTTTTTGAATTATTTCATTACAATAAAGTGCCAGGTGTGAGATTACTGAGCCAGAGGATATACAGTTAGTGTTTAACAACCATAGACAAGTTTTTTGTTTGTTTTTTTATTTTATTTTATTTTTGTGAATTTTTTTTCTTTTATTCATATGTGCATACAATGTTTGGATCATTTATCCACCCTTCCCCCCGCCCCCTCCCCTCCCCTACCACCCCCCCATCCCCTCTACCCCCTCGCTACCAGGCAGAAATTATTTTGCCCTTATCTCTAATTTGGTGGAAGAGAGCATATAAGCAATTATAGGAGGGACCAAGGGTTTTTGCTTGTTGAGATAAGGATAGCTATACAGGGAGTTGTCTCACATTAATATCCTGTGCATGTGTGTTACCTTCTAAGTTAATTCTTCTTGAACTAACCTTTTCTCTAGTTCCTGGTCCCCTTCTCCTATTAGCCTCAGTTGCTTTAAAGTATCTGCTTTACTTTCTCTGCATTGAGGGCAACAAATGCTATCTAGTTTTTTGGGTATCTTACCTATCCTCATACCTTCCTTGTGTGCTCTCGCTTTATCATGTGATCAAAGTCCAATACCCTTGTTGTGTTTGCCGTTGATCTAATGTCCACATATGAGGGAGAACATACGATTTTTGGTCTTTTGGGCCAGGCTAACCTCACTCAGAATTATGTTCTTCAGTTCCATCCATTTACTTGCGAATGATAACATTTCATTCTTCTTCATGGCTGCATAAAATTCCATTGTGCATAAATACCACATTTTCTTAATGCATTCATCAGTAGTGGGGCATCTTGGCTGTTTCCATAACTTGGCTATTGTGAATAGTGCTGCAATACACATGGGTGTGCAAGTGCCTCTGGAATAATGTGTGTCATATTCTTTTGGGTATATCCCCAAGAGTGGTATTGCTAGATCATATGGTAGGTCTATGTTTAGATTTTTAAGAAACCTCCAAATTTTTTTCCAGAGTGGTTGTACTAGTTTGCATTCCCACCAGCAGTGTAAAAGGGTTCCTTTTTCCCCACATCCTCACCAACACCTGTTGTTAGTGGTGTTGCTAATGATGGCTATTCTAAAAGGGGTGAGGTGGAATCTTAGTGTGGTTTTAATTTGCATTTCCTTTAAGACTAGAGATGGTCAGAATTTCTTCATGTGTTTTTTGGCCATTTGAATTTCTTCTTTTGAGAAAGTTCTGTTTAATTCACTTGCCCATTTCTTTATTGGTTCATTAATTTTGGGAGAATTTAGATCTTTGTGTTCCCTATATATTCTGTTTATCAGTCCTTTGTCTGATGTGTAGCTGGCAAATATTTTCTCCCACTCTGTGGGTGGTCTCTTCAGTTTAGAGACCATTTCTTTTGATGAACAGAAGCTTTTTAGTTTTATGAAGTCCCATTTATCTATGCTATCTCTTAGTTACTGAGCTGCTGGGGTTCCACTGAGAAAGTCCTTGCCTATACCTATTAGTTCCAGAGTATTTCCTACTCTTCCTTTACCAACTTTAGAATTTGGGGTCTGATATTAAGATCCTTGATCCATTTTGAGTTAATATTGGTATAGGGTGATAAACATGGATCTAGTTTCAGTTTTTGCAGACTGCTAACCAGTTTTACCAGCAGTTTTTTTTGCAGAAGCTGTCTTTTCTCCATCATATATTTTTAGCGCCTTTGTCAAAGATAAGTTGGTTATAGTTGTGTGGCTTCGTATCCAGGTCCTCTATTCTGTTCCACTGGTCTTCATCTGTTTTTGTGCCAGTACCATGCTGTTTTTATTGCTATTGGTTTGTAATATAGTTTGAAGTTGGGTATTGTGATACCTCCAGTGTTGTTCTTTTTACTGAGTATTGCCTTGGCTATTTGTGGCCTCTTGAGTTTCCATATAAATTTAATGGTAGATTTTTCAATCTCTTTAATGAATGTCATTGGAATTTTGATGGGAATTGCATTAAACATGTAGATTACTTTTGGGAGTATAGACATTTTTACTATGTTGATTCTAACAATCCATGAGCATGGGAGATCTCTCCACTTTCTATAGTCTTCCTCAATCTCTTTCTTCAGAAGTTTATAGTTTTCCTTGTAGAGGTCATTCACATCTTTTGTTAGGTTTACACCTAGGTATTTGATTTTTTTTGAGGCTATTGTAAATGGTATTGTTTTCATATATTCTTTCTTAGTTTGTTCATTGTTAGTGATAGAAATGCTTTTGATTTTTCTATGTTGATTTTATATCCTGCTACCTTGCTATGGCTGTTGATGGTGTCTAGGAGATTTTGAGTAGAGTTTTTTGGGTCTTTAAGGTATAGGATCATATCATCTGCAAATAGGGATATTTTGACACTTTCTTTACCTATTTGTATTCTAATTGTATTCCTAGCCTAATTGCTATGGATAGGAATTCCAGTACTATGTTGAATAGGAGTGGAGATAGTGGGCATCCTTGTCTCATTCCTGATTTTAGAGGGAATGGTTTCAGTTTTTCACCATTAAGTATAATGTTGGGTGTAGGTTTGTCATATATAGCTTTTATAATGTTGAGGTGCTTTTCTTCCATTCCTAGTTTTGTTAGAGCTCTTATCATGAAATGGTGTTCGATCTTATCAAAGGCTTTTTCTGCATCTATTGAGATGATCAAGTGGTTTTTGTCTTTGCTTCTGTTAATGTGGGTTATTACATTGATTGATTTTCCTATGTTTAACCACCCCTGCATTCCTGGGATGAAGCCTACTTGGTCATGGTGAATGATCTTTTTGATGTGTTGTTGAATTTGGTTTGCCATTATTTTGTTGAGGATTTTTGCATCAATGTTTATTAAGGAGATTGGCCTATGTTTTCCTTTTTGGAGGTGTCTTTGCCTGGTTTTGGGATGAGTGTAATACTGGCTTCATAAAATGTGTTAGGCAGTTTTCCTTCCCTTTGTATTTTTACAGTAGCCTCAAAAAAAATCAAATACCTAGGTGTAAACCTAACAAAAGATGTGAATGACCTCTACAAGGAAAACTATAAACTTCTGAAGAAAGAGATTGAGGAAGACTATAGAAAGTGGAGAGATCTCCCATGCTCATGGATTGTTAGAATCAACATAGTAAAAATGTCTATACTCCCAAAATTAATCTACATGTTTAATGCAATTCCCATCAAAATTCCAATGACATTCATTAAAGAGATTGAAAAATCTACCATTAAATTTATATGGAAACTCAAGAGGCCACAAATAGCCAAGGCAATACTCAGTAAAAAGAACAACACTGGAGGTATCACAATACCCAACTTCAAACTATATTACAAACCAATAGCAATAAAAACAGCATGGTACTGGCACAAAAACAGTGTTTTGTGGAACAGTTTAAGGAGGGTTGGTGTCAGTTCTTCTTTAAAGGTCTGATAGAATTCAACAGAGAATCCATTAGGTCCTAGACTTTTGTTTTTTGGGAGATTCTTGATTGCTGCTTCAATTTCATTTTGTGTTATAGATCTATTCAGGTGTTTAATTTCCTCTTGGTTCAGTTAGAGTTCTCCTGGACGCATGTCCCTTTTGTTTTCTCCAGTATACAGCCCTACCCGCCTGTTGCAATTGCAGTCTTTTTTAATTTAAAGTTCGTATGGGGAGGTGCCCCTCCCCCACTCTCCAGTGGAGTGTGCCACACTTTAGCCCCTGATGGATGCCTTCCTCTCTCCAAGCACACTGGGGGAGGTGGCACCACTCTTGCCTTTCCAGCCCACTTGTTTATTTACAGTTCATGTGATGGATTGCCCCTGCCCCCCTCCAGTGGAGCTTTCCTCCTGACAGCCACTGTTACAAGCTTTCCCCTCTCCAAGGTTGCTGGGAAGGTGCCACCACTCCTACTTTCTCTGGCCAGCTTGTTTATTTACAGTTTGCCTGAGGGATTGCCCCTCCCCCACTCTCCGGAGGTCAGGGCGCCCCACTCTCTTTACTATGTGTCTTTTTTTTTTTAGTTACTTGTTTATTATTCAGTTTGTTTTTTTCTCTTTTTTTCCCCCTGGGTGGGGATCAGTCTGTCCAGGGGGTTGTGCTGTCTGTGGGAGTATCATGTGCTGCTTAGCTCACCTGGTGGTCTGCTTCTCCCAAGCAGGATAGGAGCTGGCATCTGGCGGCATGGGAGCCCTCCTAGTTTCTCCATTTAACATGGAGTGGAGATGCTATGCGTGGGCTGGGGGTGTGGAGGTGTCGAAGTTTTGCGTCTTCTTGGTGGTTTTTCTTGCAAGGTGTATCTCCAGCATCTCTCCAAGATTTTACTTTAGGAAGCACACTTTCTGCCTCCTCCCTCTAGCTGCCATCTTGAGTTAATCTTTGGTTTTTTTTTAATGAAAGAAATGACCCACAATAATTCTCTTCCTGATGAGTAGACAGTCTAGAGGTGTGCTAAATGGTAGAGTGGCTGCCTAGCAAGTGTGAGGCCTTGAGTTCAAACCCCAGTGCTGTTGAAACAAAACAAAATGGCTGGGGACATGGCTCATGTGATAGAGCACTTACCTAGTGTGAGGCCCTGAGTTCAATCTGCAGTAAAAAAGGAGGAGGAGAAGGAGGAGGAGAAATAAAAAAAGAAAATACAGTTCCTCAATTGCACTAGCTACATTTCAAGTGCTCATTAGCCACCACGTGTGCCTAGGGCTACTGTTTCGGAAATTGCAGATACAAAACATTTTCATCACTTCAGAAAGTTTATTGGATAGTGCCCCTCTGGAGTTTCTCAAAAGATTCCTGTTGGCATGTTGGGTGGGAGTTCTTTGTGGTGTGGAACTTTCCTGTGCGTTGAGAGGCTATTTAGTACCTCTGTCACATGTGCATTAAATGTCACTAGTGTTCTCCCTTGAATTAATCCCAAAATCTGCCCCATATTTGCAAATGCCCCAAGGGAAAAAAATTACCCCACTTGTAAAGCAGTGAGTTTTTGTCTTAGAAAGCATCTCCTAACTTTTCTTGGGATGGCTTCTGGTTGACTCTACCTGAGAGTGGAAGGTTTGAAATGATGGCTTTAAAAGAATGCCCTGGCTCAGGGCCTAACTCTGTTCTTCATTTCTATTTCCCTCACTTCTTCTGCTGACCTGTTTTCTGCTTCTGGGAAATTGCAGGAACAAAACCCTGCAGATGGAGAAGATCAAAGCCCGTTTGAAGGCTGAGTTTGAGGCACTTGAGTCAGAGGAGAGGCACCTGAAGGAATATAAACAAGAGATGGACCTACTGCTACAGGAGAAGATGGCTCATGTGGAGGAACTTCGACTGATCCATGCTGACATCAATGTGGTATGTGGCCACCCTCAGGGAACAGGCATTACAATGTTGGGTAGTGGAAGAATCCAGGAGTTCTGAGACAGGCCCTCACTCTGTCACTGAGTGACTAACATCACTGGAAAAGTTCCTTCTTTCTGGGCTTCATTTTTTCCTCTCTGTACTATGAGAGGGAGTCAGAAACCTCCTAGGGCTCTTTTAGTTCTGATGTGCTCTTATTCTGGAAGTCTGAGAGTTAAGAAATATCCTTGTGGAAAAGTAGACTAGGCATCTACCTCTGGGGTATAGCTTAAGGTATTGCAAAACTTCCAAACAGAATGAACAAATCATCTCTGCATACCTACCAAAGTGGAGCACCCTCATTAAAGTTTCTCTTTCAGAGACTCTTGGAACATGGGAAACTGTCTCTATTGAAATAAGATCCCCTCTTTTGGAGTTATTCAAACAGACTCTAGGCTGCTGTATTGGTGATTCTTTCACTAGGAAGTAGGTTGGAGGTGCTGATTTATAAGGTCCTTTCTAATCCTTAGAGCCCATGACAATATTTTTGATTCCTTTTTGATGGTGTTTTTATTCTTGAGAAACTCAATTCTGTGGCATTAGTCATTTCCTGATGTTGTCAGACCTAGGATCTTAACGAAAATATAAATGAGGTTTGTACAGTAAGCCCTTGGGATTTTCTATGTTAGAGATCACAGGATTCTGGGTCTCATGAGAAATTATAGCTAAGGAGGGATACAGAGACAATGAAGTAAACAAGATATTTGCCACAGAGGGGTTGAAGATTCAGGCCAGTGGATCTCGGATTAGAATATCAGAATCACCTGGAGGGCTTGTGTAAAACACAAAATGTGAGATACTTTTGTTGGCTCACGTAGTCTCTGGTCAGAAGATTCCCAAATTCTTTGTGTCCCACATGGAAGCATCCAGGCAGGACATGTGGGTGTAGTAAGGGAGATAATGGGGTTTATTAAAAGTTATGGAAAAAGTTAGAAACAGCCATGGTAGACCAGGTATGAGGCTGAAGGAGAGAGAGTTTTTCTCTTTCCAGGTACTTTTCAACCCTACGCTAACCTACAGGGAGGGGAAAAACCTGGTGATTCCTGACCACCAGTAATTGATGAATGGGGAGGGGCATGGGTGGTTCCTGAGCTAAAGTGGTTTGCATTGTCCCTGGACCAGGGTGTGAATAACCTATACATATTTGTAATTGAAAAAGAAAGGCTCAGAGAGGCTCCCCAAAACAGGCAGGAGTAGCAATACTTATATCAAACAAAGTAGACTTCAAACTTACATTGATCAAATGAGATAAAAAAAGGACACTTCATACTAATAAAAGGGGAAATACACCAAAAGGAAATAACAATTATCAACCTATATGCACCCAACGTTAGTGTACCCAATTTAATCAAGCATATACTAAAGGACTTAAAAGCACATATAGACTCCAACATGGTGGTAGTGGGAGACTTTAATACTCCTATATCACCAATAGATAGGTCATCCAAACAAAAAATCAATAAAGAAATTCTAGAACTAAATGACACCATAAATCAAATGACCTAACTGATGCCTACAGAATACTTCATCCCTCAATAGCACAGTACACATTCTTCTCGGCAGCCCATGGAACTTTCTCCAAAATAGATCATATCTTAGGGCACAAAGCAAGCCTCAGCAAATATAAGAAGGTAGAAATAACCCCCTGCATTCTATCTGATCACAATGAATTAAAACTAGAACTCAACAACAAAAACAACAACAGAAAATATGCAAAATACATGGAGGCTGAATAACACATTACTCAACAATCAGTGGTTCATAGAAGAAATAAGAGAGGAAATCAAAAGATTCCTGGAAGCTAATGAAAATGAAAACACCACCTACTAGAACCTATGGGATCTAGGAAAGGCAGTCCTAAGAGGAAAGTTTATGACCATAAGCACAAAAATTAAAAGGACAGAAAGATCTAATGCTACATTCCAAACTCCTAGAAAAACAAGAACAAGCAAAACCCAAAACAAGCAGAAGGAGAGAAATTATAAAAATGAGGGCCAAAATTAATGAAATAGAAACCAAAAAACCATACAAAGAGTCAATGAAACAAAGAGCTAGTTCTTTGAAAAAATAAACAAGATTGACAAGCCCTGGGCAAATCTGACTAAAATGAGGAGGGAAAACACCCAAATTAGTAAAGTCAGAAACACAAAAGGGGACATAACAAAAAACACCAAGGAAATCCAGGGAATCATGAGAAACTACTTTTGAGAACCTATATTCCAATAAATGGGAAAATCTTAAAGAAATGGACAAATTTCTAGATACTTATGACCATCTAAAACTGAACCAAGAGGATATTAACCACCTAAACATGTCTATAACACAAAATGAAATTGAAGCAGCAATAAAGAGTCTCCCAAAAAAGAAAAGTCCAGGACCTGATGGATTCTCTGCTGAACTCTACCAGACCTTTAAAGAACTAATACCAACACTCCTTAAACTTTTCCACAAAATAGAAAGGGAAGGAACACTGCCTAATTCATTCTATGAAGCCAGCATTACACTCATCCTGAAACCAGACAAGGACACATCCAAAAAGGAGAACTACAGGCCACTCTCCTGAATGAACATTGATGCAGAAATCCTCAATAAAATAATGGCAAACTGAATCCAACATAGCTGAAAGATCATTCACCATGCCCATATCGGCTTCATCCCAGGGATGCAGGGATGGTTCAACATATGCAAATCAACAAATGTAATGCAGCACATTAATAGAAGCAAAGACAAAACCACTTGATCATCTCAATAGATGCAGAAAAAGCCTTGGATCAGATTCAACACCACTTCATGATAAAAGCTCTAAGAAAACTAGGAATAGAAGGAATGTACCTCAATATTATAAAGGCTATATATGACAGACTATTAGCCAACATCATACTTAATGGGGAAAAACTGAAACCATTTCCCCTAAAATCAGGAATGAGACAAGGGTGCCCACTCTCTCCACTCCTATTCAACGTAGTCCTGGAATTCCTACCCAGAGCAATAAGGCAAGACGAAGAAATAAAAGGAATACAAATAGGTAAAGAAATAGCAAAGTATCTCTATTTGTAGATGACATGATCCTATACCTCGAAGACCCAAAAAGCTCCACCCAAAAACTCCTAAACACCATAAACAGCTTCAGTAATGTAGCAGTATACAAAATCAACTTACAAAAACCAGTAGCCTTTCTATACACCAACAATGAAAAAAATTGAGAAAGAATATAGGAAAACAATTCCATTTACAATAGCCTCAAAAAAATCAAATACCTAGGAATAAACTTAATGAAGGATGTAAATGGCCTCTACGTGGAGAACTACAAATTACTGAAGAAAGAGATTGAGGAAGACTGCAGAACATGGAAAGAGCTCCCATGCTCATGGATTGACAGGATCAACATAGTAAAATGGCTATACTACCAAAAGCAATCTACATGTTCTATGCAATTCACATCAAAATCCCAATGACATTCACCAAAGAGATTGAAAAATCTACCATTAAATTTATATGGAAACACAAGAGACTGCAAATAGCCAAGGCAATACTCAGCAAGAAGAGCAATGCTGGAGGTATCACAATACCCGACTTCAAACTATACTACAGAGCCATAGCAATAAAAACAGCATGGTAGTGGCACAAAAACAAATATGAAGACCAGTGGAACAGAATACAGGACCCAGATATGAATCCACCTTATTTTTGACAAAGGCGCCAAAAACGTACGGTGGAGAATAGACAGCCTCTTCAACAAATGTTGTTGGGAAAAGTGGTTATCTGCCTGCAGAAAACTGAAACTAGATCCATGCCCATCACTCTGTACTAGTATCAACTCAAAGTAGATTAAGGACTTTAATATCAGACCCAAAACCTTGCAGTTAGTACATGAAAGAGCAAGGGAATACTCTGTAAGCAATAGGTATAGGCAAGGACGTTCTCAGTAGAACTCCAGTAGCCCAACAACTAAGAGAAAGGATGGATAAATGGGACTACATGAAATTAAAAATATAATGCACAGCAAAAGAAATGGTCTCTAAATTGAAGAGACCACACACTCATTTGCTTGCTATACATCAGACAAAGAACTGATAACCAGAATATACAGGGAGCTCAAAAAACTAAACTCCCCCCAAATTAATGAACCAATAAAGAAGTGGGCAACTGAACTAAACAGAAAGGAAAAAGTCCAAATAGCCAAAAAAAACACATGAAAAAAATGCTCACCATCCTTGGCCATAAAGAAAATGCAAATCAAAAGCACACTAAGATTCCACCTTACTCCTGTTAAAATAGCTACCATCAAGATCACCACCAATAACAAATGTTGGCGAGGACACAGGGAAAAAGCAACCCTCATACACTGCTGGTGGGAATGTAAGCTAGTACAACCACTTTGGAAAACAATATGGAGGCTTCTTAAAAAACTAAACATAGATCTGCCATATGATCCAGCAACATCACTCCTAGGGATATACCCAAAGGAATGTGACTCAGGTAATTACAAAGGCACCTGCACACCCATGTTTATTGCAGCACTATTCACAATAGTCAAGCTATGGAAACAGCCAAGATGCCTCACTACCGATGAATGGATTAAGAAAATGTGGTACTTACACACAATGGAATTTTACTCAGCTACAAAGAAGAATTAAATTTTGTCATTCACAAGTAAATGGATGGAACTGGAAAACATCATCTTAAGTGAAGTTAGCCAAAAATCGCCTATTTGCCCTCATATGCAGATTACAGACCTAAAACTAATGCAGTAATATTATTGGACATGGGTCACACACTAAGGGGAGAATGCACATGGGAGGAATAGGGAAAGGGAAAGAAACCTAAAACTTGAAAGTGTTTGATGTGCTCCCTGTAGAGAAGTGAATATAATAATCTTAAACTGACAGAGGCCACTATGGGAAGGTGGCCAGGAAGTAGTGAAGAGGTCTGGAGAGATGAGCCAAAGTGGGTTGCAATGCACAAGTGCATGGAAGCAACACTAGGAATCTCTCTGTATAGCTATCTTTATTTCAAGATAGCAAAAATGCTATGTCTTTCTTCTTGTCTCTTATGTTTTCTCTTCATCAAAATTGGGGAACAAGAGGGTGGAACAGGTTCTGCCCGGAAGCAGGGGATGGGGGCCGGAGGGGACGAGGTGGCCCAAACAATGTATGCACATGTAAGTAAATGTAAAAATGATAAAATGAAAGAAAGAAAAAGTAACACTAGAACTTAACGAATAAAAAAAGGCTCAGAGAAAGAGAATAATGTTCAACCTGAAATATAATATTAAGTCATATATGTATTAAGATTCCCAAACTTTTCCTATCTAAGCCTGCCTCAACACCACCCCAGAGCTTCTAGTCCCATATAGTTTGGGTTAATGCCTGAGCATTTCCATTTCTGAGTTCTCAAATGATACTGATGCTGCTGATCTGTATCTGGCAAACATATTTTGAGAACAGTTGACCTAGAAGAAAAGTCAGTGTTCTGGAAGACAGAAGTTCTGAATCTTTATACAACCTTTGTCCTTTAGTATCTTCCTGGGGAAGCCCTTTCTTTCTGACCCTCAGTTCTCTGACTTGTAAAATGATGGTAGGGTGAACTAAGTGAACACTAAAGGCCACTCCAGTTCTAAGATGCTATATTTGAATAATAATTACAATTATTGAGGTTTTACTCAGTTAGCCCTTGTATTGAGTGCTTTGTATGAGTTTGATCATTCAGTCTTCCCCAAGATTGCATGAGGTATACACTATTAAATTCTCATCATTATAGAGATTAAGAAACTGAGGCTAGAACTGGAAGTGTGGCTCAAGTGGTAGAGTGCCTGCTTCGCAAGCTTGAAGCCCTGAGTTCAAACCCCTGTCCAAAAAAAAGAAACTGAGTCTTGACTAGAGTCATGTAGAAAGAAGATGACAGGTCAAGATCTTCAACATAGATTGGTCTAACTGGAGTTTGTGCTATTATCCAGTCAATTATAAAGCCTCTTTTAGAACTTTGGGATCTTTTCTTTATGCCTACCCTACTCTATTTTCCAGATGGAAAACACCATCAAACAGTCTGAGAATGACCTGAACAAGTTGCTAGAGTCTACCCGGCGACTGCATGATGAATATAAGCCACTGAAGGAACATGTAGATGCCCTGCGCATGACTTTGGGTCTACAGAGGCTTCCTGATTTGTGTGAAGAGGAGGAGAAACTCTCCCTGGAGTAAGCTCCCTGCCCCCTGTCCCTAACATACCACATAGGCACACATACACACACACACACGGACAAAGAGACACACACACACACACACACACACACACACGGACAAAGAGACACACACACACACACACGGACAAAGAGACACACACACTCACACAAAGGCATATATATATATATATATATATATATATATTCATTCAATACACACACACACACAAAGCCTGGCCTGAGAGTCCAAGTACTTAGTCCTTAGGTCTGTCAGTGGCTGAGTCATTCTGTGACCTTAGGCAAGTCTCTGTGCTAGGCTATCACACCAGAAGAAGTATGATTAGACTGGAATTACTTTTAGAATGGCTTTTAAAATTCTTTCTGACTTTGACAGTATAAGAATTTACCTATGACTTATAAATGGTCTCCTCTCAGATAGGTACTGGCACCTCATGCCTGTAATCCTACCTATTTGGGAGACTGAGATCAGGAAGATCATGCTTTGAGGTCAGCCTGGGAAAATAGTTTGTGAGACACCATCTCCAAAATAACCAAAGCAAAATGTACTGGAGGTATGGCTCAAGTCACAGAGTGCCTGCTTTGCAAGCACAAAGCCCTGAGTTGAAACCCCAGTTACTCCAAAAAAAAACAGTCCCATCTCAGTTCAGGGTTAAAAATAAAAGCTTCCAGCAATGTTTGAAAACACAAAAGGCTAAGCTTTCATGGTCTCCAGGGCTATCTTGGGATTTAATCTCAAGACCCGCAGTTAAGAACTAGGCTTACCTTAAAGGGAGACAAGAGTTCAGCCCAACAGAAGGAAGCGTTTCCTAAAGGTAAAGTAGGTTACATGTGAAAGTGGTGAGCTTCTGATTCTTAGAGGTATATAAACATAGGCCTGGGGACACTTAATGGGAAGACTGCAAATGAAGATGGGATGAAGGATAGGACTAAATGTCTTTTAAGAACCTTCCTAGCACTGATATTTCTTGATCACCTGGGTCTGCCAGAGTTAAGAAGCAGGAGGATTTCCTAGCAACAATGGGCTTGTTACCCAGGGAAAAAACTTTGTGCTGGGGAGGGTATAGTAAATTTCTAGAGAGAGCCATAGTCCAACCTTTGGTTCTCTGGTATGGAGACTTTAAGAGGGGCAAGGTTCTTGCTTTCAGAATGATCCAGCCAATGTCTTTCATCTCCAAAGTTATTTTGAGAAGCAGAAAGCAGAATGGCAGACGGAGCCACAAGAGCCCCCAATCCCTGAGTCCCTGGCTGCTGCAGCTGCTGCTGCCCAACAACTCCAAGTGGCCAGGAAGCAGGATACTCGGCAAACGGCCACTTTCAGGCAGCAGCCTCCACCTATGAAGGTAAGTGAGCTAGAGTGGGGCTATGGAGGAAGCATAGTATCCTCCCATAGAAGGCCTATGGAATGCTGGGTCTGAAGCTTTGACCTTATTTATTTTGGGTCTTCCTTAAATAGCCTTTGCTAGGGACACAGAGGAAGGGGTGCTATATTGGTCCCACTGGTTTCATTGCTTCACTTTTCCAGATAGATTAGAATGCAGGGAGATTAACAGGCCCTGCTGAAATATAACTTTCTAAAAATTGGAAATATCACTTCTATATAAATATATAGTGAGCATGTGTTATTAATGAGGAAGCCCTCAGGACTACAAAACAGATTCTCAGAACATTTGTATAGTTAAGAAAGGAAAGAAATGCTAAAATAAATTTGTAAAGTCAGGTACAGAATTGTCTTGTGTTCTACAGGGCAATAAATCTGTGACTTTTCCAGTTACCTTTTCTTCTAACAAATAATTAGCATGTCCATTTGGACAAAAACCATTTGCAGCTTATCAGTGTAACACCACAGAGTCCGATCAATAGTAAATAGTCAAAGAGACATTCTACTAGAGCAGGGTCAACAAACTATAGTTCACGGTCAAGTCTGACCTGCTCCCTGCTTTTGTTAAGGATTTACTTGCATACATGTGTGCTTTTTTTGTTTATGTACTGAATCTTAACATAAAATACAGTTGAGTAATTTCAACAAAGACTATATAATGTGAAAAGTCTAGAATATTTACTACTTTGGCTCTTACAGAAAAAAAGTTTACTGAACTTTGTCCAAAAAAATTAAACAATCCTAGGGAGAGCCTCTTAGAGACAATATTCCAGTATAATGTTCTATAAACATGTAGTCCTCATTTAGCCTTATTGCCAAGTTTTGCATACATTTTTAACATCCCTTTCTGACTTCAGTTATATCTTTCACTCCCATCTTCTATGGCTTCCAAGACACAGACACAGATGTCTATTATGGCCTTACTAATTACTGATGGAAAATCAAAGTTGCTTTCTGGGCCCCTGGGGATCAGAAGTCTGAGCTATGGTCTAGAAGAATATGACCATTAACTTACTTTGTCCTATGCCTGCTGCCAGGCCTGTCTGTCTTGTCACCAGCAAATTCACCGGAATGCACCTATATGCCCTCTTTGCAAAGCCAAGAGTCGGTCCCGGAACCCCAAAAAGCCCAAGCGGAAGCAGGATGAATGAAGAGGAGAACACGTAACCTCGGCTCATCATAAGCCCTTCCCTTGGCCAGAGAGATTGATATCCTGATGTGAAAACCCTTCCCCACCCGCACCAAGTCTATTTAATGTGATGGAAGCACAACCCCACTCTCATTTTCTCATTTCTCTCTACTCTTGGGATTTCTGGTTTAGGAAAAGATGTTGTTCAGGTGCTAATGACTATGTCTAACGACCCTTCTCTCCTACCCACATTTCAACCACTGCCCTTGTTTGAAGATGACAGCAAGGAAGAAGGCCCAGATGTGACTGTGTCTCCTATGCCTGATGCCTGGAGCCTAAGAAACTATAGGGTCTGAGGTCTGGAGAAGGCCCATACTTTGTTTCAGGAAAATGCTCCAATGTTTCCCTTCCTTATACTTTTGCCTTAGGCTCTGAAGGGACAACTGTCTTCTTGCTGTGTGCATCTATTCCTCCACCCCCATCCTTATGCTTAAGGCCCAGAGATAGGTTGGACAAACTTTCCTTTTTATATTCATTTGTGAGGCCTAGATGTGATTCTATAGCTCTCCCCACCCAAACCTCTCAGATACACTAAACTTTTTAGGCACCAGACTGTGTGTCTGGGAATTCTAAAATCTGTGGGCCTTTCCCCATACCTCTGGTCTTTCCCCACAGTGAAATTAGGACGCCAAACCTGCTCTATAGATCCTACCTAGCTCACCGCCAGGGCTGAGAGCTATACTATAGGAGTTGACTGAGAGGGGCCCCAGGCTGACTTTGGTATTGGTTTGTGTTCAAAATCATTACTCTGGTACCTGCTCAATTGTATATCATTGAGAGGAGAGGAGTGGATTTACATTCAAATGAGTGCTACTTTACGCAAGTAAGTGGGTAGGGCTTTCTTTCCATTCACCCCTCCCTTCTTAGATCTGTCTTCTATAAGGCAGCCTCAACTCAGGAAAGCTGCTGGCCACCCCTTTCCTGTGGATTGTAAAAATGACCTTTCTTTCCAAAAGAAAAAGCATCAAGCTCCTCAAGCCCCACAACTCTCTCCACCAAAACTAGGTTTCCTAGTAAGTCACTCTTAGACTTAAGGGATGAAGATGGGGGTTGAATACCTGAAAAGGTTTTAGTCCTAGATCTCAGTCCCTGGCTGGCAAGGAGGGATATTTTTCCTTCTTTCCTTAATTGTAGTTTTAAGTTGCCACAATGTATGTGCTCATAATACCAAAGGCTCCTCTGCCTTTTGAAAGTAAGAGTGTTATGTCTGTATAAATCCTTTTAAATAAACATTTGTTCATTGGAGTAAATGCTAATAGCATGCCTACTATGTACTGGATAATACAAAAAATATAACACCAAGCCCTTTTCTTTTATTCACTCCAACTTGTAAGTGAGAAAGCCATGCACCAGAGCCATATAATTTACCCAGTAATCATAACAACTCCATTTATTCAGCATCTACTTTGTGCCAGCTACCTATGCAAGATGCTTTATACAAGTGATTGTATTTGATTTTCAAAACAACATTATAAGCTAAGTATTTTTTTCTTTTTCTGAGACAGAGTCTCATTATATAGCCCAGGCTGGCCTCAAATTCTTGATCTTCCTGCCTCCACCTCCCTAATGCTGGAATTTGAGGCTTTCGTTACCATGCCTTACTAAAAACTAAATATTGTAATTTTCTAAAACAAAGATAAACTGAGCTACAGAGAAGTTAAATAACTTGTCTAGAATTAAATAGCTAATAAGAGGATGTTTCAGGATTTGAAGCCTGATTTGTCTGATTCCAGAGCTCATGTTTTCTACTTCTTCATGATCACTCTTTTCCCTCTTAAAGCATTTCTCCCTTTGGGAATGGCTTGATGATAGAGGTGATTTAAATAACTTTGGACCTGAAATCAGGAACTAGGTATCTACTAACCAATTGATAGAGGGATAGAAAAGCTTAGTACTCTGTAGGAATACAATAGAGAAGAACTCTGAAGGGGCATCCTAGCTTTAGAGATCCCTATAAAAGGTCCTAGGGTTGCCATTATGACTACCTTACAGTTCGTCTTCTTTCCAATCCTGTCCCCTTGCCTTGCTTGGCCCTGCCTTGCCTTCCCTTCCCATTCATGAGTATTGGTCCCAAGAGCTCCCTAATTACTCTCCTATCCTCCACTAATTGCTAGTGCTTCCCAGGGAGCCTAATGGCTGACCAGAATTTCTCTGTACCTTATTGTCCTCATCTGCAAAATAGGGAACATAGTAGCACTTATTTAAATTAAAGAGGCTGTTGTGGGCAAGTCATAAGCACTCAATAAGTGTTAATTTCCTTCTCTGGGTCTCTGGGATTATTATATTGGATGATCTGTCAAAAGAAATACTATTCATACTTGTCTGACATTACTCTTATCAACTGAGGTTTTGTCCAGCTGCAAGCTTTGGCCCAGGCTCACTCAGGACAAAGAGAAGTCACTTGCTGTGCAATCGGGGATATACAATCTGTATAGGCCTCACAGGGTCCCTTTAAAATACAGGTGATGATCATTGGTCTGCATCCTTAGCACAGTGGAAGTGATGTCTGTTAATTCTGTTATAGTGAAAGTAATAAGACTTCAGAGCACCACCAGCCAGGCAAGCCTTCTGACTGGGAAAGGAATAATCATGTCTTGAGAGCCTACCCATGGCCAGCCACTTGGTAGGACATTACTATCTCATTTAGTCTTTCTGTTTTTTTTAATCTGTTTGTGTGAAATAAATTGCCCTAAAATTTACAGTCTTAAAACAAGCAACATTTATTTACTTATGATTCTTCAGTTTGAGCAGGCCTGGCTGGGAATGGTTCATTTGCATTCCATGTGGTATTCCTCAAGTCAGCTTGGCTGGGGGCTGGAGGATCCAAGATGATTGTATTTTCATCTGGTTCCTCAGTTGGAGGTGGCTGGAACAAATCTAGCGCCTAGCACCTTTTTGTAGTCTTTCTCCTCCAGAGCCTCTCTTTTTCCATATGGCATCTTTCTATAGCAGTCAGACATTTTCACCTGGTAGCTAGCTTCCAAAGAGGGTGAAAAACAAAGTTGCCAGACCTTGTATGGTATGAAACCATAAGACATATAGTAATACTGTTGCTGCAGCACTCTATCAAAGCAAGTCACAGGATCAGCTTAGATTTTCAGAGGTGGGAAAATAGACTTCTCTTAATGGGAGTTGCTGCATACATTTCAGAAATGGGAGAAATTACTGCCGTATTTGCAATCTACCACATTTTCTGACAATAACCTTGCGAGGAAGGTGTTGTATGTGTTCATTTCTGCAGATGATAAAACTGAGGCTCAAAAGTGGAAAAGTAATAACCAACGAATAACTTGGAAAGAGTAGATCCAAGTTTGTCTGCCTCTAAACTGTGTTCCTTTTGCCTAAATGTGACCCTGCAGCCAAAGTTTTGCTGCAGATAAACCCCAGGGGATGGATGAAAGAAAAAGGAGGAGGAGAGTAAGAAAAGTAAGGTATCTATTCTTTGTATTGGTAAGATACTTTACACTTAATCCACCTTCTTCAACATTCTCAATTACACTATACTGTTAATAAAACAGGTATTATCATCCACATTTTATAGATGAGGCCTAGAGAGTAGAACTTGCTTGTATAAGGTCACATGGTAAGTTGAGAGCAAGGTTACAACTGGACTATACCTTACAATCTGGGAATCTCCCAGTCTGTAGCCCTCTTTACATGCTTCCCACAGCAGGGATGAAATATATGCACGTTTTGTGCCAGAGGTTGCTGACTCTTATTTTGGAGGTAGGAGTTCACTTTACAGGGGAAGGGTCTGATTTTAGAAGTTCTCTTAAAAATCCAGTTCTTTGGTTACTATTATGCCTTCGGCTTTGTCATAGCAACTAGTAACAACTTCATAATAATCAACATCTTCCAAGGTAAACTCTGGAAAGGCTGTTAACTCAAGACCATGTGCCCTTGAGTTAGTTACTTACCCTTCTGGGCCTCCACTTCCTCACATATGAGGCAGAAATAGTAATAGTCCTTTCTGCATAACATTATTGTGAGGATTAAATGAGCTAATACATGTTAAGTGCCTAGAATAGCATCTGAAAAGCATTTAATAAATGGCAGCTATGAGGAAGATAATACTGATGATTGGCTTCCTGAGAAGCCAAAGATCATGACAACAATGGTGATGATGAATATGATGAAGGCTTACTTAGAATTCTAAATGTGCAAAAGGGTCCTGTGTAGGGCCTCTCACAGAGGGAAATGGGCAGCTGGGAATCATAATGTCCTTCCTAAAAAGTGATGAGATTCTGAGACTCTGATACCACCAGTTATTGAATATGTTTAATGGTTGTAAACATACAGGGCCTTCCTGGAGAGTAGGTGGAAGCCCCTCTTTCCACCACATTCTCTGCTTGTGACTAGGGAGCAAAGACCATCTTTAACAAGCACCATCCACCACTGGTCTAGGTCATTTCATACTAGTAGTTTCCATACTGCATGATACAGGGAAATGACGCTGACACAGGAGCCAGTTGTTTCCCAGTTTAATTCCCAGATCCACTATTTACTAGTGGTATATTCTTGAGCATGTTATTAAACTTTTCTGATTTCCATTTTCTCATTTGTAAAGTGGAGATAATACCTACTGTGAGGATTGCAATAAAATTTTTTTAAATGAAGAAGGGGAGGGTCATCATTTATTGGATGCCCATAATATGGTGGGTACTGTACTGTTTTCTCATATACTTTACCACATATGAGGTGGCATAGTATAGCGGCTAAGAGCACTGATAGAAAGCCAGATAGTCTAGATTCAAATCTCAGCATCAACATTTACTAACTATGTAAACTTCACTGAACTCACTAATTTCCTAAAACCTTAGTGTCCCTATCTGAAAAATAGAGATAACAGTAGAATTTACCTTGTTGGATTATTACAGGGATTAAATGAGTTAACATTTATAAAGTGAACATACGAAGCATTAATTGAATGTTTGATAAATAACTAAACTCAAAAAATCTTCCTAGCAGTACTCCATGTCATCAACTTAGAGAAGAGACAATTGAGGTTGGGAGAGGTCAAATGCCTTAGGTCTGTGTGACTCTAATATATTCCAAAAGTAGTACCTAAAAGAGTACCTGGTACCAAGTAGATCCTCAATAACATTTCATTCATTTCCTTAGACTTGGAGTTTGGAGGTCTGGGTGTGAGTCTTGTCTTGCTCCAAGTGAATGAAGAGAGAAGGGAAATCAAGACAGAGACAGACAAAGTCACACTTCAATAAGAAGCCATGGTGGGGGCTGGGGAGAGGAGCCTTTCTATCTAGTGTAGTCTTTGCCCATCTGGGATGCACATTTTTGGTGATTTCCTTGATTGTCTGCCTTTATTCTCCAGTAAGAGCTGAGCTCCCAGAGGTCAGAGTCTTTATCTCCAACTACCTAGACAATTCTCCACTGGGAGGTACTGAATCCCTGAAACTGAACACAACCTTCCAGAAGAACATTTCCGACAAGATCCCCTCCTCCTGATAGTTTCTCATCTGGCTCCCAACTGGGGTCTCTAATTGCAGTTGGAGATAGGAAAGTGAAAACTGGCAAAGCTTTTTTGAATAGCCCCACCCCATCAACTGCTAGGCCATTTTCACCTAAATTAGGCTGAAAGTGCAGAGGAAGGTAGGCAAAAGGAAGTAGGAGGGGGCACCATCAATCACTGGACCTCAGGCTTCTTTCCAGCTGTTTTGGTACAAACAAATGAAAAGAGATGCCTTTTTAGGAAGGGCAGAACTAGCACAAGTTCAAGTTAATTACTGAAAGCTCTTTTGTAGCAAATTGTGTTGTAATACTTTTGTAATCCAGCCATATGTACACAACACATCCCAACATCTCTTCATACTCTGAATTTTTGCCTCCTCACTTCCAATATTTTATTGTATATCAAGAAACTTATGTGATTTTTAAAAATTCTGTATTCGTATAGCTTGTCTCCCCACAATTTTCCCCACATTTCTTGGAGGCCTGACACATGTCAAGAGCATCCCACCTCCTGTGCATCTGAACTTTGGGGAGTCAAAGATGTATGAATCACACTTCCCCACATCTACATCCTTCCTTCCATCTGATCTCTGGACCAGCCAAAGCCAATTTCTCTATCTTTGTCTGGACCCACACTCTTCATCAGAGGATGAATCAGAAGATCAGAGGATGGTGGTTTGAGACCAGCCCAAGCAAAAAGTTAGCGAGACCCCATCTCAATGAATAGCTGGGCATGGCAGCATTCTCTGTCACTCCAACTTATGTGGGAGGCTGAGATCAGGAGAATTGTGGTTCCAAGCCAGCAGAACCAAAAAAGTATGTGAGACCTCATATCAACAGAAAAAAGTTAGGTGTGGCATGTGCCTATCATCCCGGTGATGGCAGGAAGTGAAAAATAGAATTGCAGTCTCAGTCGGCCAGGGCAAAAAGTAAGACTCTAAACCCAAATAACAAGTGCAAAAAGAGCTGGAGGCATAGCTCAACAATAGAGTGCCTACCTAGCAAGCACAAAGCTTTGAGTTCAAACCTCAGTACTGGCAAATAATAATAATAATGATAATGACAACAAATATTGGTGAGAATGTAGAGCAACCAATACTCTCATGCACTGCTAGTGTGAATGTAAAATATTATGATCACTTTAGAAAAAGATCTGGCTGTTATTTTAAGATGAAATATTCAGCCACACTTTGACCCAGCACTATGACCCAGTAGTATATATCACTGTAGTATATATTTGCTGCTAGGTATATACTTAAGAGAAATGGAAACATATTTCTAGTAAAATCTTATATATGAATTTTCCATGAAAACTCCAATCTGGAAACAGCTCAGGTACTCACAAATAGAAGAATGAATAAAAGAAATATGGCATATTCAAAGAACAAAGTATTGATACATGCAAAAAATCAATGAATCTCAAAAAACATACTGAGTGAACACAGCAAGATACAAGGGTACATACTGTATGATTCTATTTATAGAAAGACAAAACTAATCAATGGTGAGAGCAATTAGAACAGCATTTGTTTCTGGAGGATTGGGGGTGAGGATTAACAGGGAAGGGGAATAAGGAAACTTTCTGGGTGGTGGTTGTGTTGGGAATCCTTGATACTACCCTTTGTTTAGATGATTTGATGGGAGCCCTGTAAGACAAATCTCAACATACAGTCATAATCATAGCTGTGATTTTTAAAGAGGAAAGACACAGTAAAGTCCAGAGGAAAGCAGGAATAAGCTTCCAAAGAACCCTCTCAGTGGAACAATATAGGATCCAATTAATTATCCCAGCAGTCATCTATGACAGTCCTGTGAAATGCTGACTACCAGGAAGCTTATTAAAATGGAAAGTTTTTATTGGGAGCTTGTTATATAGCCATTCTCTGCATAGGATGTACCAAAACATCATACTACCCAAAGGAAAGCAGATATGAAAGGTAAACAATATTATTTGCATAAATAGTTTAGGCACAGTGAGTCATTCTCATTATGAAATGGGAGGAACCATCCCCAAATTCAGGTTCCTAGATTCTAGTCAAGGATCAACTAAGCAGGCCTGTCAATGGATAGCAGTCAAATCTGCTAAATTAACCCTTTCCTGCACAGAGGGAGTTAGTGCTCTATATTTTTATATGATTTGGGTTACATTACATGCAGTCATATGTCAAAATTCAGGGAATAAAACACTTAAGATCTGTATATTTAATTGTATGCAAATTTTACCTCAAAATAAGTATTAGTGGTAGCATTAATATACCTATCAATATTAATAATATCCATATTTAGGGATGGAGTGTACTGTTGTATGCAACTTATTTTGAAACTCATCAACTCTTAGGTGGATTGATGATGGATGGATATAAAGACAGATAAGTGATAAAAATGAATCCAACAAAATGCTAATTGGAGGATTTACATGGGGCATATGGGAGTTACCTATAAAACCTATTGTATTACATTGTAATTTCATAGTATTTTTATAATAAAATATTGAAGAAATAAAATATCTATATGCTAAAATTACTACATTGCCCAAAAGTCTTGGTTTTCTCCCAAGACAATTTATAATCTGACTCTTATATAATTAGCATAGCTCTCACTGACTCCAGTAGAATTGACAGAGCACCAGGGAGAAAATGAGTAATGGAGAGAGGATGACAGCTTTGCCCTCTCACATAGGGTGACCAAGTTGTTCCTGTTTTCCCGGACTGTCCCAGTTTTAAAGTGGAAACTCCTACATCTTGGGAAAATCTTCAATCCCAGGCAAACTGGAATGGTTGGTGATTAATTACCCTACTGCACCTTTGGATTCAGGTGTGCTGTGAGCTCTCTCTCTCTCTCTCTCTCTCCTCTCTCTCTCTCTCTCCCTTTCTGGTTATGTTAAGGCAGCTGTGTCACCTGTTGTTTCTACTCTATGTCATGGCATGTTGAGGGGCTCTGAACAGTTTGAAGTCTGGCCCTGATCGGCTATTTGGGCAGATGATACTATCTGCTGGTGATAGGGTTCATCTATTAAAGAAACTCTCCCACAGAGCTCAGCACATCCAGTAAGAGGCTGTTATAACTGCTTCTTTCTCTTCCACACCTCTCTGAAGTCCTGGTTTTTTGTGCCGAAATCTCATAACTCTAGCATCACCAACGACACTAAAACTTTGCCAGTGGTCTCTGGGTCCTACTGCTAACTGACTCCAGGCATTCCTCAGTGTCCTAACCACATAATCACACTGCCTAGTAGGAGGCATGTAAATTCCATTCAGAAGGAAGAAGAGATGACTTCACAGCAGGCAGGAAAGTTATACTTTTCCAAAAGAAGCAAGAGACAGATGTTTATACATGGCAACACCTGGGCAAAATGAAAAGTCAGTAAAGGAGTCTTCAATGATACAAATGGCTGCTGATGTGTTTCCAAGAAGACACTCACAGAGAAGTGATTCCTGCCTAAGGCAACTCTATCAAGGACCCATATCCTTTTAAAAATGTGACTTGCTAAGACTTTTGATAGCCTCGCATTTGGCCTGACGTCTTCAAGTATATTTCCTTCTGTGACACATGCATTTGAGATATAGGCATACCTGAAGAATCAAAATGGAATAGTTTTTTTTAATTGAGTATAGTAAAGGCACTGAACTATGAGCTTCATATGATGCTCATTTTTAACCCTCTCAGCATTCCAAAATGGCATGTGCTATTACTATGTTCATTTTAAAGAAAATCAAAGCACCAGGGATTGTGTTTCTTGCCCAGTCATGCAATAAGTTGCATAGTGGGAACTCAAATCTAAAAAATCAGATACTAAAGTCTGAGTGCCTATCCAGCCTCCCACAAGGAGCTACCATCTAATCTCCAATGTAGAAATGCTCTTGGATACAATCACAATGAAATTTGCATCAGATTTAGGTTCCTCCTAAAGCCACAGCTGAATTTGGCAATGATGATGTAATGGAAAATATTGTTCATTGTCCTCTTTTCTATATTTCTGGGCTATAAACCACAGCCCAAGGAATAGTCAGGGTTTAGAAAGAGAAAACATCAGATGCTAAACTTGTTACTGATAATAAACTTGGCCTACTTACTTCATCAATGCTGAATCTTGTGAGTATAACCAGCTGCTACTCTCCATTCAACTCTGATGATGACATTTATCCCTGCTACTGCCCCATCCCACAGCACACCACTACTGGTCTGCCAGGAACTGATTGAGCAGCACACTCTCAGAAATTTCTATAAGACTCATTGGAGTCCACAGAGTAATAGTACCTATTCAATATTCAGTCCATAAGCTCTAGAGAAGGTAGTTTCCTTACAGAGGCCATCTTTATCAGCCACCCCCTGCAAAAAACTGGAAAACAATTACTAAGGAAACAAACTATTTCTAGCTGCCATCATCTATGTAGACTCATTTACTACCATTAACAACTTCTCAACCTAGCCTGTACAGAGCACATCCCCAGGTTTTAGTCTTGTGTTAAGTCATAGTTAACTGAGATAGAGAACTGGAGAACAGAACAGAAGTCTTGACTTTAACCAGCACCATAAAAAGCTGCAATCACTGGTGCAGTAAAGGAATACAGGGAAGATGAAAGTCCACTTTCTATCTCAAGAACACTCAAGAACACATTAGATTCCTTCACCAGCAAATCCAGGAAATCCAAAGGCTAGTTCATATAACATAAGAGGATGCATAGCTCAGAGTGAAAAGTCTTACATCACTGGAAAAAGGGCAGCAATCATTATGACCATAATAAACAGGCACAGCCATTTAAATCTTGGGAAAGAAAACAATAATAACTTCCACCCCCAATAAATGTACACTGACCCTTAAAGATTCACTACTGCTGAATAACAGGGACCTCTGTCTTGTTCATGACTCACCGAAGATTCCAGGGAGATCTTGACTACTGTGTGGAGCAAGGATTTACTGAGAAATCCCCAAGTCCAAAAAAAATGAGAGCATGTATAGGTTGGAGATAGGATATTCTATTTGACTTAAAAGATGCACACACAAGAGAGCAGGGCAAGATGGAAGATTAGAAGCTTCCTCCATGTGATTCCATGAATGAGAAGAATCAGCATAATGAAGGAGAGAATATATTCCAAAGACAGAAAGAGAAGAAGAGCATTGAGAATCCCCAGAGAGGTGACAGGACACCTGAAAACCATGATGAAACAGAAGGGTGACACAAAGAAAAGTAGGGAACAGTTCACAGCTACAACTTAAGCTCCCCAGAGAGAGGAGAAGCCAAAAACCACAACCACAAGGTAAGTCAGGCAAACCTGGTGATAACAGAATGGCAGCCCTAGCTGCAGGATAAGTCCATACTCCCCACAAGTCTTAAATCCAGTGTGGAGATTTAGTATGACTCCTTCTGCATGGCAGTCTTGCTTTGGAAAATAAAGACATTTTTCTGCTTCACATATCTAGGAGGTCTTCACATATCTGGGAGCTATAGCCAGGTTCCATGTGGAGAGGGGGCTTATTGTTTGAGAGTGAGCTACTCTAGGGACCTGAAAACAGAATAAATGCAGCTTAAGGAATGTGGGGACACTTGCCATAATGTCTTGGGGGACAGTCAGATGTGGACCCATAGAGATGTTTAAGCTGAATGGAGCTCAGGTATTGATGGGTGCTGTGGTCAGTGGCCCTACCCTCTGTGACAAGGAGTAACCTCAACAACTGAGGATCACTGCAGAAATAGTGCTGTAAGCCCATGGCTGGCAGATTGCCCAACCTCTGAGATCTGTGTCCTGGGTTTGTGTGGCTTGTTGCAGGGTGGGACTGAAGGCTCTGCACCTAGATCCCAAAGATCACTTGATCTCCCTAGCCTCCTACCTTCCACAGGGTATTTAATTGCTAGACAGTGTCTGAAAGTACTGATATTGGCAGCCGAAGTGTGCAATTCCTCAGTTCTCACCCTCCAGTGCAGAACTCTAAGTGCTCTGTTTGCTTCTCCCACACTTATACATTCAAGGGACTACTAGGCCTGGATGCTTGGGGCTTATAAGGGCAAAAACTAAGAGGCCTGTGCAGCAAGCAGTAACCTGCCTGGCCTACAGGATACAAAACTCCCTGCAGTCCACAGTGACTCACAGTGCAGAAGACGGGAAACATCTAAAGCAAAAGCAGCCCTCAAGCTAACAGCTAAACCTTGCCCAGCCCTACCATTAGCCCACATATAGCACCCACCTGTACAATAGAAGCTATAAGAGAATCCAGTAAGTTTTCTTCTCTCTGGTGCTGGGGATTGGGCTTGTGCAGGAAAGAATAAATCTTACTAGATAAGCAAATGAGGATTAGGAAAGAATCAAATATTGTGAAGTAACAAAATAACAGAAATTAGTACATACCTTTCAATAATAGCTCTGAATGTTTATGGTCTCAATTCTCCAATTAACACAAGCTAGAAGATTGGATTATAAAACAAGACTCAATTGTTGTATACAAAAATGTACCTCACTGGCAAAGACAAACACAGGCTTAAACTGAAAAGACAGAAAAATATAATCCAAAAATATAAGCCCAAAAGCAAACAGGAGTATATATCTGACAAAACAGACTTCAGACCAAAATTAGAAGAAATGAAAATGGTCACTTCATATTAATAAAGACAACAATCCTTAAAGAGGAAATAACAATTCTTAACATATATGCACTAAACCTTGTTGCAACAAACTACATTAAAAAAAAAAAAAAACAGTACTGGACTCAAAAGCAGAGATAGACCCCAACACAATAACAGTATGTGACTTCAATACCCCACTCTCACAAATATATAAGTAGGTCATCTGAACAAAAAAATCAGCAAAGAAACTTCAAAATTAAGTGGTAATATAGATCAAATAGAGTGAAGAAACATCTAGAGAATAGTTCATCTAAAAGCTGCAGAATGAAAATTCTTCTCAGCAGTCTACAGAAATTTCTCCAAAATAGGTCATATTTCATTCTATAAACTCAGCATTGCATTGATAGCAAAACCATATAAGGACACAACATGAAAGGAAAACTATAGGTCAATTTCCTTGATGAACATAGATGCAGAAATCCTAAATAACATACTTGCAAACCAAATTCAACAACACATTAAAAAAATCATACATGATCAAGTTGGCCTCACTCCAGGAATGCAAGGATGGTTCAACATGTGCAAATTAATAAACTTAATACAGCAGATAAACAGAAGCAAGGACAAGAATTACATAATCATCTTAATAGATGTAAATAAAGCCTTTGACAAAATACAACATCCCTTCATGATAAAAGCCCTGAAGAAACTAGGAAAAGAAGGTTCAAACCTCAACATAATAAAGGTTATACATGACAGACCTATAACCAACATTTTACTGATAGAGAAGACAAAGTATTTCCTCTAAAATCAAGAGCACAACAAGGATGTCCACTATCTTCATTCTCCATTCTTATTCAATGCAGTGCTTGAATTTTCAACCAGAGCAATAAAGCAAGAGAAAGAAATTAAAAAGATACAAGTAATGAAAGGAAGAAGTCAAATTGTCCATATTTGCAGATGGTGCAATTCTATGCTTAAAAGACCCTAATGACTCCACCAAGAGACCCTTAGGTCTATTACATACTTTCAACAAAATAGCAGAATACAAAATCAACATACAAAAACAGTAGCTTTTCTGTGCACCAACAGCAAACTCACTGAAAAACAAGTCAAAATAGCCTTGAAAAAAATAAAAGTTCCTAGGCATAAACTTAACCAAAGACATTAAAGAACTCTGCAGTGAAAACTATGAAACAATGAAGAAAGAAGATGTAGAAGATAACAGAAGATAGAAAAGCAATCCTGAATAAAAAGAACAATGCTGGAGGTAACAAAATGCCTGATTTCAAACTACAGTACAGAGTCATAGTAATAAAACAGCATGGTACTGATACAAAAAACAGGCACATAGAACAATGGAATAGAATAGAAGGTCTAGAAATAAGTTCACATGGCTACAGCCATCTGATTCTTGACAAAGGCAAAAACACAAATTAGAAAAAAAAACCTCTTTAACAATGGAGGCTGGGAAAATTGGATATCCACATATCAAAGACTAAAACTAGATACCTATCTCTCACCCTACACAAAAATAAACTCCAAATGGATCAAAGATCTTAATGTAAAATGTGAAATGACTAGAGAAAAACATAGGGGAAACACTTTAAGATATAGTCATGGCAAGGACTTTCCCTATAGGATTCTAAGTTAGGAAATAAGCACAAGAATTGACAAATGGGATTGTACCAAATTCAAAAGCTTCTTCATAGGAAAAGAAACAACAGACTGAAGAGAGAGCATACAGAATGGAAGAGAATCTTTGCCTGCTATTCATCTGACAGGGGATTAATACCCAAATATATAAAATTTAAAAAATTAAAAACAAACAACCCAATCAGTGAGTGGGCAAATGAACTGAACGGTTTTCAAATGAAGTACAAATGGCCAATAAATACATAAATGAATGAATGTTCAACATTCTTAGTCATAAAATAAATGCAAATTAAAACTACATTGAGATTTCACTTTGCTCCAATCAGAATGGTTAGCAACAAGAAAAATCCCGGGTGCCAGTGGCTCACAACTGTAATTCTAGCTGCTCAGGAGGCAAGATCAGGAGGATGGCATTTAGAAGCCAGCTGGGGCAGAAAGTTTGTGAGACCCTATATTGAAAAACCCTTCACAAAAACAGGGCTGGTGGAGGGCTCAAAGTGAAGGCCCTGAGTTCAATGCCCAGTACCACCAAAAAAAAGGAAAATAAATAATGAATGTTGTCAAGTATATGGGGGGAAAGGTACTTATATTCACTGCTGGTGAGAATATAAATTAGTATAACCACTATGGAGTTTCCTCAAAAAATTCAAAATAGAACTCTCATATAATCCAGCAATACCACATCTGGGCATATACCCAAAAGAATAAAAATCAATATATTATAGAGATATCTGTATACCCATATTTATCATGCACTATTCACAATAACAAAGTTATGGAATCAGTATAGGTGCCTGTCAACTGATGAATGGATAAAAAATATGGTACATATACAGAATGGGGTTTTACTCAGCCAATTAAGAAGTGTGAAATTATATCATTTGCTGAAAAAATGGATGGAACTAGAAATCATCATGTTAAGTGAAATAAGTCAGTCTAACAAAGACAAATATCACATGTTTTCTCTCACATGTGGAAGCTGAGGGCAAATAAAACAAAAATACCAAAGTCATGAAAGTAAAAGGGGGACTGCTGGGGGGGTGGAAGAGGAAGGGAAAATAGGGAGTGAGGAGGAGGGATGAGAAAGAGTAATAGAGTAGGTGAATATGATCACATTTCACGTGTATGAAAATATGACAAAAACTCTTATTACGTGCAATTTAATATATGCCAGTAAAAATAAAAATAAAAAAGAAAGATACACACACTAGTCAAGATTATTTATGACAGGTCTTCAAGACATTCCCATCTTCTTTTTTTAAAAATATTTTATGTTCTGATTGGCACATAGTATTTGTACATGTTCATGAAGTACAGTGTGATATTCATGAATATTGAGTGCTGCTCAATTCTGAGTAATTAGCATATCTATCACCTTGTTTCTACATTTGTTCTAATTTTATCCTTTTAGTATATACCTTATTGACTCTGCCATCGTAACTCTGATCCTACCTCTTATCGTCTTTGGGCTTTAGGGTTTATATTGATTGAGTCAGTGCTGGGACCTTAGTACATCCCCTGTCATGATGCTTTGGTTCTCCGAATACAACTTTCACCTCATTCAAAATTTTCATTAATCCTAACTACAGAGGAGGCTGAGATCAGGAAGACTGCAGTTCCAGGGTAGCCTAGGCAAAAACAAAATGTTCCCAAGACCATATCTCAATAGAAAAAAGCTGCGTATGCTGTTGTGCATCTGTTATCCCAGCTATTGTGGGAAGTATAAAATAGGATCGTGGTCCAGGCCAGGTTGGGCAAAAAGTAGGATCCTATCTCTAAAATAACCAGAGCAAAAAAGGCTGCAGGTGTGGTCCAAGTGCCTGCTTAGCAAGCATGCAGTCCTGAGTCCAAGCTGCCTTACTACACACAAAAAAATTCTCATTGTAATTTCATAATAAAATACTGGGGAAGTAAAATATCAATATTTACTTTGTATCTTAAATACTGTATGATGTTGGGCAAGAAACACAATCACTTGGTGGCTCAGTTTTCTGCAAAATAGGCATAATGATAACATGTCTTTTTGGAATGCTGTGAGGCTTTCTAGACTGGGAGAGCCAACCCTGACCCGGCCTTATTGAAGTAGGTGTAATCTGATAACTTTTCCTTTCCTCTTTCCTTGTCCTGCCTTCTAATCACACCATGTAAAGCACCAACACTGTCAAACAATGGTACAGCTTTGACTGTAATTGCCCTATGGCTATCACTCTTTTCCCTCTTTAACTCTACGTTTGGCAATTATTGGCAGGGGGATAGAAGCACATAGAAATCCAGGTTGATTCCAAGTCATGCTTTAAAGACTTTTCTCCCTTGTATACTAGTAGGCAGCTCTAGAAACCCTGTAAAACCTTGATTTTCTCCAAAAGTATTCTGTAAGTATTCAGCCATAACATGGGGAGGTGTTGAATGGGGTGGAAGGCTCTGCTAGAATGCTGGTTGAAAGTTGATTACTGGAAGATTTATGAGGTTTACTGATACATTTATTTAATCAATCTTTTAAATGTCAGTTTAGACATACTCATCCCTTCTTTTGCTGAAGTTAATGACTGAAGGACAGTAGGAATGAGGAAAAACAGTTTGAGTTTTTTCTGGGAGTTTGTGAATATGATGGTCTTCAACTAGCCTTGGGCGATTAGAAGCCCCTACTATGTTACCCAGACAAATTGATCAGCTATTTTCAGCCAACCAGGAGAGAAACCCCTAAAGCTGCAAAAATGATTCGATAACCCTTGTGTGATCCCATTTAAATCTTTTAAATAACTTACCAGCTGTTAGAACCCAGTTCTTAGACAGGAAATCCTGCTAGATTTGAATCTAAGAATGTTGATCCTAGGGAGAAAGGACTAGCACAAGGTCATGGAGGTAGGGCTGGAACTAAAGTCTCCAAAGTTCTACCTTATTCCAGATTATTCCCGCGCTTCTGATTCTTCTAAATAGCCATATGTTTTCTTATTGTTTCTCCTCTTCTCTGAGGCACCCCTAAATGGCCCTGTCCAAACACAGCCAGAGGAAGCCTCTGGCCATTGTTGTAGTAAGCCATGCCATGTAGTGTACCCACATCCAATCAGCTGTGGTAAGAAATTGGTATAAGGGAACTCAGTGACACAGAATAGATAAATTATGTTTTGGAGATTTCTAGCACCACCAAAGAAGATTGAGACTGAACCACTTCTAGGGAAAAAATAGTCTTCACTGACCAAGGCCCATTACTTAAGAGAAGGTATTGGGACTCTCTAACCCCAAATTTAAGCCTGTTGGCTCTTCCACTCTGCTCCATCTCACCCTCCTGTACTCAGATCTGTCCACACCCCAAAGGGCTCTACATCTGAGATCTTATGACTTCTTGTCCTTTCTTTGCATCCCCCTATCTCTACCATGTTTCCTTGTCTCCCTCTTCTATCAATTCCTCCTGCCTACCTTCCAGACTTCCCAGTGTTTTTACCCTGGGACCCTCCTGTATTCCATCCACTCCTTTCTTCCTTATTCCCTTAGCTTGGACCACTTAGTCCATAGCTTCAACATTTCCTTTGGCAATACCATTGGTTCTCCTTGTTTTCTGTCCTTCCTCCATAATGCCTGGTGAACCCCAAATCTCTATTGTTGTTTTCCTGGGCATCCAAATGCTTTTGAGAATTCCTCCCAGCTTCATGTTGCCTAGCCCCACTTAAAATTCATGGTCTTTAGCCTCATATGGACTTTTAGAATTGACCAGATAGTCTCTAGTCACCTTCCTCATCTGCTCCTTCAGTGAAGAGGAGGGACAGATGTCATCTAGAAGCCAAGTGGTAAGGCATCATTGGTATGGGAGAGGGCAATTTGCAGTTAGGATAATCTGAATTTGAATCTTGGATCTTCTATTTATTGGTGTGTGATATTGGATAAATCAATACCTACCTTAAACCTCGTTTTTCTCTTCATAAAATGTCTGAAATAATGTTGTGAAAAGAGTGTTCTTAGAAGAAATGTTTGGTATGTGGTAGGTGCTCAGTCAATGGTGCTTATCATTCTCTAGTGATCTGGGAATCACTCTGCTTAGCAATACATCTTAATTAAATGTTTGATTACTTGGTTGGCAGAAGCTTTTGACTGGGTTATTTCCCTAAGGAGGACTAGCTCAGGACCTCAAGTAGACTTGGGCCTACAGGTGGGCACATGAGGTTTCAACTAGCCTGGGTACTCAAGTCAAAAGAATCTCAATGAAATCATGTTAGAAATAGAAAGTAGTCTCTGAACAATAATCAACTTTCACAATTCCACTTCCTTCTGAAATGGGCTCTGGGAAGCAATTTAATTTTTTTTTTGGTATGGAATTTTGGTAGTATTTATTTTTCTTTTATTCATTTATGCATACAATGTTTGGGTCATTTCTCCACCCTTCCTCCTGCCCCCTCCCTTACCCTCCCACCCCCTTCTCCCCCCATCCCCTTGCTACCAGGCAGAAATTATTTTGCCCTTATCTCTAATTTTGTTGAAGAGAGAGTATAAGCAGTAATAGGAAGGACCAAGGGATTTTGCTAGTTGAGATAAGGATAGCTATACAGGGAGTTGACCTGTATTGCTTTCCTGTGCATGTGTGTTACCTTCTAAATTAATTCTTCTCGAACTAACCTTTTCTCTAGTTCCTGGTTCCCTTCTCCTATTGGCCTCTGTCGCTTTAAAGTATCTGCATTAGTTTCTCTGCATTGAGGGCAACAAATGCTATCTAATTTTTTGGGTGTCTTACCTATCCTCATACCTCCCTTGTGTGCTCTCACTTTATCATGTGATCAAAGTCCAATCCCC
The DNA here is from genome assembly GCF_047511655.1 of Castor canadensis. Classification (NCBI taxonomy): domain Eukaryota; kingdom Metazoa; phylum Chordata; class Mammalia; order Rodentia; family Castoridae; genus Castor; species Castor canadensis. The sequence goes on from NC_133405.1 coordinate 87,526,146, forward strand.
TTCTTGTGTTTGCCCTTGAGCTAATGTCCGCATATGAGGGAGAACATATGATTTTTTGGTCTTTTGGGCCAGGCTAATCTCACTCAGAATTATGTTCTCCAGTTCCATCCATTTACTTGCGAATGATAACATTTCATTCTTCTTCACCGTTGCATAAAATTCCATTGTGTATAAATACCACATTTTCTTAATCCATTCGTCAGTAGTGGGGCATCTTGGCTGTTTCCATAACTTGGCTATTGTGAATAGTGCCACACTACACATGGGTGTGCAAGTGCCTTTGGAGTAACCTGTGTCACATTCTTTTGGGTATATCCCCGAGTGGTATTGCTAGATCATATGGTAGATCTATGTTTAGATTTTCAAGAAGCCTCCAATTTTTTTCCAGAGTGGTAGTACTAGTTTGCATTCCCACCAGCAATGTAAAAGGGTTCCTTTTTCCCCCGAATCCTCACAAACACCTGTTGTTAGTGGTGCTGCTGATGATGGCTATTCTAACAGGGGTGAGGTGGAATCTTAGTGTGGTTTTAATTTTCATTTCCTTTATTGCTAGAGATGGTGAGCATTTTTCATGTGTTTTTTGGCCATTTGAATTTCTTCTTTTGAGAAAGTTCAGTTTAGTTCACTTGCCCATTTCTTTATTGGTTCATTAATTTTGGGAGAATTTAGTTCTTTGAGTTCCCTATATATTCTGGTTATCAGTCCTTTGTCTGTTGTGTAGCTGGCAAATACTTTCTCCCACTCTGTGGGTGATCTCTTAGTTTAGAAACCATTTCTTTTGTTGAGCAGAAGCTTTTTAGTTTTATGAAGTCCCATTTATCTATGTTATCTCTTAGTCGCTGAGCTGCTGGGGTTCCATTGAGAAAGTCATTACCTATACCTATTAGTTCCAAAGTATTTTCTACTCTTTAGAGTTTGGGGTCTAATATTAAGATCCTTGATCCATTTTGAGTTAATATTGGTATAGGGTGATAAACATGGATCTAGTTTCAGTTTTTTACAGACTGCTAACCAGTTTTCCCATCAGTTTTTGTTGAAGAAGGTGTCTTTTCTCCATCGTGTATTTTTAGTGCCTTTGTCAAAGATAAGTTGGTTATAGTTGTGTGGCTTCATATCTGGGTCCTCTATTCTGTTCCACTGGTCTTCATGTCTGTTTTTGTGCCAGTACCATGCTGTTTTTATTGTTATTGCTTTGTAATATAGTTTGAAGTCGGGTATTATGATACCTCCAGTGTTGTTCTTTTTACTGAGTATTACCTTGGCTATTCGAGGCCTCTTCAATTAAATTGCTCTGGGAAGCAATTTAAAATTTAAAATTAAAGAAAATATACCTTTGGATATTAAGTGCTCAGTGCTCATAGGAATTCAGAATCTTGGATTCAGAAGCTAACTATGCAATTTTGCTCTTGAAACTTATGTATGATCCCTATACAGCAATCCTGGAAGGGGAATCTCATTCCCTCACTTAATAAGTTACAACACTGACAGATTGGTGTAGAAGTCTAGATTCTTCATCAGAACTGAAATCTAATCCTGGTAGCTTGTTCTGAGTTTGTTATGACTCTTAGTGTTCTATCCCCTTAATCTATATAGAAGTCATCATCAGCCACTTCTGTGTGGTGCCTTTCATATTTAAGAGTGCTTCTGCTGTTCTTGGCTACTACCTACATTACCCACTTGTGCCAAAGAGTAATTAAATATTATCTTTTATTTTGTCAAATGGCAAGAAAGAAAGTATATGTTGAATTTCTTATGGAAACAGTATTTAGTAGTCACCCAAAAATGATTTTATCCCCAAATTCTACTCACACAAAACACATGGTTCTTTTTTTCATTATTGTTGTACTCAGGGTACATTGTGACATTTACACAAGTTCTTGCAATATATCATAGTTGAGTTCACCCTCTCCATCATTCTCCTTTATCCCTCCTCCCATTCCTGGAATAGTTTCAACAAGTCTCATTTTTCCATTTGCATACATGTGTACACAATATTTGTACCATATTCATCTTCCTACACCCTCTCCCCACATCCTCCTCCTCCTACTGGTACAAACCCCCAGACCGGACCTGTTTTGCCCTCCTATTCTCTGTTTAAAGTAGAGTGGATGAAGCTATGCAAATAGCCAAGATGTCCCACTACTGACGAATGACTTAAGAGAATGTGGTATTAATATACAAAAGAAATTTAGCCACAAAGAAGAATGAAATTCTGTCATTCACAGGTAAATGGATGGAACTGGAGAACATCAGCTTAAGTGAAGTTATCCAGACTCAGAAGACCAAAAATCACATGCTCTCTTTCATATGTGGAATATAGATAGACCTAATACAAATGCAGCAATATTATGGGACACTGGTCACAATAACAGAAGGTCATGCATGGGAGGGGTAGGGAAACTAAGAACTTGAATATGGTTGCTATAATCTCTATACAAGAATGAATACAGAAATCTTAAACAAACTGAAACTACCATAAGAAAGGGACTAAGGTAGAATGAAGAAAATTAGAAGAGCTAAACCAATTAGGGTTATAATACACATATACATGGAAATATCACAAAGAAACTCCCTGTGTAGCTAACTTTATTTCAAACCAGCTAAATTGTCATGTTTTTCACTTTCTTTTTTCTCTTCTAATTGGAGAGCAGGAGGATGGAACAAGTCCTGCCCAGGGGGGGGGGAGGGCTGGCACCAGTGGTGGGGGGAGGTGTTGGGGAAAAGGGTAGGAGGGTGAATGCACTACAAAAATGTGTACACCTGTATGTAAATGCAAAAATGATACCTGTTGAAACTACTCCAGTAATCAGGGTGGGAGGGAGGATAAAGGAGAACAGTAGAGGGGGTGAATTCATGTATGATATATTTGATACATTGTAAGAACCTGTGTAAATGCCACAATGTAACCCCACCCAGCACAACCATAAAGGAAAAAAAGTAGAGTGGATGAAACAATTCAGATTATATTACATATATAAATGTAAATGTCACAGGAAACTTCCTGCACAGCTATCTTAAACCAACAAAAATGTCATTTTTTGACATGGTTCTTATAGATTGGTGAGTGAAATTGGTGAAGGGAAGAAGGATTGGATTGCATTTTCAATAGGAGGTTACATTTCCATGGATCTTTCTTAAGCAAGTCAATATTCTAACATGAACCCTATTGCATATATAGATATCCTGTGCTGCTTTGACCATTTTTGGCATAGTTTGGTCTTGATGGAACATTCTAGGTAATCGATCATATTTTAGTTTAAAAAGAAAGTAAATTTTAGCTTTGATATTGCACAATCTCTGGTGATGTTCTACCCACCCATCTGTAGACTGAGGTCTTACAGGAAAGAAACATTTGGAAATTCTTATTTGATTAGGCCTATGCGCTTGCCAGGACATAAAAATCACATCATGGTCTCCATGGTTAGTCTTGAAGACTAGCAACTTTGCAACCATGGTAACTGTGAAAATAAGCAGTCCAGAAGATTGGGTTTGAACTTCACAGTCCCAGAAAATTGTCACTATTTGATCTGTCAGGAAGTTTTCTAAAATAGCTCTATCCACAGTGCTTGTGATTATTTTACCTGACGTAGAGCTCAGGCTTGGTAGACAAAGCTCTATTCCCCAAGGCACTTGTTGAACTCAACCAGTGCTGATTGTTTAAAATTGCAGCTACCTGAGTTGGTGATACTAGTTGGGTCAAAAGAGAGGCTAGTCTACATGAGAAAATCTGTGTAATAAGATACCCATAACAGACTTTGAAAATTCCAACATATTACTAGGAAACAAGAAGACTATACACATTTTTAGGTATGTATGTACCAGAAAAGACCTGAGAAGGGCTTAATATATTACCTTGGCTGGCCAAGAGACTCTGCATGAGCAGAAAGTGAAAGGTAGGACCTGGTGGTCAACTTTCTGCCAGAATGCTGAAGGTGTTCCCCCAAATTCAAACTGAGTCCTTCAGCAATGACTTACAGGCTTATTGCTTCAAGGAACTAAAGAAACTCTACATACTATCAGTAGCTGTCTACTTACTTAACTGAGATGAGACTACAGTATCTTCACTTGATAAGGAATGAAAGACTTTACATAATTAGTCAAGGAAACTGACTAAACAATAAAGGACATAAACAACTTCATCATAATCATTATCATCATCATCAACAACACAATGACAGCAAAACAATAAACTCTGATATACAGAGGAAGTCTTTTTTCTAGAGTTGCCACACTATATTTTTTAGAATACCACTTTTCACCAAAAACTGACAGGAAAAGAAACATAAAAAGTACAGTCCATTTGCAGGGAATAAAACAGTCATCAGAAATAATCCCTGAGGAAGCCTAGATACTACATTAATAAATAAAGGCTTTAGCTCAGTTATTATGAATATGTTCCAACTTCAATAAGATATAATATAAATAATTAAAGGAAATTATGAGAACAATGTCTCACCAAGTAGAGAAAAATCAATGAAAATAAAAAAATACAAAGCACAAAATATATATTCTGGAGTTGGAAAGTATAACAACTGAAACAAAAAATTCAATTCAGAGCTCAATATCAGACTTAGGCTGGAAGAAGAATCAATGGACTTGAATAGACTGACATTGACTCCCCAAGATATATCTATGTCTCAATCTCTATTACTTTGTACTTTTATCTTTTAAAAATAAGTCTTTGTCAATGTGATTAAATTAGCAATCTCAAGATGAGGCAATTACCCTGTTGGACTCTATATACCATCACAAGTGTCCTTATAAGAAAAAGATACAGGAGAAGAGAGAGAGAGGGAGAGAGAGAGAGAGAGAGAGAGAGAGAGAGAGAGAGAGAGAGAGAGAGAGAGAGAGAGGAAGGGAGAGGAGAGGAGAGAGAGGGAGGGGAGGAGAGGTGAAGAGAAGAGGAAAGAAGAGAAGAGAAAAGAGAAGAGAAGAAGGTGATATGAAGATGGAAACGGGTTTGGGTATTGAAGCCTCAAGTCAAGGAATGTCAATAACTATCAGAAGATGAAAGATACAATAAATGGATTCTTTCCTAGAACTTTAGAATGGAGCATGGCTTTGTGAATACCTTGCTTTCAGACTTCTGGCCTTCAGAATAATGAGAAAATAAATTTCTTTTGTTTAAGCCATAAAATTTTTGGTAATTTGTTACACCAGTTATAAGAAACCAGTATATTAGGTCAACTGAAATCACATAGTCAGAGAAAGAAAAAGGAATGAAGAAAAAAATGAGAAGAGCATCAAAGATCTGTGGGACATCATCAACATACAAATATATTTATAAGAAGAGACCCAGAAACATAGAAAGAAGAAAGTGACAAAGAAAATATTTAAAGAAATAATGGTACTCAAATCATCAAAATTTATAAAAAAAATCTGTAAAGCTACAAAAGTCACCAAACTCCTGATAAACACCAAGTGATCAGGAGTTAGATATATTACATTAAAACCACCAAAAGATGAAGACAAAAAAGCATCTCAAAGGCAGCAAGAGAAAAACAGTTGTCATATAAAAGGGGTCATGGGGGATGGGAGGAGTGGGGAGGTGGCCCAAGCAATGTATATGCATTTAAGTAAACGTAAAAATGAAAAAATAAAAGAAAGGAAAAAAAAATGGGGCAGTTTTATGTACCATATGTTAAGTAGCAAGAAAAAGGCGGGGGGGGGGGGTGGTCATCAATACAATTAGCATTTTACTTCTCATCAGAAACCATTGAGACCAGAAGACAGTGGGATGACATATTCAAAGTGTTGAAAGAAAATATATGTCAACTGAGAATTCTATATCCAGAAAAAAATCCTTTAAAACTAAGGAAAAAGGAGAAACTATATCAATTCCAGATAAACAAAAACTGAGATAATTTGTCACTAGCACACCTGTCCTACAAGAAATACTGAAGGAGATTCTTTAGGATAAATTAAAAGGACACTAAACAATAACTTATATTCACATGAAGAAATAAAGAACATCAATAAAGGTAATTACATAAGTACACATAAAAGACAATAAAATACATTATTTGTAACTTTTTTCTTCTCCAGTATAATGTAAAAGACAATTTGTTGTATAAGGCAACAAATGTAAGGCTGTGTTGATGGCCATATAATTTTTTAAGATGTAATATGCTTGACAATAAAAGCATAAAGGAGCAGGAAAGGAATGGATATTCATTGGAGCAAAGTATTTGTGTACAATTGAAATGGAGTTGGTATTAACCCAATTTGGAATGCTTTAAACTAAGATGTTAATTATAATCCTCACAGGAAACACTAAGAAAATGACACAAAACATAGAATAAAAGAAATAAGGGGATTAAAATGGTATACGAGGCCAAGTGTGGTGGTAGATGCCTACAATCCCAGCACTTGGGAGACAGAGGCAGGAGGATTGCAAGTTCTAGGCCAGTCTGGACTACATAAGGAGATCTCATCTGAAAAAAGATACAAAAGAAGATATCTGTTTAATACAAAAAGACAGTAATGAAGGAAAACAAAAGAGAGAGGACATAAAACAAATAGCAAAATGGCAGACGTAAGTCTTAAGAGTACTTACATTAAATGTAAAGGGATTAAAAATCTAATTGCAATGCATAGATGGGTAAAGAATGGATAAAAACATTATTCAAATATTTGCTGTGTATAAGAAATACATTTTGGGTTCAAAGACATAAACAAGTTGGAAAAGGATGGAAAAGAAACAAATCATGCAAATAGGTACCAGAAGAGTGCTAGAGTACTTGTAATAATAACAAACAAAATAGATATTAAGACAGAAATGTTATTAGAGACAAAAAACACTTTATAAAGAAGATTTAACTATTAAAATATATGTGCATTCTCAAAGCAGCTTCATAATACGAGGCAAAAACTAACAGAATTGAAAGTAGAAATAAATAATTCAACAATAAGAGTAGGAGACTACCTTTTTTTCTATAAACAAAATCATGTAGGGTATGAGTTTGTCCCTATTAACAATAACTAAATTGTATTGAAGTTTGAATAGCTTCTTTTTAAAATATTTTTATTAGTATATAATATTTGTACAGGAAATTTCGTTGTGACATTTCCATATATGCATACCATGTTCCCTGGTTTGACTCATTCCCTCCTTTATTCTTCCTCTTCCCTCTCCACATTTTAAAAATGACTTCAACTGGTTTCAATGCTCCATATCCATACATGTATAAAAATACATCAATCACCCTTCCGCACTCACTAGTATCCTTCCCTTAACATGACCTGTTTTACATTACTGTCCTTCATTGTTTAAGTGTCTGTTCATTGTTCCGCAGGCTTTTGTGTTGGTATTTCACCTGTAAATATATTGTAATTTAGTCAATCTAACCCCCCTATTACTCTTCCTTACCCTTTTCCCCTACCCTGTAGTGTTCAGCAGTTTTCAGTGCATTTCATTGTGTCTTGTTACTACACAGATATGATGTATTTCAATATTATTCACTCTCCATCATTCTCTTCTTCTTTCTCTCCTCCCCTAGCTAGTCTCCTCTAACAGTGCCACTACTGGAAACATGTTTTGTATATAGATGTATATATAATAATATATAATAATATATATATATATAATAATGCATGTATTTGTATTTGGATCTATCTTCCACATATGAGAAAAAACATGTGACCTTTGTCTTTCTGAACCTGGCTTTCTTCATTTGCAGGCTGTTCTCCAGTTCCATCCATTTACCTGTGAATGACAAAATTTCATTTTTCTTTATGGCTGAATAATATTCCATTATATATATATATCGTAATATATATGTATATATCAATCACATTTTCTTTTTTTCTTGTTTTCACAATATTATAATTCTGTTCTGAAATCAACCTACAAATATCTCTACATAACACATTAGCCAGGGATTAATGACTAAGGAATTTACATATTGCTCTTTAAAACAATAATCTTCCTAAGGCACAAACACACACACCTCACTATGTTCAAATCAAATGGCTTTATATTGTATATCACATTTTCTTAATCTATTCATCAGTTGTAGGGCATCCGGATTGTTTCCATAGTTTGGCTATTGTGAATAATGCTGTAATAAACATGGGTATCCAAGTGTCTTTACTGTAACCTGACTTACATTCCATCAGGTGTATGCCCAGGATCGGTATTCCTGGATCATATGGTAGTTCTATTTTTCACTTTTTGAGGAAACTCCATACTGCCTTCCATAGTAGTTGTAGTAATTTACATTATTACCAACAGTGTGTAAGGGTTCCTTTATCCCCCGCATACTTACTAACATTTCTTGTGTGTGTTTTTGATTGTAGCCATTCTAACAGGAGTGAGGTGAAATCTTTGTGTGGTTTTGATTTGCATTTCTTTATGGCCAAGGATATTGAGCATTTCTTCATGTGTGTGTGTGGTTTTTTTTTTTTTTTGGCCATTTGTACTTCTTCCTTTGAAAAATTTATGTTCAGTTCATTTGCCCATTTCTTCATTGGGTCATTGATTCTTTGTGAGTTTAGTTTTCAGAGCTCCCTATAAATTCTATTTATTAATCCCTTGTCAGATAGCTAGCAAAGATTTTCTCCTATTTTGTGAGCTGCCTCTTCAGTCTGATGACTGTTTCCTCTACTGTGCAGACATTTTTAGTTTCATGTAGTCCCATTTGTCAGTCCTTTCTTTTAATTGCTAAGCTATTGGAGTTCTACATAGGAAGTTCTTTCCTATACCTATATGTTCCAGTGTATTCCCTGTTCTTTCCTAGAGTAGTTTCAAAGTTTCAGGCCTTATATTAAGGTCTTTGATCCACTTTGAATTGATATTTGTGCTGGGTGAAGACAGAGACTTAGTTTCAGTCTTCTACATGTAGATATCCAGTTTTCCCAGCAATATTTGTTGAAGAGGCTGTTTTTTCTCCATTATATGTTTTGGGCTCCTTTGTCAAAAATCAGCTATAGCTGCATGGATTTATTTCTGGGTCTTCAATTCTGTTCCATTGGTATTCGTGTCTGTTTTTGTACCAGTATCATGTTGTTTTTATTACTATGGCTCTATAAAATACTCCACTTTTAATAATTGATTGAATGAGTAGGCAGAAGTTCATCAAGGAAATAAAAGACATGAAAGACAATATGAATCATCTACACCTAGCAGAAACTAAGAGGATTCTTCATTTGATATTAGTATAACATACATTCTGCCCTAGACAAAATAGAAAAATTCCTAGATAAACAGAAATACTTAGCAGATAGGAATATAAAATGGTATAGTTACTTTGGAAAATTGTTTATTTCTCAAAATGTTAAGCATATACCATTTACTCCAGCAAGTCTGCTCCTGGGTATACACCCAAAAGGAATGAGAATATGTGTCTACAGAAAAACTATTCATAATAGTAAAAAAGCATAAACTCCCCTCAAATCAATGAACCAATAAAGAAGTGGTGAACTGAACTAAACAGAACTTTTTCAAAGGAAGAAATCCAAATGGCCAAAAAACACATGAAAAAATGCTCACCATCCCTGGCCATAAAGGAAATGCAAATGAAAACCACACTATGATTCCACCTCACTCTTGTTAGAATAGCTATCATCAAAAACACCACCAACAACATTGGTGAGGATGAGGGGAAAAAGGAATCCTCATACACTGCTAGTGGGAATGTAAGCTAGTACAACCACTTTGAAAAACAATATGGAGGTTTCTTAAGAAACTAAACATATATCTGCCATATGATCCAGCAACATCACTCCTAGGGATATACCCGAAGGAATACGACTCAGGTAATTACAAAGGCATCTGTACACCTATGTTTATTGCAGCACTATTTACAATAGTCAAGCTACCAAAACAGCCAAGGTGCCCCACTATTGATGAATGGATTAAGAAAATGTGGTATTTATACACAATGGAATTTTACTCAGCTACAAAGAATAAAATTTTGTCATTCACAAGTAAATGGATGGAACTGGAGAACATCATCTTAAGTGAAGTTAGCCAGGCTCACAAGGCCAAAAGTCACATGTTCTCCCTCATATGCAGATTACAGATCTAAAACTAATTCAGTAATATTATTGGACATGGGTCACACACTAAGAGGAGAACGCACATGGGAGGAATAGGGAAAGGGAAGGAAACTTAAAACTTGAAAGTGTTTGATGTGCTCACTGTAGAGGAGCGAATATAGCAATCTTAACTGGTAGGGGCCACTATGGGAAGGTGACTGGGAAGTAGTGAAGAGATATGGTAGAGATGAACCAATTTGGGTTGTAATACACATGTGCATGGAAACAATGCTAGGAATCTCTCTGTATAGCTATCTTTATCTCAAGCAAGCAAAAATGCTATATCTTTCATATTATCTCTTATATTTTCTCTTCAACAAAATTAGAGAAGAGGGCTCAACAGGTTCTGCCTGGAAGCTGGGGGTGGGGGGGAGTGGGAGAGGGTGGAGGATAGGGAGGAGAGGTGGCCCAAAAAATGTATATACATTTTAATAAACGTATAAACAATAAAAAAAGAAAAAAGGGAAAAACCCCAAAAAAGAAAGAAAATCTATTTATAATAGTAAAATATCCATCACCTGATAAAAGCACAAGTAAAATAAATTTCCATAAAGCAATATCCATATTATTATGAAGAATCTATATTATGAATTACATTAGATATTATTATGAAGTATCTATGTATTATTATGAAGAATCTATATTATGGAATATTATTTGACAATAAAAAAATTAAAATTAAGTACTGATACATGCTACAACATGGATGAACCTTGAAAAAAGTCACAAAAGACTCTATACTTTGATTTTGATTTTGATTTTGAGTGTCCATTAAAGGCCCATATGTTGAAAGTTTAGTCCCCAGCTTGGTGCTACTGGGAGTTGGTGAATTCTTGAAGATATGAGGTATTCAAGTCATTAGGAGCATGATCTTGAAGGGGGTAGTGGGTCCTCAGCCCCTTCCTTTTCCTCTTTTTTATTTGTTGGCCACAAGGGGAGCAGCTTTGCTTTGCCATGCAGCATGCATCATCATGTGTTGCTTCATCACAGGCCCAAAAGTAAAGGGGTCAACCAACCATAGACCTACACCTCCAAAATTATGAGCCAAAATAAACCTTTTCTCTTTGTAAGTTGACTACCTCAGTTATTTGTTAGTGATGGAAAGTTTACTAACATATTCACTTACATGAAATGTACAGAATAGACAAATCCATAGAGATAGAAAATAAATTAGAAGTTGTTAGAGGCTAGAAGGATGAAAAAATGGGAGTCACTACTGAGCTGCATTTGATTTCTTAGTGTTGATGAAAATTTTCAACAGTTAAGTAGTAGTTATTGTTGTGTAATTGTGAAGAAACTAAGCACCACTGAATTTTACACTTTAAAAGGTTTAAATATATGGTACCTAATTATATCACAATAAATAAATATACATAAATTAAGAGAGGAAAGGCAAACAGTGGTGTTAGAACTGAAGGGCACTGAGGAGCTCAGGAAATGAAGGCAATAGGCTCTGAAGAAAATTCCTGTCTGGTCTTACCTGATGTCTGACCAGCAGTAACTAAAGATTTCTTTGTAATTAATGTTTAAATCACTCAGGGAAAGATATGTGAGTTCCATATCACCTTAGGGTCTTCTGGACGCCTGACCATGGGCTGAAGGGAAATCAGGCAGAGAGATAATGGTTAAAGGAATCCATTAAACATGGCTCTCCCTCACTACCCACATTGGATCTTAATGCTGCACCCAAAGAAAGAAGAGCAGGGTCATGGAGGTGACTAGGGGCAGAGAATGAGGAAAAGAAAAATGGGGTTGAAAGCACTTGCCACAAATTGCATTCTTGGAGCCTCTGGAGACATTGCTAGGACTGTGGAGGAGAGGTGGGGATGGCTAGGAATGGGGTTCAGCAGATTCTGCCTTGCCAAGTTGATCCTATGATGCTGTGGCTGAGATGCAGTTAACCCTTAAATGGTTCCCAGACAACTCCACTCTGATCACAACTATGGATTGGGAGCGTCTCAAGCTCCCCACCCTACACACCCTCCAAGTCCTTCTTGCTCTTCACAAAGATATTGTCAATTGCCAATTAGGTTTAGCTTCCCAGAGATGAGAATTTTAAGATTTTCCTTAAAAATGATTGAACTCAAGCAGGGCACAGTGGTTAATGCCTGTAATGCTAGCCACTTTGGAGACAGAGATCAGAAAGAAATCACTGTTCATGGCCAGCCCAGGCCATGGTGTTTGTGAGACACCAGCTCAACAAACTAAAAGCTGGATGTGGTGGTGTGTGTTTGTCATACCAGCTACTTCATGAATCATAAAGAAGGGGATCTCATTCTACTCTACCCTGGGCATAAACATGAAGCCCTATTTGAAAACTAACTAAATCACAAAAGCTTGGGGTCAGGAGGCATGGCTCAAGTGGTAGAGCACCTGCCTAGCAAGCACAGGGCCCTGTGATTAAATACCAGTACCGCCAAAAAATGAAAAAGTATTGAAATCCTACAATGGTCTGCACACTGTGGTGGGAATGTTAGGTTTTTGGTTTTGTTTTTATTTTTTAATTTAAAAAAAATTCTTATTGCATATGTTAGTTGTACAGAGTGGGTTCATTGTGATATTTCAGTAAGGGCTTACAAAGTACCTTGATTATATTCACCCTCTCCATCACTCCCTATCATTCCCCATCATTCCCTCCCCCTTTCTTACAAAAATTTCAACAGGTTTCATTGTTCTATTTTCATATAAGCATGTACAATACATTGGCCATATTCATCTTCCTTCACCCTCTCTGTTCACCCTTTCTATTCCCACTAGTGCCCAACCCCACTAATGCCCAACAAGACCTATTTTATGATTCATCCTCCATTTTTAAGTGTGTATTCATTGTTCAAAGGGGTTTTGCCATAGTATCTCACACATGAATGTATTGTGCTCTAATCAGGTTAAACACCTCTACTAATCTCTCTTTCCCTATCCCTCTACCCCCTGAAGGGTGGACTGCAGGAGGTCCATGTGTTCCCAAAAGATGAAAATTAGCCAGGGGGAAAAACACCCTTTCTCTTTCTCAAGAAACATCTGTTCTCACCAGAGAGACCCCTCTCCTTCAACATCTGTCCATGCCAAAATTTCTGCCCTTGGGCAATATAAAAGCTATAAAACCTGATACCCAACCTGACACAGCAGACCACTAGTTTCCAGGTTGCACTGCATGACCCCATGTGGCCTTTCCTTTCTATTCTCTACAAAGAAAACTTTTCTGACCTTTACTGCTTGAGTCTGCCTTTGATTTCCATCTCAGCACAGAACAAGGACCCTCACACCCCGAAAATTCCAACGTATCATCTTGGTGACCATGAAATGAAACTTCTTCACCTGAGGTTGGTACAGGTTGTGCCAAACTGGAGGGGACTGCCTAGAAAGTGGCTGTGATTGTCCAGCACTCAGATGGAGTCCATCCTCAAGGAGAGCCCCCTTACCATGGCTTAGCTATGGTGGAAATCTCAGGCCAACTTTTTATTTTCTCTCTCTCTCTCTCTTGCTAAGGAGAGTTTCTCCCTCAGAAACCTGGGGCAAAAGCTCTGAGACCTCTACAGCTGTTAAGACAGGCAGCCCAAGAAATCGGGGGCCAGCCGGGGGCTTATACTGGACTACCAATGCTTTGTGGGTGGAGCTAAAACCTCAGTGCACTGAGGTTTTTTTTCCTGTCAACTCTCAGCTTCCTCTCTCGTTAAACCCTCTCCCTTTAAGATCTGACCCACTAAGAAGGAGGTCCAAAAACAGCATGTGGGAAGGAAAGTTTCTCTTCAAGCTGCAAGGGTGCTTTGGCCAAGGCAACTCCCCAGGGGGACCTGAAGGCTGAAGATGCAACTTCCTGACCCTCCCTGAGGCTCCAAAGCTGGCAAAGTACTGGAACCCCTCCACATATGTCCACAGCACACAGACAACCAGATCTCTACACTTTCTTCACAGTTCCCATGGCCCAAGAATGGAGGTCACCCCTCAGTTCTAGTGCTCCAGTACTGCCTCTGGCAGGATCGACCTGGAGAGCAGTGATGGCTAATAATCCCTCATGCATTGAGCCTGAGAACTCTTTCCCTCACTCCTCAGCTTCTTCTTCTTTCCCAAGTAGATCAGGCTGAGTGACTGCCCCCTTTGTCCTAAAAGCAGTGGGCTTCTTTCAGCCGAGTCTAGGGGAGAGATCCCTACATCCCCCTGTTCAAAGCCTAATCCTTAGACTATGTCCTCAGGAGCTCCCATGTCTCTTCTGCAGCCCCCATTTCAATTGAGTACACCAAAAAGAGCTACACTCTAACTTGGGCTTAACTGTTTTTGTTGGCATGTGGTTGATCTGGTTAAGAAGGTTCCTGTACTCTGCCCTCAGGGAAGAAAAGAGTGCTTTACCAGAGTGCTACACAAGTAGATAGAGACTGCAATGGGCTTCTCCAATTTTTGTTCATTATCACCAGCAAAAGAACAATGCCTTCAGGTGTTTCCTCTGTTTTCATAAAATATACATGTCTCATGGGGTGTATACAGGGACAAAAGTCTGCCTCATCAAAAGTCTCCATCCGTGCCTCCACAAGGGTCCTCCCTCTGGCCATGCAAGCCCTCTTGGTTGCTTTGGAGACCCTCACTGATAGAGTTATTTTTAAACTACAAGCCTTCAGCTGGTAGGGAAGACCCAGGTACCTGGGTCACAAAGCAAACAGGCAAAATAAAACAAACAGGCAAAAAAATTGGATCAGAGTCATGCTGGCCAGGTGGCTGCAGCCAGATATACCTAAAGGTCTCCCCACGACCTTAGCCACAGGTGGCAGTGGCAGGAAAGCATGGGAGAGAGGGATACCCTCTTCCACGTAGAGGATCTCCTCACCTGGGGATGCTTAGGTAAAAGGAGAAAACTCCTCTTAAGGCGATCAATTTTCCCTTGCTTCCCTTTTTAGATGGGGAATCATGCTTCCAAGATCCTGGAAGGATCCTTCCTTGCCTGCTTACTAAAACATTGCAAAGATCTTGATCCAGAAAGCCTTAAATGGAAGAAACTCAAGTTTTACTGCACCCAGTCCTGGCCTCAATATCCTCTGGGAGACCAGGAAAAATGGCCAGAAGGGGGAAGCATTAATTATAATACCATTCTTCAAGTAGATATGTTCTGTAGAAAGGAGGGGAAGTGGACTGATGTTCAACTATACTCAACTTTTCTTTTTCCTAAGAGACCACCCAGAATGGCTGAGCAAATGCAGGCTGGATACTCAGACCATGGTGACCATATGCAAAAATCCCCCAGACTCCAGGAACCAGAACCTGAAAAAACATCTGATGCCCAAGGGCCCCCAACAATGTCAAAGGGGACCTCCCCCACAACAGAAATCAAATCACCAGGAGATCCACAGGTGATATATATCCCACTCTGAGGAAATTGGTTGATGCCCCCACAGCTCTCCCTCTACCCATTTACCCAGCTACCCCCGACATTGTCCCACAGGACTCTATCCCCTCCAGTTAATTCCCAGAGGAGATAGGGCTCAAGTTCCTTTTAGATTAAGTGAATTTAAATAAATAAAAGTTACATTGAAAACCAGGATCAGTACATCCCAGCATTCTGGAAAGTCAACCAAAATTTTGAATTGAGCTTGAAGGATGTCATGATATTATCTCAGACTCTCACTTCTCTGTAGAAACAGTGAGTACTAGATCAGGCACCAGCAGCTGGGGATGATTATCACTTAGATTAATGTGGCCCTATAGGCCTATCTCAGACCAGGCCCTTGGAAGAGAAGGAGGGGGAGGGGGAAGAAAGACAGAGACACTGGACACCTAAAAGGGAATCCTAATTTTCAGTTCCCACAGGAGATCAGGCAATGCCTAGGTATGATCCTAAGTGGGACCCTGAAAATGATAAGGATGAGTGGACCCATAATCACTTCATCCACTGCACTCTTGAGGGTCTAAGGAAAGCCAAGGTAAAACCCCTTAGTTACTCCCAAGTCATGGCTGTACAGCAAGGACCCTTAGAAACCCAAGCAGCTTTCCTATAGAGACTTAAGGATGCTTTACAAAAGCATACTAACATTGTACCAGAGTCACAGGAGTAGGAAATCATCCTAAAAGATATATTTCTTTTTATTTTATTTTATTTTATTATTCATATGTGCATACAAGGCTTGGGTCATTTCTCCCCCCTGCCCCCGCCCCCTCCCTTACCACCAAGTCTGCCTTCTCCCTCTCCCCCCCACCCCCTCAATACCCAGCAGAAACTATTTTGCCCTTATCTCTAATTTTGTTGAAGAGAGAGTATAAGCAATAATAGGAAGGAACAAGGGTTTTTGCTAGTTGAGATAAGGATAGCTATACAGGGAGTTGACTCACATTAATTTCCCGTGTGTGTGTGTTACCTTCTAGGTTAATTCTTTTTGATCTAACCTTTTCTCTAGTTCCTGGTCTCCATTTCCTATTGTCCTCAGTTGCTTTTAAGGTATCTGCTTTAGTTTCTCTGCATTAAGGGCAACAAATGCTAGCTAATTTTTTAGGTGTCTTACCTATCCTCACCCCTCCCTTGTGTGCTAAAGCTTTTATCATGTGCTCAAAGTCCAATCCCATTGTTGTGTTTGCCCTTGATCTAATGTCCGCATATGAGGGAAAACATACGATTTTTGGTCTTTTGGGCCAGGCTAATCTCACTCAGAATGATGTTCTCCAATTCCATCCATTTACCAGCGAATGATAACATTTCATTCTTCTTCATGGCTGCATAAAATTCCATTGTGTATAGATACCACATTTTCTTAATCCATTCGTTGGTGGTGGGGCATCTTGGCTGTTTCCATAACTTGGCTATTGTGAATAGTGCCGCAATAAACATGGGTGTGCAGGTGCCTCTGGAGTAACCTGTGTCACAGTCTAAAAGATATATTTCTAACACAGTCAGCCCCAGGTATTCATAGAAACCTTCAAAAACTGGGGACTGACAAAGCATAGATATAGACCAATTGGCCCATGTAGCCAAATCTGTATACTATGATAGGGACTTAGAAAAAGAAAAAAAGGACATGGAAAAGGAAAAGAGAAAGAATAAACAGCAGGAGGCTCTAACTGCAGCACTATTAGATGTTCCATCGGGCATGATCCAAACCCACAGACATGTTTTCAATGTGGACAGGAAGGCCATTTTAAGAGGGAGTGCCCCTGAAGGAAACCACCTCTGGGACCCTGCTCCATCTGCTGGGGAAATCATTGGAAGGCACACTGTCCTCGGTTCTCTTGGGAACCGAGGACAGAGCCTCCTATGCAACTATGGGTCTTAGGGCCTCCTATCCAGGCTCCTGTGAACAACATAAAACCAGAGGAGCCCCAGGTGATACCTACTATGGAGAAGCACAGCCTCTTTATCAATACTAGAGCCAGCATTTCCATTATTCTTGTCTGTCCCAGACCAGCACCTCCAAGAAAATTACTGTTCAGAGCATATCAGGTCAGCCCCTAGAGTGTTTTCTCACTCAGCCCCTAGCTTGCTCCTTGGGAGCTTTCCACTTCTGTCACTCCTTTTTAATTGTCCCAGAAACCCTTACTCCTCTACTAGGGTGAGACTTTCTATCTAAATTGGGGGTGCAGCTAGCCCTAAAACTGTCAAAAGAACAGAGAGTCAACATCTATTCAGATTCTAAATATGTCTTCCTGATCCTGTATGCTCATGCAGCCATCTGGAAGGAAAGAGGAATGTTAACTACAACAGGATCTCCTGTTAGACATGCGTGCAACATACTAGCCCTCCTAGATGCTATTTTATTCCCTAAGGAGTACTCAGTGATTCATTGTAGAGGTCACCAAAAAGGAGACGATAAGATAGCAAGGGGAAACAAACAGCTGATGAGGCAGCTAAATGGGAAGCCATGTAGGAACATAAAGCTGGCTCTCTGGGAGGGGACTCTCCTTCTCTCAGAGAGACCACAGTATTGATCAGAGGAGAGTAAACAAGCTTCAGACCAAGGGTACCAGTTGGATCACTGGGCTGGTGGGTGTTCCCTGAAGGGAAGCTATGGTTTCCTGAGGTACTCCAAAGGAAAATTCTTAAGACCCTCCACCAACTTTATCTTTTGGGCTTAGACAATACTTTGGTTTTGGTCAACAAAATGTTTGAGGGGACTAAATTAAGAGACACCACCCAACAAGTTGTACAGGGATGTGAAACATGCCAAAAAATATCCCAATAATAAAACTCCAGGTGCCAAGGATACAGAAGCAGGGGTTCTACCCTGGGGAAAATTAGACTTTACACATATGCCAGGGGGGCCAAAATTAAAACTACTGTTAGTATTGGTGGACATGTTCACTGGATGGGTAGAGGCCTTTCCTTGCAGTACAGAACGTGCTAGGGAGGTGGTCCAAGTTCTAATCACAGAAATAATCCCTCACTTTGGTATTCCCAAAAGCCTTCAAAGTGATAATGGGCCTGCATTTAAGGCAGAAGTAACTCAGTGACTCTCTAGGGCACTATGTATAAAATAACATCTCCACTGTACCTGGTATCTTTAATCATCTGGAAGACATGGTTCCTACCCTTTCTGGGGCCTAGAGTTGCCATTATTCTCTTACTTTTCTTTTCTTTTTTTTTCTTTTATTATTCATATGTGCATATAAGGCTTGGGTCATTTCTCCCCCTTACCGCCACCCCCTCCCTTACCACCCACTCTGCCCCCTCCCTCTCCCCCCCAACCCCTCAATACCCAGCAGAAACTATTTTGCCCTTATTTCTAATTTTGTTGTAGAGAGAGTATAAGCAATAATAGGAAGGAACAAGGGTTTTTGCTGGTTGAGATAAGGATAGCTATACAGGGCATTGACTCACATTGATTTCCTGTGCGTGTGTGTTACCTTCTATGTTAATTCTTTTTGATCTAACCTTTTTTCTAGTTCCTGGTCCCCTTTTCCTATTGGCCTCAGTTGCTTTTAAGGTATCTGCTTTAGTTTCTCTGCGTTAAGGGCAACATATTCTCTTACTTTTCTTTGGGCCTTGCATTTTAAACTTACTTGTCAAGTTTGTTTCCTCTTACCTAGAATCCATCAAACTACAGATGCCTCTAATGGAAATGAAAATGACCCACTATCACAGTCCTCTTGATCACCCTTGTCATGGTTTCCCCCTTTCAGCAGGAAGTAGTCACTGAATAGACTTTGTCATCCCTGTTCCTAACAGTAGTCAGGGAGATCATTGAGAGTGGGGACTTGAACGGCTGACTGTGGAGGGTCCATGTGTTCCCAAAAGGTGACAATTTGCCAGGGGGAAAATGCCCTTCTCATTCCCAAGAAACATCTGCTTGCACCAGAGAGACATCTCTCCTTTGACATCCATCTATGCTAAAATCTCCAACCTTGGGCAATAAAAAAGCTATAAAACCTGATTTACAACCTGACTCAGCAGACCACTGTTTTGTGGGTCATGGTGCATGACCCCATGTGGCCTTTCCTTTCTCTTCTCTGCAAATAAAACTTTTCTGACCTTTGCCACTTGAACCACCTTTGATTTCCATCTAAGCATGGAACAAGGACACTCACCACCTGAAACTTCCAGCGTATCACCCCTATTATTCAACAGATTTCAGTACATTTTGCTATTGCCTCTTCATATACAGATTCAATGTATTTCTATATTATTCACTCTCTACCATTCTCTTTTCTTCTCCATTCTTCTCCCTAGTCCCTTTAAACAGCCCCACAATTACAAACATTATATATATATATATATATATATATAATCATGTACATATTTATGTACACATTTATCTTTTAGGTCTAGCTTCCACATTAGAAAAAATATCTGACCTTTGTCCATCTGAATCTGACTTACTGTATTTATGATAATCTCCAGTTCCATTCATTTACTTGGAGCAGCATAATTTCATTCTTCTTTATTGCTGAATAATACTCCATTATGTATATATACCACATTTTCTTAATCCATTCATCAGCTGTAAGGCAACTGTTGTAGGGCACCTGAGCTGTTTCTATATCTTGGCTCTTGGTGATTGTGAATAGGGCTGCAATAAACAAGGGTGTGCAAGTGTCTCTATTGCATCCTGACTTACATTCCTTCAGATATATGCCCAGGAGTTGTATCACTTGATCATGTGATAGTTCTATTTTTAGTCTTGTGAGGTGCCTCCATACTGCTTTCCATAGTGGTTGCACTAATTTAGACTCCCACCAGCCCAGCAGTGTATAAGAGTTCCTTTCCCTCAACATCATTCCAAAATTTGTCATTGTCTGTGTTCTTGATGATAGCTATTCTGACTGGAGTGAGATGACATTTCTATGTCATTTTGATTTGTATTTTCTTTATAGCCAGGGATGCTAAGCATTTCTTCATGTATTTATTAGCCATCATGTATTTATCGACCATTTGTACTTCTTCTTTTGAGAATTGTCTATTCAGTTCTTTTGCCCAATTATTTATTGGATTGTTGATTCTTTGGATGTTTAGTTTTTTTGAGCTCCCTGTACATTTTGGTTATTAATCCCTTGTCAGATGAATAACTGGCAAAGATTTTTCTCCTGTTCTGTATGCTGTCTCATCACTAGGATACTTGTTTCCTTTGCTGCACAAAAGTGCTTTAGTTTCATGCAGTCTCATTTGTCAGCACTTTCTCTTAATTGCTGAGTGACTAGAGTTATATTCAAGGAGTTGTTGCCTATATTTTTATGCTCCAGTGTTTTCTCCATTTTTTCCTGTAGTGTTTTCAGTTTCAGGTGCTACATTAAGATCTTTGATCTACTTTGAATTGATATTAGTATAGGGTGAGAGGCAGGGATCTAGTCTTCTACATGTGGATATCCAGTTTTCCCAGCACCATTTGTTGAAGAGGCTGACTCTTTTCCCACATATTTTTGGCTTCATTTGTTAAAAAACAAATGGCTATAGCTGTGTGAATTTATTTCTGTTCTGTTGGTGTTCATTTCTGTTTTGTGCTGGTACCATACTGTTTTTATTGCTATGGCTCTGTACCACAGTTTGAAATCAGGTATTGTGATACCTCCAGTATTGTTTTTTCCCCCTCAGGATTGCTTTGGCTTTTATTTTGTGCTTCCATTTGAAATTTAGGATTGATTTTTCTTCAGCTGTGAAGAATGTCATCAGAATTTTGATGTGTATTGCATTTGAATATATAGATTGTTTTTGGTAATATAGCCATTTTCACAATATTGGTTCTGCTGATACATGAACATGGGCAGTCTTTCCATCTTCTGAGGTCTTGATCAATCTTTTTTAGTGATGTATAGTTTTTGATATAGAGGTATTTCACCTCCTTTGTTAAATTTATTCCTAGGTATTTTTTGAGGCTATTGTGAATGGGATTGTTTTATTGATTTCTTTCTCAGTCTTTTCATTGTTGGTATATTGATTTTTGTATGTTGATTTTGTATTCTGCTACTTTGTTGAAAGTGTTTATGAGATCTAAGAGTTTATCCATGGAGTTTTTAGGGTCTTTTTTGGTAGAAGATCATATCTCTTCAACTAGGGATAACTTGCCTTCTTCCTTTCCCATTTGAATCCCTTTTTTTCTTTTTCCTGTCTTATTGATCTGGCTAGGAATTCCAGCACTAGATTGAATAAGAGTGGAGAAAGTAGACACCCTTGCCTCATTCCTGATTTTAGAGGACATGGTTTCAGTTTTCCCCCATTTATTATGATGTTGGCTAGAGTTTTGTCACATACAACCCTTATAATGTTGGGGTATGTTCCTTTTATTCCTAGTTTTTTTCAGATCTTTTATCATGAAAGGTTGTTGAATGCTTTTTCTGCATCTACTGAGATGATGGTATGGTTTTTTGTTTTGATTCTGTTCATGTGTTGTACTATGTTTATTGATTTGTGTGTGTTGTACCAACCTTACATCCCTGGAATAAAACCTACTTTATCATGGTATGACCTTTTTGATGTGTTATTGGATCTACTTTGCAAGTATTTTATTGAGTGTTTTGCAGCTATGTTCATCAGGGATATTGGCTTATAACTTTTCTTTCTTGATGTATCTTTACCTGGTTTTGGGTAATACTAACTTCATAGAGTGAGTTTGGTAGCGTTCCTTCCATTTATACTTTTTGGGATAGTTTGAGAAGCATTGGTGTTGGTTCTTTAAAGGTCTGGTAGCATTCAGCAGTGAATCTATCCAGATCTGGGATTTTCTTTTTTGGAAGCTTTTTTTTTTATAACTGTCTCAGTTCTAAGGTGTTTAAGTCCTCTTTGTTCAATTTTGGTGGATCTTTTGTGTCAAGAAGTTTATCATTTTTTTCTTCATTTTCTAGTTTGTTGGAGTACAGGTTTTCAAAATATTCCAATATGATCTGAATTTCATTTCTGTCTATTGTAATATCTCCCTTTTCACCCCTGATTTTATTAATTTGGTCTTCTCCTTTCTTCTTCTGGTTACTTTGGCTAAAGGTTTGTCAATTTTGTTTATTTTTTCAAAGAACCAACTTTTTGTTTTATTGATTTACTGCATCATTCTTTTGGTCTCCATAGCATTAATTTCTGCCCTAATTTTCATAATTTATTTCCATCTACTACTTTTGGGATTGACTTATTCTTATTTTTATAATAGTTTGAAGTGCAGATTGTTTATTTGAGATCTCTCTAATTTTCTGATGTGGGCTATCATGGCTATAAACTTTCCTTTTAAGATTTCTTTTGCTGTGTCCCACATGTTCTGGTAAGTTGTGTTCTCATTTTCATTGAATATAGAAGTTTCTTAATTTCTTTCCTAATTTTTTCAATGACCCACTAATCATTCAACAGTGTGTTGCTCAATATTCTTGAGTTTGATTTTTTTGTGGGTTTTCTTGTGTTTTTTTATTTTATCCCATTATAGTCTATTAGGATACAGGGGATTATTTCAATATTTTTGTATTTGTTGAGATTTGCTTTATGACCTAGGACATGATCTATTTTGGAGAAAGTTGTATGGGTTTTGAGAAAAATGTGTAATCTGCTGCTGTAGGATGGCATACTGTGTTGTTTCTTTCATCCATGTTACTGTTTACTTTTAGAATATCTTTTGTAATTTTTTTTTAATTTTTATCCTAGCCTTAGCTTCATCATCTCTTTTTTCTCTCAGTCCTGGAGTTTGAACTCAGGGCCTTGCACTTGCTAGGCAGGCACACTACCATTTGAGCCACTCCTCCAGCCCTCTTTTGTAATTTTTGTCTGGATTTTCTATCTATTGAGGAGAGTGGGGTATTGAAATCTCCCACTATTTACTGTATCTAGCTTATCTGCTCCTTTATGCTCCAAAATGTTTGTTTTTTGAACTTGGGGGCATTGACATTTGGTGCATACATATTTACAATTTTATTTTTGTCCTTAATGTGATAAAAGTCACTCATTGCATCTGATCAAGGGAGAAACGTGGTTGAATTTAAATTCTAAAATAGAATAACTCAAACTGTTGTTTTGAGAACAGACTACCAGGGCCAATGATGGAAGCAGGAAGAACAACCAGTTGAGAGGTTACTGCAGATGAGTAATTCAATCTAGTAGAATGATTTCTCCTCACACCATTCCTGGACAGAGTTGGTAAGGGCCCCCATAGACACAGCTGTATTCCACATACAATTAAGTCATGTAAATAAATGCATGTACATATATACAATAAATCAACATAAGCACCAAGACCCATACGTACACACATACAGATATCCAACTCACAGGATTGTGCTTCCACTCACAAACACATGCATACAGAGACATATATTGTCCCTTGTAAATATTCACAGACACCAGTAAATACAAATTTACATGTATACATCCACACATATATGTATACATACAGCCATACATTGACTATTATCTGTCTGATACCTGCTGGTACTACCAGATGAGTTTTTCATGGCAGGTATCTGTTCTGATTTATCAGTGTTTATGTGGTCCTGGCTCTTAAATATTTTGATGATCACTCCATCATATAGACATACATATGTGTGCAAACACACACAGACTCACACACCCTCTCCCTACCATGAAACTAGAAGAAAAGTATTTAAATATTTTTCCCCACTTATGGAAGATTCTTGACCACTGAGTCCTGAAATATCTACTCCAGGTGGTTTAGCATATGTACCAGAAATCAATGGTCTTGCAAGCAAGATTCCCATCACATTTGTTGCCAGAGAAATGAAGAATCATGTGGCCCCTACTGATCCTATATATGAAACAAGGACAACGGAATACTGTGTCATAATTAAAAGTCATGAGGACACTCCATACCTTCTAACAATAGAGTGTTCTGCAAACTATATTATTAATGGAAAAGAGCAAAGTGTAAAATAATATGCACTCTCATTTGGGCACACACCCTTACAAACAAAGAAATTAGTAAGATTCCTTTTTAATTTATGGAACATGAAAATGAGAACAAGGTTGCCAATCATGCAATGTTTTCCCTTTTACTACATCATTCCTTCTGATTGTTGTAAGGGCTAATTTATTCATTTCTGAAACTACCTTCATAATGCAATGTTGCATTCTGTACACACACATAAACAGAGCACATTCATATTCTCTTCCACTGCTATAATTTTGCTAGGTCTTTTTCTTTCTTTCTTTCTTTTTCATTTTTACAAACTCACTTTCAATGTTTTAAAAACATTTAGAAGTCAGAAGTCATGATAAAGGCCCCCAAAGCATATATTTATAACAGGATGATCTACAAAGCATTATAAACAAAGCAAGTATAAGGTGTGAGTAGATAAAATAGAAGCAAGAAAACCCCATATCCTTGGAAAAACTGTAAAATGTGTGCAGAGCCTTGAAGCTTGATCATTATTACAACATGCATGAAATTCAGAGTTAATTTTATGTAACAGTAAAATTATCACCTTTTCTGCACCATTTCACAGAATAAATTCCCATGCACACATACTCAAATGCAGAGTCGGTGGCGGGGAGAAGTGAAAGTTGTCATTGTGTTCTTTTCTTTTGGAAATCTTTACTGAACACTGAATAGATATTAAATATCAATTTTTATAGTTTTCACGTGCAAATATGAAGTCTTGTTCTCTCCAAAACCAATGTAACATTCATAAAGTTTATGTAGATCAATATATTTACCAAATCAGAAAAGTAATTACTAGAAGGGACTAGACTGAGTTTAGGAGATAATTTTTCAGTCAGAACTGAGAGGTAAAGGAGAAAAGAGGGAGGAATGGAAAGTGGAACAAAAAGAGTATTTTCTATCTGGTGCCTTCTTAATGCTATCCCAGCAACATTTCTGAGGTGTGATTCAGGCTCCCAGACTTGCACTTCAAGCCTACAAATCTAGTCGACCAGATCTTTGATCTGGCTGGCAGATGGGGTTAGTACAAATCTAGTACTGCCTCAATTTACTCGTGTTCCCTACCTTGGGTCAGCTGGAGTGCCACTAGCCTACAAAGCACCTTTGTAAAGAGTAGAAAGATTCAAAATATTGTAAAGATTGCAAAATTTCCCTTTGGGGCAGACACAGCCCTGAGCAAGAGCACATAGCTTGGAAAGTAGAGTGTGGGCTGGATATTACCCTTCAATTGCCCCCTTGTCAATGTCCATGCCATCCTTGGGTCCTAGCACTTAGTGTAATAACTTCTTACCCCAGTCCCTGGTGTACCAGAAGGATTCTTGAACAGAAGATGAATAGCCTACAGAGAAAAAATATTTACCTGGAAATCAGATACATACACCCCCATGTTTATAACTGAAACAAATGTTCATAAAAATGCACTTAGTTTGATGCACTCTGATATTTTCTACTGTATTCTAAAAGCTGGATGTTAATTTAACTTTATTTCATTTCATTTTTTGGCAGTACTAGGGTTTGAACTCAGGGTCTCACACTAAAAACTGCTTATGGTGCAGGAAAATGGTTGTATGATTCTCTAAGGGGATTTAATCTGCTATTTGAGAAACCTAGTGTCTAACCAGGGTACACAGCAATTACAAGAATTGCTTGAAGGAGTTGGAGAAAGCCTCAGTTTCCACATCTATACTGTAAAGATGTTATCTAGCTTTCTGTCACTACGGCAAACACTTGAGATAACTTATAAAGAGAAAATGCTTCCTTTAGCTTGCAGTTTTTAGAGGTTTCAGAGCATGATCCATTGAGCCTATAGTCAGGCAGCAATCATAGTGGGAGCATGTGGCAGAACACAGCCACTTACCTCCTGGCCAGGAAACAAAAAGAAGAAGAAGGGGCCAGATCCCACAATTCCTTTTGTGTGTATGTCCCCCAGTGACCTAAGTATCTCACACTAGGCCCTACCTCTCAATGGTTCCACCACCTACCAATAGCACCACCCTGGAGACCAAGCCTTTAACACATGGATCTTTGGAAAGCATTTAAAATTCAAAGCATCATGGCCACCAAAGATCCATGTCCATCTTACAATACAAAATACATTTAGTTCATCTGTAAGGGTCCTCAAAATCTTCACTGTTCCAACATTGCTAAAAAGTCCAAATCCAAGGTCTCCACTGGTACTCAACTCAGAGTCAGCTGTGAGCCTCTATAAAAGTCAAAAAGAAAAGTTCCATACTTTCATGACATAATGGTGAGGCAAGCACAGGCATACATGTGCATCCAAAAAGGGAGGAAAGGGAGAATAGAACAGAGGGATCGGACCAATACAGGACCAAAACCAAGCAGGGCAAATGTCAATTCCTAGAGCTCCATGTCTAGTACCTGGCACACACTGTGGTGGGATAAGGGTTCCCAAGGGCTTGGGCAGCCCTACCCCTATTTCTTTGTTGGTTGCAGTTCACATAGCAACTTTCTTGGACAGGTTCTACTTACTGTCTGTAGTTTTCCCTGATAAGTGTTACATATTGCTGGCATCTCTATCTTCTTGTCTCCATTGCAGCTTCAGCTTCACTCCCCACAGCTCCATGCATTGCCCTGTTGGGGTATACTTGTAGATGCTCTGACCCTGAAACACACTGCCTGCCCTCTCAAGCTGTCCTTTGAAAACTTAACAGAAGTCTCCCTAACCCCATAACTCATGCATTTTGCATTTCTAAAAGAACCTTGGTATTGTTGGCAATACCAAGGTCTGCAGCACCAGTGTGAACTGTACCTGGACCCACTGGACCAGTGGCTGCAGTGGACTCTGAATGACTTGCTAGCTAAACATATGAAAGCAAATTCCACAATGTCATCACAAAACCTGAGGACATGGACAAAATGCCTCCAAATTCTTTGCTGCAGTGTAGGAATGGCAGTTTGTCATCCAATTCCAAATAGAGTACTCATGTCAATCTGAAACCTCATCAGTAATAACATTTCCTGTCCATATTTCTATTAGCATTCTGGATTTCTGAGCTACTCCCAAAATTGTCAGTTAAGTTCCACTTACAACATTCTAGAAATTTTCCAGCTTACTCCTCAAAACTTTTCCAGATTTCTCCCATAAACTAATTGCAAAGTCTTCTCCATATCTTCAGGTAAATGGCAATGACAAAGTCCTATTCTCAGTACCAGTTTTCTGTGTTAGTCAGATTTCTGTTACTATAAAAATACCTCAAATGATCAATTTATAAAGAAAAAATTTTATTTTAGCTCACACTTTTGGAAATTTTAGTCCATGATCAATTGACTCCATTGCTTTGGGACCTGTGATGAGACAGCACATCATGGTATAAGTGTAAGGTGGAGCAAAATTATTTTCCTTGTGACTGTAAAGTAAAAACAAACAACAGCAACAAAAAAACATAAGAAGAGAAAGGGGATGTGGCAAAGGTGAGGAGAAAAAAATAGCATAGAAAACCTATTCAATGAAATAACAATAGGAAACTTTCCTAATCTTGAAAAAAAGATATATACTTCCATGTGTAGGAGGCTTGTAAGATCCCCAAAAGAAATGACCAGAAAAGACTTCATCACAGCATAGAGTCAAACTATCTAAATTTCCCAGAGATAAGTGACAAATCACATTTAAGGGGATTATTAGATGGGTAGGAGATTTCTCAGCACAAACCCTATAGGCAAGGAGGTACTAGAATGATGAATTCCAAGTCCTGGAACAACAACAACAACAAAAACCCAGGTAATTGAGAATAGTATACCCAGCAAAACTATTCTTTAGAAATGAAGGAGAAAAAAGCATCCTTCCAAGACAAAGAAAAATTAGGGCACTCATGACCAACATACAAGCTTTACAAAAGATACTTATGTACTGTATTTAGAAGTGAAAGAAAGATAGCTGCCATCATGAAAGCATTTGGAAGTATACACCCCACTACAAGAGTATATGCAAAAAGAATAAAATTTTATCAATACATTAAATAATCAAACAACAAAGATGAACAAGAGAACAAAGTATATTGACAACTAGAAAAAAATCAACAAAATGACAGAGGTAAATCCTCACATCCTCACATGTCAGTAATAATCTGGAATGTGAATGGACTAAATTCTCCAATTAAAAGATACAGTCTGGTTGGATGGATAAAACAACATTATTCCTGAAAAAACTCACTCACTTTATCAATAAAGATATACACCGACTTCAAATGAAGGGATGGAAAATGATATTCCAAGCAACTGGAAACCTAAAGCAAGCAGAAGTAACTATACTTATATCTGACAAAATTGATTTCAAGACAAAAACTGTAAGAAGAGATAAAGAAAGTCACTGTATAATGATCAAGGAATCAATTCAACAAGAAGATATGATTATAAATCTGTATTCATATAATGTTAGAACACCTACATTTTTGTTGTACAAAATAATGGGTTCCATTAAGACATTTCCACAAACATATACAATGTACTTTGATCCTCTTCATCTCCCCATTACCTTCCCTTTTCCTCTTCCCTTCTTCTTGTATTCCCTCCCTCCCCAGTAGTCCTTCATTTAGGTTCATACCTTTTTGGGTATTTGTTTGTATTTATGAAATCCACAATGAAAGAAAATATATATTTGTCTTTCTGAGTATGGCCTATTTCACTTAATATGATGATTTCCAGTTCTATGTATTTTCTTCTTTTTTTAAATCACGACCTAGTTTTCATTTTCGCAACCTACTCTGCATCAAATTCTTTTTTTCATTTTTATTAGCATATATTCATTGTACAGTAGGGATTCATTGTGACAATTCCAAATAGCCTTACATTGTACATTGGTTAGTTCACCCCCAACATGTACCTCCCTCAACCCCCTCCCCACCCCACTTAAAACAGTTGCAAGAGCTTTCATCATTCTACTTCATATATGTATACTAATCCCATCAACCATACTCCACCTTCATCTCCATTCACCTTCCCCCATCCCACAAATCACCCCCCTCCTATCTATTTTACAGTCCTGTCTTTCATATTTACTTCCAAAGTCAGTACTTGAAGGGGTTTTACAATGTTTCCCAGCTGTGCATATACTTTACTTTGATCAGTTCAATTACTGATTTCATTTTTCTTTATGGCACAATAGTACTCCATTGTGTATGTATACCACAGTTTCGTTATCCATTCATCAGTTGATGGGCACCTAAGCTTAATATGTAATTTGGCTATTGTTAATAGTATTGTGATAAATATGGGTGTGCAGGTATCTCTGTTTTGTATGCCAGGAGTGTAGAGCAGGATAATATAGTAGTTCCATTTTTTGTTTTGTAAGGAACCTCCATACTGATTTTAGTAGGGGCTGAACTAATTTAAATTCTACCCACAGCATATAAGGGCTCCTTTTTCCCCTAATCATCACTAGCATTTGTTGTTTTCTGGATGATTGGCAGTCTGATTGGAATGAGGTAGAATCTCAATGTTGTTTTGATTTGCATTTCTTTTATGTCTCCATCCTTAGCCATAACTATCTTTAAAATTATGCATAACTATCTTTAAAATTATTATGTGAAACCAACATTCACTCCTGGAAATTTATGCAGGAGAAGTGAAAATGTGTTCCACATAAAAGCTTATATGCAAATATTCACAGAAGTGTTATTCAAAAGAGACGAAAAAGCAGAAACCAAAATGTTCATCAACTGGTGAGTGAACAATCAAAATGTTATGTCCATGCAATGAAATATTATTTGACAATAAAAGAAACTAAATTCATATATTCTAATGTGAATAAATTTCATAAACTATAAACTTTGTTACCAAAGGCAGATCCAAAATACATTTGTAAAACTCCATTTATAAGCAATGTCCACAAAAGGAAAGCCTATATAAATATATTACTGGTTGCATGGGATATGAATGACAGCTGAGATTCCCTGAAAGTGGACGTAAGAATTCATTTTGGGGTGATGGAAAGATTCTAAAGTACTATCATAGCAATGATTCCACAACTCTAACTTCATTAAAAGTTATTGAATTGTACACTTACAGTAGATGTTTTATGGTATATAAATTATGACTCAGTCAATATTCTGCAATGATTCTGTACCATACCCAGAACTAAATTTAAAGCCACACCTTCCTCTGAACCTAAATTAGAAGCTACTTTTACACATTTGCTTATGTTCTTGAGGAAAATAGATGACTTGTCAAAATACATGTGTAGAAGAAATAGATTTTTAATAATTTGGTTTATTGAGACACTCAGAAGGCAAAGGAAGGGATAAACAACAGTAAGAAAATGGAGGTTTATTACCCTTGGGGTTGTTTGCTTTGCTATGCACTTCAGACATAGTATTGAATGCCCAGCCTTCTAACAGGCAACTGAGTAGTTTGAACCAAGATTAAATTTAAATAAAAGGGATTATCTTTCTAGGATCTACAGAGAGGGAATCATGCCAGCCACTGCCTAGATGCACACACATAAGGCACTGCTTGGGAAGTTATAAGGAATGTAAATGACCAGACTTCACCCGAGAGCTACTGAATCAGAGACTCGGAACTGAGGTTCAACAATCTATAATTCAACAGTTCTCCAGGTAGAGCATGATGCATGGTCAAGTGTGCTAACACTTTGGATGTACGGGTTTACAGAGAGTGGAACATAATAAATTATTTCCAGATTTCAGGATGGCAGATTATTTGCTGAGATTGTGTGTGGGGCTGGAGTTGAGAATTCCATTTATGATGCTGTTGACACATGCAGGGAGGTTCATTAAGTGAGTCTGGAACTCAGGGAAGGAATCATATCTATTGATTTGATTAGAGGATCCTTCAGATCACATCCAATTCATCAAAAGTGATGAGCATCCGAACAAGAGCCCATCCTGTATATGTCCCCAAACACATGCTCCATAAATGCCACTGAATGAATAAAAAGTGTCCTTCCATCTAATATTGATTTGCTCATCTGGGAAAACAGCTACAGTCTTAAAAGCAGGTGTCATAGAATAGTTCATGGTGAAGACTTTCTTATAGCTTGATACTAAATATCAACTCCTTTCCATTATTTCTCCTTGGTTAGCACTGTTTGACTTAACTTGCCCCTATCAAAGCCACAGAGGTCCCAGCTGTCCCAAGACTTGCTCTTGAGTGAGCAGTAAGGCTGAGACAGTTCTCAAACCCAGTGACAGAGGAGCCTGCTGAGGATGCCAGAGTCCTGGCTGAAGAAGACAGGAAGGGAGGAAGAGATGGAGGGAAGAAGGAAGGGAATAAAGAGTTGAGGAAAGAAGGAAGGAACGAAGGAACAAAGGAAGGAAGGTAGGTTGTGAGGTGTTTGAGGCAGAAGCTTGGGAAAAGGTTATGTGTAGATATTTGATGTTGGGGAGATGATATTTGAAGTTGTGGGCTTGTAGGAGTTTTCCCCAAGGGAATGTGTACAGTGAGAAAAAAGTGATGGAGGTCTCAGGGTAGAA
This sequence comes from Castor canadensis, assembly GCF_047511655.1. Classification (NCBI taxonomy): domain Eukaryota; kingdom Metazoa; phylum Chordata; class Mammalia; order Rodentia; family Castoridae; genus Castor; species Castor canadensis. Next base: position 87,557,899 of record NC_133405.1, read on the forward strand.
ACAATGTAGAAGCAATCATCTTTTTAACAGCACATGTGTACTTCCAATGCCTCACACATTTGCTTTTTTGATACTTTATCCTAAACTTCATAAGTTTTCTTCATTCCTCCCATTGTTTTAGTCTTTCCTCTATATTTTGAAACAATCTATCTTCAAATTTGTAGATTCTTTCTTATGTGATTAATTCTGCTAATAATGATCTCTATTGCATTTTATTTCATTCCTTGTATTTTTGAGCTTTAAAATTTTTTTGTTTGGCTTTTTTTTTAGCATTTTTAATGTCTGTGTTAAGTTTCTCATTCTGGTCACTTTGTTTTCTATTGCTTTGAATTTTTCTCTGTAGTTTTTGAAGTTCATTGACTTTCCTTAAAAGGAAAGTGGCAGCAGGTGACAGTGGGTAGCAGCAGGTAATGCCCTCTAGCATATTACCTTCTATGCCTCAGGATGGAGCCAAGGCCTTTGACAACTGAAGCTGTACACCAGGCTTCTATGTCTCAAGGTTTGTGCTCAGTGTGATGGACAGCCCCCAGCCTGGGTGTGTTGCAACTCTTGTTCTGGGTTAGCCCAGAGCATTTGACAGCCTGTGATGGGGATCTAAAACATTTGACAGCCTGCTTCAGCAGCCCTACAACTTTCTTCTGCCACTGCACTTGTGATGACCTCAATCAACTTGAGGCCACTCCCACTGATGGCCCCGACTCTTACACCACCCTCACCCCCTGTCATAGGAGCAGCTCTGCAGCTGCTTTTGCTGTGATGACTCTGGCTGCCCCACAACTGTTTTCTGCCACTACAAGCATGAGGCCACTCCTACTGACAGCTGCTGTTGTGTGCGCAACTCTGTTGTGGCTCTTGCTGCAACAGCTCTGGCCAACCCATTGTACTGCTGTGGGTCTCATGGCCATGATTGACCCAAAGCTTTCGTTGTTCTTGCTGCAAGTGGAAACCCTGGTTGGTCAGCAAGATTCCCACTGATGGGGGAGGCCCTGGTCAGCTGCTGTCAGTCCCAGTGCTGCTCTTGCTGAGAGCTCCAGCTATTGAAGGAACTGCTTCTTGGTCCTGCTGCAACTCTCAATGCCCTGTCATTGTTGCTGCCTCTGCTGCTGCTTCTCTTCTTTTCTTCATGTTATTACCTCAGCTCTTGTAGTGATGACAAGATCAAATATAGTCAAAGAAGACCACTTGAGAGAAGTCATTATTTGGGCCTAATGTTGTAACACCAAGGTGAGGCAGGTTGTTAGATAGGGAAAATAACTGACCAGGGGCTCTCTTCTCTTAACCAAACAAAGCTAACGGGCTCTGCAGCATGGCCCTGAACCATCTCTAGAGCAATAAATCCCCTCTCAATTATAAATACCCTGGTGGTAGTAAATATTGTTACAAGATAGTGTCCAGAAAAGGCATCTTTGGTGATAAGAACTGCCCCTTGCTACCATTCTGAAGCCTAAGTTGCAGCTGGTCTCATCCCTTGCAGAACAAAGCCCACTGTCCCTTATCTCCCACCACCTTCCTTTGCCTGCCCATAGACCTTGCTTTGGCAGCTGTTCTCATCCTTGCAGAACAAAACCCCACTGTCCCTTATCTCCTGCCACCTCTCTTTGTATGTCCCTAGCCCTTGCTTTCTCCCAAGTGCTACTTAAGGCCAGACCCGCTGAGAGAAGCTGATGTGCCATTTTTTCTCGGCCAGCCAGCCTGCTTATTAAACTTTTGGACATGAGAAACCTCTCCTGAGCCTCCTTTGTGTTCAATGTGCAGCATTTTCCTAACATTTTGGTGCCATGACTCGGATCCAGGTGAGCTTCCAGCATCAGTCTTGCTCTCCCAGTCAGTAAATTCAGGCCCTCCCAATATACACTGCACCCCCAAGCCTACTTTGGCCACAAGGCAGACAACCCCTATATAGGGGGGCCTGTCCAGGGGATTATACCAGCCTGCCAAAGCCACGTAGGTGGGAGCTGCCTACACACTGGAAAATAAAAGGAGATTCCCTATGTCCAAGCCTTCTCTTACCTCTACTCTAAACCTTCTCTCTGTACCCTTTGCTCCCCTACCCAAGTCCTTCTGGTTCTGGGGAGTTCATGCTCCCTCCCTATGGGAGACCAAGCCTGGGATTTATTCAAGTATGCTTCATGCTACATTGGGGGAGTCCTATTTGATTATGGCATCTGACAACTGCTTCTTTTTACCCCCATCCTGTCTAATGTCCCTTTTTCCTGAGACAGCAACCAGAGAATGGAGGTTTCATGCTGCTAAAAGTGTTCCAGTACCAGTAAATGGGAGCAACCTAGAGATGCAGGTGATGGCTAATCCTTCAGGCGTGTGCCATATCTCCAGGCTCTGCCTTTCCCCTCCCTTACCTAAGATGTCAGGACACCTTTTCTGCTTCCTCCATATTCTCACCATGTGTCCTTTGTCTCTGTCTGCCTTCCCCTCCCTGGGCTTACTGGGACCCTGCCTCCCATGAAAAACTTGTAGCATAGTACCTTATGACTTAAGTTATTCCAACTAGTTTGCCAGGTTTCTCAATCTAAAGTAACTTTAAATCAGTTTCTTTACAAAAGCGCTTACAAAAAACTGCAGCTGCCATGCTCACACCCTAACTCCACCCCCACAAGTGGAGGAGGGAAAACAAACAGGAGCACTCATGCACAGGATGCCAGCTCCTGGACACAGCAAAAATGCCTGCTGTAGCTAAGAAAATCCATAGAGAGGACCCAGCATGTGGCAATGGCTGTGGCCTGCTGCCACTTCCCCTTGAATAAATGTGCACAGAGTAAGCAGGATTGGGGGAAGGGTGACAGGCTGCAGGATCAGGCCTAGGCAGACAGGCTCACTGGTCCTGGGTGTGTGTGGAGGGAATGACGCCTGGCACAAGCCCTGCTCCTAGCCCCACCTCTCACCTGGCACCAGACCCAGCCCTTGTAAGCCAATTGTTAACTCAAGGTTATAGTCCCCAAAATAACACATTACTGTGATCTCTAAACTTCTCATTTAAATTTTTCTATACTTTTGGCTTCAACATAAATTTTTCCCTCCAAATATTAACACTAGATGTCCCATATGGTACTGTTATTGGCCCAAAATGCCCTCTAAATGCCCTTCTCTAACTTTATACATGATTTATTCCTTTGTTAAAAAAGTAGCCTTTATTAAAGAGGCTGTGTGCTGTTAGATAAAAGGCAGGATCCTAACGTTTTGTTTTTTCTAGATGGGATCTGCATCTTCCAGTCTTCTGGCTTGTAGATGTTAAAAGCTTTGTCCTGAGGCCTGGCTCAATATGCCTTGGGTGACCAAGAGAAGTGGCCTTCACAGGGTTCCTTAAATTACAATACCATACTCCAATTAGACCTTTTCTATAAAAAAAAAAGTAAACTGAGGTCCCCATACAAATTTTCTTTCATCTCAGATTGGCTCCACAATTATTATTTACGTACTCAAACACTGGCCATTCTTTGTAAGCCACAGGATAAACATGGAAAGGAGGACCAGAAAAGCCCCTTACCAATGACAGGGCCCACCCCTACTGCTCCATCCTCTGCCCTACCTTCTAAGCCACCCCAATATTCAAAACATCCTAATGGGTGCTTCCCCCTTCAACAGGTAATGGTAGGAAGAGGGCGAGTCTATGTCCCCTTCCAGCTATCAGATCTAAGGGAAATTTAAAAACATCTAGACAGCTATACTGATGCCCAGACAAATACATTCAAGCCTTTATCTCTGTGATCCAAACTTTTCAATTGACATAAAAGGATATTATGCTTCTAATAGACCAGACTGTTTTCTCATTAGAAGAACAATGGGTTCTGGCCCAGGCCACTCAGGTTAAAAATGATTAGTATTTACAATAAGCCCCAACACTAGTGACACCTAGAAATGAGGAAATAAATACACCTACCTACAGGGGCACAGACAGTCCCCTTAACTGATCCACACTAAAAGGGACTAATGATATAACTCAAGCAGTAGAGTGCCACTTTACAGGCATAAAGCCCTGAGTTCAAATCCAACACAGACAAAGACAAAAAAAATTGGGGGCTAAAGAAGTAGCTCAATGGGAAAATGTCTGCCCAACATATCCAAAGCCCTGGGTTCAATTCCCCAACATTACTAAATAAAAAATAATAATAATAAAAAGATAAGTGGCATTAATGTTACTTCTGCCATCTCATAGTGAAAAAAAGTAGTTTAACCTAGACCAGATCCCTCATTCTTCAAATGATGAAACTGAGGCCCAGAACAGTTCAGAGACCTGCTCTCCAGAGTATCAACTGTCAATGTAAAATAACAACTTTGCTTTACAGCAATGCCCCTTACCTTTCTACAACATCTTAAGGATGCTATCAGAAAGCATACCACAGTGGATCCAGAGTCATAGGTGAGAGAGGTTCTTCTCAAAGATAAATTTCTAACAGTCAGCCCCTGATATTTATAAAAAATTCAGTCTATGGCTGAAGGAGAAAAGTCATTGGATCAACTAATACAACTAGCCATGTCTATATATTATAACTGGGACATTACTAACAGAGAGAGATAAGAGACATGACCTCATTGCTCCCCCCACCTGACTGGGGCCTACATCTCGAGTTTGCTACCATGATGGACAAGAAGGGCACTTCTGCAGAGAATGCTTAAGAGGGGACAGCCTGAGAGACAGCTCCGCCCCCAACCAGGACCCTGTCCTCTCTGCAAAGGTAACCACTGGAGGTATAAGTCCCCCATCTCCAGATGGAAGGCAAAGTGCCACCTCCTATGGATTGATGGGTCCCAGCCTCCTGTCCATGCTCCACTTCTTGGAGCCTTGGGGTAGTCATAATGGTAAAAAAGCAAAAAGTCATTTTCCTCCTAAACAGTGGAGCCTAGCTCTCTGTCTTATCTTTCTCTCCTGGTCCCCAGTTCAATGACAAAGGTTATCATTCAGGGCAAATCTGGCCAGCCCCTAGAGCACTATTTTACCTGGCCTCTGGCCTGTTCTTTGGGAGACCTCTTCTTCTGTCACTCTTTCCTCATAGTATCTAAACCTCCAATGTCCCTGCTGGGATGGGATTCACTATCTTAACTAAAAGCTCAAGTTCTCCTTCCCCCAGGCAGCTATTTCTGCTGCCCCCTCCTTCAGGAACAAATAGATTCCACAATGTGGACTGAAGAGATGAGTGTAGGGTGAGCCTAGATGGCCCTCCTTATTCAAATAAAACTCAAAATTCCCTCACAATTTCCACACCCAAAACAATATCCCCTCAATCCCCTCTGAGGAACAATAAGGCCTTATGCCTATCATAAATTCCTTAAGAAACAAGGGCTACTAATTGGTTGCCCCAGTCCCTATAATAAATTCAAAATTCTTATAAAAGTTAACTTTAAAATACAAAGTGAACAACTAAAAAGGATATAGATAGATAATAAATGTATTTTTTAAGAAGTTAAAGAAAAAAAATGTTTTTAGATGAAAAAGGATTTTATAAAGAAGGGTTTGTCCTAAAGATTGTTTCAAATAGGAGGGATAAAGACAAGCCATCAAAGGGTTTAATATGTTATATAAAGGTCTAAGTAAGTTTTAAAAATGTATAATAAAAAGCTTCAATATATAATAAAGTTAAAGTTGAGCATAATTTAAGAGTTGCCTAAAAAACTTTTAGGGTCATATCAAACTAAAATCAATTCTCTATGTCTATAAAATAATAAGGTTACCTTAATATCATTCTGCTCTGAGTAACATCTACAAAAATCGTTACAAAAAAAGACTTTATCAAAGAAATTATTTGTGTTTTCTGCTATCTTGTCAAGCTTTAGGTACTACTAAATCAGAGTTCATTCGCATATTTGCTTATGCATCTTAAATGACCACCTTGTAACAGTGTTATGTTATACTTTATCTAAATATGGTATAAACATTTACAAAGTTAAAAGTGTCAATTCATATAGAATAATGAGCTAAAGTGCTCTTTTATCCAAGAGTGCTACATTTAATTCCTGACAGCCCCTGCCTCCCACAGGTCACCTAGCTAGGTGTGGCCTTAAAGGGACAGACTCACTCCCTGAGTCATGAGTGTATTGACCCAATCTTCTGTTTCCCTCCCCCCATACCATAAGCAGCTTACAGCTTTCTTGGGAGTTACAGGATTTTGCAGAATTTAGATCCCTAGGTATGCAGTCCCTTAGCAAGACACCTTTTGTGCTCCCTTTAATATTCCTATTTGGGTCTTAAATAATGTATGGCCACCCATTTCTCGTAGAAAACTTGCCTCCAACAGACTCTGCTCCTCTGGCTGACTACTACCTTATTTTAACCTTCTCAGGGAACTTCTCAGAAAACATACAGATCAGATCCTGCCCCACTCTATAACAATTTCTATTAAACCAGGGGATCTTGTTCTCTTAAAGGATATTCTACTCTTTCCATTGGGACTTCGGTGGACCAGCCTTCATCTGGTCATTCTCACGACACCCACTGCTGTCAAGCTCAACGGGATTCCCCAGTGACAGCACCTCTCAAGGAACAGTTATTAAAACAGAGAAGGGAGTTGGAGGACTCTTAGAATCCTCTAGGGAACCACATTTCACAGTGGTTCTCCTGGCTAATGCCCATCCTAATGCCTATGTTTCTTGCTCTCCTATTCTTAAGCTTCCTTCCTTGTATCATAAAAACAGTACAAAGATTTCTCTTAGACCGCATGTCTGCTATTGCTAATCAAAAGTTTAACCAGTTGTACCTCCAGGGATATCAATCTCTCCAAAACAGGGGCCTACTGCTTTTCCGTGAGTGCTTTTCTTTTCTTTTTCCATACTCTTCTTCCTTTTCTTTCAATAAAGTTTTGTTACTGCTTTGCAATTGTGTCTCTGTCCAGTTCTCTATTCAGGTATCATGAGGACTCAGAGTCTTCTGGACTACTGTCTTCTTAGACTACTCAGCCTGGTAACAATGGGACAGCACAGGAGAGTGTCTCCTAGCTATTCACAAAATGAACTAAGCAGCTCACTTATTTAGCCAGAAGGGAGTTGTGCCAAGGGTATCTGCACCAATCATGGTACAATTCCTATTACTAGTCATGGCAGTCCCTTATGCATATGAAGGACTGTGTTTGCACTAGTCATAGGTCTGTTGGGAGCACCAGGGGAAGGAAGATCTTTCCCTCTGGCCTGGGTGGATGTGGCTCTGGGGTATTCTAGAATTCACTGAGTCTTGTGGTGACATAAGTCCAATGCAAGATTCTTGCTGGGACAGTGACTTTAAGAGCCAAAGTTGTGCTTTGGGCTCAAAGTCCAGTTACCTGGCTAGCAGTCTCTTGCTCAAGGAAGCTAGGGAAGGGTCTTAGTTAAGGAATCAACCCTCCCCAGACCCCAACATCTCAGCACATGTAAAGAGGGGAAAAATAAACAGTGAAAAAGGTGCTTACAAAAAATGCTTATCATTAATAGTGCTTTAACAGTATTTAACAATTTTCTAACAATGCTTAATTCTTGCCCCAGTGCCCCAGGGAGAGTTGCATCCTTACCATCTACTTCATAATGACCAGTTCTCAGGCTTCATTTTACTCAACCTCTCAGTATCATTTGACAAAATTGATCACTCCCCCTTCCTCAGAATACTTTCTTGATTTAGCTTCCAAGATATCATATTATTGTTTTTCCTTTTACCCCCATGGATACTCTTCCTCAGTCTCTTTTGATGGTTCTTTCTCATCATCTTGACTTTATTTATCAGACAGTTCAAGGATTCATTCTTGCACCTCTTCTCTATTAACATTCTGCTTTAATTATCTCATCTATTCTGCTGGCTTTACATGATTCTTGTCTCTCAAATTTATATATCCAGACAAAAGAATTAAATACCAAACTTGTATATCTCAACAAATCTACTTGAATGGCCTAGAGTAAAATAACACAAAATTAAACTCATGATTTTATCCCTCAAACTTCTTTCTTCCACAGACTTCAACATCTTGGAAATGGAAGTTGACTCCTTCTACATCCAAGCCCAAAGCCTTGGATTTACAATTGGTTCCTTTCTGTTTCTCATATTCCACATCCAGCCCATCAGGAAATACTGTCAACTTTATTTTTTAAGTCAAGTTTAATGAGATATAATTTACATATGAGAAAATTGCTGATGCCAAGATAAAATCACTCTTGTCAGGCTCAGATAAATTTCAGAGTCAGAAAGGCATGAAGAGGGGAAAGGCATGTATGACCTGTCTAAAATAAGAACTGTCTCAAAGACTTTCTAAAAAAATAAAACTTCACCAGAAAGTCCTTCACACTCTCTATGTTAGTATGCCTCACACATATGCACAGATTTCTGTAATAAAGTTTAAAATTAATATTCTTTAAGATTGCAATAATTCAGACAAGATGCACTTCCAACATTACCTCCAAAAATGGGCTAACACCAACTCTTGCCTCAACTTCCTGTCTCCACAACCAATAGACTTTGTATCCATGTACCTTACTGAATGTCTCCTTATTGATACTAAAAGTTTCCTTTGTTCTTCTCTGTTATGGTGCACTTATAGCTTGCCATTGTGTGAATCCTGAATTATAATCCTTTTTCTTATTCTCAAATAAATTATATGTGTTTAGAAATATGTTTCCTTGTTGGTATTTGCAGCTTTGACATAGCTAATAAAATTTCATTCATTTAGGTGTACAGCTCCATAGATTTTGACAAATGCATGTAGTCATGTATTCTCATGGCCAGCGTGAGCAGGTCCCTTGACCTGACTGGGAGCAACTGGGGATTAAGAAAAAGATGCAAAGACAGACATAGAGAAAGCTGGAGCAGGGTGGGTCCAGCACTCCTGATGAGAAATGCCAGCGACCCCTTCTACTTCCAAGAGCATTTATTTATACAGCATGTGTGGGAAAGAGGGGTGAAATGCATATCGAATTCTCATGGGTCCAGTCATGTAGGCAGAAGGAACAGAGCAGCTGTGGTATGTTGTTATGTAGTACAGATTATCCTGACTACATCAGTGTGTCCTTGAACAAGGTATCAAATTATGGCATGGAAGGACTTCAAGGACAAATATTGAAATGGGAAATAGTTGAGCTCCTGCTCAAGGCGTCTATTGCCACTCCTGGGTGTTCAAGTGCTGACTTCCTTGGGAAGATATGCTGTCTATTAGGCCTATCACTTTGATGAACTTTAACAAATCTCTGCACACTTTAGTGTGGATATGTTTTCTTTGAGCATAGAGAATGGAGTGCCCCTATACCACAGAAATAAGCCACAAGGGCTTTCTAAAGTCCCACTATAAATTTATTTCTGAAAACTTCTAAGGGAGAAAACAAACTAGGAGTGGTGAGTTGAGAGTAGACTCTTTGAGCAGGATGCATAGTTTTAATTCTAGCACAGCTTGATGGTGTGTGTGTGTGTGTGTGTGTACATTTTCCTTTCAATTTATTCTGTCCCCTCCATTCTAGATTTGAGTCTTCTGGAGATTCCAGGGAATGCTTTGCAAGGAACCTGCTCATGCCATAATTTGATGCATGGAAGGACTTCAAAGACTTCTGTATTTTCAGAGTGCAAATATTGAAATAGGGAATAGTTGTGGCAGGGAAGGAGGTGAGGAGTAGAGGAAGTAGGGGATGCATCATTTATTCAATATTTAATTGTGAAATCCTCTCTACTGTGCACCTAACACATGCCAAGTTCTTCCACAGAGGATCTCAGAAGTTTGGCTGAGGCTCTTAGATTAATACTAATTACCAGTTCTAGAAACAAAATTTGGAAGTAACTAAGGCCAGAACTGCTCTTATTTTCTCAGCAACTAAGTAATAAATAGACTCAACCCTGTTGTCTGGGCCCTAACTTGGGAAAACTGCTAAGTGAGCCCCCTAGCAGGACAAAGGGCCTATCCTTAGGCCTGCCACTTCTCTGAACAATGGTAAACCCAGACACCCAGCCTTTCAAAAAAGACCACCATCAAGAGCCTTAGATAGATCTAGGATGATAAGCAGGGAATAAGGAATGGTCAGCATGAGCAGGTTCCTTGCAAAGCATTCCCTGGAATCTCCAGAAGACTCAAATCTAGAATGGAGGGGACAGAATAAATTGAAAGGAAAATGTACACACACACACACACACACACCATCAAGCTGTGCTAGAATTAAAACTATGCATCCTGCTCAAAGAGTCTACTCTCAACTCACCACTCCTAGTTTGTTTTCTCCCTTAGAAGTTTTCAGAAATAAATTTATAGTGGGACTTTAGAAAGCCCTTGTGGCTTATTTCTGTGGTATAGGGGCACTCCATTCTCTATGCTCAAAGAAAACATATCCACACTAAAGTGTGCAGAGATTTGTTAAAGTTCATCAAAGTGATAGGCCTAATAGACAGCATATCTTCCCAAGGAAGTCAGCACTTGAACACCCAGGAGTGGCAATAGACGCCTTGAGCAGGAGCTCAACTATTTCCCATTTCAATATTTGTCCTTGAAGTCCTTCCATGCCATAATTTGATACCTTGTTCAAGTCACTTACTCTGCTTGATATGCCTTTCTCCCTTTCCATTTGCTTGGCTGGCAAAACTTATCAATCAAGACTTAGCTCCTACAGGAAGGTGGGGTTTTTTTAATTGTTTTTTTTTCTTTTCTGGAGCTGGGGATCAAACACAGGATTTTCTACTCCATCCCAGCCCTAGCAATCTTTCTTGAATTCCCAGACTAAGTAAGGAGCCCCTCCTTGGTGCACATACTGTGCAGGGACTGCATCTCCTCAGGATTTAACATAGTGTTTGGCATAAGAAGTAGGTGCTCAGGAAATGTTTGTTCACTTCACATACCATTGATCCTGGTGACAATTAGTACATATCCATCTAAGTCATTTTTGTAATCTATGACCAAATAAAAATAAAAAATAAAAAATATCATGGTGCAAGATGGCTTCTAGAGTTCTGCCTGTCATGTCTTAAGTCCTGGCAGAAATCAAGGGCAAGGACATCTCTTAGAGAGATGTCCCAGAAATCTTACTAAATAATTTTCTGCATACATTTCTTTGGCCAAGGAGGTTGGGAAATAGACTCTTTCAGTGGGGCATATTGTCCCAAGGAATAAATAATAGTTCTGTTATTAAGGAATGAGAGAGCCCAGGAGGGTAGGCAGTCAGCAGTCTCTGCCTGTACATGATTCAAACACAAGTTAACATGTTATCTCTCCCATGATGTCCTCATTCACATGCTTTTTCTCCATGCTTCACAGTTCTTTTTCAGGTATTCTTCATATGAGGCACCTTTTTTCTACCTTGTAATGGTGGCATGCATATACATTTATCAGGTCCCACCCCCACCGTCTGTAAACAAAAGGTAATGTAAAGAGTAGGGACATTGGGACCAGAGATTCTAGAGTTCAAGTCCTGATTCCATGATTTAATATTATGATGCCCCTTGAAGCCTGTTTCCTCATCTGTAAAATGTGATAATAATACCCACCTCATAGAGTCTGAGTAAAGCTGAATAGACAATAACATTTGAATTACTTATCAGAGTGCCTGTCATTTTAACAGGTGTTAAATAAGTCAGACTGGCTTTCCTCCCTTATTCCCTTCCTCTTTCAAACAAGGACACTATGTTCCCAATCATGATTTCATTCACAGAGCCCAGTGTAAAACAAATATTCTAAGAAAGCCTGAGTGAATTTCAAGCCTGACTTTTCATTTTTATGAAAGGTAAAGGTTTTTCTTCCTTTTATTTCTCTTGGTGTGTTTGTGGTGGGATAGGGGTAAGTGGAAGAGGATAGCGGAATTTCCCTTAATTTTCCACAAATAATGTTGTTGACAACTGGAAAATATCAAAATATTATGCATAGTCTGCTTCCCCTTCTCTCATGATCTTTAAAATTGCACCTAAAGATCAAATAGAAGTACTTATCTACGGCAGGAAGGGGGATGTGTCTAGGAAAACAAGTTTCCAGAAAGTGAAGAGGTTTGCCTCAGGCCACATACAAGGAAACAAATGCATAGCTATCATTCCAACGCTGTCTTCTGATGCCAGATCTATACCACTTCTACTCCAACAAGTTTCTTGAGAATTGAGACTGGAAATGGCCCCAAACTGGGCAGTTCTTCATAAGGCAACATGATAAACAGATTTTGATGAGAAATTTTCAATAGGCTTCTCCTTGAGCAGGAATCAGCTAAGAGGAACCTACCTCCTAATTTGGAGAAAATTACATGATAAGCAGCCTTTCCAGATAATCATGTCCTTCTACCATGGCCATAATTGGCTCTATCTTCCTCCCTGGATTCCAGTTCACAATCAGCTAGGCTGGCAAGCTTCTCTGCCAGGGAAAGAGGTCCTGGTGGGCATCTCATGCAGGTTTTTTGTCTGCTCCTCAGACCAGCTGAGTGGAAACTGTAGTGCCCTGGGTGTTTTAAGAGGCCAGGAATAGGGGGAAGGCAGATAGGTAAGGAGGTACACTGCAGGTGGGAAAAGAACATATGCTGTGTCTGTGGCAGGAGATGGTATATGGTGGAGCTATGCCCTGCTTCTCCTTCCCTGTGAAGTGGAAGAGTACTAATTATGGCTACTGAGGAATAGCCTTGTAGCCTTTGGGGAAAGAACCTGATTTGGCTGCATCCATAAGTGGAAGAGTCACCTTTCTCTCACTTGGGTACTTGGTCTTCTAAGATGTGTGTAGTGGCAGGATTTACAGTCTGGAAAGCTGGTCTTAGTCTCATTTTTGCATGTTAGCAATGTGCCTTGGGCAAACCCCTGAACCTCTTTGGATCCCCATTTCTTATTGTATGAGGTAGAAATAATAATAATAATTGCTGTATTGATTCCATAGGTATGTTGTAAGGATCAAACAACAGGGGGGCTATGACAGCACCTTTTAAAGCCTATACACAAACATAAGGGATTATTATCTCCTTGAAGCAAGTAATAAATGACTAATAGAACAGAAGGACATCAGAATGGAAAAAAGGCACAAGGTACACAGAACTGATGATGCCACACCCTCAAAGTTGGTGCTAGGAAAATCAATTGAATGCTGAGTGGAAAAGTTGTACACTGCTCACTTTTCAAATCTTGCAAAGACAAGATGTAGGGATTAAGATGTGTAGTTTATGTGATTTGAATGAGGAGTGAAAAGCAGTTCAAGTGGTTACTTTCAAATCAACTTATTTGGAGGAAGAAAGCCCCTGTTTATGGTTAAGGCCAACAAGTCCTTAACCATAAACTGGGCCTTTAGCTATGTTGGAAGACAACAAAACTGTTTTCACTGATACAGATATTTACAGAATTAAAAGTGTTGTAATGATGCAGAAATGTGTATTATGGCAACACAAGTACATACTCATGGCCTTTGCTCCCTTTTGACACTTCCATTGTTAAGCTTAGTTGGTCAGTTTATGTTAAGGCTTCTGTGTGGGCAGAAAAGTGCTGACTAATTCTAGTTCCTTGGTAACACTTGTGAGACCTAAACTTACTCTCATCATGGTCATGGAAAAGTTGTGTTCCTGTTTAAACAGGAAAACACTTACCCACTCTGAGAGCAGCAGCGTAGGAATAAGTAGATTGCAGAATGTTTCATGCTCTTCCCTGGTGCAGACATCACACAGCATTCAGGTGCTTCACTGAGGCATCTAGGAGATGCAGACCATACTTTCTGAGAATTTCTTCAGAGCAGTAGAGATGTAAATACTCTGTCTTGGAATCACTGAGACTTTCATGGGACCCTGGACAGCACTCAGCATAACTTCTGACTTCTCTGATGAGTTTTAGACTTGCAGGTGTACCAGAGTGTTGAGGAAACAGTGAATGTGGTTCAAATTGAAGATTACTTCTGAATATTCCATCTGGAAACACACTATTCAGTCTAATCAAGTGCAAAGTCAGGAAATTCTAGGGCTCACAACAAATCTGAGAGGCTTCTAGTCTGAGATAGTACACACCTTGTTTTGTAAGCTGTAAGTCATCAAAAGAAAACAAGAGATTGATCCATCTAACGACACTCTCATGGTTTCCTGCTTTAACAATATTTGCTCCTGATGACTATTTGAGTTCTTAGGTCTTTGTACCTACTCAGTGTTACAGCCTTTCTTTATGCTATGCTGAATTCCAACCTTGCGTGTTCTATCTGAGGGCTGTCTTCATGGAGTGAAAAGGTTTCTTCAGGTCAGTCAGGAACATAGCTAAACTTGGTGTGGAAGGCACAATCTCCTCCCTTTACGCACAAAATATTTTTCTCCAGATTTCCCAGCAAGTCAAGCCAATGTTGCCTTTGAAAGCCCAGCTTTTGCAGAATGGATTTGTGGGGAAATCTTCTGCCTTTACCTCTCACCATCCATGGGCATCTATACCTGTCTTACAGTTTAGATCCTAAATGTTCCTCAAAGGCCCATGTATGAAAGGTTTGTTCCCCAGCTTGGAACTATTGGAAGGTTGCAAAAAGAGGTGGGTTCTTGTGAGATGTCATTCATTCATATGGGGGTGTGTCTTGTTTCTTCTCTGTCATCTTTTTCATGTACTAGTTACAAAGTGAACTGTTTGCCCTGTCATGCACATCCATCATGAGGTAATGCCTAGGGAGGGGCTCAAATTAATGGGGCCAATCAATAATGGTCTGAAACCTCCAAAACTGTGAGCCAAAATATACCTTTTCTCTTTATAAAATTATTATCTCAAGTGTTCATTACAGTAACAGAAAGCTGACTATCACAAAGTGTGACATGGCTGTAGATCTTGGGCACCAGAAGAACCCATGCTGATCCAATAGACTCCTGAAGAGTAGCCCTGCCAAGATGGAGAGGAGAAGCAGAGAAGACCAGGAACAGTTGTACCTACATCAGACTCTGCTCCTTCCACTAACTCCTGACCTTCTGGTTGCCCTGGAGTTACCTCCAACAAGTCATGAGCTAATCTTATTTGACTGGACCAGTACCTAAGACTTGGGTTGCTGCCTCTAAAACAAGGGACAGCCATGGCTTGGAAGAACAAGTGGAACAGGTGGGGAGAGGGGAAAACCTATTTCTTTGGATGTCCTTACCAATTTCTCTCAGGTTCAAATTAGGTAGGTGGACCTGGGCTGATTTGCATGCCTCCTTTAGTTTAGCCCACATGGGAAAAGGTCATAGGTGAACCCACCACTGGTGAGAGGTCTCCCAATAAACAGAGTCAGCAGTTGTCAGGACCCAAGTAGATGAAAAGGAAAGTGGTAGGCAGACTATATTCTTGCTGATTCTTCCTCCAACTGGCCTTTTAGCATTGTCTTTTATAAAACAACAGAACTTCTTTCAAGGAAGCTGGTAATGACTGTACTCCAATGCAGGGTATACTCATGTGCCTTACACCTTGCCAAGTCTTATGGTCAGTTCTTAGCATCATTTAACACAGAAAGTCATTTATATGCTTTTCTCTTGACCTTCAAAACATGACATTCTTCTGCTTCTTTTCTCTTATCTTACTGGCAGCCCTTCTCCTTTGTTGATTCCTATTACTAATGAATTCTAAATTCAAGTTCTGGATCTCAATCCTTAGGCTTCTTTTATGTGCTACTCTTACTTCATAGGTGATGCCATTCGACCATTTTGCATTGTATTCTATGACGTTTCCTGTTAATCACGTCTTCATCTGCAGCTACTCCCTTGAGCTCCGATTTCTTTTTTTTTTAATTTTTTTATTGTGCTGGGTGGGGGTACATTGTGGCATCCACAAAAGTTCTTACAATATATTATACTTGATTTCACCCCCTCTATCATTCTCCTTTATCTTCCCTCCCCTCATTCTTGCAGTAGTTTCAGCAGATATCATTTTTCCATTTACATACATGTGTATACAGTATTTGCACTATATTCACCCCCCCCCACTTTTTCCCTACTTCCTCACACCTCCCACTGGTACCAACCTCCACCCCAGCCAGGACTTGTTCCACCCTGTTCTCTAATTTTGTAAAAGAAAATAAAATGACATTTTTCTTTGTTTAAGATAGCTACACAGGGAGTTTCCTTGTTACATTTCCACGTATACATGTATTATAACCCAAATTGGTTCATCTCCTCTATTTTTCTTCTTTCTACCTTAGTCTCTTTCTTAGGTAGTTTCAACAGATTTATAAATTCTGTATTCATTCTTGTATAGAGAGTATATCAACCCTAATTTCCTCCTTGTACCCTCTCTCTCTTGTATGTGACCTACCCTTAGTGTGACCTGTTTTTCATAATATTGCTGTAATTGTATTAGGTCTATATTCCACATATGAGAGAAAACATGCAGCTTTTGGCCTGCTGAACCTGGCTAACTTCACTTAACATGATGTTTTCTGGTTCTATCCATTTACCTGTAAACAACAAAATCTCATTTTTCTTTGCGGCTGAATGAAATTTCATTGTATAAAAATATCACATTTTTAAAATCCATTCATCAATAGTGGGGCATCTTGGCTGCTCCACTATGAAAAGGCTGTTTTCATAGCATAGCTATTGTGAATAATGCTGCAATAAACATAAATGTGCAGGTGACTTTATTGTGATCTAATTTACATTCCTTCTGGTATTTTAACTTTTTGAGCTCCCTGTATATTCTGGTTATTAATCCCTTGTCAGATATATAGTTGGCAAAGATTTTCTCCCATTCTTTCTCTTCAATTTAGTGACTATTTCCTTTGTTTTGCAGAAGCTTTTTAATTTCATGTAGTCCCATTTGCAATCCTTTCTCTTAGCTGTTGAGCCATTTGAGTTCTATTTAGGAAGTCATTGCCTATGCCTCTTAATTCCAATGCATTCCCTATTCTTTCCTATACTAGCTTCAAAGTTTCAGGTCTTATATTAAGGTCCTTATCCACTTTGAGTTGATACTTGAATAGAGTGAAAGACATGGATCAAGTTTCAGTTTTCTGCATGCAGATATCCAGTTTTCCCAGAAACACTTGTTGAAGAGGCTGTCTTTTCTCTATCATGTTTTTGGCACTTTTGTCAAAAATAAGGTGGGCATAGCAGTGTGGGTTTATATCTGCGTCTTCTATTCTTGAACTCCAATTTCTTATAGGCAAATGCCACTCAACATCTTCACTTGAAAGTCTACTAGAAATCTCAGTGCTATTCTTACCTAAACTGAACAGAGATACTTCTCATTTCTAAGCCCCTGTCTTCTCTCAGTTTTTCTTCTCCCTACATGATAACAGTGTTTTCCCCCCATTAATTTCTTGGGTTAAAATCTTGAAGCTCTCCCCACTCTCTTTCTCTCACATCCCACACCCACTCCATCATTAACTCCTATCCAATCTACTATCAAATCCTGTGACAAGTCTGATCATTTCTCCTTAACTCCTGGCCCAATGTATCTGCCTTCTAACTACTCTCTCTGCTTTAACCCTTGTCATAGCAGCTCTTAGTTGTCTACTTTTAACCTACCAGTAAGAGTTATACTCTTACAGAAAAACAAAACCACATCACTCTGTGCTCAAAAATCTTCTAATGGACCCTTTCTTTTGAGTAAAATCTAAAGTCCTTACCCTGCCCTACAAGATCTTATACAATCTTGACTCTGGCAAACTCTCTGGCCTTTATTTCATCCACTCTCATCTTCTCTTAATTTGCCATTCCTTGAGGAACTCAAGCATGGAATAGCCTCAGAAATTTTGAATTTGATGTCTCCTCCTCCACCATGAATTCTATTTCTCCAGATATTTTCATGTTCTAATCTTACATATATTTGTTTACATATTGTTTCCTCAGAAACATTTTTTGATCACGCTATCAAAAAATGATACAATAGATACAATAGTTTCCAGTTCACCCAATTTGGAAATGAAGTCTATTTATCTGCCCATTACTTGGTGAGGCAGCTTGCTTTGGCCAATGAAAATAGTACACAGGATACAGGTGGAGTCTCAAAAAGTGCTTTTGCATTAGGGATTGATCTTTCTTGATGCTTTTGCAATATAGTCACAAGC
Organism: Castor canadensis; assembly: GCF_047511655.1. Taxonomy (NCBI): domain Eukaryota; kingdom Metazoa; phylum Chordata; class Mammalia; order Rodentia; family Castoridae; genus Castor; species Castor canadensis. Next base: position 87,575,784 of record NC_133405.1, read on the forward strand.
TACCTTAATGGAACATAAAAGGCATGAGGTCTCTCTCTCCAGTATACCCAGCCAACTATCAGACATGTGAGTGAGACTTTTAGCACAAACCATCTCACAACCAGTTCAACATTTCATTGTGAATGTATATGTAAGCTCAGATAACACGCCCTGGAGCAGAGATGATCCTTGCCTGGGGATTCCTGCAAAAAAATTGTTGACCCAGAGAATCATGTTATTCATTTATATTCTTTTTATTTTAATTATTTTCATTGGCATGCATTAATAGTATGATGGGGTTTTATTGTGATAATTTGATAGATGCATACAGTTTACTGTGGTAAAAACAATACATAACAGAAAATTTACTGTCTTAAACATTAATAATTCTATAGTGCACTAATATGAACTGTCTTCACATTGCTATGTGGATTTCCAGAATTTTTTTCCACTTGCAAAACTTACACTAGACTCATTAAACAAATATTTTTTGATACAAAATGGAATTGATGGAATATTTGTCATCTTGTAACTGTCTTATTTTATTTAGCATAATGTTCTCAATGTTCATCCATTTTGTAGCATGTGACAGAACTGCCTTTTTTTAAAGGTAAAAAACTATTTCATTATATGTATATATCACATTTGTTTGTCTACTGATGGATATTGTGATTGCTTCTTATTGGAAATAATGTCTTTGAGATCCTGCTTTCAACACTTTGGGCATATAATCAGAAATGGAATTGCTGGTAATTCTATTTTTAATTTTTTGAGGAATCATAATACTGTTTTCTGTAGCATCTGCACCATTTTACATTCTCAACAGCAGTTCCTAGCTCCAAATTCTCCATACCCTTGAAACACTCATCATTTTCTGTTTTCTTGATAATTACCATCTTACTGGATGTGAAGTGATATCTCATTGTGATTTTTATTTCCATTTCTCTAATGATGGGCATCTTTTCATGCACATATTGGCCAGTAGATAAATATTAAAAAACGAAATCACATAAAATATATCATTTTGGAGAAATGCCTATTCAAGTCTTTGGCCATTTTAAACTGGGTCATTTAGCTATTATTGAGTTATAGTTATTTATACATTCTAGATAGTAATCCCTTATCAGATATGATTTGCAAATATTTCCTCCCATTCTTTAAGTTGCTTTTTAGTCTTTTGGTTGTGTCCCTTGATGCACAGAAATTTTAAAGTTTGATGTAGTCCAATTTATCTATTTTTTCCCTTTGTTGCCTGGGCTTTTGGTGCCATATCCAAGAAATAATTGCCACATCCAATGTCCCAAATATTTCCCCCTACGTTTTTGTCTAGGAGTTTACAGTTATAAGCTTTATTTTTAGGTTTTTAATACAATTTATTTTTGTATGTGGTGTAAGATAAGAGTCTAACTTCATTCTTTTGCATGTGAATATTGTTTTCCCAACACTAATTGTTGAAGAAACTGTCCTCTCCTTATTGAATAGTCTTGACATCCTCATCAACACTTGAAAGAATTTATTTCTGAGCTATCTATTCTATTTATCTAGATATCTTTCTTTCTGCTTGTACTGCACTGTTTTGATTATGGTAGCTTTGTAATAAGGTTTGAAATCACAAAGTGTGAGACCCCAGACTTGGTTCTTTTTCAAGATTGTTGTGGTTATTTAAGGTCCTTTGAAACTGTATGAGTTTTAGAATAGATTTATCTATTACTGAAAAAAATGCCATTTGGATTTTGATACATATTTCATTTAATCCACAGATCTCTTTGGATAATATGCATATTTTAACAATACTAATTATCCTAATCCATGAACATGAAGTATTTTTCCACTTATTTGTGTCTTTTTCAACTTCACCAATGTTTTATAATTTTTAGTGAACAGATTATTCACCTCCTTGGTTAAATTTATTCTTAAGTATTTTTTCATGCTATTGTAAATGGGATTTTTTTCTTAATTTCTTTTTCTGGTAGTTCATTGCTAATGTCAAGAATTGCTGTTTATTTTTGTATGTTGATTTTGGGTTCTGCAACCTCACTGAATTTTTTTCAGTCTTAGTTTTTTATAAAGTCCTTAAAAATTTCTATATAAAAGATCATATTAGCAAACAGAGACTATTTTACTTCTCTTTTTCCTATTTGGGTGTCTTTTCTTTCTTTTTTGCTTAATTACTCTAGCTAGGACTTCCAGTACTATGCTGAATAGAAGTTGTAAAGAGTGGACATTCTTGTCTTATTCCTGATCTTAAAAGAAAATCATTTTAAGACATTAAGCTTTGGAATGGTTTATTATGCAGCAACTACATGAGTGATGAATTTCTTTACTCTCTTACCCTTACTATACTTTTCTTAATTACTGGTCTCTATCCTTGTCCTTGGTTTTTAAATCTCCATATAGATGCAAAACACATAGGTGTCTCTCAATAAATATTCATTGAATAAAAGAATGCCCATAACCACTAATATTAACTTCTATGTGCACAATAGCAAATCGGTTTCAAACACATTATCCACCACATGACTTTTACAAAGACCCTGAAAGATGAGGACTCTGCTTCCAGGATAGCATTTTCTTGTTGCTTCTACCATGGCTGAAGGGAGAAGAGAGGAATCATATATCCTCTTATGGCTGAAGGCAGAGGATGAAAAAGGGCCTACGTGATTTTCTCCACTTAGATAGGATTTTACCAAATACTAATCCTATCCATCTATGAGAGTGGTGCCTTCATGGCTTAATCACCTACTAAAAGTCCCATCTTTTAATACTTCTGCATTTAGGGTTAAGTTACAACATGTATTTTGGAGGGAACATAAACATCCAAATCATAGTAACATGCATCTCTTAACATCAAAGGCTATTGCAGCACCTATGCGAACCATTTTTACTAGATACATGTGAAAGGAAAGACCGAAATAATTTTCTGGAGAGAAGTTCATTAAATACTGCCATAGTGGCTCAAGAAAACTTTGGAAACTCCATATGAGTTTTGCCAAAGTTAAGGGCTTTCAGTGGTCTCAGAAAATTTTAGTATGAAAGAGAACAAGAATAATATGGTCTCATGGTGCTTCCAGACTAAGGATTACAGGCTGTAAAAGTGTGAAATCAAATAGTATTTGGAATGTTGTGAATGTTTGCACCCCCATATGGTGGACCTTAAGACCAGTAAGGGAATAAATGTAATTAGGTTTGGAATTCCTTACCCTTCCAAGCCAGTAACTTCTCAATTCCACAAAGGTAAAGAGCTGACTTTCTAATCATTCAAACTCCATCAAAGTGCAGGAAGCTAAGGAGATCTTTCCTCTTTTATATTGAGAAGGTTCATCTAGTAAGGTTATAGCTTTCCTTAAATTGGGTGCTTCTCCTTTCATCTTTGCTGTGGCACTGCTTTAAGCTGTTTAGAGATAAAGTTAGGAGTCTTCTTACAAACTGAGCATTGGTGAACATTGCTTGGCAAGTGAGGAAATGAAGGAAGTGAGGGAAAGTTAATCTGAGCTATGAACTGCTTCTCTGTGAGCTGAAGAGGTTGGACTCTTCGAACTCTATGGATGCCCTGACTGTGATGGTCTATGCCTCTGTCTCAATCCTCAGGATGTGAACCAAGAAGCCAGAGAGTACTTTAGGTCCATGGAGAGCTTTCTTGGTGGTTTATCCTACCTGAACCTGCTTGTCTCAGGAATCCAACACAAAATCCCTCAGAAAACAGGACACAGCTCAGAAAAGTAATCAGGGGGCTTGCACCCCACAGGGATAGGGCTTTGGTTAAGTTCAGAGGTGGAGGGAGGTGCAGGAGATGAAGGCCGCGGAATCCGCATCCATGGAGAAACTGCAGAGCTCCCAGGCAGATGCTCCCTTTTTTTGTTAATTCCTTCCAATCTGACCAGCAATTACCAAGGTCCTGTTTTGTGCTGGACCGTGTTCTACATGCTGGGGACTTAGCCGCGAGTATGAACAAGACCCCTATTATTAAAGTCCATCCAGATGTGGTGTACCTCTCCAGAGTCCAGATTCTCGCCTGAATTGAGATTCGTCTCTCAGCCTCCTCATTAATTCTAGCCAAATTCCCATGGGTAAGAGACTGGAATAAACCAGTTTTCCGGCTTCCCCTCCCCTCCTCCTTGAAGGCTGTGTGCTGTTTCCCGGCTAACAGCGGTGGGGCGGTGGGGCGGGGTGGAGGTGGGGTAGGCAGAGGCGGCCAGGACGCACTGACCTGATTTCACTCGCTAAGCTTTTCGGTTCGTGGGCGTGAGTACACGTGACCACCTTTTCCTAAATAAAGTTGAACAGTTCGAGGCTGCGCTTAGTTACTGAAGGAGACATCATCAAGAATGAGCTTCTAGCTGAAGCAGTCCCCAGCTGGCACCTCTCCTTCTGCCCAGCCTTGCACCCTTGGAACAGCAGCGTCATCCAGACCCTAGCTCAGTGAACCGCCCAGGTAGGGGACTCTGGCTTACAGTTCCGTACACAGACGGGTGGATGGAAGAATGGGTGGGTGATGCGGCTTTGGCATTAGCTATCGGAACTGGGCTGGGGGAGTAGGGTGTCAAGACAGAAAGATCTCAATGTGTGAGAAAACACTTGTAAGGACGGGTACGGTTCGTGTGCGTGGGTCCTGTTGAGTGCTTTAGGCACCGAGGAGGCGGCATTGGACTCCAAATAAGGACAGTATGGCTGGCGGAAATTTCAGAAGCTTAGGGTTCCTCCCTGATCCTGCATCAACTTTGTGGCGTAACCTTGACCAAAGAGTTTTCTTAACCTCTCCCTACCTGACTTTTCCCATTTGCAAGAACTGGTTTCGGACTCCCACCATTCTGGTCGGTAACTCAGATGGGGGCTTGGAAGAGACAATGGCGGACCTGTGCTGAGAACTGTGGATTTGAGACTCCTCTCGGTGGGGGCAGGGGCCGCCTCGAGGGTAGGTGTGTGATCTGTGGGGGCTGAACCAAGGTGTTTATTCCTGGGGCGGGCACTCCCAGGGCACCTGTGTATGGATCCAGCTGTGGCGTTGGACAAAGCCGGGGCCTGAGGGCGCTTAGGTCCGCTGCTTCCCTTCAATTAGGCTGGCGTCCAACAGCTATGACAAGAAGACTCCAACTTGCTAGATACTCCCCAGAACGCCTGGATCCTGGCCACCACCTCCCAAAGATACTACTGCTCTGGCTCACTGCGGGAAAAGGAGGGGGGAAAGAGGGGGGGAGAGGGGGAGAGGGGGAGAGGGAGAGAGACTCTCAGTGGGGTAGTGTGGTAGGGGTGATGAAGCCACTTCCCCTCCTTGGGCCTCAGTTTCTATTCTTTTGTAAGTTGTGGGTTTAGCTTTGTGGGAAGTCTTGTTGCTCAGTGTTCATAGAAGAGATACACTCACTTACAAACTGACAGCTCATGATACAGCCAGAAGATAATTAACTGCTAAATGGCATTGTGGAGCTTAAAGTGTCAGCCATAACTTCTCACTTTCTCTGCCACTTAATCTCACTTTTTCACTTGATTCCCCATCCTCCAGACAGATTAAAATGGAAATCAATACATAGTAGCCAAACAACCCTGACTGGGGAAAAGAGTAATCTGTTAAAGCAATTTCTCTAGTCTCAGGCAGGGAAATAGTTCTACAGATTATTGTAGAGGAATAAAGAAGCAACAATAATCTTTTTTTAATTCACTTATTCACATGTGCATACATTGTTTGGGCAATTTCTCCCCCCTGACCCCCTGCTTCACCATCTCTCCCCCTCCCCTCCTCACTTCCAGGCAGAACTTGCTCTGCCCTTATCTCTAATTTTGTTGAAGAAAAGACATAAGCATAATAAGGAAGACAAAGAGTTTTTGCTAGTTGAGTTAAGGATAGCTATATAGAAATAGTCCTAGCATTGCTTTCGTGTACACATGTGTTACAGCCCACGTTGGTTCATCTCTAACTGATCTTTACACTGTTTCCTGATCGCCTTCTGGTGTTGACCTCTGTCGCTTTAAGATTTCTGTATTAGTTCCTCTGGAGTGGAGACATCAAACGCTTTCATGTTTTGGGTTTTCTACCTATTCCTATATCTCCCCTATGTGCTCTCCCCTTGTCATGTGATCCAAGTCCAACCAGTTGCTGATTTTACCCTAGATCTAAAGTCTGCATATGAGGGAGAACATAATGATTTTTGGTCTTCTGAGCCTGGCTAACCTCCCTTAGACTGATGTTCTCCAGTTCCATCCATTTACCTGCAAATGATAAGATTTCATTCCTCTTCATGGCTGAATAAAATTCCATTGTGTACAAGTACAACAATAATCTTAAATGTGTGTTTTTCCAAGATGGTCCCCAAACATGTCCAAACCTACACCACCTTCCTTTCTTCCTACCTTCTCTTGTATTGACTCTAGGTGAAGAAGAACTCGGCCTCAGACCAGGAAAGATGGTAGTGTGGCAGTACAGCTTCAGACAGCAGCCAGGTGCCTTTAAGTTAGTCCAGGAGCTGTAGCCCTAGAAAAGTTGCCTAGGGACTTACTGTCTCAGTGAAAACTTAGTGCCTTAGCATTAGGCTGCTTTGAGGAAGCGGTGCTTTTGTTTTTGTGTTAATACTGTCTTCGTTTGAAAATCTTTTTAAACCCAGGTTAGAAGGAAGACATTTTTCATTCCTATCTATGCTAAAGTAAAATTAAAACAGACACACACACGCACACACACACAACCACCAACTACTTTTATAAACATATACAAAAGAGAAAGGTTTAAGCCATGGAGTCTGGATTTCTGTTTCTGTGTTCCTGTTTTTCATGTCCACTGTGGTAAAAACCATAACCAGTATAAGAGATATTTTTAGTTGGTCAAGAGGGGATAGAAGAGAAGTTTGGCAAGAGAAATTGAAGATCAGCTCCTCACAGGCAGCAGCAAGTGACCAATTTAGGTCGGTTTTACCAAGCTCCTAAAAGATGATGGAAAAAAGAATATACACTTGAGTATGTGACATCTATGCTGATAGGTCCCAGCCTTTCACAGTAGCACTTGTGGCAGGGTACTGCATCCAAGAGGCTAGAAACCTCATCTGTATCTGTAACCATACCCCTCCCATCTGCATGTATGAAGGGGCACACACACACACTTTAGTTAATTTTTTGTTGAATTGTCTTAAATTTAAAGGAAAAAAAGTATTAGAGCTGGTGGAGTGGCCCAAGTGGTAGAGTGCCTGCTTAGCAAGAGTAATGCCCTAAGTTCAAATTCTAGTAATGCAAAAATAAAGGGGGGGAAGTGTCTGGGATTGACATAGGAATGATTCCATCTGGGGCCCATCTTCCTGAATAGCTTGAACCAAGCTAAACAAAGAAAATAGGATAAGGCATTGTGTGGACTTAATGAAATCACTACTAGACTTATTTAAACCTTCATTTTAAGTTTCTTCTGTAGTTGAACAAATCTGTACTTGTTTTGAATGACTCGTATGACTAATTATGAATGCCCCTTCTGAGAGTAGCTCTTCATTCATGTGATTTAACAGTGGCAAGAGGGAACTCTAGGTTTATTTTCCTTTTGCAGGTTATTCACGTATGTTAATAAAATTCCAGCGTGGAAGGTAAAGTGGGGAAAGGTGGAGAGTTAGTTGGGTAGGAACAGTTGTGAAGGTTTTAAAAAGAAGGAGTTTGCCAAAGAACATCTCTTTTTTTTTTAAACATGTTCTAATTTTTTTTATTAGTGTATATTCCTTACACAAGGAGGGATTCATAGTGACAATTTTGATTAGGGTTATATTGTACATCAGTTACATCACTCCCATTGTCTCTCCCCTTCAACCCCCTCCCTGCCCCATGTAAAGCAATTGAAAGAAGTTTTAAAGAATATTTCTTACCTTGGTTTTTGAGGCAGCTCAACGGCCTCCCTGACCCACATTGAATCCCTACTCAGTGAGTAACTGGTATTGGGAACTTGGTAGCTCATTTTCTGCTGCAGGCAGATAATCACATTGAAAATGCCAAATATATTTCACGTATTCTTAGTTGGACCCTCAGCCTTTTTTTTAAAGCAGAGGGTTAATGATTTTATTTATCTTGTAAAGTATTTCAAAAACATGCATTTATCATTAGTGGAAGTGTCTGTTTTTGGTCATTTTTTTCCCATAAACATTTTAAGCATAAACTTAACTTTAGTATGTTAAATATTCCAAGAAGGTTCTCTTTTTCAAAAAAGCTCACAAAAGGATACCTTGGAAACAAGAAGGCAGGGATTTTCATTAATGGACTTTCTAAATAAGATTCTGCTTAAATCCTGTAATAAATTTTTCTTACATCACTGGACTTATAGGAAGAAAGGAAAATCTCCAGAAGTCCAATACATGAAAAAGAAAACACAAAATATAATCTGTGAAGTAAAACCAGAGGAATGAGAAGTAAGTTTTGTGAAAATACATGAACTACTCTACTGTAAAGCTAATGCCAGAGCCAAGATAAGGATACCAAATCTTAGGCATGCAACGAGGTGACCCTCAGCCTTTTATAATAAAAAGAAAGTTCTTTATGAAACCGTTTAAAGCCTCTTCCAACTCTGAGAGTCTAGGATTCTATGATTTGATGAAAATTTAAGATATGTCTCCAAACTACACAGGTCCTTTTAATAAGGCCAGATAACAAAGATCTAGAAGAGGAATGATATTCTTTGAAGAATTATCTGGCTTTTGGGGGAGGAAGTGTGCAGAGGGTCTGCAATATATTTCTGTCTTCCAGTGTCTATCTGCCAAGCCCAAGGGAAGAGATATGTAAAATTTCATTTTGCTTAACTTGCACTGCCTGTATACATGACTTACTTTAAAATCAGGAGCCATAAGGTTAAAAACTGTTGAAATGTAATCAAGTGAAACCCCAGCTTCCCTCTCAAAAGATGAGCTTACTTTATCATTTTTACATTCAATTTTGGGTCCTTTTATCCCAAAATGTTTTCATAATGGAATGGTCATTGGAGTCTTGGAATGTGACTGGAATATAACTGTCACACAATCCTCAAGAGATTATCAAAGTTACATTTTTCAAATGGCATCCACCAAAAAGAATAAATTGCTCAAAGGTAGATATTATTCTGACCTTAATCTTGGAGTAGTTGGTGAGAACATCTTTCTGGAGTACTTCTGTGCTTGGGAGTGTGTTGTACATTTTGGGCAGTAGAAATTTCCACATAATATTTACTCCCTATGTCAGAAACTTTGGCCTTTGACTGTATTTTATTTACATTTTGTATCACTGTCTAGTGATCTTATTTCTTATGTCTTTACTCCTAAGTTTGCTGTCTTGTCTTTTTTTTTTTCAAATCAAAATGTATCGTATTTCCTGCCCTGAAGCTTCTCTAAAATCTAGCATTTAAACTGTGCTGAAAATTAACATATTGTGGGAGCATATGTGCTTTTGATTAGGGAGAACTAATTCACTTCTTTTAATAATAATAGTATGCCAATTTATAGGAAACAGAAATGCATAAGAGTTGGAAAGTGCTTAACATCAGTTAATTAGCAAACACACACTTAGTTCCTCATTGCAAGAAGGGCTAGGCTGTAGATGTCCACTGAGAAATTAATTACAATTACAGAGTATGTAATTATTCCACAAACAGAGGCTACCAGTCAGAATGCCCCAAATTTGGGGAGAGCCAGAGAGCAATTTTATGGTTGGCAGTTAGTCAAAGTAACAGTCTTTTGAAATGTAAAAAGTACTTTTTAAGGACCAGAGGGGTCCAGTGGTGGAGCACCTGCCTACCGAGAGCAAGGCCCTGAGTTCAAACACAGTACCACCACCAAAAATACTATTTTAAGCATAAGTTATTTTAATATTTTTGCTCTAATTATAATCTGTTCTGCACTGAAACCACCAATCTACTTTAGAATGGATGTTGAAAATTTTTTGTCATTGTATGCCACAATTTACCTCGAATTGATGTTTTCAAATGACTTTTACCTTGGCTTTCACATAATGTGGTCTTTTAACTAGAGTTAAAATGCTTACAAAATGCATGCCATTTTGGCCCAGGTTACTTTTCTAGGTTCCCAATTTTCTACAAATTTAGAAAATGTTTAATTTACTGTTAAAATGCATTAAGGAGACATATCTTTACTGCCAAAAGATAAGAGAGCTAACATGAAAGAGAAAGGAGAAAGAGTTCTGGTTTTGTAATGTTACTAATATGCCTCACTCCATACAATGAGTTACTTGTATATTATATATGCAATAATCACTCTTGGGGGTTTCAAACTTTAATTTCTGCAACCCAGTATTAATAGAAGCTTGACTCTACTCTTTTCAAAACCAGCTCCTGCAGCATACTGGAGATTGCTGTCATTTTCCTGAAGAGAAAATCCAAGTCAACACTTCAGCCATCTTAAAGCCAGGGACTGTTGACAGGAAGAATTTCATTGTCACCTTTTCTTCTAATGAGATCACCCTTCAACTTTGGATTCATGCCTGCCTTCTGGACTTCTGAGGACTATAAGAACATTGATAAGATGAATGCTACCATCCAGGCTGAAGCTACCCATCTGGAATCTCCCTTGTCCTCCACAGTGGCCCTGATAATAGTGCTGATAATTATTTTCTCATTGTTAATGACTTCCTTTGTGACATACTGTTTCCACAAGTGGAAGCTGAGGGGCCGAAAGCTGCAGAGAGCCCAAGAAGAATATCAGAAAGATCAAGAGAAAAGTATATTTCATAACCCTCATGATCTTATTTTCTAAAAATGTAGTAAGTTGACAATTGAAGGACAAACCAATATGACAAGAAAGAACAGAAGATGAAATGATGTGAATTAAAAAGCAAATAGACATGAAACAACAAAAAGCGAAACATGATGCAAAACCATGGGCACCAATATGACACTGCAATATGATAGCAAGTAGTAGGAGAGAGGAGAGAAGAATACTACTGTACAATGAACTTTGAAAACAAGAGTTCATGCTGTAGTTGATCTGTTAATCAAGCTGTTCATTGTTTGAAAGTTGCCTACAATTTCATTATAGATTATAAACAATGAGGTGGTAGGTTTTATTGTTTTGATTCTTGATGGGTTTCTTTGTTTTCTTTTTTGGTATAAGATAAAAGCAAAGCAATCACATGTTTTACATTTATATTTTATTTACCACCAACTTTTGATTTGTTGATTGTGACTAAATAGAAGTCCCGTACTGCTCATTTATTTATCTAGGATGGCCAGATGAAATCAAAGACAGGAGTTTTGTTTAGTATCAGACTTATAATGTGGTATTTTATTTCCTGACAAGTGTTTGTCATAAAGATAAGAAAAAGAAAATTAAAGATTCTATAATCATAGTATATGTAACTGATATGTTAGTAATGAATGTAACAAGATGACTAGATGTGTTGAAATGTAAGCAGTGTGTTTTAGTAAAAGGAAAAAAGAAAATCAAGTCCCAAATAGCCCAAACCTCTGTTCCCCTGAAATTTTGCTTTAAGTTATGCATTGCTTGAATATTTGTTAGTGTTATATATGTTTGAAACAGAATTCTTTTCTGGTAATAGTGCCGTATGTATATTTTCTTTTGGTAAAACAAAGTTGTCATCATATGAATGGGACAGTTTCTAAAAGTATGTGCTATTTATTATTTTTTTTATATTTTAGGGAATTTTTTTATTCATTTATTCACATGTGCATACATTGTTTGGGCTATCACTCCCTACTGCCCCCACCCCCTCCCTCTCCCCCCCAACCCCCCTCGCTTCCAGGCAGAACCTGTTCTGCCCTTATCACTAATTTTGTTGAAGAGAAGGCATAAGCATAATAAGGAAGACAAAGCATTTTTGCTAGTAGAGTTAAGGATAGCTGTATAGAGAGATTCCTAACATTGCTTTTGTGTGTGCTACTTAGATAGTGCTGACAAAATATGAAATTTTATTGGCCAAAATAAATAAACTCTATTAAATGAAATAAATATATTTTAGAATGCATTGTGGTGCATATCAGTTATTGAATACAAAAGCAAGCACTGTCCTTTGTGGCTTAATAAATATATGCTTTAAAAAGAAAATGCTGGTTTTTGGAAGGTAATATGAGCAATTGTCTTGGGTTAAAATTATCTTTATTAAGATAAATTCTGGGGATTGATTAAAAAAAGTTTATTCCTATTTTATAGATGTCTCTCTAGAAAATATAAAAGGAGAGAAAACTGTTCAGTTCATTAAAAAAAACTTGAGATATAATTTACTACTCATTTCATTTAGTAAGCCTAGTAAAATTGTGTTTCTAAGACAATATAAGAGTAATGCAAGAAAAGAAAGTATGGGACTAGAGATATAGCTCAGTGGTAAAGTGTTTGCCTGACATGCACAAGGCCATGTTAGATCTCCACCACCAAAAAACAAAAGGATACAAGGAAAGAAGAAAGGAAGGAAAGGAAAGGAAAGAGAGAGGGAGAGAAAGAAAGAAAGAGAAAGAGAGAGAAAGAAAAGATGAAAATATGGGCAAAGATATAAAAATTCAAACTAAACTATTAGCTAAATTCAACATCTTAGTTGAAACACATCTAATGATGGAAAATCTCCCAGTGTAATTTGTTACATTGATAAATAAGAAAAAAATGCATTTCTCCAATCAACATAGGAAAAAGCATTTTACAAATCTTAATTCTTACTTTGATAAAAATGCATGGCAAATTATAAACAGAAAGGAACTTCCTCAATCTGGAAATGTTATATACTAAAACTTAACATGAAACCTATTTAATTGAGTTTGTTACATCTGTGTTTCAAATTACCACAAGCTTAGTAGTTAAAAACAACACCTTTATTTATTATTTAAATTTATTTTTTAAATGATAATACCAAACATAAAAATTGTACATGTTTATGAGGTACCACATGATGAGTCAGCACACACACATATACACACATACACATTGTGTATAATGATTAAATTAGACTAAACATACTATCTCCTCAAGTATTTATAGTTTCTTTATGGTAAAAATGTTCAAAATCATTGTTTTAGCTTTTAATCATTATCCATTTTTACCAGCTTACAGTTCCTGTGGGTCAAGAGTTTAGACATGACTTAACAACTGAGTACTCTGCTTAGGGTCTCAAAAGGCTACAAAGTGTCTTCTGGGCTGCATTCTCTTCTGGAAGTACAAATAGAGAAGAATCTACTTCTAACCGCACTCCTGTAGACGGCAGAGCTCATTTCCTTGTGACTTTAGGACTGAAGACCTAGGTTTCATTTTGACTGTTGGCTGGACGTCTCAGCTACTAGAGTCCTCTCATACTCCTTGCCATATGGGCTTTTTTTTTTTTAACATGGACACTTCACTAAGACATCAAAGAGAGTCTTTAGGGTAAGTATGCTAGCAAGACAGAATCTTATACAGTGTAAAACAATCACAAGAGTGAGATCTCATCACTGTTGACATTTTATATTGATTAAAAGCAAGTCACAGGTCATTCCCATGATCAGGGGATGATAAGTACACAAATGTAGAAATACCACAAGGCAAAGATCATGAGGTATCACTTTGGAGTCTATCTACTACATTAATGGATAACAGTTGCATCCACTTTAACATAAGAAACTATAAGAAAGATGCCCTATATCTCTGCTGTCATTTGCCATAGTATTGGCTATCTTGGCCACAACAGGAAAAAAAAAGTAATATGAAGTAAAAAAAGAGAAAAAAGGGAAAACATAATGATTCCTTTATACAGATGATGTGATCATCAACCTAGGAAGAAAACAAAAAAAATAACAGCTAATAACAAAATCCAGCAAATTGGATAGAATCAAGACTACCCAATCAGCACTTCCTTCTCCCCCAAAAAAACCCATTATTGAATTCTTAAACACATGTAGTGTTTGTCTAGCATGCATAAGACTCTGGGTTTGATCCCCAGCATCACAATGTAGTTGAGTGGTAGAGTTTGTGCCTAGAATTCTTTTTTATTTTTTTCCTTTTCAATACTGGGGATTGAACCCAATTTACAATGGCAAAAGAAAAAGAAAAGTATAAAGAAGCTAGGACACTAACCAAGAATACACAAGACCTCTGTGGATAAGACATTAAAACTCTAATGTAAACCATAAAACATGATCCAAACAACATATTATAGGGTTGTGTGTTGCTACTGGGGAAATTATCATGAAGTTAGTACTTAAACAGTAACATTAAGTCTCTTACAATTCTGTAACTCCAGAATAGCCAGGGGCTAGTGGCTCATGCCTGTAGTTCTAGCTACTTGGGAGGCTGAGATTCGGAGGATCGTGGTTTGAGACCAGCCTGGGCAAATAGTTCAGGAGACCCCATCTCCAAAATAACCAGAACAAAATAGACTGGAGGTGTGACTCAAGTGGTAGAGCTCCTGCTTTGCAAGTGTGAAGCCCTGAATTCAGACCCCAGTCCCACCAAAAAAAAAAAAAATTTCCAGAATAGGTCTCCCTAGGATACAATAAAGATATTGGGAAAGGCATCTGGCATTTCTACTTAGGAATTCTTTTCCTGTTCTTTTCAGGTTCTAAAGGTCATCCACATCCCTTGGCTTGTGCTTTCTTCTTCCATCTTCAGACTACAACAACAGATCAGTCAAGTTCTTCTTGAAAACATGACTGTTTAGTCATTTGCTTCCTTCTTCTGCTTTAAAGGACCATTGCTATTATATTGGGTGGTCCTGGAAAATTACAGGTAATCTATGTTAAGGTCAGCTGATTAGAAAACTTAACTCACCTCTGCATGAAAACTAACATAGAATTAGAGTATATACAATTTTTGTGGGGGGCACTATTCTGCCAACCACAGATGTCAACATCAAACACAAAGTTTCTGAGGCTACACTGTGCTTAATTACTTCAAGAAATGGCAAGGAGGATAGTGTAGTTAGAGTAAATTAAGAAAAGGTGAGAGTGGATGAAATGAAGTCAGGGAGGTTGCCAGAGTCGAGATTGTATAAGATCTTGTAGGGAAGGTTAAGGACTTTAGCTTTTACTCAAAAGAAAGGGTCCATTAAAAGATTTTTGAGCACAGAGGTGATGTGGTTTTGGTTTTTCTGTAAGAGTATAACTCTTACTGGTAAGTTAAGAGTAGATAATTAAGAACTGCTATGACAATGGTTAAAGCAGAGAGAGCAGTTAGAAGATAGGTGCATTGGGCCAGGAGGTAGGGAGAAATGATCAGATTTGTGATAGGTTTTGATGGTAGATCATACAGGAGTTGATGCTGGAGTAGATGTGGGTGTGAGAGAAAGAAAGTAAGGAGAGTTTCAATATTTTTCTAATATCATAGGGTAGTTCTATTTTTTTTTTGCAAAACCCCCATACTATTTTCCATAATGACTATACTAATATAGTGTAAGAGTTTCCTTTTCTCTGAATTCTTCCACTTATTTATTTATCTATTTTTGCTTTTCATAATGGCCATTCTGAGTGAGATAATATATCTCTTTTTTTTATTATTTGATTTTGGTGTTTTGTTTGCTTTTGAGACAGGGTTTTCCTATGTAGCCTAGACTGGCCTTGAACTTACTAGGTAGCCCTGGCTAACCTCAAAGAGGAAATCCTTCTGAGTCAGGCTCCTGAGTGCTGGGATTATAGGCATATACCACCATACTCAGATTCTTGTGGTTTTGATTTGCAAGTCCCTGATGACTAATGATTTTGAACTTTATTCATATTGGCCAGTTATATATCTTCTTTTGAAGATTATTGGCCCATTCAAATCAGATTATTTGTCTTGTTGTTGAGTTCTTTGAGTTTCTTACACATTCTGGATATTAGTCCATTGTCAGTTTATAGTTCAGATATTTTCTCCTATTCTGCAGGATGTCTCTTCACTCTGTTGATTGCTTCCTTTGCTGTGCAGAAGCTTCTTAGTTTGATACGATCCAATATATAGTTTTGTTTTATTGCATATGGGTGTTTTTTGGCAGTACTGGGGTTTGAACTTAAGGCCTCTGCTTGCTAGGCAGGTGCTGTACCACTTGAGCCACTCCCCGAGCCCTGTTTTGTGTTGGGTATTTTCAAGATAGGGTCTACAGAACTATTTGCATGGGTTGGCTTCAAACTGCTATCCTCCTGATCTCTGCCCCTTGAGTAGCTAGGATTATAGGCTATGTATATATTGGAATTCAAGGCCTCACGCCTGCTAGGCAGGTGCTCTACCACTTAAGCCACTCCACCAGCCCTTGCCTATGCTTTTTAGATCTTATCTAAAAAGAACTATTGCCTATACCAATGTCTCAAAGTGTTTCATCTTTGTTTTTTTCTAGTTATTTCTTAGGTTTAGGTCTTACATTAAGGTCTTTTGTTCCATATGGAGTTGATTTTTGTACTATCTGAGAGAAAAGTGTCAATTTATAGCCTTACACAGGTGGATATCTAGTTTTCCCAATATCATTTACCGAAGAGGATGTTTTTTCTCCAGTGTGTGTTTTTGGCACCTTTGTTGAGAATCACTTGGCTGTAGATGTATGGGTTTGGTTCTGTGCTCTTTATTCTGAGCCATTGGTCTATGAGTCTATTTTTAAGGCCAGTACCATGCTGAGGCAGGAGAATAGAGAAATACAGTTTTGTCAAGAGAGGGTAGAGACTGGCCAGATAAAAATCTCATAAAAATCCCACCTAGGATATGCTCCCTTCAGGAGACATTAGTTGGGAATTTCCTTGGAATCCCCTTTTTGTCATTAACTCAATAGCTACTACATCTTGATAGAAGAGAATGTTTGTGCAGAAGGAAAGTCCCAAAGGACATGTTCTGAGGGCTGAGGAGCCTGTCCTCAGGTACCTTTTGAGACATCTTCACTCCCACACACTTAAAGTTTCGTATATGTGGACTGCATCTCATGCATGTATTATAACAGAATGCATTATGGTCAGGGCATGCACAGCCAAAAATAAGTTATATAACATCTTCTTGTCAATCAAAGCAGTCAATCAAAAGAGGGACACCTCTTTCACATGCACCCCCATCTCATACCCAGCTTCCACCTTAAATTGCAATCCTAGCAGAGAATCTAGGCCTTCAGCTTCCTCATTCAGGTCTGCTTCTATCTGTAGGAGTATATTCCATTTTCAATTAATGTACCTTTTGTTTGCTATGTCTGTCAGCTTTGTCCAAATCTTTGCTCAATTCTCTAAGAACCTGGAACACTCACAACCTAAAGGTGCTCAAAATCCTCCACCCCCACACCCAGGACCATACCAATGCTGTTTTGGTTACTATGGATCTGTGGTATATCTTGAAGTAAGGTATTGTGATGTTTCCAGTTTTGCTCTTTTTGCTCAGTATTTTGCATTACTCAGGGTCTTTTGTGCTTCCATATGACTCTTAGGATTATTCTTTTTTTAGTTCTGGAAATGATATTTTGAATATGATCCCAACAAAACTTTCCTGTCATATTGGATATTTAGGTTGTATCCAGTTTTCTAATCATATAATCAGAGCTATAATATCCTTGTATGTGCTTCTTGATTTCAGTATTTCTTAAAATTTCATGGGGTCATAACCTCTTTTGAGAATCTCATGCAGCTGTGGTTTGTTCCCCTAAACAAATACACACTGTCTCTCTCGTCTCTCGTCTCTACATATAAAGGTACCAGTCTCTGTATAGGCAGTTATTTGAAAGAGTTCTCGTGCCTCACAGATAATAACATATGCAGTTACTTTCCCTTATCTTATGGTTGTTTTTTTACTGTATAATTTCCTTTATTAAGTATATTAGTAGTCAGAACTAGGTGTGGACTTTAGGATCTCAGCTCCTAAGTACAATCTATAGTACCAAAAAGTTATCTTTAGAGGTTAGACTGTATGGAAAAAAGTATATTTTTTCAATTTAAGAATACTAAACTCAGGAATAGGTGATATGTAAGAAAGTAGTTATATTTTTTTAAAAATAGAATTTAACTATGTGACACAGCATTTCTTTTGTGACCAATATTCAGTTGCATACCTTTTAGGATACCTTACTAAGAAAATCTGTTCCCAATGTTATTTGTATATTAGTCATACTCCATTCACCTTCATAAAGGTTTTAATGCCAGACAATTAAAGTGGGATGGGGGGGGAAACAAATGAAAAACTAATTAAGAAGAGGGGAAAACATATATTGGTGGTAAGAAAATGAGATACCATAATTGTGTGATAAATTTGGCTCCAAACTTTCTGACATTCCAGAAAACCAAAAAGGCTGAAGAAGGGACATGCTAAATTATGTAACTCTCTCTCTTTTTGATTAAATTGAGCATACAACCTTGTTTGGAGAAATAAGTTTTTTCTAGGTAGAAGGAGAAATTTGTTGTGCAGGTTATCTAGCATGTGCTTGAACTATTGCCACAATCTCATTATAGAATCTGCTCCATTTGTGGCTAGAATTAATTAATTACAAGAAAATCATGCCATATTTTAAGCTAAAATTTTCCTCTTTGAGATTTTTATTTATTTTACCAGTTGGACATCATAGGACAAGTCTTATGTAAAATTTCCTTATGTGTCTGACAGTAACAATTATGTCATTCTAGCTAAATGTTTTTTCCTCCACACTAGGGTTCCTAGTTTAACAGTTTCTGTTGCAATGGCTTTATATGACTTTCTAAATATGATAATCAAGAGATGCACCAATAATAATTTCTAAAGTCTGCTCCATATACCATAAATAAATCATTTGAACATTAAAGGTTATAAAGTATGAAGTTTCCTAGCTGGTCCTTTTGTATGCAGAAAAACACATCAGAGCTTTTTTTAGGTGATTTTATTTTGAATAAAAATATTAATTGATAAGACCACTGGAATAATTTAACTATAAAATATACAAGTTTTTAATTTAGCTTTAAATTTTTTAACTGTGCAAGTTTTTGGGATAAGAAGTCAAAATTCAATACATGTATACACTGCAAAATGATCAAATCAAGACAGTTAACACTGCCCAAACATATTTTAAATTGTTTGATTTGTGAAAAATTTATTTGGTATTTCTTATTCGAGCAGTGGATAAATCTTTCTGATACATGTAAAAATGAAAATTGGGGAACTAGGTGTAGTAAACATCCTTCTCTACACCACTTGGAAATAGCTTCTTTATTGTCAAAAGTTAATTTTCTATAAATGTAATGCTTTCATTTTTGTCTCACTTAACTGGAATTTATTTAACATAAGGAATGAGGTAGATCCAGCCTCTATTTTTATCAAATAGATTTGATGAAATCAAGTTGACTTAATACCTTTTATTGAAACAAACATTTTTCACTGATTTGAAATGCTACATTTATCATTGGTTGAATCTTCATATGTATTTTGTTCTATTTCTGGAATACATTCCATCCATCTGTTTCTCTATTTAATTCCAACTTAAAAAGGAAAAGAAATTTATTATGAAAAATCTAAAAATTATGCAAAAGTGAGTGTGTGTGCGGGGGGGGTAGTGAAACGATATTCCTAACACCCATCTTCCTAATTTAACACTTATCCTTGTAGGGCTAAACATAATTGACACCCAATTAAATTGGTATTGTATATTATCTGATAGAAAGAGGCCTGGTTTCTTCCTTTCTTTTCAAGATGGGCCAAAATGTGTCCATAGGATTTTGCAAAATTAATGAAACTTTCATGAAATGATGGAGGCATTAATCCATATTTTAAGGGCATGAGGAATAATACGCAGTGGGAAAGTGGGTATAGTACATGCTCTACTCTTTGAAGAACCTTGAAAGAAAGGAAAAGGAAGAGACATAAAACAGTATCATTAAATAATCTTACTCGTTATCTCTGCCTAGCTTTCAAGGACCACCAAAGTTTATCTTCATCTGAACTATCCAACATTATTACCCAGTTTTCAACCAGGTTGCTTCTTTTATATTCAAGGGAAGCTTCTTATATTCTCCTGAAAATGGCATCCTTATCCTTTCCTCCATGCTTTTGCTCATACTCTGTCACCCAGTGTGCTCTGGTGTGTCCTCCACCTAATCAAATACTATACCTATTCTATAAGCTAATATCAAATACTACCATCCTTCTCTAAGAATTCATCCTAACAATCTCAGTCTGTAATACTTGCTATGCTTTCACCACTACAACAATTAAAAATAGCATCATGTAAATTATTTCTTATTTGTCTTCCTAATATTTTGTGTGAACTTGGCTTGCTATGTTTTTTCAGAGCAGAAACTATGTTTCTCATGAATAGATACATAGTAGTCTTCAATAAATATTTATTATTTCATTAACAATTTCATAAATCAACTTTGGAATAAAAATAAATATTGTAGTCTTTCACGAATATTGCCTTTACTCAAGTCAGAGTAGTCATGTCTAAAATCCCCCAATTCATCATATCAAAGAAAGCCTTCAGCTAAAGAATTGGCTAAACTCACAATCCCTTTTATTTGATACTTTTAATATCAGTCTCTTTACTACCTAGGTCTCATATTTTGTTAGGAAACCTTCTTCTGTGTGTCAGTATCTATCTTGGTTACAAAATTTTATGGCAGGGCTCCTTCATTGCTCAGTTAGTTCACAGAGTTCCTCTGGTCTCTTTGTCTTTTGGAATGGGACCCAAGAGTTCATATAAATAGTGCAACCTTTTCCATTTCACAAGATGAAGTGTGCTGAAATCCTGGTAAATTCACGGCAGACTACACATGAGCATTTGTGTCCTCTAATTCATAATCCAGCATGATTTTGTGGTTATTACTTGTATTTGAGGCTTTAATTTCTCTACTAAATCCTCATTGTGGTATCGACTATCCTCTTCTAAATACCTTTAGTGAAAAGGGGTCTCATTGCATTCTGAGAGTTATTCTAGGAATAGAAAATGATTCCCTCTGTTAGACTGTAGTTTACTTCTATTAAGCTTCTTCTCATGGGCCATATATCTTTCTTTTGGGGATATACTGGAGAGATATGACTGTTATGTCACAATACACCTCCTCAAATAATTGAAAGATACCACATATCATATCTCATTTATATAGTTCAGGATAAATATTCAGTGTCTTCAACTCTTTGCCTTATGACATGATTTCATATCCATTCATCTTAGACTCTTTCCAGTAAACATGCCGCACATTTCTCTTTACATGTGACATTACATGATGAATGCAGTGACACAGGTTGATCCTGAATGAAGAGATGTATAGTTGATCATTGTGATGACTTTGAATAGCAACTTCTATTATTTTTTCTTTCTTCTTCAATTAAAAAAATTTTCACTAGCATAAATTAATTATTAAAAAGGCATTCATTGTGATATTTACATACATGAATATAATGCTCTTTGATCAAATTCATAGTATCTGTATTACTCTTTCTTAATATGTAATATACTTCAACCATATTCACACCCCCATCACTCTCTTCTTTCCTCCATGCCCCTCCCACTCAGCCTCCCTCCAAATCGTCCCCCTTTAATAATCATGTCATATTATTTTTTTTTCTTAGGTTTAGATTCTGCATATGAGTAAAAACAATATGATACTTGTCTTTCTGACCTTAGCTTATCTACTTAACATGATGATTTTCAGTTCCATCCATTTCCTGCAAATGACATAATTTCTTTATGGTAGAAGAGTAATAGTACTTCATTGTATATACATATAGTACTCTATATGTACATACATATATACCACATTTTCTTTACCCATTCTTTGGTTGTTGGGCACCTAGGCTGATTCCATAGCTTGGCTAATGTAAATAGTACTGCTATAAACCCAGTATATAAATGTGGGTCTGCAGGAATCTCTGTTGTATGTTGACATACATTCCTTTGGATATATGCCCAAGAGTGGTATAGCTCGATCATAAGTTCTATTTTAGTTTATTGAGGAACCTCCATACTGATTTCCACAGTGGTTATACTAATTTACATTCCCATCAACAGTGTATGAGCTTCCTTTTTCCCTGCATCCTCACCATTTGTTGCTGTTTGTTTTCTTGATGATAGCATTCTGACTGGAGTGAGAAGGAATCTCAGTGTCATTTTGAATTGCATTTCTTTTATGGCTAAGGGAGGCTGAACATTTCTTCATGTGTTTATTAGCCATTTGTATTTCTTCTTTAGAGAACTATCTGTTCAATTTGTTTGCCCATTTGTTAATTGGATAATTTGGTTTTTGGTGTTTAATTTTTGAGCTTTTTATATATTCTGGATAATTACTCTTTATCCAATGAATAGCTTGTAAAGATTTTTTTTCTTCCATTCTGTAGGTTGTCTCTTGATTCAGGCAATTGTTTTCTTTGGTGTACAGAAGCTTTTAAATTTGATGTAATGTCATTTCTCATATCTTGCTCTTATTTCCTGAATAGCTGGAGTCATATTTAGAAAGTAATTTCCTATGCCTATCTTCATTTGTAGAGTATCAGATTATCTTCGTAAGAAGATCTGTAGATTTTCCTATAGAGGTACAAAGTTTCAGATCTTACATTAATGTCTTTGATCCACTTTGGACTGATTTTTGTACAGGATTAGAGATAAGAAAATCTAGTTTCAGTCTTCTACAAGCTCATATCCAGTTTTCCCAACACCATTTGTTGGTCTTTTCTCCAATGTAAGTTCTTGGCTCTTTTGTCAAAAACCAGATGGCTGAACTTGTGTGGGTTTATTTCAAGTTCTAGTCTTTTCCATTGGTCTACATATCTGCTTTTATGATAGTGCCATTCTGTTTTTGTTATTATGGTTCTGTAATATAATTTGAAGTCAGATTTTGTGATACCTCCAATATTGCCCTTTTTGCTCAGGATTGCTTGGCTATTTGGGGTTTTTTATTCTTCCTTATGAATTTTTGGGTTGATTTCTCTATTTCTGTGAAGAATGACAGCAAAATTTTGATGGGGATTGAATTTAATCTGTAAAACCCATTCAGTAGCATAACTATTTCACAATATTAATTCTTCCGATCCATGAACTTGGGAGGATTTTCCATCTTCTAGTGTCTTCTTCCATTTCCTTCTTGGAACATTTATATTTTTTATTGTAGAGGTTTTTCATGTTCTAAAGTTTATCTAGGTATCTTATTTTTTGAGTTTATTATGAATGGAATTGCTTACCTGACTTCTCTCTTTGCCTGTTCACTGTTGATACATAGAAAAGCTGGGGTTTTTTGTGTGTGTTGATAATGTATCCTGCTACTTCATTTAAAAGTTTTCAGCAGATATAAAGTTTTGGTGGAGTCTTTAGCTTTTTTAAAGTATAGGACCATATTGTTAGGTATGAGTTAGCCATGAGTGATGGATAAGGCAGGATAGATAGATGAGGAGACTGTGAAATTATATTATTTTAATAGATATTAAAAGGGTCAGACT
Organism: Castor canadensis; assembly: GCF_047511655.1. Taxonomy (NCBI): domain Eukaryota; kingdom Metazoa; phylum Chordata; class Mammalia; order Rodentia; family Castoridae; genus Castor; species Castor canadensis. The sequence goes on from NC_133405.1 coordinate 87,599,000, forward strand.
CAGACATTAATAGTAGAAAGTAAAAACTAGAAAGCCAGAGCAACTAACCACTCCCTCCCACCTCCTTTTAGGTGTTTAAGTTACAAGAACAGGCTATCTACATTCCAGGGTTATCTGCATCCACCTTTCTCTTTGAAATATTAACAAGTTCCAAGGCTCTTTGGAGTTGGAAGGACAAAAAGAATGAAAGACATGTCTTGCAAATGGAAGCCCTTTTGTCCCTGTGATTTGAGTAGTTCTAGGTGATACCTCTCTGTTTTAACACCCATCTTAGTCACATAGATCTATTATCTTAGTGACTATACATATTCCCCCAGCTTGGAAAGTATAAGAGTAGAAGATGAGGACAGCCATTTTGAGTTTTTACTCTCATTTCCTACACGGGGAGCAGAAAATGTTTCTTCCTTTTTTCCCATTTCTACTCAAATTTATTGTTATTATAGTAGACTCCTTTCCTAATAAACTTTACTTTTACTTTTATGACATTTTCACACTTTGCCTAAATTCTTCTTTCACTGGATGTGAGAACTGAGGTAGATACCAGTACTAAACTTTCCAATAACATTTTCATCTGCAAATAGGAATAATTTGATTTCTTCCTTTCTTACTTGTGTCATTTTTATTTCTTTCTCATGTCTTATTTCTCTGGTTAAGAATTCAAGCACTATATTGGAAAAGAATGGGGAGAGTAGACACCCTTATTTAGAGAGAGAGACAGACAGAGAGAGAGCATGTAATCACTGGATTGTTTGAGGGAACTAGAGGAAGGTGGGAGAGGAAAAGAGAATGATAATTTACAATATCAAAATACATTGCATCCATGTATGAGGATGGTATAATGAAATGTAATGAAAGCTGTAGAATAATAGGGAGGCAGAGGAGATGAAGATAAAGTAATAGATGAGATTAAAGTACAATACATACTTGGGTGAAATACCATGGATAAAACACTTTGAACAATTAATATACATTTAAAAATTGAAGGACAGGAATGTAAAACAAGTCCTGATCATGATTTGGTTTCAGTGGGAGGGAGAGGGTGAATTGAGAGGGTGAAGGAGGGTGAATATTGTAGATGTACTTTATATACTTGCATGAAATTAGAACCATAAAATCCATTAAAATTGTTTTACAGTGAGGTGAGGAGGATGAAGGAGAATGATAAAATGGGTGAATCTAATCAAGATACTTTGTAAGCACACAAGGAAATATCACAATGAAACTCTCCTGTATATGCTAATATAAATTTTTTTTAACAAGTTGATAGCAGGTTAAGCATGGTGGTTCATAACTGTAATCTCAGCTACTCAGAAAGTGGAGGTAAGAGGATAAAAAACTGAATAAATGAATGAATAAATCTGAATGATGTGTTGGGTGTTTTGTTAAACACAATTTGATCTTTATCTCTTTGTAGCAGCTTTCAATACTAAGCATCATATTAAAATTTCCCCAGCAAGTGATTAAAATTAACCTCAATAATAGATTCAAATTATTGGGTGACTCCAGATGTGATGCCTTCAGAAGGACAAAACATCATCTATGCAAGTGTTCCAGCAGCTAATGCATACCTGAATTTAGTCAGGAGAAAATGTCAGAAAATGAGGAGCATTATATTAAAAGGTAGGGCTGAATTCTTCAAAAATGTTAATGTCTTGAAAGACAAAGAATGGCTATTGAAAAGTCTCCCAGAGTAAAGGAGGCTAAAGAGAAAGGTAAACAAATGCCATACTGGATCATTATTGGAAGAGAATGAAAGTGCTCTAAGATACATTATTAGGCAAAACAATCCAATTAAAATGTGACTGGAAGACTGGATAAAAATATCATTAAATGAATTATATTAAAGTTCCAGTGTATACCCCATTCTTCCCTGCACTAGCTTCAAAGTTTCAGGTCTTACATTAAGGTGCTTAATTCACTTTGAGTTGATACTTGTACAGGGTGAAAGACATGATCTAATTTCAATTTTCTGCATGTAGATATCCAGTTTTCCCAGTAACACTTGTTGAAGAGGCTATCTTTTCTCCATTGTATATTTTGGGTACCTTTATCAAAAACCAGGTGGGCATAGCTCATGAACTCATATCTGGGTCTTCTCTTCTGTTCCATTGTTCTTCATGCCTGTTTTTGTGCCAGTTCCATGCTGTTTTATTGCTATGGCTCTGTAGTACAGTTTGAAGTCAGGTATTATGATACCTCCAGCATTGCTCTTTATGTTCATCATACTCTATTTTCAATTTGCTCCATTCTGCTTGCAAGACTTTCAATTGAGTGTTTCAATTGAGTTATTGAGCTTTTCATTTCCAAGAATTCAGTTTAATTTTTTCAGGATTTCTGTACCTTTATTGAATTTCTCTTTCATATATCTATATTATCTTCCTTATTTCATTCAGTTGTCAAAATTCTCTTTTAGATAATCAGCTGTTTACTTATATTTTCTTTGATTTCATTTGGTACTTACACATCTCCTCATTAGCTTCATTGATCATTCTTGTTCTTTTGAATTCTATATATTGTTTTTTAAATTCATTCACTTCATGTTTGTTCAATTCCTTTGTTGTGGTACTGTTGGTACTTGGAGGAGACATGTTCCCTTGTTTTTTTTTTTTACATTACTAATGTTTCTGCGTTGGAATTTACAAATCTGAGTACAAGATTTTGGTTGGATGTTTTAATTTCCTATGTCCTTTCAGTTGGAGATTTCACAGCATTCAGGTAAGACTAGGTAGTGTTAAGGTTGTGATGAATTTCCTTGTCACTAGCATGGGGTAGAGGGTAGTTTGTAGTGAAACATTCAGCCACTATGTTCAAGATGCTGAGCCCAGTCCCCTATTCCACCTGGGGAGAAGTTTGACTGCAGAGGCAATCACTGATTATATACACCTACCATGAGATTATGTCAAACCCTAGTAATGATCAGCCACACCATTTCTCCAGTATTTTGAGAGGAATAAAGGAGCAAAGATAATACTTTGTGGTTAAGGAAGACTTTAGTTAATAATGGTGGTAATGAGATGGAGATAAGAGGGATAATGCTCAAGTACTTTGCAAAGTGTATGCTATTATAAGGCTAGAAGGGGTAGCAGCTTCAGTTAATAAAAGTAGTAAAGAGAAAGTAGAATGAGATAGGTATAAAAGGTCTAGTTTTAATACCATATTAAGGAAGAAAGGCAAAAGAGAATGGAAGAATGAACACATAAACAAACACACAGGTAATTAATTACCTGCTAAAAGTATAGGTAACAAAGAAGAATTGTGGATGGAGGGATAAAGGTAGAAGAAAATATAAGCAACAAAGCTATTCTGTTTTTACACAGATGGAAAGTGTAGCAAGGGAGGGTGATAGGAGAGGGAAAAAGACATGTTTTAAGGTTGAATATTGAAAGGTGGGTGTTGTGCCTCACATACAGTGGCTACAAAGCAAAAGAAGGGAGAAAAAGCAGAACTAAAAAGAAAGCAAGAACAAAAATACCAAATCAAATATATAAAAATAACAAAAAAGTAATTTAAAAATATATAAAAATAAAAAATAAATGAAAGTATTTAAAAGGCAATAAAAAGAAAGAAAGAAAAAAATCAGAGTTCTCAGTTGTTCTCCAGAGTAGCAATTATTATTTTTTTTCTTCTTCCTCTAAGTCTGTATCATTCAGTCCAGCAAGTGGCAAAATAGTTAAGAGGTTTAACTCATGGTGATAGCAGATACAGCCTTTTGCTTGTTTTCCAGTATAGGTGAGAGACTTAGAGAGCTAATTTAAATCTCCAGTGAAAGCTTCTTGGGTCTGGGCTACCAATCCCCCAGTCTCACCACTCAAACTCTGGGTGCTCCTTCTCCCACTCAGAGTCTGTTGTACTCAGTACAGGTGACCTTCCTTTCCAGGGCTGCATTTGCTAGACCTCTAGTGATCCGGCTGCTTTCCGTCCACATTGCTCTGTGATTTCCTACATTTTTTGTCTCACAGGAGATTCTGCAATGCAATTTATAATGGCAGTCCAGCAGCCTGCAGCTTCTCTCACTGGGCCTTTCACCTTCAAGTCAGTGCACATGATGGCACCTGCAGTGGCACAGGGTCGGGGCTCCACATTTGCAGGCTGCTACCAGCAAACTCATGGGATGTTGATCTAGACCACTGTGCTACCAGCTCTAATTTCCTTAGCTTTTCTCACCAAGAAGTTATTTTCTGATTGTTTTGTTTCTTTTTTTTTTTTTTTAAAGTTTATAAAATAATTATAATTATTTTTTTTTCATTTTTCTTTTATTATTCATATGTGCATACAAGGCTTGGTTTATTTCTCCCCCCTGCCCCCACCCCCTCCCTTACCACCCACTCCACCCCCTCCCGCTCCCCCCCTCAATACCCAGCAGAAACTATTTTGCCCTTATCTCTAATTTTGTTGTAGAGAGAGTATAAGCAATAATAGGAAGGAACAAGGGGTTTTGCTGGTTGAGATAAGGATAGCTATACAGGGCATTGACTCACATTGATTTCCTGTGCGTGGGTGTTACCTTCTAGGTTAATTCTTTTTAATCTAACCTTTTCTCTAGTTCCTGGTCCCCTTTTCCTATTGGCCTCAGTTGCTTTAAGGTATCTGCTTTAGTTTCTCTGCATTAAGGGCAACAAATGCTAGCTAGTTTTTTAGGTGTCTTACCTATCCTCACCCCTCCCTTGTGTGCTCTCGCTTTTATCATGTGCTCATAGTCCAATCCCCTTGTTGTGTTTGCCCTTGATCTAATGTCCACATATGAGGGAGAACATACGATTTTTGGTCTTTTGAGCCAGGCTAACCTCACTCAGAATGATGTTCTCCAATTCCATCCATTTACCAGCGAATGATAACATTTCGTTCTTCTTCATGGCTGCATAAAATTCCATTGTGTATAGATACCACATTTTCTTAATCCATTCGTCAGTGCTGGGGCATCTTGGCTGTTTCCATAACTTGGCTATTGTGAATAGTGCCGCAATAAACATGGATGTGCAGGTGCCTCTGGAGTAACAGTCTTTTGGGTATATCCCCAAGAGTGGTATTGCTGGATCAAATGGTAGATCGATGTCCAGCTTTTTAAGTAGCCTCCAAATTTTTTTCCAGAGTGGTTGTACTAGTCTACATTCCCACCAACAGTGTAAGAGGGTTCCTTTTTCCCCGCATCCTCGCCAACACCTGTTGTTGGTGGTGTTGCTGATGATGGCTGTTCTAACAGGGGTGAGGTGGAATCTTAGTGTGGTTTTAATTTGCATTTCCTTTATTGCTAGAGATGGTGAGCATTTTTTCATGTGTTTTCTGGCCATTTGAATTTCTTCTTTTGAGAAAGTTCTGTTTAGTTCACCTGCCCATTTCTTTATTGGTTCATTAGTTTTGGGAGAATTTAGTTTTTTAAGTTCCCTGTATATTCTGGTTATCAGTCCTTTGTCTGATGTATAGTTGGCAAATATTTTCTCCCACTCTGTGGGTGTTCTCTTCAGTTTAGAGACCATTTCTTTTGATGAACAGAAGCTTTTTAGTTTTATGAGGTCCCATTTATCTATGCTATCTCTTAGTTGCTGTGCTGCTGGGGTTTCATTGAGAAAGTTCTTACCTATACCTACTAACTCCAGAGTATTTCCTACTCTTTCTTGTATCAACTTAAGAGTTTGGGGTCTGATATTAAGATCCTTGATCCATTTTGAGTTAATCTTGTTATAGGGTGATATACATGGATCTAGTTTCAGTTTTTTTCAGACTGCTAACCAGTTTTCCCAGCAGTTTGTGTTGAAGAGGCTGCTATTTCTCCATCGTATATTTTTAGCTCCTTTGTCAAAGATAAGTTGCTTATAGTTGTGTGGCTTTATATCTGGATCCTCTATTCTGTTCCACTGGTCTTCATGTCTGTTTTTGTGCCAGTACCATGCTGTTTTTATTATTATTGCTTCGTAATATAGTTTGAAGTCAGGTATTGTGATACCTCCTGCATTGTTCTTTTGACTGAGTATTGCCTTGGCTATTCGTGGCCTCTTGTGTTTCCATATAAATTTAACAGTAGATTTTTCAATCTCTTTGATGAATGTCATTGGAATTTTGATGGGAATTGCATTAAACATGTAGATTACTTTTGGGAGTACAGACATTTTTACTATGTTGATTCTACCAATCCATGAGCATGGGAGGTCTCTCCACTTTCTATAGTCTTCCTCAATCTCTTTCTTCAGAAGTGTATAGTTTTCCTTGTAGAGGTCTTTCACATCTTTTGTTAGGTTTACACCTAGGTATTTGATTTTTTTTGAGGCTATTGTAAATGGAATTGTTTTCATACATTCTTTTTCCGTTTGCTCATTGTTAGTGTATAGAAATGCTAATGATTTTTCTATGTTGATTTTATATCCTGCTACCTTGCTATAGCTATTGATGATGTCTAGAAGCTTCTGAGTAGAGTTTTTTGGGTCTTTAAGGTATAGGATCATGTCGTCTGCAAATAGGGATATTTTGACAGTTTCTTTACCTATTTGCATTCCTTTTATTCCTTCTTCTTGCCTAATTGCTCTGGCTAGGAATTCCAGTACTATGTTGAATAGGAGTGGAGATAGTGGGCATCCTTGTCTGGTTCCTGATTTTAGAGGGAATGGTTTTAATTTTTCTCCGTTAAGTATAATGCTGGCTGTAGGTTTGTCATATATAGCTTTTATAATGTTGAGGAACTTTCCTTCTATTCCTAGTTTTCTTAGAGCTTTTATCATGAAATGATGTTGGATCTTATCAAAGGCTTTTTCTGCATCTATTGAGATGATCAAGTGGTTTTTGTCTTTGCTTCTGTTAATGTGGTTTATTACATTTATTGATTTTCATATGTTGAACCACCCCTGCATCCCTGGGATGAAGCCTACCTGGTCGTGGTGAATAATCTTTTTGATGTGTTGCTGAATTCGATTTGCCATTATTTTGTTGAGGATTTTTGCATCAATGTTCATTAAGGAGATTGGCCTGTAGTTCTCCTTTTTGGAGGTGTCTTTGCCTGGTTTTGGGATAAGTGTAATAGTGGCTTCATAAAATGTGTTTGGCAGTTTTCCTTCCCTTTCTATTTCATGGAACAGTTTAAGGAGGGTTGGTATCAGTTCTTCTTTAAAGGTCTGATAGAATTCAGCAGAGAATCCATCAGGTCCTGGACTTTTCTTTTTGGGGAGACTCTTGATTGCTGCTTCAATTTCATTTTGTGTTATAGGTCTATTCAGGTGATTAATTTCCTCTTGGTTCAGTTTTGGATGATCATATGTATCTAGAAATCTGTCCATTTCTTTTAGATTTTCAAATTTATTTGAATATAGGTTCTCAAAGTAGTCTCTGATGATTTCCTGGACTTCCATGGTGTTTGTTGTTATCTCCCCTTTTGCATTCCTGATTCTACTAATTTGGGTTTTTTCTCTCCTCATTTTAGTCAGGTTTGCCAGGGGTCTATCGATCTTGTTTATTTTTTCAAAGAACCAACTTTTTGTTTCATTAATTCTTTGTATGGTTTTTTTGGTTTCTATTTCGTTGATTTCAGCTCTTATTTTTATTATTTCTCTCCTTCTATTTGTTTTGGGATTTGCTTGTTCTTGTTTTTCTAGGAGTTTGAGATGTATCATTAGGTCATTGATTTGGGATCTTTCAATCTTTTTAATATATGCACTCATGGCTATAAACTTTCCTCTCAAGACTGCCTTAGCTGTGTCCCATAGGTTCTGGTAGGTTGTGTTTTCATTTTCATTGACTTCCAGGAACTGTTTCACTTTGGTGTTTATACAGTGCTTCTATGGTTTCCTTTATTTCTTCTTTTGCTTTTTCAAATTCTCTATTTTTCTTGTCTTGGAATTTCTTGAGTTTCTCCTGTATATTTTGGTTGACCCTATCCAGTATCATCTCTATAAAATTCTCATTGAGTACTTGTAGTATGTCTTCTTTTAAATTATTCTTGTAGGCTTCATTGGGTCCTTTGGCATAGTTTATCTTCATTTTGTTGGAGTCTGGCTCTGAGTTTCTGTTCTCTTCATTCCCTTCTGGTTCCTGTACTAATTTTTTGCTGTGGGGAAACTGGTTTCCTTGTTTTTTCTGTCTTCCTGTCATTGTCCTTGGTGTTGTTACTGTCCCTGTACTGTGTGTAATTAAGTATTTTCTAGCTTGTAATAATAACAATGGTAATATTGAGAATGGAAGAGTGAGCTGAGATGGAAAGCAAGAAGTTAAAGAAAAGGGGAAAACAAATATACAGACAAGAGGGAGAAAGCAGAACGAGGTATCAGACAAGAGAGTTTCAAAGGTATAAACAGGGAGTGTTAGTGTACTAATCGACAGTAAGCTGAACAGACAATAGAGTGACAGAGAGAGGATTGAAAATCAAAGATAAAAAAAATAAAAAATAAGTATATGAAAGTAATATCTATTTATAAAAATGAATTAAAATAAAATGGAAAATAGAAAATTAAAAAAAACAAAAAAAACAAAAAAACCAAAAAACTTCCAAGTTTATATGCAATGCAATTTCAGTCTTAATAATTTGGATGTCCGTCTCAATCTCCAGTCCTGGAGTTGGTGCCTCAGATGTTGTTCTGTAGTTGTCTCATCAAAGGGGATGCATAAAGTAGAACAAAACTACACTCACACACACACAGAAGAAAAAAAAAAGCCCCACCAAGTGTCCCCAGTTCAAATGCAATACAGTTTCAGTAAGCTTTTCGGCTTGCAGGTGTAATTCGGTTGTTCTCTCATCAAAGGTAGGGAGAAAAAGAAAAAAAAAGCGTCTGGAGGCAGTTCTGAGAGTGGTATCTGCAACTGTGGCTTGCCTGCCTGCTGCTCTCAGCCTGTAGCTGGCAGCGTTATTTATGCAGATCTCTGGGGTGAGCTAGCACTCACCTGGTCCCACAGGCTTTGTTTGCTCAGAGTTCTCCTGTGCGGCGGCCTCTGCTACAGGCTTTTCCCTTTCCAAGCACTGGGAAAGGCGACACTGCCCCGCGTTGTCAGGCCTGCGTGTTTATTTACAGTTCACGTGGGAAGTGGGTCTTCCCTCCTCTCACAAGCGTCCCCGCTCCTGGTTGCTGGCGCGCCCCGCTCCCGCCAGAGCCTCTCCGGCCCGCCCGGCTCGTTTATTTACAGTCCCGGGAAGGGTTCCCTTCCCCCAATCTTCAGCGCTCAGGGCGCCCCACCCTCTTTCCAGCGTGTCTTAACTGTTCTTATTGCTTAGTACTCAGTTTCTCTTTTTTTCCCGGGTGGAGGTCAGTCTGTCCAGGGGGCTATGCTGCTCTGGCCCAGGCTTGTCTGTGGGGGAACCGCGGTACCGCGAAGCTCACCTGGTCCGCGTCTTCCCAAGCCGTATGGGCGCCGGCCACTGGCGGCCCGGGGGTCTCCTCGGTTCTCCGTTTAACGTGAAGTGGAGATTCTCTGCGCCGGCTGGAGATGTGGAGGAGTCAAAGTTATCTGTTTTGTTTCTAAATAGCTGATAAACTGGAAAGTGCTGCCTGCTTCCAATCTGCCATCTTGGCTTCTCCCAAGTCATTGGTTTTGTTCTAATAAATTAATTATTGAGTGTTCTTCCTTTTTAGTTACCTCTATAGATTTACCTAGATATACAAGCATTATCATAAACAAGTAATGGTAATATTGCCTCAACTTTCCCAAGCTTTGTCTATTTTACTTATATGCATAATTGCATGAGCTAATATTTATAGAATGAATTCAATGATAGGTGTGGCAACAAAATTCTGGTCTTTAATGAAAATACTCTTTATTTCTGTTATAGGGAATAGTGATCTTTTAATTTAAGAAGGATGTTTTTATTACTTTAGGAAAACTTAAGAGATATTAATAGGAGTGACTATAAAATATACTAATATTCCTTTCCATCACCTATTGAGATAATCATGTGGTTTTTCTTCTTTTACCTATTAATATGCTAGAGTTAATAGGTTTATAATATTTAGCAACCTTTCATTCTTACAATAAATACCATTTTGCTGCACTGTAGTTTTCAAAACAGACCCAATTTTTAAAATATTTTATTTAGTATTTTATTATAAATAGTTTCAGCCAAATTTCTTTTATTTTTGGTATAAACATGTATTAATTACATATATTGAGTTCAGTGTGATATTTTAATACATCCATACATCACACACTGATCAAATTCACCATCTGTTTATTCACTCTCCCTAAACCCTTCTTACCTGCTAGTAATCACTATTATACATTCAGGTCATTTTTTTAAACTACCATTTATGAGAAATAACATGTGGTACTTGACTTTCTGTGCCTGGCTTATTTCACTTAAGATATCTTCCAGTTTTCAGGTATTTTGTTGCAGATAACGGGATTCCATTTTTCTCTTGGTTGAATAATATTTTATTGAATATACATGCTACATTTTCATTTTCTACTCATCCATTGATGGGCACCTTGGTTGATTCCCTGTCTTGGCTTTTGTGAATAGTGATGCAGTAAAATGGGTATGCAAGAATGTCTTTGGGGAGATTCCAAGATGGCAGCTAGAGGGAGGAGACAGAAAGCAAGCCTCCTATAGTGAAATCTTGGAGAGACACTGGAGACACACTTTGCAGGCATAATCACTGAGAAGAGGCATAACTTTGACCCCTCCACACCTCCAGCCAGTGCAGAGAATCTCCACTTCACGTTAAATGGAGAAACCAGGATGGCCTCTGGGCCGCCAGTCATCTGCGCCCAGACAGCTTGGGAAGACGTGGACCAGGTGAGCTTTGCAGTACCATGGTACTCCCGCAGACAAGCCTGGGCCAGAGCATCATAGCCCCCTGGACAGACTGACCTCCACCTGGGGAAAAAAGAGAAACTGACTAATAAGCAATAAGAACAATAAAGACACACAGGAAAAAGGGTGGGGTGCACTGAGTGCCAAAGATTGGGGGAAGAGAATCCTTCCCGGAACTGTAAATAAACAAGCCAGGTGGGCAGGAGAGGCTCTGGCTGGAGTGGGGGTGCATGCCCAGCAACCAGAAGTGGGAAAGCTTGTGAGAGTGGTGGAGGGAGGAAAACTTCACAGGAGAGGAGGGAAGACACACTTCTCACATAAACTGTAAACAAACACACAGGCCTGAGAACGCAGGTGCAGTGTCACCTTTCCCAGTGTGCTTGGAAAGGGGAAAGCTTGTAGCAGAGGCTCCCGCACAGGAGAACTCTGAGTAACTAAAGCCTGTGGGGCCAGGTGAGTGCTAAACTCACCCCAGAGATCTGCATAAATAATGCCGCCAGCAACAGCAGGCTGACAGCAGCGGGCAGGCAAGTCAAAGCTGCAGATACCATTCTCAGTACTGTCTCAAGACTCTTTTTTTTCTTCTTCTCCCTACCTTTGATGAGAGAACAACCGAATTACACCTGCATGCTGAAAAACTTACTTAAAATGTATTGCACTTGAACTTGGGACACTTGGTGGGGTTTTTTTTTTGTGTGTGTGTGTGTAGTTTTGTTCTACGTTATGCGTCCCCTTTGATGAGACAACTACAGAACAACATCTGAGGCACCACCTCCAGGATTGGAGACTGAGATGGACACCCAAATTATTAAGACTGAAACTTCATTGCATTTGAACTTGGAGGTTTTTTGGATTTTTTAAAAATTTTCCATTTTTCATGTTATTTTAATTCATTTTTATATATAGATATTTCTTTCATTTACTTATTTTATATTTTTATTCTTATCTTTATTTTTTTATTTTTGATTTTCAATCCTCTCTCTGTCTCTCTAATGTCTGTTCAGCTTACTGTTGATTAGTACACTAACGCTCCCTGTTTATACCTTTGAAACTTTCTTGTCTGATACCCTGTTCTGTTTTCTCCTTCTTGTCTATGTATTTGTTTTTCCCTTTTCTTTAACTTCTTGCTTTCCATCTCAGCTCACCCTTCCATTATAAATATTACCATTGTTATTATTACAAGCTAGAAAACACTTAATTGCACACAGTACAGGGACAGTAACAACACCAAAGACAATGATGGGAAGACAGAAAACACAGGGAAACCAGTTTCCCTACAGCAAAAAATTAGTAAAAAATTAAAAAATTAGGGGAATGAAGAAAACAAATACTCAGATCCAGACTCCAACAAAATGAAGATAAACTATGCCAAAGGACCCAATGAAGCCCACAAGAATAATTTAAAAGAAGACATACTACAAGTACTCAATGAGAATTTTATAGAGATGATACTGGATAGGGTCAACCAAAATATACAGGAGAAACTCAAGAAATTCCAAGACAAGAAAAATAGAGAATTTGAAAAAGCAAAAGAAGAAATAAAGGAAACCATAGAAGCACTGTATAAACACCAAAGTGAAACAGAGAATATGATTAATAAACAGATAAATGAACTCAGGACAAAAATAGATAACATTAAAGAGGAAACCACCCAGGATATGGAAAACCTCAGAAAAAAGAACAAAACAGAAGGCCAATCCAGCAGAATAGAACAAACAGAAGACAGAATCTCAGAACTTGAAGATGAAATGGTAATTGAAAGAAAAACCGAAGAATATTAATTAAAGAACTCAAGACCTGTGAAAAGAAAATGCAAGAACTCACCAACTCCATCAAAAGACCAAACTTGAGAATCATGGGCATCGAAGAAGGAGAAGAGGTGCAAGCGAAGGGAATGCACAACATATTCAACAAAATAATAACAGAAAATTTCCCAAATCTAGAGAAAGATATTCCCATACAGATGCAAGAGGCCTCCAGGACACCAAACAGACCAGATCAAAATAGAACTACCCCACGACATATCATCATTAAAACAACAAGTTAAGAAACTAAGGAAAGAATATTGAAGGCTGTAAGAGAGAAAAAACAAGTAACATACAAAGGTAAACCCATCAAAATCACAGCAGACTTCTCAACAGAAACATTAAAAGCAAGAAGAGCGTGGGGTGAGATCTTCTGGGCATTGAATGAAAATAACTTCAACCCCAGGATACTCTACCGAGCAAAACTTTCATTCAAAATAGATGGAGCAATAAAAGTCTTCCATGACAAGCAGAAACTAAAACAATATGTGACCACAAAGCCACCACTACAAAAGATTCAGCAAGGGATCCTGCACACAAAAAGTGAAACCCAACGTAACCATGAAAAGACAGGCAGCACCAAACCACAGGAAAAGAAAAAGCAAGACAGTAGAGAGTAACCTCAACTTAGGTTGAGGAAGAATATTTACCAAGTCAATGGCCCCCGAAAACAGGCAGGAATAGCAACTTATCACTGACAAAGTAGACTTCAAACCTACATTGATCAAACGAGATTAAGAAGGACATTCCATACTAATCAAAGGGGAAATAGACCAAAAGGAAATAATAATCATCAATCTGTATGCACCCAATGTCAACACACCCAATTTCATCAAACATACCCTGAAAGACATAAAAGCATATATAAACACCAACACAGTGATTGTGGGAGACTTTAACCCCCCATTATCATCAATAGATAGGTCATCCAAACAAAAAATCAATAAAGAAATCCAAGATCTAAAATATGCAATAGGTCAAATGGACCTAGTAGATGTCTACAGAACATTTCATCCAACTTCTACACAATATACATTCTTCTCAGCAGCCCATGGAACCTTCTCCAAAATAGATCATATCCTAGGGCACAAAGCAAGCCTCAGCAAATATAAGAAAATAGAAATAATACCAAGTATACTATCTGATTGCAATGCAGTAAAAGTAGAACTCAACAACGAAAGTAAAGACAAAAATATGCAAACAGCTGGAAACTAAATAACTCATTACTTAATGAAGAATGGATCATTGATGCAATAAAAGAGGAAATTAAAAAGTTCCTGGAAGTCAATGAAAATGAAAACACAACCTACCAGAACCTATGGGACACAGCTAAGGCAGTCCTGAGAGGAAAGTTTATAGCCATGAGTGCATACATTAAAAAGACTGAAAGATCCCAAATCAATGACCTAATGATATATCTCAAACTCCTAGAAAAACAAGGACAAGCAAATCCCAAAACAAGTAGAAGGAGAGAAATAATAAAAATAAGAGCTGAAACCAATGAAATAGAAACCAAAAAAACCATACAAAGAATTAATGAAACAAAAAGTTGGTTCTTTGAAAAAATAAACAAGATTGACAGACCCCTGGCAAACCTGACTAAAATGAGGAGAGAAAAAACCCAAGTTAGTAGAATCAGGAATGCAACACGGGAGATAACAACAAACACCATGGAAGTCCAGGAAATCACCAGAGACTACTTTGAGAACATATATTCAAATAAATTTGAAAATCTTAAAGAAATGGAGAGATTTCTAGATACATATGATCATCCAAAACTGAACCAAGAGGAAATTAATCACCGGAATAGATCTATAACAGAAAATGAAATTGAAGCAGCAATCAAGAGTCTCCCCAAAAAGAAAAGTCCAGGACCTGATAGATTCTCTGCTGAATTCTATCAGACCTTTAAAGAACTGATACCAACCCTCCTTAAACTGTTCCATGAAATAGAAAGGGAAGGAAAACTGCCAAACACATTTTATGAAGCCAGTATTACACTTATCCCACAACCAGGCAAAGACACCTCCAAAAAGGAGAATTATAGGCCAATCTCCTTAATGAACATTGACGCAAAAATCCTCAACAAAATAATGGCAAACCAAATTCAACAACACATCAAAAAGATTATTCACCACGACCAAGTAGGCTTCATCCCAGGGATGCAGGGGTGGTTCAACATATGAAAATCAATAAATGTAATAAACCACATTAACAGAAGCAAAGACAAAAACCACTTGATCATCTCAATAGATGCAGAAAAAGCCTTTGATAAGATCCAACATCATTTCATGATAAAAGCCCTAAGAAAACTAGGAATAGAAGGAAAGTACCTCAACATTATAAAAGCTATATATGACAAACCCACAGCCAGCATTATACTTAACGGAGAAAAACTGAAAACATTCCCTCTAAAATCAGGAATTAGACAAGGATGCCCACTATCTCCACTCCTATTCAACATAGTACTCGAATTCCTAGCCAGAGCAATTAGGCAAGAAGAAGGAATAAAAGGAATATAAATAGGTAAAGAAACTGTCAAAATATCCCTATTTGCAGACGACATGATCTTATACCTTAAAGACCCAAAAAACTCTACTCAGAAGCATCTAGACACCATCAATAGCTATAGCAAGGTAGCAGGATATAAAATCAACATAGAAAAATCATTAGCATTTCTATACACTAACAATGAGCAAACGGAAAAGAATGTATGAAAACAATTCCATTTACAATAGCCTCAAAAAAATCAAATACCTAGGTGTAAACCTAACAAAAGATGTGAATGACCTCTACAAGGAAAACTATACACTTCTGAAGAGTTTGAGGAAGACTATAGAAAGTGGAGAGACCTCCCATGCTCATGGATTGGTAGAATCACATAGTAAAAATGTCTATACTCCCAAAAGTAATCTACATGTTTAATGCAATTCCCATCAAAATTCCAATGACATTCATTAAAGAGATTGAAAAATCTACTGTTAAATTTATATGGAAACACAAGAGGCCACGAATAGCCAAGGCAATACTCAGTCAAAAGAACAATGCAGGAGGTATCACAATACCTGACTTCAAACTATATTACAAAGCAGTAGCAATAAAAACAGCATGGTACTGGCACAAAAACAGACATGAAGACCAGTGGAACAGAATAGAGGACCCAGATATGAAGCCACACAACTATAACCAACTTGTCTTTGACAAAGGAGCTAAAAATAGACGATGGAGAAATAGCAGCCTCTTCAACACAAACTGCTGGGAAAACTGGTTAGCAGTCTGCAAAAAACTGAAACTAGATCCATGTATATCACCCTATACCAAGATTAACTCAAAATGGATCAAGGATCTTAATATCAGACCCCAAACTCTAAAGTTGATACAGGAAAGAGTAGGAATACTCTGGAGTTAGTAGGTATAGGTAAGAACTTTCTCAACGAAACCCCAGCAGCACAGCAACTAAGAGATAGCATAGATAAATGGGACCTCATAAAACTAAAAAGCTTCTGTTCATCAAAAGAAATGGTCTCTAAACTGAAGAGAACACCCACAGAGTGGGAGAAAATATTTGCCAACTATACATCAGACAAAGGACTGATAACCAGAATATATAGGGAACTTAAAAAACTAAATTCTCCCAAAACTAATGAACCAATAAAGAAATGGGCAAGTGAACTAAACAGAACTTTCTCAAAAGAAGAAATTTAAATGGCCAAAAAACACATGAAAAAATGCTCACCATCTCTAGCAACAAAGGAAATGCAAATTAAAACCAAGCTAAGATTCCACCTCACCCCTGTTAGAATAGCCATCATCAGCAACACCACCAACAACAGGTGTTGGTGAGGATGTGGGGAAAAAGGAACCCTCTTACACTGTTGGTGGGAGTGTAAACTAGTACAACCACTCTGGAAAAAAATTTGGAGGCTACTTAAAAAGCTAGACATTGGTCTACCATTTGATCCAGCAATACCACTCTTGGGGATATACCCAAAAGACTGTGACACAGGTTACTCCAGAGGCACCTGCTCACCCATGTTTATTGCAGCACTATTCACAACAGCCAAGTTATGGAAACAGCTAAGATGCCCCACCACTGATGAGTGGATTAAAAAAATGTGGTATCTATACCCAATGGAATTTTATGCATCCATGAAAAAGAACAAAATTTTATCATTTACTGGTAAATGGATGGAATTCGAGAACATCATTCTGAGTGAGGTTAGCCTGGCCCAAAAGACCAAAAATCGTATGTTCTCCCTCATATGCAGACATTAGATCAAGGGCAAACACATCATGGGGATTGGACTATGAGCACATGATAAAAGCGAGAGCACACAAGGGAGGGGTGAGGATAGGTAAGACACCTAAAAAACTAGCTAGCATTTGTTGCCCTTAATGCAGAGAGACTAAAGCAGATACCTTAAAAGCAACTGAGGCCAATAGGAAAAGGGGACCAGGAACTAGAGAAAAGGTTAGATCAAAAAGAATTAACCTAGAAGGTAACTCACATGCACAGGAAATCAATGTGAGTCAATGCCCCATATAGCTATCCTTATCTCAACCAGCAAAACCCCTTGTTCCTTCCTATTATAGCTTATACTCTCTCTACAACAAAATTAGAAATAAGGGCAAAATAGTTTCTGCTGGGTATTGAGGGGGTGGGGGGAAGAGGGAGGGGGCAGAGTGGGTGGTAAAGGAGGGGGTGGGGGTAGGGGGGAGAAATGACCCAAGCCTTGTATGCACATATGATTAATAAAAGAAAAAAAATGAAAAATAGATTAAAAAAACCCTCCAATTTCAAATGCAATGAAGTTTCAGTCTTAATAATTTTGGTTTCTGTCTCAGCCTCCAGTCCTGGAGATGGTGCCTCAGATGTTGTTCTGTCGTTTTCTCATCAAAGGGGACGCATAAAGTAGAACAAAATTGCACACACACAAAAAAACCCCACAAAGTGTCCCAAGTTCAAATGCAATACAGTTTCAGTAAGTTTTTTAGCATGCAGGTGTAGTTCGGTTGTTTTCTTGTCCGCGTCTTCCCAAACCATCTGGGCGTGGGTGACTGGCGGCCCGGGGGCCCTCATGGTTTCTCCGTTTAATGTGAAGTGGAGATGCTCTGCACCTGCTGGAGGTGTGGAGGGGTCAAAGTTTTGCCTCTTCTCGGTGGTTTTGCCTGCAAGGTGTGTCTCCAGCGTCTGTCCAAGATTTCACTATAGGAGGTATGCTTTCTGCTTCCTCCCTCTAGCCACCATCTTGGAATCTCCCCAGTGTGCTAACTTTTAAAGCACAACATTTGTGCTTTTTTTCTGAGAAAAATAGACCTTAATGTTAGCAACTAACATTAATTTTCTATACTAAAGCTTATTTGTTCTTAGATATTTTGTATTCTATTTTGTCAGACAATAGAGGCATTGCGAAGATAATACACTTTGCAATTAAGTAAAAAACAGAATATTGTTTGATCATCATCAATCTGGACCCTTTTGCTAAGTCAGCATAGAGTTGACTAATGGTCTACTTCTCCCCATATTATCATAGGAAAAAGGTAATACTAAAAATGTGGTATATATACACAATGAAGTATTATTTGGCCATAAAAAAGTGAAATTATGTCTCCAGGAAAGTGAATGGAACTGGGTCTCATCATGTTGAGCAAGATAAGCCAAGCTCAGAAACTATCATATGTTTTCTCTAATATGCAGGATTTACATCTTTAAAAATGATAACATGACATGATTACAAAAGTGAAACTGTTTGGGGCAACCAATAGACGGGAAGAGGGTGATAGAGGATTAACATGATGAAAGTAATTATATAAATGAATGAAAATAGTGTAATGAAACCCACTAAAAACTATTTAAAAATAAAGGGATAAGTAAAGATAGGGATAAAAAAGTAATAGAAGATGTAAATTTTATCAAAGCACATTATATGCATGTATGGAAATACTACAATGAAACCCTTTTGTACAATCAATATATACTAATAAAAATAAATTTCACAGAAGTTGAAAGTAGACTGATAGCAACCAGAGGCCAGGGACAAGGGAGCTGGGGAAAGGATGGGGAAAATTTAATCAGTGCTTACTAAGTTACAGTTAGATAGGAGCAAGAAATTCCTGTGTAATATTGTATAGTATAATGATTTTAAATAATAATGTACTGTACATTTCATAAAGATAGAAAAAAGGATTTTGAAAGCATTCACCACAAAGAATTGATAGATGAAGGCATAAATACATTTAACCTGATTTAAACATTATACAATGTATATATGTATTGAACCCCATTAATATGAACAACTTTTCTGGATATTTGTATAGGTTGAAATAAAAAAGACATAGAAATAGACTCACACTATTTAATTCTTTATGAAAATGGATCTATTATTTAGAGGTTATATAATATTGCAAGACTTACTTAACTTTTCTTCATCAGTAAATAGTCATCATCACACCTCACAAAATTTATGTAAAGTGTCTAAGATAAATCTTAACACCCATCTATTGCTCGATAAATATTAGTTTCTTTTATTTCTCCACCACTGCCTTACTGCATACTGAGAAACAAATCTCTTGCCTTCTAGCTATAAATTATTTAGTTGAGAAAACAGGAAAAACACACAAAAAACCCTAAAGCTGTGTAGATACAATTTTTTTGTAATTGTTTATATACTTTACAGATTAAGATTCAAAAATAACATTCTCTTAAGACTTCCCTACTTAGGCAATGTGACATAGGAATCTGTTTTCCACAATTTGTTGCCTCCTTGATACTGTCAACTCCCCCCCCAGAAAAAAATCTTTGTCCACCTCTGCATTCCAATCTTTCTTAAATCTCAGGATCTTTAAATGTGCTGAGCAGCAACTCTCACAATAGTTATAAAGACATATTGGAATTCAATTTTGTTAGTGTTTCTTTTTAAAGAATTCTATTGGCTTTATGTCTACACAGAGGTAAGGGATGAGAAGAAGGAAAGATTTGAAGATAAAATAAGGAAAGGGAAGGAGGGTGCAAAAGAACAGTTTAAAAAGTGTTGGTGACAACTAAATTTCCTTTCTTTTCAATTTTTGCTCTTGGGATTAAGCCTTTTTGAACCTGTTGGTAAAGTCCAGATCAGAGAGAGACAATGTTAAATCAGAAAAGTGAAAAACAACTGGCCAAGGAGAGGGTGCATTCCAGAAAGCTGAATTTTATTCTGGCTCTGTATTCATTATCTACATAGCCAGAACCTCCCTGAACTTCAGTTCCTTCACTTGTAAAATCAGCACAATAATAGATGTGCTATTATCTCAAGGAAGTTTCTTGCTTTCTGACCTTATCTAAGGGTAACAAGGTGTTTCTTTACCTTAACCCTTGGTTGGCTATAACAAGAACAAAGCATATTTTGGTAAGAGATGGCCATACTTGACGCAGAAGTTAGCCCTAAGCAAGAAAGTGGGTGAGGAATGAAGGTAAAATATTATACTTTCATTAATTTACTTTCCAAAATGAAAAGGAACGGAATGGCATAAAGGATGCATTCACACATGAAAATAATCTTCTCTCTAAGAGATGAAGACTTAGCTTGGGAAAAATATAAGCATAAGAAAATCAGTTAATTGGCACCCAGGCCGGTTCTCAAGCAACCTAATCTCATTGTCTAAAATGTAGCACATGGTTATTGTTATGGTCTAATTCCATGAGTGATACACTGAGTAATGGCCTTTCAAAGATGTCCATGTAAATATGTTATGCAACATGAAAATGAGAAATTTAGGTTGCAGATGGAATAATAGTTGTTAATAAACTGGTTTATAAGTAAATAGATTAGCCTGGATTATTTTCTTTGAACCAATGTAATTACAGGGGTCCTTAAAATGGAAGAGAGGGGCAAAAGAGATGAACCAGAGTGATGTTAGCCTGAGAAGGACTCAGACTAACATTGTGTAGGCTTTGAAGACGAGGTACAGAGGCAATCAACAGATGAGTGAAGATGGCCTTAATAAATTGGAAAAGGCAAAGAAATCGAATTTCTTCTATAACCTCCAGAGAGAAATTGCTTGATTTTAGCTCACTGAGAACCACTTCAGTCTTCTGTCCTATAGAGATGTAAGATAATATATTTGCATTGTTTAAGCTGTTATGTTTGTGTTTCTTTGTTACAGCAGCAATAGGAAACTGATACAAAATTTGTACCTCGAAGTGGGGTACTGCTGTAGTAAATATATTTTTTAAATTTGGAAATGGTTATTGGATGGGGCAGAGGAAAGTAACTGAAAAACTTTCAGGAGCATGATAGAAAAAGCCTTAAAGAGATTGTTAATAGAAATGTGTGTGCTCATGTAAATCATGTAAATGTGTATGTATGACCAGTAAGTGTTCAGGAGAAAGAGATGAGTATGGTGGAGAAAATACATACTGTCATAATGTCTAAATCATCAAGAACAAAATGTGAGAAAAATATGGACAATTTAAAGGCACAGTTGGAGAACATCTTTGGAAAATGGTGAGAATGTTTTGTTATATAGCAGAAGAGCACAGTAGAATAGTGATCTGTGGGAAACCAGTAACTAAATAGATTGAAAATAAACCTTGACATGAATATAGCCATATCAATGTCCTTTGTGCTGAGAAGGCAAGGCCCTGGCATGAAGGAAGTGAGCAAGGTTCAGCAAGGCTTCCTTGCAAGAGGGGAGACCAAGGCAGTAGAAATAGACCTTGACATGAGCATGGCTATGTCAAGGGCCTCTTGGCTGATAGGCACAGACCCAGCCAAGGGGAGGCAAGGTTCAGCAAGGATGCCTTGCAAGAAAAACAGGACACGTTGATGTAGTTAGGATAATCTGTACTATGTAACAACATACCACAGCTGCTTTGTTCCTGCTGCCTACGTGACTAGACCCATGAGAACGCGACCTGCATTTCACCCCACTTTCCCATACATGCTGTATAAATAAATGTGCTTGGAGGCAGAGGGGGTTGCTGGCATCTCTCATCAGGAGTGTCAGACCCACCCTACTCCAGCTTTCTCTATGTCTGTCTTTGTGTCTTTTTCTTAATCCCCAGTCACCTCCAGTCAAGTCAACAGACCCTTTCATGCTGGATGCAAGAGTGACCTGCAGTTACGTGGAAAGCAAAATTTTTAAGTGATGAAATTGGACTTTTAGCTGAGGAATTTTCTAGCAAAGTATTGAAGCTGTGGCTTAGCTTATTGTTGATGCATATGTGAGAGAAAAAGAGCTAAATGGGGGAGGGGTAATAAAGAGAAACCAGTACTTGAAGATTTGGGAAGGTCTCACTCAATTCAGATTATAAAGAATGCTAAAATTAAGAGATTACCTGCCAGAAAATCATGGTCTATAGAAAAAGTCACAGATGTTGCTCCTGCATAATTTTTACTAATACCTCAGAAAAATCAAAAGGTCATAATTAATTCAGTCACAGGAAAGACTCTTTGAAGAGCTTGAATGTATTATTCATAATACATCTCAATAGAAGCCAAAAGTTGAGATGGGATTATCTAGAGGATATCTGTAGATGAAACTATACAATGGAGTGAATGCAAAGGACATATGTGGGGGTAGAAATACTACCAAATAAGACACCCAAAAACTCTACAGGCAGAACAGAGGGCTGCTAAAACCACTCAGCTGCAAATATGTGCTATCATTCATGAAAAAAAGAAGGATGACACAGAGAGTGGAGCCTCCAACTCAGAGGATTAAGCTGATGAGGAAAAGAAATAAATTCTCTAGACTCCAGAAACACATGCAGCTTTGTCTACAAACCTTGATTTTAGCCCATTGAGACCCACTTCAGACTTCTGACCTCCACAACAGTAAAATAATAAATTTGTTATTTAAGCCATTAAATTTGTGTTATTTTATATCAGCAGAAATATGAAACTATTAAAAAGAGTAAAACATTTGAGTCTAAACCCAGACAAAGGAGATGACTTATATTGATCATAGGGAAACAAAACTCTACTGGTCTCATGACTACTACTTGTGATGTACCATTTAGTTATAAGATGCATGGCAAGACATTCTGTAGGTATTTTCTTAGAATTTTCAATTTCTTTTTTATTAGTGTGTATTAATTATACAGTGAGTTTTTACCATGGTATTTCCTACATGCATATATTATATT
Source organism: Castor canadensis (assembly GCF_047511655.1). NCBI lineage: Eukaryota > Metazoa > Chordata > Mammalia > Rodentia > Castoridae > Castor > Castor canadensis. The sequence goes on from NC_133405.1 coordinate 87,621,654, forward strand.
TTGATCAGGTAACCCCCTCTATTGCTCTGTATTTTCCCTATGCTCCCCTATTTGTCAATAGCATTTAGTGGGCTTGCTTATGTTTTATTCATACAATATATTCCAATATTGTTGACTCCCTACCTCATTCTCTTGCCCTCTCCCCCTCTAGACAAGATCTAGATTCAGTCTTCTATATGTGAATATCCAGTTTTCTCACAACCATTTGTTGAAAATGCTATCTTTTCTCCAATGTATGTTTTTGGCAGTTTTGTCAAAAATCAGATGGCTGTAGCTGGGTGGGTTTATTTCTCAGAATTCAGTTCTATTCTATTACATTACTTTACATGTCTGTTTTGTTCCAGTATCATGCTATTTTGTTACTATAGCTCTGAAGTGTAGTTTGAAGTCAGATATTGTGATTCCTTCAGCATTGCTTTTTGCTCAGGATTGCTTTGGCTATTTGAGGTCTTTTGTGCTTATATGAACTTAAGATTGATTTTCTACCTCTGTGAAGAATTTCATTGGATTCTGACGGGGATTGCAGTTTAATATATAGATGGATTTCAGTAGTACAGCCATTTTCACAATATTAATTCTATCAATCCATGAGCATGAAAGGTCTTTCTATCTTCTGATATCTTCTTTGATTTCTTTCTTCAGTGGCTTATAGTTTTCATTATAGAGGTCTTTCACCTCTTTAGTTAAGCTTATTTATAGATATTTTATTTTTTGAGGCTACTGTGAATGGGATTTCATTCTCTGCCTGTTCAAGAACTGTTGGTATATATAAGAGCTACTGATTTTGTACATTGATTTTGTATTCTGCTATTTTGCTGAAAGTATTTATGAGCTCTAAGAGGTTTTTTGTAGAGTTTTAATGGTCTTTTTTATAATACCATATCATATGCAAATAGGGATAATTTGACATCTTCCTTCAGTATTGGAATCCTTTTTATTTCTTTCTCTTGTCTTATTGCTCTCATTATACTATTCCAATTCTGTACTTTCTTTATATACTTTACAGGATATGGTTTCAATTTTTCCCATTTAGTATGGTGTCTATAGATTTATCATATATAGTCTTTATTATGTTGAAGTATGTTTCTTCTATTTTTAGTTTTTCAAAGCTTTTATCATGAAAGTGTTGAATTTTATTGAAGGGTTTTTCTGAATGTATTGAGAGGATTATGTCTTTGTCCTTGATTCTGTTTATGTACTATTGATTACCTAGTGTGTTCTGAGCAGTGGCCTGTAGCAATTCCCTTCTAGCTGCAGCCTGGGAACACGGGTCAGTTGTGGATGTTATGGGGGGGTGTTATTAACAGCAGAGCTGCTAACTGGGTGTGAACCTCAATGGTAGGAGCTCCTTCCAGAGCCAGAAGTGTAGGTCCAAGTTCTACAACTCTTCTGGAGCTCAAGGATTCCTAACTCTGCCAGGAATGTTGCTTGTGGAGATGGACTACAGTGCTTCTCAGTCAACCCAGCAGGTTTTCTCAACACAGCAGTTTTTCCAGTGATGCTTCTTCTGAATCACACAGGCTCAATACGTGGGGCAGGCATAGCTTTTTATTATAAACCTAGGAGCTCTTTCTGTTCAAGCAGAGCTATTTCTTGTAATGGCAGCTTTCATTGTAGAAAAGCTGCTTTTGGTGAATTGTAGCTCAGAACCCATGGGTAACAGACTCCCCCTAAGGTTTATGTTATAGGAAGCCTGCCCTCTTTCCCAGGTTCACCAATAAGGACCATCAGTTGCCCACAGTGTACAACTCTCCCCTTCTACTCAAGTAGTTCAGTATCTGTGAAGCAGTCTACATCCCCACTGGTTTTCTGGGTCCACATTGAGTCTTAATTGAACTTTTTCTTGGTTAGTGGAATTGGGTAGGGCTCTAGGGGTTTGAGGTAGAAAGGAAAAGCAAAACAAAAACGAAACAACAAAGAAAACCCCAAACAAATGGAAAGTCTGTACTTCCCCAATGGATGCTTGTCTGTAAGCTGTCATACTCCTGGTGAGTGATGATACCCAGAAGCTTCTGCTCTGGTTTGTGATTGACAAGCAGATCTGCTGTCTTATATTTTAACTATGCAGAGTGACACACAGGAGCAGTCTCTGTCTCACCAAATCTCCATACTGGATTTCAGGCTTGTAGGAGGTATTTTTTTCTTAAGGTACTCAAACTTCTTATATTTACTTTGATATTGGCTTGTAGATTTGCATGAAACTCATGGATCTGAATCCAAATGAATTGAAACATATCTTTTTCACACTCCAACAAGAAGGTGCCTTTAAGAGCCCAGTCTTTTCTACTTCTTTAGCTGTTGTTTCCTTGCAGTTTCTCACGTGGAGAATTTTCACTGCAGACACACTGGCTACTTTGGTTTTCTACCAGGAAAAGAAACATAGTGAATAAATTTTAAAAAGATTATTAGATGACTAAAGTTGTGGGACATGAAGGTTTCATCCACTTCAATTATTGCTTTGCACTTATATAATATCTTCTTCTGAAATTCTCTGGGGACAGATATATTCAAATGCTTAAAAATCAGCCCAGGTTTTCCTTAAACTAATGTTCCTCCTGCCTCAGCCTCCTGAGTGGTGGGATTTCATATGAGCACTGCTATTCCTATACTGAATATACAATTTTGAATTAAGTTTTGCAGTATTTAATCTTTGTGTATAAAACAAACTCTTTGTGACAAACCTGTATTAAAACCAAGCAGCTTATCTGCATTTTGCCAGCCCTGAGCTGCCTTGCTTTTCCAAAACATATATAACCTTGTATAGTCCCTTTTATTATAATTTTCTCTCATGTTACTGTTCTCATAGTATGGCTTTTTTATACACACAACATATGCACATGCACACACAGAGATAGATTTGGCAACATATATGGATGTAGATATTTATTATTACCTAATAGGGAGACATAATTAGATAATTTCTGGCATTTTCCTTTCCAGAGAAGGATAAGGAGTAGATCAAGTTACCATTTTAACATATGAGGCCTTTCTTGTCATATATAGAAAAGAGGAAATACTGTTTAAAAAAAAGAAGTATGGTTATATATTGCTTTAATTAAGATTTCTAGTTTTTTTTTAGTATTTCATAAATAAGCATTAACTAAATGGAATTGATGTTTGCTGCTTTCTGTCTTTGTGTAGGAACCATAAGAAAGTGTTTAGGGAGTGAAAGAGTATACAATGTCAACACTCTGGCATATGGGCATGTCAGTGCATCCTCTTCAATTCGCAGGTAAGAGTAACTGAATTTAGTTTTGGGGTTTTTCGGGGGATGGTGGGTGGACTGGGATTTGCACTTAGGTTCTCATGCTTGCTAGGCAGGTGTGCTACTGCTTGAGCCACACACCCAGCCCTTAGAATTTAGTTTTGAAAAGAAGCAATTAAATGTTGCAGTTATTCTCCTCAGAGTAGATCCCAGAATCTTTCATAAAATAGGCCAAGAAATAAGTAATACAAGGAGCAATAATTGGAGAAACAGCAATGATCACTTACATAAGGTTTGTTTCTTTTCTTTAATTCAAATCTGTCTGGGTAGTAGAAAAATAGAAGTATTTCCCTATTTTAAGGAAAGTAAATAAAGATCACAAAATGAAAACCAAATGAACAACACAAAAAACCAATTAAACTAAGAGTTGATTCTTTGAAAGAGTAAACAATATTGACAAACCCTTAGCTAATCTAACCAAAAGAAATAGAAGACTCAAGTTTATAAAAACAGACATAAAAAGGTGACATTACAATAGATAGTCTGAAATACAGAAGATCATTAGTGAACATTATGAAAACTTTTAATCCAACAAATTGGAAAAATGGGCACATTTCTAGACACATAAGATCACACCATAATTGAACCAAGAAGATATAAACAGTTTAAATAGATCTATAACAAGTAATAAAATTAAAATAATAATATTAAAACTTCCAACAAACAAAAGCCAAGGACTAGATGAATTCACTGATAGATTCCACTAGACTTTTAAAGATCTTATAACAATGCTCCTCAAATTATTCCACAAAATAAAAAGGCAAGTAATTCTTCCAAACTCATTCTATGAAGCCAGAATTACACAGACCCCAAAACTGGATAAGGACAAAGCCAAAAGGAAAATTATAGGTCAATTCCCATGATAATCATAGATATAAATCTTCAATAAGCTACTTGCAAATCGAATTCAACAACACATTAAAAAGATCATACATCATGCTCAAGTTGGCTTCATTCCAGGGATGCAAGGATCACAAAGCAATAAACATAATACAGCATATAAACAGAAAGACAAGAATCACATAACCATCTCAATAGACACAGAAAAAAAAACTTTGGCAAAATTCAACATCCCTTCATGATTAAAGCCCTGAAGAAACTATAAAGAAAAGGAAAGTACCTCAACTTATTAAAGGCTATATATGATGATAAATCTATAAACAACATTATATTAAATGGAAAAAAAAAGAAAACATTTCCTCTAAAGTCAGGAATGAGACAAGAATGTCCACTCTCCCCACTTTTATTCAATATTTGCTTTAAATCTTAGCAGAGCAATAAGAAAAGTGAAACAAATAAAAGGGTTACAAGTAGGAAAGGAAGAAGTAAATTATTACTATTTTGCAAATAATATGATCTAATATTTAAAAGACCCTAAAGACACCTCCAAAAAACTCTTAGCTCTGATGAACATATTTGGCAAAATAGGAGGAGACAAAATCAATATACAAAAATTAGTAGCTTTTCTATATAACAATAACAAACATGCCGATAAAGAAATCAGGCAAACAATTCCATCTACAGTAGCCTGAAAAAAATAAAATAAAATATGTATGCATGAATTTGATCAAAAATAGTAAAAGATCTTTAATATGAAAATTATTAAGCACTGAAGAAATAAATCATAGAAGTTAGGAGATGAAGACCTCTGTTGTTCATGGATTAGTAGAATATTGCTAAAATGTCCATAATACCAAAAGCAATATATAAATTCAATGCAATTCCATAAAAATTCCAATGACATTCTTCACAGAAATAGAAACAATAATCCTAAAAATCATATGGGAACATAAAAGACCCCAATTAGTCAATGCAATTGTGAGCAAAAAGAGCAATGCTGAAGGTATCACAATACCTGATTTAAAACTGTATTAAGGGAGATTCCAAGATGGCAGCTAGAGGGAGGAAGCAGAAAGCATGCCTCCTAAAGTAAAATCTTGGAGAGATGCTGGAGATACAGCTTACAGGAAAAACCACTGAGAAGAGGCAAAACTTTGACTCCTCCACACGTGTGCATAGCATCTCCACTCCACATTAAACGGAGAAACAGGAGGGCTCTTGCGCCACTGCCAGACGGCAGCACCCAGATGGCTTGGGAAGATGCAGACCACAAGGTGAGCTAAGTGGCATGTGGTACTCCCACAGACAACCCTAGACCAGATCAGCATAGCCCCCTGGACAGACCGACCCCCACCCAGGGAAAAAAGAGAGAAAAAAACCTGAATAATAAGCAATAACAACAAAAACAAGTAGCAAAGAGGGTGGGGCACAATGAGCGCTGAAGAGGGGGAGAGGGGAAATCCTTCATGACAAGTCAGCTGGAGAAGGCAGGAGCGGCAGCGCATGCCCAACAATCAGGAGTGGGAAAGCCTGTAAAAGTAGCAGTGGGAGGAACACTCCACAGGAAAGGGGGGAAGGCCCACTTCCCACGTGAGCTGTAAATAAACACACAGGCCTGAGAAAGCTGGTGCAGTGTCACTTCCCCCAGTGTGCTTGGAAAGAGGAAAGCTTGTAGCAGTGGTGATCATGCCCAGGAGAATTCTAAGTAAACAAAGCCTGAGGGGCTAGGTGAGTGTTAAGCTCACTCCCGAGATCTGCATAAATAAAGCCTCCAGGAAAAGCAGGCTGACAGCAGCAGGCAGGTGAACCACAACCTCAGATAGCCATTCACAGAACTGTCTCCAGACTCTTTTTTTCTTTCTTCCTTTGATGAGACAACAACCGAACTACACCTGCATGCTGAAAAACTTACTGAAACTGTATTGCATTTGAACTTGGGACACTTTGTGGTATTTTTTTTTGTTTTGTGTTGTTTTGTTTTGTTTGGTTTGGTTTGGTTTTTTTCCCCTTTGATAAGACAATGACAGAACTACTTCTGAGACACCATCTCCAGGATTGGAAGCTGAGGGACGAACACCAAAATTATTAAGACTGAAAATTTATTGCATTTGAACTTGGAGATTTTTTTTCATTTATTTATTTTTTTTGTTTTTTTTTAAATTTTTTAATTTTTCAATCCTCTTTCTGTTTCTCTAATGCCTGTTCAGCTAACTGTTGATTAGTGCACTATCTCTCCCTGTTTATATCTTTGAAACTTTTCTTTGTTTCTTTGTTTTGTTTTTTTCTACTTGTTTATTTGTTTTTCCCTTTTTCTTTAACTTCTTTGGTTCCCATCTCCTCTCACCCTTCCATTCCAAATATTACCATTGTAATTATTACAAGCTAGAAAATACTTAATTGCACACAGTACAGGGACAATAACAACACCAAGAGCAATGATGGGAAGACAGAACAAACAGGGAAACCAGTTTCCCCACGCAAAAAATTAGTACAAGAACCAGAGGGAAATGAAGAAAACAGATACTCAGATCCAGACTCCAACAAAATGAAGATAAACTATGCCAAAGAACCCAATGAAGCCCACAAGAACAATCTAAAAGAAGAAATACTACAGGTAATCAATGAGAATTTTATAGAAATGATACTGGATATGGTCAACCAAAAAGTACCGGAGACAATCAAGAAATTCAAAGACAACAAAAATAGAGAATTTGAAAAAGCACAAAAAGAAATAAAAGAAACCATAGAAGCACTGTATAAACACCAAAGTGAAACAAAGAACACAATTAATAAAGAGATAAAGAACTCAGGACAAAAATAGACAACATTAAAGAGAAAATGACTCAGGATATGGAAAACCTCAGAAAACAGAATGAAACAGAATTGCAAAACAAAATGGAAGGCTAATCCAGCAGAATAGAACAAACAGAAGACAGAATCTCAGAACTCAAAGATGAAATGGTAATTAAAGGAAAAACCAAAGAACTATTAGTTAAACAACACAGACCTGTGAAAAGAAAATGCAAGAACTCATTGACTCCATCAAAAGACCAAACCTGAGAATCATGGGCATTAAAGAAGGAGAAGAGGTGCAAGCAAAGGGAATGCATAATATATTCAACAAAATAATAACAGAAAATTTCCCAGATCTAGAGAAATCTATTCCCATACAGATGCAAGAGGCCTCCAGAACACCAAACAGACCAGACCAAAATAGAACTACCCCACAGCATATTATCATTAAACAACAAGTACAGAAACTGGAGAAAGAATATTGAAGCCTATAACAGAGAAAAAACAAATAACATACAAAAGTAAACCCATAAAAATCACAGCAGACTTCTCAACAGAAACATTAAAAGCAAGAAGAGCTTGGGGTGAGATCTTCCAGGCACTGAATGAAAATAACTTCATTCATAACCTGAAGGTCCCACTTAATGTGAACAAAAGATGACCCCAGTGCATGGTAGACAATCCTTTTCCCAGAGCCCCTGGGCCAAGAAATGGGGAACTCAAAGCTTAAGCTGGAGAGAGTCACAGCTAAGTCCCTGGGCCTGAAATGGCAAACAGTGGCCTTTTCTTTCCACTCCCTCTGAATGGCCACCTTGAAGGCAGTCAACAGGAGTGACAGCTGAAGAGAGAGCAGTGGAGCCGAGCTGTCTGCCAGCTTGAAGGGGGAATTCAATAGCTTTCTCCTCTGAGCTGAGCCCTGAGTCACCCTGCCTGAAATCCAGTGACATTTCTGCCTATTAGCAATTGGAAACACATGCTTTTCATTCCTGAGTTGAGCGAGGGTCCTTTCTCTGAGGTATCCTTGTTCTCCTAGCATGATTGTTTGCAGAGAAAAGAGAACACATACACACACACACACACACACACACACACACACACAATTAAATCTTCCATTCAGTGATGGCTTGTTTGGGTCTGAGGAGATATTTCAAACCAAAACGTCTTATCATATTAATGAGCATGGATGTCTGATTAATACCTAAGAAAGAGGGTTCCCTGCAGAACAGAAAAGCAAAGCTGAGAATACCAGGATGCCGTGATGTTCACATGACAGAAAAACTATCGACAAAATGACACATCACCCCTGGAGATGGGGACTTTTGTGTAAAGTAGGCAAAAAAGTGATCATAGATAGATAAATAGATAGATAGATAGATAGATAATATATACGCATATATATATATATTGATCATTATATATGTAATATATATGTGTATATATTACACCTAACCCAAAGGACAATACAAACTTAGATGTAATTTACACTATCATAACTGTAATTATCTGCCTAATATCCTCTTTGGAAGAAGGGCAATGGGTTGTTTTAGGGATGAGAACAAGGAAAAAAAAAAAGAAACATTAAAAGCAAGAAGAGCTTGGGGTGAGATCTTCCAGGCACTGAATGAAAATAACTTCAACCCCAGCAAAAATATCATTCAAAATAGAGGGAGCAATAAAAGTCTCCCATAATAAGCAGAAACTAAAACAATATGTGACCACAAAGCTACCACTGCAAAAGATTCTTCAAGGGATTCTGCACAAAGAATGTGAAACCCAACATAACCATGAAAGGGCAGGCAGCACCAAACCACAGGAAAAGAAAAAACAAGAAAGTAGAGAGTAACCTCAACTTAGGTACACACAATCAAACCTTCAAACAACTAAGACAACTAAATGACAGGAATCACCACATACCTATCAGTACTAACACTTAATGTTAATGAACTTAATTGCCCCATCAAAAAGCACCGTTTGATGAAATGGATTAAAAAGGAAGATTCAACAATTTGTTGCTTACAGGAGACCCATCTCACAGACAGAAATAAGCATAGGCTTAGGATGAAAGGCTAGAAGAACATTTACCAAGCCAATGACCACTGAAAACAGGCAGGAGTAGCAATACTTATATCTGACAAAGTAGACTTCAAACTTACATTGATCAAATGAGATAAAGAAGGACATTTCATACTAATAAAAGGGGAAATAGACCAAAAGGAAATAACAATTATCAACCTATATGCATCCAATGTCAACGCACCCAATTTCAACAAACATACCCTGAAACACCTAAAAGTATATATTAATTCCAACACAGTGGTTGTGGGAGACTTTAACACCCCATTATCATCAATAGATAGGTCATCCAAACAAAAAATCAATAAAGAAATCCAAGATCTAAAATATACAACAAATCAAATGGACCCTCTTAATGTCAACAGAACATTTCATTCAACTTCTACACAATATACATTCTTCTCAGCAGCCCATGGAACCTTCTCCAAAATAGATCATATCCTAGGGCACAAAGCAAGCCTCAGCAAATATAAGAAAATAGAAATTATACCATGCATTCTATCTGATCACAATGCAATAAAACTAGAACTCAACAAAAAAGTAAAGACTAAAAACATGCAAACAGCTGAAAACTGAATAACTCATTGCTTAATGAACAATGGGTAATTGATGAAATAAAAGAGGAAATTAAAAAGTTCCTGGAAGTCAATGAAAATGAAAACAAAACCTACCAGAACCTATGGGACACAGCTAAGGCAGTCCTGAGAGGAAAGTTTATAGCCATGAGTGCATATATTAAAAAGACTGAAAGATCCCGAATCAATGACCTAAGGATACATCTCAAACTCCTAGAAAAAGAAGAACAAGCAAATCCCAAAACAAATAGAAGGAGAGAAGTAATAACAATAAGAGATGAAATCAATGAAATAGAAACCAAAAAAACCATACAAAGAATTAATGAAACAAAAAGTTGGTTCTTTGAAAAAATAAAAAAGATTGACAGACCCCTGGCAAACCTGACTAAAATGAGGAGAGAAAAAACCCAAATTAGTAGAATCAGGAATGCAAAGGGGGAGATAACAACAAACACCATGGAAGTCCAGGAAATCATCAGAGACTACTTTGAGAACCTATATGCAAATAAATTTGAAAATCTTAAAGAAATGGACAGATTTCTAGATACATATGATCATCCAAAACTGAACCAAGAGGATATTAATCACCTGAATAGACCTATAACAGAAAATGAAATTGAAGCAGCAATCAAGAGTCTCCCCAAAAAGAAAAGTCCAGGACCTGATGGATTCTCTGCTGAATTCTATCAGAAATTAAAGATGAACTGACACCAACCCTCCTTAAACTGTTCCACGAAATACAAAGGGAAGGAAAACTGCCTAACTCATTTTATGAATCCAGTACTACACTTATCCCAAAACCAGGCAAAGACACCTCCAAAAAGGAGAACTATAGGCCAATCTCCTTAATGAACATTGATGCAAAAATCCTCAATAAAATAATGGCAAACCGAATTCAATGACACATCAAAAAGATCATTTTCCACAACCAAGTAGTCTTCATCCCAGGAATGCAGGGGTGGTTCAACATAAGAAAATCACTAAACATAATAAACCACATTAACAGAAGCAAAGACAAAAACCACTTGATCATCTCAATAGATGCAGAAAAAGCCTTTGATAACATCCAACACCATTTCATGATAAAAGCTCTAAGAAAACTAGGAATAGAAGGAAAGTACCTCAACATTATAAAAACTATGTATGACAAACCTACAGCCAGCATTACACTTAATAGAGAAAAACTGAAACCATTACCTCTAAAATCAGGAACTAGACAAGGATGCCCACTATCTCCACTCCTACTCAACATAGTACTGGAATTCCTAGCCAGAGCAATTAGTCAAGAAGAAGGAATAAAAGGAATACAAATAGGTACAGAAACTGTCAAAATATCCCTATTTGCAGATGACATGATCCTATAACTTAAAGACCCAAAAAACTATACTCAAAAGCTCCTAGACACCATCAATAGCTATAGCAAGGTAGCAGGATATAAAATCAACATAGAAAAATCATTAGCATTTCTATACACTAACAATGAGCAAACGGAAAAAGAATGTATGAAAACAATTCCATTTACAATAGCCTCAAAAAAAATCAAATACCTAGGTGTAAACCTAACAAAAGATGTGAATGACCTCTACAAGGAAAACTATATAATTCTGAAGAAAGAGATTGAGGAAGACTATAGAAAGTGGAGAGATCTCCCATGCTCATGGATTGGTAGAATCAACATAGTAAAAATGTCTTTACTCCCAAAAGTAATCTACATGTTTAATGCAATTCCCATCAAAATTCCAATGACATTCATTAAAGAGATTGAAAAATCTACCGTTAAATTTATATGAAAACACAAGAGGCCACGAATAGCCAAGGCAATACTCAGTCAAAAGAACAATGCAGGAGGTATCACGATACCTGATTTCAAACTATATTAAAAGCAATTACAAAAAAAACAGCATGGTACTGGCACAAAAACAGACATGAAGACAAGTGGAACAGAATAGAGGACCCAGATATGAAGCCACACAACTATAAGCAACTTATCTTTGACAAAGGAGCTTAAAATATACGATGGAGAAGTGGCAGCCTCTTCAACAAAAACTGCTGGGAAAACTGGTTAGCAGTCTGCAAAACACTGAAACTAGATCCATGTATATCACCCTATACCAAGATTAACTCAAAATGGATCAAGGATCTTAATATTAGACCCCAAACTCTAAAGTTGGTACAGGAAAGAGTAGGAAATACTCTGGAGTTAGTAGGTATAGGTAAGAACTTTCTCAATGAAACCCCAGCAGCACAGCAACTAAGAGATAGCATAGATAAATGGGACCTTATAAAACTAAAAAGCTTCTGTTCATCAAAAGAAATGGTCTCCAAACTGAAGAGAACACCCACAGAGTGGGAGAAAATATTTGCCAACTATACATCTGACAAAGGACTGATAACCAGAATATATAGGGAACTTAAAAAACTAAATTCTCCCAAAACTAATGAACCAATAAAGAAATGGGCAAGTGAACTAAACAGAACTTTCTCAAAAGAAGAATTTCAAATGGCAAAAAACCACATGAAATAATGCTTACCATCTCTAGCAAAAAAGGAAATGCAAATTAAAACCACACTAAGATTCCACCTCACCCCTGTTAGAACAGCCATCATTAGCAACACCACCAACAACAGGTGTTGGTGAGGATGTGGGGAAAAAGGAACCCTCTTACACTGTTGCTGGGAATGTAAACTAGTACAACCAGTCTGGAAAAAAATTTGGAGGCTACTTAAAAAGCTAGACATTGGTCTACCATTTGATCCAGCAATACCACTCTTGGGGATATACCCAAAAGACTGTGACACAGGTTACTCCAGAGGCACCTGCACACCCATGTTTATTGCAGCACTATTCACAACAGCCAAGTTATGGAAACAGCCAAGATGCTCTACTTCTGACGAGTGGATTAAGAAAATGTGGTATTTTTACACAGTGGAATTTTATTCAGCCATGAAAAAGAATGAAATGTTATCATTCGCTGGTATATGGATGGAATTGGAGAACATCATTCTGCGTGAGGTTAGCCTGGCCCAAAAGACCAAAAATCATATGTTCTCCCTCATATGCAGAACAGGAACTAGAGAAAAGGTTAGATCAAGAAGAATTAACCTAGAAGGTAACACACATGCACAGGAAATCAATGCGAGTCAACTCCCTGTATAGTTATCCTTATCTCAACTAACAAAAACCTTTAGTCCTTCCTATTATTGCCTATACTCTCTCTTCAACAAAATTAGAGTTAAGGGCAAAATAGTTTCTGCCGGGTAGGGAGGGGATGGGGGGTAAAGGGAGGGGGTGGGGGGTTAGGGAGGGGGTGGGGAAGAAATGACCCAAACATTGTATGCACAAATGAATAAAAAAAAAAGAAAATGTGGTATTTATACACAATGGAATTTTATGGAGCCATTTCCCATTTTTTATTTAGCATTTTAAATTTTATTACTACTATTTTCTTATCTGTATTTTTATTCCTTTCACTTTCCTTTTCTTGTGCTCTAATGCATTGTTCTACCCCACAACTACTTTTTTTCTGCCACTTTTCATCCATTCTCTTACTCTGACTTCACCTCCCTTCCTCACCTACCCCTACCTTTCACCCCACTACTCCTCCCTCCTCCATACTTACCACTCACTCTTTAGTCTACTATACCAACCATACACACCCCTATTCCTGACACAAGTACCCAAGGTACATTATAAGCACATATAGAAATGTCACAATGAAACCCCCTGTACAATTATTATATGCTAACAAAAAATGTTTTTAAAAAAGGAATTCATCTTCAAAAGGAAAAAACAGATCTATAAACAAATAATTATAATGCAATGTGATAATATAGACATGTAAGAAGATTTTTTTGTTTTTGTTTTTGGTGGTACTGGGGTTTTGAACTCAGGCCTTCACCCTTGCTAGGCAGGAGCTCTATCACTTGAGCCACTCCGCTATCCCCTTTTTTTTTTTACTGGATATGTTTTGAATAGGGTCTCATGAACTATTTAACTGGGCTAGCTTTGAATCATGATCCTCCTCATGTCTTGCCTTCTGTGTAGCTAGAATTATGGGCATGAGCCACCAGCATGAAACAGTAATGCAGACATGTAAGAAAATATTCTAATTGGTCTGCAATCGTCAAGAAAAGCCTTAAGTTAGTGTACATATGTAGACATTGGCTCCCTTTGAGAGTCTACTTTGGAATTATATCTTACCAAACACTCTAAAATAAAACAGGATATAATCAACCCCTCCCCCAGTATGGTGGCATGAGTGTGTTATAGGGTCATATGAGAACCCAGCAGTCAAGGTGACTTAATCTCCAACACTACTAGAATGTGGGATTGAGAATTTTGTCAATTTGAATGCCACCCCAGGACTGGATCAGAGTTGGTTCAAAATGAGAGTGGGCCGCTATAGAGTATATCAGTTAACGCAGCTGTCAGGGACTAAGGAAATGAGGGCACAGACTTGTTCCATTTTGACTCCCAGAGACATAATCTTGATCATTGTGTGTGGGATCCAAGGAGATACCACAAAGTGCTTTCTAACCATTAATGTTGACCAACAGTGCCCTTAACTATTTCAATAGAAGTGGAATTAGATGACCTCTAAAGTCTCATTACAGGTCTGATATTATATCATTCATTTTGGTCAACATTTTCCATTTTAAATCAGGACAGAAATTAAACTATCCAAAAGCAGTGACACAAGGGTGGCTGATCTCTAAAGTCCAAATACTACTTTTCTATACCACAAAAACGAATATTAATTAGAACTTGGAGCCATCACTTTGTTCTGCACACCTGGTAAATGGAGTTATTGTTTTCACTCCTTCCTGTTCTGATTACTTAATTATGAAAGTGGTTTGCTGAGATGCAAATATTGTTTACCTACTCCTGATATTAATGGCTGACTGATGCATAACTGTTCTAACCCTTTCTATGATGCTACTGCACCTTTTCCTTTCTAAACAAAAACAGGATCCTGGAAACCTGGTGCTTTGGTATAGTCTAAAATTAATTATTTTTATTTCTAAAAAAGGATAATTTCTGTCAAATCTTCCATCTAAATTCATGTCATCAAAAGATGAAGAATGCACAGTAGTAGCCCATGGAGTAAGCACAAGTCAAAAAAGAAAACAAAAACAAAAAACTAAGGGACATTCCTAAAGAGACTGTTGCATTAACACTGCCAACAAGATATCATAAATGTAACTTATTTCAATCGAAGCACAGCTACATCTGTTTATCCTTGCTCAGAAGTGAAAAACCTGGGGTATAAGAGTGTGACTTTGCGACTTACTAGTTATTTGATCTTAGATGAGCCACTTAGCCTTTCTGAAACATGTTTTTCTTACATGTTAGCTAGAGATAACAATAGCAGGTGGTTAAGAGGATTGTCAAGAAACTCATGTGAGATGATGGATGAGAAAGTGTTTGGTAATATATGGGGTGCTAAACTACTACACTTCATTGCTTTTCATTCAAGAAATCCCAGTCACATGGATCAGGTTACAGAGTGGTCATTCTCCAGGAAAGAAACACTGCTACCATGCTGTGACCCAGAAAATCATTCATTTTTCTATTACATTTGTTCTATAAGGAAGACATCTTCTCTCCAAATTTACTCTGAGTCCATTAGTACAGTCCTGTGCAAATGATGGCCATGTGAAGAGTAAACACTCAGTGTTTGGGAACCCATTACTATTCAGTAACAGCTTTTGTTACAGAAGAGTTATTGTGGTCTGGTAGAGGCATTTCATCATGGGATAAGAATTTCACTGGGATCTTCTTCTCTGACTTATGTTAGAATCCAGTAGCAGAAAAGCCACTATTTCAGTGAGTTGAAATACCTGTACTTGGGCTGCCTGTGACTTCATTTTCTTCTTCTAAATCTGCCTAGGTTCTCTTGCCTCCACCAAACAAGGAATATGTAAATAATGTCTCTGATGGAGAATCCAGCTGTTCTCTTCTTGGTCTCATAAGCTGATAACCTGCAATACATTTCCACTTCAGTGCTGACTTTTTCCCGGCTGATAGTTTCCTCAGCCAGATGATGCCCCAGATTTCTGGCCTCATTAGGCAGATCACTAGCTTCTGGATAGAAAAAGATCCTGCTCTCAAATTCATGCTCCCACTTCACATGTCTGCATCTGCATTCAAATGTGGCCATTTAAATTGAAAACAGACAGTGAAGTAGAAAGGCTTCACTAGATTTAGCATTAACTAGACCTATATTCCCACTAAATGCAAGTAATTCAATCTGTTTCTGTGTCTTTTCCTGTTTAAAATTGGAATAATACTTCTAACTTCATGGTATTTTTAAAATTAAATGAGATAACTTGTACAGCAACCAATACATTTATGGGCACAGCCATAAATACTGTATTTCTAGTTTAAGTGCAGAAACACACAATTGTATTAATAACTGGTTTCACTTGAAACAAAACATGGACACCAGTAGCAAACAGTGTGCTTTTAACTTAGTGATACTTTTTCACAACATGGAATTTGTGAGTAATACCCATGTTTTGTGCAGCCTTAAGTCTGGGAGAGAAAGCAAAAAAGTAAGATTAATTCTAAATAATAAAGAATGAAAGTAATTCACTGAGAGATAACTTGGACTTTTTAAAGAAAGAGTTGCTATGCTTAACACAGCCTCACTCTTTCATCCTTCAAAATCTCTCTTGATATAGCATTTCTGGTGACCTCCTGTTTCTAAATTTTTATTTCCAACCAAAATCTAGCCTCCTCTACCTCACAGATCTAATGAATTTCTCAGAACTCAACATTTGCTACATCTTGTACTCAGAGTTCCTGCACCCCTAAAACCCAGAGACCCCAAGAAACCAAGCAATCCACCAAGCAATCCAAGGAACTGGAAAGTAGAGAGAAATGTCTATTGTTTGATTTCTTTATAATAATCTTCATACCCAATTTCTTTAGAACCAGAAATATTACTTTTTTGTCAGTGAAATAGTTGCTTAATAAACATGTGTACTGCTGCTGCTGCTGCTGCTGTTATTGATGAAGAAGGAGGAGGGGGAGGGAGAGGGAGAGGAAGAAGAAGGAGGAGGAGGAGGAGTAAAGAAAGAAAAAAAGAAAAAAAGAAGAGGGAGGAGAAGGAGAGGAAGAAAGAGGAAGAGGAGGAGGAGGAGGCACTGAAAACTAGAGTCTTATTTGTTCTTACACAGCTTCATCTAAAATAAAAGGCTCTTAAAGGAGCTTTGGTGACGTATTCGCACCTCTTAGTGAGTGCAGAGAACCTCTGTACAGTATCCCTGATAGGTTGCCCTATAGCCTGTACTTAAATACCTCCAGTACCAGGAACTAGAGAAAAGGTTAGATCAAAAAGAATTAACCTAGAAGGTAACACACATGCACAGGAAATCAATGTGAGTCAATGCCCTGTATAGCTATCCTTATCTCAACCAGCAAAAACCCTTGTTCCTTCCTATTATTGCTTATACTCTCTCTACAACAAAATTAGAAATAAGGGCAAAATAGTTTCTGCTGGGTATTGAGGAGGGAGAAGGAGGGGGTGGAGTGGGTGGTAAGGGAGGGGGTGGGGGCAGGGAGGAGAAATGACCCAAGCCTTGTATGCACATATGAATAATAAAAGAAAAAAAAATACCTCCAGTATAGGTAGTTGATTATTCCTAGTTAAATGAAGCTAATTACATTAGCAGGTGATTCTCATTGTTAGGCAGGTCTTCTTTGCATTCCATTAATGTCATATTCTAATCATTTCTAGGTCTGTTTTCTGAGACAACACAGAAAAGGTGAATTTCTTTTCTGTGTGTTAGCCTTCCAGCTATTTGAAGTCAGTGATCATTTCCCCTAGGATGTTCTCTTCACTGGGATGAGCACCTCTAATTTCTTTAATAATTGACTGCTAGACCTATCACTTCTAGAGTGTTTCCTGTGAAATGTACTCTTGCTTGAATAGAAAGTACAGAAAGAGAAAGAACAGAACTCAGTTCAGCACTAATAACTACAATACCTATATAGGGTCCTAGTCAGAGTTTAGTGACCAATTTAAGAGTTAGTATTTGCATCATTGAGATTGCCTATTGTTTCAATTCTTTGTATTCTAAGTACAAATATAACACTGCTAATCACATCCTCATCAAAAGTCAGTGATACCATAATGATGATATCTCAATCTAATGCCATTCCTATCCCAGCTTTGGCTTCTGTGGCTACACTAATTTTCCCTTCATTGTTGCTCTTTGCCACTATTCCATCCTCCTTTTTTCCTTTTCTGTATGTATCTAATGACCAGGATTTAGGTAACTTAAGAAGCTATCAATATGCTAACTATTCCAAGATCTATATTCACCAGGGCAGTCCTTCCCTCCTGTATTCAGACCTGTATTTCAAACTGCCAACTAGACATGCCACTTGGCTGGGGTCCTTGGCTAGGCCTTTCATACTCATCATGTTTGCAGAGGAGCTTATCTCTCTAGACTATGTCCCTCTCCCCTGTCTCTGAGAGCAACACTACTATGTGCCCCAAAATATTGGTTATTGTTAATTAGTCCAGTGCCATCTTCCCACCACCCCCATATTCAATTTATCACATCAAGTCAATTCTAATACCTCTTCAATCTGTCTTCCTTTCTTCATATTCCCTGTCACTGGTTTAATTCTGGCCCATATTATATTTTACCAGGAATACTAAAATGATCTCCCATCTGCTTCTCTAACTCTGTTTTCTTCCCATGTCATCAGACAACATGCCAAACATATTATGTCACTTCCTTGCTTAAAAGGCTTCAATGATTTTTCCCTTCCCTAAAAGAGAAAATTTAAATCCCTTCATCATATACAATACTATATATACACACACACATATATATAATAGAATATTATATATGTATATGGAGTATTATTCAATCATAAAGAAAAATGAAATTATGTTGTTTGCAGGAAAAAGGTGGAAGTGAAGATCATGTTAAGCAAAATAAGCCAG
Source organism: Castor canadensis (assembly GCF_047511655.1). Lineage (NCBI taxonomy): Eukaryota > Metazoa > Chordata > Mammalia > Rodentia > Castoridae > Castor > Castor canadensis. The sequence goes on from NC_133405.1 coordinate 87,640,163, forward strand.
GTTCAGAAGGATAGGTAACACATGTTTTCTCTCATATGCAGAATTTAGATCTGACAAAAAAGGAACATGAACATAAAAGGAGGACTATTGGGGGGAACCAGCAAGATGTGGAAGTAAGAAAAGTGAGGGCAGAGAGAGAATATGATTAATGTACATCATATGCACATATGAAAAGGACATAATGAAGTCCATTTAAAAATTTTTGTAAGAAAAATTTTAAAAGATAGGGGTGCAGTGGGGGGGATAAAAAAGAGTAAGATGGGGTGAATATATCAAAGTATATTATATGATGTATAGAAATATCACAATGAAAGCCCTCAAATGCTTCACTTTGTATAATTAATATATGTTAATTTAAAAATAAAATATTTTAAAAATAATTTAAAAGTAACAAAAGTAATTTAAAAATAAAATAACTAATTATAAAAGAGGTAAGATGACATTGTTTTTTATTTGCATTTCCCTGATTACTAACATTAAGCATCTTTTCATATACCTATTAGTCATATATATATATATATATATTCTGTGTGGAAATGTCCATTTGAGACTAAAAAAAGATTGTGTTTCATTTTAATTAGGTTATTTATAACAACATTATATTGGTCAGCTTTTGATTATTATAATGAAATACCTGATACAGGCTACTTAAGAAAAAAAAAAAGATATTTAGCTCACAGTTTTGGAAGTTCAGGGGCATCATACCTGAATTGGTTCCATTCTGGTGAGGGATCTATGGCATATGGATAATGGAATGGCAGGAGTGCATGTCAAAGCAATCACATCTTGAGCCAGGAAGCAGAGAGCAGAAGAGACTAAGCTTGTTCCTTTTATAACAACTATCTTTCAAGAGTTACCAAGAGATACACAAGAATAAGTGCCCCTAAATGACCTAAGAACCTCTCACCAAGCCCCACTTCTTAAAGGCTCCACTATACCTCTCAATCATATCTGCCAATGGATAGTATAAAAAATGATGAAAAATAACAAGTGTTGATGAGGATGTTGAAAAAATGGAACACTTGTACTCTATTGGAGTGTAATTTAGTACTGCCATTATAGACAATTGTATGAAGGTACCCTCAAAAGAAACTAAAAATAAAATTACCATCTGATATAGTAATCTCACTTCTGGGTATATACTCTAATTACTTGAAATCAGTATTTCAAAGAGGTATCTACACTCTTGTGCTCATTGCGGCAGTATTTACAAATAGAGAAAATATGGAATAAATCTAAGTGTCCCTCAAGTAATTAAAGAATAAAGAAATGTAGTTTGTATATACAGCAGAATTCTATTTAGCCTTAAAAGTGAAAGAAATCCTGTCACTTGTTACATCATAGATGAACTTGGAGGTAGTTACCCTAAATGAAATGAGGCAGACACCATGCCACATAGTCTCACTCATATGTGGAATCTAAAACAAACACACAGAAGCAGAGAATTGAATGGTAGTTTTACAAAAGATAGGGTTTGGAAGATATTGGTGAAAGGGTACAAACTTGTAGTTAGATGTGAAGAATAAATATTTAAAGGTGATGGATATATTAGCTTGATCCAATCACTCGATACTGTAAAATTTACATGTATCATTGTTAGAGTCCGAGAATCCTATTCCTCCGAGAGACAGAGAGTCACGCATGAATGCAATCAACAAAGCAGAGTCTATTGAGCTGGCAAGCCAGGGTCAAGCTCCCACACAGACACACAGGTCCGATTGGGCAGACAAGACCCCGAGCCTCTTTAGGGAAGATCTTATATAGGCCCTTACCGGCCGTTACAGCAAAAGCCCGCACAGTACATAGCCAATGAGTTTGTAACACCACATACATTTCCAGCCTATCCATTTAAGAGTACATTACTTCTTAGCCTATAGATTCAAGGGTCAGTATTCACGCACACTGTTACATTTAGCAAGCAGGCAGGGCACATCTTGCATGTACTTCTAGTCGTCTTTCGCAATCTGCTCACATTCCTCACATTCCTCACATTCCACCTGCCCCCATCCTGTTTATCTTATCCTGCACGGGGCATCCTGTGCTGGCTTTACTGGTTTCTGCTATGGGGATCTGCTGGGGCAAAGGGCACATCCTTTCATCATAACATCACTATACATCTTGTGATGATTATATTTTTTAAAAAAGAGAACAACTCACTGTGGAAATACTTTTAGGTAGTCTTTAGTTATATTTAGAGTCTTTAATTAGATTTATTTTATGAAATAAGCAATTTACTCAATAAATTCAAGCTGTTTTTAACATTCACTCAAGAATTAGAGTGCTCTTTTTCGTCTTGTTTACTTTCTTTTTCTGAAGCAGGTTCTTGCCCAGGCTGGCCTCAAACTTGCAATCCTCCAGCCTCTACCTTTCAAGTTCTGGGATTATGGGTGTGGTCCACCACCCCCAGCAGTGTGATCTTTTCATGTTAAACAATGGAATTAGACCACTTATTGGTGGGAGAGATAAATTGGAGACAGTAAGTCTACACAGACCATTTAAATAATTTATCACCCAAAACAGAACATTCGAGTATGAGACACATCACAGTTAGTAACTATAACAAGACAAAGAGCAAAAACAAGAACTCTTCCAGGCAAACGGAACCTGTCCTTCAACCTGTCTTCAATTATTTCAAGAGGCTTTTGAAATAATTCAGGTATCTATAAAAAGAAATAATATAGGCCTGAATTAAAGTGATTGCAATAGGTATTAGGAGAAAGCACCTATACTTGAGAACTGACAAGGTAACATGAACAGGGCTTTAAGACTGATTTTGTGTGTGCGTGTTTGTGTGTGTGTGTGTGTGTGTGTTTGCGTGTGTAGAAATATAGTAGAAGAAAGAGGGCTGGGTGTCTGAATTTCCTAGCTTAGGAAACTCAGTGAATGACAATGCTATTATATCAAACCACACAATTTTGCTGGACCATTGGACTTTAGTCTGAGCAGAAGTCCTATGGTCCCCAATATGCACAGTTAAGGTATTGGAGCTCTTCTTTAAATTTTTCCCTATTAAAGTGAAAGATATGATTCCATTTTACAAGTGGATTGACACAATGACTGGATTTGGGTGGAACTATACTGAAATTTCCTTATTATATTGTTATGGTTTTAATCTAAAAATGTCCCCTAAAGGCTTATGTGTTAAGGGTTTGGTTACCAGCTGATGGGCTTTTGAGAGGTCATTGGATCATGAAGACTCTAACTTCACTGATGGGTTAAACCATTGATAAATTCCTCCTGGTTGGAGGAAGCCAGTCCTTGGGGGTGTGCCTTTAAAGGGTAAATCTTGTCACCAGACTTTCCTTTCTGTCTTTCTGCCTCCTGGCCACCATGAGGTGAGGAGCCTCTTCTACTTCATTGATCTGCTGCCATGATAGTCTATCTTGCCTCAGACCCCAGGCAATAGAGTCAGCTGACCATGGACTGAAATGGTGAGCCAAAATAAACCTTTCCTCCTTTAAGTTGATTTCTCTCAGGTATTTTGTCACAGCAATGAAAAAACTAACACATATATTTGTAACTTACAAAATTTTTATCTCCCTTCCAATATGTAACTCATAGTATTATGCATCACATATGCAATAAATCTTGGATCAAATCTAATATATAACAAGTGTTCTATAAATATTCATCAAATGAGTACATAAACCCAACATCTTCAAAAATAACTTCAGGAAATCTGTTACCAGCTTCTTATAGTTGAGGTATTTTAATGGTATCAGTGTCTTAGTAGTTGTTGCCAATAAAGTGAACCATTTTTCTTTCCCCAGGAAGCTGTAGTATCTCTCCAGTGAAATATGTTAAGGGATCATATTCCAACAAACTCAACTGTGTGATCATAATGATCCTAATCTGTGGTGTCCTCCACAACCTTGACTAAGAGACTTGTGAGGTAATATTATGAAATATGTATTTAGAGATCATTAATAGACCATATCCAGAGCCAGTTTCATTGTTAATATTCAAAGCCACTAGGTGTGTTCTGTTTACCATCCTGAAACACTCCAAAACAGCCTGTCTTGAACTCTAACAACCTTTACGACTAGCTGGCCTTTACTATTGTGTGAATAATCTGGTGAACAATCACTTAACACCATATTATGTGTTTCTGCTGTGGTGACAGTTCCTGGATTTCATTCTAGTAGATTTTGAACAGCACATACTCTCATGGTGGTGTCATAATGGAATTTGCATGGAAAAATTTTATGTGTAACCTTCTGCAAATTCAGCTGTGCTTAGACGATCTGAAATCCTCTTTAAATTTTCTGAAGTATCCATTTCCTGCAGTTTTGCACTGTAGTGATACTCTTTGTAAGATCCCACATACTACATTTATATTGAAAGCTATTTCATTGATTTCTAAGATCTGAGGTATTGAAGTCTTCTTGGAACTATTTTAAGTGTCAGACTGCTACACTATTGTAGAACTTGTTTTGAATTTCATGTTTTTAATCCCCTGGAGCCAAGCCTGGCCCACCACCCTGAGCTGGCAACACATTCTTTTGCATCTACCAGTATTCCAAATATCAGAATTAGGCACAAAACAACCTCTTTAGGTTTGAAGCTTCAGAATCCTGTGGGTGGGCGAGGAGACAGGGAAGAGGAAAGAGAGGTGTCAGGGTAGGTAACCAGAGTCCAAAAATCCGCCAGCTCTGGATGCCTAAACGTCTTCCCTTTTATTTTAGGAGGTAACGTGAGAATAGGCGGGGTCTGGCTCGGCAGAAGGGAGGGGAGGGCCGATTAAAGGGTGGAGTGGGGAGCTGGAGATCCAGCTGGGAGGTGCTGGTCCTGCTGACCCTTTTGCCCTTTTTATCCTCTGCTTCGGTTCAGGTAAAGCATCCACCGAGCTGCTCCTGGCAGCTCCTGGCAGCTCGGTGGATGGCACCAGCATTGCGCAGCCGCTCCTGCTATGGGAGGAAGGCACCACTGCTTACTGCTTCTCCCACCTGGTGTTCAGTGCCGTATTCCACTCACTTTTTTGGTGCTTAGTACCTGCCACTGGGGCATCAGTGGGTGGTAGAGACTTCCACAAGATGTCTGTCCATGTGTGCCTGCAGACCACACCAGGAACCCACCTTTCCTTGCGGTGTCACTAAAATCACGTCATCTCTGAATGAGATCAGGAACAGAATGAAAACTGAGTGTTAACCACTTGTAGCAGGGAGGAGGATCAGAAAAAAACAGACTAGGCCTGAGTCCTGAGAAAGTAGCAGGGAGGTAGGGATGGCATAGAAGAGAGATAAAACCTGAGAAATCTGAACATGAGGAAGGTCACAGTAGCACTAGGGAGGGGAAAGTCACGCAGCACTAGGATAAAGTACCTAATAAAATTAAATATAGCCATATATGGATTAGATCTTGCTTTTTGCTTCTGTAACCTGCTTGCAAGGGTATATAAGGTGACACTCCCTTTGTTCTCAGGGCTCAGCCTTGACATGAGTCTGCTGAGTTTGTGCTGGCACAATAAAACATTGCTTCCTGCTAATTGCCTCAAGAGTCCTGTATCTCAGCTAGCAACCTCCTGCAACACACTTAGCAGCAATATAGCTGTTGTAGGGAAAGGGCTTCTCTGAGTCTTATAGTTAGGATAAATGAAACATCAGTATTCTTAGGATAAATAAATAAATAAACAAATAGACTTAGCTGGAGAGGAAGCATTTGGTAGAAGAGAATAGCAAAATTAAAACCTTAAAAACCTTGGGTTTAGGGCTGTAAGGTGTAGGTGCTAGTGAAGAGGAAGATAGCCTTGAAGCAAGACCATAAAATAAAGAGGAAGACAGCCTTGAAACAGACCTGTAAAGCATGCCAGAGAAGTAGAGCATGAGGAATTGCCCATTGAAGTCATGCAAAAAGTTCATGACTGAGATAAAGGACACCATGCAGAGATAAGCACCCATTCCCATCTTCTTTTGTCTCCACTTGTAAATAAACTTTCCAAAGCAGGTCTCCCCTGCTGACCTTATCTAAACAACATTAGGTCTCTAGCTCACTACCAGTCCCAATTAACCTAAACAGCCTTAGGGATCTAACTCAATGTTAGGTCTCTAACTCAACCTTAGGTCTCTAACTCACTGTTAGCCCTAATAACCTGAGCACATTTTTGTAACTTGATGCCCTGCACTGCCTTTTAAATACCCTTTGAATCCTTTGTTCAGAGCTCAGACACGGTAAATGTCTGGGCCCACTGGCATAAAATAAAATCTGAGTTCTCCACTCTTCTGAGTGTCACTTGGTTTCTCGTCTGTGAAAATATTCCCCCAACATTTTTGGAGGCCCCAGCAAGATCCCAACTGACTGACCCCTTGAGCCACCAGACAACAGCTGGGTTGCATTGGAGTAGGGAGGGACACAGGACTGAATGAGGTGGTGAGCCAACTGATGGTATCCAGGGTCCTCTTTCTCCCCGGCACTCCAACTCTCTGAGCAGTCTTGACCCAGCTTGGACTCCAAGGAGAAGTGGACCAACTCATCTGGCAGTCTCTCCAGACTCAGTAAGAACCATCCCTGGGAAATCAGTACTAAGTCAGGTCCCATCCCACTGGATGGAAGGGGAGCTTGATCCACTCCCAGGAGCCTCTGAGAGGAGTTCCACAGGTCAGGGAATTCTCCAAGAAGAGGGGAAGGAAAACTGTAATAACTTCAGAGTGTGTGTGTGAGTGAGTGGCCTGATTCGCCCTCACTTCAGGCTCCAGTGTGTGGCCCCATGGCTGAAAAGCCTATGGGGTCTGAGTGGGTCTGCTCTGTGGTACCATGGTGAACTTCACATGGCTTAGGGTGGCATCGGGGGAACCCCTGATCCAAAGTCACAAGGCTGACCCCACCATAAATGCTAAGAGGCACCAAAGTTCCTTCGGGATGCAGCCAGACAGACATCTGATTGGTCTCTTCTCCTGAAGGGGCACCCACCCTTATTTGTCTTTGTGCCACCGATGCAGGGGGGCAATACATGGGGGGAAATAGGGGATACTTCTAATTGCTATCAGTGGAAATTCCTTAAAACCCACAGTCCTGGAGTGTATGCTTAAACATTTTAAGAAGGGATTCTCAGAAGATTATGGGATTAAAATGTCTCCTAGAAAGCTGTGCACACTATGCAAGTCAGAATGGCCCACTTCTGGGGTCAACTGGCCCCTTGAAGGCACTCTAGGTTTGTCTATGGTCAGAGCCATTTATCAGATCATAATAGGAAGCCTTGGATACTCCGACCAGTTTCCATATATTGACTCCTGGCTCCAGGTGGCTCAGACCATGCCCTCTTGGGTCCGATTCTGTGCTACTAAAAAGGGACAGAGCAGAGTTTTCTTGGCCTAGGCAATAAAGCCTAAAGACCAGAATCTGACCAAAACTGTCCTGCAAGGGGATCCAGAAGATGAGCTGCCAGTGCCCCCACTGTACATTCCCAGCATACCTCCACCATCAGAGCAGCCAGTGCCACCTTTCCCAGACAGCCCACCACCCTCAGTGAGCCCTTCTCAGCCCCGCCAGCAGCCTCCTAGTCCCAGCAATGTCCCATACCTGCCCCTGGCTTGGAGTCCGAGTCCACAGTCCCTGAACTGCTGCCTTCACTCATCTCAGACACCGGCCCCGCAAGCCAGAGCCTTGCAGATGCCTCTCCATGAGATGCAAGGGCCCCAGCAGGTTGATGCTGATGGCACGGTCCAGCCCGATTACTCTATCCTTTATTACCAGCCCTTCAGTTCAACTAACCTCCTAAATTGGAGGAATCATACACTGTCATATTCAGAAAAACCTCAGGCCATGGTCAACCTCTTAGAATCCATATTCCAGACCCATCAACCCACTTGGGATGACTGCCAGCAGATCCTCCTGACATTTTTCAATATGGAAGAGTGGTGGTGAATCCTGACAGAAGCTTGCTGCTGGCTCCAAGGGCAGGCCCCAGCAGGAACCCTAGGTGCAGAAGCATGGGCAAGGGAGGCGGTCCCTGATGCTTAACCCACTTGTGACTTCAATGCAGCAAAAGGACGAGGAGACCTTACTCAATATTGTGCCGCCCTCCTACACGGGCTTAGGGTTGGAGCTAAGAGACCTACCAACATGTTCAAAATTGCAGTAGTTATTCAGAAGCCAGAGGAAACTCCAACTGATTTTTATGAGAGACTCTGTGAGGCCTTCCGAATATACATTCCCTTCGACCCGGAAGCAACAGAAAACCAGTGAATGGTCAATACAGCATTTGTGACTCAATCATATGCTGACATTCACAGAAAACTTCAAAAACTTGAAGGTTTTGCTGGGATGAATGCCACTCAGCTGTTAGAAGTGGCAAATAAAGTCTTTGTAAACTGAGAAAATGAAGAAAAACAGGAAGCTGATAAAAGAATGAAAGTCAAGGTGTCCTTATTGGCTGCAGAACTGGGGAAGCTGGACCCAATTCAGCAGTCAGCCCTGCCATGGAAGAGGAGACCCATAGGAGAACCCCACTCCAGCGAGACCAGTGTGCCTATTACAAGGAGATTAGCCACTGGAAAAATGAATGCCCCTGCCACAAGGGGACAACATTGGAGCCTAACAAAATTGCTCCAGGAAAGAAGACAGGATGGCAGCCCGAACCAGAGGCCCAAGATCTCATTGGCCTAGCAGGAATTGGATCAGACTAGGAAAGACTGAGCTCCCTACTACTAGGCCCCTGAGAGCCCACAGTCAAAATGAAAGTAGGGGGCCAACCAATGATTTTTATGGTGGACTCAGGCCCTGAACATTCTGTGGTCACTAAACCAGTGGCCCCACTCACTCAATGCAGAGCCACAATAGTCAGAGCCACTGGCACCCAAACCACCTGGCAGTTCTGCTGACCCCAGACATGCCAATTCTGAGGGCATGAGGTGACTCATGAATTCCTGTATTTACCAGAATGCCCAATTCCTCTGCTGGGAAGGGACTTATTAACAAAGCTTGGAGCCCAAATCACCTTCAACCAGGGAGGGCCTGCAAATCTTACCGCAAGGGGACCAAACGTCCTCATCATGGCAGTGACCGTGTCTACAGAAGATAATGGGAACTTTATTGCCAGGAAAAGTGGGACCTAGAAAAGCCCATCTGCATGCTGGAGGAGTTTCCTGATGTCTGGGCTGAGAACGCACACCTCCCCCCGCCCGGCCTGGCTGTCAATCATGCGCCTGTAATGGTAGAACTCAATTCTGGGGCTCTCCCTGTCAGACAGAGGCAGTGTCCAGTACCACGGGAAGCACGCCTAGGAATTCAGACCCACCTACAGCAGCTGAAGGATGCAGGGATATTAATTGACTGCCAATCACCATGGAACACCCCACTGTTACCCATCAAGAAGGCAGGGGGAGATGATTAGCAGCCCTTCCCAGGACCTGCAGGCAGTCAATAACGCCATTATCACACTGCACCCAGTAGTCCCTAATCCCTACACTCTCCTGAGCCTTCTACCACCACAAGCAAGATCGTTCACTTGCCTGGACCTAAAAGATGCTTTTTTCTGCCTTCACCTGGCCCCAGTTAGTCAGCCTCTGTTTGCCTTTGAATGGGAAAACCCCCATACTGGAAGAAAAACGTAGATGACCTGGACTAGAATGCCTCAGGGAATCAAGAACTCCCCTCCCCTGTTCAGGGAAGCCCTAGCAACAGATTTGTCAACTTTCTTGAAAGAAAAGCCTAGCTGCACTTTGCTTCAATATGTGGACGATCTGCTCCTGGTAAGCCGTGACCGGGAGCAGTGCTGGGAAGGGACAAAGTCATTGCTAGCCTGACTCTCCAAGGCAGGCTATAAAGTCTCCTGGAAAAAGGCCCAAGTTTGCCAGCAAGAGGTCTGATACCTCAGATTCATCATCTCAGAGGGACAGCGCACCCTGCGTCCAGAGAGGAAGTGGGTTGTTTGCTCCATACCTTAGCAAAGACCAAGAAGGAGGTCCAAGAATTTCTAGGAGCCACAGGATTCTGTCGCATATGGATACCTGGATATTCAATTCTCGCCAAACCACTTTATGAGGCCACAGCATGCTCCAGAAAAGACTTTCTAAACTGGAGACCTGACCAAGGAAAGGCTTTGCATGAAATAAAAAGGCTGTTAACCAGTGCCCCTGCATTAGGGCTGCCAGATGTAAAATGACCTTTCAGTCTCTTCATCTGTGAGAAAAATCACACAGCTCTGGAGGTCCTCACCCAAACAGTGGATCCATGGCAGCGACCAGTGGCTTACCTTTCAAAGTGCTTGGACCCAGTGGCCTCAGGGTGGCCTCCATGTCTCTGGGCCCTGGTGGCTACAGCAACCCTAATCAGGGAGGCTGTCAAGCTCACCCTGGGACAGGACATTAATATCAAAGTTCCTCATGCAGTCGTAGCTCTAATGAATAGGCAGGGCCATAAATGGCTGACCAGCTCCTGAAATGGCCCATTACCAAGGATTACTATGTGAAAATCCATGAGTCAGACTTGAAACTGTACGAACTTTAAATCCTGCCACTTTCCTGCCAACAGAGGAAGGGCTTCCAGATCACAATTGTGAAGAGGTGATGGATGAAGTGTATTCTAGCATGCCAGACCTGATGGATGTTCACCTCTCAGATCCAGAGCTTGAACTTTTCACAGATAGAAGCAGCTTCATCCAGAACAGACAACAAAAAGCCAGATTCACAGTCACCACTGCTAACAACGTTATACAACGTTATACAGCCCTACAACAAGGCTGCTCTGCACAATGAGCTGAACTTTGGGAGTTGGTCCAGGCACTACGATATGCAAAGGGAAAGTGGGTAAACATCTATACAGATTCTAACTATGCCTTTGCCACCCTGCATATGCATGGAGCAATATACAGAGAGAGGATTACTGACAGCAAGGGGAAAGGAGATTAAAAACAAAGAAGAAATTCTCCAACTGTTAGAAGCAGTCTGGGAACCATCTCAAGTGGCTGTCTTGCACTGCAGAGGCCACCAAAGGGGCATGGACTATTAGTAGAGGAAACTGCCTGGTGGATTAGGTGGCAAAAAGGGCAGCAGAAGAACTGAGCTCCCCTGAAGTGCCAAAGCAAACCACCAAGCTTCTGCTGACTTTGGAGCTGCCTCCCACTCCAAATTATACCAAGGAGGAACAACAATGGGCAAAAGATGAAAAGAGAGTAAAAGAAAAGAGGGGGCTGGTGGAAGTTGTCTGACCAGAGACTCTTTGTCCCCAGTGCTGTAGCAGCCCCTCTGGTAAAACAACAACACAAACTAACAGACTTGGGGAAAATGGCCCTGGAGAAATTACTGGAGATACTACTTCATTCCCAAGCTCCCCACCCTGTGCACCCAAGTGAGTGCTAGGTGCATCACATGTGCACGAAACAATGCGAGTCAAGGGCCTAAGCCAAGCCCTGTGATACAAACTACAGGCACCATGCCTTTTAAAGACCTGGAAGTGGACTTAACAGAGGTCAAGCCCTGTTGAGGATACTGGTACCTCTTGGTTCTTGTCTGCACTTACTCAGGGTGGGTCGAGGCTTAACCCCCCCCACACAGAAAAAGCACAAGAGGTAGTAAAGGCTCTCTTAAGAGAAATTATCCCCAGATACGGGCTTCCCCTTTCTATTGGATCAGAAAATGGGCCAGCCTTCATGGCAGAAATAGTTCAGGGCCTGGCCAAAATTTTGAAAATAAAATGGAAACTCCATACAGTGTACAGGCCTCAGAGTTCAGGGAAAGTAGAGCACATGAATCGAATCCTTAAAATTACCTTAGCTAAACTCTGCCAAGAGACACAATCTCCCTGGGTAGACATGCTACCTTTAGCCCTACTTAGGGCATACTGTACCCCTAGACCCTCTGGCTACTTACCCCTTGAGATTCTCTATGGCAGACCCCTTCCCATAATAAATAGGCTCAGAGGGGACCTCAGGCAAATTGGAAGTCTAGACGTGTCCCAACATCTCCAGGCCTTAGGAAAAAGCCTATGCAACATTTCCCAGGAAGTTTTAGAAAGGACCCCAATCCCCATGGGTAACTGGGCCCATCCCCACCAATCCAGGGATATGGTATGGGTAAAGGATTGGAAAAAGGAACCACTCCAACCCTGTTGGATGGGTCCTCATCTAGTAATATTAGCAACTCCTACAGCTGTTAAAATTGCAGGTATCACTCCTTGGATTCATCACTCCCAGATAAAGAAGGCTACTGCCCCCATAGACCCCAATGACTGGCAGACAGTCCGAGATTCAACTAACCCCCTCAGATTAAGGTTCCAAAGGACATCACAGTGGCACACCATTGCCGGAGAGATCTCCAGCCCTACCCCAACTACATCCCAGAAGCTGATTCATCAATGCACAGCAGAAGCCTGAGGATTCGTCCACCAGGACACAGATGTATCCGCTTTTCTGTCACCCATACCTTATTCTGCTGATTAGCATTGTTACAATACTGTTTGCCCTAGTACTAGCTGTCACTGCTTTCCAGGATTGGAACCTAGGCCAGAGATTACTACTAGCCTTGTTATCTCCTCATACTTGGAAGCCTAACCGCTGTCTGGTGTTTTCTGTAGCCTAGATCCCAGTCTCAAGCATGAGGTCTCTGATGTGTTATTTCCTTCTAACTCTGCTACATTTTGAGGTTGTTCAATTGAGAGGCAAGGATGACTGCTTAGCCTGTATAAGGCCACTTTCCTTCCAGGGAAAACTGAGGTATGCCTTCACCTTTTATCAACATCTATCACCCATGTGCAGCATATCAATTTCTGAATGCACCAGGAGAGGGACGATTTACTATAAAGGAAAGTTGGCAGGTCTAACCAGGTCCTGCAAGAACAAGGGCACTATAGGGCAGGCGGTTTGCTAGAAGAAGGATGGGGATCCCTTAAAGGCATGGAACTATGAAATGACAGGGGGAGGAAATAAACCTCATTATGTCTGGGCACTTTACCCTTCCACCCCACCCCCATATCAATTTACTAAGGGGAGAGTCACAGAACTGGAAGGGCCACCCAAAGGTGATTACCTAGGCAGACATGAGCTTGTAGAAAACATTGATCTCCCACCACCATGACCCCCGTTAAGGCTCCCCTCCAGGACAGGGAAACTTAACTTGCAACCTCAACTGTACAACCTACTAAACGCAACCCACCACCTCCTTAATCTTATGAATCCACCATCGGCGGGCAATTGCTGCCTCTGCATGTCCTCAGGTCCTCTCCAATATGTAGCAACTCTTCAACCAGAGTGGGCATGAGACGCCTTTCAACTCTACCAGTACAAAACCCAAAGTAAAAAATATACATCTATTTCAGAAAAGCCCCTAGTTGTACCTACAATTCAAAAGAATACTATTTGATTGGGGAACTGGCTGCTGACCAATGTGCTCAAGTCCAAAATTGTACAGCTACTGCCATTAGATATACAGTTGACAGGCTATGGTGCAGCAGCCTGGAAATCTTCTTTGTCTTCAGGACCCTTGCTTATCAGTGCTTGCCAGCTAACTGGAAGGGTGTTTGTACACTAGCATTCCTCACCCCCAAAATAAACATAGTGCCCAATAATTAGACCCTCCCCATGCCTTTAGTAGCTCACACATAGTCAAAGAGAGCTATCCAATTTATACTTTATTAATCAGACTGGGGATAATGGCTGGGATAGGAACAGGCATAGGAGGAATTGCTTCATCAGCCACCTACTATAATCAATTATCCACAGAGCTAACAAATGACATAGAGCAAGTGGCTAAGTCCATAATGACTATTCAGGACCAACTGGACTCCCTAGCATCAGTGGTCCTCCAAAACTGGAGAGGGTTGGATTTACTCACTGCCAAAAATGGAGGGCTTTGCCTTTTCTTAAATGAAGAGTGTTGCTTTTATGTAAATCAGTTGGGAATAGTCAGAGATATGGCTCAACAACTGCAGGACCGAGTCACACATAGGAGACAGGATTTAGCAAATTCTTGGAACAGATGGAACAATATCTGGCATGGGCATCGTGGCTTATTCCATTATCTGGCCCCATCCTCATGCTTCTATTGGCACTGGTGTTTGGTCCATGTATTCTTAACACCATAACTCACTTTATTTATTTATTTATTTTTTCATTTTTCTTTTATTATTCATATGTGCATACAAGGCTTGGTTTATTTCTCCCCCCTGACCCCACCCCCTCCCTTACCACCCACTCCACCCCCTCCCGCTCCCCCCCTCAATACCCAGCAGAAACTATTTTGCCCTTATCTCTAATTTTGTTGTAGAGAGAGTATAAGCAATAATAGGAAGGAACAAGGGGTTTTGCTGGTTGAGATAAGGATAGCTATACAGGGCATTGACTCACATTGATTTCCTGTGCATGTGTGTTACCTTCTAGGTTAATTCTTTTTAATCTAACCTTTTCTCTAGTTCCTGGTCTCCTTTTCCTATTGGCCTCAGTTGCTTTAAGGTATCTGCTTTAGTTTCTCTGCATTAAGGGCAACAAATGCTAGCTAGTTTTTTAGGTGTCTTACCTATCCTCACCCCTCCCTTGTGTGCTCTCGCTTTTATCATGTGCTCATAGTCCAATCCCCTTGTTGTGTTTGCCCTTGATCTAATGTCCACATATGAGGGAGAACATACGATTTTTGGTCTTTTGAGCCAGGCTAACCTCACTCAGAATGATGTTCTCCAATTCCATCCATTTACCAGCGAATGATAACATTTCGTTCTTCTTCATAACTCACTTTATTAGCTCACAGATGGAGGCTATAAAGTTGCAGCTCTTAGTAACACAATATAGGCCTTTGGGACAACAAGAACCTTATGGAATATCTAAAGTCTAGTGTTGATGCTTGTCCACAAGTGGAAAAAGCATCCAAAGACGGGAATGAAGAAAAAGATAGCCTTGAAGCAGAAGCATAAAACAAAGAGGAAGACAGCCTTGAAACAGACCTGTAAAGCATGCCAGAGAAGTAGAGCATG